>NC_091771.1:79371785-80621785 GCF_029378745.1 Bos indicus | reverse complement strand
TTTTTTGTATATAGTACTATTTTTTTTAATAAATTTATTTTTTTATTTATTTTGGCTGCACTGGGTGTTCGTTGCTCGGTGCAGGCTTTCTCTAGTTGCAGCGAGGTGGGTCTTCCCATTGCAGAGGCTTCTCTAGTTGCAGAGAACAGGCTCTAGGCACACAGGCTTCAGTAGTTGCAGCTCAGAAGTTGTGACACACTAGCTTGGTTGCCCCGAGGCATGTGGGATCTTCCCAGACCAGGGATCAAACCTGTGTCCTCTGCATTGGTAAACGGATTCTTAACCACTGTGCCCCCAAGAAATTCCAATAGTACTATTTTTTTAATTTAAAAAATCAACAAGAGAGGTTGTTGTTCAGTCAGTAAGTTGTGTCTGACTCTTTGCAACCCCATGACTGCAGCACACCAGGCTTCCCTGTTTTCACCATCTCCCAGAGTTTACTCAAACTCATGTCCATTGAGTCAGTGACGCCATTCAACCATCTCATCCTCTGTCATCTTCTTCTCCTCCTGACTTCCGTCTGTTCCAGCATCAGGCAGGGTCTTTCCCAGTGAGTCGGCTCTTTGCATCAGGTGGGATTGCATGGTAAAATATGGCACATGCTATCTTTCTATTAATTGTTGCCCACTTCCAAAACCACTGAAAGTAAATTTGATTTTCATCAACAACATAGTAGAGATTTGGTTCACTTAAAAAACAACAGGTTTCGCTTTATTCTTGAACTACTGAAACATTCCGAATTCGTTCCACGTCTCTTCACTGATGAGGTGTACCTGAGTTTCCCAAAGTGTGCTTCATCTTTATTCCAATCACATTATCTCTTTTCTTTGTATCAGAAACTTCTACACAAGTCAAAGTGGCGAGTTTCAAATGAATGTGGATAAGTCATTTTAATCACACTGGCTTTTTTTTTATAAAATATTCTCTTTTGAAAAAAATTGATAAAGGTGGTTTGGGCTTAAGCCAAGAGTCAACAGACTTTTTTCTTGCAGAGCCAGACAGTAAATATTTCAGATTTTTCAGACCATGTGTCCTCTGCTTCAGCTACTCAACTCTGCTGTTGTTATGCTGAAGGAAATGTGGCCTCAGAGTGCTTGTGTGCCAGCAAAACTTTCTTTACAAAAATAAGCAATGAGCTTGATCTTGGTTTAAGCTATAGAAACACCATCTGATCCACCAGGGAAGCCTCTAGAGACACAGAGCATGTCAACAAACATCCCTTTGTGTTGAATTCAAATATAGTAAGACTAACAACATAAGAGCTGCTATTTTTTTTTTTAGAAGTTGCATTATGTTGCCAAGTGCTTTAAAGGAATTTATTATGTCTGTTAATCCTCAAAATGGCTATAACAATAGCAATTCAAGTTTATGGACTATAATGATACAGTATTTAAGGAAATGGCATTATGTAATATTTTATAAAGTTTATTTTTAAAATAGATCACCAGAGGCCATGAGCTTTCAGAAAAGTAATTTCTTGAGTTCCCACATATTCCAGAATAAATTATTTTGAAAATCCAAAATAAATCATTAAGAGTCAACTTGCAGTCTAGAAAACAGTCTTTAAGCATAAATTCAGTTGCTTAGCTTCTGTTGAAAGGCTGGGGCCTTGTTTAGTTATTTTGGTTTAATTAACCTAAATTTAGAATTAGTTGAGAAACAGGGAAAACTTTTCTTTGTTTTTGAGGCTCTGCATAAACATAACAATGTAAAGATTTACTTTCTTTTGGAAGTTTTCATTTTTCATTTTGATCTAAAATAATCTATTATCATTACTGTTATACATAAAATCACATTATTATACATTAACATAATGAACATAGTTATATTTTACAATGTATAAATATATTTGTATTTATTAAATTTATTAATACACTTTAATAATATAATTTATATTTATTAACCTTTATTAATAAATAATAAAACTTGAACAGTACTTAAACAATGCTTTTGCCTGGAGGCTCAGTTGGTAAGGAATCTGCCTGCAGTGCAGGAGACCCAAGTTCAGTCCCTGAATCAGGAAGATCTCCTGGAGAATGAAATGGCAACCGACTCCAGTATTCTTGCCTGCAGAATTCCAGGGACAGAGGAGCCTGATGGGCTATGGTTGATGGGATCTCGAAGAGTTGGACACAATTGAGTGACTAAGACTTTTACTTTTCATTATATAAAAATATGTAAATATATCTGTATATCCAGCAGATTGTACATTTAACAGAAGTTTATCAGCAGTCTTATGCACAGATTAAAAATTTTAACTTAGTCCCTCTTTTAAGAAACTTGTCAATTGCTGAGAGCGAGCGAGAACAGTGAAGCTCTAAGAGCATGCCCCTGTTTCATTTCTGGTCAAGGGACAGGTTTACCTCATTTTGAACTCCAAGGTGTCTCTTCGGTTTCCAATTTTTCTCTGATTGTTCTGTGTTTTGAAGCAGAAGGCCTTTCATCAACATGGACTCTTTTTGCCATCTTATAGAAAGTTATCTTTTCTAGCAAAGTGGTTTCTATGTTCCTCTGAAGACATTTGGCTTTAAGATATTTGTTAAAAATGAAATTACGTGAAAGAGCCATTTATTTTAGTTCCAACAGAATCTGACACCCATGTTTCAGCTCATTAATCATAAGAAATGACTGAATTATGAAAATAACTCATCTTATTCTACCAGCAGTCTTTCATATTATCATTGGATTTAATTTCATCTTCTGGGAAACTTTAATTAAATAAGTTTCTTTTGACTATAGCTTCTTCATGTGTTTCTAAAAGATTTGAGCAGTATCTTGTTAGGCGAAAAATAATACAATAATGACATTTTTGACTATTCAATGATCCATCTCCAAAGTCTGCTCTTTAACTGTCTAGAGAATTGAAGGTACGCCATATACTAAGAGTAGGTGATTTACCGACACCTCAGAAATGATGTGGGTCATCATTTATTTGAGCGTTATTTAACTTGAATTTCATTTAGGAGAATAGAGGTGCCTATATTGTGTTTCTTGTGAGTTTTATGCTAGAGTCTTCTTTTGTGATAAATGTGCATACATTTTCTAATGAATATCCGTCATGTTTCTCTGAAATTATGAAATAGAGTTTGCACACAAATCTTGGATAATATATTTCAAATATCTTTGCACATATGGGCAGTATTTCTGCTCTTTTATCTTCTCAGACCTGTGTATCACAATCAGCTCATTTATAATTTGTCACTGATCAATGTTCATACATTATTCATGGAGTTAAAAGGACAGAACAGTTTCCATTATTCCATTTATATTAAGCATGTCATTTTCCATTCAGTTATTTTTCTCCTGAGCTTCAGAAACTTGGCCATCAACTTGTTGTCTTACCTGCCAGCCTCAGAAATCCAATTACAAGTTCTTTTAGAAAACAAGCATTTTAAACTAATTTCTTGTATTCTTCATTATAAAAAAAAAAATCTTTTCACAAGTTATGTGTTGTCATCGTAAGAACAAGTATAATAATGTTTCTTAGAACAGTAACTCCTGTCACTTTTATTTGTTTAATTAAATTTATTTCATTTTATTTAATTTTAATTAAATTTGCATTCCATTATTGATAATTTCCTTGAGGACAAGAGGGCTTGTTATAGTAGATATTAGATAGCATATTTATTAGTATAAGATGAAAATTTGGAAAATAAATAATAAAATGTGGTATTTTAAAAACTCATAAAACCTGCATTCCTGAAAATGTTAGTTAAACTCTGCTATGGTAATATCAAACCTGATTTATCTGTATAGCATAAATTCTCAAGAGGGGTTGGGAAAAACCCCTAAGGGGGTAAAAACTTGGAGAGGCAAAAAAAACCCTACTCTTCCCATATATAAAGCAGAGTTAGATATGTTTATATTTATAACATATATATATATATATGCTAATAAAAATTCCATATGATGTAGTGATTAGAAACAAAATATCTTAAAAAGGCTTGGGGGTGGTTAAAAAAAGATTGCAAATCCCTGATTTAGGAAAAATTGTAAGAAGAAAGAATATTTTGATGTTTTCATGTGTTGTTTTCAAGTTTCTTCAAGTAACGTGGCAACAATGTGTAGGAAAAGTTTTAGTATCCTCTCGCAAATCTTGCCTTCCCTCTTAAAAAGACAAGTTTCAACTTTAAGCACCCACTGATGGTATAATGTCCTCTGAGGATTCGAGACAGAGGAAAGGTCCTACTGTGACCTTCTCAGGGTGGGGCCTGCTGAGTTAGGGGCGAAGGTCATGGGTGCTCCTAGACTAGGGGTAATGAAAAGGAGACTCCCAAAGGTTGCAATGCTGACAGCTAAGAATTTGCAGAGGACCTGGAGAGTGTCATACTGAGTGAAGTGAGTCAGAGAAAGACAAATGTCATACGATATCACTTATACATGGAATCTAAAAAATGGTACAGTGAGCATATGTGCAAAACAGAAATGGAATCACAGATGTAGAAAACAAATTTATGGTTGCCAAGGGGGAAGTGAAGGAGGGATGAATTGGGAGATTGGGAACTTCCCTGGCAGTCCAGTGGTTAAGACGCCACACTTCCATGGCAGAGGGCGTGGATTCAATCCTTGGTCGCAAAACTGAGATCCCACGTGCTGCATGGCACGGCACACACACACACAAAAAAACTGGGAGACTGAGACTGACATATGCACACTACTATATATAAAATAGATAGCTAATAAGGACCTACTGTATAGCACAGGGAACTGTACTCGATACTCTGTAATGAGCTGTATGGGAAAAGAATCTAAAAAGAATGGATACATGTATATGTAAAACTGACTCCCTTTGCTGTATACCTGAAACTAACACAACAGTGTAAATCGACTGTACTCCAATAAATTAAAAACAAAAAAGATTTGCAGTAAACCTCTAAACTGGGCACATGCTTAGATGATGCTTTGGGGGAGCACTTCTGTATAACTGGATTCTGCAGATAACTTGCCAGCCTCCTTCCTTTTGTATGGCCAGCACTGTGACTGGTAAGTTCCATGCTGTCCAGCAACCTTCAATGTTAAGTTCATTGACTCAGGCTAGAGCCATCCATTGAAAGGAGCTTACTAAAATTGCCTCCTCACTGCTTCTGCCCTGATTGTTCCAAACCGTTACCTTCTGCTGAATTGAAATCCTGTGCTAAACCCTCTAACCGACACTGGCAACTTAATTTCCCTAAATCCCTTTTGTAATTCCTGACATAGTTCTCCCCTTTGCCAGAATAACCCATAATTATGAGTAAGTTCACGTATTTCTGAAGCCTAGCTTGGAGAATTTTGGCATTACTTTACTAGCGTGTGAGATGAGTACAATTGTGCAGTAGTTTGAGCATTCTTTGGCATTGCCTTTCTTTGGGATTGGAATGAAAACTGACCTTTTCCAGCCCTTTGGCCACTGCTGAGTTTTCCAAATTTGCTGAGAGTGGAAAAGTTGACTTAAAGCTCAATATTCAGAAAACTAACATCATGGCATCTGGCCCTATCACTTCATGGGAAATAGATGGGAAAACAGTGGAAACAGTGTCAGACTTTATTTTTTGGGCTCCAAAATCACTGCAGATGGTGATTGCAGCCATGAAATTAAAAGAGCTTACTCCTTGGAAGGAAAGTTATGACCAACCTAGATAGCATATTCAAAAGCAGAGAGACATTACTTTGCCAACAAAGGTCCGTCTAGTCAAGGCTATGGTTTTTCCAGTAGTCATGTATGGATGTGAGAGTTGGACTGTGAAGAAAGCTGAGCGCTGAAGAATTGATGTGGTGAAGAAAGCTGAGTGCCAAAGAATTGATGCTTTTAAACTGTGGTGTTGGAGAAGACTCTTGAGAGTCCCTTGGACTGCAAGGACATCTGACCAGTCCATTCTAAAGGAGATCAGTCCTGGGTGTTCTTTGGAAGGACTGATGCTAAACTGAAACTCCAGTACTTTGGCCACCTCATGTGAAGAGTTGACTCATTGGAAAAGACTAATGCTGGGAGGGATTGGGGGCAGGAGAAGGGGATGACAGAGGATGAGATGGCTGGTTGGCATCACTGACTCACTGGACATGAGTTTGAGTGAACTCTGGGAGTTGGTGATGGATAGTGAGGCCTGGCCTGCTGCAATTCATGGGGTCGAAAAGAGTTGGACACAGCTGAGCAACTGAACTGAACTGATGAGTAAGTTAGACATATTTTTATGTATCATATTGTTCCATGAAATTTTAGGACTTTGGGACTAATACTATTTCTTGGAGAATGAAATGTTGGCCTGTAACAATTCACAGACAATGTTAACAATGTTCATGTTAGCATGTGCGTGTTAACATCACAGACAATGTAACCAAGGCATTTCCTCCCAGGAGAATTGGAATCAGGAATTCTAGTAGGAAAATCAGTAGGAATATCGGTGTTTATACATAGTCACATAATACTTTGCTAAATCATTTTTAGTGCCTTTTAGTGGCTTTGAAAAGCACATGGTTTTCCCACCAGGCGAATAATAATGCACAAGGATCCAACTGCATATTTATTATAAATTATGATCATTTAAACAGATTGTTCCATCTGTCTTTTGATAGCAAATGTAAAGTTAGTAAAGTGATTAATTATATTTATATGTAATTAGGCAATCTATTCGAATGTATTTCCGGCATTTATTGGTAGTTCCCTGATTTAAAAAAAGAAAAAAGAAAAGGCCACTTTGATATGAATTACATTCCTTCCCTTGGAATGAAAGTCTGAAAATACAGGTGAGGGAGAGGTGGACCCTGGGTACTGGCCGCTGCTGCCTCTGGTAATACAGCTGCCGAGCCAGGCTGCAGGGAAGCCTTCAGATGGACCCATGGAGTTTCAATTTCTCCAAGACTCTGCCAAGATGCCTGGGGAAGGGGGACAGCTGCTGGACTTCCTCCTGTGCTGCAGGGCCCCGGCTGAGAAGCCAGGGCTGGAGATTAATTGCCTCTTGTTGGGACTTGTGGCCAGGATCTGGGTCCTCTGGGCACCTGAGGCCGACCCTGCAGAGAAACTGTGGTCCTGGGAGACCCAGAAGAATCCTGTTGATCTCTGAGATCCAGGCAAAGAATCTCCCGAAGAGCTGAATTACTCCCAGGAATGGATTCCACCTGCCTGGGATGGAATCCTGACACAAAGCAGTTTCTTCCTTCCTCTTCTTGTTGTTCAGTCACTAAGTTATGTCCAATTCTGCGACCCCCATGGACTGCAGCACACCAGGCTTCTCTGTCCTTCACTGTCTCCCAGAGTGTGCTCAAGTTCATGTCCATTGAGTAGGTGATGTTATCCAACCATCTCATCCTTGGCGGCCCCCTTCTCCTTTTGCCTTCCCCCTGCTGCCCAGCCAAGTGGCCGTAGGGTTTTAGGTCATTTATCACCAAAAATAATCTCACCACTGTTGAGAGCATTAAAGACAAATAAACAAAACATACAGCAGTGAGCAAGCAAAGAAAAATATTCACACACAAAGGGACTCAGAAACTGAAGATGGAACTTGAAATCCAAGATGAATATGTACAGAAATTTCCCAATCTGGTAGAATGGATGGGCCAGAGAAGAGGGTCCCCCCCACTCCACCCAGTATAGTTAATAAATATAGTTAATTAATATTAACTATTAAAATAACTAAAAAAACTATTAACTAAAAAAAATAAATAAAGATAGTTAATTAAGGCAAAAAACAGACCTTCTGAACTTTGACTAACATTTTCAAAAAAATGAGCTGAAAAGGGCATGGTCATTGATGAGAGCTAATTATATGAGAGAACAAGTGGGTAAAAATAAAGAAATGGTAGAAATCAAGAGGGAAAATCAAGAGTCTAAACTTGATTTTGGAATAATAGGAGTCCCTGAAGGACAAAGGGAACGGAAAAGTAATAATAAATGAGAGAAGAAAATGTTCCTAAACTGAGGCGTTTCTGTCCCACTCTTTGCAATTCCATGGACTGTAGCCTGCGAGGCTCCTCTGTCCATGGGATTCTCCAGGCAAAATACTGGAGTGGGTTGCCATGCCCTCCTCCAGGGTCCCGACCCACTGATCGAATCCATGTCTCCTGCATCTCCTATATTGACAGGCATGTTCTTTACCACTGGCTCCACCTGGGGCTTGATAAAAAAGCAATAATTACTATTCAAGAAGCTAGCATTGGGACTTTCCTGGCAGTCCAGTGGTTAAGACTGCGAGCTTCCACTGCAGAGGGCACAGTTCAATCCCTGGTTGTACAATTAAGGTCATGTAAGCCACGCATTGTGGCCAAAAAAAAAAAAAAAAACTTTGGTGGATGATCTCAGAAAAAGCAAAATTTAGGAAGAGGTGTGGTATCACTAGGAGTGGGGGTGAAAGATGGATGATACTATGCAGTTTATAGGTTGGTAAGGGTGTGAGGGAAGAGTGAGCAGGAGAGGAGTTTGCAATTATTTAATTTGGATGCAATAATAAAAAGGTATAGATTAATACATGACAGTTGAGCCTTAAGCCGGGAGATTAGAAAAATATAGTCTAAATAAAGAAGGAAGAAAAAAGACATTAACAACGATTTGCCCAAGCCAGAAAAGACAAGAAAAAGTTAAAAGATAAACATCAATGACACACAATGAACTAAAAACATAAGCCTAGGTATAACTTTGGCACGCTAAATGTAAGAAGGCTGAATTTTCCTATCAAAAATCATAGAAAATATGCCCTTACAGAAGTGGTTGATTACAGACTGGGGCAAAGAAGGTTCAAGATTTTTTTTTTTAAACATAGAAAATATGATCATGTTTAAACACAAAATAAATAGCTTATTGATTCTGGGAACCACATAGAACATGGTCCCCAGAAGTGGCTGAAAATCATCTATGAAATTATTAAGAGTGACACCTAGAATAGTAAAACATTTAAAATGCTTAGCAGAGCATGCAAAAATTAGAGGAACAGTCTCAAAGTCCAGAAAGTGTTTTGACGCGAATGCAGAACTCCCAGGGGGCACCAGGGCCAGTAGC
Organism: Bos indicus; assembly: GCF_029378745.1. Classification (NCBI taxonomy): domain Eukaryota; kingdom Metazoa; phylum Chordata; class Mammalia; order Artiodactyla; family Bovidae; genus Bos; species Bos indicus. The sequence continues at coordinate 80,612,817 of NC_091771.1, read as the reverse complement.
TGCCCTGAGGGTGTTTGCATGTTCTTATCACCTAGAAGGTGCCTTACAAAGAGCTGTAACCTGGACAGGAGGCGGGGCTGTATAGCATCAGGACACATGAGGTCTTTACCTCTGTGAGAGAAGGAAACTGTCCCTCCCTCAAAAGGAAATCGTGAGTCATGATCCTGACTCCAGAAGAATAGAAAAAGAGTACACTTTACTGAAAATCAGACAGCACGTGCCTGCCCATGTGGGATTAAAGTTCAGAATCACTTTACTTTCAGGTCTGGGAAATGTCCACCAGAAGTTGATTTAAAGGGGCACCAAATATGGCACCCTGCTCCAGTACTTTTGCCTAGAAAACCCCATGGGCGGAGGAGCCTGGTAGGCTGCAGTCCATGGGGTCGCTGAGGGTCGGACACGACTGAGCGACTTCACTTTCACTTTTCACTTTCATGCATTGGAGAAGGAAATGGCAACCTACTCCAGTGTTCTTGCCTGGAGAACCCCAGGGACGGGAAGCCTGGTGGGCTGCCGTCTATGGGGTCGCACAGAGTCAGACACGTCTAAAGCGACGCAGCAGCAGCAGCAGCAAATTTATAAGATACCTCATGTCGCCTGGTCAACGAGTTTTTTCTGGGGGGAAAAAAAAAGAAGTACTCTAAGTACAGGTCTTGAAAATTTAGAGAAAATTAATGAAATAATACCTCTCAGAAACAGTTAATATTTTTCCATGCTTCTCTGATCACTGAAGATACATTTGGTCTGTGATGTTCTAGTTGGTGTGTTTTAAAACCATCTTTTTAGTAAAATTTCATTCTATATTTTTATATAACATATCTTCTCTTTTTTATGCTAGTGGTGAAAATTCATGCACTAACAAACACATGACATATTTTGAAATAAATTGTGGGTTGATTTTAATTTCACTCTTTTTTCCTCTAGGTGGCTTTTACAGTACTTTTTGATTTGGAAGCACTTCTGAAGATATGGTGTTTGGGATTCACTGGATATATTAGCTCATCTCTCCACAAATTCGAGCTGCTACTCGTAATTGGAACCACTCTTCATGCATATCCAGACCTTTATCATTCCCAGTTCACATACTTTCAGGTAATACACATAATGCCTGTTTTTCTTTAGAATTGTTTTCTTTCCAGAGAACATACATGCATTCTAACAACTAGATATTGCAACAACCTTTCTAACTACAAACTTGAGATGGGCTCAGTGACATCTTAAATACCAAAAATAGCACATTCATAAATCGTAGGGACTTCCTTGGTGGCCCAGAGATTAACACTCGAGCTTCCAATACAGGAGACGCTGGTTTAATTCCTGGTCAGGGAACTAAGAGCTCACGTGTGCTGGTATAACCAAAAATAAATGAAGTAAATCAGATATAATGGACTTCCCTGCAGACTAGTGATTAGGACTCTGTACTTCCACTGCAGGGAGCACAGGTTCAATCCCTGGTCAGGAAACTAAGATCCTACATGTCTCATGGCATGGCAAAAGATAAAAAATTACTGTTTATAAACTCCAAAAAATTTATAGTAATAAATGGAGGTGTTTTTCATACAGTTCACAAAAAGTTAGCACAGCACAATAGACATACATATTTTATATTCACATGGGTATTATAATCTGAGCATTCATATTAAATTTTGAAATTGATATATGACTTTATATATGACTTTAATTCCAAGAGTAGATCTCCCTTCTTAATAAGCCTAAATTTGTTTGCTCAAAAGTACTTAAAATTGAAACAATAAAAAATTAAACTTACCTTTACAGAATATAGTCATACTTTATTATTTAAAAATGCCTATAAATTTCTTTGTGGTGATTAAATTATAATATCTGTAATTTTTACTTTGTAATAACTGGGTATCTATTGTTTTAAGTGCATTATATTGAATCATATTACTTTATAATCGTTAAGTAAACAAAAGTGAGTATTAATGTTATGTTCTTTGTTAGCAATAGCCATGTGCTGAGTGATATTTTAAATACTTGGTCAAAATATATGTATATGGGATATCCTAATTTTAAAAATCTCATAGTCATTTTCTGAGTCGAAATTTGGTTATTTATATAATTTGTCATGTAAATGTCAGAAGTTGCATTGTTTTCTTAATAGATATTTTAAAGACTTGGAGAATTAAATGGCAGTAGAATTTTTAAAAACTACGCAGCGAAAGAAGATTCTAATTCCTTAGATGAAAGAAAATACATTCCAACTTCACTGACGAACTTATTTATTGGTGCTGAAGCTGTCATATTCAGAGCAATATTAACTTCAACTGCCAGATTGCAATCTGAAACTGAATACTTCTGGTACCTAGAAGAAAGGACATGAAAATACAGTTCACAAAAATGAAAAACATACCCCACAAACACACATAAAAAGCTGAGTCTCCAGCAATCACAGCCAAGCATATTGAACTCACAGAGGGCATCATGGTTCGAGCTTTCAGTACTGTCAACATCTTAGAACGAAAATCCCTTGTCACTTGTTGGGTTATATCCTCAGGCTTGGTTATCATAAGTGAGATGGCTGGGGCAGGAGACATACACATTTAAAACTCTTGATACAAAATATGCTTTCCAAGCATATGTCATTATATGCTCTTGGGCACTGCTGTCTAGATTCACAGAATCAACATGCACATTTAGTACCTAATGTTAGAGAATCATTGTACATAATTGCAGAAAATATGCCTCATAGTTAAAGCTACAACATATCTTTTTTATAAACCTATTAAATTAACCAAATTAAGAAAGACATTGATGCCTCTTTCAGCAAGGATACCAGATAAAATATATTCAGGGCTTGCTTTAAAATTGTTAGCATTTCTTTCAGATAATTTTTCATTGAAAAGTTACACATAGGTCAAAGTTTTGCAAACAAAGATATTTAGTCTAGGATTATTGATGAGAGAAAAAATGGGAACTGTTTAAGTGATAAATGTGAGGAATAGCTTGGTAAGTCATATGGAAATTTGACCATAAAAATGATTATGATGAACAGTGGTGAAGAACCCACCTTCCAATGCAGGAGACATAAGAGACGTGGGTTCTATCCCTCAGTCAGGAAGATCCCTTGGAAAAGAGCATGGCAACCCACTCCAGTATTCTTGCCTGGAGAATCCCATTGACAGAGGAGCCTGGTGGGCTACAGTCCATGGGGTCACAAAGAGTCGGACACGACTAAAGCGACTGAGCTCACATAGTAACTTAAAGATATGATTGTTTTATTTACATGAAAACAGTATAAAAGTATATAACAGGTATAGCTACAAATCCAGCCTATAAATAACGTATGTAGTTTATATATGTTTATAGAATACCTATAAATGAAAAAATGGCTGGAAAGAAATAACCCAAATTATTACAAATCGTTAATAGTCACCATCTCTAGGTTCTTTTCCTCTAGTCTATTTTACACAAAATATCTAAAATCGGTATGCATGGCTCTAATCATTGTATATATATACAGACATATAGCTATAGATATGGTCACATAATGCCTGGTCAGTGAAGTTTGCATTTTTTTTCTGGCCATACCATGCAGCTTGTGGGATCTTAGTTCCCCAACTAGCGAGGCCCACAACAGTGAGTGCACAGAGTCCTAACCAGTGGACCGCCAGGAGCTTCCCAAAGTTAACAATGTTAATGCCTATATAATTTGTAATAGTTTAATTTTTTGTTAGTAGTTGAGTGATTTTCATTCATCTCTCTGTGTCCATGGCCAAGTTTATATTTTTCTAATGAGATCATTAGACACTGCCTCGTTTATTTTGTGCCTAAGAGATAAGTCTCTCAAGAAGTTTAGATACCTCAGGATTTTTGCAGATTCACAGATGGGGAACCCACTGTCCTGAACAGATTGGCTCTTTATGGGCTGACTTTGATCTCCCTGGTTGGTCCGCATGCTTGTTTCTCATCTCACTTGACCTTGCTTCATTATGTTGGCAGCAGTTCTTCCCGGAATGGATGTCACATTTTTCATATTTAAACGAAGTCAACATTTGAGTACAAAATGTCTCCATTTTTATCCGTCATCTCTGAGAGTTGATATTCAGTTGAGTTGCTCAGTTGTGTCCGACTCTTTATGACCCCATGGACTGCAGCACGCCAGGCTTCCCTGTCTATCACCAACTCCCGCAGCTTGCTCAAACTCATGTCCATCAAGTCAGTGATGCCATCCAGCCATCTCATCCTCTGTCATCCCTTTGTCCTCCTGCCTTCAATATTTGTGTACAAAAAACGTCTCCCTTATATCACTTATCTCTGAGAGTTGGTATCACCCATCTATTTATCCAAGGGGTATTTCTGAAGCACCTCCTATGTGTCAGGCACAGTTCCAGACCTTGAGGGAGAGAGGTGAACAAGACAGAGAAGATCCCTACCTTGGGAAACTTGCATTCTAGACGGCAAGCCTTTCACATACAAGTGCATGAAAGGAGTAGGAGTGCTGGAAATGCGATTCAGAAGGAGCAAGCAGGGGGAAAAGGAGAAGCTGTGGGGTGAGGGTGCTGTTTTGGCTAAGTTTGTCCAGGGAAGCCCTCTTTGAAGAGGGGACATCTGGGCAGAGAAAGAGTGAATCTTGAGAAGGTCTGTGGGGGATGCGTTCCAGGTAGAGAGAACCACGTGACCCCTGTCTTGAGGGGAATGTGTGCTTGATGGAGTGAACAGAGGCAGCACTGTCCCACTGAAAGTCACAGAATGTTCGATCCTTGGGTCAGGAAGATCCTCTGGAGAAGTGAATGGCAACCCACTTCAGCATTCTTGCCTGGAGAATTCCATGGACAGAGGAGCCTAGCGGCTGTAGTTCATGGGTTGCAAAGAGTCGGACACGACTGAGCGACTGACACTTTCACTTTCATTTCTGGTTCTAACATAGCAGGGTGAGGACACTGGCTGGTATTTTTTGCACACCTAGGGTGTGCAGACACCCTGCCGAGTTCATGGTTCCATTTGTTTCTTGGTAGATAGAGAATATATGTGTAAACTGCTGTCCCTAGAGATTGAGTAACTCACCAAAGACCATATAACCAGCAAATGGTGGAAACTCATTCCCAAGAAGTTTAATCTCATAGTTCACATTCTTCTATTTTAAAGACTTTTTTTTTCTTTGAAGTGGACCATTTTTAAAGTTATTATTGAATTGGTTACTATATTGTTTCTGTTTTATGGCTGTGGGGCTCATGGGATCTTTGCTCCCCGACCAAGGATCAAACCCACATTGGAAGGGAAATTTTAACCACTGGAACATCAGAGAACTCCCCCCAGTAGTTCATGTTCTTAACCACGCAATTTTTACAGTCGTGCCATGGCTGTGCATCAGTCATGTCCGGCTCTGTACAACCACATGGGCTGTAGCCAGCCAGGCTGCTGCATTGGCAGGCGGATTCTTTGCCACCTGGGAAGCCCAACTTTTACAGTATCTCACTATTAATCAGCAGAGTGACTTTTAGTGACAGACTTAGAAATGTGACCAAGAAAATATGCTTTAAGAACAACCACAGAATGTCCTACCATGCTTATCTTTGAATGTCTGGTGTACTTTATTTTGTATCTGTTTTAATACAGAATCCAAAGGCTTTATTGGGTAGACAGAGTGAAAAGCACACTTATCCTCAAATAAACGAAAGGCGTAATTAGAGTCACCGATAAGGATTCTGCCTTGCCACGATGCAGGCTCACCCCCTCTGAAAACGCTGATCAAATCACCAGTGCGGGAATTGTGTTAAGTTCTATTTCTTCCAGCTAGTGAAATATTAATTTATCAAAATCGCACAGATGTACATAGGCTGTTTTCATTAGAATTTGGGACACGATTCAGAATTGCTTAGGCAGTCTTTTAAATGTGATTTTAATTCAAGTGGAGAAAACACAGGGTACTGTGAGCGATAGATCAGCTAAATTGTTCCTGTGAACTTTCCTGGACTCAGCTGTTTAACGATTAGATAGTGAATCATTTATGTCTGAGAATAAATAAGTCTGATAAATATGTAAAATCTTTTCATATTATTATTCTGGATGTTAATATGAGTGTTACTGTTTTAACAGTTCTTATGATAAAGCTGTTTGTTATTTGCAAAAATGACCCAAGTGTAATATGCTCTGGTTTGAAAGTCCTTGCTAAAAATTATAGTGGGAAAAATTGGTAGCTTAAACTTGCCTGTGGTATAAATGTTTAATTTGAACAATATTATTTCTCACATAAATTTTCTTCTTTTTGTGTGTATTGTGTGGTGGGTGGTGTTCAGTCGCTCAGTCAAGTCTGACTCTTTGCTACCCCACAGACTGTAGCCCGCCAGGCTCCTCTGTCCATGGGACTTCCCAGGCAAGAATAGTGGAGTGGGTTGCCATTTCCTTCTCCAGGGGAATCTTCCCAACCTAGGGACCGAACCCACTTCTCCTGTGTCCCCTGCACTGGCAGGAGTTAGATTCTTTACCACCAAGCCACCTGGGAAGTATATTAAATGAACATGAATGAAATCTACATTTTTTCAACTTCTTCAAACATTTGTCCATTAGTTGATTAGACATGTAGCTACAATGTTCTGCGACAACAGGAATCAGATTCACTATCAGTACGTGTGCAGGGTAAGTGGCTTCAGTTGTGTTTGACTCTCTGATATCGTATGGACTATAGCCCACCAGTAGTTCCTGTTAATTCAGAATCTGGTGGTAGGAGATACGTGTGACTTCAGAGATGGCAAATTCACAGGTTAATATGGTATCTCTGGGACTCGGTCCGTTTCTCCACTCACCTTTCTTCTGTGTTGGTATAATGCTTAAGCTGTCTTTCTCCATGTGGTGGCAAAGAAGGTCCCTAGAAGCTCGGAACTTATGTGGCTCTTATAGTAATTCCAGTTGGGGACTAAATATAGGATACTTCTTCTAGACCCCACAGAAGTTCTGATGACTGAGGTCATTGTGAATACTCTGGCCAGGCCTGGATTGTGGAAGTCAGGGAGTCCCTTCTGGGCCTCATAGATTAAGAGCAGAGTAGAAATGATTTGCCAAAGGAAAATCAGAAGGATTAGCAAGCTAGGGTTGCTGGGAAAAAAATCCAAACTCATGTTTTTATTTGTGTAAAAATTTTAATATAAGCTTTTAAAGCATTTCCTTTTCCTTACCATATTCTGTTTTCTCCTGAGAAGCCTTCAAAGATACCTTAAGTTCTTATTGATACTGAACCATCTTGAACTACTGTTTCAATTATCATCTTTCATTTATGCCAAGACCTCAATTTTTCTATTTTAACATCTCTAAACTGGAATCTGTCTTCCCTGGTGACTCAGACAGTAAAGATTCTGCCTGTAACGCAGGATACCCCAGTTCAATCCCCGGGTAGGGAAGATCACTTGGAGAAGGAAACAGTAACCCAATCCAGTATTGTTGCCTGGAGAATTCCATGGACAGAAGAGCCTGGCAGGCTGCTACAGTCCATGGGGTCTCAAAGGGTCAGCCATGACTGAATGACTAACACTTTCAAACTGGGATCTGCCTTATAATCAGTGATGTGTTATACTTTAATCAGCAGCATTTTCAATTTCTTAACAGCACATAAAAATCAATGGCATCTTAGACTTGTTGAAAAATGTTACTTTTCTGTACTTTATACTTCAACTTTTAATTATATTCTACTTTATGCTTTTAATCTTATAGACATACCCTTAAGAGCTGTGCCTTTGTATTATATTAACACTCAGTGTGTAATAGGAATAGCCATTGGATCTTATTTGTCCAACACTGCGTTTGGCACATAATAGTATTTTTTAAGTGAATGAGAAAATTACTTATGTGTGGGAGTTTTTGCATATATATTCAAAACATGTAAACATGTGTGTTTAGATAACCAGGTTATCTAAGCACAAGGTTCTAAAAAGTTCTAAAAAAATAACAAAGTTCTAAAAATCAGGGCTTGGATAAGATTGATGTACGTTTTCTCCACTTGGTGAGTGAGTGAAAGTCATTCAGTTGTGTCCTTCTCTTTGTGACCCCATGGACTGAAACCACCCCCCCCCCAACTCAATTCCTCTGTCCATGGAATTCTCCAGGCAAGAATAATGGAATGGGCTACCATTTCGTTCTCTGAGGGGATCTTTCTGACCTGGGGATCAAAACCAAGTCTCCCACATTGCAGGCGAATTATTTACCATCTGAGCCCCCAGGGAAGCCCCCTGTTCCCTGTGGTCATCCATAAAGCCAGCCTATTGGGTTGGTTTGAAGCTGTCACCTTTTATATGAAGCTTTTATTTCTGATCCAAATGGGCAACTCCAGTTGTTCTCATTGCCCAGCTAGAGGAGGATATAACAAATGTCCAGGCCAAATTCATTTAATTTCATGGTTCCTGTTTTGTTCCCATTTAATCCACCTTGTCTGACCATGGACTCAGTCTACATCCCAGCATGTCTGAATCTGGAGTTCCTCAAAGAGTTCTAAAAATGCACATGCCAAAACTCAATTGCCAGTGAGAGCAAGAAGGAAGTATATAGGAGAGTAAAGTGAATGTAAGAGTCTGTTAAATCCATAAAAGTAGACAGATCAGAGGTTGAGAGCTTGTACAGAGTGAACTATACAGAATAAGACACATGTCATTATATTTTGTACCAACTGCTCAGAATAAAAACACTTGAAATATTAAAGAAAAAATAAGGTGTAAAAATTACTTCCTTTCACATTCCATAAGTCTGAACCTAGTCTACCAGCCACACCTGTAAGTGGGGCTACAAAATGCAGCATATACCCCTGGGTAACTAATTGCTAGGCTAAAATTCAGAAAGTTCTATTAATTAAAGGAAGGATAGAATGGGTCTTATGGTAACAGTCTAGCCATGAATAAAGACTCCCTGATGGAAAGATTTTTTAAATTGCTTTATGAATGTACAATAATCCCTAGGAAGGGCTGTTTTATGACAATGAATATAGCTAATATTGAACTAATGTTTTCTTTGATATTTGAACATTAGGAAAAATTGTCCACTTTATTTCAACAATAGTGTTAATTAATGCCACTTTGAATTATCACAGCATATGTTAAAACAGAGTTGTCACCATTTTCCTGCCTTCATTCCTTTGGGATTTGTTGAGTTCTTATTGTACAGCAGGCACTGAACTAGGCTAATATCTTAGCTCTTAAAGTGTTTCATCACTAATACTCAGACGGAAAATGCGATTTTATAGAGTGCTACAAAAAAATGAGATTTTAGTATGAACTTATTTAAGATTCAATGTTAACGATCGAGTGTGTGTGTTTTTCTCTCCTACAACAGGTTCTTCGGGTAGTTCGGCTTATTAAAATCTCACCTGCATTAGAAGACTTTGTGTACAAGATCTTTGGTCCTGGAAAAAAGCTGGGGAGTTTGGTTGTATTTACTGCCAGCCTCTTGATTGTTATGTCAGCAATTAGTCTGCAGATGTTCTGCTTTGTCGAAGAGCTGGATAGATTCACGACATTTCCAAGGGTAAGAACAAAAAATGCAGTCAGTGTAATGCAGTTATTTTTTATTTTAGTAATAATGCTTAATGTCAAAGTCATTTCACTTTAGCAGAGGTTTAAAAAATACTGACTTTTTTTTTATAACTTGGAGTAATTCGATGTTAATATTCATAGTGGTCTCTTCTACAGAATACAGGTGTCTGAGCACATTTTCAGCATTGTCAGATTATGTGTCAATTCTAAAATTCTGGAAACAATCTAATAGAATGAGATGCAGAAACCAATAAAGATGGATGATAGGGTTCTTAGTACCTATAAATGAAAATATAGCAGAATTTTAAAATTATTAATTTTACAATGTTTGAAGTTTGCTTTTATGTGTTTGTGAGAGGTAACATTTTTAAATCTGTTTTACAGTTCATGTATATTTTATGTCAGGCATAATCTAGAAGAGAATTTTTATTTTCAATATATAAATTTCATAAACTCTTCAGATTTAAACTGTCTTTAAAAGATCATCTAGTTCATATCTCTGTATTCTTATTAAGGTTCACTTAGGTTGAAAAGAAAGTTAAAAACCGATCAATCAATAAAAAAACTAATTAGTCCCTAATCAGAAGGACCCTGAAGTTTAAACTCTATGAAGATTTAAAAATATGAAAAAAATATAATGACCAAGACAAAGTTTATCACCATAACTGAAATAGTAAGGTCTGTTATATGAGAAGAATTGTCTTGGGGTAAGAACAACAAATAATACATCAAAAAAAAAAGCTTTAAGGGTAAAGTTATCTGTGTCATAATGGATAGACTAATATAGCCTGTTTTGTTTTGTTTTTTTAATCTTAACAGATAGGCTAATAAACTCTGGGTTATTGTTTGTTTGTTTTTTAATCTTGTGCTAAATGTGTTACTCATCGCCAAGCATCTATTGAATGTCTATCAAGAACCAGGCAGTCTTGGTGATCCTGAGGTATAAATGCAATTCAGTTCCCAGTCTAAAGGAATTCCAGTTGAGAGGCAGGTAATCACTAAGCAAATATCAAGCATGACGGGTTTTGATAAAGGCAAACACTGGGAACCCAGAGGGAAGGTGCACAACCAGGAGTGGAAAAATCCAGAAAGACTCTGTGGAACAGGAGGTTAGTGAAGAAGAGCAGGATGAAGCCGGATGAAGTGCAAAGAGCAGTGTTTTTCCGGGTCTTGTGTTGAAGCTCTGAAGTGAGCCATATCTTGTTCGAGAACTTAAAGGAGAAAGAACAGTTGATGGCAAACAGGAGGACATAAAGCCAAGGAACTTGTAAGTGGATGAAAGCATGATCGTGATTAAACGTTGATAAGAGAGTGCAAGGAGGGGGCAACAAAGATGGCGCGAGGTCAGGAGAAGGGCGGCAGGCGGTTTCCAGAGGCGGCTGCAGGGCCGGCACTGGGACTGCCCTTAGGCAGGAGTTGAGCTGTCAGGTGTCGAGGTGGTCTTGTAGGACGGTGAGCCCAAAGTCACGGCGAGCCTTGGTTCACTTACCGCCCCAGTGCAGGCAGCAGGTAGGAGCGGGTATGGCTGCCCGGGTCCCCTTCTGCCCGCTGAGCAAGGCAGGGTGAGGGGCTGGTGGATGGGCCCCTGGTGTGGAGGGGAGAGAGGGGTCCGGGCATTCCCTGGGAGTCCTAAACAAAGCTCCTGCCCTCTTATGGGCCAGGGAGTGAGGGTGAGGGTTGGGGGCTTGCCTAGAGGAAAGGCTGGAAGTGAAAATGTGCTGAGTCAAGGTGGCGAAAAGAGCTGAACGCCGCCATGAGAAGCCCCTCCGAGGAGAGGCCAGGAAGCCAGAGACGTGAGCAGGCAGCCTGCGGGCCTGTCTCATTCCCTGAAACTCGCTCCAGAGACTGCGGTGCAGGGCTGTGCCCGAGACCGAGGGGCAGGGCAGCTTCCCTCCCGCAGGGACCTTCCAGGCAAAGCCTGGTTGTTGTTCATGGCCGGGCCGCTTAGGATTGGCCTGAAACCAGACTTCCCTACAGAAAGGCCTGCTCTTCCTCCAGGGACAGAGAGATGCAAGCAAAGATGACAGTGTCGTCAAGGCCAGCTTGTCCTAGGCTGCCCCCTCGCTGCCCCCTCATGGGGTAAATACAAAGAGCAGGCTGCCATATTTGTTATCTGTCTTCACGGCCTACCCCTCAGGCCTCACTAAGGGTCAGCCATTGTTCTGGGCGAGAGGGTACTAAGTGGAAACAGCCTGTATTTATTTATTGCACAGACCTATCTTAATTTCATAATTTATCCTCACTTTTCACCCTTTCCTCCCATTTCACACAACCGATTTTATATCCTTTACCCCATACCTCTTTTTGGAGTGCAGAATATTCTAGATATTTTAAGGGTGATATCTCATTCCAGAGTTGTCTGAATCAGCCCCCTGTAACCAGCGTGTTAATATTTCTATAGCAGAACATCAACCTTCAGACAAAGAAGGATCAGTTCAGTTCAGTTGCTCAATCGTGTCCAACTCTTTGCAACCCCATGAACCGCAGCACACCAGGCCTCCCTGTCCATCGCCAACTCTCAGAGGTTACCCAAACTCATGTCCATTGAGGCGGTGATGCCATCCAGCCATCTCATCCTCTGTCGTCCCCTTCTCCTCCTGCCTTCAATCTTCCCCAGCATCAGGGTCTTTTCCAATGAGTCAGCCCTTCACATCAGGTGGCCAAAGTACTGGAGTTTCAACTTCAGCATCAGTCCTTCCAATGAACACTCAGGACTGATCGCCTTTAGGATGGACTGGTTGGATCTCCTTGCAGTCCAAGGGACTCTCAAGAGTCTTCTCCAACACCACAGTTCAAAAGTATCAATTGTTCAGTGCTCAGCTTTCTTTATAGTCCAACTCTCACATCCATACATGCCCACTGGAAAAACCATAGCCTTGACTAGATGGACCTTTGTTGACAAAGTAATGTCTCTGCTTTTTAATATGCTGTCTAGGTTGGTCATAACTTTCCTTCCAAGGAGTAAGCATCTTTTATAAATAATACAATAAATAAGTCATAGGTCAGGTCAGACTTTTGCCACTAAATGAGCTACCAGCAAAACACAACACAACACCTTTGGATATTTTCAAAGTGTTTTGAATGTTGAAATTGAAAATAAGAGCCTGCATACAAAATCATCCTGGATAAGAGTCTATACTTCCCACTCCATTACTTTTTAGTTGCGATCAGTCACTCTGTTGTATCCAACTCTTTGTGACCCCATGGACTATAGCCCTCTAGGCTCCTATGTCCATGGGACTTTCCAGGGAAGAATACTGGAGTGGGTTTCCATAAGACACCAAACAAATTATACTTTAAACTTTTTTTTTTGCATCTAATATATAGGCAAAAATGGGACTTCCCTGGTGGTCCAGTGGCTAAGACTTTGCCTTTCAATGTAGAGGGTATAGGTTGGATCCTTGGTCAGGCAGCTAAGATCCCACATGCCACATGGTGAAAAACTAAAACAAAAGCAGTATTGTGCCAAATTCAATAACTTTAAAAATGGTCCACATCAAAAAATCTTAAAATACAGGCAAAAATGGTATTTTCCGCATTATATTATATGTGTTGAATAATATATAAACAATCCAACCCTGGGCTTAGAAAGCATTAGGGAAAAAAAAAGTGACATCCTGTATAATATATTTGAAATTGGCATAATACAGAGGCTACTCAATATTAAAGACAAGGCTGCTTTAGATACCTTGGGATTTGCTCTGTTTCTCTAGCTATAATAGTAATCAAGGAACATTGCATTTTCAGATCTCCCAATTACTCAATTGTGCTTCTGCTTCTCTGCCTGATTACTGTGACCATCTTAATGAAAGCAGCCAGTGACTAGGGAGCCCCCTAATCGGTTATCCAGCAGCTGACAGTGTTGAAACAGGAAGGGACTGGCTTTCTCCTTGCATATGGATGCAGTTAAGAATTAAATCCCCGAAACATAATCAAATTTTACAAGAAATGTTAACAGTATTACAATTACAAAAAGCAGTTATTATCATTCTAAGTCAAAGCACCATCCACGGGTGACACTTGCCTGATAGGAAGGGATCAAGAAAGATGGTTATAAACACAAGCCAGCTATGCTTGATTTCTGTGGTCTTGCTTTCTTTCCTGCTCATGAGATGTGTCTCTCTGTACTCAATGGTTGGGTGTTGAGGTGTGTGCTAAGTCACTTCAGTCGCGTCCAACTCTTGGCGACCCCATGGACTGTAGCCCACCAGGTTCCTCTGTCCATGGAACTCTCCAGGCAAGAATAATGGAGTGGGTTGCCATTTCTTTCTCCAGGGGACCTTCCCCATCCAGGGATCAAACCTCAGTCTTCTGCATTGCAGACGGTTTTTTTACCCACCAAGCTAGCAGGGAAGCCCAACATTTGTGCCTGAAAGCTCATTATTTGGGCTGTTTTCTGGAAGTTGACCTTGACGCAGCCATCCAGGGCAGGTATAGTCTCTCCAGGGAAACAGGACTAGATGTAAAACCAAACCCTGATTTGGCTGGACCTGATTGTATCTTGGGCTCAGCAACCGGCCGTGAGATGCCTCTAGGAGGAGCTGACATGGACACAAAAGCTGATTTCCCATCCAAATCCCAGGAAGAGAGCCCTGGAGGGACAGAGGGACAGTGAGACAACAGCAACCTGGGCAAACTCAGTGACTGCCCAGTGCCTTGAACCTCTGATTCAGCTCCACCCACGTGGAAAACCCAGTGCTTCCTGAACTGAAAGGATGCCAAAGGAATTAGCATTATTCCACCAGTTCCCCATTGGTCTCCTTGCCTAACACTGCAGCTCATTCTCCATTTGCATTAAAACTGCAAATTTGCACATTCTTAGGTATGAATTGTCTCATGCCATTCTCCCATTTAAAATGCTTCAAGATCCTCCTTTCCAACTCAAGATAACAAACATTTTAATAGGGTTTTCAGTATCTTTTCATCTCTGGCCCCACTTACCTCTTTGGACTCAGATTTCAGGATTTCCTCCAGCATCACTTTCAAAGGCAGAGATGTGTCCGTCTTTTTTTGTTTGTTTGTTTTAATGCTGTGAAGCATGTGAAATCTTAGTTCCCCAACCAGAAATCGAACCCATAGTCCCTGTGGTGGAAGCTCAGAGTTTTAACCAGTGGACCATCAGGGAAGTCCATCCTGATGGTGTCCATCTTGCTCATTTAAATCCTCCCTGTTCAGCACAACCATTGCCACAGGGTAGCTTGTGAATAGATGTTTGAATGAAGAATGAATAATGATGCTGGACCAAAGCAAACCTCTCTGATTCTCCCATGCCTTATTAGCTCACCAGGTCAGATTCCTTCTTCACTGTTGTCCACAGCTCTGGGAACCCCCTTAGCCTCCATCATGCCCCTCACCCTTCTCCCATCAGCAGTGTTAGTGTAATTCTGTCAGAATGCTTTGGCTGCCAGTAGTAGAAAATTGACTCCAACTGTCTTAAATAATTAGGAAATTCATGTCACAAAATTCAAGAGATTAGGTAGACTTTAGGAAGCCAGGACTCTGAATCTTCCATGAAAATTCTCTCAGGTGTTGTCATGAGTTGACTTACATGCCCCTAAAGACATGCTGAAGTTCTAACCCCCCAGGATCCCAAAAATGTGGCCTTATCTGGAAATAGAAGTGATCAGGTTAAAAGAAGATCCTTAGAGTGAACTCTGATCCAATATGGCCGACATTCCATACAAAAGGAAGCATTTGACACCCACACAGACATACACGGAGAGAAGACCATGTGAAGAAGCGCATGGGGAAGGTGGCCATGTGACTGGCAGGGCATCTACAAGCCAGGGAGCCCCAAGGATTGCTAGCAAGAGCCCAAAGCAGAAGAGGCAAGGAAACCCTTCCGAGGGAGGCTTCAGAGGAAGTGTGGTCTTGCCAACAGCTTGATTTCTGACTGCCATAGCCTCCAGAACTATGAGAATACATTCCCATTGTTTGAAACCACCTAGTTGTAGGTACCAGCAATCCTAGCAAACCAATGTAGTTTCCTTCTCTGTGTGATATCTTTGTGTGAACAAAATGGATGCACCATTTCTGGGCTTCATGATAAAATCTCTAAGAAGAAGGACATCGTCTCCACCCAGGTCTCCTCCTTAGAAGCAAGGTCACCTTTTCCAGTACCTTCTCCCCCACAACCTCCATGCCCCACCCTACGAACAAGCTCTTATCTCTCATCAGCAGGATTGGGTCACTTGGTCATTACTGAACAAATCACTGCACGATGGCTGGAGTCTAAGTGATTGTCTTGGATTCATCATAGGGGGAAGAAATGGGTACTGGGGGACAGCCACAGAAACTACGATAATACTCAGCCCCAAAACCTGAAGAAGATTTCTCTTTCCTCTCTGCCTCCAGAGCTCCTGTATGTCTTGTGCAAATAGGGGATGTAGATAGATGCAGGGAAGGATGGGGTCTGGTGTCTATTTTCTCTCCGAGCAGCAGCTGGGCCCCAGCTTCTTTCCAAGATGCTCAAATGGGACCTGCCAGGAAGCCAGCATAGGGCCTGGCACATACTGGACTCTCGCTTTCCCTCTTTTTATGGTTCCTTCTGTCGCATGCTGTCAACACGCATGCGAAGTCTCTTCTCCTCTACTTATATTACAAGTATCTTGAAGTTGGCAGCACTGTGATCTCCCCTCCTGACACCTCCCAGAGCACTTATTAACACTGTGTTGGGACTTCCCTGGTGGTCCAGTGGCTAAGACTCCATGCTCCCCAAGTAGGGGGCCCAGGTTTGATCCCTGGTCAGGGAACTAAATCCCACATGCCCCCACTAAGAATTGCACATGCTGCAACTGAAGATCCCGCATGCTGCAACTTAGACTCGGCACAGCCAAATAAATAGAGAAGCGTTAAAAAACAAAAACCACTGTGTCATGGGATGTGTAGCATTGGAAAGCAGAGAGAGGGGAAACAGCCGGTGGAGCCTCAGCAGAAACCCTGGATATGGAGAGGAGCCTAAATGTTTCCAGTGAGAAAAGAGAGAATGACATATTGATGCAATTTAATAAAACAACTTTGTCATCTCAAGCCAATAACTTTCTCTTCTAATTTGGACCAAGCAGACACTTTGCTAAGTAGAAATAACGAGATTAAGTCCTGCTGTGAGGCAGTATCCTGCTGTTCCTCCTTTGTTGGGACTAATAGGTTATATTATAAGAACGATTAGATTAGCTTTTCGCGAAGGAACAACCCATACAGGTCAGGAGACAGCTTGCTCTAGGCAGGTTGCCACCCAGCTTTCTGTAGCAAAGACAAAAACAATTGGCGTTTTCTCATGGTTGCCTGACCGAAGCTTCTGTGCACAGTTTCACTACAGCTTTATGTTTTTTCTTTTTAAAAAAATTTTATTTATTTTTAATTGGAAGATAATTACTTTATAATATTGTGTTTCTGCCGTACATCAACATGAATCAACCATAGATATACATATGTGCCCTCCCTCCTGAACCTCCCTGCCACCTCCCACCCCATCCCACCCCTCTAGGTCACCACAGAGCCCTCCCTTGAGCTCCCTGGGGCATACAGCAAACTCCCACTGGCTACCTCTTTTACACACGGTAATGTATATGTTTCCACGACACTCTTCATTCAGCCCACCCTCTCCTTCCCGCCCTGTGCCAGTCGAGAGCCTATTATACAAAGTGAAATAACTCAAAAACAGAAAAGCCAAGTTACTGTATATGAATGTGTACATGTGGAATCTAGAGAGATGGTACTGATGAAGCTATTTGCAGAGCAGCGGAGGAGTGACTACGGTTTTGTTCTGTTTATCCTTCCACTTAGTATACAAAGCAACTTTAGTATGTTGCTAAAATACTTGCAGTAGAGACCTCACACTTCCACTGTAGGAAGCAAGGGTTCGATCCCTGGTTGGGGAGCTAAGATCTCGAATGCTGCAGGGTGTGGCCAAAAAAATAAGTAAAAGTCAAAATCGATGCAAAAAAACCCCATGATGAACAAAAAATCAAAATCAAAATAATAATAAATACTTGGAATAAACATCTGCTGTAGATCTTTAACCAGATCGATATCTTTATTCCTTTTAATTTCCTACTAAAATAATAGTAAGTATGCCTAGTTTTTATTCATAAATAATAATACACTACCCTCCATAACACAGGTAATTGAATTTTTTTCTAAATCAGACCCCAAATTTAATTCAATTGCAAATTACATTTGAATGAGAATAATCATCCAGCTTTCTTTTTTTTAACTTTGTATTTTGTATTGGAGTATAGCTGATTAACAATATTGTGATAGTTTCAGATGAATAGCAAAGGGACTTAGCCATATATATGTATATGTGTGTGTATATCCATTCTCCCCAGGAACTTGAATTTTAATATTATTTATTTGATATAAGTTTTCTTAATTTGCATTCTCTAAATGCTAATTACTTGCTCTATTGAATTTTCACTTATAAAATCATGTCCAAAGGGGTTATATAATATAAGAAGTAAATACTATTAAACACTTAATTACAAATTAATTTTCCTGTTTCCTTTCACCACCAGAATGGCTAATCATGCTTTTAGTTGCATTGAAAGAATTACTGAGAATTTGAAGAAACAACTTGTCCCTTTATTTTTTTTCAACATTTGCAAGATGTAGGATTTGACTACATTTTTCATACATTTGGGGTTTATGTTCAAAGGGATAATTAGTTCAACTGATATTGCTGAAATCTTTATTAATTTTTGTTTCTATTGTTTTACAGTCTTCCATGTATTTTTTCATTTTTTTCACGATCTATTAGAGGCATGCAAAGGTATATAGAGAATAATAAGATGTATTCTTCTGTGGCCATATGCAGTTTAAAAAGCAGATTAATGGGACTTCACTGATGGTCCAGTGGGTAAGACCTCCAAGCTTCCAGTCCAGGGTGTGTGCGTTCAATCCCTGGTTGGGGAACTAAGATCCCACATGCTTCGTGGAGTGACCACAAAAGTAAATCAATAAATCATCTTATTAAAAAAAAAAAAAAGCAGGTTAGCAATGGATCTGAAGTCCTGGAGCCCCATCCCCTCATCTCTCTCCCCCCTTTCCCATAGTGAACCACTTTTCTGAACTTGATGTTTGTTCATCCCTGTACACTTTTAACGCATGTATAGGCATCAACTGAGACTCGCCTCCCTTTTCGTGTGATTTAAATTCGCCTTATGTGTCCTAATACTGGACCGTTTCTCCTGCTAATTGCTTTTTTGGCTCAGCACTCTGTGAGATTTACCAATACGAATGAGTACATGATGTAGCTATATTTTATGTATTTCTCTTGGGGTATAATATGCAACTGTACATTGCATCATATGATGCTGGGAAAGATGGAAGGCAAAAGGAGAAGGGGATACCAAAGGATGAGATGTTTAGATAGCATCACTGACTCAATGGATGTGAAATTGAGCAAACTCTGGGAGATAATGAAGGACAGAGGAGGACTGGCATGCTGCAATCCACGGGCTCACAAAGAGTCAGGCAACAGTCGGATGGCTTAATGACTGAACAATGACAACAACAAAAACATGTATGTATGTATAGACACATGTATACACACACACACACACACATACATATATAGTGTAATACTCATAGAGTCTGTGCACAGTTAATTTCCCCATTCTTTTGTGTGGCAGGTGAATTCTAAAATGGTCCATCAAGAGACCTGACTCTCTCCATAATCTCTTCTCATTGGGTTTGGGCAGGACTTGTGAATATGACGGGCTTTCGCCCCTGTGAACAAGTTACTAGGGACTGAACTGAAGTCAGTCAAAAAGGAGGTGATCTTGGGTGGGCCTGACCTCATCCCAGGCACTGGGTCCTTCCTGAAGAGGGTGACTCAAAGCAGGAGAGGGTCTCCAGCTGGCTTTGGAGAAGTAAACTTCCATGTTGTGAAGGGCCGTGTGGCCGGAACCTGAGGGTGGCTTCTAGAGGCTCTGAGCAAGAACGCAGGATCCTCAAGCCTACATCCACAGGAAAGGAATTCTGATAACAACCTGAGCGAGGGCAGAAGACCCCCAAGTTCCAGATGAGCACAGCCCAACTTACACCCTGATTTCAGCCTCTGAGACTCTGAGCAGAGAACCCAATTAAATCCTGCCCATACTTCTTGGGATTTCCCTGGTGGTCCAGTGGTTAAGAATCTGCCTTGCAACTCAGGGGATGTGGGTTCAATCCCTGGTAAGGGAACTAAGATCCCACATGCTGCAGAGCAACTAAGCCCATGTTCCACAACCAGAGAGTCTCGAGGGGCTTCCCAGGTAGCACTAGTAGTAAAGAACCTGCCTGCCAGTGCAGGAGACTCGGGTTTAATCCCAGGATCAGGAAGATCCCCTACAGCAGGCAATGGCAACCTGCTCCAGTATTCTTGCCTGGAGCATCCCATGGACAGAGAAGCCTGGTGGGCTACAGTCCATGGGGCCACAAAGATTCAGATGCGACTGAGCACACACACATTACATTACTCAGCACCACACCTCTGACCTACGGAAACTGTGGGATAATCAGTGACTGTTGAGTGAGCCACTAAATTTGTGGTCATTTATTACAGAGAAATAGAAAACTCATGCTTGCAGGTTTGAGATGTTTGTTTCTGGTATTTTGCGACTCCAAATAGTGCTGCTGCTCTGCACGTTGCATGTTAGCTCATACCCATGTGAACTCTGCACATGTGAAAATATTTTAAGGGTATGTAGTGAAGAATGGGGCTTCCCTGGTGGCTCGGCAGTAAAGAATCTGCCTGCAGTGCAGGACACCTGGGTTTGATCCCTGGGTCATGAAGATTCCCCTGGAGGAGGGCATGGCAACCCACTCTAGTACTCTTGCCTAGAGAATCCGCATGGACAGAGGAGCCTGGCAGGCTGCCATCCATAGGGTTGCACAGAATCGAACACAACTGAAGCGACTAAGCAGCAGCAGCAGTAGCTAAGAATAGAATTTCTGGGTCTTAGAACAAAGGTATCGTCCACTTTAATAGTGACAAACTTGCATTCCAGAGTACTTCACCAATTTATCTGGCATCAGCAATATCTGGGAATGTTCTCAACTTCACAGTTCAGCAGCAGTTGGTCTTGTCAGGCTTTGTTTTGCTTTAAACATTTCAGTCAGTTCAGTCGATCAGTCGTGTTTGACTCTTTGCGACCCCATGGACTGCAGCACACCCGGCTTCCCTGTCCATCACCAACTCCTGGAACTTGCTTAAACTCATGTCCATCGAGTCGGTGATACCATCCAACCATCTCATCCTCTGTCGTCCCCTTCTCCTCCTGCCCTCAATCTTTCCCAGCATCGGGGTCTTTTCCAGTGAGTCAGTTTTTTGCATCAGGTGGCCAAAGTATTGGAGCTTTAGCTTCAGCATCAGCCCTTCCAATGACTATTCAGGACATTTAAACACTTAGCTCTTCCTTTAATCTGAATTGATTTGCGTGGCTGCTGCGAGATAGGGAGCGATCTCATTTCTGTTTGTCTGACCCATCGTCACAGGATCGTTTCTTGGCTGGTCTGTCCATTCCCCGTGGTTTGCAGTGCCAGCTGTGTCGTCATACAATTCCTCGCCCAGGTCAAGGTCACACACGCTCCCTTTTCACCTCCTTTTGGCATTGAATTTTCTTCTGGTCAACTTCCAGTGAAGCCGAATAAATATTAAGCTCAGCAGTCTTCACCTTTCAGGAGTCTGTGACTTTGCCCCTTGTGCCTGACATGATGTTAAAAACCAAAGCCTAGCAGAGCTTATAAATCCCATAGGGAAGGTGCCTTTTCTAGACTCCAGCTACCTGTTAATTCTTGGTCCTGGGATTTCCATTATATTCCTGGAGGCGCTTTTTGAAATTAATTAATTTGACTGTGTCGGGTGTTAGTTGCAGACAGCAAGATCTTTAGTTGCAGCGTGTGGAATCTAGTTCCCCAACTGGGGATCGAACCCAGTCCCCCTGCACTGAGAATGTGGAGTCTCAGCCTCTGGACCCGCAGGGAAGTCCCCCTGGGGTCCTAACTAAGCCTTTTATAGGATGTTTGCTGTGTGTCATCTAGAATTCCCTGTGGTTTTTAAATCACTTTTTCACATGTGTGATCAGAGATGGAATTTCAGTAATAAATTTTTGAGACCAGGAAAAAAAAAGAGCCAGTTTTTGGACTGTCTTTCGACAGACAGCTGTAACTTCTTTTCTCTAGGCACGGCCTGAGGCCAGGCTTCCTCAGGCCTGCCTTTCCCATCTGCAGCCTCACGTGTCTTTGCATTTGTCTGCATTACAGATATTACCTCCGTCTGATTCTTATATCCTCCTATTTGTACATCTCTTTGCATTTGTTTGCATTACAGCTATTATGTCCACTTTGATTCTTATATCCTCATATTTATACTCCCCTCATCTGCTGCGTCAGCTTCCCTAGTGGCCCAGATGGCGAAGAATCTGCCCACAATGCAGGACGCCTGGGTTTGATCCCCGGGTCAGGAAGATCCCCTGGAGTAGGAAATAGCAACCCACTCCAGTATACTTGCCTGGACAACTCCATGGACTGAGGAGCCTGGCAGGCTACAGTCCGTGGGGTCGCAAAGAGTCGGACATGACTGAGTGACTAACACTTTCACTTTCATCTGCTGCATACCAAAAGTTTCCGGCAAATATTGCAGGCATCCACCCACCCACAATGAAGACTAAAGAGATGGTGTGCCTCTTTTGTTGTGGTTTATAATTCAGACAGCATCCTCCATGGGATGGAGCTATGCCTTTCCCACGCATGCCCAAAGGTACTAACTTTCACTTACAGCAGAGTTGAGATTTATGAAGGAACTCAACTCACCCCACAGTAGACACACAGGAAAGAACTCAAGCCAGAAGGTGAAATGTGCCCAAGCAGATGGAGTCGGCTGTAAAGTAATATCAGAGATACCCTAGAGTGTATTTAAAAATCCTAGGAACCTTATTATGGGCTATGGGTCGTGCTTCCAAATATCATTTTGTTTTAATAAGAGAGGGAGAGATTGCTTCCAGGGAAGGAAGACTGCAAAGCTTTGTGAAGAGTTGTCATCAGGGGTAAATCTGATTCCCCTAGAGGATTTGGGTGATGGTGTTAGATGAAAGTTTTCCATGTAAGGAAAGCAGCGTGAGTCAGTCCAAGGCGTAGAGAATCACGGGGCGGGGAGGGACGGGTGAAAGGAACTACAGGTTTGGGCTGGAGCCAGACCGTTGGGTGCCTTCTGAGGTCCAGATGGTGACACAGGGGAGCCACTGAAGATGTTTACTCTTTCTTTATTTTTCCTGGAGAATGGTGGAAGAGCTATTTTGAGGGAGTTTACACTGGAAGAAATGTTGTTTCTCTGAGGAGGTTTTTCACTGAACAAAACTCACTTTTATTGACCAAAGACAAAAATTTACAATCACTTGAGGAATTTCTGGCATCTTCAGGGCAGTAAGGGAGGTGATTTTTTTTTTTTTTAATTTTATCTGTGTGGTCATTATTGTGTCAAATCTTCCACTATCTCATAAAGTCAGTCTCTTCTGAGGCTTTAAGCCAAATTGTCATCCATGTCTGGACATGGCCCTGCAATAGAGACTAGCAATTTGGTTTAAATTGACAGGGAGGCCTGGCGTGCTGCGATTCATGGGGTCTCGAAGAGTCGGACAGGACTGAGCGACTGAACTGAACTGAACTGAATGCAATATATAGCTCAAAAAAACTGAAAAATTAACTCTATTTCCATACTGCTGTAGCATACAAGCTTCTTTGGCTTCTATTTGAATTTATTTTTTGGTGATTCATCAGTGGCATAGTGATAAAATAATATCCTGTGTTCTTCCTCTTGGAGGACGACTTTAATAAAGGGTGAATCACACAGACATGGTCTTTTCCTGGGGCTGTGTTGGTATCACTGACTGCCGAGCTGCAATACAAGGAATTATTACATTCCTTGGATAAAGCATCCACAATTCCTACCCTGATCCAAGAAGCATACTCACTGGGCTGAACTTTTTTTTTTGGCTCCTCATCATATTTTGGTAGTTTTCAACCAATTGTCTTATTTGCAGTTTTCCTTTCTAATAGTTGCCATGTTCCATTAATATTATTTTAATAATCAGCCTACTCCATGGTACCATCTTCAAAAATCAGTGAGAGTCATAAATGAGGAATATTCTGTGTCTCCTCCAGTTAAGATGAGCTTCTGTGGGCATATGTTTTTACTAATGAAAAGCTGATTATATTTTAATACTTTGTTGAGTCTTGCCTACAAAATATACAATCTATAGTCAGACACTTCAACTATTCTCTCGTGGAAATGTACAATTTCCCATCAATGAAAAAAGAACAGTAGTAAGTATTTTAGAGGATTATTGAGAAGGTCAAAGGATATAATAGTATCAGACTAGTTAACATTGTACTGACAATGAAAAAGGGAATCAGCAAGCAATAGCAGTTAGTGTTCTTAAGTGGCATGGAAATCTAACTTCTTAGCATGAAATACTAAATTCCTAGCAGTAATCACAGTTGTTGTTGTTCTGTCACTAAGTCGTGTCCAACCCTTTGTGACCCCATGGATTGCAGCCCACCAGACTCCCCTGTCCTTCAGTATCTCCTGGAGTTCGCTCAAACTCATGTCCATTGAGTTGGTGATGCCATCCAACCATCTCATCCTCTGTTGTCCCATTCTCCTCCCAACATAAAAGGGTCCCTTGGTAAAAGGTTGGGGCATTAGCTGGACACTAAATATTCAGTTTTCTGTATTTTAGACTGAAAGTTTGAAAATCAGTTCCCATTCTGGTTTATACTGTTCTTTTTAGTCAGTCCTTTGCAACTTTCAACAAAAATGCAAAAAGTAAGAAGTTCTATTACAGATAAGATTACTGCCAGAATCTGAAATAGTAATAGCTTCCCATTCACTATTCCACATCTGGGACTAAACACAGGACCATTTAATGAATGATGTGTAAATTCGTTCTTGCCCCACTGCCTACCTCTTGGGTATAACTGCCTACTTCTGCAGATCACTCTGTCCAGCCTTCCCAACATCTTCTCTATGCATCAGTGTTAAAAGGTTAATGTCCAGGAAACATGATAAGATAAAGTAAAAAAAAAAAAAAAAAAAGCTCTTTGTAGCATTATTCACCATTGTAAAAATTTTAAAGCAAATTTAAAGTCGTGTCATAATAGAATCTCTAAGTAGACTTTGGAAATACAATACTATATTTACAGCTGGATTCAGTTTTATTGCCAGTATATATATATCCCTAGGGGAAAAAACTGTTAGAATTTTCAAGTTTGACAACAAATTCTAAAAAATATATACAATCTTTTATTTGAATTGAAAGTAACTTATTTTATTCTTCATACCTTATGGTATTTTCAAATTTTGTACAATGAATGGTTTCTTGGTTTAAAACAATGGAGGCAGGTTCAGTTCAGTCGCTCAGTCATGTCCAACTTTTTGCGACCCCATGAACCGCAGCATGCCAGGCCTCCCTGTCCATCACCAACTCCTGGAGTCCACCCACACCCATGTCCATTGAGTCGGTGATGCCATCCAAACATCTCATCCTCTGTCGTCCCTTCTCCTCCTGCCCCCAATCCCTCCCAGCATCAGAGTCTTTTCCAATGAGTTAGCTCTTTGCATGAGGTGGCCAAAATATTGGAGTTTCAGCTTCAACAAAAGTCCCTCCAATGAACACCCAGGACTGATCTCCTTCAGAATGGACTGGTTGGATCTCCTTGTGCTCCAAGGGACTCTCAAGAGTCTTCTCCAACACCACAGTTCAAAGGCGTCAATTCTTCGGCACTCAGCTTTCTTTATAGTCCAACACTCACATCCATACATGCCCACTGGAAAAACCATAGCCTTGACTAGACGGACCTTTGTTGACAAAGTCATGTCTCTGCTTTTTAATATGCTGTCTAGGTTGGTCAAAACTTTGCTTCCAAGGAGTAAGTGTCTTTTAATTTCATAGCTGCAATCATTATCTGCAGTGATTTTGGAGACAGGTAGGTAGGTAGATACAAAAGCTTACTTTATAATTCAGTTCAGTTCACTCGCTCAGTCATGTCTGACTCTTTGCGACCCCATGAATTGCTGCACGCCAGGCCTCCCTGTCCATCACCAACTCCCAGAGTTCACTGAAACTCATGTCCATCGAGTCGGTGATGCCATCCAGCTATCTCATCCTCTGTCGTCCCCTTCTCCTCCTGCCCCCAATCCCTCCCAGCATCAGAGTCTTTTCTAATGAGTCAACTCTTTGCATGAGGTGGCCAAAGTACTGGAGTTTCAGCTTTAGCATCATTCCTTCCAAAGAACACCCAGGACTGATCTCCTTTAGAATGGACTGGTTGGATCTCTTTGCAGTCCAAGGGACTCTCAAGAGTCTTCTCCAACACCACAGTTCAAAAGCCTCAGTTCTTCGGTGCTCATATAATTATGCATCAGTCAAAAAAAAATCTCATTTTTTTAAATGACAAGAACATTAGCTGGTAAATTGTAACTGAAGAAAAATATGGATATAAATATAAGGGATATGCAAATTGTATAAGACTCAGTTATATAATAAGACAAATTTTAGTTTATGACTTATAAAATCAGCTTTATTGAAGTCAAGCCATTACAATTAAATTTTTTTTTACAATTAAATATTTATTGGTAAGAAACCATCAACTTTATTTTCAAGGCATTAGAGTGTTAAATAGTCACTCAGTCGTGTCTGACTCTTCGTGACCTCATAGACTGGAACCTGCCAGGATCCTCTGTCCATGGGATTTTCCAGGCAAGAATATTGGAGTGCGTGGCCATTTCCTTCTCCACGAGTATTAAATAAGCACTACCCAAACAGAAGCAAAGGGATTTCTCTGGTTATCCAGTGGTTAAGACTCTGCACTTCCAAGGAAGGGGGCATGGGTTTGATCCCTGCTCAGGGAACTAAGATCCCACATAGTACGTGGAATGGCCAAATAAAAAGGAAAAAAAAGAAGAAGCAAGACTTTGAAATTTATGTTTGCAATAGAAAAGAGCAGACAATATAATTTGCAGTAAAGCTTTCTATTTGTGAATTTGGAGTGAAGACAAACAAGAAATCAAAGCCCATTAAAACAGAGCAAAAAATAGACAAACTCCATTTCTAAAATGTAGGGGGTTTTAGTATGCAAAAATAGAAGCACTTTCTGATTGATGCTGCTTTCTATTTGAAGCCAAATAGAAAACCCTTCTTCTTGAGCATAGGTATACAAATAGATAGTAGGAAAACACTGAGAAATTCCTGTGTAAACTCAGTGGTATCATGGCTACAGTTTTCTTAATAAACCCTCAATTTTATTTCACAATAAGACATACGTCTGTTCTTAGGAATACTGTCTATTCCGTATGTTACTAAATCCCTGTGGCACCCATAGTAAAATATCAACTTTCATCTGCAATTTTATAGCGTGTATTTGCCATTGAAATGCGTCATTTACATTATGAAAATTTAATATGACTGACATTAGCAAAATCACTAATTAAGAAATAGGGCATAAATACTCCAAGAAACTTGACAGTGTGTTCTATGAAGGAAATTAATTCAGAAGTTTCCTATTTGCATAAATCTCCAGGTCTCATTTTCACAGCTGTTTGTTTCACAGCTAGATTGTTGCATTTCAGAATTATTTTAACATAATCGCTGGGAAATATATACCTTTCAACTAAAAATATCATACTCTGCAAAAAAGATTGTTAGGGGGAAAATATAAGTTCATTCAGTTCATCTCCATCTTTTTTCTTTAAGATGAATGTTTCTAATACAGAAACTTTAACATTTAAGTCTGAAATTATTGAAATATTTTTATTATTAAAAGACAGTTTGTAATTTTAGATCCTCATGAAAATGAAAAGGTTGTGTCCTTTTCATTTGGAAAAAGTAATGAGTGAAGCTTATTTTAGCAAAAAAGAAAAAATACTGGAGATGTCTAATTTTCATTAATGAGCTGAGCATAATATAGTTTCAGATACACACTCAGTACTATACTTGACAAAGGGGTAATAATTTTAAATATGATTTAGTCTAGCATATTGTTTGTTTTAGCAATTTAGTTAAGGAAAGGAGATCAGCAATGACTAGATCTTAAAGGTGTCTTGTTACCTGTAATGTCCAAAAACACAGAAGGAATTTGAAATCCACAGATTCCAGCCTAAAGACCCAGCAACACCGCTTGCTGCCTGCAAGCCTGAGTCAGTCATTTAAGGCCTGCATACTTCGGTTCCTCATCTGTAAAATGTACAGCGAGTAACACAAGATCATTGTTAAAATCACTCTAAATAATGGACAATGAACGACCTTGGGGGCTGCTAAGCACCATATCAGTGCTGGTCATGGTTCAGTGTCTCTTCTCATGTTTTTAAATATTGCCCTGAAAAAAATTTGTTCTTGCTGTACAAATTCATGGTTTTGTCCACATGGTCAGTTACACTGTTATACATTAGAAGTCAACCCAAGCATGGACATTTGTAAGAAAAGTGATGATCAGGTATACCCACATCCACTTTCATAACTAGAAAAAGATGCTCTGGTTTTTGCAAATGAGTTTCTCCCATCTTTCCTTTCACTCTTGAAATTATATTTAAGTGTAGACTCTACTTAGAGTAATTTGCTGCTGGAATAAGCATAACATTTTGATTTCTGCTTTGCTTCTAATTACATTCAAGCTCATTTTGACATTTAAAGCCAATTACATTAGTCTAGATTCAGCAAGACTTTTCCATAGTAGTCTAAAATTTGACCAATGAACAGACTTCCCCCACCCCCATTTTAATTCACTTAAATGGAATGCTGGCAACAGGCATATTTTAGAAATAGTAAAAGCCAAATAAATAATGTGGGTTCATTTTGAAATAAAAGGAAAAGAACTGCTTGGTCTTTCTTACCAGCATAAAAGAGAGTCAGAATTAATTGAAACCACCAGTTTCAACTTTATTTCCTTCTGAGTCACAAGCAATAAGGCGTAATCATTTTACCAAAAAAAATTAACATTTTTAATGTTTTGCTTCTATTAACAGCAAGGGTAGTTGATCTCAACAGATTTCAAATTCCAAGAGAATTCATGCATAGAGAGAGTCATGCATAGAGAAAGTGAGTCGTTAGGTTGTATTCAGTTCTTTGTGCAGTTAGCCCACCAGGCTCCTCTGTCCATGGAATTCTCCAGGCAGGAATACTGGAGCGGGTAGCCATTGCCTTCTCCAGGAGATCTTCCTGACCCAGGGATAAAACCCGGGTCTCCCACATCGTGGGGAAGATTCTTTACCATCTGAGCCACCAGGGAAGTCCGTACATAGAGAGAGAGAACTTTAAAAGTTTTATAACC
Organism: Bos indicus; assembly: GCF_029378745.1. Taxonomy (NCBI): domain Eukaryota; kingdom Metazoa; phylum Chordata; class Mammalia; order Artiodactyla; family Bovidae; genus Bos; species Bos indicus. Next base: position 80,584,039 of record NC_091771.1, on the reverse strand, counting down.
TGAAAGTCACTAATAACTCTTCAAAACTCCAAGCCCTACAACAAAACTCAACCAATATTCGATTTAAGATTCTAGTATATGTGATGGCTTAGAGCTTACCCAGCTCTTATTTTATTTAGCTCCCTACTTTCAGTCCACTTACCAGCACTGTGATATTTACTTTTTATTCAATAAATTCTCTTGTCCCTGACAGCACTAAAAGTTAACTTATAGTAAATACAGTGTCAAAACATTTAGTGTAACCTTATTCTATAGTTTTTATAGTCAAGGTATAGTCTGAGTAAGTAGACTTGAAAACATACTGTATACAATCAGAGTTTTCCAGTTGACTGCCAGTACCAACTAAGACAAAGCAGAATAGTAGACATGGGCTTCCCAGATGGCCCTAGTGGTAAAGAATCCACCTGCCAATGCAGGAGATGGAATAGACGCCGGTTCAATCCCTGGATTGGGAAGACCACCTGGAGAAGGAAATAGCAACCCACTCCAGTATTCTTGCCTGGAAAATTCCATTGACAGAGGAGCCTGGTAGGCTACAGTCCATGGGGTTGCAAAGAGTCAGACACGACTGAGTGCACACACTTACAGGCACACATACACAGGCACACACACACACACACATGCATACACACACAGAATAGTAGACACTTACAGGTAGAAGTTATCTTGGAGTCACTTAGTTCCGAGATGAAATAACATGATGCTATCAATATCACTGTCACACTTCCATGGATCTAAAGGAAATATCTTCTTAAAAATATAATCCAAACTCAGCCTCTGTGACGGCAGAGCTCAACACTTGGTACTTTGCCTCCCTACCCTGAAACTCACGCAGGGCCAAGGTCTTTATCCTCTGCCCATTCAGCCTCTATTTTATATTTTATTTTTAAATATGTATTTCTTTAACTGTGCCTGTGTCCGCTCTTTCGTTGCAGAGCACCCTGTCTGTAGTTGTGGTGCCAGGGCTTAGTTGCCCAAAGCAGGTGGGGACTTAGTTCCCCTACCAGGAATCGAACCTGTGTCCCCTACATTTTGCAAGACGGATTCTCAGCCACTACCACCATGGAAAGTTCTTCAGCCTCTGTTTTAAACGGCTCTCATTTGACTGTCCCTTCTGGGGAGGGCGTCTCTTGAAAGTGAGGACAGAGATGAGGTGGACAAGATTAGCTCAGATGAGAAGTTTTGCAAAGCCCACGGCTAGGCAGTGTGGGGGCCTCTTTGCAGGCCAAGGTGGAAGGGAGCCTGTTTCCATATGGAGCCAGTGTGGGAGCTGGAGTGGTGCAGACCTGGAGAGTTAGATTCACCTAGGAGTTAGCATGCTTCCTGAGAGTTTGGCAAAAAGGGAGATGGAGTTTGCAGGACTGGAAAAAGTGTATTTGAATTGATAGGCCATGAAGTTCCATCTAAATGAGACAAGGTGAAATTGAAATAAAGAAATGGCTACTGCCAATGGCTTTAGCATTAATGGTAACCCACTCCAGTATTCTTGCCTGGAGAATCCCATGGAGAGAGGAGCCTGGAAGGCTATAGTCCATGGGGTTGCAAGAGTTGGACATGCCTTAGCAACTAAATCACCACCACCACTATGATTTTACTCCAGATTTCAAATCCATAGTATTTATGTTTATGGATGACTTAGTTTAGTTGCAGTAAGTGGTGACTCTTAATTAAAGAGTTTTTATTTACTGTAGGTTTTTAAATATTGTACTGTGCTGTAGCAGTCTACCAGTTGTGTCTGAATCTTTGCAACCCATGAACTGGCGCCCACAAAGCTCCTCTGTCCATGGATATTTCAGGCAAGAATACTGGAGTGGATAGCTATTTCCTCCTCCAGGGGATCTTCCTGAGTCAGGGATCAAACGCATGTCTCTTATGTCTCCTGCATTGGCAGGTGGATTCTTTACCATTGAGCCATTGGGCAACTTTTAAATACATGTAATGTCGTTTTTCTTGGTTTTCCCCAACCCTTAACTCTCAGTAAGATCTTGATTTTGTCAGTCATGATTTTTCCAACCAGTGTACGTTTTGGAAATTTAACTCCAGCATGAGGTATGTCCAACACGTACTGTATATTGATGTCGTTTTAAATACTGTTGAAACTTTGAATCGTTGAGAAGTTTTAAATGAAAGAAACTACACAACAAAATATTAAATCATGCAATCAGTGGGTTTTTTCACTGTAAACACAATTTCTCATTTAATTAATTAAACAATTGCTGGTCCTTCGAGGATTCCTTGGGTCCCCTTGGGCGTTGAGGTCCTCCCACCCCACGTCCGGCAGATGCCCTAGTTGTGAGGAGACACCAAATCCAAGCCCACCCACTCCTCCGTCTTGACTGGTAGGTTTTTCAGAAGATACAACTCCTCTGCATTTTATTTCAGTGGGAAAAAAGAAACAAGGAGACTGAGTAGGTGAATAATGAAGGCAATTAAAACCGAAGGAGGCGTCACTTTTACACTCCGTGAATACTGTCACGGCAGATCTTCTATTTTATGGCTGACTGGTAGTAAGACACAGCAGGGACACCCTCCGAAAAAAGATTGCGCTACTATATAAGTTGTCAAACCGATTTCATTTTGAAGGCTCATCTTCTGCAAAGAAAGAGTCCTGGAAACCCGCTAAAGATAGATAAGATACATGCAAATTATATTGTAAAAGGAAAATTGAATGTCAATAACCTGAGTTGTATTCCTCACCACATTTAAAATTTTTAATGTCAAGATTTTTTAAAGTAAATACCTGTTTTGCATATATTTTAATATGCAGTAAAACTATATTGGTATAAGGTAATTTTTATGTCCAGCAAAAATCTGTACATGAATGTTCATAGCAACATAGTAGCCAAAAAGTGAAAACAACCAAAATACCCATCAACTGATGAGTAGATAAAATGTGGTCTGTCCATCAAATGAAACATCGTTTGGCAATAAAAGGTAACGAAGTGCTGATACAGAACCCTGACCTCATACTGTATGATTCCATTTGTAGCAAGAGTTCACAATAGGCAGATCCATGGGGGCAGAAAGGGTACTGCTGGTTGGTGAAGGCTGCGGAAGGAAGTGGTGGGGAGTGACTGTTATGAGTACATAGTTTGGGGGAAAGTGTCTGGCCTTAGTTGTGAGGAAATGAAACCCCTTAATTGTCTACTTCAAAAGGTGAATTTTATGGTATTTAAACTATATCTCAGCAAAGCTATTACTTTTAAAAGTCTGAAAAAAGAGTATTAGCACCTTCCCTAGTCCCTCAAACCAGTCAATCCTAAAGGAAATCAACCCTGAATATTTATTGGAAAGACTGATGCTGAAGCTGAAGCTCTGGTCCTTTGGCCACCTCATGGAAAGAGCCAACTCATTGGAAAAGACCCTGATGCTGGGAAGGCTTGAAGGCAGGAGGAGAAGGGGACAACAGAGGATGAGATGGCTGGATGGCATCACTGACTCAATGGACATGAGTTTGAGTAAGCTCCGGGAGATGGTGATGGACAGGGAGGCCTGGTGTGCTACCCTGTATTCGGTCGCAAAGAGTCAGACACGACTCAGGGACTGAACAACTGACTTTGTCATGACCCCTAAGTTGCTCCTGCCGAACTGCAGAGCCAATCCCCTTTCATTCATGTGCCTCCAGATCCTACTGCTAACAGTGAGTTTCCCCTGTAACTTCCACTTGAAATTCATTAGAGATGTTTTTGATTGAGTTTGCTCTTCCCTGACCGGCAGGGTTGTTTGTTCCAGATCACATCCTGTGCAGCTGGCCCATTCTCAGGTTAACTGCTCATCTCTGATTCAATTAGCTGCAGTCAGACACCTGCAGAGTAAACAGGGCCTGACCTGCACAGGGATGGTTTAATATGTGATTATGTCATTAGACACAGAAAAGAAGAGGCACTTGTAAACAAAGTGCTTACCCCTATTTACATCTGTAAGATTGGACGTGAGGGGTAAAATAGCAAAAATCACAGATCTTCTGTCCCGAAAACCTGCAGAAATGAATTAAACAGTTCATTACCAGCCTGGAAAAAAATGATACTAGCAGTCACCCCACAAAGAAAAGACTGCAATTTCATACCATTATCTTTGAATAGCAGCTACTAGGAAAGAGAGGGGGAGAAAGAGAGAAAGGATCAGAGAGAGAGAAAGTGCACTCTAGGTTCATGCCCGAAGCCTGTTTTCCAGAAGTTGAAATTAAATTGGAAAAGCAAATCCTAAAATATGTGCCCATCTCCCTCAATTTGAGGAGCCTCAGGCTCCAGGCTCGGGGCCCTGGAAAAGACATCAAGAATCTCCCACAAGTGTAGAAGTGATTGATTCACCCCATTTTACCAAAGGCAAGATAAAATGCTGGAGTGTTTTTATTTTTCATTTTTCCCAGTTGGGAAGAAGGCTTGTGAGTAAAAGCAAAACAGTCATAATTTCTAAAAACTAAGGCTTTTCCATAATAAACAAAAGTTCAGCAGAGTGAAAGGAAGAAGAGAAAAGAAGAAAATTGAAATCAGGAGGGAGCAGGAGCTGGGGAGAAAGCCGTGGGGGAGACCAGCTGTCCTCTCCTGGTACCCAGAGGACTAGGACCAACAGAATCAGCCTGTCTTTGTTCTCACCTGGAGTCAGTGGGGTGCAAGTGATGTGGAAGGAAGCCAATGGGCTTTGACAGCAATAAAAATTTCCAGAATCTACCCACAGTGGGGAAATGTCTGAGTCCTAATATTTCAAGCTTAACTGTCCATGGCCTCAGCCAATACTTCTCTCCCTGCAAACCATTCTCCTCGTACTGGGACCACAAAACATAGACAAAAATGTAGTTGACAAATTGAAACAGGATTCTAATGATGGACATGGGAATCCCAAGTGGCTCAGCAGTAAAGAACCCGCCTGCCAATGCAAGAGACACAGATGTGAGTCCAGCCTCTGGGTTGCGAAGATTCTAGGATTCTTGCCTGGGAAATCTCATGGCCAGAGAAGCCTGGCAGGCTACAGTCCATGGGGTTGCAAGAGTCAAACACAACTGAGAGCCTAAGCCACCACCAATGATGGGCATGAGCTTCTGGGATCCCTTTCTGACATTGTATTGGAGGGAATAAGTGATCTAGATGAGGAAGTTTAAAATGAAGGCTTTGCATTTGCAGCAACATGGATTGACCTAGAGATAATCATACTAAGCAAAGTAAGTCAGAAAGAGGAAGACAACTACCATATGATATCACTTAGGCGGAATCTGAAATACGACACAAATGACCATTTCTATGAAACAAAAGCCAACTCACAAATGGAGAATAGATGTGTAGTTTCCAAGCATGGGGTAGAGGGAAGGGCAAGGGGAAGCTTGGGAGCTTGGGATGAGCAGGTGCAAACTCGTACATACAGAATGGATACACAAGGTCCTACTGTAGAGCACAGGGAACTATATTCAGTATCCTGTGATAAACCACAATGGGAAAGGATATATACATGTATAACTCAATCACTTTGCTGTACAGCAAAACTTAAACACACATTGCAAATCAACTATACTTCCATAAAATAAAATGAAAAAAGAAGGCTTTGACAGTTGTGGAGGTAATTAGTCCAAATTAAAACAGTAGTAAGAGGACTCCAAGGAAAGAATAAAAAGGTTTCTGGGTAATCGAAGCCTCCAGTAAGAACATCTGTAAGAGAAGAGAAGTGGAATTTATGCCAAACAATCTGTAAAAATCTGTGAGAATCTGGAAGCAATTTGAAGTAGAAGGAAGAAAGTCTATATTTCTTTCCCCAAGGAACTTGTGAAAAACAATCAGAAACTCTCAACCAAAACAAAACTAAATTAAAAATTGTATAAGAACACCGCGATTCCAATAAAGTGAATTAAACTGGGCCAGATCCTGAAACCTTAGTGAAAAGTAAGGGGCCTCCACCTAATGCTTGAACATCTACCTTCTAATACCAAATGTGTCATAATATTTGGAGCCCTGGAGAAGGAAGTATTACCCTAGGACATTACCAGGATAACATTATTACTTAGCAATATTTTCATAGGCAACTCATTGACTCTCCATCTATTGATTGTCAGTGTACCAACAAGCATGGAAGACCCAGTGATGACTGAACAGCAAAATGTAAACAGAGTATAGTAATAATAATTCACAGCATCTCACAATACATACTTGCAGGTGGCTGAGCTGTGCAGAAATGAGACTTTTTCCTCTGGAACTCTGTAAAGACTAGAGGGTAACCCAATGTTCTTGCTCACATTGCTTATCTCACAGCAACAGTTTATAAACCCATAGCTCCATGTTCCCAAACCTTCACTGAATGTACGATGGCTGCGTGTCCATGAAAGCTCATGCTGTAGATGAAAACAAATTAGGTAGGTTTCTGCCCAAGAAACTTAAAGGTACACCTGAATTTCTGGCCTCTAGGTACCAAGGATGAATCTACTGGACTTAATCACAAGTTTCCCTGTCACTTTTAGGGAAAGAAACCCATGTCCAGGAAAATGCCTTTTGCCTTGGTAGATGTTTTGACTTTTCCCCCCTTTCATTGTTGAGCTGTTTGGATGTCCACAGACTTTCACACTGGTGACATCTCTGTTGAAGAAGATACAACAATCTGATTTTTTTTTTTTCCTGTGTGTGAGATCTTAGTTCTCTAATCAGGGATTGAAGCTGTGCCCCCTGCAGTGGAAGCATGGCATCTTAACCACTGGACTGCCAGAGAAGTCTACAATCTGATATTTTTATGTGAATCATCTTCAGAACTTGTTTTCCTTACCTTCAGATGTAATAAATATTCAATAGAAAAAAATACAGGGGAAAAAGAATTGCCCTCAGTGATAGGTCTGGCACACTTATGACATTAAACCACGTGTTGAAAACTTCTCTGAAGCATTTTTAAGATGAATTAAAGCTAATACTCGCTTAAGCACCCCTGGCAAGGAAAGTATTAAACTGTCCTTGTTGATGCTGTGCTCAAGTACCAGTAACAACATACTTCTTGCTTTCATAAACAGAACACTTTGTAGGGTGATGAGATTATAGAAAAATTAAGTCAAGAAGAAGTTAAATGTTTCACACATGGACTAAGGCTCAGAGGAAAAACGTGTCTCCTAGTTTGAGATTCATTGAACAATTGTTCCTTTCTTCATACAGACCCACTATGTGCTGGGCATTGAACATTGCACTTGCAAAAAAGTTTATTATCCCTAATAAAGAAAACTGCCAAAAGAGCTTACTGTGTGATCAAGTCTGGGAAGTAGTAGATTCAAGACTTCACTGAAGGCAGGAAGCAGTACTTGGAAAGAGTACTTGCTTTGACATCGTGATGCCTAGTGCTACTTCTGTTACTGCTAGAGTGACTTTGGGCTAATTGCCCGATTTAAGCCTCTCTTTCTTTATCTTCAAAAAGAATGAATCATGTTATATTATCTTTCGAGTCCATTTTGCCTCTAAGATACTATCAGTGTAACAGAACTCTTATCGGGCTCTGTCCATCTGTCTATTATCCTGGACTTTATTTCTTAGAATCCCAATACTTAAGAATTTGATTTATGTCTTGCACTGTCTTGAAGTCTATAGCAGTTTCTTTCAGAGCCACTCAATTCCAATTGTCAGCTTTCCCAGATGGCATCATAAGTTCTCAAGAAGTTCTTGTTTATTGTACAGAGAACATAAACCAAAGGTGGATATAAAAGCATATATTTAATAAGAAAAAAATGTATAGGAATGACCCTAACCAAAGATCTTTGCAGAGAAAGAATGAGTCTTTGAACTTGGTTGGCTTTTGTTGAGTGCTCTTTTTAATTTAATTCAATTTTACTTTATCTTTTACTTTATTTTTGGTCTTGGGGTTTCTTCCATGGTCTTGACTCTGCTTTGAAAAAAAAATGTTTTAAATTATGAAAAAATGTGATTGTTTTTATGAAGTTGCTTAGTATTATCATATCATTTTAGAAATATTTCTTTTTCAGAGTCTTGTGTTTTTAACATAACTGAAATGATTTGATAGATGAATTCTATAAAAATAAAATTAAGATTATTCTTATTTGCCTTTAGACAATCGAATGTAATTTGCTATAAAAATAAGTTGTGCTTGACAGCAAAAAATAAAATAAATTACACTAATCCCTTGGAAACGTGAAATAGTCAGCTTGCTAAAAGGTAAAAGCAATAGAGGCAACAAGCTAAGTTTCCTGATTTTTTTTCTAATTTGCTCAGCAGTATTTACTACCAACAAGGCTAATTTTAATTCAAGGTAATTATTTTAGTTTTCCACATTGAATAGGTAGATATCAGACTTTTAAGATCGTTGTTCTTAGTTCTTTCTCATCTGTTGAATGAAGGCTCTTCTTTCCCTCCTGAATTAATAATACTGAGGTCAAAGTCCTAATTTTAAGTTGCGTGCAAGTGCAGAGCTGGTGTTTAATCCCTCCATTCTTTCCCTCTGTAGGCATTCATGTCCATGTTCCAGATTCTTACCCAGGAAGGATGGGTTGATGTCATGGACCAAACACTAAATGCCGTGGGACACATGTGGGCGCCTGTGGTTGCCATCTACTTTATCCTCTATCACCTCTTTGCCACTCTGGTGAGTTTCAGGTTTCTTCTCAGTTGTCTGACCATTCATGATGGGGTGAGCACCAACAGGTTCCTGGTTTGTTGTCAGTTTCAGAACCAGAGAACCGAGGTAGAGTAGTCCCGTTGGAGGAGAGTCCCTTCCATTCTAACTGTCTATGAATCCAAGAACTACTTGAGGAACTGGATTTCAGATTTAAGTCAGAAGCTGTCTCCACCAAAGTCAAGTGGCTTGCATGAGGGAAAATGAGACAAAATAAATGGAAGTCCCAAGTCCGTGTACTGACTTAACCATTTCTAAACATCCACACCCTCCGTGATCTAAGAATCAAACCAGAACTAAATTATTATTTTTTTCTTTATCATGTAGAGACACTCTCTTTGGTTTTGGTGCAGCCTCTTCACAGCTGTAATTAAACTGAAAACAGAAGCTGGAGACCTCAGGGTGCAGTCAGTTAATTAGAAACCAGCTCAGTGTTACTGCGCTTTGTGTGACTAAAAGAAACACATGGGGAAGAATAAAACACATGGCTGTGAATATTGTAAACGGCATGATAAAAACTAAAAACCAAAATTCAGGAAAAAATTTTCCTCTGTCACACAAGCAGATTTTTCTCTTCCATGTATGTCTATTAAAAAGAAAAGAAAAAAAATTATGAAATGTGGCCTGCATCCTAAAAGGATATAATCCTTAGGTCTTTCTAATGCCAGATATACATCTCCACACAATACATTTGTATATATTTAAGAATCAAATTTAAGCTCTCATATTGTGCTAAAAGTTCCAAGGGAAAGAAACAGAATGTTACCGTTCATTAGGAACATATGAAATAAAAATAACTGCTACTCTTTATTGAGTGGCAAAAAGCTTTATAATAATTTTATTCCTCATATTTGGGACAGTCAGGTTACGTAATAGTCCCACTTTACAGATGATGAAACTGAGGAGTTAATTTGCCCAGTGTCTCAAAGAGTATAAACACTGGAGCCAGAACATTCCCAGGCCAGCCTGGTCTCAAAGCCCATGATCTTGCAACTATTTATTGCTTCTTCCCTAGATTATGAAACTTGGCATTGTCACTGAACACGTCTGCAGCAAATCAGACCTCTGCCCAAGAGCCACTAAAACAAAATACAAGCGATCCCTAAGGCCCCTTCCAATTCTAAAAATCTATGTATCAAGTAAGTGCTGGACAAACTACATGCATTAAACTAGACACCACATTTGCTATATGCAAAGGCCTTCCAGTCGAAGACTGGGGACTTCCCTGGTGGTCTGGTGGTAGAGATTTTGTCTTCCAATGCAGAGGGTTCTGGTTCAATCCCTGGTGGGAAAGCTAAGATCCTGCATGCCTTAGAGCCAAAATACCAAAAACATAAAGCAGAAGCAGTATTGTAACAAATTCAATAAAGACTTTAAAAATGGTCCCCATCAAAAAAAAATCTTTAAAACAAACAAACAAAAACACGGACATGTCCGTCCACAGGTGTATGAGGATTCATTGTGATGTGGAGAAAGGTCCTGGGCTCAAAGAGTGGAATCACGTAGAAATAATACTGGCATTTTTTGACTTGGGGTGACTTTAAAAATACTCTCACACATACGCACAAAGAACACTGAGTGGTAGGAGTGGATGTCAGGCTTCTAGAGACAAATCTGGCTGCACCTGTGTTGGCAGATCCTTGGCCCTGAGGCCTTTGCATCCTCCTTCTCGGGACATGTGTCATTCATTTATTCATTCATTCACTTACAAACTCAGCTAGTTTCTGTTAAGCAGTTACTGTGTGTTTCAATAGGTTTCCCAGGCGGCGCTAGTGGTAAAGAACCCCCTGGGAAGATCCCCCGGAGGATGAAATGGCAACCCTCTCCGGTATTCTTACCTGGAGAATCCCATGGACAGAGGAGCCTGGTGGACTACCTGTCCATGGGGTCGCAAAGAATCGGACATGATTGAAGCAACTTAGCATGCACGAATGTGTTTAAGTTCCTTTAAAACTATGGAATACCTTCAAGACTATTGATCATTGGTTAAATTCAGGATAGATGGTTGAAATCATCTATGTATGGGAATAATCTAATTGTTATTCTGTTAAAACAATATAATCTCATGCTGTCAGCCATGCAGAGATTTGATTCTTAAGTCAGAGTCTAACACAGTAATATGTAAGCAGGAAGAAAAATGATCTAGCCTAGTAAATTAGTTAGCAAAGTAAATTTTTTCAAGTGGATTTCTACAGGAATCACTAATATAGTGAAATAAAATATTAAATCTGGTAACAGATTTCTTGTACAGTCTGAATTTTCCTTATTGTGCCAAAAACGTGACTTTGATTGTGGAACCCTGAAGGACTTCCAGGGACTCCTGAGATTCACTGAAGCCTTTAGGAATCCACAGAACGTAGCTTGAAAACCTGTATCTAATTCTACGCCTTCATTCTATGGATTTAAGTGTCTGCCCAAAACACTCATTGTAATTTTTCAAAAATTTTAAAACTGAAAATTGAAAGTGTTTGTTCTTTTGTTCATAATTTTTTCGAATCTCTAAAAAGTTGAGAATTTAAAAGTCTAGCAGGTAGCACAGTGGTAAAGAATCTGCCAGCCAGTGCAGGAGACACAGATTCCATCCCTGGATTGGGAAGATGCCCTGGAGGAGGGCATGGCAACTGGCTCCAATGTTGTTGCCTGGAGAATCCCGTGGACAGAGGAGCCTGGTGGACTGCAGTCCATAGTGTCACAAAGAGCCGGACATGACTGAGCGCGAACACACACACACATACACACACACACACACACATACACACAGGTCAGTGAGGGCGGTCTGTTAAATATGGTGGAGTTCAAGACTGCAGACTTGAGGTCCAAAAATCTAGATTCAGTATCTGTCTCTGCCGGTCTCTAGATGTATGACTGTAGAAGAATCAGACAACTTCCCTGATCTGTTTGTTGTGTTATGTCTGAAAGTGAGAGTAATAAGACCCTGGCACATCTAGCTTCCAAGGCTGCCAAGTACATGTGAGGTGAGCTTGTATTTTTGAGGGTGCTTTAGCCATGGTCTAAGAGGATGATCGTAACGATCACCAACCCTGAGTTTCTTCAAGTTTAAGTAAGATGGTATGTACATTTCAAGCTATATCTTAATAAATGCTAAAATGTCATTTCAGATGTTTTTAATTTGTAAAAGTAAAGTATTATCGATCAGTTTAAAGCATCAGGCAATGGCACCCCACTCCAGTACTCTAGCCTGGAAAATCCCATGGACGGAGGAGCCTGGTGGGCTGCAGTCCATGGGGTCGAGAAGAGTCGGACACAACTGAGCGACTTCACTTTCACTAAAGCATCATTTATGCCCAAGTTTGTCTCTCTTTTGGTCTTCCCCACACCCATTCTCCCAGACAATGACTTTGATGAATTTGTATGAACCCATCTTCCAGTTTTTAAATCATAGTTTACTAAATTTAGCATACTATCAACTTTGTTGTTGTTATTGTTCAGTCACTAATCCACGTCCAGTTCTTTTTGAACCCATGGACTGCAGCACGCCAGACTCCTCTGTCCTCCACTATCTCCCGGAGTTTGCTCAAATTCATGTCCCTTGAGTCGGTGATGCTATCTAACCATCTCATCCTCTGCCACTCCATTCCCCTTTTATCTTCAATCTATCAACTTTAAAAAGACTCATATTTGGTGTAATATTAACAAAGTACAGTTAAAGTACACACATAGATTGCAAGATACATCCCAATTTCAGATTGCTAAAATGTGAAAACCAATGTGCATCTTAAAATCAATGGACTGCGGTAGTTTTCCACGTTTATACATACCCATTAGAATATATAGTGTTGTAAACCATCTACAGACATTTTTATACCCTTGGTTTTTAAGATCAGTATGATATTTTCAGTTTGAGGAGCACTGCTCCAGCGCATGGCTGGCCCTGTCTGGAAGGAATGCCCGCACACTCCTCTCACTGCTATAATTCCACCCCATGCTGAGGCCAAGTTATGTTTGATCATGGGTTTCCCTCCTTACAAGGGCTTTCCTGGTGGCTCAGATAGTAAAGAATCCACCTGCCATGCAGAAAACCTGGCTTTGATCCCTGGGTCAGGAAGATCCCCAGGAGAAGGGAATGGCAACCCACTCCAGGCCTCTTGCCTGGAGAATTCTGTGGACAGAGGAGCCTGGCGGGCTACAGTCCATGGGGTCCCAAAGAATCGGACATGACTGAGCGACTAACACTTTCACTTTTCCCTCCTTACAAATTACTAAGAGTAGCAATTTTCAAAATTAATAGAATATATACTCTCAGTTTAGTTTTTAACCAAATATTGTTTTTGAAATCTTTTAATACACATAAAGTTAATTCAGACATTAATGTATATAATATATATAGTCATATAGTAGCAGTCCATTGGCTGAACATGCCTTATTTGCTTCTCAGTTTCCTTCCTGGAGACACAACTTAGGTGGCTTTCCAATATTTTGCTCTTACCTGTTGCAATGAATACATTTGTACTTTGTGTCCAGTTGTGCAAGAGTTTCTTTAGGGTATTTGGTTTAGTCGCTAAGTTGTATTCGACTCTTGCAATCCCATGGACTCACCAGGTTCCTCTGTCCATGGTATGTTCCAGGCAAGAATACTGGAGTGGGTTGCCATTTCCTTCTCCAGGGGAACTTCCCCCACCTGGGGATTGAACCTGAATCTCCTGCCTTTCAGGAAGATTCTTCACTGCTGAGCCACAAAGGAAGCCCTTTAGAGTATATACCAGAAGGTAGAATCTGGGATCCTGGTTGCTGCCCAGATGGCTGCGTGAAAGTAAGTCACTCAGTTGTGTTCAACTCTTTGCGATCCCACAGCCTATCCAGTCCATGGAAGTCTCTAGGCCAGAATACTGGAGTAGGTAGCCTTTCCCTTTTCCAGGAGATCTTCCCAACCCAGGGATTGAACCCAGGTCTCCTGCATTGCAGGTAGATTCTTTACCAGCTGATCCCCCAGGAAGCCCAAGAATACTGGAGTGGGTAGCCTATCCCTTCTCCAGCGGATCTTCCTGATCCAGGAATTGAACTGGGGTCTCCTGCATTGCAGGCGCATTCTTTACCAACTGAGCTATCAAGGAAGCTCTAAATGACACCATGCTGCTGCTGCTGCTGCGTCGCATCAGTCGTGTCAGACTCTGTGCGACCCCATAGACGGCAGCCCATCAGGCTCTCCCGTCCCTTGGATTCTCCAGGCAAGAACACTGGAGTGGGTTGCCATTTCCTTCTCCAATGCACGAAAGTGAAAAGTGAAAGTGAAGTCACTCAGTCGTGTCCGACTCAAGCACACTCTAAAACTAAATTTTCAAAATTGCATGTGTTAATTTTATACTACCCAAAAAGTTTAGAGACTGAAGTCACTTCCCCAGGTCACTGGAGATTCCCTTAAGCATTATCAACAATTGCTTTATTCTCCTGTATGTCCTCAAACTGACAGTTATTTTCATGAGGTCTATCAAGCCAGCCCAGTTTGATTCAACACAGTTTTCCTGAATCTCAGCCACTCTCTATAAGTACTAACCTACATCCTGGCCTTCGTTGGGAAGGCTTAATCTGTGCTCTCTGAGCCTACAACTGGTAGAGAAGTTGTACTAGTAAATACAAACCAAACACAGATAAAAGCTATTATCATAGAGACACTCAGGCATGCTGTGTTTTTGATACACATGATAAACATTTGCTTCCTGATCATTCCATATCAACCTGGTCTGAAATTTTTAAAATATTGGCAGTAAAACAGCTAGAGATTGTTTTTGGACAAACACACAAATATGTGCATGGAGATGATAGTGTGTGTTAGATGTGCATCGCTACCCTTTCCAACAACATTTGTAAGTTAAAATCTCAATTTCATAAGCCTCTAGGCTTGAATTTAGCTGAAAAAGAACATTTTTGCTAAGTTGTATGAGTTTTTTGTTTTTGTAAGATACTACAAAGCATTTTAACCCAAATTGCAAAAAAGAAAAAAAAAAGCCTACATACATATACATCCTCTGACTTAATTTTTATCCACACTGGCCCATGGAGCCACACAGCCTGATTTAGTCTTCTCAGGGACAAACAAGCATGTGCCAAGCAGACAAAGAAAAAAGGTTTGGCTGCAGTTTCTGGAACAGGAAACAGCAGGCTCTCCCATCACCCCCTGAGGGCACCAATTTGTAGCCCACAGTGAAAATCAGGCTTAAGTATACAGCAGATGCATATTTATAACCATTATCTACTGTTCCATAAAATGTCTCTCTCATCTACCAGGTATGTATTCTGAAATTCTGTCCGTGACTGATTGCAATTTGCCCAATGCTTATGAAATCCATCTTTCCCCCCCGACTTTTGTCAATGATTTGGGGATAAGAATGATGAAAGACTTAAGCAGTTGAAAGACTCCTTATTTTTCAGTGTTTTTCACTTTATTATTGTTTCAAAGGAAAGCCCTGTGATGTGAATACTGAAGGAGAGAAAATGTAATTAAGCGCTCATTGTGGATAGTCTTTTTGTTACCTTTGAAGTGCTTACATTAACACAGCAATCTCTTGATTTTGCTTCTGTAGCGGCAGCTTTCAGAGAATAGTCATGTTTTGCTGACAAAAATGGGCCTTCCAAAGTGTAAATTAAATAACTTGATTTTATAGAATTCATTTAAAAGTGCATCTGTGTTGAACATTTCTCATTTTGCATTGCTCTGATTACATTTGACTTTTCATTGACCTATATGAAAAATGAAATAGTTTCCAACTACAGCCTGCAAGGCAGCTTAGGATAGTGTGATTATGGTAAAAAGGTAATGAGGAAAAGAAATGGTAAAAAAAAATAATAATAATAAAAGGGAAAAGAAAACTGCAAGATGATGGGGTATTGCCCAGATTCCTGCTGTGTTTCTACTGTATCCTTGAAAATAATTTAAAAAAAAATTACTGATGAAGTTCACCATAGAAAAGGAAATAAGATTACAGGTGACATTTCAGCTAAAGGGTTGTCTTTAAGCTATATAAACAGAAAAAGAAAATCATAAGAGAAAACTTGAGAAAAGAGCTGGAAATGAGACAGAAAGATAGGGTAGGTGTGGAACTATACGCTGGTGGAGAGAATTCAAAATAGGATACGAAGCGACAGAGATGGAAATTCTCAGTTATGAAAAGCCATTCTAAGATGGTGAGGCCACTCTTTTGAGGAAATACAGTGTAACCTGGAGCAGCCTGAGTCAGGCTAACCTAGCCTCTCCCTGCGGTGGAGAGAACAAGAACCCTCGTGTGCTGTGCAGGGTGGTCATGTCACAGCAAAACTGGGGGACATAGGACACTAAAGAGCACACTGCTTCCCTGGTTGAATTTCACTAAATGCATTGTGGGTAAATGGAAGAAAACCAAGCTAATACTCTGTGGTTCAGAGTTTCACACCTAAACCTAGCAAATGCCTCAGCTCAGGTGCACCTGGCGTTTTTAGTAGTGAGAGGAGTTATAGAAGAGAGGTCCTAAGAAATCGTGGCCTTCCCTGATAGCTCAGTCGGTAAAGAATCCGCCTGCAATGCAGGAGACCCCAGTTCGATTCCTGGATCTGGAAGAGTCCCTGGAGAAGGGATCGGCTACCCACTCCAGTATTCTTGGCTCCCCTTGTGGCTCAGCTGTGAAGAATCCACCCAAAATGCAGGAGACCTGGGTTCAATCCCTGGGTTGGGAAGATCCCCGGGAGAAGGGAACGGCTACCCACTCCAGTATTCTTTCCTGGAGAATTCCATGGACTGTATAGTCCATGGGATTGCAAAGAGTCGGACACGACTGAGAGACTTTCACTTCACTTTCAAGGAATCAAAGTAACTGAACACTTTGCTGCCACGTGAGGACCGGAGCCATTGCATTGGAAGCCCGCTGAGCTGGAGGGTCAGTGCCCCACCAAGAGGTGGCTACCTCATTCATAAAAATTCTAGGAAGGAGACTTGCCAGGGTTGCAGAGATCTGTGTCATTTCCCACACTAAATGCATGGTCAATGCTAAAAATACCTTAAGCATAGGTGTTATAGTCTGAGAAAATCTGAGAAAAAGTAAGGAATTAGATACCTGGACAAATAGTTATTCTCTACTTTTTCATTAAGATCAGTGATTCATAATGTATTGATCATAAAATAAGAAAATGGGTATATTATTAATACAGTCATTGTATATTACACGGTAGGACAAATACATGTGTTGCGTGTTAATATAATGTGATATTACAGATCTGTTGCAAGTAGTGAGTAGCCAGTGCATGAAAATGTAGATGTGAATTTGAATTTCTTGTGTTAAAGCGCTGCACATACTGAATACCATTGTGTTGAGAGTATATATGTGCTTTATTTAACAAAGCACAAGAGGAAATGAAGGGATATATCATGACCCTTTCCCCCCCACCCCGAAATTGCATCTTGAAGAAAAAATAGTGATTTAGATTTCCATGCCCCATTATAAATTTAAATATTATAAAAGTTATTAAAAATACATACACACAACAGGTTGTGTAGTTTAGAACTGGCAAAGCGAAAAGGGAAAAGGGTTTCACTGCAAATGATGATGCTCTTGTAATTATGTGTGACAGGTCCCTCTAAAAGTTCTGTATTATATCAGTAGCATTGACTATATTTAACGGTTGTGTGCTAAGGCACTTTAGTCGTGTCTGACTCTTTGTGACCCCGTGGACTGTAGCCTGCCGGGCTCCTCTGTCCATGGACTTCTCCAGCCAAGATGACTGGAGTGGGTTGCCATGCCCTCCTCCAGGGGATCTGCCTGCCCCAGCCTCTAACCTGTGTCTCTTCTGTCTCCTGCAATGGGAGGGGTCTCTTTACCACTGAGCCACTCGGGACATCCCATTTAATGGTTATGGAAAGCCTTTCGTCACCATGCAGGTGGCACTGGTAGTAGATAGACATTGGCTGAAAATAAGATTCAGATGTCAATGTAGTGCCCTCAGATTATTAACAAGCCTTACTTCAGCTTTCTATGAAAACAGAACAAACAACAACAAAAAGTAGGCTGAGAGGATTGAGGAAAGGTTCTTGCTTTCAGAATGAAGCTCTGTCCCCCACTCCGATTAACCCTGGGGGAAAGAGAAATGGCCGAGTCAGGCCCAAGTCAGACTGCACCCTGCACAGCCCTGGGTTTGCAGGAAAAAGATGTCTCCCTGACAATGTAAATTAAATACGATGAGAACCAAGCTGCCACCTCCCTTCACGTCAGTTTCTTTACTGCAGTGGTTATTGCCACGTTTTTAGAGTCTGAGAAAAGAACTACAAAGTAATTCTCACCTCCTCGCGCTCAGCTCCAGACTCAGCCTCCCTTGCATGTACTATTCCCACTCCAGAGAGACAGTCCAAGCCAGACCCCGAGTGTCCAGTTGTCACGTTAGCACCACGCCCTCCCCGTCAGGAACACGTGACAAGCATCTATAAATGTCTGTATCCAAACAGAGCTTCAGGAGAAAACTTGAGCTCCACACACATTTTTAAATACGGTTTCTGTTTTTGCATCTTCGTGTTAACTAAGCATTGTGACATCACGTCGTGTTAACTAAGCAGGAAAGCCTGAACATTCAAAGACATTAAACGAACTTAGGTTTAACGATGTTGTTCAGTCACTCAGTTGTGGCCAACTCTTTGCGACCCCGTGGACTGTAGCCTGCCACGCTCCTCTGTCCTCTACTATCTCCCAGAGTTCACTCAAATTCATGTCCATTGAATCAGTTTAATGAGAATTTAAAGGTTTAGCTCATGACAGTTTAAAGCACACTTGACACACTCTCATATACTGTTCTTAAATTCGAGACCAGAACCTGCCAAGAGGTTTCTGCCTGCAAAGCCCCTTCAGCATGTTTTCTAGCAAAGCCAAAGCGTCTCCTTTTTGAGTCTTGCATTCTCTCTTCTGTGAAAACCAAACTCTTACCTCCACAAAGATGATCAAGTACGGCTAGAATCCCTCAGCTTTCTCTCTGTGCCCCTGCCCTCGGAGTAGCTTTATTTTCTCTTTCCTCCAAAAAAGAGGTATTATATCTACTGTTTTTTAAATAAAGTGACAAAACGTTACATATTTAATAACTTTTGTCAAATTGCGCTTAACACTGTCTAGTTACTATTCAGTGATCCAGTTTAAAATAACTGCATTGCATGCATTTTAAAAAAGAAAGAGAGAGAGAACTTCTGAAAGGGAAATTTAAACAGAGAAGAAAAAAATGTCATCCCCTCCTGATTATTACAGCCTTGCTGTCACTCCTCCCAGCCTCCCTTGGTGGCATTCGGGCACACTGCCCAGCCCCTCAGCCCACCTCTCGGTCTCGCCCAGCCTCCTCCAGGCAGCAATGCCCAGGCCGGGCTCACCTGCCCACCAGGACCTAGCCCCACACCCCCAAGGCCCCGTCTTTGCTCATGCCACCTGGAAAGCCTTTCTCACCGCTCTCTTCCTGACAGCATCTCCCTTCTCCTTGGCATCTTGGTAGCACTGTGCCAGACTCTCTACCAGCCACTCACAATCTTACATCAGCAGCCTTCAGAAGAGCCCCCCACCCCCAGACTCATCTGCCTAGATCAGCTCTCAGAAAGCAAAATGGCTTGGCTGGCACAGAACTGAAGCTGGGAGATTCCGATGGGGTTTAGTTCCGGTTGGTTGTCAGTCTTCACACTCGTGTGTCCCCCTAAGTCCCCATTTCCCTTCACATCCCTGCTTTCTGAGAAGAAATAGTAATGTTCTCTGGGATGAAACATGAAGGAGGCAGAAGGGTCTAGAGAGAGACCGGGAGTGAAGTGCTTTGCTGATAAGGCGGCATGCCACACCCAGGGCAGCAGCAGTATTGCTTCCAACCTGGGGGTGTTGACACCCAAGGCTTGTCTTGTAACCACTTCTTGTCTGAACTTGTCGGGGAGATGGCCTTGCTAGGGGCCCCATGTGGACACGGGGCCATCTGCACAGAGCTGGGTAGCTGTCTGAGAGGTCTAGATAGAGAGTCTGAAAGACCCCTTCCCCACCCAAAAAAAAAACCCCAGTCTTCCTGAACCCCCAGCTGGAATGGCAGAACTTCCAACCTTCCCTGAGACTTGACAGCCTGTGTGTGGAAACAACGGCCCGAGCCAGAAATGAAGTTGACAGTAGCAGGGGTTATATGAAAGTAAAAGTGTTAGTCACTCAGTCTGTCTGACTCTTGGTGACACCTCACACTTAGCCCACCAGGCTTCTCTGTCCATGGAATTCTCCAGGCAAGAATACTGGAGTGAGTAAGCCATTCCCTTCTCCAGGGGATGTTCCCAACCCAAGGACTGAACCTGGTCTCTCACACTGCAGCAGATTCTTTACTTGTCTGAGCCACCAGGGAAGCCCTAAGAATACTGGAGTGGATAGCCATTCTCTTTTCCAGGGGATTTTCCCAACACAGGGCTTGAACCTGCATCTCCCACATTGCGGGCAGATTCCTTACCATCTGAGCCACCTGGGGGTTGTATGGGGACCCCCAAAAGATATATCCATGTTCTAACTCCCAAGCCTCTGAATGTGACCTTATTTGGAGGCCCTTTCAGATGCAATTAAATTAAGGATTTTGAGATGTGATTATCCTGGATTATCTGGATAATCCCTAAATTCAGATGACTATAAGAGATTGAACCCAGGTCTCCTGCATTGGAGGCAGATTCTTGATTGTCTGAGCCAACAGGGAATCCTGGGTCAGGAAGATCCCCTGGAGAAGGGCATGGCTACCCACTCCAGTCTTCTTGCCTGGAGAATCCCATGGACAGAGGAACCTGGTGGGCTACAGTCCATGGGGTCTCAGCTAAACAACAGCAACATACCATACACCAGGGTTCTTGGGGGAGGCTTAATGAAACAACCATATAGCTGCAATTTGTTGAGCTATTATCATAGCCGTTATATCATGCAAATGAGAGCAATGAAACTCACAGAAGGCTGCATAGCTCATGGCTGGCAGAGCCTATTTGCCAGTCAAGGTCTCCAACCACAGTTCTCTTTTCCACCAGGCTGCCAGCCCACATCTGCTTAATGCAATTGTGAACTTCATAGCAGTGAGCACACTATTGCATTTGTGTTCCTGACCGGGCACTGTCTGGGGTTGCAAAGAGTCGGACACGACTGGGCGACTGAACTGAAGGCACTGTCTGACACAGAGTCCAATTTAATCGAATAGCATAACCTCACTGTGGTGAAGTAGCCTGCCATCTGTCTGGTGTTGGGGAAATAATTAAAATAAAATCTTCTGACAACCCAGAAAACCTCTGCCAAGGTAGACAGGAAAGCAACAGTTTTATTGTTGGATAAGCCATAAACCAGACTGCGACGGGCATCACACGCAGTCTGCCAAAACAATGGCAGGGACAAAGACAGCCGTGCTCTCGGGACGAAAGCAACCAGTCCGCAAGCACGAAGACCTGACGGCGCCATCTGTTAAATGCAGCTCCCCCTAAATTCACCTGGCACCTGGGGGTGGCCCTCTGTGATAACGAATTGCCTTTATCCAAAGGAAAATCAAACTCTTCATCTCTCCATGATAAATAGGAAGTTTTGCAACGTGGATCCAGGTGGCGAAGTTATATTCCCACCTTCCCACGAAGAAGGAGAGATGGCCCTATTCCTGCACTGTACAACAATGTGACTTATTTGACTTTTAAAAAAGATTTATATACATCTCAAAGGGGCAGAGGAAGAATTTATAAGCACAAGTTTTCCGGAGGAAATGCTCTGAGAAAAGGGAGGGGAAACTGTGGCTTTCCCTTTTTCAATCAAGAAATTTGTTTTTTTCTTTTTAGATTTGTGTTTGCCCTTTCACTGGGGAGAAAATTTGTTAGGTTAGGACACAGAGCAGGGCCTGCTCGAGTGCCCAGCGGGGACAGAAGTGGTGGGAGACAGCTCAGACTCACAGCCGAGCCCTCCAGGTGGCCTTTCTGTATCTGGGCAAGGAAGAGGAGAACGGAGAATTCTCCTCTGAGAGCGCTTTGGTGATAACGTCAAGGTCAGCCTCAAGGTCACAGGAAGAGGGCTAGACTTGGTGTGAACTGTGAAATGTCCTCTATAGCACAAAGTGGTTTAGAATAAGCCTAAATACATCTGGGCCCAGATATTCATGATGTGGTGGATGTGGTGACATCAATAAAAACTTTATTTTTAATCTATGGTCTAATAGAGAACAGATGTGGTTTTCAAGGAAGAGGGAGGTGGAGGGTGGGGCTGGAGTGGGAGTTTTAGGTTAGTAGATACAAACTGTTAAATATAGAATGGATTTAAAAAAAAAAAAAACAGGGTCCTACTGTTGTTACTGTATCACAGGAACCTATATTCAATATCCTGTAATAAACCACAATGGAAAAGAATATAAAGCAGAATGATATATATGGTTCAGTGGGTAAAGAATCTGCCTACAGTCTAGGAAACACAGGAAACACGGATTCGATCCCTGGATTGGGAAGATCCCCTGGAGGAGGAAATGACAACCCAGCCCGGTATTCTTGCCTGGGTAATCCCATGGACAGAGGAGCCTGGCGGTCTACAGTCCATGGGTCTCAAAGAGTCGAATGTGACTGTGTGATCAAGCACAGCACCCATATATATTAATATAAATGTATAACTGAATCACTTGGCTATACAGCAGAAATTAACACATTGTTATCAGTCAGCTATACTTCAATTTTTTTAAAACTAAATCTGTGGTCTAGACCATTCTGTGTCCTCTTTAAGTTCTGGTCGGATCCCAGATGATATGACTGTTAAAATGAAGGGTGCTGGCACTTGTCCTCAGCCAAACATTCTGTCAGAATTTTATAGTAGTTGAAGCTTTTTCCCCCTTGTTCTGTGCTCGGTAAACTTGGAAAAGGCATTAACTTTCGCATAACAATCTCTCTGGTGCTTGAAAATCATGACTAAATTGCCTCGATTTTCTTACCTTTGTGCTTAACAGTCTAATATTAACAAATGGGAATAATTTGCTAAGAGGGAAATTAAAAGGAAGAATATAAATAAGAAATGTAAAGATTAGCAAATGAATGTGAGACTTTAGAGAATTCAAAGTTGAAAAGGGAATTGAAATTAAAATATTTTTAAAATTCTACTTTTTTGTTGTTTTCTCTCTTTTACCTTATTTACCCATTCCAAACGGAGCATATGCCTTTTTTTTTTTTTAATTTGGAAAATACAACAAAAGGGGTGGAAATCTATTTTTTCACACAGGCAGGCACCATTAACATTTCTAAAGTACCTGCTCTTAACGTTTTCTCTAGTGTTTCATTTTGTATGTACTTGTACTTCTGTCACGTGCCATGCTGTGCTTAGCTGCTCAGTCGTGTCAGACTCTTTGCACTGGAGTGGGTTGCCATGCTGTCCTCCAGGGGATCTTCCCAACTCAAGGATCGAACCCAGGTCTCCTGCATTGCTTGCAGATTCTTTACCATCTGAGCCCCCGGGGGGGCCCAAAAATACTGGAGTGGGTAGTCTATCCCTCCTCCAGGAGATCTTCCCGACCCAGGAATTGAACTGGGGTCTCCTGCTTTGCAGGCAGATTCTTTACCAACTGAGCTACAAGGGAAGCCCATACTTCTAACATATATATACTAACTTAATGTTGTAAGCAGTTTTCAATACTGATAGAATTCATGAGTGTATTAGTTATCTATTTCTATATGACAAATTATGAACAATTTAGGGGATTTCAACCATAAACATTTGGTATCTTGTGTGGTTTCTACAGGTCGGGAATCTAGGACATGCTAAGCTGGGTGTTTCTAGCTCAGAGCGGTCCATGAGTTTGCAGTCAAGATTCTGGCTGTGGCTACAGTCATCGGAAGGCTTTACTCAGGCTGGGGGATCTGCTTCTGAGATGGGTCAGTCACGTGCCTGTTGGCCGGAGGTCTCTGCTGGTTGCCACAAGGGCCTCTCCATAGGGCCACTTGAGTGTCCTCGGGAGCTGGCACCTGGCTTCCAGCAGAGTGGGTGAGCCAAGAGAGAGAAAGGCGAAGGCCACAGTGCCCCTTACCACCTAGCCTTGTAAGTCACAGACAATCATTTCTGTAATCCATTGACTACATAGACCAACCGTATTCAGTGTGGAAGGGGACTCTCAAGACTGTGAACCGCGAACTTACCATCTTGGAACTAGCTAGCGCAATAGACATTTGTAGTAGCTGCAAGAATGTTGCAGTAGAAATCTCTATAGCTGTATTAGCTATTTACCTACAGTTAGGTTTTATTTCCAGTATTCCATCATTATAAATAACTCTTTCAGGTACTTTCGGGTATAAAGATTTTCATCAGTACTTCAGATCATTTTCTTTGGATATAGTTTTAGAAGTAAGATTGTTGAATTACCTTAAAATTTTCCTAAATTTCATTTAAAATCAGCTTTATAAAGCAAATTAATATTTTATATTGTCTATTTCAGTTAACAGATGCATTTCCTTGAATGTATTTGTTATGAATATCTTTAAATACCTATGCAGTACTCACAACTGTGTGTTTTTAATGCATTCTATATAGCATATACTTTAGGTAGATATTCTAGATCATATAGGTAATATTTTGATACTTGTGGTGTGTGAGTTTTTTCATTATTATTTAACCATTTTTTAGATCCTCCTGAGTTTGTTTGTTGCTGTTATTTTGGACAACTTAGAGCTTGATGAAGATCTAAAGAAGCTTAAACAAGTAAGTAATGTATGGGGGATTCTTTAGATCAGCATTAAAAAAATAAGGGTAAAGCATGTGCTTACAGGTAATGTTAAATCTGTTCAAGCTTCAAAGCAAATATTTTAATAAATTAACACACTGAGTTGGCAAATATTTTTCTTTTAAGTTTAACCTTCTCTAATATCAACAAAGGAAATTTTTATTGCTCTGTAATTATCCTAGGGATATTTTTATATCATTATTTTGAGTAAAATTAAGATGGGCATGGTATAGTAAATTGAATTTAGATTCTCCTTCAGCCATTACATGAAGGTTGTTTGGAAATGAAATGCCTCAGGGCCAGCTTGCCATTTGGCATAGCTATGTGTAATACTTTCGATCATCATCATAAAACTATTAAGCATAAATTTGCCTGACCACTAGGCACTAAAAGAGAATTTAGTCCTGGTGCTCACAGTAGGTATAAGAAATGGGACAGAATAACTGATCACCTGTGTGCCCAGCTGTATATGAAAACAGACTGGGTGTTATGGCATTGATAATCATTTCCAAAAAATCTCAATGTAACTATGTGAAGATTATGTTATTGATGGCCGAAAGATTACAGATGTGAATCAGTATTCTCAAAGTTTTTGTTCCATGGAGGATACTTGGCTTGAATATTTGACTGTGTCAAGGAGAAGAGACCCTTTGAGAAGCAGAATTTGTGAAGCAAGGGAGCACCTGGATAAATATTCTTGGATCACCCACCTCGGCACTGCAATAGTTGGGATGTTAATAAAGAATATCCCATCTGGAACTTTCCAAAGGCCCCACATATTCAGAATTTTCAAATTGGATCAAGTTGTCTATTTTTTACAAAGCAAAGACATCACCTATTTAAATGTCTTGTTGTTATGTATAATCTCAAAATCACTTTAAGCATTTCACCTTTTTACTCTTGTTTATCTCCAAAGCCCATGCTTTTAACTAAGGATAGTCAATCATATAAAAAAAAAAAAATTTTTTTTTTTTGGATGTAAAGATGCTCGCTGTGAGCCTATCAAGGAAGGATTTGAATTTTCCTGTTCTGAGGCTACACAAGCAAATGCTTGTCTGAGTGTGGTGGACCTTTCTTCCAGATCTTTTCAATTTGTTTCAACAGCAACAGGCTTTTCGTATGAGAGTTGGCAAGTTCTTTGTGGCATTGATGTAAATACTTCTGGCTTCTAGTTGTAGAATAAATATGTACCAAGTTCAGAATTGACCAACAGTATAATTAAACACCAATAAAGATGTACTGCTGTATAACCACTTTCATCCTTGCTTTACAAATCTGGTATTAAGGATTTAAATGACTTTACTCTGTTATTCCCAAAAGAGAGGATGGGGAAAGTGTGAAAAACTATTTGATTTTCTTAATGTTTCAAGTTCCAGAAAGCACTCTATATTCCAAAATCTATCTTTATTCAGCTTAAACTTTTTTTTTTCAATCTTTGACCCTTTCCACCAGTTAGTCTATATACAGCTACTTATAGCTACATGGACATGAACACGAGCTCTGTATAGTGTCGAGATGCAAACTCCAGGAGGCAGTGAGGGATGAGGAAGCCTGCTGTGCTGCATCCATGGTGCTGCAGAGTCATACATGACTTAGCGCCTGAACAGCGACCATAACAGCCACCATCACAGTTGTTAGCACCGGCTCAGTGCATGTACTTTGTGTTATCACCTTTTTAAATTTCACAGCAACCATGTGATGCAGGTACTATTCTCAGTTTCATGTGATAGGTGAGGAAACTAAGGCACAGAGAAGTTAAACAAGTTGCCTAAGGTCACACAGCTAATAAGTAGCAGAGTTAGGATTTGAACCCGGGCAGTTTGGACCAAAAGCCCAGACTCAACCTCTACACTGTACTGAGTCACAATAAAGCTCTATAAATGCCAACCATGAGTCATGGTGTGCTGGAGGCTCATTCATAGGACCGTTGATAACTTGTGGATAAACAATGATGTTTCAGATGACACAGACATCATTATAGCCATGAAATAATTGTTGATGTGATGGATGGTTTCCTGAGGAACGGAGGTGAATTAAACAACCCAGTCATTAAAGCTATATACAAAGTAGTTGTTTGTTTCCCCTCAAAAAGCAGATGATCTAATCAGAGGCACTGGAGTTGGCACTTTGGCAGAAGGTAAGAGCTGCAACATTTACCCTTCGTTCCACTGATGGCAGACACTGTCCAGAGCTCCTCCAGCCTCAGGAACCTTCTGGAACAGTGACCCTCCTTAGACACAGATATAATGTGCTTGCAACATATTAAGAGTTTAGAAAGGCTGCTAGAGACTGTTACTGTATTTTATTATGATCGTGGTAAAAACAATTGTGTTAAAATATATGTTGACTCATGGACATTTTTCACGAGTCATAGAAGCCAGTGTGAGTCACCTTTAAAATGGAGAAGTTAAATATGAAATATCGAACGGGGCTACGAGAGACAAAGTTGGTCCTTGTGCTTGGGGAAGGGATTATGTCCCCAGGGGTGGACGGTTTGGGAGACAAGGGTAGAAAGCTGGACAGTGCAGTGAAGAAACTAGGATGGGAGAGAAGAAGAAAGAAGTGACGACGTGAACGAGGAAAGCACCCAAGAGATGAAACTGAAGGAAAGAGAGCAGACTGTGACTCCCAGCCTGTGATAAAGGGGGAGAAACATGGCTGAATCCTAAGTCAGGCTGCCCTCTAGCCAAGGACACCAGAGCTCCCTGCAGGGAGAAGCTCCCCGAGGAGCAGGAACAATCCACAGGATCCATTGTGGTGGAATCGGATTCTTCTTACGTAGAAACGTACTTCTTACCTTTCCTCCTTATTTTCTGAAGTCTCCTCCTTGCCCTTTAAGTCAGTGGTTTCCAGCCAGGGATGCTAAGCCGTGGGGCTCTTCAGGGCAAACGATGGAACCAACAGCTTTCCTTGACACTTTGGGAAACCTAAAGGGAATTGTGCATTTACCCTACCAAAATGCCAACTTTAAAATACTTTTAGCTGAAAATTTTCTGGGCAGCAACACTGCATCCTAGTGCTCGGAAGCCTCTTCCTATATGCTCTTCTTCAAGGAAAAAGAAGCAACATTGAATTATTTATTGCTTCATAAAGGCATTTTGAGAGACAGAAGAATATTTTTTTTTAAAGATGGGATTCCGAGGGCAATAATAAAAAGGCTCCTTGGGGATGAGTTTTGATGGGTTCTGATATAAATGCTCATCCCCAGGCCACCCTTCTCTGTGACATTACCAATGTTGTGCCTTTATAGCTGCTCATATAGCTCTTCCTTTGTCACTCTTCAAAATAAATAATGTTCTGAAAACTCACGCCAGTTATGCATCTGCATAAAATTTATCTATTGCTTTCCTAGCAGCAGTATCACTGGAGCAATCATTTCCTGGCTGCCATAATTTGTGTGACCCTGTTTCTAATTAAATAGAGACCATGATTCTCTTTTTAGCATTCGCAAAACCCAATACAGGACCTGGAGACAGATAGAAATAGAGAAATATATAATATTTTTTACATAAGATCAGAAAATTGACTAGAAATGAGATTGCAAATGTATAATTTGGCAGCTGAGAAGCCAAGTCAGTTTGTATGGAGGCTAAAAAATCCCCTTGACCTACCGCTGTCCTCTAAAGAGCAAGCCGTAGGAGACAGTGACCTTGGTGCTCGGTGATGTAGCAAAAACGCTGGAGAACGTGGGTGGAGTTTTACAAACTTTGAAAATGAAGAGAGTTCTTGCAGCTTTAATGATTTTTGCAAATTCAGTGCAAGACAGACATAAAGGGCTCTCTTTTAAGCAGTAGAAAATTCATTAAACTGTGAGAAAAAAAAAAACCCATAGAGAAGCCTCAGGGAAAGATGTATTGAAAAAGTAAGTATAGATACTCTGTCTAGATTAAATTCAAAGCTCTGAAATTAAAACTGTTTCCCCAATTCTGTATTAAGTCCCATGTGAGCTCAAGCTCGATTGTCTTTGATGGCTTCACATCCAAAACATAGTTGAGGGTAGACATGTAAAGAAGCTTCTCTGTCTTATTGATTATCCTTTTAACAAAAACAGAAATCCTTATGGTCAACTCTTATGTACAATGACTAATCTTTCTCTTTGGTAGTCTCCGCAGCAGCCCCAGACTTAGCAGAGCTGGGTTCCTGGCCTCTGCACACTGTATGACTTTCCTGATGGGTAATTTTTCTAAGGCCATAATACCAACAGTGGATCGACTGGGTTTTGGCCAGGAAGTTATTACTTTTGTGGATTCTGCCTGCATGGCTTAGTAGTAGAAGGAAGTTTTTTTTGTTTTGTTTTTTATAATTCAGTTTAATCAATAAACAAGTATTTATTGACTAAAAAAAAAAATAAATAAAAAAAAAAAGAAAAAAATAAATAAAAAAAAAATAAAAAAATAAAAAAAAAAAAACAGAAATCTTAATGCTATTTAAAATGTGAGCTCCAAGTTAATGTTTCTCTGCAGTCTTATCCGGGGGGTTTCGTTTGCATCTCTGTCTTGCCTCCTGTATTGAAGTCCTTCAGGATTTAGGGAGACAAGTCGTGGCCAGAGGATCCACTCAGCTAAACCCTGATTGCTGTCTTCTGGCTTCACAGAAGCAGAAAGTAAAGTGGCGGTTGCAGGGAGCAAAGAGGACTTCTTCTTGTGGTTCAGTGGCTACAGGGTTTTTAGTTCTCAAAGATGAAAAAATTCTATAGACCTTTGGTACACAGTGTGAATGTACTTAACACTACTGAGCTGTACCCTTAAAGAATGGCTTAGATGGTGAATGGTATGTTATGTGTTCCTGACCACAGTTTTTTAAAAATTTTAATAAAAATTTGGTCACCATACTGGTAAGGTGGTGAGAGCACACTCAGGGATTCTGATGGTGCAGAAGTTAGGTTAAAGAAGATGAGTGGGACTTGCCTGGCAGTCCAGGGGTTAAGACCTCACCTTCCAATGCAGGGAATGCAGGTTTGATCCCTGATCAGGGGGCTAAGATCCCACATGCCTCATGGTCAAAAAAAAAAAGAACATAAAAAAGCAGTTTTGTAACAAATTCAATAAAGACTTTAAAAATCAGTTCAGTTCAGTTCAGTCACTCAGTCATGTCCAACTCTTTGCGACCCCACAAATCGCAGCACGCCAGGCCTCCCTGTCCATCACCAACTCCTGGAGCTCACTGAGACTCACGTCCATCGAGTCAGTGATGCCATCCAGCCATCTCATCCTCTGTCGTCCCCTTCTCCTCCTGCCCCCAATTCCTTCCAGCATCAGAGTCTTTTCCAATGAGTCAACTCTTTGCCTGAGATGGCCAAAGTACTGGAGTTTCAGCTTTAGCATCATTCCTTCCAAAGAAGTCCCAGGGTTGATCTCCTTCAGAATGGACTGGTTGGATCTCCTTGCAGTCCAAGGGACTCTCAAGAGTCTTCTCCAACACCACACTTCAAAAGCATCAATTCTTCGGCACTCAGCTTTCTTCACAGTCCAACTCTCACATCCATACATGACCACTGGAAAAACCATAGCCTTGACTAGACGGACCTTTGTTGGCAAAGTAATGTCTCTGCTTTTCAATATGCTATCTAGGTTGGTCATAACTTTCCTTCCAAGGAGTAAGCGTCTTTTAATTTCATGGCTGCAGTCATCATCTGCAGTGATTTTGGAGCCCAGAAAAATAAAGTCTGACACTGTTTCCACAGTTTCCCCATCTATTTGCCATGAAGTGATGGGACCAGATGCCATGATCTTCGTTTTCTGAATGTTGAGCTTTAAGCCAACTTTTTCATTCTCCTCTTTTACAAATAGTCCACATCAAAAAAAAAAAAAAAAAAAAAACATGAGGTGGGTGATGACAGTTAAGAAAGTAAAGACAAATTGCTAACTTTTTCCTCTTGGACTTCTCATACTCCCAAGTTTCCAGACAGACCACTGGGTTACTGACCAATTCTTAATTTTTTTAGCTATCTGAACATCATTTACTATGGTGCCACCCTGCGGATTTTCTTTCCACTGAATATTTGTATGACAGTTGGAAATTACATGAGACTGGAGGCATCCGATATCTAGGATCCTTGCTGCTCAACTGCCCAGGGCCAAAGGATGAATATTGCGAAGAAGCTGTAAACTGTCCGTGGTCAAGAGTTGGTAAACTCAGAATTTTACTCGAAGCCTTCAATGTAACCCAACTCCGCATGAAGCCACGCTCAAACTTTTGGTCAAAGATGACTCTTTCATGGGCTTCCCTGGTGACTCAGACGGTAAAGAATCTGCCTGTAATGCAGGAGACCTGGGTTTGATCCCTGGGTTGGGCAGATCTCCTGGAGAAGGGAACGGCTACCCTCTCCAGTATTCTTGCCTGGAGAATTCCATGGACAGAGTTGCCTGGTGGGCTACATACAGGACACGGGGTTGCAAAGAGTCGGACACAACTGAGTGTCTAAGCACACAGGAGATTAAGAGATACAAACTAATGTATAAAATAAGCTAGGACAATCTACTTTACAGCAAAGGGAATGTGGCCAAGATTTTATAATAACTATAAAAAAGACGTATAACCTTTAAAAATTATGAATCATTGTGTTGTATAACTGAAACATATATAATATTATAAATCAACTATACCTCAATTTAAAAAAGAAAAGATAACAGCATAGAAATCAAGAAGTCAATGCAAAAATGGGGAAACAGCCAAAATCCCAAATGGAGTTTTGGAGTTAAACAGGTAATTGGGATTCAGGAAGTCAAAACAAAACAGACAAGGTACCTGTGAAAATCGGTGTCCTCCTAGTATGAGTTGAATTATGTCCCCTAAAAAGATACACTGAAGCTGTAACTCCCAGGACCTGTTAATGTGACCTGATTTGGAAATAGAGCATTTGAGTTGAAATCAGGTTAAGTTGAGGTCATTAAGGTGGCTTAGATGGTAAAGAATCTGCCAGCAATGCGGGAGACCTGGGTTCAATCCCTGGGTCAGGAAGATCCCCTGGAGAAGGAAATGGCAACCTACTCCAGTATTCTTGCCTGGAGAATCCCATGGACAGAGGAGCCTGGGGTCCTGCAGTCCACGGGGTGGGTCACAGAGTCGGGCATGACTGAGTGACCAGCAACACTAAGCCACTATGACTGGTGTCCCTGTACAAAGAGGAGAAGAGGGAGACACACAGACAGGGACTGGATTGACGCGTGTACGAGCTAAGGAATACCTGGGGTGCGGCCCATCTCCAAAAACTAAGAGTCTTGGAACAGACCTTCCCTTAGAACCTTCAGAAGGGACTAAGTCTGTAGACACATGGATTTGGGGTTTCCAGCCTCCAGAACTGAGACTGTACATGTCTGCTGTTCCAAGCCACCAGTTTTTGGTACTCGGTATGGCAGACCTTGAAAACTAAAAACACCTTCTGAGAATAAAGGACCTCTTTCTGCCTCCGGGAGGTGACAGAGCTGAGCGACAAGGAGTCCTCTTGGAATGTCGGGCAGCTTTCACCAACCAAGAGAGCTTTCTCAACAGCTGGACTCATTTTCTTCTGCCCCGAACCGAATAGCTCCCTCAAGAGTAAAGTTTATAAATGTGAGACTTTCCTGGAAGAAGGGTTTCGGTTAGCCCTTCCAAAATTTCATTCCATGTGGGATTGAGCCAAACCAGATCACTTTTAGAGGCTGTTGTTTTCAGAAGCCTTGTTCTGGGGCTTCCCCAGTGGCCCAGTGGTTAAGAATCTACCTTGCAGTGCAGAGAATATAGGTTCAGCCTCCAATCAGGGAACTAAGATCCAGCATGCCAGTAGGCAATAGGCCCGTACACGGCATCTAAAATGACGAGGCAGCTTAAAAAAAAGAAACCAGAGAAGGAAACTTTGTTCTTTGCCTCGTCCCTGGCACTCAGGACGTTTAATAAGATAGCTCCAGTCTCTTTTGACATTGAACAAACATAAAATTACATGCCTAAGCCTGTTTGGGGTTCCCTGGTAACTCAGCTGGTAAAGAATCTGCCTGCAATACAGGAGTCCCAGGTTCAGTTCCCAATCTTCCCGGATTGGGAAGATCTCCTGGCGACTCAGTCCAGTATTCTTGCCTGGAAAATCCCATGGACAGAGGAGCCTGGCAGGCTACAGTCTGAGTTTACATTGATGACTGGTTGGTTGTACCAGCCTGTGGTTGTGCTAGTTCAGAATCACTTTTCTTATAGTTTATCACAGCACTCTGCAAGATAATCTCTCAATTTTTTAAGTGAGATTTGGAAGGATAATACATACGAACCAGGCAGGAGGCTTACTCTTCAGCATGCCCAGTGCCCGGCTCTCTGCCGAGCCATGGAGATGCTCTCTCACTTTGCTTTCTTTAATTAAGAGAACAAAAATTTTAAATGCCAACAGCACTTTTTCTCATCAGATCCTTTCACAGGCAATGGGAAAGAGGATTATTATGGTTCTAAAGAAAAAAAGTGACAATTGGTTTCAGTTTTCTGCAGTGTCTGGCTGTCACTGAATTGCAGAAAGGCTTTTGGTAGCTGCTTTCAGACTTGTTTGAGGAATGAGGTAGTAAGTGTTGTCCTCTGGGTGCCTAAGCACAGGACACGAGGTATCATTGCCTTGATGTCTTCAGGACTCAAGTTTCACACAGCCCTTCTGTTCTTTGTTCCAAGAAGTCCATCTACTTGTCCATTCTACCCAGAGCGTTTCTGTTCTCTGCGTGTTCATTCAATTCCTTTAATCTTCAAGTCCCTACTACGTGCACAGCACTGCGCCAGGCATGAAGCAGACAAGAATAAACAGGTAATTCTCCGCTCTCATGGAGCTGAGGGCCTAGTGGAGGAATTGGACATAAATCAAATAATCAAAGCAGTGGATAGATATTTATAATGTGAGATGACATTTCTGCAGAGAAGAACAGCATTTGAGTGAGGAATTCCTAGAAGACTTGGACCCAGATGGGGGACAGGGAGGTGGGGAAGCAGAAAGAGGGACAGGGAGGTGGGGAAGCAGAAAGAGACACTTGGGTTGAGCTATGAAGAAGGAGCAGCGGTGAACTTCATGGAGATGTAGCTATCAGAGGGGAGGAAAGAACATTCCAGAGAGAAGGAAACATGTTCAGCATGACCCCAGAAAAAAGTGGTGTAAAGTGAGTGTAGAAAAGTAAGTGGGGCTTAGACCATGCAGAGTCTGGAGAAAAAGGCCAAGAACTTTTCCCTCTGCCCCCAGAACAATAGGGAGCCCCTCGAGGCTTTTTGGATGGGAGGCAGTGTGAACTGGAGAGCTATTTGGGAAGCAGAATCAGCAGGGCCTTAGTGTTTTTGTGGGTGGAAGGACATATATGAGCATCTCAAGGATGACTCCTGGTTTCAGGTTCATCTCCTTGGATGGATGACAGTCCCATTCACTGAACCAGGAAACATTAGCACAGAGAAGATCATCACTCTGTCTTGGGCTGGTGTGAGTGAGACTCTGAGTAGAGACCTAATGGTTGGTTGCATGTATCAGTCTAGAGTTTAGGAGTGAGGGCTGGCTGGCTGGAGTTACAAATAGGGATGTTCCTGATCATTCTCAACTGTTTATCCAGAGCCTGCCATGGGCCAGGCGTGTGTTCTGGGCACGAGGGATATGTCAGCAGACAAACCAGACAGAAATCCCTGACCTCTTTGACACTTCAATCCTAGAGACTTTCTCTGTATTGGCATGATAGTGGAAGGTGTCAATCTGGATACAATTGTATAGGGTTGAGGGGGGAAGAGATACTGCAGCCTTAAGGGAAAAACAGAGCTTCCCTGGTGGCTTATATGGTAAAGAATCTGCCTGCAATGCAGGAGACCCTGGTTCGATCCCTGGGTTGGGAAGATTCCCTGGAGAAGGAAATGCAACCCACTCCAGTATTCTTGCTTGGAGAACTCCATGGACAGAGGAGCCTGGCAGGCTACAGTCTGTGGGCTTGCAAAGAGTCCTACATGACTGAGTAACTAACACATAAAGGAAAACAAGGTTTAATGGTACTGGTGCTTTGCCCTTCGAGTCCAGCTCTTTGCAGCCCTATGGACCATAGCCCACCAGGATCCTCTGTCCATAGGGTTTTCCAGCAAGAATACTGGAGTAGGTTGCTATGCCCTTCTTTAGGGGCTCTTCCCAACCCAAGGACCGAACACATGTCTCATGTCTCATGTCTCCTGCACTGGCAGGCGGGTTCTTTACCATTACTGCCACCTGGGAAGCCCTTAGGGAAACGTAAATAATCCAGCTTTGTTTTTGTCTCATGTAAATTTTGACTTTTTGTTCTGTTACAAATAACACTTTCTCTGACTCAAGTTCAGCCTCCTAAGGGGAGAAGGTCTGATCAGCCCAGCCTTGGTCTAGTCAACATCATTCCTTGCAGGCAGGAATTTTGTGTCTCTGCCTCTTAACACTGGTCAGCCTTACAGAAGGCCATCAGCTTTGAGCAGGGTAGATCCAGACCAGACCACAAAGAGGGCCACCCTGAAATGTGGCCGGGTTCCTCAGACAATGCTTTGTCCTCCTAACTCTCCATCCTGGCCTCTGCTCTGGAGGAGCTGAATGAACCCAAAGAAGGAGATGAATGAATGAATGAATGAAGAGACCTTGTCCCCTTCCCAGCTCTAGAACTGAAGTCACCCTTGCAGCTCAGAGAGGAGGAGCCTGGAGATGGGAGACTGGGAGTGAGGCTTGATTCAGGTATGAGTCTGGACTCCTTGGACTGATTTTTCACAACCAAAAGTGGCCAGGAAGCCATGGCATTTACCTAAGAACAGTGGTCAGTCTTTTCCTTCATTCATACCAGGGGGTTAGTGGTTGCACTGTGGGTCTTTCCTTACATTCTACCCGCTGCCCTTGTTCAGCACACAGTGGATGCAGGACATGGCTGGCATCCTCACAGCCATATGACTATTGAGTATTTTTTACTCTGATATTAAAAGAATGACTTAGATTATTATTAAGAAATGAGAAATGTATACGTGTGCTATTTTATTTGATGTTACCCCTATTTCCGTGTTGTTTTACATGAAATGTGCTGATGTGTTTTCATAGTGCATCTAATAAGCCCTTTTAATCAAAGGATGCAAAATTGAACGACTCTATAATCTACCACAGGCGTACTCGTGAGTAGCAGTTGCAAAAGGCATGGTGGTTGTCTGAAAAGAAATTCCTTATGGGGACAGTGTGTGAATTGAGTTCAAGACCCCAGTGTATAGACTCCAGGACAAAATTTGTGTCTTCCAAACCTCCAGTGTAAAGTGTGGGGTTCTTCTATGGTAAATGTCATCACTGCTACTAGCTACCTGTCAACTAAGGTGGAACACATAAATAAGTAGATACTAAATACAGATGTGTGTGTACACAAGGGCTCATATGCATACATATATTTCCTAGCTCTTTCCTCTGGGTGAACATAGGAGCAGTGACATGCCAGTAATATCAAGAAAACCCACTCCTAAGATTCTTGTTTCTAAAAACCATTCTCCAGTAAAAGAAATCAATATTCTTTGGAGAACTGGCTGATTCTCAAGCTGAGGCAGGGAAAACACAAGATAAGACTAAAGTATTTTTGTGGAGCCAGAAAGTAAGGAAGAGCTTAAACACACACACACGCACATACAAAAGGGTGTCCGACGTGACAGTGAAATATAATGTGAAATCCTGGATGGGATTCTGAAACAGAAAAAAAAAAGGCATTCATGCAAAATTTGGGAAGTTCCAAAGAAATTCTTCATTTTGGTTCAAAGTAGTCGACCAAGGTTAATTTTTTGGTTTTGATCAATGTCCTGTGGTTATGTAAGATGCTAACATGAGAAAAAACTGGGTCAAGGGTGTACAGGAACTCTGTATTATCTTTGTAACTATTATGTAAGTTTAAAATTATTTCAAAATAAAGAAGATTTTAAAAGAGATTAGAATTTTCTATGGAAAGCTCTAAAAACACAACATATAGTCATAAATTGACTGGTGTGTTGTCCTGTTCAAGAATCCATACGTTTGTAAAACTTTATACCACAAATACGTTGTATAGAATTTATAGTCAATTATAATTTTTTTAATCTTACAAAGTTGGAAGCATAGTCTTCATCAGGAACAAAACACTTTCTATGAGTTTGTTTCTGAGGGAAAATCTGATGTGGCTTGTCATTACTCCTCTTCGTCTTAATAACGTGGCTTATCTGAAATCAGAAGAGTCATCTGTGCTGGTTAGCATGACTGATTCTGTATTGTAAAGAACCTAAGGAAAGGGCAACCGAGTGATGGGAAATATCACAGATGGGCCCCTTCAGCTTGTCTGTGGGCCACACTTGGCTGCCTTTTTTGTTCCTCGTCTCATCACTGTTGTGTTATCCTTATCGTGTGTGTACAGGCGTCCAGTACTAGGCTTGGGGCCACGAAGAGTCCTGCCCTTAATTAAAACTTGTCAGCTTAATAGAGGAGAGATACACAGAATTAGGAGCCTTAGTGTGAAGCCCTGAGCACTAGGGGAAGACCCAAAGAAGGAAGGCGTGCCTCCCTCGGGTTGGAGGCAGGTCAAAAAGATGTGTCTAAAAAAAATGAATCTGATTTTATTAAGAAAGTGGGGAAACATGTTTAATAGAAAAGAAATAGCAGGTACCATACTGCAGAAATAAAAATGCATCTATTGCTTGAAAATGTTATTTTGATGAGACAGTCTAAAATAATGTTTAGAAGCTGAAGTTCTGGGGACTTCGCTGGCAGTCCGGTGGTTAAGAATCCGCCGTCCAAGGCAGGGGACATGGTTTGACTCCTTGTCAGGGAACTAAGATCCCACCTGCCACAGGGCAACTAAGCCCACATGCTCTGATGACGACTGGAGTAGCTTCCCCCCTACCCAAAAAGAAGCTGAAGTTCTGGAACCTCAAAGATTGTGGTCAAACCCCAGTGAGCACCCCTTCTAGCTGTGTGACCTTCAGGAACAGATTTGAGCTCCTTGGTCCTAGGGGTCCTCACCTATAACACAACAGAACTAATTATGGTACTTACATCGGGGGCTGAAGTACTTACATTGAGGACTAAAGCATGTTAGTAAATGAGGCAATGAGCAAAGTGTTCAGCAGAGTATCTGCACATGTTTACTACTTCAAGTAGCCATTGTTATTCTGAGAAATCATCCTAGAGGAGATGGTTTTGGAAAGCTGTATTATAATGAACCAAGTGTGGAAGGAAAGCGCACTGCAAGTGTTGGGAAGGTGTATGCTGAGGCAGGAACCAGAAATAAAACTGCAGCGGGGGGGACATACAAACCAGTATTGTTAGAGAGTAAGGGCAAGGTGTGAGGGGATGCTTTAAGCCATGCTGAGATCAGAATTTCTCCTCTACATAACCAGTCCATCCTAAAGGAAATCAACCCTGATTATTCATTGGAAGGACTGATGCTGAAGCTGAAGCTCCAGTACTTTGGCCACCTGATGCCAAGAGCCAACTCATTGGAAAAGACCCTGATGCTGGGAAAGATTGAGGGCAGGAGGAGAAAGAGGATGAGATGGTTGGATGGCATCACTGACTCAATGGACATGAGTTTGAGTAAGCTCCAGGAGATGGTGAAAGACAGGGAAGCCTGGTGTGCTGCTGTCCATGGGGTCGCAAAGCATCTGACATGACTGAACAACTGAACAACAAAGAGCAACATAATTGATAATCCTTGAATTACTTGAAGATCTAGAACAAGATGGTGTTTCTTCCTTAGCTGTCCTGTAAGATCGATTTAAAGGGACAGGATGAAGATGGAAACCCAGCTAGGAGGGCAGAAGCGGTGACCATGAGCGGTTTTAACCTGGTCAACCAAGTGACCACTTGACTCTCCAACCTGGAACTGTTGGTGGCTCCATCAGGAGCAGACCCACTGAGGGTGGGAGAGACCTGGGACTCAAGAGAGGATGCAGGGAAGTTATTGCAGAGGAGCTGAGTAGATGGTAAGCAAGTTTCAAGAAGCAAGTTTGAAAAAGAAGGGAGAAGAGGGAGGAACACAAGCTCAGGGAAAATGTTTGCTTTTCTCTATTTTTTTTTCTTTAGCCACACCTTTCAGCACGTGGGATTTTAATTCTCCTACCAGGGATCAAATCCATGCCCACTGCATCAGAACATGGAGTCCTAACCTGTGGACCACCAGGGAATTCTATTTTCTCTATTTTCATTTTTTAAACCAAGATTCTTGAGAAAATAAATCAGTCCACACAGTGAAGGAGAGGAAATTGGAGTGAGTGGGAACAGGTGAGGTGGTCCCTGCATGGAAGGAGGAGGGGGTCTCCAGCATGAATATTGCCCCCTCTTCACTTAGCCCCCTCACTGAGATGAGACCACTTTCATGTTGAGCCGGCAGTTGCTGGGGCTTGGTGATAACTTTAGTTTTTATACCACATTTCCCTTGAGTAATTCAAATTACAGGCAATATGCTATCTCACTTATGTATCTTGCATTTATGTAAAAGAATGAAGATCCTCATTTTTCATTTGAGCACATTGAAATCCAAAGCAGCTAAGGGATTATAGAACAAAACCAAAATTTAAATCTACATCTTCTTTCTTTTTTACTGATAGACTATGCTATCTCCAACATTTTCTTAAAGCAAAATGGGGAAGACAGTTGCACACAAAACTGTATCTTCTGAATTCCCTTGGGTCTGTATTTTTTTTTCCCTATTCATCTTGTAACAAGAACCAAGCATCTAGTTGACATGGAACTCTAATATAATTTCATTTGAAGCAGAGAAAAAAAAAATCCTGCATTTTTGATCATAATAAACCTGTTTCTGTGACTCAGTAAATTCCCTAGTGGGAACAACTGTGTCCTGGTTGAATAACACAAGACAGATTAAAATGTAAGAGAGAGTTGTTTGGGACCTAGAGGAAAAAACGCACAAAAGCAAACTCTATTCATTATTGCTGTCTCAAGGAAACCTCTCATTCCATTAATAGGATTTTAAGGGACAATAATATTAATAGAAGGAAAACATCCATTCAGCATAATTTGGTTTTCCAGCTTTTTAATAGTTTTCTTTCTGTTAGTAAGTTGCTAACATTTCCTGCGAGCTTAGTCTTATTGGAAATAGTACCTCAATTTCTGCACAAAGAACTTTCTGCAGGATGTTTAAAGCCTGTAAGTTCTTAGGTTCAGAGCAAGTTCTTTCAAGAGCATGAAAGTAAATGAAATGTCCACAGTGCAGCTTAGGGATGTCATTGCTGCTGTTGTTCAGTCACTAAGTCGTGTCTGACTCTGTGAGCCCGTGGACTGCAGCAAGCCAGGCTCCTTTGTCCTTCACTATCTCCTGGAGTTAGCTCAAACTCATGTCCATTGAGTCGGTGATGCCTCCAACCACCTCATGCTCAGCCTTCTTCTTTTTGCTTCAGTCTTCATCAGGGTCTTTTCCAGCAAGTAGGCTCTTCGCATCAGGTGGCCAAAGAATTGGAGCTTCAGCATCAGTCCTTCCAATGAATATTCAGGGTTGATTTTCTTTATGATTGACTGATAGAGACTTTAATAAAAAACCAACATGTTTGATCAATACTGCCGATAAAGCATCTGCAGTTTGGGTTGTAAAATCACAAAAACAAAATAGAGAAAATTCCTTGAAGACTAGTAGTTTTGCTTTAGGAAGAGTCTCCATTCTGATTTACTGAGTCATGTATCAATCCAGAAAAACCAGCAAATGCTGTCATGGAAAGAAGCAAAGAGAATTCCACTTTGATTTACTCAGGTGACACAGAGGAGCCTTCCTCCAGACTGAGCAAAATCTGGTCCTTGTTCATATCTGGAAGAGCCACAAAATACTCTTCAGTTACGTTAACCCTCAGATCTATCCACATTTTTCAAGCCAGCGTGAACTAGATTTTCAAATGAGAAGCTTCCCCAAGCCTGACACTTTTTAAATTGTTTTCTTTTAGAAAATCATACCAAAAGTTAGAAAAAAAAATTTTTTTATTTAACGTAATCCTTCAATTCAGTTATTTGTTGCTGCATTCAGACAGGCACTGCAACCGAATAATGCTTGAATATTTTAACAGAAGAAAGCCCAGGCTGAAATATGGAAGATTTAAGCGATGAGGCAGAAAGGGTATGTGTTATGCAGACCAATCACTCCCAACTCTCTTGAGAAACACAAGTAAAGGAAAAGGCTTTCAGCCGCCCAGTGTGCAATGATATCTCAGCAAGACAGATGCCGAGCCGTAGAATAGCGCTGAGCTGAGATGATTTATATTTTTTTTAAAGCTCAAGGTTTGAAATTTTTTTCCTTTGATTCTAATTTCCTTTTTGCAAAATGTCTTTTTTTTTTTTTCCAAATCATGTGAGTCTATTGCAAAGCTATCGTGTAGTCTATCTGCTCCAGCCAGACTTCATGCTCAGTTGAAACCATTATAACCTCCTTCCTTTGGACTGTTCTTTGCATTAGGTTTTTCAATATAGACAAAAAAAAATCCTGGGATTCTTTGCGCTATGTTTCTTCCATTCAAGAATCATAATCTTTGAAATAATTTTTAAGTGGAAATTTACAATTGCAAACACTGTATGTTGAGGTCTTTTATGATATAGTATAATGATCTTAGATTATTACCCAGTATATCCAACATAATCCATATTATTCACTCATTTGCATCAAGGTAAATTTAATCTTGGAAAATCTGTGCTTACATGCAGAAGGGGAACGAAGTTGGATAAAAGCTATAATACCATTTTATCACATATTAAAGAAACTTTACAGTGGCTTCAAAATACTATGAAACACATCCCTTTATCCTGGCTGCCTTATCCCCCTCCACTGCCCATTCCTTCCACATACACACACCCTCTAAACCGATCTTACACTTTCTTCTTCTTTTTATTTTTTTGTAGCTCAGTCCTGATCATGGGCTAGGGAAGAAGAAATGGTCAAGGTAATGGAGGTTAATAGCAGTGAAGTAAGAATTAAATGATTGTACGCAAATGCATTATCTGGTCTTTAAAAAAAAAAAAACTTTTTACTTTACTATAATATACTTATGCATGCATGTGTGCTAAGTCACTTCATTCATGTCCAACTCTTGGCAAGCCTGTGGACCGTAGCCTACCAGACTCCTTTATCCATGGGATGCTCCGGGCAAGAATACAAGCGTAGATTGCCATGCCCTCCTTCAAGGGATCTCCCCAACCCCACCAGGGATCTAACCCTTGTCTCCAGCATCTCCTGCATTCGGAGGTGGGTTCTTTACCACTAGAGCCACCTGAGAAGCGAAGTAGGCATTTTGCTGAATTTTTACAAATTGAAGCCTCCCAGCACCCAGCTCGTGAAGTATTGACCGTAGCTTCAAAGCCCCTCCCTGTAACCAATCCAGTCACCAAGCTTCTCCCTCACCCCAGTGCTCTCTGGGTACCAAGCAGACAGACTGGTGCTGCCCGGTGTTTATATTCATGGGATCATTCAGTGTGTGCTTGTTTGTTTTATCTGGCTTCCTTCGCTCAACATTGTACTGCAAAATTCACCCCGGTTTTGTGCTTGGATGTTGTTCGTTGGCTCAGATGTTTCAATGGATCGGTATTGGCTCTTCTCTTCGGAGGCTGATGGGCACATGAGAGTGTAAGCTTGCGACTCTTACAGACAACACTGCTGTGGGTTTGGGAGGGTGTAGCTGTGCTGGGCATGCACACAGGTCTGGGAGGTGTACGCCCAGGAGAGGATTTGCCGGGTTGCCGGGTGGCCGTATCTTCATCCTTGCTGATGCTGCTTACCTGGAAACAAGAGAAGGAGCACGTGGTCCCTGGTACTCAGAAAGAGGCCCCTTCTCACGGGTAGAAGATTCTCATTAGTGCCTCAGCATGAAAGCAGACATGCCCACTGTTCCAGCAGCTGCTCGTCTTTCTCTATCTTATTTATTATTTTAAATTTATTTATTTGGCTGCAGTGGGTCTTAGTTGCAGCACATGGGATTTTTCAGTTGTGGCGTGTGGGATCCAGTTCCCTAACCAGGGATCAAACCTGGGCCCCCGCACTGGGAGAACAGGATCTTAGCCACTGGACCACCGGGAAGTCCCTCTCTGTCTGTTTTAATTGCCCCTTTAGGCACATCAATTTGGCAGCAATGCCCAATAGTCAAAAGGAGAGTTTGCAGGATCCTGAAGAGCCTTCTGAGTCATCAAAA
Organism: Bos indicus; assembly: GCF_029378745.1. NCBI lineage: Eukaryota > Metazoa > Chordata > Mammalia > Artiodactyla > Bovidae > Bos > Bos indicus. Next base: position 80,541,697 of record NC_091771.1, on the reverse strand, counting down.
GATTTTCTCGCCTGCTTTTTTTCAGTTTTACAGTGCAATGGTCAACTCACGCTGAGTTCAAACCCGTTTAGTCACAAACAGTTGTTCTATTTCTACTCTCTAGAAGGTGCTGTAAAAGTAAATTAAAAGTGGAATCTTACCCTTAAGGAGCTTACAAGCTTTAGGGAGTATAAATAACTCTAATACAAGTTAGAATAAGATGAGATCCATTTTAAAAACATAGGCATGGGATTATTTTTTAATACTGGTAACATACATATATTAAACATTGTATTCTAGGATATTTGATTAAATGTTACAAAATATTACGTGTAAATTTATTCTAAACCTTCCTCTGTTCATCAGTGGCAGACATACGTTCAGGTGAAACGCCACAGTCTAATTTTATTCTCTTTTGTAAATCCAGGGACACCTGTATTTCACACCAACAAATTTATTCAAGTAGTAAATTTTCTGCTTATCTCTCCATTCTTTAGACTATACCTAAAATCCTTCTTTTCTATTTCCCAGTTATCTGCTGGAGACTGTAGTTCCACCCTCTGATCTGTGTAATTATTTATTCAACAAATGCCTATTTAGCTTCTTCTGTGTCAAATATTGTGGCCAACCCCAGATACGGAATAATGGAAAATCCCCATATGCTCCTTGTCCTCCAAGAGTTTCCAGTCTCAGGAAAGACAGAGAGAGCGTTCAGGTCAGACACACTAGGTTCAAATGATGCTCCGTGTAGTGGTTTTTCGGTGTCCCTGCAAAGTGATGTCCATCAGGAGCCTCAGAAGGGGACCTTATTGGGAAATTAGATTTTTGCAGGTGTAATCAGTTAAGATCATCCTGGTTTAAGGTGAACCCTGATTTCAGTGATTGGTGTCTTCGTAAGAGAGAAGAGAGGGAGATTCCAGTAGAGAGACAGGGAATCACACAGGCCAGGCGGGACAGGGGGAGAGGCTGAAGTGACGCAGCTTCAGGCCAGGAGACACCGGGGGCGGCCAAGAAGCTGAGAGTGAAGGAAGAGGGCTGCCCCGGCGTCTTCAGAGAGGGCACGGCCTCGCTGCTCCCCTGACTCGGGACTTCCAGCCTGCAGGGCGCGGAGAGGATCAGTTTTTGTTGTTTTAACCAATTTGATCTCACAGCAACTTGTTACCACAGTCCTAGGAACCTGGAACAGTGTGTGTTAGGTTGAAGCATAAGAAATGACCGATTTCGTCGTCTGCTTTGACCTACACCAACATGGCAACTCCATATGGGCCCACCCGCTGTGCCCTGGGCTCGTGAGGGGGAAATCTTGGTGACGAGAGAAAGCTTCTTGGGGAATCGCTGATGGAACTGAAATTAGAAAAGCAAGTAGAAGTTCATGAAGAACAAGAGAGGAAAGGGAGGAGAGGAGCTCCCAGGGCGACAGAGGCTCTGGGTCAGAGGCCAGGACACTTTTGAGGAGCTGAGAGAGGCAGGCGTGACTGGAATACAGTGTGGGCCAGGGCCAGGTGAGGCCGGGACAGGTGGGGACAGGTGGGGACAGGTCACGGCAAGTCGGCTGCTGAAGCCTAGAGGCTGACAGTTTTGTTTGAGAGCAGCGGACCACCGTTGAAGGGTTTAAGCCAGAAGAGGAGAAGATGACTGTGACTGCAGGTGTGGGGTAGATTTGAAGGAGCCAAACCACACGGGGTGACGGTGGGAGGGTGGGCGGGAGCCAGGGGGTGCTTCTGACCAGGGGATCACCAGTGGGGATCCAGAGACTGGGCCAGCTGAGAGGTGTTTAGGAAAAGAGCTCCTCCATGTTTTTGTTCTGATGGCATATCCTGATTAATATACCATCTGCCCTTGTGTCTCTTTGAAGACTCATAAAAGATGCATCCTAGTCCCGGCAGGCCCACAGCTCCAGTGTTGACTAATGTGATCACGTGTAGCAATTCTGCCGCCAAGAAGTCTCTAGAAGGAAAAGCAGCACCTGCTTTATTTTTTTGTCCTAATTTCTCCCTTTGTTCCTCACCTTGTGTGCACAACACTTTGTGTATGACTCAGCTGGAAGGGCTATTGTATTTTATTGCCATTATCTATTTCTATAACTGTCCGTTATAATGCGGGCTCCGTGAGAGCACATACTCTATCTTAGTTATCTTTCGGTCTCCAGAGCTTAGCATGGAACCTGGCCTATGGGGTTTGATTTGTAAGTGACTGCATCGATGTGTAAATAAATGAGTCAGCAGTCGCATGAATTAAACGCTTCATTTCTGTTCTGTCTTCTCAGCCTGTCTTTGGCCCTTTAGAATTGCCTTCCTCTCTGGTCTGAGTTAACATATTAGCTGTTTTTCTTTCCCCCTGGGTGCTCTACTTACCACTACAAATATTTTTCTATGAGTTGTGCCAATAAACTTTTGGGAAGCATGTCTCTTGCTCATGCATCTCTTTTTATGTGGAGGCATTTTTCTGATTGCCTGCATCTCCTGGAAATGCTCACAGGGTTTGTTCTGCACCTTTGGGAGCTCATTCTTCATCATTGTTGTTGTCATAACTGTCAAATTACTGAGACCGTGCTGTGTTCAGTGTCCTGCTCGGGGAGGGAGAAGGCAGTGAACAATGGTGGCCTGTTCCCTAAATGATCCACCACCAAAGACAGAGAGTCAAAGATGACTCACAAAGCTATAGAAGATATACAAATGGGTAAGGGAAATATTCATATTATATAAAACCAAAATGCAAGAATAGTTCCTTTAGTGGTTATTCAATCAATAAGTCATGTCCAACTCTTTGCAGCCCCATGGACTGCAGCACACCAGGCTTCCCTGTCCTTTACTATCTCCCAGAGTTTGCTTATACTCATGTCCATTGAGTCAGTGATGCCATCCAGCCATCTCATCCTCTGCTGCCCGCTTCTCCTCTTGCCCTCAATCCTTCCCAGCATCAGGGTCTTCCCCAATGAGTTGGCCCTTTGCATCAGGTGCCCAAGGTATTGGAGCTTCAGCTTCAGCATCAGTCCTTCCAATGAATGTTCAGGGTTGATTTCCTTTAGGATGGACTGGTTTGACTTCTTGCTGTCCAAGGGACTCTTGAAGAAAAAAATGGCAAGTTTCCCAAACTAGGAATCAGGACATAGAATCTCCCTATGGGCTTACAAGCAGTTGGACAACTGAGCCATAAATGGCATTGAACTTGGGATGTTCCCTCATAACGCTCATGGTCTCTCTGGCCAGTTTGGTTTTCCGCAGATGGTAGGAAGGAAGAGCTGCCACCTCTGTTGACTTTATAAAGGCTTCCTTGGCCTCTCACATTCATCTTTCCACAAACCCAGAACAGACTGTCATTATAAAGTAAAAGCATATACCCCACAAGGGATAAGAAGTAGCTTTTGAAACTTATTTCTCTAACCTCACCAAGAAAGACTGCCTGATTTAAAGTACTTTTTGACCTCTCAGCTCAGCGTGTGTAATGTAAATCCTCATTTTCCGTGAAACCTAATCTGTAGAAATATAAAAACAAACTAATAGAAGTAGAAATAAGCAAATAATAAAACCATTTGCTTGCTAATCCCCAGATAGCTCATGGCATGTAACTGAATAATTCCCAAGCATCTTTATAACTGCATAGAAAACTCTGGCTTTTTGTACCAAATGTGTTGTTTCCAGTTTGAGTTTTTCTTTCGTTAATCTGCTAAACTAGAAATGATCAATTTCCTTGACATTTTCCCTCTTTCAAACATTACCCCTTGAGATTTTCATTTCTATTTGTTTTAATTCTTTTGGTTTCTAGTTCCAGCACACATATTTATGAAACATTTTGCTGTTTAAATATGTTAGTGATAATGCCAGTCAACAATAAAAAAAATCATATTTGGTACGGAAAGGGGATTATGTTTCAGGGTAAAATAAAAATTTTTCTTCTAATTTTATTTTTTCTGATTTAGTTTTGGTTCCGTTTTGGTTTTCTCAGTGCTCAGACTTTGAATACGTGGTGGGGCTTTACTGCCACCTGCTGTTTCTTCATGTAATAACTCATTGTTCCTTTGATTCAAATATTCTGATAGACTGTGACATATAGATTCCCCCGCTTCCTCTTATTTTTTCCTTAGTTAAAGCAAAGTGAAGCAAACGCAGACACCAAGGAAAAGCTCCCTTTGCGACTTCGCATCTTTGAAAAATTTCCGAACAGACCGCAAATGGTGAAGATCTCAAAGCTTCCTTCAGATTTTACAGTTCCTAAAATCAGGTATTAAAGTATTTCCTTACTTGTCTATCTCAAATACACTGTAAAGCATTCATCTTAAGTCTGATTCGTCCCTTTCAAACTCATGTGGGCGTGGCTTCCTTGTAAGTTTTTATCCATGCTACTACTCTGTCTTCCTTTCTTAAAAATCATTGATCCCTTTAAAAAATACACCCACAGTAGAGTCACCTGTGTTAGCCCGGGCAGGAAGACTGCCGACCGACCCCTGCTTCCGCCTGAGACCGCTTCTCGGGAATTTGATGTCCCAGGGAACTGGTGCAGGTGGTCCAACTTGCAAAGATGGTGTGTAGGCAGACACTGGCCTCTGACCCTCAACCATGTCAGGATAAAATTGCCTCTGAGACCCTTCTGAGTTCAACTAAATGGAGAAATGACCACCGGCCAGGTTTCTGGATGACTGTGACAGCATTTGTTTAGAATGCCATATCTGGGTACAATATACTTTGTCTCCCAGTTTTTTTAAAAGAGGAACCATGGCATTTTATACCCATACTAATATGATTTTATACCACCTTTGCCGTCAAGTTAAACACTTATACTGCAGATGCTTTAAAACGCTTATTTTTAATGTTTAAAGGAAAGTCTTCCAGTTCTAGCTCAAAAATTACAAATATAACTAGAATAATGTCAGATATGACATTTTTATGTAACTACTTTTAAAAACAACTATATGGGAAGGTTATAAAAGTATGAGACTGAAGGTCATGCCATAAATTTAAAATTCAAATCAAAATATATTTGCACTTCTGATTTAAAAAAAACAAAATTTAAAACCTGAAAATACAAAGTATATAAAAGAGTCATAAATTAGATTCAAGATTAGCAGTTATTTTGAAAAGATGTTATTTGAATTCTCCCCATGCTTTGGAGATCAGATGAAGTTTCATTTGAGTTATTTTGAGTCTTGAAGTGTAAAATTATCTCTCAAGGATTCTTACGATAAGTGAAAATTCAGAGAGATGAACTAAGATCTTATTACCACAATAAGGTTCAAAAGATACCATTAATTACTGAATATTGTTGCATAAAAGTAATTTTAGGGACATGACTTTTTAAAAACAGGAATGACTGAAGATGCAGGAATTTTTCTCTAAATTAAACACTTTGCAAATAATATTTTCAATTAAATCTAAACACCTCTTGGTCTTATTTTCTATGAACTTTTGTCACTGCTTTCACTTGGCTCAGGCAAATGCATCCTTGCAAAATGCCATCCCAGCCCTTGCTCCATGTCGTTAATAATGCTTGATGTGTGTGTGCTTCTTTTGCAAAGGGAAAGTTTCATGAAGCAGTTTATTGATCGCCAGCAACAGGACACCTGCTGCCTCTTACGAAGCCTTCCGTCCACATCTTCCTCATCCTGCGATCACTCCAAACGGTCTGCGATTGAGGACAACAAATACATTGACCAAAAAGTAAGAACCACTGTCTCAAACAACCAGATTTTTCCTTAAGCCTTTGTTAGAGGAAAGGGCTTCCCAGGTGCCTCAGTGGTAAAGAATCTGCCTGTCAATGCAGGAGATGTAAGGGACACCAGTTTGCTCCCTGAGTCGGGAAGGTACTCTGGAGGAAGAAATGGCAACCCACTCCAGTGTCCTTGCCTAGTAAATTCCATGTAGCCTGGCGGGCTACAGTCTAGGAGTTCGAAGAGAGTCAGAGGCGACTGAGCAAACGAGGGATGGGGGGTGTTAGAGAAAAGATCCATGGCACAGAACTGGGTCCTGAAATCCTAATGTCTCAGGAGAATAATGAAGAAAATAATTTTAGCTTTTGAAGAGATCATTAAACCTAACATTTGTAAATTTGGGAATTTAAAATTCTCATTTCTACAAGTCAGCTTTTGAGCCGTGACGTGTGACAGCTGGGTGACTTCCGGGAGGCTGACAGTCTCCCCAAACCTGCAGTTTTTCACGTGCAGAAGGAAGGGCTCTGAGCTCTCAAGTTCAGCCCAGGTTTAACGGTGGCCTATACATTGCTTTCTGCAAGAGACCATACTTATTCCAGTTATTATACCAAGGAGACTAACTAGAGCAAGCTTCTCTAAAATTAGTCCCAATAACCACCTTTATTGAGTTTACTAAGGCCTGTGGCAGGTATGATCTCTAGGCACATTATGTTATTCATGTTCTGATTTACCTATGTCTTTATCATTTGAGTTTCCCTGGTAGATCAGATGGTAAAGAGTCTGCCTGCAATGCAGGAGACCTGGGTTCGATCTCTAGGTCAGGAAGATCCCCTGGAGAAGGGAATGGCAACCCACTCCAGTATTCTTGCCTGGAGAATCCCATGGACAGAGAAGCCTGGTGGACTATGGTCCATGGAACTGCAAAGAGTTGGACACAACTGACTTTCACTTATCATTTCAAAAGTAGATAGGGAATTTTTTCCCAAATTCCACAGTTAGAAAATGAAAGATGGATCACAGAGTTTGTGAAAGAGATTACATATTAGAGTTTGTTTGCAAAAGCATCTAATTCAATTGCACGTATTTCTCTTTTGGAACTCCTAGCTTCTCTTTTAACCCTTTAAATTGTTGCCACCGTTTTTCTGCGGCTTATCATCAAATAGAGTAAGTCCTCTACATACGAACAAGTTCTGTCCCAAGAGTGCACTTGAAAGTCCGGTTCTTAAGCCAACAAAATTAGCCTTGGCACCGAACTAACACAGTCAGCTGTATTGTACTGTATTATAATAGCTTTATGACACTTTTCACACATGATACATAAGAAATACAAAAAAGTAAACACTTCTAACCTTACGGTACAGCACCTTGAAGAGGACAGTAGTGCAGTACAGCGGCTGGCTCACAGGGGCTGGCATCGAGGGGCAGGCAGGAAGAGCTCCTAACTGGAGGAGAGAGAAGGGTGGGAGGCGGTAGAGCTGGAGGGTTGTCAGGGATGGGAGACGGAGTGGGGTGGGATGCGAGCTGCAGTGACATTCATGCCCGATGCTGATGAAACGCACGCTGGAATCTTCGAACGTTCTCAACCTGAAGGTTCATTTATAGGGGACTTACGGTTTATACTTCTCTATTACTATGTGGCCATAAAATACCAATTCCTTCACGCTCCAAGATTCTCTGTTTCTCCCCATTCTCCGAAGGTTACACTTCAGAGGATGTTTATTATTCCTCTTCTCCTTTTCTCCCATCCTCTCCCAGAATGAAACAAACTTCTACCCTTTATCACTCCCCCAGTTCCCCCATTCTCTGCTGTAGTTTAGTGATTTTATTCTCAATGATGATGACGATGGGGCTTCCCTGGTGGCTCAGACAGTAAAGAATCTGCCTGCAGTGCAGGAGACCTGGCTTCAATCCCTGGGTCAGGAAGATCCCCTGGAGAAAGGAATGGCAACCCACTCTGGTGTTCTTGCCTGGAGAATCCCATGAACAGAGGAGCTTGGTGGGCTACAGTCCATGGGGTCACAAAGAGTCAGACACGCCTGAGCGACTCACACACACATGATGCTGATGTTCATTTATTCTGTAGTGTGTTTCTTCTCCAGGCTTCCCAGGTGGTACTAGTGGTAAAGAACCCGCCTGCAAATACAGGAGACGAAAAGAGATATAGGTTCAATCCCTGGGTTGGGAAGATCCCCTGGAGGAGGGCATGGCAACCCACTCCAGTATTCTTGCCTGGAGAATCCATGGACAGAGGAGCCTGGCAGGCTATGTACACGGGGTTGCAAAGAGTCGGACATGACTGAAGTGACTTTGCACGCACATACACAAAGACTTATACTCTTTTTAAAAAGTTCTTATTAAACTTGTCCTGTCTCTTTCCCCATAGTTATGTTTACTCAGTATTGTGTACATGGCATAGAAGCAGAAACATTTCTGTGTTGGTGGATAAGCCAGTCAAAGGATAATGGCCTGGTTTCAGCCGATCGGACTAAAATTGCACTTTACATACAAAAACACAGATTGCCTTATTTTCTAAATTTATTTCAGAAGTGGACTTTAAGCCAGAGAATGTGCTGTGAAGCCCCAGTCTGGGCTGTGGTTATGACCTGCCCTTTCCAGGAAGGATGCTGAAAGCTGGTATAATTAGATGCCAAACTTGACACATCCACAGCTTGCATATTTTTAATCCCTACTAATGATATCCGTTGGAAATATCAACACAAAATTGAACTCTTATTCTCTGAAAATGTATTTTCTGTCTGCGAGGAAACATGATGTCTCTCACGTTTCCTGAACAGACTATTTCGAAATAGGTGAGAAAAAATGAAAGATCAACGTGGGGGTAGGAGGGTGGGAGGAGAAGGGGCATCTGAAGGGAATTTGAAACATCTGTGAGTTCATCATCATCCCTGCCTGCCTGGTGATCTCCACCTTGGGTTCAGTCAGTTCCGTTCAGTCGCTCAGTCGTGCCCGACTCTTTGCGAGCCCATGAATCACAGCACGCCAGGCCTCCCTGTCCATCACAAACTCCCGGAGTTCACTCAGACTCACGTCCATCGAGTCAGTGATGCCATCCAGCCATCTCATCCTCTGTCGTCCCCTTCTCCTCCTGCCCCCAATCCCTCCCAGCATCAGAGTCTTTTCCAATGAGTCAACTCTTCGCATGAGATGGCCAAAGTACTGGAGTTTCAGCTTTAGCATCATTCCCTCCAAAGAAATCCCAGGGCTGATCTCCTTCAGAATGGATTGGTTCAAGAGTCTTCTCCAACACCACAGTTCAAAAGCATCAATTCTTCGGCTCTCAGCCTTCTTCACAGTCCAACTCTCGCATCCATACATGACCACAGGAAAAACCATAGCCTTGACTAGATGGACCTTTGTTGGCAATGTCTCTGCTTTTGAATATGCACCTTGGGTTAGGTCGAGGAATTTCAAATGCCATCTCTGATCTGTTTCATGTCCTTATGTGTTGTGGCTTCTTTTTATATTCTTGCTTAACTGTTACTTTTAACTATCTTACAAGTAAGAAAACAATTATAGCCTTATTCTGTAACCTGAGTCCTCTCATAATCCCCTAATATACAGTGAACTAGCAAAGAGCCTGATCCTCGGGGGATCCAAGTCCCTCAGCTCTAAAGGGACTGGAACCTTTGGGAGACTGCAGGCAGTCCCCATCTAGAAGTTCGGTTGATTCTCACAGTACATGGTCTTATACACGGAAAACCATCAGCGGTGCTTAAGTTGCCCTTCATCCCTCATTGGCCGTATGTAGATAAACTACAGTTGGAACAATATCGTTCATCTTTTCACAGCCTTCAACATCTGGAAAGGGGCACGTAGGGACCATAGTTCATCTGTTCATCTCAGCAGTAGCTGGCTATGCTGTTGTGACAGCAGAAAAAAAGACTTCCCTGGGTGGCCACCCATTCTCAAAGCTTTGACTTTCCTTAGGCTTCTAGGAAAGCAGACTTAATTCTTTGAAGATTCACTGTTTCCAGCTTACACTCCTGGTGCTCTTCATAAATACTTAGGATCTGTCATCCTCGAGGGCTTTGGGCCAGGGAAACCCAAGACAGAAAATCCCACTTAATGAATTGCAGTGATAACAAATTAAGGGAAGTATTTAGCAATCAAGGAGAAAGTAGTCTGGGATCTGTATTTTTAGGGTTTTTTGTTTGTCTTTTGGCTGTGCTTTGCAGCTTCTATGATCTTAGTTCCCCTGCCAGGGATCGAACCTGCGTGCCCTGCATTGGAAGCACAGACTCTTAATCACTGGAACACCAGGGAAGTCCTTGGTATCTGTTTTTTTAAATATGGCAAACCTTTTTCATTTTTCTTAAGAAACCTCTAAAAGCCACTTAAAAACAAAAATATACACACAGCAAAATTCCTGAACAGAGCGTTTCTCAGCAAGCGCTTGTAAATTTCTATTACATTCCAGCTGCCTTTGGAAACATCGGTCAGTGTCCAGTGGAGAGCAAGGCCCTTGGCTCTGTGTGAAGAAACTCTCCTGGGTTGTTTTCCCCAAAACAAGAAATCAGAAGAAAATGAGAGGCTGGCTTTCAGTGATTCTCATACGGTGAACCAAGGAACAGTAGAGTATTAATCAAACTTTTCTCCTAACAATTACCTGTCAGGAGAAACTTCTGACTCCCTCTGCACTAGAGCAGCTTCCTTTTTTCTTGCCAAAGAAGAACAGAGTCCCCAGGAACCTAGAAATCGCAAGTTAAGGGGAAGACCTGACAACAAAAGCCAGGAGGGGTGAGGGTGGGTGTGTGTTTGATTAGACAGTGCAAGAAAGCAAAAGCACATGTTAAGCAAGATTTTCTCAAGTAATTACCCTGGCTTTGAACAACTGTAAGAAATTCCCATGGCAACCTCACTTTGCAGAGACCATGTTTTTTAAAATAGCCCTGTTTGATTACCTTTATCACCTCATTTAAAAATACCTGTCCTTCTCCATAAGCAAAAAGCAAACAAAAATCTAACATCTTTAAATGTGTGATGGCTTTAAATGTTGTGTGGCTTAATCAAATCCTAAAGGAAAAAGACATCAGTGTGGTCCCACTTTTCCCTTGGGGTGAATGTCCTTCTGAACCCCATAGAAATGGGTTCCCAAGTGCCAATCCCCACATCTCTTACCCTTCCCTTTCCCCTACACCCCCATGGGAATCTTCAAGGGGTTCCCTTCCTTCCTAATTAAAGGATAAACCTGCAGATCTTGAAGGATTCTTTCTAGTTTGCAAGCAGTAGAAAATCAGGTAGCAGTTTTCTACTCATTTTTTCCCTCTGTATTATTGAAATTCTAAGGAAATCACCCCTGAATATTCATTGGCAGGACTGATGCTGAAGTTCCAATACTTAGGCCACCTGATGGGAATAGCTGATTAGTTGGGAAAGACCTTGATGCTGGGAAAAGATTGAAGGCAGGAGGAGAAGGGGACGACAGAGGATGAGATAATTAGATAGCATTACCAACTCAATGGACATAAATCTGAGCAAACTTCAGGAGATAGAGAAGGAGAGGGAAGCCTGGTGTGATGCAGTCCATGGGGTCATAAAGAGTTGGACACAACTTACTGACTGAACAACAACAAATTATTGAAATTAAACCCTCTATTTTCTAAGTAGAGTGTTTGTTAATAATAATAGCAATAAACTGAGACGTGAACTTGGCTTTCTGGGAGACCTGTTAGTAAGAGCAACCCACTCAGTGCTCAGAAGTGAGTCATCTCATCAAAGTCAAGGCCTCCACCATGGCTGGATCTGAGATACTGTCTTTGATGGACCTCTCTGATCCTTCTGACTTCAGCCTCGGCTGGGGCGCCTCTTCTGGGGTCAGAACCTCGTGTCTGGGGAACACGAGGGCACATCCCAGAGTCATATCAGCACGAGACAGACGGAGAGATGAGGGCTGTCCCCGTCACCTTGTGGTTCTGCACTTCCCAGAACAGTCACTGGAACCCGTGTGATAAAGAGTGAGGATTTATTTCTCCAACAGCAGATAACATCTGCTGTCTTCTGCTAAACACATAGAAACTTCCACAATAAGCCTTCATAATCAATAGCTAACACATGTACAAATGGGGAGGAAAGTGAAAAAAAGTAATTACTGTATTTCGTTTACCATTTTCATTTCTATAAGACTTCAAGATTCACTCAGTCTTTCAACAAGCATTTATGGAAAGCCTGTTACTCGTATGGCACTCCTATGGGCTATGGGAATTCAACAGTGAATCAGACGGGAACTGTGCCCTTGAACTATGCCCTTTAGAATCTTTTAGTCTGATGTGGAGAAACACGTATGAATGGATAAAGGTATGCTGCTGCTGCTGCTAAGTCGCCTCAGTCGTGTCCGACTCTGTGCGACCCCATATGGCAGCGCACCAGGCTGCTCTGTCCCTGGGATTCTCCAGGCAAGAATACTGGAGTGGGTTGCCATTTCCTTCTCCAACGCGTGCATGTATGCTAAGTCCAACTCTGTGCGACCCCATAGACGCAGGCTCCTCTGTCCACAGGGTTCTCTAGGCAAGAATACTGGAGTGGGTTGCCGTGTCCTTCTCCAGAATGAAGGTATATAATCCTTCCTACCAGAGAAGGAAGATTGAGCAATAGAAGAAGTAGGTGCTCCAGGCAGAAGGAAGTATTTGGAAAGATAATGGATAGCATATCTGCTGGTGAGAAGCAAAATAGAACAGTCATAAAGACCAGTAATACTGATTATGTGATGTAAGTGCCAACTCTTATCTAAAAAACAGAGATCGTTGTTATTCTTAAGGTTTGTTACAAGAATTAAATAATTATATGTTAAATGCTTAGCATCATACCTGGCATAGTATATGATGTGCCTATCACATTGGATAAGAAAGGCTACTTTAGGGAATTCCCTAGTGATCCATTGCTTAGAACTCAGTGCTTGCATTGCCAGGGCCCAGGTGCCATCCCTGGTTGGGGAACTAAGCTCTCACAAGCCGCACAGAGTGGCCTAAAAAGAAACAAGAGAAAAAAGTTACTGTAATTAAACCATGCCATGAAGTCAGATTCAGCAAGTGCACTTACAGTCATCAACCAAGAAACTTTACTTTTACTTAAATTAACCTTAAGAGGTAGCAATCTAGTTGAGCACAATATATTAGTTGCTGATTTATCTTTCTCATTGTCCATGAATCTGATTTTTTTAAAGTCTGATTTTTGATGATATTTCATTTGCTACCCGCATTGCCTACCCAGTGCCTTTGCCTCTCGAGAAGTAAATTAAGTTGTTCTAGAAAGGTTTACTGTTCACAAAGACTGGTTGATTGCCATCCTGCATTTTATAATTTTCTACATGATTATAGAGTGTTCAATGATTTGTTCCAGTAACTCCGCTCATACTCGGCCTGATCTATAATTTCCATGGTGAACGTTAACTCACTTTAAAAAAAGAGAGAATAGCCTGTTTTCATCTTTCTGGCTTTTACTCTGAAAGAATTTTCTAAAATAATAGCTTAGCAACTCTGTAGTGCCATTCAAACCTCTCTGGGAGAAGACTGGGACAGAGCATGATGCTACCACTAAGCAGGGGCCTTATCACAAGGATACAAAGTAGTATGGTCCCGGGGAGGGAAGAAGCGTGTTCATCAAAGCCAATATGAAAACCCTGCCAGTTTTCTCTGTAGCATATGAAGACTTTAGTAGATAATTGATTGCCCACGTATTCACAATAGTAATGGAAAGGAAACAAACAAGCAAAAAAAATGCACCAATTAAATGGAAACTTTTTTCCCCCATTTTTATTGATCTTTGCAGTACGTTTTTGAACTCAAATTAAAATGCAGTTGCATTTGTATGCATGCTATTTACTTGACAGTCATTTCTTAGGGACTTTTATATGCAGCGTGCTCAGTCCTGGATCAAAAACACATGTTCCTGCTTTCAGCTAACATGAGAGTAGGGATTCTCTATCATTGATTTTCTTTTTTTGCAGAATAATTGTGTGATCACGTTTGGTTTGGAATTACATGTAATTTGTTTGCATTCCTTGTTGTATTGTCGCTAAGTTGTGTCAGACTCTTTTGCAACCCCATGGACCGTAATCCACCTGTGTGTGCATTAGTCAGTCGATCGTGTCCAGCTCTTTGAGACCCCGTGGACTGTAGTCTACCACACTCCCTTGTCCATGGGATTTCTCTGGCAAGAATACTGGAGTGGGTTGCCATTTCCTTCTCAGGGGATCTTCCTGACCCATGATCAAACCCGCGTCTTCTGCTTTGGCAGGCAGATTCTTTACCACTCAGCCACCTTGGAAGCCCTTCATGCATATTTATTTGGGATCAAATGTAAATCAGCCTAAAAGGACTTCCCTGGTGGTGCAGTGACTAAGACTCTGCACTCCCAATGCAGGGGGCCCGGGTTTGATCCTGGGTCAGGGAGCTAGATCCCACATGCACCAACTAAAGGTCAATAAATAAATAAAAAGCTTTTTTAAAAAGTTAATCAATCTATATTATACATAATATAGAAAGACTTTGATCAAGTATTCTCAGTACAGGCTCCACAACAGGTTTGAGAGAGCTGACACTGAAACGAAACCTACCTTTGAAATCTACATTTTGCTATACTTTTAAAATATTCTTCCCTTTTGAGTATCGTTGTCCTTACAAATTTTATATTCCTTGAAGTCTCAATGTGTTATACTTGGTGCTCCTGCTGACATTCTTGTTCTTTGGCTCTGAAGTTCAAATACAGTTGAATTGTAATAGGATACCAAGGGCTGTTCCTTCTACTATCAGAGTGCCGTGGGTTTTAAATTCACAAACAGCTGTTTGGGTAAAAGCATCTGGCATTTTCTCCCAGAATCATAAATCCACTCATCTTTTTAAATCTCTACAGATTTTCAGTCTTTGTCTTTCTGTTTATATGAGTGTGTGCATCAGTTCAGTTCAGTCGCTCAGTCGTGTACGACTCTGCGACCCCATGAATCACAGCACGCCAGGCCTCCCTGTCCATCACCAACTCCCGGAGTTCATATATATATATATATATATATATATAAATATATATATAAAATAGCCATGAAATCATTTTGCTTTTACCTGTATAATCTAAATCTACCCAGCATATACTGTGTTTTATTACTAGTTAGCACTATATATTGTGCATGGAGGTGTGCGAAGTCACTTCGGTCGTGTTCAACTCTGTGAACCTATAGACTGTAGCCCACCAGGCTCCTCTGTCCATGGAATTCTCCAGGCAAGAATGCTGGAGTGGGTTGTCATTTCTTTCTCCAGGGGATCTTCCCAACCCAGGGATCAAACCCAAGTCCCCAGCATTGCCAGCTGAATTCTTCACCACTGAGCCACCAGGGAAGCCCAATTCTGTCCACATACATCTATGTGTATATTCTAACTTTCATGCCTGTTGTTTTCTTGAGATTCAGAATTTACATTATTGAAATAACTTAAAATCAGAAATCTTGACCCATCATCTAAAGCCTCCTTTTTACAACAGTCACATTTAAGACATTTTTCAAACCTTCCTGACTTGCTAGTACAATGATATTCACCTTTATATACATTGTAATAGGTCTCTTTTAACATTGCTACCACTGACACCAGTCACCTTTAATTTTATTTTTTCCTTTCTAAGCATAATGTCGATTCTACAAATAAGTTTATTTTATGGAAAGAAACATCTTGCCGTGCACAGGATCTGTCATATGCACTTTGGGATTAATTTTCAGTTCACAGGTGCATGAAAAATTCAAATACAGATAAATGAGATACCACCTTCAACCTGTATAATTTTAAGTAATTGCTTATTTCCAATTACTATATTTTATGTAGGAGACTTGTTCAATAAAGTGGTTCATTACAATAATTATACTACACTCTTCCCGCAGAATGACATTCATCAAGGCTTGCTCATTGGACCATGGTTTGGGGCTAATGGATGTGTTTTTATAAATGCTTTCCCACTTAATATCAATCTGTCAACATTTTCAAAGTGAGAAAAGAAAACTAAGGCCTCTCAAACTTTTTCCTGCTTAGCAACAGAAATGTATTGTTGACAACTCCAAAACAGAAAAGCTAGTTGAATGTTATAATATTTGTGGGTTTCTTTTTCAAATAAATATGAGTGGCTCCATTTTGAAGGTTACTACAGTGAAAGATTGTTCTTCAGATATAAGCAAGGAGCACCCCAGAGGAATCTAATATTCCCTGATAGGCCTGTGTTTACTTCCAGTCGATTAAATAAATTGAATTAATGTTCCAATTAGCTAAAAGTTGTGACGGATCCCTGATTTTAAGATTCAGTAAATGTGAAATATAAATCCGGTAAACCATCCTGACTCTAATGGGTTAGAAAGGTCATTGATCTCTTTTAATGCTTCATGGTTGTTATTCTGAAATATCAATTATGCTTACATAGAGCAAAGGAAGAATTTGGCTCGTTAAGATTTTGCATTAGGCGTTGGGACAAGTAAGAGCACGTTGTACGTGTAAACGAATTCTTTCAACTCAAGCAAACAATGTTTTATTACAGTAGAGTTTTCAAAATGCTTTTTAATTTTTCTTTTATTTAATACTGCTTTGTAAATACTTTTAAAATAATATGATATTTCGCATAGACATCATGATATAGTAAAAAACTGTCCAATCCAGAACTCTATTCATAATTCTGCAATCTATTATCTGAATAACCTTAGAGAACCTAATTTTTGTGAACCTCAGATCTCTCATCTGTTAAAAAATAAAAAGAGAGAGAGATAGAGAAAGAGAGATAATAATACCTACCTATGAGGATTAATTTGAAGATTAAGTTTAAAATATGTAATATAGTACCTCACCATATGATCAAAGAGCCAAAGAAATGAATAAGGATTTAATGGATTTGAAATATACAGTTTACCAGTTTCGTGTTATGACCATTTATACAATTCTTCATTCAGTGACTAAAGAATATGCATTCTGATTCAAGAACACATGAATGATTTACAGAACATGACCATTTACTACACTTTGAAGGAATTCTGAAGAGAAACCAAATCAGTATGTTAGGCATCATTTGGCCAACATATAATAAAGTTAGAAACTAAATAACGACTACAAAAAAAAAAAAAAACACCCACACATTAGAAACTTTAAAACCACTTCCAAATAACTGAGGGAGTATGGAGGAAACCACAATGGAAAAAAAAGCTTCTAGAACTGAAAAATAATGCATGTTGTATATATCAAACTTTGTGAGAAGTAACTAAAGGCATTTTTAGAGGAAAAATCATGGCCTTGAATAAAGTAAGTAAAGGAATAAGTGCTGACATTAACCTTCCAAGTATTTAACTCAAGTGTTTAGAAAAGAATCAACCAGCAACACAGTAAGGCAGCAGAGGAGAGATAATAAAGCTAAAAGCAGACACTAATTGAAAAGGAGAAAAAGAATCAATAAAAGTGTCAATAGAACTGTGTTCTTTAAAAAGACTAATAGAAGTGATAAATCTGCAAAATTCAACAAGGGAAAATTAAGGAGCCTTCCGGGAAAGTGACAGAGACATTGGCATAGTTTCTTAATCTCCTGTAATTCCCATAGGAAAATAAACAGAATGCCTATATAATGCACCAAAGTCTATAAACAATACTTACAACAAACCAAGGTAAGCCACGAACTCGAGGAAAAAGCAGGTTCACAAACTGAGAGCCACATGTTTGGAATGGTGCCTTAGTCTGTTTGAGCTGCTATAACAAAATACCACAGACTGGGGGGCTTAAACAGCAAACATTTATTTCTCACAGCTCTAGAGGCTGGGAACCAAGATCAAGGTGTCGGCAAAGTCAGCGTTTGCTCCTTTTCCTGAGTCACGGGTGTTTGCTTTCCTGCTGTGTCTTCGCCTAGTAGAAAAAGGAAGAACATCTTTTCCTGGTCTCATAAGGACACTCATCCCCTCTTAGGCACTTTATCTTCATGACCTAATCTAAACCTGATTGCCATCCAAAGGCTTCTCTTCTAATAGCGTCACACTGGGGTGAGGACTTCAGCGTAAGAATTTGGGAGACACAAACATTCAGTTAGTAACGCGAGATATTGGTGTCTGTAGGGAGGAAGCCAAGGTTAGTTACAGGGCATCAGATGCTTCTGGGAACAGGCAGATACCCTCTTCCTTCCACACTGAAGGAAAACATCCAGGAGTGGGCTCAAAAATAACAAGAGTGGTCAAGGAGAATGCAGCCTAAGAAAAAGTTGGTGCTGGCAGGAGGGAGTGGAAACAACCAGGAAATCCCAGAAATAAAGCTGCCTCGTTTGATCCCTATTTACATACAGAAGAGGAAGCCCTGAAATTAGGAGAGAAATACTGGAAATATAGGAAAACAAGTTTTGCCTGAAAATGAGCAACCAAAAATCATCAAAGTCAAGTTCCATAAAAAAGTTACAAGTAAAAGATTACAAGTTAAAAGTTACAAGTATAAGATTATGAGGAAGAGAAGTCTGTCCTGTGGACCACGAAAGCTGCCATAAGGACACTCACAATGAGCTCAAACTGTGCCATTGTAAATTAAGTGAAAAGATGTTACATATCGCATAAGGTTAGGAGAGAAACCTAAGTAAGAATTAGAAAACTTCTAGCACTGAGACATGTAAAATATCATGTATGAAACGAGATGCCAGTCCAGGTTCCATGCACGATACTGGATGCTTGGGGCTAGTGCACTGGGACGACCCAGAGGGATGGTATGGGGAGGGAGGAGGGAGGAGGGATCAGGATGGGGAACACATGTATACCTGTGGTGGATTCATTTTGATATTTGGCAAAACTAATACAATTATGTAAAGTTTAAAAATAAAATTAAAAAAAAAAGAAAAAGAAAAGTAATCATCTGTCCTATTTGTGATCATAAGCAGTTATCTTATCAGTTCAGTTCAGTTCAGTCGCTCAGTTGTGTCCAACTCTTTGTGACCCCATGAATCGCAGCATGCCAGGCCTCTCTGTCCATCACCAACTCCAGGAGTTTATTCAGACTTACGTCCATCAAGTTGGTAATGCCATCCAGCCATCTTATCCTCTATGAACTCTGTCAGAAGTCAAAACGAAAAGTTTACAAGGACAAGTAGCTTTTTGCTTTTTCATCAGTTTTTAACTCAACCCTGAATGTGTGTAAAAAAGTAGAGGCTTACATAAATCTAGCCTTGGTAAATTCAAAAAAATTGACATCATTCCAAGGATCTTTTCTTATCACAATGAGGTAAAAAAAAAAAACCAAAAACTTCATACGTAAGGTGCTAGGACTCAGGAAAGAACTGTAAATAAAAGCAATGAATGCTAAATTAGAAGGAACATAACCTGATTGCATACATCAGTTGATGCTTTAAGAGAAAAAGAAAGTTAAGGAGTGGCAGTTGTAAGAAATCAGGAAAAAATGAAGAGATTGAAATGATTTAAAAGAAAATGGCAGACTAAAGAAAGTAAAACATGTCCTACCTCTGTATCTTAGGAGTCCCAAAAGAGGAAAGCCAAAGCACCAGAATAAAAGAAGTACTCACATTTTCTGAAATACACAAAGATTTGAAAGTATGTGTTGAAAGCATACATCATTTATCCAAAAACATCAATCATGAATGACCAGAAATAAGACCTATTCCAGAAAAATTACAGGATCTTAAATTAAAAAAAAAAATCTAGCTCCAAAAAACAAGTGATTATTTGTTTATGAAAAAGAAAAGAACATTTAGATTCCCATCAGCCTTTTCAGTAACAATGCTTTGTGTCAGAAGAAAATAGAGTGACATATAGGATGGTCAGAGAGGGTGTATGTGATCTAGGTTTTTTAATAACTAAGAAAACTGACTTTCAAGATGTAAGAATGTAAGTAACGTATGATGTAGGTAATACTGTGCCCATGAGCCTTTCCTGAAAGACCCTCTAAAAAACATAACTGCAGACAAGCATTATTCCAAAAACACTCGGCTGGTTTTCATTTCAGGTGCCTGTCAGTATCTCCTGCAGCCAGAAGAGGGCACTGCACAGCAGCGTGGCTCTGAGTTCCCGATGCTTAGGGCCTGTCCTTGGCTGAAAGAACTGTGCAAGGCTTTACTAAAGAAATCAAATAACTAGATCATCCCTATATAGGCCTTCTTTATTTGCAGAAAGAAACAACAGTTTATAAATACATATCAAGGCTAACAGATATAGATACCTACACAGATCTATGTAATTCTCTACATCTGTATCTATAGAAGATCTAGGTATCTTTCTTCTGTCAAGAATCTCCCAAAGTTGAATTGAATTTATTCTATTACAGTATTTATACTTCCAGTTTATTCTGATGTTAGTTATAAAATCAGTTCTCAGCGACTCCTTGGTATGAATTACAAATGTATTCTGACACTTTTATGTATAGAATAGATAAGTAATAAGGACCTACTGTACAGCACAGTGCCCTGTGGTGACCTAAATGGGAAAGAAATCCAAGGAGGAAGGGATATATGTATACGTATAGCTGATTTACTTTGCCGTACAGCAGAAACTAACACAACATTGTAAAGCAACTGTACTCCAATTAAAAAAAAAAATTCTGTTTTGTTCAGTTCAAGTGTAGGACAGGGAGATCTGGAGGCTCTTTAGAAATCATTTAGAAACCTTTGGGCTTCCCTGGTGACTCAGAATCTGAGTAAAGAATCTGCCTGCAATGCAGAGACCAAGGTTCGACCCCTGGGTTGGGAAGATCCCCTGGAGAAGGAAGTGGCAACCCACTCCAGTATGCTTGCCTGGAGAATCCCATGGACGAGGAGCCTGGCGGGCTACAGTCTATGGGGTCACAAAGTGGGACACGACTGAGTGACTAGCACTCTCACTTTTCTTTAGAAATTACAGGCAGTGCAGAAATAATTTTATAAACAATAGAACAGGTACTGTCCCCAGTTTCTGCGAAGGTGTCTCCCAACATGAAGAGCACTGTGTTAAGTGTCAGCTGCCCTGATACAGGGCCTGTAGCTGGGTGATTGCGTTCAGGCCATCATCTTACACTAAGGGAAAGACACAGCCACGGCCTGGGCCCTTTCATGACTGTGTGAACACCTTTCACTGAGTCTGCTGTCTTCAAAGGGACTCCACTCAATGTTCCTAAGGAGATGTGCTGTTAAATCAATGCCCAAAGTCACTTGTCAGTCGAGGGGATAAAATGTAAGAAAGCTTTATGATTTGATCACGGCAAGCGGGCTTTTGTGTGTTACCCTGAAAATGTAACTTTTCAACAAAATGACTTCCATTCTTGTTTCCTTGTCTATACGTTAATTTATTCTCCCAAGAGTTCTAGTGAATAATGAAACCAGCTCCATTTTTCATTATTGAGAACAGATGAGTATACTGGCTCTCCTTACATGAGAGAAATTGCCGGTGTGTTCATGACGGGCCTTCATGACGGCCTTCATGACGGGCCTGCCGTGATGTAGGAAAGTCCTGTTGCTTATGGTGACGTCCTGCAGGTTGTCACTTGTGCTGGGATGACCAGCTCTTCCCAGCTCTGGCCATGTGGCCGTGTGGGTTGACATGACCGCATCTGTTTCTGGGTTTGTCCGCAGCCTGGGGCCCTGTGACTTTGCACCTCAAGTTACTCATCTTCTGTTCAGCAGACCCTGGGTGGTCTGTCTTTCTCTGAATACAGAGTTGTTCAGTCTCCTGCTTGATCGTCTTCCCTCAACTTTGTTTGGAACACATGGTGCCTTATAGTATTTCCTCCACTCGCCTTGCTGGAAGGACCACCTGACTCAGCACTTAAGCGGATAGTTTGCACCAAATTAATCTGCCCTGTGCACACATTTCCAACTTGAGTCCTTTACCCACTGCCTCCTTTGCCTGTAGAAATCTCAACCAGCCTCCAGGCCTAGTACGACTTCTACTTCTTCAGTCGAGTCTTTGCTAACTATTTCAGACACGCCTGGCTCTCCCCCACCCAGAACCTTACCACCCCTTCTCATCTTTCCTACGTCCTTCCTGCATATCACCTAACACTTTAGTAACTACTGTGTCCTGCTTTTTTCTGATAATCTCATGTGTCACAGCCTTCTCTTCAGTTACTCCCCTACATACAAACCTTCAAGTTGCAAACTTTCAAAGATGTGAACGTGTGTTCCCATACCCAGTCACGCACGTTAGCTCACGGGTCTGGTGGACATTGTCGGCGTGTGCATCCTTTACAAGTGACTGCGCTTTTCTGTGCCTTGCTGTCAAGACTATGTAGAGCACAGTGGTGCAGCATCTTATTTCTTGCCTGTTCACTCGATGCCAGTCCCGTATGCCAGCTGGTGCACCGCACTACTGTGCTTTTCAAGGTGTGTGTGTGTGTGCACGCTCAGTAGCGTCACTCGTGTCTGACTCTTTGAGACCCCGTGAACTATAGCCCACCAGGCTCCTCTGTCCATGGGATTGTGCAAGCAAGAAGACTGGAGTGGGTTGCCATGCCCTCCTCCAGGGGATCTTCCCAACCCAGGGATCAAACCTGGATCTCTTGCATTGCAGGCAGATTCTTAAGCACTGAGCTATTGGGGAAGCCCCACATTTCATGGTACTATACTGTAAAGATTAAAAGTGTTCTCTTTATTTTTTGTGCTTGTTTGTTTTTTATGTAGTATTTGTGTGAAATGTATTATAAACCTATTACAGTACGGTACAATACAGCCGATTGTGTTAGAGGGGGGCCTCAGCTAACTTTGTTGATTGTTGTTCAGTCGCTCAGTCGTGTATAACTCTTGGTGACCCCATGGATTGCAGCACGCCCGGCCTCCCTGTCCTTTACCATCTCCCAGAGCTTGCTCAAACTCATGTCCACTGAGTCAGTAATGCCATTCAGCCACTTTATCCTCTGTCACTCCCTTCTCCTCCTGCCTTCAATCTTTCTCAGAATCAGGGTCTTTTCCAATGAGTTGAATCCTTGCATCAGGTGGCCAAAGGATTGGAGCTTCAGCCTCAGCATCAGTCCTTCCAATGAATATGCAGGACTGATTTCCTTTAGGATTGACTGGTTTGGTCTCCTTGCAATCCAAGGGACTCTCAAGAGTCTTCTCCAACACCACTGTTCAAAAGCATCAATTCTTTGGTGCTCAGCCTTCTTTATGGTCCAACTCTCACATGCATACATGACTACTGGAAAAACCACAGCTTTGACTTTGGACATAGTCCAAATTTGTTGGACTTATGAACAAATTGGACTTATAAACACACTCTCAGAACAGAACTCATTTGTATATAGAAGACTTACTGTATAACTGGGCTTTTGGAGCCTGGTAAGCAAGACCTCAGATTCTAAGGAACTCTTTATCTCCAGTAGTCACTAAAATCATACTAAGGACTCAGTAAATCTAATCTGTTGATCAAAATGAATAGGGCTTTGTCTGAGCACTGTCCGTGGTCTGCACTACCCTTCCTGGTCCTGAATCTTTCCAGGCTGCTGTGCTTCTGTCCTCTGCCTCTGCCCCTTTCCCACCCTCTCTGGCTCCTCTATACGTGCCACCAATCACCTTCTGCAACTAGGAAGCTGAGTTTGGGGAGTGCGTCTTCAAGTTTGTAGCCAACCTCCAGGATTGTTTTTCTCATCCTTCCCCCTGCAATAATTTCATCATTGCAACAAGGAAGAAACCTTTAAAGTTCATCTCATTTTTGTCTTCATGTCTGTAGGCAAAAAAAAAAAAACTCCTAAACTCATCATTCAGATTAGGATTGGGTCACAGGCCCGGAACATTTTACTGAAATATTAGGGGATATTTTACTGAAAGATGGCGATAGGGGTTCGGTAGTCATTGCAACCTTGAATTCTTTGAAAACTGAAAAGCCTGTGTGGTTGGAAGGAGTGCTCAGTCATGTCTGATTCCTTGAGATCCTGTGGCTGTAGCCCACTGGGCTCCTCTGTCTATAGAGTTTTCCAGGCAAGCATACTGAAGTGAGTTGCCCCTTCCTCCTTGAGGGGATCTTCCTGACACGGGGATCAAACCCGCATCTCCTGCATTTCAGAGGGTTTCTTTATCACAGAACTATCGGGGAAGCCAGATGTAGGGACATTTTATTACCAATGAGCACAGCCAGTGTGTTGCCCCCATAGCTGTGACATGTGGCTGAAAAAGCTTGTTTGCAGTTATATTCAAATAAAGTAGGAGTAGAAATTAAAATTAAATGATAGAATCAATCATATGAGGATGCTTTAGTGAAAACATTCATGCCTAATGTTTTAATAGTGTAGCTGTTTCGTGTATGTAATGATCTTTTGGTATGTTTCCCCTTTACATTCTGAAACTAAAGTCACACTCATAATTTTACAGCTTCGCAAGTCTGTCTTCAGCATCAGGGCAAGGAATCTTCTAGAAAAGGAGACTGCAGTCACGAAAATCTTAAGGTAACACCATTTAACATTGATACACAATTAAACACAAGTAGGGTTATATGAAACAACAAAAAAAAAGCTGTTTCTTTAAAATAATGAATAATTTTCTGAGTATTCATATATACTTCCTGCTAGAAAGTAGGTTTGAGTAACTGTATGCTTAGAAATAATGTTAAACACATCACTAATGTCTTGAAAAAGTAATATTTTACTAACTCAATTGGTCATTTTCTCTTTCATGCATTTAAACATAAATTTTAAGTACGGACAATGGCAGAAAGATGGAAATAACTTCTCCTTACAAGTATTATGTCTTTTGTGATGTCTAAAGGACAAATCACAATTTAAGGGGAAAATGGTAAACGGGAAAGCTTTCTGTATTTTTAATTTGAGTCACAAAACCCAAAATTTGTATTCTTTGTCATTCGAGAAGAACTCTGCCCAAAGTGAAATGAGTGGCAGACTTCTGCCGTTGTTGTTACTTATCAGCTCTGGGAACAAGGTTATGATCTAAAGAAACTGTAGCTGCCTCTCTATTTTACTCATGTGCTGCTGCTGCTGCTGCTGCTACGTCGCTTCAGTCGTGTCCGACTCTGTGCGACCCCATAGACGGCAGCCCACCAGGCTCCCCCGTCCCTGGGATTCTCCAGGCAAGAACACTGGAGTGGGTTGCCATCTCCTTCTCCAATGCATGAAAGTGAAAAGGGAAAGGGAAAGGGAAGTCGCTCAGTCGTGTCTGACTCTTAGCGACCCCATGGACTGCAGCCTACCAGGCTCCTCCGTCCATGGATTTTCCAGGCAAGAGTACTGGAGTGGGGTGCCATTGCCTTCTCCATATATGAACACAAATCACAAAATTAGATCATAATTCATAAAACTAGATATTCTGTCAGGTGGGTTCATAGAAGCTTGAACCTAAATATTATAGATGCTTGAATCTAAAATATTAAATAGATAAATATGGTCAGTTATTTCTGAAGTGTAGTCAAGTTGGGGGTAAAGAGATAATTAAGAAGAATATGAATTTTTAAAAATTTTATAATTATATATCAATGTTAATAAATTTAAAAGAATTAATACCACAAATAAAGTGATTGTAATTTATTAATTTATTTAAAATCAATGTATATTTAAAATCTGTAAGAATCAACAGCATATCCATTTTAGAATACTTATACAAACATGTAATTTTAATTGAAATCTGCCTTAAAGTATCAGGAAAGAAAATTGAGTGAGCTACTTAAGCATATTTTCCAAGACCATGTTATAAAGTAGCATGATCACTATAAAAATGCATAAGCACTGGAATATAATTTATTGGTGTGTGTATTACACAGATGTGTGTAAGAAATGGGCTTCCCAGGTGGCTCAGTGGTAAAGAATCTGCCTGCCAATGCAGGAGATACAGATTCAATCCCTGGGTGGGGAAGATCCCCTGGAGGAGGAAGTGGCAACCCAGTCCAGTGTTCTTGCTGGGAAATTCCATAGACAGAGGAGCCTGGGGGGCTACAGCCCGTGGGGTCGCAGAGTCGGACACGACTGAGCAACTAAGCACACATGCGTGTGTACCTAAACACTGGAGGTGGAGTGGCTGACCAGGGAACAGATCAGTCCATAAAAGGAAGCTCTCTCTGCTGCTGCCGCTACGTCGCTTCAGTCGTGTCCGACTCTGTGCAACCCCATAGACAGCAGCCCACCAGGCTCCCCCGTCCCTGGGATTCTCCAGGCAAGAACACTGGAGTGGGTTGCCATTTCCTTCTCCAGTGCATGAAAGTGAAAAGTGAAAGTGAAGTCGCTCAGTCGTGTCTGACTTTTAGCGACCCCATGGACTGCAGCCTACTAGGTTCCTCCATCCATGGGATTTTCCAGGCAAGAGCGCTGGAGTGGGGTGGCATTTTTCCTTGCCTTCTCCAAGGAAGCTCTCTCTAAATGGTGCTAAAGAGAAGGAGTCTGTTTCTCTTCCACTCCACCTGCATTATTAAGAATAGTGGAGTTTGGGGGCCACATTGCTGGGCATATGAGATCTTAGTTCCCTGTTTAAAGTCTGGAGAAGGTGATCTTTGGGCTGCCCAAAGTCTGTACACAGGATACTGGACTTAGTGTTAGGGGACTCTATAATTTTGAGCAACTCGCTTATCTGACCCCTGTTTTCTCATCTGCCTTTGAGGTATAGACTGCCCAAAAAGGTTATCTGAGTAATCGGCTGATGAAGCCAAGTGAAATGTAATATTTACTATGAGGAAAACGCCCAGTTCAGCAGTCTTAATAATGACTCAGAAGGGGTAGGTCAAGGGTGAATATTCATAAGTTTTTGGGCTTAGGTTTCAGTGTTTTTAGTGGGGAAGTCTGGTTGAGATTAGGCAAAATTCTTGATATAAGGGTCTAGATCATTTTGCAGTGTGTACAAGTATTGAATCATTATGTTGTACCCCGAAACTAATATAATGTTTTACATTAGTTGTTGTTTTAGTCGCTAAGTCATGTCCAACTCTTTTTGATCCCATGGACTGTAGCCTGCCAGGTCCTCTGTCCATGGGATTTCCCAGGCAAGAATACTGGAGTGGGTTGCCAAGTCAAACCCAAGTCTTCTGCATTGGCAGGTGGGTTCTTTACCACTGAGCCACCAGGGAAGCTCTATGCATCAGGTACACCTCAATTAAAAAAAAAAAAAAAGAGTTTAGTACTCTTCAGGATATACAGGGAACAAATACTATTACTCCATTACTATTTGGAGGAGGGCAACACTCCGGGTCGGGAATGAAGAATAGGTAACACATGTTTAGGTGTCCACTGCCTTTAATGCCCTTTCCACTCTCTATGGCTCAACAGTTCAGTCATCAGCTATTGAGATGGAGTTTGTATTTCTGTTATTTCACTTACCTTCTTGATTTGGGAGTGATTTTGAGAAGAGGGAAAATAAATGGTGACTCTGAGCTGCCATCTTTGCTGCAGAAATCTATTCTATTCTTTGTCTTGAATTCTTAACCTCCCTGGTGGCTCAGATGGTAAAGAATCTGCCTGGGATGCAGGAGACCTGAGCTCAAATCCCCTGGGTCAGGAAGCTCCCCTTGGAGAAGGGAATGGCTACCCACTCCGGTATTCTTGCCTGGGGATTTCCATGGACAGAGGAGCCTGACGGGCTGCAGTCCATGGGGTCACAAAGAGTTGGACACAACTGAGCAACTAACACCTTCATTTTCATGTATTACCTTTCAAAAATAAATATAACTGATTTTGAGTAACAGCATTCTTAAAATGTTTAGGGTTGGTGGACCCAGCTAGGCAGGGTCTCGGCCTGAGTCTTAATGAGAACCAGTGAGAACCAGTCTGGACCAGTGTGTCCAGTGGATGACCTGTTTTCTAGAGACAGAAAACAGTCCTTTAGTCTGTAGTTCAGATGAGTGGATTTTCGGAAAGTTCTTGAAGCTAACAATGAAATTACTTACTTGTTATGGCCTTAAATTCCTGGACATTCATTTTCCTGGAATGAATATTCAAGTCCTATTAATGGAGGGGTCTTGGTTCTTAGTACTGATATTGAAGCTGTGGAATTACCAGGGTTCTCACTTCTCAGGGGACCCACATTTTCAAATATCCATCTTCTGTTTGAAACAGGATCTGAGTTATTCTAGCAAAGAACATGCTGTATACCTCCCTATGAACAGGAAATTCTAGTCCACAAAGAAAAAAGACTTTCAGAGAGAGGCTAGAGTGTTGAATCAGTGGTGGGGTCACCAGTGATTTCTACATATTATAATCTGAATATAATTCTACATAATATAATCATCTTTCAGTTGTATTTTTCTACTTATTATTTTTTTTGAAATTAATGTGTGCTTTGAAAATTGAAATGAAATTCTGGGTATGTATAGAAACACTTCGATGAGAAACAAAAGTAGGGCATTTTAACAGAACTTGAGAACACTGTCAAAAGCTTAAATGCAGCTGTTTCACTTGGCACTAATGGGCCAGGCTTACCTGGAGAGTCTTGTGAGAAAGAAGATGGCCCTAAATTATAAAATCCAAGGTTGCTATTAAATTCAGTCTTGTTTTGACTTTGGCTACACTGTTCAGCTCCACTAGAGAAAGCTTTCTTCAAAAGGCAGTGACCTTTATACCACATCAGATGAAATCAAAACACCAAGCAGTGAGCTTTCAAAAGCATCGCCCCCTCTCCTGAGATTTCTCTAATTTGAGCCCTGAAATTGAGCAAAAACGCATTATCATTCCTGTGAGGCTGAATGCATCAAGAAATGTCAGAATAAAATAATTAAACACGTTCCATTATTTCAGAAAGTTCCATCCTTTTGCAGTTCACCATCAGTATCTCTTTAGCTAGGGACGGAATCTTATAACCTCTCTGAGTGCTCAGTCTGGTATGATTTTTGTAATGTGATATTTGGATCTATGATATAATTGTCTTTTCCATACACTGAATTAATATGTTTAAAATATAATTGAATGCTACTTACTGTTTAGAAACTAAATATATTTAATGACTTACTGGGTCAGTTTTTCTCATCACTTTTTTCAAAGTTTATTCCTTAAATTGTTCCTACACTGAAGACATGGACATTTTAATATAACAAAACAATATACCAAAACTGAGTAGTATCTCTCTCTCTCTCTCTATGTGTGTGTGTGTGTGTGTATAAATATATATATATATATACACACATTTTTTTTTCAATCTTTTGGCCACACCACACAGCATATGGGGTCTAAGTTCCCTGACCAGGGATCGAACCTGCACCCTCTGCATTTTGACCCCATAGGATTACCAGGGCATGTGTATCAAGTACTTACTCAGCAACCCTGTAGCCCAAATAAGTGAGAATCCTGGCTCCATGCCTTCTGGATGTCTGACGTTGGGCAAGTTGCTTATGTCTCTGCACCTCTGTTTTCTCTCTCTTAAATGAGGTCTGTAAATTTATAGCCCCTGACTTACAGGAGAGGGTTACACAGGTTGGTATCTGCAGTTGATTTTCCATTATTGGGAATAAGTTAGGGGAGACCCACGGTTGCCCCTGAGGGACAAGCAACTGACAGCTACCTTTCAAAGCTGATCCTCCAGGGCTTGCTGCAGAATGTCCGCTGTTGTCCAGCAGAGGCCAGATCTGAGGAGCATAAAATGCTTTTGACACATCAGTGTACTCTTTTTCCGGGTTGATCCCAAAGTCCTTGCTTACCCAGCTAGAAGCAGTGTACTGCTGCAGCTCATTTGAGAAACTTCCCTGGTGGCTCAGTCGGTAGAGAATCCACCTGCAGTGCAGGAGATCTGGGTTCAATCCCTGGGTCAGGAAGATCCTCTGGAGAAGGGAATGGCAACCTACTCCTGTATTCTTGCCTGGGAAATCCTATGGACAGAGGAGCCTGGCAGGCCACAGTCCACGGGGTCGCAAGAGTCATACATGACTTAGTGACCAAACCACTGCCACCACCAAGCTTTGCTAGACTGGCTAACATCTTCAGGGTATCATCAGATCATTTGTTTAATTCATTTGCTGGATGCTTATTGTCGGGTATAGTTGTGAACTAACAACAGATTTCTCAGCCCAGGTTAGCATCCCCAATAGCCGATGGAAACTCCTGGACATGGAGAACTGTGATCTTTGTAAATGCCTAAAGGGAGGCTGTGAAAGTCTCCATTCTGCTTGGATGGGCCAGGAAATAAAATAGTCCTGTCTCAGAACCTACAGAGGCATTGGCAAGAAGCCTAGTCAAACAGGTAGAGAGCAGCATCCCACAGAGAGGTTTGGGGGTGGCCGCAGGTGTTGGTAAAGTGGAGCCTGATGGGCTTGGCAGCCGGAACAGTGACGGTGAGCAGGATTTAATTGAGATCGTTGGTTCAGAGGGGCTGGTGCCCAGGGCAAGGGAGCAGCTGAACAGAAGGTGTGACTGCCAACATGGGCACCATGGGCAGACCAGGGACCACTGGGGCTGGGACACGCATGGCATCCTCTTCTGCAGGGGTTGTAATTCCTGCCTGGAACCTTCCATGTGCACATAGCATTGGCGCTCCATAACTTCAGGATGGTTGAGGGCTTAGCTGGGGTAGGTCCTTCCTGGGCCGTGGGCTC
Organism: Bos indicus; assembly: GCF_029378745.1. NCBI lineage: Eukaryota > Metazoa > Chordata > Mammalia > Artiodactyla > Bovidae > Bos > Bos indicus. Next base: position 80,511,653 of record NC_091771.1, on the reverse strand, counting down.
AGTGAGGTATTTCTTTTGATCCGCTGGCATCTCTGAGGGCCTTATTCTCCCAGCTCTCTCTCCCCAAGGGAGATGAACTGACATCTGGACTCTTCCCTAGGATGTAAGCATCTAAGTCTTATTCCCCTGGAAGGGGTGGCAAACCTGATTTTGAACCATGGAGGAGAACATAGAACTTTCTAGAGGAAGAAATTCAAATTAAATATCAAAGATTCCCTCCAAAGTCCACCTGTCCTTATGCATTTCACTAGCTGTGAGAGCAGGGGAGTTTGAGGAGAGGACAAAGAGCCTCTTCATCCTACTCTGCCTTGTCTTGTCTAGACTGGAGCTGCCAGTTCTCTGAGAAGATTCTCAGGGAGTCTAAGAGCGCTTTGCAATGCAGAGCACGATTTCTTATCCCCTCGGCTTTTTCCCATGGAACACATTCTCCTTTTCAAATTATTGTTTCATCTATTAGCCCAGGAGTTCAGCAACTTCTGGGTAAGGTCACGGGAGTTCTGTGCAGCTCCGTGCCCTGGGCACGGCTCACAGGGCATGCACAGCATCCCCGAGAGGATGCGAGGACCGTGCATGTCCCAGAACCCGGGGCCAGACTTGCCAGAGCTCAATGAAACCTGCTTCAGCCCCTGGGGGCTGTGGTGCACCAGGAGGACCCCGCAGACGAGAGGAAGTGGGCTGAGACTGGTCAGCCTGCCGACACCACGGCAAATGTTTATAACCATCATTAGCAAGAATAACCTGAAGTTTTAAGGAAAGAGAGTATGGGGCAATAATGTACCTTTTATTAATTAAATTAAATTATTACTATCTGATTTATTAAATAGATGTATTAATATATTGACTATGTTTAGAAATACATAGATTTTTAGTATGACTCTATTAGTATTGCCATTACACAGTAATCAAATATTTCATGTAAATATTAAATACTATTGTAAATATTTATCTGTGATTTTGTTAAGTCTGCCTAACTGTTGGCTTTCCTTACGAAGATTTTCCTGGTACTTAAAAAACTTATAGACTGGTTGGAAGACCATTTGGAGATATAGAGACTAAGTAAATGGGTAGAAATTAGCTGTATTCAGAGAACAATAAACTAAGGCAATAAGATATGTGGGAGACTTCCCTGGTAGTCCAGTAGTTAAGACTCCATGCTTCCACTTCAGGGGCTTGGGTTCAATCCCTGGTGGGGGAATTTCTGCATACCATATGGTGCAGCCAGAAAAAATAATTAGTTAATTTTTAAAAAAAGAATCCATGGGTGCTTACATTTGAATAAAACACAAAATAGTGAAAATTTCAAGGAGGCAAAATATAACTTAATTGAAACAATATATTCTTGTTTTGTTTGCTTTTACCAACTAAACTTTCTTTGCTTGCTGCTGCTGCTGCTGCTAAGTCGCTTCAGTCGTGTCCGACTCTGTGCGACCCCATAGACGGCAGCCCACCAGGCTCCCCCGTCCCTGGGATTCTCCAGGCAAGAACACTGGAGCGGGTTGCCATTTCCTTCTCCAATGCGTGAAAGTGAGAAGTGAAAGTGAAGTCGCTCAGCCGTGTCCGACTCTTCGCGACCCCATGGACTGCAGCCTACCAGGCTCCTCCGTCCAAGGGGGTTTCCAGGCAAGAGTACTGGAGTAGGGTGCCATTGCCTTCTCCCCTTTCCTTGAACTTTGAAAAATGTTTTATTGAGATATAATTAACATATGTATTAGTTTCAGGTGTACAGCATAGTGATTCTAGGAGGTTTGTATATCCTATGAAATGATCACCACAAAGGAGTCTAGGTAACATCCATCACCTTACATAGTAAAATAATATATTCTACTTTTCTAGGTAGTACCTGATTTGTAGTAATCAAAATATATTTCATTGACATAGTATATGATTTGTAGATTACTTTCAGATAAGCCCCCAAAGTGATTGTATTAATACTATGGATTAGGAGAGCTACTATGAAATTTTACCTAACCGATGTGGGAAGATATTTTGACTAGGTTTTTCTTTTACTGTTTTATCATTGATGGGTAAAGCAGTAAGTACTAGAGGAAGATACATATCTCTAGAAAAATCAGTTTGAATGGTTTATGCAGCATTTGGCAGATTTCGTTTTTGGTATTAAAAAGCTCAGCCTTTGCATAGCAGTTGGCATTTTTCGGAATCCTCAGCAAGGTTCACCACACAGTGAATGGTACAGGGTTTCAGATATTTTATTTGCTGAATTTCCATAGATGCACTAAAGCCATGGATTTCTCAAGAGGTCATTTGCCTTCTCACGTATGGTACCTGTGTACGATAAGACTTAAGGCTTCTTTCGTTTTTCGATCTAAAACAGTGAGGTCTGGTTGTCGGTGTATTTACATGTCTACGTATGAAAACATTTTCTTGAAAAACACAAGATCGGAAGGAACTGATTCTCTGTGGCTATTGAAGAGCCGTTCTCAGGCCTGGGCTGACTCACGAAGGAGCTGGATCTTCAGTACGATATAAACTATAAACCTATAAACAAACGCAGCTCTTCTCTCATTGCCAGAGGCCAGGAGCGAGGAACTCACCGTTAGCTTTAGCATTGTGGAGGCAGGTGAGAGTCCTTCCCAGGAAGCGCTCACCTGTTCTCTTCCCAGGTTCTGAAGCCATGGTTTTACGTCATTACCCCTGAAGGACTGTCTCTCTGTTCTCTCTTGATGTTGTTCAGCCACTCAGTCATGTCCTCCTGCTTGCGACCCCATGGACTGCAGCACGCCAGGCTTCCTTGCGATGTCCTCCAATGTCTCCCAGAGTTTGTTCAAACTCATCTCCACTGAGTCAGTGATGCCATCCAACCATCTCATCCTCTGCCGCCCCCTTCTCCTCCTGCCCTCAATCTTTCCCACCATCGGGGTCTTTTCCAATAAGTCTCTTGATGTGACTATCTTACATTAACCACATCTGATAATACTTTACAGGGGGACCCTCAAATTCAACGTTCTGTGAAGTCATATTACCATGCCTTTAGATGGTAATGACATTTAATACTGGACACTTAATATCATGTAATTTAACTTCTCTATAATGTATGAAAGTAATTTGAAGACTCACAGGCCTCTGTCTTTCATTATCGAACGTACAGACTTTGCCCATCCCGTGTCCGGGAACATTAAGAAAGAAGATGTGGAGACAGCTAGGAAAGAAACCAAGGACCCCCTGCTACTGTTTCTATAAACAACTCGTGGTGTTTAAAGGCTAATAAAGCCCCAAGATCTCTCTTAGAAACATCATCTTTGGGCCAGTCTTAAAATATTTTAGATGGAGACATGTCAAGAAAAATAGAGACAATTTCTTAAGACACGATTCTCTCCCCTCGACCTCCATAGAAGATTTTATATAAATATATGGCTGTCATATAAGGGGTAATTGAAATTCCACAACACAAAGGCAAGGCAGAGAAGGGGGGGAAAAAGTCAGTCTTTCATATTTTTTTTTCAAAGGCTTGGCAAGAAACCAGGGGTAATATTTTTGCAACTGGGAGTGCGTATTTGCTGAAGAATATTCCCACGTTTGAGTCATCATCAGGGGTCCTAGTCTTGTTTTACTTTCAAAGGTAGAGAGGGCGGAACGTTAACCCCAGCTGGGAGAAGGAGCATGCCCCACTGTCCTTCTCCTCCAGGGAGCAGGGATAAAGGGATTACAGATGCCTGCATAATAGAGAATTTCCTCACTCAGACAAGACAAAAGGCTTCATTATTTTTCACCAGACCCTTGAAGCCTTGTGCCTTCCCGTTCCAGAAGCCAGGCAAGCTGACCAAGTGTTTTGTTTTGTTTTTAATTTTAAGCCCACATAATGGAGTTTCTAAGAACCCAGGCTTCAAGGACTTGCCATTATGAAGGGATAAAGGAAAGATATTGAAGACCTTCACGTCACAACTCTTAGGGTCTCCCCTCCGCCCAGATGAGCCAGACTGTCCCTGGAGATCAGTGTGTGTCTTCAACACCTGAGCATTGTCTTCCTTCCACGAGACCAGAAGGCATCTAAATCCTTATGAAAAATGTAAAGCAGCAAAATAGAATTGAATCTTCGAGTACTTTTCCTTCGGACTAGGTTTTTTCCTGAGTAACTTTAACAACGGATGCATCTTATTTCTTGTTGGTAAAAGAGTAACAGTCTCAAATTCCTCCCTTATTTACTATTTTGGTTTGGCCGTAGATTGCTGTAAGACACGGTATACGGTGACCTTGTTCCCAGTGATGGTTTGCAAGTTTCTCTTAATAACTTTCTCATAGAATACAGATAAAGATTTATAAGCTTTCTACTTGCAAGGAACACTGTCTGATTTTTTATTCCCGTCTCAGGGTCTCCTCTATCATAGACATGCAGCGTGTTTCTTGAGTGGTGTAGTGTTCAAGTGAAAGTGAAGTCACTCAGTCATGTCCAACTCTTTGCGACCCCATGGACTGTAGACTATGAGGCTTCTCCATCCATGGGATTTTCCAGGCAAGAGTACTGCAGTGGGTTGCCATTTCCTTCTCCAGGAGATCTTCCCAACCCAGGAATCAAACCCGGGTCTCCTGCATTGCAGGCAGATGCTTTACCGTCTCAGCTACCAAGGAAGCCCAATGAATAAAAAAAAAGTAAAAGTAAATGAATAAAAAATAAATAAAAAGTTAGTAGTATTCTAACTTGAGATCAAATTAAGATTATTTAACGTCCCCTTTCAAAAGCACAGTTCAAGCACATGCTGTTTTGTTTGTGATTATTTCCATGCTTCGTGAGCATAAAAGGATCAAAAAAGAAATGAAAATATTTGATCTTTGCAGATGTCAAGGTTCGTTCATTTAACAAATGTTTGTTGAGCACCTACTGTGTACAAGGTGGAGTCATCAGTGACCAGCCGGGGTGTCTTGGAGCTCTTTGGAGCCCGGCACCTGTGAGGATCGGCAGGACCACGGAGAGCGATGTGGAAGCAAGGTCCCTGCCGGTGGGAGATGGGACCTGGAGGGGCTGTCAGAGGCAGACCCTTCAGGACCTTGCAAGTCAAGCTGAGCTTTGGGTCTTCATCTTTTTCTGAGGAGCAATAGGATGTTGAGGATTTTAAGGCAGTGATGATAACGGTATTCATTACCTATTGCTGTGTTGCAAACTACTCCACAATTAGGGATTTAAACAGCACGTGGATGAACTCACAACTTTGGTCAAGAAGCTGGGCATGTGTTGCTTTCTGCCATGTATCAGCATGAGTCAGCCACAGGTATACGTGTGTCTCCTTCCTCTTGAAACCAATACAGTATAGTAAAGCAATCATCCTTCAATGAAAAATAAATAAAAATAAAAAAGGTAGGCATGGCTTTGGGGTCTCTGGCTCTGGGTCTCTCACAAAGCTGCAGGCGTTTTGAGGGGAATGGGAAGCATCCCCTTCCTAGCTCGCTTGCACAGTTGTTAAGAAGCTTGTGTGCCTCCTGGGCTGTTGATGGAAGACCCCCATGTCTTAGGAAGGGGGTCTCTCCTTAGAGCAGCTCCCAGCATGCCGCCTTCTTCCTCTAGCAAGTGAGAGACTGCAGAAGGTGGAACCACAGTGTCTGGTGACCTCTTCCATTCCTTCTGCCTTCTGTTCGTTAAAAGCAAGTCTCTTAAGTCCTGCCTACACTCAAGGGGCTACACAAGGGCAGGGAAACCAGCGTAACCAACAGTGCAGTCTGGCTGCTCCCACTCAAAAGCCAGTACAGAGGGCGTGCGTGTGTGCTCAGTCGTGTCTCACTTTGGACTTGCCCAGGAAGAATACTGGAGTGGATTGCCATCTTCTCCAGGGAATCTTCCCAACTCAGGGATCAAACCTGCGTCTCCTGAGTCTCTGAACTGGCAGACGGGTTCTTTATCACTGAGCCACCTGGGAGGGTAATATAGAGGGCAGGTTGGTGGAAAGGAAAGTTTGTTTCATTTTGGATGCCAGCAGCTGGGTAGGGGGTGGGTGTGGATTCTGTCCAAAGGCTGACTCCTCCCCAACCCCAACAGTCAGGGGGCACGAGCTTCTATAGAGAGAGGGAGGGGGCTCTATACAGCGACAGCACGGTTAGCCCTGACAGGCATCTTGAAATTGGTCATCGGTGGTCTGAGCAGCGTCATGTTGATTGGTTTAAGTAGTTAATCTTCAGTTCTAGGGTCGGTTTGTTTGCATTTCTTGAGGCCAGTTCTCAGAACTGTGGCAGCTTTTGGACACGACTTAGCAACTGAGAACACAGGCACTCACATCACGGCTACAGTCAGGTCATCCTGTCGTTCACTTCTCCACCTGGCGGGGGTTTCAGTATCTGTAAGACAACTCACAGGACATGGCTCAGAATATTATCTACAGCCATTGAGAAGGAACTAAGGGTCCTTGACTCTGCTTAATGACTATTCCCATTTGGTCTCCTTGGACTGTTTTCCTTTGTTTCTGTGTGTTCTCACTTCTCTGATTAACCTTCTTCCTTGGCTAAGGTTTTTCCGCAGACAACAGACAGGTGGAGGATGGGCAGCGGGGAGGGCCACAGGGTCCTGCCCCGTATCACCAGGGGGAGGGGACCACCGTCACACCACGGATGGTCACTTCAGACATCACTTTGCCTGGGATAATAATACGTTTGTGGAGACCAGTTAAGAGGCTGCAACGCTGGTCCAGAGAGTACATCTCCGTTCACAGTCAGAACAGAAAAGACTTACCGTCCAACGCAGATGTCCATCAGACTTCCTGTCCTCTACCTCCACCCTCTAAGTTTCAGCATCAACTGTGGCTTAGGACAAGACAGAAGAGTGGCTAACGGAAACTGAAATTTAAATCGAGCATCAGCGTTCCCAAAGCACTTGCATGTTCATAACCCTGCTTGGTCCTTCCCACTCCCTATGAAGTCAGTATTTTCGTCCCCACATTTTACGCTTATGGCACCGAGGCTCAGAGAAGACACATCCCTTGCCTGAGGTCCTGTAGCTCGTAAAAGCTGAGGTCAGAAGTGTTTGATTCCAAACTGTGTGTTTTTGCAAATCATCTTCTCCGTTACGTCTCCAGGCAAAGGCAGAACTTTGAAGCCCCTCTGTACTGCTGGGTGGATTTGCTACTCTGAACCTGAGACTAGCAAGTTCTAGGTCCTGCATGCCCCACTACACACACGTGTGCACACACGCACACACATACTCATCACTACTCTCTGTACACCCCTACATCCCCCTGTCTTCCGTCAGTCCCTTCACGTGCCAGGAACTTTGCTTCTAGAAATATGAGTTTGAGTGATAAAATGGGCTGTGAAAAATGCACAGTCTAGTAAGAGAAGTAACTAATGCCGTAAGCATTAAATGACCGAATGACGTAAGCATTAAACAAGCTTGGTTAATAACATGGCTACAGGAACATGGAACATCATCCTTTCGTACTTTCCCCTCGGTGAAATGTTTATTTCTCACTTGATGTTACTTATCAGAACCCATGTATATCAGAGTTTGTAATTATATGACACTCATGTCAAAACTCAATTTGGTAGTTCATAGTTTGGGTGACAGTCCACGCTTGCACATAATAAAATTATATTTATTTTTAAAGACAGTAAAGCAATCTTTTACCATACTTTTGGGTGAACCTTGGCCCATTGCATTAGAAACTCTGTAACCTCTTAGTAGCAGCTGATTGTGCCAGACGGCAGTGACTTTTCTACCAAGCTTATTGTTTTCTTGACTAACAAAATATTTTACGTGTATCAAAGATGGTGACATTGGCTTATGCGTGAAGCTGTTGTATTTATGCAGAAACATCCTAATGCTGCATCTTTGCTGCACCGACCTCAAAGCCCAGGTGTTCTCAGGGCATCCTTCCCCACGCCCTTGCTTCCAGCAGCCCCCCTCTCCCCCAGATCCATAGCCTCCTCTCTGAGTTTCTTGCATCATGCATAGGGAACCCAGTTTGGGCATCTGGTCACCTTGTATTGGGTTGTCCAAAAAGTTCATTCCGTTTTGTGGAAAAATTCAAATGAAGTTTTTGGCCAACTCAGTATAAGATTTTCCCCATGTATTTTCTTCTTTTATATCCTTTTTATTTACTTGTTTTTGACTGAGCTGGGTCTTCTTGCTGTACGGGCTTTCTCTAGTTGCAGCGAGCAGGCTACTCTTCACTGTGGTTTGCAGGCTTCTCACTGGAGTGGCTTCTCTTGTTTCAAAGCACAGGCTCTAGGGCACAGAGTTCAGTAGTTGCAGCTCACAGGCTCTAGAATGAAGGCTCAGTAGTTGTGACTGTAACTGCCCTCATGGGGCCCATGGGCAGACAGTGACCACTGGGGCTGAGACAAGCATGCTTTGTCTGCCCATGGGATTTTCCAGGCAAGAATAATGGACTGGGTTGCCAGTTCCTTCTCCTGGAGATCTTCCTTATCCAGGGATCGGACCCATGTCTCCTGCATCTCTTGCATTATCAGGCAGATTCTTTACCGCTGTGCCACCTGGGAAGTCCAAAAAAATTTGTCTTCACCCAATTTACTTTGGCCACCTGACGAAAAAAACTGACTCATTGGAAAAGACCCTGATCCTGGGAAAGAATTAAGGCAGGAGAAATGAAGGCTGGGAAAGAATGAAGGCAGGAGGAAAAGGGGGCGACAGATGGTTGGATGGCGTCACTGACTCATTGAACATGAGTTTGAGCAGGCTCTGGAAGTTGGTGATGGACAGGGAAGCCTGGCGTGCTGCATCCATGGGGTCACAAAGAGTCGGACATGACTGAGCAACAGAACTGAACTGAATTTGCCATGAATATGGCCCTCAGTTTTCAGTAAAGAAACCCTAGACTTTCTCTCTGGAGTTTCCTAGTTCAAAAGATGCTGGACCTCCTCAAGGGAAAGAACGAGATTTCAGAACATTTGGTCTAAGAAAAGACTCCACGAAAGGACTGATTGCTGGATGGAGGTGGAGGCTGTTGAGCTTCGTCTTGGGACTAGAGGTGGGGGTGGGATGCTGGGGTGTGAGGCTGGTGGATGATGGCCTGAAATGCCAAAGGGGACCATTATTGCGAAGACACAAGGGCCCCATCTGCCTGATTTCACTCTCCTTGGATCTTGTGGGCACCTTGTAGGCCCGGGGAAGGAGGAGGAACGTCAACAGCCTGTGCTCAGAGAGCAAGAAGACTGGCAGAGGCCTTTCGCCCAGCAACCGGAAACCACAGAGGCTGATGCTCTGAAGTCCCTTGTTACATGTTTTAACTGATCCAGAGTTACAGAGCATTCTCTTCTTTTTTTTTCCCATCAGTATCTAGTTTAAAATTCTTCCGGCTAACAGTGTTTATAACATAGAAGGAAGTGGTAGGATCAGGTTTGGCAAATGTTAAAGCAAATGGTTTCATATGTTACATTTAAGTCTCCATCTTAGTCTGCTTAAGCACAGGTTTTCTGATTGCTGGATAGAGCTAAAAACCAGCCCCGTGACCCCCACCCTGGATGAGTGAATCCCAGAGAAACGGAAGATTCACCATGGACTGCAAAGCTGCATGTCACATGCACGGCTGAAACGCCAGCCTTCTGAGTATTCTTTTCTGAATTCTCTAGATCCAGCAGGAAAGAGAGAGCTGGTCATCAGCCAGAGAGGAAAAGGGGAGTAGCTTTCTCCCCAGCTGTTGGATGGGATGGAGGAGGAGATGTCCTGGGGGGAGGGATTGTCTCCATGGAGACCTGCCTGTCCTGTTCAGTCAGAAGAGGGCGTCTCTGCTGTGGTCCTGACTCTTCTCCAGCAAGGGTGCCCAGGCATCTTCAGACTGGGCTACTGGGCAGGTACCAGCAGTTTTCTTTTTTTTAATCACAGGCGTCTTACAGCCAGTTACATTCTACGTATTTCAGACATCAAGGACACTCAACGCAGAAGGGTGTTTTATAATCAAGTTGTATGTGTTGCATATTTAAGACCTATAGGTCTCAGCCACTTTAGAGGAGAGTCTTGGGATGAAAAATAAAAGTTAACTAAGAAAGTGGTTGAAGGTTAAGTCTTGACGGTTTATACAAATGACAGGGTTCTGTATATGCCGGAATAACACCGTTCTCCAAGTAGATATTTTTCAGAATGCCATCATGATTTTCAGGCCTTTGTCCAAAAAAATAATTCTTAATATACATAATATGAAATCATCCTATACCTTTGTCAACTCAGCTGAACTTACAAATGCATCTTCCTCTTGACCTCATTCCAGTCCTGGAAATAACCACATGTGTGTGCTAAGTTGTTTCAGTCATGTCTGACTGTTTGCAACCCCACGGACTGTAGCCCGCCAGGCTCCTCTGTCCATGGGATTCTCCAGGAAAGAATACTGGAGTGGGTTGCCATGCCCTCCTCCAGGGGATCTTCCCAACCCAGGGATCGAACCCAAGTCCTTTATGTCTCCTGCACTGGCAGATGGGTTCTTTACCACCGGTACCACCTGGGAAACCCAGAAATAAGCATCGTCTCTATATTTCTTTGCTGTTCAATAAAATTTTAATTCTATCTCAAAGTGGCCTATGTAATTGATTAAGCTGAGAAGAGTGATTTGGGGGCCTTATTTCCTGTAATGCATTTACATTCATTACATGTGTATTGCTTTCATAGGTATTCATCACAATGATCTTCACTGGCATCAAAAGTGTTTTTTAAGTACTTGAAAATATACATGGTATCATAAAAAATGCTGTTTTAGGTATGCTGAATAGATATAGGTCTTTTTCTCAAAGATCTTAACTCCAAGATGGACGGTAATGATGTGATTCAAAGCCTCTCTGGAAATGCACTTTAGGAACCATAAATCGGACCGTGTTCTGGAAAGCAGTGCCAGAAGTCCATGGGTTCTGGTTTGAATACCTGTGGTGTCATAAGATTTGCCTGTTACAAAATCACTGCATTTTAAGTCTATGAGTTTTCTTCAACATCAAGGTCTTTTCCTCGCTTCTGGGGTGATGAAATTAAGTGCAAAGGTCCCTCAACTCATTAATGACAGTGTCACCTTGGAACCAGGTCTCTTCACCCTGGAATTATTTTTTTTCCACTCTACTACTATGTCAAGGGACTTCCCGTCTTTTCCAGTTGGACAGAGCTTCCTGGAGAAGCAATGTTTTCTCTCGGAATCATTACCTCACAGGAGTTATCCCCCAATTGTCTTCACTCATTAGCAAATCTGAAGTTAACACAGGCCTGGTTATGGTTTAAAGAGAACATGTTTTTAAAAGCCTTCAGAGTTTTGTGACTGCAAAGAAAGTGGTCCCCTATAAGCCACGGGCTTTAAAGCTGACGTTTCTCTAGGTATTTATTCCAGTTTTAATTACCTGTCCTTTCCATTACTTTTCTACCTCTAACTTTTCACTTTCTTCTTTTCCTAGCATTCTGCAAATCTCCTCGAAACATATATTCCATCAGCCCAGGAACCTGGGTTGGACAAGTCTTTCCCTAAGGGCTTTCATTAGAAACCTCCCTGTCTAAATTGAAAACCAACATCCAGGGTACCCAGGGGAAGGCTGGCCCTACTGCTTATAGAATCTCAATAGAGGCTCTCCTACTTGGTGGAGGGGGCTGGGGGGTCTGTTTCTTTTTCAGCACTTTCTTGTGGGTATGACCATTCTGTTTTGAAAGTGCTCTTGACACAGAACCTAAAGCTCATTTACCTTTCTGACGATGTGTCGTGTGCCGTATTTTGTCTTATCATTGGTGTTTCCTTAAAAATAAGAAGGGTAATGAGCAGTTATGCATTATTCATCCCAAGTGTATGAATCAGGCATTTATCTGGGCTCCTTTTTTTTCTCTAGAGCTTGCACTCGACAGCGCATGCTGAGCGGATCATTTGAGGGGCAGCCGGCGAAGGAGAGGTCCATTCTTAGTGTGCAACACCACATCCGCCAAGAGCGCAGGTAAATAACAGGGAGACGAGGCTGCAGAGAAACCAAGGACCAGAGTTCTAGGGGAAGCGTCTCCTGTGCATAACCCTGGTCAGGAGGCAGGCGCGGGTGAAGAACTGAGTTCTGTTTGTTGACGACAATAGTCATGAAACTCACAGTCAGATTCAAACAATCAAAAAATATTTCAAAAACCTCTTCCTTGTTGATGATCACACTCTCACTTTTAAGATCAGAAGGGAAAATTCTGAATTTTGTTTGATGGGATCAAAGGCAGGTGGTTAGACCTAAAGCTTTTGCTCTAAAAAGAAATAGTAAACATGCATGATGCTATCAGGGATTATTTTTTTTTATAATATCATTGCTTAAGAATCCACATTTGGTCTCAAGATGTATTGATCAGTTGGTTGTAATTGTTTTAGGTCATTAAGACACGGATCAAACAGCCAAAGGATCAGCAGGGGGAAATCTCTTGAAACTCTGACTCAAGATGTAAGTTCTAACACTTTGGATTTGGAAAGCTTGATTGGTAAAATATCTTTAATGATTGCTTAGACAATTCCAGCACTTGGTTCCTTCTGTCACACTGTCGTATCTCCTTAAGACTTCATACTAGAAGGAATCAGGAAATTTAGCCAGCAAATTAAATGGCCAGGTACAGAAAAGTGACCACTAACTGTACAATATTTTGGCTACCTGATGCAAAGAACTGACTCATTTGAAAAGACCCTGTTGCTGGGAAAGATTGAAGGCAGGAGGAGAAGGGGATGACAGAGGATGAGAGGGTTGGATGGTATCACCGACGCAACGGACATGAGGTTTAGCAACTCCAGGAGTTGGTGATGGACAGGGAAGCCTGATGTGCTGCAGTTCACAGGGTCACAAAGAGTCTGACATGACTGAGTGACTGAACTGACTGACTGAACTGTAGAAAAGTCCAGACATCCTACAATACATATACCTTTGTTAGATTGTTTTGTGGTCTAGTCCCTGAGTTGTGTCTGACTCTTTGTGACTCCATGGACTGTAACCCACCAGGCTCCTCTGTCCATGTGATTTCCCAAACAAGAAGACTGGAGTAGGCTGCTGTTTCCTTCTCCAAGGGATCTTCCTGACCTGGCTTCAAACCTGTGTCTCCTTCATTGGCAGGTCAATTATCTGCTGCTGAGCCACCAGAGAAGTCCTTTTGTTTAGATAGTGTAATGCAAAAGGGAAATATCATTTGCATTTGACTGAAATTAAAGACATTTAAAGCATTTTATGGGAATGAGTCACATCATTAACTTTAAATATTTTGCTAATTTCCAAGTATCCTAAAATCTAGACCCAGTGTCTGTCATTCCAGGGTTAACATACTAGGAAAGAAAATTTTGTTTCTAGGTGAATTTTTCTATCAAAGGCTTCATAAGACTTTCCCAGGAATTTCTTTTCTAGGTCACTCATTTATTTATTAACTGACTCAATAAATATCAATATTTATCAAGTATTTATGATTTGTCAGTTCCTGCTCTAGGGAGAAGAAGTAGCAGGGAAACAAGACAGAATCTCTGCACTAGGAATGGAGATGCAGACATAGAGAACAGACCAGGGCACACAGCGGGGAAAGGCCGGGGTGGGGGGCGAGTTCAGAAAGTTGCATTGACATATATACACCTATTGTTGTTGAATCGCTAAGTCTCCTCCAGCTCCTTGTGACTCCATAGACTGCATCATGCCAAGCTCTTCTGTCCTTCACTATCTCCCGAAATTTGCTCAAATTCGTGTCCGTTGAGTCAGTGATGCTGTCTCATCCTCTGTCCCCCTCTTCTCCTTTCACCTTCAATCTCTCCCAGCATCAAGGTCTTTTTCAGTGAGTCGGCTCTTCACATTAGGTGGCCAAAGTACTGGAGTTTCAGCATCAGTCCTTCCAATGAATATTCAGGACTAATTTCCTTTAGGATGGACTGGTTGGATCTCCTTGCAGTCCAAGGGACTCGCAAGAGTCTTCTCCTATACCACAGTTCAAAAGCATCAGTTCTTCGGTGCTCAGCTTTCCTTATGGTCCCACTCTCACATCTGTGCATGACTACTGGAAAATCATAGCTGTGACTCTTTGGACCATGTGTAAAAGAGACAGCTAGTAGAAGGTTGCTTTATAGCAGAGGGAGTTCAGCTTGCTGCTCTGTGATGACCTACAGGGGTAGGATGGGGTGGGTGAGATGGAGGTTCAAGAGGGAGGGGATGTACATATACTTACAGCGAATTCACATAGGAAAGAGCAACACCACACCATAAAGCAATCATCCTCCAATTAAACAAATTGAAAAAAAAAAAAGAATTCCTGCCCTGCAGAAGCTTACATCCTAGTAAAAGAGACAATCAGTGAGCAAACAAATGTATAATCCATTCTGGGAGTGATTTTTATCTAGTTTCCATCATCACTGCTGTGACAGATTTGCTCTGTATTACAAAGAAGAGTAAAATAGTGTAAAGAAATCAAAGGTGGAGATTTGGGGGCAGGGAACATTAGAGAGGTGGGTTTCCCTGCGTTAGCCCAGGGACCCAGAGGAGGTGAAGGAACAAGCCACGTGGCAGCCCAAGGAGACCCAAGGAGGCAGAAGTCTAACCTATGGGTTAGAGTCAACAGCAGCTGGACCATGCCAAGATTGCCATGAGAGGGCTGGAAAGGACTGATTAAATACTGGTCATTAGTGAAGCCCTGATTAAGGCATAGGTGTTGAGTCTGGATAGCTTGGCTAAGAAGGCAGAATCTTGACTGTTCAAAGTCAAGGAGAGCATCTGAGAAAGTGAGAGAAGCTTAGCAAGGCTTTGGATTTTTTTGTTTTTGCCTATTTTTTTTAACCACTTTCCCTCTTACTTCTGAAGAGTGTCTGGAGTTTTCCGCACAGTCCCTCTGCTGTATTAGTTGAGTACGCTGTCCTGGCTAAGTGTTCTGGGCAACACTGAGGATGCAGGAAGCTGAGGGTGAGAACCCATGATGTTGCCACTAGCCTGTGTGCATGGTTCTAATTGGCGCCAACATCTGTTGACACCATGGTTTTTCAGCTCCAGCTCTGATGTGATCCACCATATTCTCAATGTTGAATTATGATAAGATCCAACACATGGCCTTTTAATTTGGAGGTCAGACCTGTTACATAGAGAGAGTTGAAAGGCAACACTAATTCAAAGCACTTTCCTTCGGTGAGACGCAATGGAAATCAGTGGTCTACTTAAGCATCAAATTAGAACATGCCTTTGAAGAGGTGTGTTTAGAAAAACACACAACAGAAGTCCCTATTTGAATAGTCTCCATTCCAGAGGCTTATTTCCTCTTCAGAGATTTTTTTATTATATTTTCTACATAGACAGATAACAAAAATCTATGGCCCCGTCTTTATAGCAAAAGGTCGCTGGGTTCTACAAATTTCTCCCAGTGTCTTTTCCTCCAGAATAGAAGCCATTTAAAACAAGAGAGTTTTATCTGTCACTTATTCCGAATGATAAGGGATACAGAAGTTAAGTCCAAGGAATACTTTTCTACACAGTCAATCCAGTTAGGTGAACACTGGTTCTCCATCTTCTACGGAGTAAAAACCAGGGTCGGGATCCTAATAACCCAGCCTCTGCTGTCCTGATGGCCTCAGCTCTTCCTATTCTGGTTCCTCGACCGACACTGCATCCTGTCGGATCCATGTGTGAACACGCAGACCCGCCTCTCCCCAAAAGTGCACATCTTGGAAGATGTCCAGTGCCCTGCCTCCTCCTCATTTTTGCTCACATAACACCAGCTCCTTACCAAGGTCTGCTACGACCTTCTCGTGCTCCTAATCCCCCTTTGTTTCTTCTGTTTTTTTAATTTTTTAAGTTGGGGTATAGTTACTTTACAATGTTGTGTTAGTTTCTGCCGTGCAACCACGTGAATCAGCTGTACAAACACATGGATCCCCCTCTCGGAGCTCCTTCCCACCCCTGGCCCCCGTCCTACCTGTCTGGGTCCCCACAGACCACTGAGCTCAGCTCCCTGTGCTATACAGCAGCTTCCCACTATCCGTTTTACACATGGGGGTGTATACATGTCAGTTCCAATCTCCCAATTCATCCCACCCCCACCCCCGTGCCCAGCCATCCCTTCTCTTCGTCTGCCTGTCTATTCCTGCTCTGGAAATAGGTTCCTCTGTACCATTTTTCCCGGAGAAGGCAATGGCACCACACTCCAGCACTCTTGCCTGGAAAATCCCATGGACAGAGAAGCCTGGTGGGCTGCAGTCCATGGGGTCCCGAAGAGTCGGACACGACTGAGCGACTTCCCTTTCACTTTTCACTTTTCTGCATTGGAGAAGGAAATGACAACCCACTCCAGTGTTCTTGCCTGGAGAATCCCAGGGACGGGGGAGCCTAATGGGCTGCTGTCGATGGGGTCACACAGAGTCAGACACGACTGAAGCGACTTAGCAGCAGCAGCAGCAGTACCATTTTTCCAGATCCAGTGTTAACATGTGTTAATATACAATATTTGTTTTTCTCTTTAGCACTAAACATTTTCTAATATTCTTACTCATTTTAATTATTAATCTCTCCCCCACCCCCCATCGAAAACAGTAACCCCATAAGAACAGGGATTGTATCATTCCCCTCCCCCACTTTGGCCTACAGCACTGCAACAGTGCCTGGCAAATAACAGGTTCTCAATACATGTTCTTATTAGAAAAATATGCCCTTTTGTGGAAAAAATAAAATACCCCTGCTAAGATGACTCTGGCCATTAAAATCTACAAAGTGGGTAGCCATTCCCTTCTCCAGGGGATCTTCCCCACCCAGGGATTGACCCCAGGTCTCCTGCATTGCAGGCCGACTCTTTACCATCTGAGCCACCAGGGAAGCCCATTAAAGTCAACAGAGCGATACTCCTTTCCATTTCTTTAAAAAAATGATCATATTTGGGAGGGACCCTCAGAAAACTGTCCCACATCCATGTGCCCCATTTTATTTTCTTTCTAGCATTCCAACACGGTGAGATACAGAAATGCACAAAGAGAAGACAGTGAGATAAAGATGATCCAGGAGAAAAAGGAGCAAGCAGAAATGAAAAGGTGCGGCGGGATGGGCTGGTGTCTCCTGGCTCCCGTTCGGGGAGGCAGACCTGCCCTAGCCTGACACCCACCCCGCCCCAAACTGTGCGTTTGCCTGAACAGGAAGGTGCAGGAAGAGGAGCTCAGAGAGAACCACCCCTACTTCGACAAGCCCCTGTTCATCGTGGGGCGAGAGCACAGGTTCAGGAACTTCTGCCGCGTGGTGGTCCGGGCTCGCTTCAACGCGTGAGTGACTCTGTGGCAGCCAGGGGTTTGGCCCCGAGTCAGACAAACAGCAGTGTGGGGGGAGTTGTCATCTCAGGAAGAAGGATCGTGTCATCCTAATGGGGTCACCAGACAGACTGCGGGCTAATTAATCACGCTGCTCCTCCGGGCTGGGCGGCCGACGGGTGATGGCTGCACGTAGTCAACATTATACAACACGCACGGTCACGAAGCGCTTCACAGCCACTGTCACTTGTTCCAGGGACACCCAACATGCTTGTATCCCGCTGGTTAGCTCCATATTTTACTTTGGAAGCACTCAAACAAGGGGAGACGGAATGCCATAGCGAAGGTCACTGCCCGTGTCTTCTTTTAGACTTGTTTCTTTGTGGTCAAAACACCTTCATTCTAGAAAAATAGAGATTCTATGCATGACAAAATAGAGATCAAGCTGACTAGGGCTTCCATTACCGACTGTTACGAGAAAACCCGCTGGCCAGGGTCCCTGGACCTCCCTTTGTGGAAGAAGTCGTGTGAGAGGCTGTCAGGGTGGTCAGCCCACGGGACAGTGCATTTGGGACAAGCCAAGCCAAGTTTAGCAAGCAGCCGATGGAGGAAGTGAGACTCTTGTCATGTGTAATTGAAGTAAACATCCAGAGGACATTATGAATCCTGGAAAAAGTGTTAAAATTTTTTTTAATGTTTTTAATGCAGATCTTTTAAAAGTCTTTTTTGAACTTGTTACAACATTACTTCTGTTTTATGCTTTGGTGTTTTGAGCATGAGGCACATGGGATCTTGACTTCTCGACCAGGGATGGAACCTGCACCCCCTGCATTGGAAGGCGAAGTCTTAACCACTGGACCACCAGGGAAGTGCAAGAACATGTGAAAACTTTCCATTCAGTAGCTGGACCTTCCCTGATGCCATTATTAGTAGCATATTGGACTAAATCGTGTCACCCTCATCCGAAGAAATTCAAATGTTGAAGCCCTCAGAATGTGACCTTACTTGGAGAGAAGGACTTTACAGAGGTAATTAGATTAAAATGAAGTCATTCAGGTGGCCCTAATCCAATAAGACTGGCATCCTTATAAGATGAGGAAATCGGGACGCAGATTGCTGTAGAGGAGGGGCAATGTGAAGACACAGGGAGGGGACAGCCGTCTTCAGGCCAAGGAGAGAGGCTGGAGCAGATTCCTCCCTCACAGCCTCCGAAGCAACCAACCCTCCAGTACCTTCAACCTAGGTGTGCGCCTCCAGAACTGGGAGAAGTTTCTGCTGTCTAAGCCACTCAGCCTGCGGTGCTTTGTCCCAGCGGCCCTAGGAGACTCATGAAGGGCTTCCCTGGTGGCTCAGTGCTAAAGAATCACCTGCAGTGCAGGAGATCTGGGTTCGATCCCTGGGTCGGGAAGATCTCCTGGAGGAGGGCATGGCAATCCACTCCAGTATTCTCACCTGGAGAATCCCGTGGACAGAGAAGCCTGGCGGGCTGCAGTCCATGGAGGCACAAGAGTCGGACATGACTGAGTGACTGAATGACAGCAACAGGAAACTAAGCCCCTCAGAGCTGGAGGAGACCTCAGGAGCCACTGGGGCCCATTTGTGCCCCCTCCCAGCACAGGAGGGCATGTAGCTGAGGGCTTTGCCCAGGAACATTAGCTATGGCATGACCCTCTCTGACTGCCAATCTGTTCTTCCTGCTATTCTAGAAAGACCTTCACCGTTAAAAGCACCTTAGTAATGATTGAAAACTCTGAGTTTTCACTAAGTAGAAAGAGACTGACAGTGTAGGGTTGATTTGATCTGTTCCTAAAGTGGGCTTCTCATCTGGAATTATCCCATTGGTTGCTTCCATGTTTACGTCTAGTTGGGGATTCTCCACTTTGTATACTGTGCTCTAATTCTCTTATGTCAGCAACGCACCTCCAGTGGCCCCAGAAAGATTTTACTGTAACTGGAAACACACACACACAGAGGATGAGGAGTTTCACCAAAGACTGCTCATGGGCTTCCTGGAAGTCAAAGGTATAAATCACACCCCCAAGAAACTCTACATAAATTACTCAGCAAGATCACAGTGAAATACAGAGTGAAGAGTTCTACTTAATTAATCTACTTCTAGTTAATTAAATAATTATGAGGAACATCCTTGATCTGCTAAGGCAAAGAGTTTGCATACTTTTAAATGGAGGTCAAAATTTGATTTTGTAATATCCTAGTCAGACATTGTTGAGTGGAATCATGAATCCTAAAATCAAGCATTCTGAAAAGCTTAAACTTGAGTTGGACCATAAAGAAGATTTGACCATAAAGCATCTTTGATGCTGAACACTGAAGATTTGATGCTTTGGAACCGTGGTGCTAGAGAAAATTCTTGAGAATCCCTTGGACAGCAAGGAAATCAAGCCAGTCAATCCTAAAGGAAATCAACCCTGAATATTCATTGGAAGGATTGATGCTGAAGCTGAAGCTCCAATACTTTGGCCACCTGATGTGAAAAGCTGACTCACTGGAAAAGACCCTGATGCTGGGAAAGACTGAAGGCAAAAGGAGAAGGATCAACAGAGGATGAGCTGGTTGGATAGCATCACCAACTCCATGGACATGAGTTTGAGCAAACTCCAGGAGATGGTGAAAGACAGGGAAGCCTGGTGTGCTGCCGTCCATGAAGTTGCAAAGAGTCGGACACAACTTAGTGACTGAACAGCAAACCATCCACTGAAACTTCTGATTTTCTTCCATCTAGTATTCTCTGCCTTCCAAAGTCACATACAGTTAACATACATATAAGACACATTTTGTAGAGGATTTGAAAGAGAGTTTAGGTAGCTGGGATGTTTATGCATACTACAAGCCAAGTTGTAACATGCATGCTATTGGCAGAATTTCTGTGTTTGTTCTCTCTTACAGATCTAAAACAGATCCGGTCACAGGAGCTGTGAAAAATACAAAGTACCACCAACTTTAGTAAGCATTACAAACTCTGTTTTCCATGCGCATTTGAAGTTCCACTAACTGCATAAACATTTAAAATTTTTTAAATTTTGTTTCTATGTCATGATATGAAATAGACAGTTGGAGATTCATTTTTAAAATGCCAGTCAACGTTTCTAGACTCACAGAAGCATCATCTATGACTTTTAGCAACTTTCTCAGAGGATTTGCATTTCTCACTTTTGTTTGGTCTTCGGCAGTGACTTACTGGGCTTGGTGACTTACCTGGACTGGGTCATGATCATCGTAACCATCTGCTCCTGCATCTCCATGATGTTCGAATCCCCCTTTCGAAGAGTGATGCACACACCTACTTTGCAGGTACTGCTGCCCTATCAGCTCAGCAGAGAAACGCTGACCTGTGATTTTTGCATTCGTGGTGACCAGACTGCCTTCTGACCATTTCAGATTGCCGAGTATGTGTTTGTGATATTCATGAGCATTGAGCTTAATCTGAAGATTATGGCAGATGGCCTATTTTTCACTCCGACCGCTGTCATCAGGGACTTTGGTGGCGTAATGGACATATTTATATATCTTGTAAGTCTTCTGTTAGTTCCTAAATACAAAATGGAATGATTTTGTCAAATTGCCTGCATTTCTTGGTACAAGAGTGAGATACGTGAGTCACAGAGGTTCAGCTGCCATAACTGAGTTCTTAAGTAGAGTCACAGTCTATTATAGGCAGATAAATGGCTTGCATGTAAAAATCTAAATAAAAAGCATTAAAAATATTCATGGATATGGTTCAGATACATCAACTACATTCATGTGTACAAAAGACATGCATTAATGATGTCTAAGATATCAAATCTAGTTTGCATGCCACAATTCTTATGGCACCTGTACTAAAAAATAACTACATCATATAATTGATCAGTGAGTCGCTTATCACTGAAAATAAATAGAGTATGGTTGGACCACTCTTCCAATTCCAACACCAGGAATAAAATAAAATACCAGGCCAAAGAACGTAACCATTCAACTGTCTGTTTAAACTAAATGAGGTGGGGGGCGGAATTTCCTGGCAGTCCAGTGGCTTAAGACTCAGCACTTCCACTCCAGGGGGCATGGGTTCCATCCCTGGTCAAGGAACTAAGATCCCACATGCCGTGCAGTGGAGCCACCTCCCAAAAAAACTAAATGGGAAAACCACAGTAGAGGACTCTAAGAAATTTCTCTTTCTGTTTGTCCAAGAAGGCATGAAATCAATGCCTTTTCCAACACAACAAACAAAATTATGACTGTTAGCATGTAGCACGTTTAGATCATTAACAAAATAGTAAGTACTCAGTCGGAGAAGGCAATGGCACCCCACTCCAGTACTGTTGCCCGGAAAATCCCATGGATGGAGGAGCCTGGTAGGCTGCAGTCCATGGAGTCACTAAGAGTCAGACACGACTGAGCGACTTCACTTTCACTTTCCACTTTCATGCATTGGAGAAGGAAATGGCAACCCACTCCAGTGTTCTTGCCTGGAGAATCCCATGGACAGAGAAGCCTGGTGGGCTGCAGTCCATGGGGTCTCACAGAGTCGGACACGACTGAAGTGACTTAGCAGCAGCAGCAGCAAGTATTCAATCAAGTGTGAGGTTTAGTATTCTTGATCAAAGGAATTTCTATCCTGCTGATGTCTATAGAGCCTCCAGTGTATATGTTGAAAGATGGGGGCAGGATGTACCTATGTCCCCACACCGTGGGTGTGGGGACCCCTATTTCATTCCTGCAGACACCTGATGATTTCTTTGGGGGCTGCTCACAGGTCTGGATCGAGTCCATAGAGCTGAGTTACATGTCTTAATACGTCCAGTGAACACTTGTCCTACATGACACATGAAATCTCTGCTAAAGGAAACTTGTGGCCAGTTAGCTCACAGTAAACGTAGATAGTAGAGGATAAATTGCATAAATTCGGGAGGTTATTTTTTTCCCTCCAGGTGAGCTTGATATTTCTTTGTTGGATGCCCCAAAACGTGCCTGCGGAGTCTGGAGCTCAGCTCTTACTGGTTCTCCGCTGCCTGCGACCCCTGCGCATATTCAAGCTGGTGCCTCAGATGAGGAAAGTTGTTCGAGAACTTTTCAGCGGCTTTAAGGAAATTTTTCTGGTATGTTACAGTCACCCTTTGCTTCTGGTCACATGGTCTAGCTCTTACTGTAGCAAATGAAAGAATGAAGTGAGTCTTGCTCATCAAGGTTCAGTCTACCGTTTTGTTTACTCCAAGAGGATTATAAAGGTACTAGAAAAACACAACACATATTCAAAGACTTGACACCTGGATGCCTCTGGCTTATTAGTGTATTTAATTCATCCAACATTTATAGTAAATTAAAGGGAAGCCCTCTGGAAAGTGCAATGGAAGGAGAATCCGAAGAGCTAGTACTGTTGACACTTCCACTCCTAACTCTTGAGCCTAAATTCTATGCTGGGTTTTAGTTGCTAAATCTGGAAATTAAGAAGAAAATTCAACACTATCAACTTCACAAGTGATAATAGGAGTTCACAGGTCTGGGCTCATAATCTCATTTTCTGTGTCCCCACACTCATATAGCACAAAATTTCACCTTGATCTTTGGAGTGTTAACATAAAACAACTCTTCAAAACTGTAACACACAGGTGTGCCTTACTTTAAGTAACCTCAATACACAGTTATGAATACTCAGAAATATGATTGAGAAGAAAATATAATTCTTAATTGAGCAAATAATTGATTTAGGGTCTTTTAAGAGTAGATGCAGAGAACGGCTCTGTGTAATTTTGGTGTCTCTAAGAGATCTGTTTAGATGACTCGGCCAGCACAGATGAGTGGTGAGTTCAGCGTGTTTGCATCTTTCTCTGCTGAGACCAAAACAGTCATCCAGCAGAGGGCGCGGCAGCCACCCACCAGATTTGCTGTTCAGGAATGTGTGATCTCACACCCTCTGTGTGCGGGGCCTTCGCACGGACTCAGCTCTGGGGCCCCCAAGAAAGCGAAGCCACAGTCCCTCTTACTTAGGCCCTGCTAGCAGACGTATGAATCCATTTTTTGGGAATGGGGGAAACAGAATTATTTCACCGTTTTTCCTTTGTTCCATTCAATAAAATAAAGCAACGTGTTGATTTCAAAATCAGACAGGTCCAACTCATATCAAAAATACCTTAGCCTGTGTTCTTATGTGAAAGTCGTGTGTTTTTATCCTAAAAATGCCAAACCTGTTAATTTCCTCTTTTTAACCTTACAGTCAGGTTAATTGAATGACCTGTAGGGGAGGCATTAAAAGATAATATCCAAAGACTGTGAATATTGTCCCATGTTTTCTGAAAAGTCCTATTCATATCAGTGCTCAAACCAAACCTATTATAAATGTATTACTAAGAGATTTGCTATCTCACCCATTTCTTCCAGGTCTCCATTCTCTTGCTGACCTTAATGCTAGTTTTTGCAAGTTTTGGAGTTCAGCTTTTTGCTGGAAAACTGGCCAAATGCAATGATCCCAACATTATTAGAAGGGTAAGATGTCCTTTCTGTCTTTGGGGATGAAAATCCGGGACGTCTACCATCCCTGGGTAACCATGTACAGAGGCTCCCATGAGAACAGAATTCTAGGGATACTCTTTCCGTGGACTCCCTTTGCAGAGGTGTGTCTCTTCCAGCGGGTGAAGGTTTATAAGATGAAAACGCATCTCAGATGCGTCCTCCTCAATCCTACTCTACTCACCTATTCCAGAGTCCAGCCACTATTGACGTCTTCGGTGTACACACCCCAGATTCCATGTGAAAACTTTCCTTCAGTTCTTCCCTAACTGAAACCTGCCTCTGCAGTGACCTGACATTCATATTAGCAAACAGCACCCTCCCCCCAATATAAAAGGCAAAGTTTGACTTCCAGGCGCCTTCTTACGACTTATCCATTCTACATTCCTCCATTAGGAAGTCAGGACCCCGCATTATCTCTTTACTTCCCACAGTCTCCCCCATGAAAACAACTAAGACCCAAACTCGAATGCTCTTGATTCTACTCTTTTCTTTTTTGTCCATGCCACAAGGCTTGTGGAGCCCTAGTTCACCAACCAGGGATTGAACCCGGGCCCCTAGCAATGGGACCACGTGGTCTTAACCGCTGGACTGCCAGCAGTTCAATTTCAATTTTGTTGAAATTGACTGCCAGGGAATTCCCTCTATTCATTTCTTTCTCTTTCCTTGGCCGATGTTCTGAGAGAAAGCTGGAACAGCCCCCGTACGTCAGTAGCTGAACATAATGAAATGAATGTGTTGCATGTTGAATAATTCAGACAGCTGCCCTCCGAATGACGATGCGAGGTCTCACGTTTCTTCTGTCCTGTGTCCCCACCCTTTGCCGTCTTCAAAGACTTCTCTGTGTAGCTGGCAGTTAGGAACAGAAAACCATCTCTTGGAGGACAATGGGCTGAGCCTGGGAGTAGCACCTCTGACTTCCCTGCTCCCCATGTCCCACTGGAAAAGGTGTACCCTCCCTGGGCTGAAGGGAACCTATGGTGTGTAGTTGAGTGGTGTATTCTGTAGACAAGAGGGTAGAGTTTGGTTAATAATTAGCCAATCTCTGCTGCACAGCCCTCTGTCCCATTCTCTTAGAATCCTGCCAGCTATTACAAGTAGGTTAATGGAGTGAACCCAGTTCTGCTTATGTATAAACTAGCAAGAGTATTTCGTCTTCCATCCAGGTAAAATAATGCCTTAAGTCCATTAAAACGTGCTACCAGAGCTGACTGTACTACTTATTTCCGTATTTCCAGCAAATATGGCTATCTAACATAGATTTTATATTACTGTAACCACTGTTACATTTTGAGACTTCTGATTATAAAGTTTACTAACTCTCAGCCATGAAATTAAAAGACACTTGCTCCTTGGAAGAAAAGTTATGACAGACCTAAACAGCATCTTAAAAAGCAGAGATATCACTTTGCCGACAAAGGTCCATATGGTCAAAGCTACGGTTTTTCCAGTAGTCATGTACGAATGTGAGAGCTGGACAATAAACAAGGCTGAGCACTGAATTGATGCCTTCGAACTGTCGTGTTGGAGAAGACTCTTAGAGTCCCTTGGACAGCAAGAAGATCAAGCCAGTCAATCCTAAAGGAAATCAACCCTGAATATTCATTGGAAGGACTGATGCTGAAGCTCCAATACATTGGCCACCTGTTTTGAAGAGATGACTTATTGAAAAAGACCCTGATTCTGGGAAGAATTGAGGGCAGGAGGAGAAGGGGGCAACAGAGGATGAGATGGTTGGATGGCATCACCGACTCAATGGACATGAGTTTGAGCAAACTCTGGGAGATAGTGCAGGACAGGGAAGCCTGGCTTGATGCAGTCCATGGGGTTGCAAAGAGTTCAGACACAACTGAACAGCAGCTGAACAACAATCATAAAGCTTAATAGCTCTCAAATCATTATAAGATAAGGGTAACATCTTTGTCCAGATACGTTATCAGTCATGTTAACATGAGATTTTCAGGAAGAGGCATAGCAGAAGAGACAGGCTTAGGTCAGGCAGACCTTAAGTTGTTCCACAAGGTTGCTGCTTCCTTTAAGTCCACTCCCCAGAGGTTCCGGGAACTTTGATAAACTTGAGAAGACCTAAAAGAAACATGGTAAAAAGGTCATGGTGTACCAAACAGGCTAAATGAAGGCAGTAATAATGAGCTGATGCATTAGTCCACGAGCTCATGTAAGGAAGGCAGGGTTATTTTAGGTCCACCCTGAATAGAGGCCAGAAAGATAATAACTACTTTCAGGATGAATCTTGTAGAAATCTTGGATGACTCAATGGAGTAATAATGGCCTAAGAGCCTCAGCCCAAAAGGTGGTGACTTGTGTAGGGGTCAAGGAAACACGGTGGACAGACAGACACACAGATACCACGAGGCATGTAACCTTTTTCCCAGAACAAAGAGGCCTCTGTGGAAAGCTCATAAGGAAAGTCTAAGAAAACTTAGCCTTTACAAAGGCCTTTGAGAGCGAGCAGAACAATTGAAAAGAAATTGGTGTAGCGAGACACAGTCTGGGTCTTTGTAACAGAACGAGTTCTTTTCTCGTCCTCACATAAGACGCCAAGGTCAAGTGAGCCAGTGGTTGAAGGGGATATCCAAGTTCTGCCTTGGATCTTCCGTTCACTTTTATAAAAGAAGAGACAAACTCAAGGGAAAGAGGGAACTACATACCCCCAACATCTGGATCATAAACTCGCATTTAAAGGTCATGACGCTTGTGCTGTTGATGCCGTGTTTCCAGCTGGAATCATGTAACATGTGATGTTTGATGGCTGGGTTCTTCCACTTGGCATCATGTCTTCAGGGTTCATCCATCGTGTAGCATCTATCAGTACTGCATCATTGTTATGGCTGAGTTACATTCCATTGTGTGGCTATACCCCATGTGTTTATGTATTTGTTCAGTGATGGACACGTGAATTGTTTCCACCATTGGGCAACTATAAAGAATGCTATTTATGATGATAATGATATAAACACTCGTGTACAACTTTGCATGTGGATATATGTTTCATTTCTCTTGGGTAGATATCTAGGAGAAGAGTTTCTGGTTCATACGGTAGCTCTCAGTTTAATCATTTAAAGGACCTGCCACACTAGTTTGCAAAGTGGCTTCACCAGTTCCCATCCACCAGCAGGGTTTGAGAACTGTAGTATAAGGATTAGAATTCCTGCACGTCCTCATCAAAGCCTATCATTGTTTGACTTCCTGATTACAGCCTTCTTTGTGAGTAGGAAATGGTTTTCCATTGTGGTTTTGATTTCAATTTCCCTCATGACTAATGGGGGCTTCCCTCATAGCTCAGATGGTAAAGAATCCACCTGCAATGCAGGAGACCCTAGTTCAGCCCCTGGGTTGGGAAGATTGCCTGGAGAAGGAAAAGGCTACCCACTCCAGTATTCTGGCCTGGAAACTTCCACGGACTGTATAGTCCATGGGGTTGCAAAGAGTCAGACACAACTGAGCAGCTTTCACTTTCATGACTGATGCTGCAGAGTGTCTTTCATGTGCTCGTTGGCTATGTGTATCTCTCCTTGGAAGAATGTCAGTTCACTTGTTAATACTGGCCACTTACTAAACAGTCTTAGCATCAACTTTCACCTGCTTATCTCTGAAGTCTTTATCACTACTAGCTGAGTCGCTGTGCACATCTGTGTTGTTAGATAGAAGACCTCTGTTGTTCTGTATAAAAAGTGTACTGGATGCTTGGGGCTGGTGCACTGGGACAACCCAGAGGGATGGTATGGGGAGGGAGGAGGGCGGAGGGTTCAGGATGGGGAACACATGTATACCTGTGGCGGATTCATTTTGATATATGGCAAAACCAATACAATATTGTAAAGTTAAAAAATAAAATAATAAAAAAATTTTTTTAAAGTGTTGCTGATCTTTTATCTTTTCTGAATTCATTTTCTAACCAGATTCCTCTCTTCATCCTTTTATTTTTTTTCCCCCTGTTTTAGGAAGATTGTAATGGAATATTCAGAATTAATGTGAGTGTGTCCAAGAACTTAAATTTAAAATTAAGACCTGGAGAGAAAAAACCTGGATTTTGGGTGCCCCGTGTTTGGTAAGCATATCAGAAAAATATCCTGAAAAATGCTATATTTGTCAGCATCAGGGTTTCCAGCCCCCCTGCCAGTTTTATTGAGAAATAATTGCCACATGTCACTATATAAGCTTAAGGCATACAGTATGATGGTTTGATTTACACGTATTGTAAAACGATTACCACAGTGGGTTTAATTAACAGCCATCATCTCTTATGGGCTTCCCATGTGGCTCAGCTGGTAAAGAATCCACCTGCAATAAGGGAGACCTGGGTTTGATGCCTGGGTTGGGAAGACCCCCTGTAGAAGGGAAAGGCTACCCACTCCAGTATTCTGGCCTGGAGAAGTCCATGGACTGTATAGTCCATGGGGTCGCACAGGGTCGGACACGACTGAGCAACTTTCACTTTCACTTTTCATCTCACATAGACCCAGTAGAGAGAAAAAAACAGTTCTCTTTGTGGTGAGACCTCAGGATCTAGTCTCTTATCAGCTTCCCTGTGTATCATACGGCGGTGTTAACTATAGTCCCCGTATTGTACATTACAGCCCTAGGATTTATTTTCCTTAAAACAGGAAGTTTGTACCTCTGCCCACCTTCCTCCACTCCCTGCCCCGCCCAGCCATCCCTGCCTCTGGTAGTCATGAGTCTGATCCCTTTTTTCTATGACTTTCGTTGGGGGTCAGTGGTTTCGTTTTGCTCCTTTGGAGTCCACATATACGCGATGCTGCTGCTGCTGCTGCTGCTGCTAAGTCGCATCAGTCGTGTCCGACTCTGTGCGACCCCATAGACGGCAGCCCACCAGGCTCCCCGGTCCCTGGGATTCTCCAGGCAAGAACACTGGAGTGGGTTGCCATTTCCTTCTCCAATGCATGAAAGTGAAAAGTGAAAGTGAAGTCGCTCAGTCGTGTCCGACTCTTAGCGACCCCATGGACTGCAGCCTACCAGGCTCCTCCATCCATGGGATTTCCCAGGCAAGAGTACTGGAGTGGGGTGCCATTGCCTCCTCTGACATATAAGTGCTAGTATGCAGTATTTGTCTTTCTCTGTCTGATACGTTCACTTAGCCTAATGCCTTCTTGGTCTATCCATGTTATATGTAGGTATCTCTAGTATAAGGTTTTAAAGCAGCATAATATGGCATGAAACTAAAGAGTTACTTAAAAGTAATGCAAGGCAAAGCACTGGATTACAGTAGGATGCAAAACTGCAATAAAGTAAGTAAGAGAGCAAGTAATACACTTAAGTCCCAGATCGCTTCATGAAACTAATGAAATCACTGCAAAATCTTTCCAATAGCTTAAAGTGTGTGTCTGAATTCACACTTTAAAAATCAGTGAGACTTACAGAAAAGAAGGAAATAGTGCCATCTGCAGCAACGTGGATGGACCTAGAGATTATTGTCATAAGCGAAATAAGTCAGAGAAAGACAAGGAACATGTACTATCCCTTAACTGTAGAATCTAAATGAATGATACAAATGAACTTATTTACAAACCAGGAATAAACTCACAGGCATAGAAAACCAGCTTATGGTTACCAAAGGCGAAAAGGGAGGGAAGGATAAATTAGAAGTTTGGAATGAACAGATACACACTACTGTATATAAAATAGATAAATAACAAGGACGTGCTGTAGAACACCGGGAACTATAGTCAATATCTTATAATAGCTATAATAGAAAAAAATCTGAAAAAGAATACATATATTCTATATAGAGAGAATTACATATAGAATATATTATAGAGAGAATTATATAAAGAATATATATGAAATATTTTATATAGAATTATATGTAAAATATAGAGAATATATATGCTATATATATAGAAATCACTTTGCTGTACACCTGAAACTAACACAATTGTAAAGCAACTTTACTTCTATAAAAATAAATTTAAAAAATTTTAAAAATTAGTGAGGCTTCAAAGAAAAAAGATTTTCTATCAAACTTGTTCAGATATTAATTGTTAATTAAACCAATTTTTAAAATTTTAATAATGTTAATCAAATCAAAACTAAGCTCATCCTGACTTCATATCTTTAAGGAAGATGTTCTCATATGATGTTCTCATAACAGTTGTAGAGAAGCCTGAATCATAAAGCTAGTTCAATTTTAAAAACCCATTTCCTTTGAAGGATTTTGTTATTGAAACCCTGGGAGGGAATAATCAGTAACACCATTGTATCTCTCTAAAAAAAATTTTTTTTTTGAAAATAAGTTTTCAAAGCATTTACATCAAAGCCGGAAGTGCCTGGTACCTTTGTTCTCATCCGTTTTCCTAACAACTATGAATGGAATCTCTCAGTCTGCTTCACTGATACACTGAGGGCTCTGTCAACTTCATTTGTCCTTTTAAATCCTTATCTGTTTTCTCTTTATTTCATTTTTACCTCTTAGAATAATGAGTGAACCACAGCAACTGCTCTGTTTTGTCCAATCGATGTTCTCTACTAAATGTCAAAACCCTTTAAAAGGAATAGCGTTTCACCCAGTTATACCCTTAGGACTCATCATTACCTGCTTTGGCATTCCTATAACATGAACTTCACCTTCATAAACAATTCAATACAATTTATATTGGTTTTTTCTAATACCAAAGAACTATGGGAAAAGAGATTAATTTCGGATATAAGGTTTGAGCATGGGTAGAGAAGTATATAGCACATGGGAATATCTTTATCCCAGTGTTAACTGGAAAAGCCGTCTAATTTACATTACCATAAAAAATTAAAGAAGCACAAAACGTTTATTTTGTTGTGAGATGAAATCTCATTATTATACCTTAAATAATTTATTTATATCAGAACATCAGTTTTTGTTTTTGTTTTTTCCCCTGCTGTTTTGGAATTTTGGCTAAAGTCTCAAGGCTGAGGTCACTAGAAGATAAAATATTCTGACATTTTAAAAAAGACCAACTAGCTCAATCCCAGGAGAACTTACTAAAACATTATCCACGTCCATCCCCCAGCTTCTGTAAAGGAAACCACTGCACTCAAAGATGATGTTATGGTAGTGAATGAAGTCAAGAGCAGAGAGTGCTGTGGCTTCAGCTCCCATCACCATGGGGAAAGGTGGTGGGTGCTCCCCACCCAGGTTAAGTGAGCACTCCCAGGAGGACCAGCTGCTATCAGAGATTGGCATGGCAAGAAGAGAGGCTATTGTGGGCAAGCTGCTTCTCGCCAGCTGGCAGGACAAGGTAGTCTGGTGTTTGTGGAGGTCCATGTCATCCCTACAGGAGGGCCACCTGACCTGAGCCTTCTTGGTGGAAGCCTGCTGCACAGGGCCGTGTGCCTGTGCGTCACACTGCTGAGCCCACACGCTGCAACCAGGGAAGCCCGGGTGCCCTAGAGCCCCTGCTCCACTGCAAGAGAGTGGAGTAGGAAATGGCAACCCACTCCAGTATTCTTCCCTGGAAAGTCCCACAGACAGACGAGCCTGATGGGCTACAGTCCATGGGGTCTCAGAGTCAGACATGACTGAAGTGACTTAACAAGCACGCATGTAAGATGTCAGGAAAGGAATAGAATACACTGGAAGATAGTGTTGGGAGGAGAGTAAGCCATTTCTGGTAGTACCCTATGGTGTTCACCCTGTTCCATAAAACCAGCTCTCTATGATTTTAAAATCAGCTAATTGAAATATAATGTTTTATGGAGAAGGCAACGGCACCCCGCTCCAGTACTCTTGCCTGGAAAATCCCATGGGCGGAGGAGCCTGGTAGGCTGCAGTCCATGGGGTCGCTAAGAGTCAGACACAACTGAGAGACTTCACTTTCCCTTTTCACTTTCATGCATTGGAGAAGGAAATGGCAACCCACTCCAGCGTTCTTGCCTGGAGAATCCCAGGGACGGGGGAGCCTGGTGGGCTGCTGTCTATGGGGTCGCACAGAGGCGAACACGACTGAAGCGACTTAGCAGCAGCAGCAGCAGCAGCAGCATGCAAGTTACTATTAAGGACTGCAAGTTACTATTAAGGACTTCAAGTTCAATGGCATTTTAAAAGCATAAACAGAGAGACATCTCTTGACATTATCACAATAGTTATTTCCCATTTGCTCAGAATATAATAACTTGGGTGAGTTTTAGCGAAATATAAATCTTTCATCAAATAAATGTCAACTTGTAACCGTTAAAGTTTTCACATATTTTCTTTCTCTAATAATCTCATCAAGAGTTAGCAGCTGACATTTTTGTAATTTTATATTGACTAATTTATGATTAAGAAAATAACATATCTCAGAATTGGGCTAGAGGAATGTTTTGATAATTATAATTAGGATATAAATATGCATAGCTAATTCAGGAGACAGTCTGGTTTCTGCATTCTCTCTTCAGATGAATACATTCATCTTCTTCTGAATCACTTAGACTTGATGAGATAAAAATTACCTTGGTAAAAAGGATTAAACATATATATTATAAATATTGTATATTTTGTTTTAAGCAGAGATCTGGGACTTAGGAAAATGAAATGCATGAAAGAGAAGTCAACAAAGTGCTCAGTTTTGCAATAAATATATTTACTGTTTACTCTTCTCCAGGTATTACGCTGTCACTGGGGACAAGCTATGATCTCAGACCCTTAAAACCTTGAAGTCTAGTGGAGAACAGGAAATAAAATCAAAATGGTTTAATACAATATGCTGAGGTTTTAATGCTGCATAAATAAGCGCCTAAATTCACCCGAAGTTCACCAGAAGTTTACCTCTAGGCAATTTCAGATCACACGGTGATATATTCTAGGAGAAAAAGATCAGATGTCTGTGGAGTCTAAGCCTCCAACAATTTGGGTATGCTCTCGGAGAAGGCAATGGCAACCCACTCCAGTACTCTTGCCTGGAAAATCCCATGGACGGAGGAGCCTGATGGGCTGCAGTCCATGAGATCGCTAAGAGTCGGACACGACTGAGCGACTTCACTTTCACTTTCTAAGAAAAAGAGTGTAAAACGGCGTTGCTTTGTTAAATTTAACAGAAACGTTTGAGTATGCAAACTCAATTCCCTGGCCCTTCCTGAATCTTAGAAGGGGCCTTGGCCAAGGAGGGGCCTTGAGGCTTAAGTTTCTTGTTTGTTTTTTTCATTGTTTAATCAGTTCTTCCTGGCTGTGCTGGGTCTTCCTTGCCGCGCGGGCGCTTTCTCGAGTTGCGCTGCATGGACTTCCCGTTGCAGAGCACCGGCTCTAGGCACGTGGGTCCCGTAGTTGCGGCGCAGGGTCTCAGTTACACCGCAGCGTGTGGGATCTTCCCGGATCAGAGATCGAACCAGTGTCCCCCCACAGGCAGGCGGATTCTTAACCACGGGACCACCAGGGAGGTCCCGAGGCTTAAGTTTTCAGTTTTAAAGAAACTGATTATCAGGCTAAAGATAATAAAAGGCTGGTGTATCAGCCTTGGATTCTAAGGTAAGGAGAGGCGAAGGGTGCAGTAGCAGGAGAAGTACCTAACTCAGATTATGACTGGACCAAGGAGAAGGACCGAAAAGAGAAGACACTCAGTTCACTCCTGAAGGGTGGATAGGAATTAGGCGGGTGGAAGGGGGAGGAGCCACGGGCAGGTGGGAGGGAGGAGCGAGGCAGAGGTTAGACGGTTGCTGGCTGAGTGAATTCAAAGGGCTGTTACCAAAGAGCAAGGCAAAAACGGAAGTCTGCATTCCAAGAAGTACAAGTTTCGGATGTCTTTAGAGTAAAAGGCAGAGATGTGTCAGATAACCAGGTACCATTCTGGACAGCACCATTCGCAGCATCTTCACATCCCAGGGCAGAGGCTAAATTCCTCTCCTCCAAGGCATCTCCATGTTCCCAGGGGAGAACAACTCTCCTTATCATGACCTGGGATCCTTGGAGCATTTGTCACCAGGGGGTACAAAACTGACCAGATTGTGAGTCAGAACTGATTCTTCATTTCCTGAATTGGATGGACAAGATTTTGCTGTTGTTCAGTCGCTAAGTCGTGTCGGATTCCTTGTAACCCCGGGGACCAGCACGCCAGGCTTCCCTGTCCTTCACTATCTCCTGGAGTTTGCTCAAACTCATGTCTGTTAAGTCCATGATGCCATCCAACCATCTCATCCTCTGTTGACTTCTCCTCTTGCCCTCAATCTTTCCCAGCATCAGGGGATTATAAGCTTTTAGAAATTAACCAGAAAGGAAAACAAAAGGACCACAGAAAAACTGACAATAATGGATTGTGCTTGGGATTTGTTGAAGTCCTCTGCTGGTGAGGTCTCAAACTTTCCACTTTTAGTGTCAGGAACACAGCATAAACAGATAGCTTATATGATTGAAACTGGGACTTTTTAAATGTTATTTAGTCTTCCAGTGATTTAAATCTATGATCTTCCATTTTATTTTTCTTGTTTTAGCCTAAAAGTATATTTTAATATATTCTAACTTCTAAAAGATTTAGAATATAAAAGTAGCTTGGGTTGCTACAAATTCAGCTTAGAAAGCACTTCTTACATAAAGAAAATGGATGGGTAAGAAAGTTTGACATCAGATCTGAGAGCTGACTCATTTTGTTGTGTGTTTTTTTTCCAAATCCTTATTCAAGAAAATTCTGGCATCTGTAGAATCCTTACTGCTCCTGTCTGCTATAAAAATTAAAACGCCAAAAGAAAAGAGTGTTGGAAAAATCTAAGAGAATATGCCTGTACTTTCATACTTAAAAAGTACAAATCAGAATCCCAAAATGTGTATTTCCGAGTGGGGCTTTTTTTTTTATTACATAGAAAAAAAGCTGATATAGCAATCAGCTCTAAACCTTTAAAAACAAATCATTTTTAGCTTTATGTTTTCTTTTTGGATTCCCACATATTTAGCATTAAAAAAATAAACTTATAAAAGTATATCTCATGACTGTCTCTGGTAGAAAAATACTAAACCAGATTCCCCCAAGAGTGTTGGCCTTCTATGAAGGTTAACTTTTGATAAATGTGCTAGCAAAAAAGAAAAATTATCAAAATATAGTCTAGCTAGGCTTCAGTAGGTATACTCAATTCAGTCATCCTGAGCTCAATTCATCAAATCCAGGAAATGTGATGGTAGTCAGGATTTTCCAGCATGTAGTTGTCTAAATATTTTAATTATTTAAAATAACCTCAGAAAAAGGAAAAAAACACTAAAATTTTCTTCTGTTAATGAAACTGTTGGCTAAGACCTATAATGAATGGGGGTGGGGGGAGGGCGGAGATGCAGTATAGTAGAGATATTAGTGAGAAAAGTATACATGTGTCAGAAAAACAGGAAATGAGACATTGCCCAGAACCGCCCGCCCCACACACACACCCAGAATAGAGGGGCCAAATAGTTTTAGAAATCAGACGTTAACTGCGGGTATAAACAACACTGGGGTCTATAAGTAGTATCCGTTGAGTCTCTCGGAGTTAATGAGAGATAAAGTCCACAGGCTCAATACCACCCCCAGGACCCCCAGAGCACCACTGGGTCACAGCTTGCTGCTCCCGTGATGACAAAGAATAAAATCAAGTGGCCAAATTCAACTCATTTTACACTTTCTGTACTAACAGCAGCATTTGTAATCTATGCCTTTAGAAAGGTTTTCTAATGTAAAACTATCCCAAAATTCACATCCAGACTCCAGCGCCCCTTTGTAAGGCTTTCCTGCACGAGTTCTAACCAGTCCCCAGTATAATCAGGACTAGCCCAAAACATTGCAGACCCTCTGGAGCTTGTAGTCACAGAGTGTTTTGTCCTTTTGGGTTGAGAACACCTCCCCATTACCTAACAATTAAGTGCATAATAAATTCTAACATGCTGGTGCATTGTTAATGAGTTAGTAATCGAACATCACCTACCCTCCCTTCCAAATGCCAGGTACACTTTGCACCCAAGAGTAGAGAGAGTTATAGATACTGCCTCAGGGTGCTTCTCCGCAGACTATCACGGGAACATTCCTCTTTCTGACCCACAGGGCAAATCCTCGGAACTTTAACTTTGACAACGTGGGCAATGCAATGCTGGCATTGTTTGAAGTTCTGTCCTTGAAAGGCTGGGTGGAAGTGAGGGACGTTATTATTCATCGTGTGGGGCCGGTAAGCACGCACTGGAATCCTTTGAACGAGACCACAGCTGCTTTCGTTGGCTTTGATGGATAACCGTATTTTTTTTCGTTTATACAGATGCATGGAATCTATATTCATGTTTTTGTATTCCTGGGTTGCATGATTGGACTGACCCTTTTTGTTGGAGTGGTTATTGCTAATTTCAATGAAAACAAGGTAAGAATTCTTGGTTTGAATTCTGCAGGGTTTATTCTTTCCTAGCAGCTCACTTTGAGTCCTGTTTTTCATACCCGGCATGAAGTCGCCTTAAACTGTGATGTGACTGGTGTAAATAATCTCCATAACTATTTTACAAGCTACCTCATTGCTGCCTTTCAGGCACAGTATTGAAGAGCAGGATTCTCTTGCTAAATCTTCTCTTTTGGTAAGGGTGTCATTAATTTCCCTGGGACTGAGAAAGCTCATCTCCTATTGTCCGAATTGAAAGGCTGCGAGGCGAGTTATTAAAATACAATAGCTGAAACCAAAGCACTGATTGCAGGTTATATTACTTTCACAAAATGTAAATTGGATGCTTCTTGGTGAGTCTGTAGGTGAACTCAGAATTTTGATGGGTGTGGGTGGGGACTTGCAGTAGAAGTTTTGAAATCCTAATTCTTAGGATAAAAGGAAGATTTGTCTGATTTCACAGAAAACTTTGCATCCTTTATGAGTTCGGGATGCATGCTGAGTTTCTAGCAGCTCTAATGAGCAGTACAAGAGCTCACAAAGGGAAAATAGCAAGTGTAGTTTCCTGGCAAAAAGAGTTTGGGAGAAACGTTGCCTGTCGTTCTTCTGGACGTGGCTGCGATGTCCTCTGTTCGATTAGGGTGGATCTTCCTCTGGAATCACTGAGGTTTTCCACGGGCATGTCTCGAGTCTCACAACTCTAAAATGCAGACTAGAGGGGTGAAACCATTGTGTAGGGGTTTGGAAAGAGTAGACGATGGGGCCAGGATTCAGCAGTGCGGCCCATTACATGTCAGCCCATTACTGACAGGTCGTTCAAGGGTGTGAAAATGTCGCCTGTTGCTCTGCATTGAATTAAAGCTAGACTTACCTGCCTCGAACCAGGCCGTTCCTCATCACTCATAGCTGGGACCAGTTTGCATGCCTTCACTTCAGGGCCCTTTGGTTTGCATCGCTGCACGTGGACTGTCTCACTCACTTCCCCCCAGGCTCTCCACGTATGTGGTACCAGCGACTCAGCCAATTGCCACCTTTGATGTCTGCCTAATGAGGATGTCATTTCGTTCCGCCTTTCAAAGGGTACCATTTGAAAATCTCCTCTCTGGCCTCCAATGATACTCCAGCTCATGGAAACATGGAATTTAGAGAGAGAGAAAAATAGAGATCATTTGGCCCAGCCCCCTGTTTTACGTTCCCACATTCATAAGTGAGTTTCTTTAAGCCCTACCATGTGTTCCATTTGATATCACATGGGAAGAGGACAATGGATCTTTTTAGATGCCTTTGAGCCATGCCAGGGAGCAGACACTGAGAATTCCAAAACCCAGGCTGAAGTTAATGAGTCAGTTGACAGAGATTAGGGACTGCTTGCCCAGAACACCTTCCCAGGCCCTCTGAGCAGATCTGACTGCAGATGAATTTGGTTCAATTCAGTGACATAAATGAAACAACATAAAATATCCAGTAAGAGAAGGCAGGTGCATAATTAATTGCAGCCCTTGAACTTAGAGGAATGGCTGAAGTAAGCAGAATAACCAGAGGTCTTGGCTATATTGATGTTTGGAAGGAAGAAAGAAAGAAACCTCTTGGCCTGAGAGAACAGAGAGTGGATGTCAGCTCAGATGGGCTCTTAGGAAAAGGGAAAAATGGAAGAAACTGTATAACAGACATTAAAAACATGATCAGTTCATTAGAGATGTAAATTTCTCAATTATGTGAACCTTTTAGGAAAGATTGTTTTTTGTGATAGAAAATCTCAAAGCATTTAGATAAATTGTTTATAAAAATAACATAAAAACTCACAAGGTATATATAAATCAGTAATTAGATGGAAATGTACTTACATGTACATATTAGAGAAATATCAAATATTAATGTGCCAAATATACAAATCAATAAATTATAACCAGAGTAACAAAGTGAGATAGAAGAAAATGAGAGGAAGAAAATAACAAACATATGAACAGAAATTAATGGTATTGAACCCAAAGTAACTTATAGAAAAGCCCAAGAATGGTAAAAGCTGGTTTGTTACACTAAATTAGATTGATAAGCCTCAGGCAGAGGTAAGCATGAACAAAAATGTGGAAAAGCAAGCCATGTAAGTAAAATAGCGTTGTCAGTGTTACAGGGATGAAAGTTAGGCTTTCAGAATAGAACACAGAGCCCTAGGAGAGACCATGTGTATATGGAACAGAAGTAGCACAGGTCAGTGGCAAGATAAGACTACCCATAGTGATGCTGCGGTAACTGACTGACTGTCTAGGTCTCAGAAACTGAGATTCCTGCCCTACAGCATACTCAAAAATGAATTCCAGATCAATGAAAGACCCAACTATGAAAAACAAAATTTAAGCCATTTTTAAACCATGGAGAATCTGCTTTTGACCCTGGAATAGTTGTAGAGTTCTTGACATTAACCACAAAGTGAAATCCATATAGAAAAAAAAAATTTACAAGTCAGGTTATATTAAAAGGAAAAGTTTCTGAATGATGAAGGACATATTAAGCAAAATTTTAAAAAATAAAGCTGAGAAAATATTTATAATTCACATACCTGACCAAAGATTAGTATCCAGGATATATTAAGAATTTCTACAAAACATCAGAAGTAATATCCAAATACAAAAATGAGCAAAGAATATGAACAGGCAATTCTCAAAGGAACACATGGGAATCACCATTTATACATATTAAAATGTTTCATCTCATTAATATTAAAGCTATATCAGATACATTTCACACTCATCAAATTTCCAAATTAAAATATCTGATAAAGTCAAGTACGGGCCAGAATATAAGGAAATGGGAACACTTGTAGATTGAAACCAACGTTGTTGATTATTGCTCTTTTGGAAATCTCTGGTAAATGTGGAAATACGAAAACTTCTAGACCCCAGCAGTTCCTCTCTTAGAGATTGAGCACAGAACAAGACGTTTCCCATGAAACAGTACACATGTCTTCATGGCAGCATTGTTTATAGTCTGTAAGCCTAAAATGATAACTTCTGACAGATGTGTACAGTGGGATATGATGTGAGCGATTAACATAAACTAATCAGATCTAGTATCTAGTTGTATGGAAAACATAATGTTCAATGAAGATAAAAACAAAACTACATAAGTTACCAGACGTAGAATACCATTACATAATTTTTAAAATTCAAAACAAACACATTTTTATGTATGCACACGTAAGTGTCAAAAGTCTGAAGATGCAGTGAGAAGGGTGCCCCTCAGGGACCGTTAGCTTGGTGTCAGGTAAGGCACGATGGGAGCGGGAAGGTGTTTTTCCCAGTTTCTTAAATTATGCATGAGCGCTCAGTCGCTTCAGTCGTGTCCAATTCTTTGCCCCCCTGTAGACTGCAGCCGGCCAGGCTCCTTTCTCCGTGGGATTCTCTAGGCAAGAATACTGGAGTGGGTTGCCATGCCCTCCTCCAGAGGTTCTTAAATTATACTTCTGTCTTTATAATATAATGTAATGAAATGTGACATAATAAATTCATGTGCATTGTAATAAAGTGCTCTGTTACATAACAATATCCGATCTCATTAATTGGTTGTCGCAAGGCTAATTTCTTAAAGATCTAAATTCTCTGACCTCAAACCACTTAAAAATAAAGTCTCACGATGGCATATATCAGAATGATTTCTCAAAAGACACAATAGCCTTAACCAGAAGCAGAAGCTTTGACAAGCTGTCATGTCGCTGCAGCATTTTCTCCAACGAAAGGGAAGGGAACTAACCACTGTTAGAGTAAGTACCCCTTTTTGGAAATAAAATCATATTGAAAACCTTCTTTAGATTTTTCCCAAACCTGAGTCTCATACATGTTCAAAGATGCCAGCTGAAGGCTGCTGAATGTTCTCTAATCCCACGGCCCTTCCTTTCTGGAATTCCTCTCAAGAACACGTGTGAGAATTCTGACCATGTTTATCCAGCCACTGCGGTACTGGAAGAATGTCTTTGTCTTAAACCCACATCCATCCTGTGAGTAGCAGCAGCCCGTTTGCAGTGTCCTTGGCATGGAACACACAACAAAGGGTCTCTCTCTGCTTTCCTTTGTTTATTAAGGGGACGGCTCTGCTGACTGTAGATCAGAGAAGATGGGAAGATTTGAAGAGTCGACTGAAGATAGCACAGCCTCTTCATCTGCCACCTCGCCCGGGTATCAAAGATGCTCTGATTTTATTCATGTTGGGCACTAGTGTTCCTGATTCCCCAGGAGTCTAAGATTTCAATTAAAATAATAATCGCGAGGCCACTAGGCGGTTCTGCATAAGTTAACATAGAAACAGGCTCCAAACTACAGATCTCTCCATAGGCTATTAAAATCAACCACCCAAAGGCCATGCTTCAGTGCTCTCAGGATAAGCCTTAATGAAAAAATGAATTTTTAAATAAAATATATTTGTGCTTGCCTTTTAAACACGTGAGTGAAATGTATTAAACTGACAGAAATTGAATGATGCGCTTCTCCTTCCAATACAGACGGCTTCATGCACCGTCTTTTTAAATATTCAGACCCAGCCATTCCTGAAAAACACTTTACAAGCGATTGAACTGTAGGAGAAAAAAAAAATGTAATGGGTTTTAAGATGAGCGTTAAAGAAAAATGAAAGGCAAGAATGTAAATGTGACCTATGTCTAAAAGGCCCTTGCCTAAACCTTTCTGTTTCAGATAATGATGGTTTTAGAGCTAAGATGTACGACATAACCCAGCATCCATTTTTTAAGAGGACAATTGCATTACTGGTCCTGGCTCAGTCGGTGTTGCTGTCCGTCAAGGTACTTTATTACACCCCTAAAGACCCTGGGAGTGAAATTGTTTACTCATCGGTGGGTCCAAGAACATTTCAGGCAGCCATGTCCAGTTACAGTCTGCATTTATAAAAAATTAAAATTCGCAATTGTGTTCAGATGGGAGGAGGAGGGGTGA
Organism: Bos indicus; assembly: GCF_029378745.1. NCBI lineage: Eukaryota > Metazoa > Chordata > Mammalia > Artiodactyla > Bovidae > Bos > Bos indicus. Next base: position 80,470,798 of record NC_091771.1, on the reverse strand, counting down.
GCGTTCCCGTGTTGATGGATGCGGACACAGACCTGCATGCTGTTTCTGTTCCAGTGGGACGTCGAGGACCCGGTGACTGTCCCTCTGGCCACCATGTCGGTCGTCTTCACGTTCATCTTTGTTCTGGAGGTACATGGGTCAGCTGGAGCCGGGGTCCACAGCACACCTTCTCAACAATCTCCTCCTTCAGGGGCACTTCCTTTCTGCTATGTGTTCCATGGCTTTTGAAGTCCTCTTAGAGGGAAGGGAACGGCATGCTCTTAGAATATTTCCTTTTCAGGCTGTTCTAGCTTGAACAAACACTTCACTTTATATTTCCATTTTTTTCTAACTACAAGAATTGCTGACTGCTGTTTATTGTTGTATCTGAACGGCAGCCTGTCTAGTTAGGTGAGTTCCAATACTTATAGTGAACGGCACGAACCAACATCATTCAGGGACTCAAATTGCAATGTGGTGGCAAAGGGAGTTGGCCCAGGCAAGATTATTTGAATATATGGCCCATATCACATCAATTTCCAGTGCAGTCCTCTTTGAAAAACAAGCAGATTTTTTTTTCACCCTGTACCGCTTGATGTTTCCCAAAATCTATGGCCTTTTACTTGAGGAAGAAAAATGTCCTGCTATCAGAACTAGTCTAACTAGTCAGAACTAGTGTCCTTCTTCATAAAAGAAGAAGAAAAGAGTGTGGAGAATATAGATTTGCATATATATGTGTGTATTTATTGGAGAAGGCAATGGCAACCCACTCCAGTACTCTTGCCTGGAAAATCCTATGGCTGGAGGAGCCTGCTAGGCTGCGGTCCATAGGGTCGCTAAGAGTCGGACACGACTGAACGACTTCACTTTCACTTTTCACTCTCATGCATTGGAGAAGGAAATGGCAACCCACTCCAGTGTTCTTGCCTGGAGAATCCCAGGGACGGGGGAGCCTGGTGGGCTGCTGTCTATGGGGTCGCACAGAGTCGGACACGACTGGAGCGATTTGGCAGCAGCAGCAGTGTGTATTTATATATATATTTGTTGTTGTTATTTAACTGCTAAGTTGTGTCCAACTCTTTGCAACCCCATGCCCTGTAGCCTGCCAGACTCTTCTGTCCATGGAATTTCCCAGACAAGAATTCGGAAGTGGGTTGCCTCTTCCTTCTCCTGGGGATCTTCCTGACTCAGGGATGAAAACTTGGCAGGTGGATACTTTACCACTGAGCCACCAGGGGAACCTGTTTATATATAAACACACACACGTATATACCCAGAAAGAAAGAAAGTGAAAGAAAGTGAAGTCGCTCAGTCGTGTCCGACTCTTTGCGACCCCATAGAGTGTAGTCCACCAGGCTCCTCCGTCCATGGGATTTTCCAGGCAAGAGTACTGGAGTGGGTTGCCATTTCCTTCTCTAGAGGATTTTCCCAACCCAGGGATTAAACCCAGGTCTCCCGCATTGTAGGCAGACGCTTTACCGTCTGAGCCACCAGGGAAGCCATTAACGCATCAGTAATAAAGACTTCTCTTTGGTTTCTACATCCTTTAAAATATAATGTGCTTCAAGTTAGGACATCTAAATATGTGCTGTGAACACCCAGCCTCAGCTCACCATCTTCATCGCTTTCCTCTAGGTTACGATGAAGATCATGGCAATGTCTCCTGCTGGCTTCTGGCAAAGCAGGAGAAATCGGTACGATCTGCTGGTGACGTCACTGGGCGTTGTCTGGGTGGTCCTTCACTTCGCCCTCCTGGTAAGCATATCACTGAAGTTCATTTTAGTTGGTAATTTCAGTTCAGGTAGTCCTGTTTCCAGTCCCATTTCTGTCCAGACCTTGCTTTAGGACGGGATTTCTGTGCTCAGAAAGATACTGGGTGTCCTCAAAACAGTTGTTACCTTCAGCGTCAGGGGCTGTGCCAAGCCCAGGTGGGCTCTGAGTCACCCAGACTCATTTACATGACAGATGGTTCAGAGCGTTAAAGAGCTGCAAGTCACTATGCCAGGAATTGAGAAGAATGTCATGGGCAAGACAAAGACCATACCGCTGTCAAGAACCTCACAGCCTGGAACTTCGGACCTGTATTCATCAAATGCTACTGGTCATATATATATGTATATACACATATATACATATATATGTGTGTGTGTGTGTGTGTGTGTGTGTGTGTGTGAAAGTTACGGCCAACCTAGACAGCATATTAAAAAGAAGAGACATTACTTTGCCAGCAAAGGTCCATCCAGTCAAGGCTATGGTTTTTCCAGTGGTCATGTATGGATGTAAGAGTTGAACTATAAAGAAAGCTGAGGGCCGAAGAATTGATGCTTTTGAACTGTGGTGTTGAAGAAGACTCTTGAGAGTCCCTTGGACTGCAAGGAGATCCAACCAGTCCATCCTAAAGGAGATCTGTCCTGGGTGTTCACTTGAAGGACTGATGCTAAAGCTGAAACTCCAATACTTTGGCCACCTGATGCAAAGAACTGACTCATTTGAAAAGACCCTGATGCTGGGAAAGATTGAGGGCAGGAGGAGAAGGGGATGACAGAAGATGATATGGTTGGATGGCATCACTGACTCAATGGGCATGAGTTTGAGTGAACTCTTGGAGTTGGTGATGGACAGGGAGGCCTGCCTGCTGCAGTCCATGGGGTCACAAAGAGTTGGACATGACTGAGCGACTGGACTGGACTGACATATACGAAATTTAGACAGATGGTACTGATGAACCTCCTTTCAGGGCAGGAGTAGAGACGCAGAGAACGGATTTATGGACACAAGGTGGGAAAGGGAGAGGGGGATGAACTGATAGAGAAGCACTGACATAAATCCACTACCACGTGTGACACAGCTGCTGGGAAGCTACTGCACAGCACAGGGAGCTCAGCGTGGTGCTCTGCGGTGCCCTAGAGGGATGGCATGGGGGAGAGGAGCACAGGGAGTTCAGCGTGGCACTCTGTGATGCCCTAGAGGGATGGCATGGGGGAGAGGAACACAGGGAGCTCAGCGTGGTGCTCTGTGGTGCCCTAGAGGGATGGCATGGGGGAGAGGAGCACAGGGATCTCAGCGTGGCACTCTGTGATGCCCTAGAGGGATGGCATAGGGGAGAGGAGCACAGGGATCTCAGCGTGGCGCTCTGTGGTGCCCTAGAGGGATGGCATGGGGGAGAGGAGCACAGGGAGCTCAGCGTGGCGCTCTGTGATGCCCTAGAGGGATGGCATGGGGGAGAGGAGCACAGGGAGCTCAGCGTGGTGCTCTGTGGTGCCCTAGAGGGATGGCATGAGGGAGAGGAGCACAGGGATCTCAGCGTGGTGCTCTGTGGCATGGGGGAGAGGGAGGGGTACCCACGAGGGCGGGGATATATGTATACATATAGCTGATTAAGGTTATTTACATCAGAAACTAATGCAACATTGTAAAACAATTATACTCTAATAAATAAAGCTAGTTTGAAAAAAATAAAATGAAAAAAAAAATGTGTCAGACCTCTCAGACCTTGTAGTTCAGGTAAAGGATTGGGTCCTCATCCTGGGAGCGTGGGGTGTCATCCCTTCCAGAATGCAAAGAAAGAAGGTATCTACACTAGGCTTTGGGCTCATACAGCAAGAAGGAGCAGCAAAGTCCATGCTTGTCTCTTTCTCCAGACAAATTGTAGCCAGAAGCTACTCAGTCCAAGCAGGACGGTGAGTAAGCGTCCTAATTCTGGATGTCCCCAAAGAGAATATCTCATACCTGCAAGACCAGCTCACCCTTCTGCCTGACTGCTCCTGCCCTTCTCTGAGAACCTGTGGTCCTTGAAGAACGTTCCTTCTCCATTCTGTTCTGCAGCAGACTGTTGTGAAGGAAGGTGCAGTCCTTGTTCCCATCCCAAGATGCTCCTGTGCAGACTCATTCATTTCCTTGTTGTTGATGTTGTTCAGTTGCCAAGTCATGTCCGACTCTGTGACCCCATGGACTGCAGCTCGCCAGGCTTCCCTGTCCCTCACCATCTCTCAGAGTTTCTTGAAGTTCACGTCCATCACGTCAGCGATCCATCCAACCGTCTCATCCTCTGTCGCCCTCTTCTCCTTCTGCCTTCAGTCTTTCCCAGCATCAGGGTCTTTTCTAATGAGTTGACTGTTGCATCAAGTGGCCAAAGTATTGGAGCTTTAATTTCATTTCCTTGCCCCTCACCAAGGAGCTTCCCTTGCCGGGGACCCACCTGTGATGGGCGTCATTTGACTAAGCAAAGTTCCCTGGGGAATAATCAAGCTTTGACACCAGCTTAATGCCACCATTGTCATTGAGGTTGTAGCTGGTGGGCTTTGTTCTCAGATGAAGCTCTCTTCATCATGGACCACACAGACTCATCTCTTGCTGCTAATCACATGCTTGAAGGAAGAGCTGGGTGTGTTTCTGAGAGGGAGGGGACTTCTCTGAAATCAGCGTAGACTAACATGGATGCGGCCGGCTGGGCTCCAGAGGAGACCTTCACAGAGAAGGAAGCTGGAGCTGACCGCACAGTCTCTTTCTGCATCAGCACCCCATCTGGTTGGAAGAAGAAGCCAGGATCCCTTTATCTGCTGTCTCCCTCGACTTCTTCCTGTTGCATTGTTATCCTAGGGACTTCCCGCCCCTCCAAGGATCTGGTCACTATTTTATCAATATGTAAAGTAAGTTTTAAAATACAGAGTTCAGCTGAGCGACACAGAGATGAAAGTTCCATTTAAGGTTTGATTTTATAGCTAATACTTATTCATGAGTTTTGGCGGTGACCTTTTCAGCACCTTTTTAAGATAAATTTCTTAAGAGGAATTTTCACATTTTATTAAGCTCATTATTCAGTAGACTTCACAGAAGGCTTAAAATGAAAGATGGGACTGTAACAAGATCTTTCGTGCAAATTACAAGGGGCTCTCCATTTAAATTGCAGAACGCGTACACCTACATGATGGGAGCGTGTGTGATTGTCTTCCGGTTTTTCTCCATCTGCGGGAAGCATGTGAGTACCTTGTGAAGATGCTGTCAAAGGTCACATGTACACCAAAGGAAGGAGAATGACTAGCTGGCTGTGGCTGCCCTTCTGGGTCTCTAGGGCTGCAGCTAACAAATTCCCAGACACCATAAGTCAAAATGAGCAAATAATGAAATGAATCAGTGCTTAGTTATCTTGTGATATGTTTCCTGACATTTGTGTTGTTTTATTGATTCTTCTCATTTGCTAAGTGAACTCAGTCATCATTTAAAGATAACATATCAAGCATGAAAGCAAAAACTAATGGTCTTTCTCAATGCTTATTTTTATTGTTTTTATTTTTCATAGAGGTAAGTCGTCTGGGCGGGGGGGGGGGGGGGGGTTCTTTCCAGATGGGGCTGGTGGTGAAGAACACACCTGCCCATGCAGGAGACATGAGAGATGCGGGTTCAATCCCTGGGTCGGGAAGATCCCCGGGAGGAGGGTATGGCAACCCATTCCAGTATTCTTGCCTGAAGAATCCCACGGACAGAGGAGCCTAGTGGGCTACAGCCCATAGCGTCACAAAGAGTCAGACATGACTGAAGTGACTTAGCACACACACACACAAGTCATTTTCAATGCAAAGAAGGAGAATCTTCAACAAACATTCATGATCCTGTGATTCCACATTTCTTGATATCCTTGTTAATGCTCAACACATTACACGTGTATTTTTCATGTTTAAGGCATGGTTTCCTTTTTTTGTTACTCACTTTATCTCATATATAGTCCATATTTCCACATAATCAATATATTTTGTATTTGATGGTTATTTGGTATTTTCCATTGTTCAGGTTTTGTTTTTGTGAATGTCTATTTGTATAAGAATCCTGAGTCTACTTGCTTTCAGCCAAAAATATACAGAAGGCATCACAGAGAATCAGTGAGCAAGAGAAGAGAAAAATGGGAGGCTAAAAATATTGGGGTGGAACTTTCATTAATTTGGCAAAAGAGGCTGAAGTTTGAGATACAAGTAGAATTTCTCTATGTCAAATGATTTTAATAATATTCAAATTTAATACCAAATAGCAAGCAACTTCCAAATGTTGTTGTTCAGTTGCTGAGTTGTGTCTGACTCTTTGCAACCCCATGGACTGTGGCCCACCAGGCCCCTCTCTCCATGGGATTTCCCAGGCAAGAATACTGGAGTGGGTTTCCTTCTCCAGGGGATCTTCCCGGTTTCTTTACCACTGAGCAAGCAACTTTCAAATGATATCCTTGTAAATCACTTTTGTGTCAGACTGCTTAAATGGTATGTCCTTCCCAAGATGGCTTGTGAATTGAATATTCGCTGTATCTCTCTCTTTTTCTCTCTTTCCCCACCCCATCTTCAAATCCTTCCTCTGCATTCAGGTAACACTGAAGATGCTTCTCCTGACGGTGGTTGTCAGCATGTATAAAAGCTTCTTTATCATAGTGGGCATGTTCCTATTGCTGCTGTGTTATGCTTTCGCTGGGGTTGTCTTATTTGGTACTGTGAAATATGGAGAAAACATTAACAGGTTGGTGTATATTTATCTTTGTATTCAAATAGTAAACTTTTTTAGTAATGAAATCATGAGTAAATATGTACATGTTTTAAACAAAGATAGGGAAGCAATTATTTGAAAATTAAAGTAAAATGACCAAATTTTAAATAATGTTTTTCTCATTGAAAACAGTATGCATGCTTACTTTAGAAACTTTAGAAAATTCAGAAATAAAAGAAAACAAAAAGAACTCATAATTCCATCCCCATGCAGAAATAACCACGTCTAATGCCTGGTAAATTCCAAAAATTTTTCTATTACATACTGCCAGAAGTGATATATTATTTTTTTTAATTAAACAATTTTGAGATGGCTCTGGGATTTTTCCTTTTTTTAAGACAAGCATTGTAATTTAGAACCCACAAATGATAATTATACATGAAAAGCATTTTTCAAAGATTGTCTTAAATTTCGTGGAACTGTATCAGAGTATTTTTTCTGAAGTCCTAACAGAAAAAAAATTAAATGTATCATGTTGCAGAGACTACTTATTTGATACATGGTGGTTACATCTTTTATAGCATAATCCTTGTAAAAGAAGGAATCAGTTTTAATTGTCAACGCTTGCTTTCCCAGTCATTCAAGATGAATGGCAATAAATTGTTGGCGCTGTGCTAGGGTTGAGCTATTGAGATAGCTCTACTTGGAGGCAAGTATAAATAACAAACAAATAAGAGGCTGTAACCTTTGGAAATGGTAGCTTAGCAACCAAATTTGTTCCAAAATCCACCTGTTTTGATGGTGACAACCCTTCCTACTTCCTGACAAACCATATCACTCACATTGTTTGTTTGCTTTTCCTCAAATTAGGCATGCAAACTTTTCTTCAGCTGGCAAAGCTATTACTGTACTGTTCCGAATTGTCACAGGAGAAGATTGGAATAAGATCATGCACGACTGTATGGTAAATGTCTCTTCATTACTAAGAAAGCCTAGACTTAGAAGCAGATGAAACTCCTTGGTCATGTAATGGCACCATCATTCTTGTAGTGTCAAGACTGTATACAAAACACATATCCTGGCTCTTTAATCCATAAAGCTGCATCCTCTTAAATTACAGTATATACACATACAAGAAAGATATCCAGTGAACCCAACTCAAGCTATTGTAGTTCCGTTCAACAAATTTGTGTCGTTTGAGCATTGTTCTGTCCCTCCGTCTTTGACATTCTGGCAGTCAAGTTCAAAGAGGAGAGTTCCGATTCTTTGATTTAATTTCTTCAACAGATACTCACTAGACCCCTGTTTTTGTGTTGGCCCCTGTACTAGGTGCTAGGGCTTCAGCGAGTCCAAGGCATTCTCGAGCAGCTTATATCAGGGGTTCCGAGCCATACTCTTCCCCAGGTATCCTCGCTTCTAGGGGCTAAGTCTTCACCATCCTCAGGTCTCAGTTCAAAGCCAGTTCCTTCAGGAGCCCTGCCCAACACTAAGACTGCATTCTGTGTTCTCCAGGTGTTCTGTATTTCTTCTTGGCTCTGTGTTGCACAACTGTAGTGAGTTATCAGCTTGATTGGTTCATTTCATCTCCCTCTCACCCTCCAGACCAACTGAAAAAAGAATTTCTGCAAACATGGCGGTTCAGTGGCCACCACTCCTGTGTGGTTATTGAGCCCCCGAGGTGCGATTGGTGCAACCGAGGAAGTGAATTTTCAATCGTATTTTAATTGTATTGACTGTTAATGAACATAACTTTGAAATTAGATAGCCCCATGGAGTGGGCTTCCCTGGTGGCTCAGATGGTAAAGAATCTGCCTCTCAATGCGGGAGACCCAAGTTCGATCCCGGGGTCGGGGAGATAGCCTGAAGGAGAAAATGGCAACCCCGTCTAGTATTCTTGCCTGGAGAATCCCTTGGACCCAGGAGCCCTGAGGGCTACAGTCCATGGGGTCACAAAAGAGTCCAGCTCGACTGAGCGACTAACACTTTGACTGTCACTGATGTGGAGTTGGCGGCTAGCAGGTGGACCGCAGGACTCTAGACTGTCAGCAGCAGGGAGGAGGGGAGGGGCCTGGGGATAAACCAGGCACAGAGGAGGAGCTCGGGAACTTTATGTGTGAGTGAGAATTTACCAAAGCAAAAATAATACAAGGCAGAATTGATTAAATTCTAGATAAAAAAATAAACAAGCAGAAGGCCGTGGAAACGTAGAAGAAAGACCTAGGTCTCTCTGACCGAAAGAAACCTGGAAGTTTCTCAGAGGGTGTGAGTTTTACTGGGCCAGTGGAGACTGGGCAAGCTTAGGGATTCCCCTGGTGGCCCAGTGGGGACTTCGCCTTCTGGTGCAGGAGGTTCGGATTTGATCCCTGGTCAGGGAGCTAAGATCCCACAGGCCCTGAGGCCAAAAAAAAAACCCGAAACATAAAACAGAAGCAATATTGTAACAGAGTCAATAAAGACTTTAAAAAGGGTCCACATCAAAAAAAAAAAAAGAAGGCTTTTGATAACCCGAAATCTTGTGCCATTTAATGACGTCTCAGTGATGCTCCAAGTGTTAGGATTCTGGCTTTTTCGTACATAATCTGAATGTGAATTTGCTGTGTAGCTCGAATCTTCCTAAATCTCAAGCCATTACTGAACTCGGAGAATTTTTAAACGCCTTTCCATCTGACTTTCTGCGTTTTGCATCACGACTGCTGGCTCTTTGGAGCTACTGGAGGTGGCAGAACGTGTCTCTTGGGAGAAGCGACTTCATTTTTGTCGTGCTTCTCAAACGGCAATGAACTTGGGATTCTGCAAGACCAAAAGCATGGCATAAATGAAATATCCTTTTTGATTTTGACCGCAGATGGTGTACCCAGTGTATGGGGCTCTGAGAGATCACTTTGAAGTTAATTATATTTTATATTGTTAGGAATATGTTCACAATTACAGTTAGATAAGGGGAATTTATATTCTCCTCTGTTCTCACCCTGGCCCCCCCCTCTTCCCTGCCGTGGCCCCACAGGTCCAGCCCCCCTTTTGTACTCCCGATGAATTTACATACTGGGCAACAGACTGTGGAAATTATGCCGGGGCACTTATGTATTTCTGTTCATTTTATGTCATCATTGCCTACATCATGCTAAATCTGCTTGTAGGTAAGTGATGCTCGTTGAATATTTTCTCAATCTCTTTAAACTCAGGTTGTTAGATAATTATGTACAATTTCCAAGTAATTATCGCGGGTTGCTTGGGGTGGGTGTTTTATGGCATTAATTATAAATTGTTGCCTCATGGTCCAGAAACTGAAAAGACCTTTGGAAGGCACATAAATGACAGTTGATTGCAATTTCAAGAGTTGTCCTATTTATTATGTCCATTAATTTCAAAAGCTCTTCTCATGGGTTCAGTTGAACAAATATCAGAAAAGGCTACCTTTGCCACCTTGAAACATCACAATTATGTTTTCAAAAGATATACGTTGTCCACCCAGCTGTGGGGCCACCAGAACTCAATCTGACTTTTAAAAAGTGCCCTGGAACTCTCAACGAAGAGTTGAAGCCAGCTGGCGTGAGCAGCTATAGACACAGAATGCGTGTTTATGCTCATGACCCTCGTGTTTTGGAAAGGCAGGAGCTGGATGAATAGCCTGATCCAAGTGTAAAACATGCCAACTTGGAAACCGTACTAAAAGCCCTTTAAAAATTTGGCTTATAATGTAGGTGATAAAATTCATTATTTATAATCGATGTTTTACTTTTTGGGAAAAATGACAGATTAGCATAATTGCCTAACATCCTCATTTTTCTTTTCTTTTCTTTTTTTTCTTTAGCCATAATTGTGGAGAATTTCTCCTTGTTTTATTCCACTGAGGAAGACCAGCTTTTAAGTTACAATGATCTTCGCCACTTTCAAATCATATGGAACATGGTGGATGATAAAAGAGAGGTGAGAGAATCGATTATTGTCTCATGCCCTACCCCAAAGACACTTACTGCCTTATTGCAAACTTTTCAGTGGTTTTGTGGTTGACAGTTGACATGTATTGAATTTGGATTGAATGGCCATTGCTGAATTGCAGAAAGCTGTCATTGACAATTTAGAAGGATACGCTAGGAGGGGAGAGGGACAAAAGAGCTCCCCGTCCTGTTCTTTCCAACCGTAAGTGTCCTCTCCTTCCAACATTCGGAAGGTCAGCAAGGAGAAGAAACTAAGGGAGCTCTAAAGAGGCCAACCTGGGCTCAGGGCAGGATGGGGTGAGGTTTACATCACCATAGTGATCTGTAAGGCAGATTCAAACAGCAATTCTGATTAGAAGTGCAAAGGAGTTATTTAAGTGGTTTCTGAAAGTTGCCATTTTGGACTTTACCATTTGGATGTTTTCATCATAAATCTTATCCAAGATTTCCTAGAGTTAGTCAGAGCAGCAGCTGCTCTTGCCCCCTCTCCCTCTTCTCCTCCCTTCTTCCTCCTCACCTCCTACCCATCCCCCTCCTTCCTCCCCTTCCTCCTCTTCCTTCTTCATCCTCGCAAACCCTCAGGCACAGTTTTAGGCACCAGGGATGTGCCTGTGAACAAGATGGCAATGTTCCTGTGCTCACAGAGCCTACAGGGAGACAAACTATAAAAAGTGAGACAGTAATGATTGTAAAGATTATTTTTATTTCAAGAAACTATAAACACTTTGAAGAAGATGTGACATGGTAGAGTGGCTGGAGTTGGCGGCAGATGTTTTAGTAGGGTGGTCGTGAAGGCCTGGCTGAGCAGGTGTTATTTGACTTAACATCTGAGGAACGAGAGAAGTTCAGCCACGGGCAGACCTGGGGGAAGATCTGGAAAGGGTTTCTGGAAGAATCGACTGCAGACACAGAGGCCAAGGAGCCAGAAGCAGAGCAGAGGGGGTTTCCTGGACCAGAGCTGGGGTCTGCAGAGCAGCGCATGGCTTTCCCCAGGACCTGTGCTCTCTCTCCCCCTGGTGCCCCCACCGCCCCAGGCACTGGTCTGGGGGGTTCCTTCTAAGACAGTGACCTGGCTGAGCAGGTGTCTGGCCCCCTCTCCATCTCACCTGATCTGCTGAGCTCTCCATCACTGCCGCATGCAGGGACCTGCCCTCCGTGGACACACACGCATGTCGGCACACCGCTCACACATGTGGACGTCAGTAACTGGCAGGAATTCTCGGGTTGCCAGCCTCCCTACCTCTCTCCCAGTTCCTCCATTCAAAGTCAGAGCCAGGCTGGCACTGCAGGTTTTGTTGCCCCGAAGGGAGTGACCCGTGTTAGGGGTTCGGAGTCTGGATCTGCTGGGAGCTGGTCTTCCTGGATGGGATTGCCCTCTTGCTGGAGAGGACCCGGAAAGGAGTGGTCTTTCGGCAGAAGAGCAACTCAGAATCCATAATTAGCCATGCCCAGCATCTGGACTAAGTGAAGAGGACGATCATGCCCACATGGGCCCCGTGTTCTCTACTCAGTGCATCACTCTCCTCTTGGCTCACATGTTAGACAAATATGGGCACAGGCTGAGTCCATGCGACAGGCACCAGGGAGAGACCGTAAAGTGGGAGCCGTGCTAGGGGAGACGGAGGGTGACCTCTGCCCCTCCTGGCTCCTGGGCTGTCCCGCTGTGGCAGGGATGTCCCTACCTGCCCCCCTTCCACCCCCAGAACCAGAGAAGTCCCCGCAGAAGCTCCCAGGAGCCAGCCCTTCATCCCGGTCTCCTCCGAGTGTGCAGACCCACCCTGCCTCCAGAGCCCAGCAGCTTCCTTGCTCTGCTGGTTTATGGCAGCTTCTGAGGACTAGCTGTGGGCTCTTTCGCTGTGAAAACAGAACGCCAAGCAAAAATGACAGTGCTCTGTTACCCGGCTTCCTCAGTGGCTCAGTGGTAAAGAACCCGCCTGCCGATGCAGGAGACGAGGGTTCGATCCCCTGGAGGTCGGGAAGATCCCCTGCAGGAGGAAATGGCAACCTACTCCAGTCTTCTTGCCTAGAGAATCCCATGGACAGAGGAGCCAGGCAGGCTACAGTCCACGGGGTCACAAAGAGTCCGACGAGACTTGACAACCATCAACATGCTCTGTCACCAGGGGGTGATCCCAACCTTCCGAGTGAAGTTCCTGCTGCGGCTGCTGCGAGGCAGGCTGGAGGTGGACCTGGACAAGGACAAGCTTCTGTTCAAGCACATGTGCTACGAGATGGAGCGGCTGCACAACGGCGGTGACGTCACCTTCCACGACGTGCTCAGGTACGGGGTGGGGGCAGGGGGCTTGGGGGGTCGGTTCCCAGCTCTGAGTCTCAGCTGCAGGGGCGGCTGCAGGAAGGAAGACATCCAGAGGGCTGGGAACCTGCTCAGTTCCTGGGGCCAAGCTGGGGCTACAGTCCGATCAGTCTTCTCACCCGCGGGTCTGACCAGAGTTGGCCTGGCCCACCCAGACACAGATGCCCCTGCTTGGTTGACACACCCCATTTCCAGACATTTCCTGAGGACCCCAGATAGGACAAAAGGGCAGACGGAGGCTCAGCCCTTTCTTCTCTCTGAGCGGCTTCTGCATTATTTGCTGCTGGTGCTGCGTCACTTCAGTCGTGTCCGACTCTGTGTGACCCCATAGAGAGCAGCCCACCAGGCTCCCCCGTCCCTGGGACTCTCCAGGCAAGATCACTGGAGTGGGTTGCCATTTCCTTCTCCAATGCATGAAAGTGAAAAGTGAAAGTGAAGTCACTCAGTCGTGCCCGACCCTCAGCGACCCCATGGACTGCAGCCCACCAGGCTCCTCTATCCATGGGATTCTCCAGGCAAGAGTACTGGAGTGGGGTGCCATTGCCTTCTTGCTAGGATTGCTTTAACAAACTCCCACTCTCTGAGCAGTCTAAGCAGTCAAGTGGATTGTCTAGAGGCTGGAAGTGAATTCCAGGAGTCAGCAGACGGGGTTCTCTCTGAGGCTGGAGGAGGATGGGATCCAGGTCTTGCCCGGGGCTGCTGGTGGTTTGCTGGTCATCGTTGGTGCTTCTTGGCTTGTGGAAGCATCACCCTGATCTCTGCCTTCATCTTCACAGGACGTGCTCCGTGTGTGTGTCTGTGTGTCTGTCCAGGTGTCCCCTTTTGTAAGGACACCAGATCATATCGTGTTAAAGACCCACCCTACTCCAGCACGACCTCCTCCTGACTGATTACATCTGCAGAGCCTGCGAGTGCATGCTCAGGTGCTTCAGTCGTGTCTGACTCTTTAGGACCCCATGAACTTCAGTTCACCAGCTCCTCTGTCCTTGGGATTCTCTAGGAAAGAGTGCTAGAGTGGGTTGCCATGCTGTCCTCCAGGGGATCTTCCCGACCCAGGGATCAACCCTGGGTCTCCTGCGTTGCAGGCAGATTCTTTACTGTCTGAGCCACCGGGGAAGCCCAATCTGCAGTGACCTGTTCCCAAATAAGATCACACTCTGAGGGCCCAGAGTGAGGACTCCAGCATACCTTTTGTTGAGGGAAAACAATTCAGCTCAACAGCTTCTTAAATGGGAGTCAGTGGATAAACTTCAGAGGTCCGTGGTCTTGGAAAGAGAAACAGTTCCATCTTTATTTTCACTAGTCATTGGCTGCAGTGCAGCATCTCCTTCAATGATGAAGGCAGGCGACAAACCACAGTAGTGTTAACAATACAGTAGCTGTATCTTTGTCACCAGTAAAAATCTCAGACATTACTGCATGTCTAATATCTTAAAATACCTGTTATGCTTCCCAGTTCTGAGACATTAGTAGTCATTTCACCTCAGCTAGATGTTACTATTCAATATAATAGTAGAGAAGTTCTTATTTTACTGTATCACCACCTTTTCAAAGAAATCTAAGGACTCAATTTCTATATAATCCGTTTCCTGTGTAATGTAGATTTCGTAATGCATTCAAAACCTGATGCTAAGAAATACCTCGCGTCAGCTGCACTGCCAAAGGATCCATGCCCCAGAAAAAGTCAAGAAAACCCTCTACCACCAGTAGCTATGTTCATCGTGTTGCAAATACCCAGCCAATTAAGTGCTGGGTATTGAGTCACAAATTTCAGGAGCATCCATGCGTCCAGAAATACGTTGTAACTGGAATCTGAAAAATGACCAGAACAGAGGAAGGATCTGGGAGAAGTTGTCTCAAGTTATTGATTCTACCTCCCTCTCTTCACTTCTGGGAGCAAGCGAAAAGGCAGGACAAGATGAGGCAGAAAACACAGACGAGAGCAAAGAGTGCCCCCTCTCTCAGAATGTCACCTCATCTTCCTCATAGTGACAGTTTCAGGCTGAAAGTGAGGTGGATAGGCACATCACTGTCCCCACTAATCAGCATCCAGCCTCTTCGGATGACGTTGTGTGTCTGATCAGATGGGCCCGGATGAAGCTGATGGAGGCATCCTTTGCTCCTCCTTATCCTTCTCACCCTGGATGTGATCGCAAGTGGTCCACAGCGATGAGATTCTTGACAAGGCAGGGGAGAGCGTGTTCTTCCCCAGTGGTGGGAAGAGGCTTAGCGATCCAGAGTAGGTCATGGAACTGATACCAAGGCCGAATGGGGAGGGCCCCTCAGGCACCTGCAGGCTGTGATCTGGGCTGTGTAGATGGATGTGAGCTCACAGCTGGGGGCTGTGACTACGCAGGACAGCACCAACTGCCAGAGGGCACTGTATCCCACTTTGGCTGCGAGCCCCTCAGCCTGGGCACCGCCTCGTTGCCCAGCTGCCTCCACACAGCACGTCGGCTGAGTCTCTGTCATCAGCCATTGTTTGGGCCTATGGCGCTAAGGGCCGAATGGGAGTGAACACTGCACCCTGGCTTTGAGCCCATCTGAAATGAATGAGGAAGGGACTTCCCTAGTGGCCCAGTGGCAAGACTCCTTGCGGGGGTTGGGGGTGTGCGGGTTTGGTTCCTGGTTGGGGAACTAGCCCCTCAATGCTGCAGTTAAGAGTTTCCATGCTGGGATTCCCTCGTAGCTCAGTTGGTAAAGAATCCGCTTGCAGTGCAGGAGACCCTGGTTCGATTCCTGGGTTGGGAAGATCCGCTAGAGAAGGGACAGGCTACCCACTCCAGTATTCTTGGCCTTCCCTGGTGGCTCAGCTGGTGAAGAATCTGCCTGCAATGTGGGAGACCTGGGTTCGATCCCTGGGCTGAGAAGATCCCCTGGAGAAGGGAAAGGCTACCCACTCCAGTAGTCCATGGGGTCGAAAAGAGTCAGACACAACTGAGTGACTTTCACTTCACTTCACGCCGAAACTAAAGATCCCACATGCCATGACCAAGATGGAAGATCCCAAGAGCTGCACCTAAGACCAGGCACGGTCAAATAAGTAAATAAAAATAGATGTTTTAAAATATAACAAATGAGGAAGATCTAGGGCAGCACATGAGATCAACTGAGAGGGAAACGGTGAGGGCCAGGGGAACGGGATATGTGACCCACAGCCAAGCATATTGACCCTCACCAAATTTTTCTGTATATAAACATGACTTTTTTTCTATTAAACTTTTTGTTTTATATTGAAGTGTAGCCAGTTAACAATGGTGTGATAGTTTCAGGTGAACAGCAAAGGGACTCGAGCATATCCGTGTGTATCCCTTCTCCCCCAGACTCCCCTCCCATCCAGGCTGCTGCATACCATTAGGGAGTTTGGAATGGACAAGTACATAATGCTTTATTTAAAATGGATAACCAGCAAGCATCTACTTTAAGCACAAGGACCATCACCAAATTGACCTGAATGTGAAGAAAGTATAGCAAAAACAGTCTTCCTTCTACAGGGGAAGTTCCAGACTCTTAAGCAGCTGATAATGAAGGTCATAGCCTAGCCTGGATCTTTCGTTTAACGAATGCTGATGGTGTGGTAAGCACCTTGCAGATAGCAGCGCACTTCATCCTATGGAAAGGGAGGTCCATGACTCTCCCTGGCTGATAGATGACGGTGGAGACAGGGAGGTGACACAATCAGATGGTCAGGGGTGTCGTCCGAAACTTAAATGGGCTGGATGGAGTTGCGTCCTCTCTGGCTTCTGTGATGGCCACAAGCCTGGCCCCCAGGGTCATCAGAGCTCACCACTATGCCCCCCCGCCCAGCATGCTCTCCTACCGGTCTGTGGACATCCGCAAGAGTTTGCAGCTGGAAGAGCTGCTGGCCAGGGAGCAGTTGGAGTACACCATTGAGGAGGAGGTGGCCAAGCAGACCATCCGCATGTGGCTGAAGAAGTGCCTGAAGCGCATCCGAGCCGTGAGTGAGCCAGACCTGTGGGCCTTCACCTCCTCCTCTTGGAGGAGGAGGCAGCCAGGAGGGGGGAGGAAGAGGAGGCGAAAGAAGGGGAGGAGGGGGCACAGAGGGGAGGAGGGGTTGGGAGAGAAAGAGGGGGAGGGGAGGAGGAGGGGGAGGAGAGGAGAGGGAGGATTCAAAGGAAAGAACTTTGGAAAGAGGAGGGGGAGGGGAGGGGGGAAGGGAGGAGGAGGGGAGAGGGGAGGGGGAGGAAGAGGAGGAGAAAGAAGGGGAGGAGGAGTTGGGGTAGGAGAAGGAAGAAGGGGAGGAGGGGCCAGGGGAGGAGGGGCCAGGGGAGGAGGGGGAGGATTCAAAGGAAAGAACTTTGGAAAGAGGATGGGGAGGAGGAAGGGAGGAGGGAGGCAGAGTGTCCAAAGGAAAGGGCTCCCACAGTACCTGGATTAGATCCTTCTGTGATCACCTTATGGACCTTCAACCAGGTCACCCGGATCCATTCACAGTGATTGAAACCCTAGTTCTGGCCCAGAGTCAGCCATCCCCTCTTGAGCAGAGTCCGTAAGAAGTTTCCATTGAATCACATCTTTATAACACAGGATGAATATTTAAAAAGCAGTTTATGGATATTAAAATATTTACGATCGCCTTTTACGAAACGCAGGTGTTCACAATGCCGACAATCTCTACGTGTCTGAACGGCAATTGAATTGACAAAGCTACTTTTAAATTGCCCCTAAAAAGCCCAATGTATTGTTGACAGTGTTGTTTGATCTTTAGTTAAAGACCACCTCTCCCCAAAAGTTATGATCTGCTTCCTGAACTATAAGCTTTAAGATTCTCTAATTCATAAATTAATGAATGTATACTGTGTTGAGTGTGTTTGCAGTCAGCTCTTCTATTTGGTCTTTTGACCTATGCTTGGAAATGGCAACCCACTCCAGTACTTTTGCCTGGAAAATCCCATGGATGGAGGAGCCTGGCAGGCTACCAGTCCATGGGGTCGCAAAGAGTCAGACATGACTGAGTGACTTCACTTTCACTTTCACACACAGGGGGTGGAAAAAATCAAATGAACCAGTAAACATTTATACAGAACAAATTTCTATCTTATTTCTAAGAACATCAACTGCAAAGTGTATCTATTGGAGGAGAAAAGGTCCCCAGAGAAATGGACCAGTCCAGCCTCGTATAGCAAGGCAGCTGTGACAGACGCCCCCCCCCCACACTTCTAAGTCCGCTCAGTGTTCCCCACCCCACACCCCATCAACCCTGCTAAGTCAGGGATCACGTCTGCCCCCCGCAGACCCTGTTAGGGCACAGGCATTGCTGACTGTCTCCCAGACCGTCCTGGCCTCAATGTGTGCCAGGACAGGTTGGCCCGCTGCAACCAGAGCAACTAGAACACAGCAAGGGTTTCTCTCAACCGCCCAGGTGTCCTGCTTCTTACAACTTAGAGGAAAGGAGCGAGCTATGTTGGCTTAGTGAGCATAGAATAAGAAAAGAAGGGGAAAAAAATAGAAACTCATGTTAATGATCTATAAATCCTCTTATACAAAGATGGGCTTGATAAAGGACAGAAATGGTATGGACCTAACAGAAGCAGAAGATATTAAGAAGAGATGGCAAGAGTACACAGAACTGTACAAAAAAGATCTTCACAACCCAGATAATCACGATGGTGTGATCACTGACCTAGAGCCAGACATCCTGGAATGTGAAGTCAAGTGGGCCTTAGAAAGCATCACTATGAACAAAGCTAGTGGAGGTGATGGAATTCCAGTTGAACTATTCCAAATCCTGAAAGATGACGCTGTGAAAGTGCTGCACTCAATATGCCAGCAAATTTGGAAAACTCAGCAGTGGCCACAGGACTGGAAAAGGTCAGTTTTCATTCCAATCCCAAAGAAAGGCAATGCCAAAGAATGCTCAAACTACCGCACAATTGCACTCATCTCACATGCTAGTAAAGTAATTTTCAAAATTCTCCAAGCCAGGCTTCAGCAATATGTGAACCGTGAACTTCCTGATGTTCAAGCTGGTTTTAGAAAAGGCAGAGGAACCAGAGATCAAATTGCCAACATCCACTGGATCATGGAAAAAGCAAGAGAGTTCCAAAAAAGCACCTATTTCTGCTTTATTGACTATGCCAAAGCCTTTGACTGTGTGGATCACAATAAACTGTGGAAAATTCTGAGAGAGATGGGAATACCAGACCACCTGATCTGCCTCTTGAGAAATTTGTATGCAGGTCAGGAAGCAACAGTTAGAACTGGACATGGAACAACAGACTGGTTCCAAATAGGAAAAGGAGTTCGTCAAGGCTGTATATTGTCACCCTGTTTATTTAACTTATATGCAGAGTACATCATGAGAAACGCTGGACTGGAAGAAACACAAGCTGGAATCAAGATTGCTGGGAGAAATAACAATAACCTCAGACATGCAGATGACACCACCCTTATGGCAGAAAGTGAAGAGGAACTCAAAAGCCTCTTGATGAAAGTGAAAGTGGAGAGTGAAAAAGTTGGCTTAAAGCTCAACATTCAGAAAACGAAGATCATGGCATCCGGTCCCATCACTTCATGGCAAATAGATGGGGAAACAGTGGAAACAGTGTCAGACTTTATTTTTCTGGGCTCCAAAATCACTGCAGATGGTGATTGCAGCCATGAAATTAAAAGACGCTTACTCCTTGGAAGGAAAGTTATGACCAACCTAGATAGCATATTCAAAAGCAGAGACATTACTTTGCCAACAAAGGTTCGTCTAGTCAAGGCTATGGTTTTTCCTGTGGTCATGTATGGATGTGAGAGTTGGACTGTGAAGAAGGCTGAGCACCGAAGAATTGATTCTTTTGAACTGTGGTGTTGGAGAAGACTCTTGAGAGCCCCTTGGACTGCAAGGAGATCCAACCAGTCCATTCTGAAGGAGATCAGCCCTGGGATTTCTTTGGAAGGAATGATGCTAAGGCTGAAACTCCAGTACTTCGGCCACCTCATGCGAAGGGTTGACTCATTGGAAAAGACTCTGATGCTGGGAGGGATTGGGGGCAGGAGGAGAAGGGGACGACAGAGGATGAGATGGCTGGATGGCATCACTGACTCGATGGACATGAGTCTCAGTGAACTCCGGGAGTTGGTGATGGACAGGGAGGCCTGGCGTGCTGCGATTCATGGGGTCGCAAAAAGTCGGACACGGCTGGGCGACTGATCTGATCTGATCTTATCTGATAGGGAACTGTATTCAATATTGTGTAATAACGTATAAGGGGCAAATACCTGAAAAAGAGAGTGTGTATGTGTGTGTGTATGCTGCTACGTGCTAAGTCGCTTTAGTGTGTCCTACTCTTTGTGACCCCATGGACTGTAGCCATCCAGGCTCCTCTGTCCTTGGGATTTCCCAGGCAAGAATACTGGAGTGGGTTGCCATTTTCTCCTCTAGGGGATCTTCCTGACCCAGGAATCAAACCCACCTCTCCCGCATTGCAGGCAGATTCTTTACCATCTGAGCCACCAGGGATATGCCTGGGCTGTACACCTGAAACTTAGATGATATTATAAATTGACTATATTTCAATTAAAACTTGTTTAAAGAGAAGGAAAAACAATTCTGTTTAAAATAAAACTTACATGGTAGTATCAGTGAACATAAGGATTGTTATGCAAATGAACACTCCAAGCCCTCCTCTAAAGCTGTCTGATACCCATCAGGGAAAACCCCTTATTTGGAAGCTCTTAAGTGGTCACCAGGCTTCCCTGGTGGCTCAGATGGTAAAGCGTCTGCCTGCAATGTGGGAGACCCGGGTTCGATCTGGGGGTCCAGAAGATCCCCTGGAGAAGGAAATGGCAACCCACTGCAGTACTCTTGCCTGGAAAATGCCATGGACAGAGGAGCCTGGTAGGTAGGCTACAGCCCAT
This sequence comes from Bos indicus, assembly GCF_029378745.1. NCBI lineage: Eukaryota > Metazoa > Chordata > Mammalia > Artiodactyla > Bovidae > Bos > Bos indicus. The sequence continues at coordinate 80,450,236 of NC_091771.1, read as the reverse complement.
GGGGTCACAAAGAGTTGGACATGACTGAGCGACTTCCCTTTCTTTCTTTCCTTCTTTCTTTCTATTTTTCTTTCAAGTGGTCACCCTGCAGGCAGGTCCTTTGGAGAGAGGAGAGAGGAAGACTTGAATGGTGGGGGCAGGGGATATTGGGCTGACTTTCCCATTCCTGAAAGAAGGATCCTGTCTCCATAGAAACAGCAGCAGTCCTGTAGCATCATCATCAGCCTGAAGCAGAGCCAACAGCAGGAGCTGAAGCGGATCCTCAACCCGCCCAGCATCGAGACCACGCAGCCCAGCGAAGACCTGAAGACCAACAGTCAGGACAACAGTGTGCAACCCGAGGTATGGGCAGGGGGTGTCTGTCACCCACGGAGTTCACGAAACAGGAGCTGGTGCCGTTCACGTAGTCGTCTCACACAAGTGATGCTATTTCTAACAGGAAGTTAAGTTGATAAAAAACGGCAACAGCAACTGAAACATGTTGATCCAGTTTATGTTTATGTCTTGTCACCCCTGAATCTGTGGCACTTATTTCAAAAGATTCTGATTTGTATGGATACCAAAAAATAAAAAACAACAGGAACGCTCTAAATTTAATAATCCTGTTGATATTTGTCTAAAGAGTTAACATCATGTCTGTAAGGGTTTGAGTCCAGCCATGGCCCGTGACTTAGGAGAATATGGTTTGCCTAGTTCTGCCCTCAATGTTTTCTCCTCCTCACCAAGTCCTAGAAACTTGCAGTCAAGTGAGCAAAAGGTTTGCAGTTGGCCTTCAGCCTCCTTAAACAGACTCATCGAGGATTAGTCCTCCTTTTGTTGGGCATCAGAAGAGCATATGGAAATCGGGGAGGCTTAGCTTAAGGACCTTCTGTGTACTGGGGCTCAGCCTAGCTTCATTTCCAGCCTCCATCTGCACATCCATAAAACAGCTCAGCGTCACCAGCCTCCTGGAGAGCGTGTGAGTGAGAAGCAGCTGGCAGGAGGCCCGGGCCTTGTGAGGCTTTCAATGTGAAACAAGTGGAGCTGGTCCAGCGTCCTGATGTGTAGTGACACAGTCAGGGCCGGCGACAGACACTGAAGCCTGGGGCTCCGTGGCTGAGCAGGATCTGCCGAGGGGCCTCTTGCGCCACAGCCCTGTTTTGGGTGGATTCACATGTCATTGGCTCCCCCCGACCCCCAGCCAGTAGGCATCATGGGTCACTGAGACTTGGCCTAGGACGGTCAACACAGGGGACAACGCGGGGCATCTACAGTGGCCCTGCCACCTGTCTGCCTCGAGAGTGGCCAGCAGTGTGGGGCTGGCAAAGCAGGGAGGTGATGCTGGCCAAGCACTCTGGTTTGGGGTTAAAAAACTCAAGAGGGAACGCGGAGGAGAGGTGAGGACCCCAGTACTGATAGGGAAGGAAAAGATGCTGGTAAAGCAGAGACTGGGTGAGATGCGTGGAGGAGATCCGAGCACTTCTCCTTGACCTCAGTCTTAGTTGATGGAAGTCTCGTTCTCCTCTGGGGCTCATCCCAGAGCTTCGTCTGCTGAGGATTCATCTGGAAACTCTAGGCGCTGACCCCCAGGTTGGCAAGCATGGGCTGCCCCCAAAGCAGGCCATCCCTGCTGCTCCCAATTCTTCCTGGAAGCCCTTCCCTGCTGTCCTGGTGCATGGCAGTGCCCCCAGGAGTGAGGGGCATGGGGCTGTGAATGTGGAGGAATCCAGGAAGGATGCCCAAGAAAAGGGGCCACCTGTAAAGTCAGCTTTTCACCCTCACCACGTGCAGTGGTGACTTTGTCAAATTTTCCTTGACTCTTTTGCCCGTTGTTCACCCTTCCAGTCCTCCTGGTGGACACGATGGGTCCATACTGTTTTTTCCCACTTGACTTTCCTGTGGGGCTTTCTTCGTTTCTTAAACTGAAATGAGGGGCCAAGCCAGCGCACAGAGGAGGGTGGAGGAGACCACGTGGTGAGCGATAACCGCCTGACTCTCCCCCAACCCCCATCCCTACAGTCGAGCAGCCAGCAGCAACTCCTGAGCCCCACCCTCTCGGACCGGGGAGGGGGTCGCCAGGACGCGGCCGAGGCCGGGAAGCCCCAGAGGAAGTTCGGGCAGTGGCGCCTGCCCTCTGGTACGTATAGTAAGTCCTTTCTGCAGCAGTTGGCTCATCCGAAAGGTTATCGTTCAGTCACTCAGTCGTGTCTGACTCTTTGCGACCCCAATGGACTGCAGCATGCCAGGCTTCCCTATCCTTCACCGTCTCCTGGAGTTTGTTCAAACTCATGTCCATTGAGTCAGTGATGCCATCCAACCATCTCATCCTGTGTCGTCCCCTTTTCCTCATGCCCTCAGTCTTTCCCAGCATCAGGGTCTGAAGGGTATCAGTGCTGATGGTGTGTTTGGGGTCTTGAATTTCAAAATTCAGGTCCGCATCTAAAGTTATTTATAGCGACTTCCCTGGTGTTCCAGTGGCTAGGATTTCAAGTTTCATTGTAGGGGGCCTGGGTTCGATCCCTAGTTTGAAAGTAAGATCCCAGAAAGTCATGCAGTGCGGCCAAAAACAACAAAAAAGAATATATAGACAGTGAAATGATGAAAAATGTACTTCCCTCATCAGAAACATTTTCCTCAAAATGGCTTCTCTAAGTAGAACAATGTTAGCCCTTGTTTTCAGCTAATAGAGAAGGCAGCTCCTATTTTTTTTTTAATCATTTTATTTATTTATTTATTAAGCTGAGCTGGGTCTTCCTTGCAGTGCGTAAGCTTCTCTAGTTGTGGCACATGGGCTTAGTTGCCCTGTGGCCTGTGGGATCTTATCTCCCAGGTCAGGGATCAAACCCTCATCTCCTGCATTGGAAGGCAGATTCTTAACCACTGGACCACCAAGGAAGTCTCAGCAGCCCCTATTAACAAAGCTATTATAACCACAACATAGAAAGATCAAGAGATTATCACCACAGGCTTCCAGTGCACATTCCAGACATCCCCTAACTTCGGTAACATTCGTTTACTCTAAGAGGGCGTAGGTGGGTCCATGTCACTCAGAAAAACATAGGGTTCTCAAAGAAGGAGCAACAAAACTTATTTAGTGCAGTAGAATATGTTTCAGTACTTACTGTACGCCAATCGCTATCCTAACTGCCTCCCATCTGCTCCTTCATTTGATCCTCACAACCCTATTATTTTCCACGTTTTACTGATTCAGTGAGGGAGTTTTCTTCTAGAGCGGCATGGAAAACCAGGATGATCCCATTCGGGGCACGCAGAGTGAGAGGGAGAGCAGTGATCTTCCCAGTTCAGTGCTTTCTCTGTGGATAATTGAGCCCACAGGGACGTGGGGGCTTCTTACACTTGTCCAATGCCTCTTAACAGCAGAGAGGGGAGTCTTTCCTCCTGTTGTTGTTGTTTAGTTGTTAAATCACATCCGACTCTTTGCGATGCCATGGACTGTAGCCTGCCAGGCTCCTCTGTCCTTGGGATTCACCAGGCAAGAATACTGGAGTGGGTTGCCATGCCCTCCTCCAGGGGATCTTCCCCACCCAAGGATGGAACCCGCATCTCTTATGTCTCCTGCATGGCAGACGGGTTCTCTACCGCTAGCACCGCCTGGGAAGCCCCCATTATGAATATGCAGAATCCAGTGCTTGGAAAGGTTTCATACATGACATCTGTGGATGGGACTTGCTCGTGGAAGGCATGACTGATGGGACCATCAGGGTGTTTCAGGAATAGCTCGCGATGGGGCCGGGGTTGGGGGCAGGGGAATGGGGAACCACACCATGGTCCTCACGGGGCTTTTATTGATTCCACAGCACCAAAACCAATAAGCCACTCGGTGTCTTCGGTCAACTTACGGTTTGGAGGGCGGACCACAATGAAATCTGTCGTGTGCAAAATGAACCCCATGACGGACACCGCTTCCTGTGGCTCTGAGGTTAAGAAGTGGTGGACCCGGCAGCTGACCGTGGAGAGTGATGAAAGCGGAGATGACCTTCTGGACATTTAGGTGGAAGCCAGCGTGGATGAAAGTCCACTGGCCAAAACTGACTTCTGATGTGTGCTTTCATTGTCCAGTGAGCGATCCGTAATTCATGTATAATTTAAGGCTAACTTGTAACAAGATTTTTTAGAACTAATTTCTGGATCCTGCCATGGGAAAGCATAAAATTGGGTCCATCAAAGCTGTATTTGTGATGAGTTATTGCCACAAATTCAGGAGAATCAGCACGATGACAGTATCCATTATATTAGACACTATACTAATGCCAGATGTAGATCATTCAAAATTCCACACTGTCTATGTAAACTGAGGTATATATTCATGTATACTCCTATGCGTTATCACCACCCCCTCAAAGAGTGCTTAGCCCAAAATAGCTGATATTCATGGTACAGGAGGTATAGTTTTTAGTTTGTGTTTTTCCCACTTCTTCTAGAAATACTTTCCTGGGAGAATTTATTATTTATGATTGATCTGCAAAGGTCAGCACCGAGCTCATGCTAAAATGATAGTAGTTTTACAAACTACAGATTCTGAATTTTAAAAAGTCTGTTCTTTTTCTCATGTTATTTTTTAAAATCTGCACAAGCTATTTAGAGATCAGAACAAGTCAGTGTCTGTCCCCGGTCACTCAGTGGAACTGTGGCCTGCTCCCAAGAGAACTCTGTGTACAGGTATCAAGCAAAGAATTGGCCTGAAGAGCTGACTGATTTAAAACAAAGCTGTACATAGATCACTCAGGGGGAGCATGGTTACATGAGGATGTTGAGTTTCTTTAAAAGCCCTTTAATCACAGTTTAGCCAAAAAAAAAAGTAAAACTACATGATTCCGCTTAATTTAAAAATCTTCACATGTGTGATGTTATCCTTGGCTTCATCTGTTACCCAAGGTTGGTCCCTTTGGCCATAAATCAGCAAAGACATTATAAGTTGGCCGCAACACACCATTGCCGTGTTCAATTCAAAATGATGGCCTTGCTGAAACTTCCTTGGTGGTCTGATGGTTAAGAATCCGGCTTGCAATGCAGGGGACGTGGGTTTGATCCCTGGGAATCTAAGATCCCACATGCTTGTGCATTGCAACTAAGACCCGATGGAGCCAAGTGAAAAAAAAAATTTTTTTTTAATGATGCCCTTGCTACCAGATTCTCCTGTAGAAATAATGGTACTGTCTGAAAGCTCGCTCTCAGCTCACAGTTTAGATGTCTGACAGCTGAGCTGTATTTGTGTCACACATCAGCGCTCCACGTCCTCTGGACGGAACCTTGGTTCTCTTACGTCGTGTCAGCCAAGTGGAGGTGCGCCGGGGCCTGTGACTACACTATTTGGGATGGGAGATTTGCTGTTTAGATGACTTCAGTAGAGTGATGATCTCAGAATCCTTTGACCACCACCCCAGTCCCCAGGTTCTGTGTGACCTCTTTCTGTTTCTCTCTATGTAACATTCTTAAACTCGCCAAATATCACATTCCCTCTGTATAACAAATGTGACATGGTGGTGACAGTCCATACAGCGTTTCTATGATTAATTGTGACAAGATAATGGACAATTAAAGTCAGTGCAACCAAAAGGATTTTATTTCATTTTTATGTTCACTTGGAGTTTCCTTTTTGTACATAAGAAAATAAATATTGGATTTGTAAAAGAATTTGCTCCGAGTTGATGATCATCTCTAAACCCTTTTCTTGTGTGTGGGCTTTCGGGGAGGGTAGGCTCAGGGCTTGGCTCAGGGCTTGGAGGTGGGGCCGCCAAGGAGCTGGCATTTTGCAAATTCTGAATATTCTGTCGATAATTAGTTGGCAAAAGCACTGTCCCTGGTATTCATTTCAGCTGAATCCCTAAGCCAGAATGTTCCTTTCACATTAGTGCTTGTAAGGCTGAACGAACACCCTGTACCTTCCAAATTCACAACAGAGCAGAAAAGGAACTCAGGCGGCCAGGGCACGGGTCTGTGATAGCGCCGCATGCAAACAACGTGTTTCTCCTGTTGGCTCATTACGCTTGAGTGATACAGCCTCTTCGTCCAAAACGGCTGAGCCTTTCCTACAATGTTTGTAACTGATGCTCAGCAGAACATCATTGTTGTTCATTCTGCAGTGAGGGCAGAATAGCAATACACTTAAAGCTATAGCACCCTCCATTTGCAGTGAAGGGAAACAGCTACATGACCCCCCATGGAACTCAGAGCCAGCCTCTTCCTGAAGCCAGCAGTGTGGACAGTAAGCCAGAAGATAACATGCCCCACCCTGCTTTGAGATTTTTCATCAACTTATAAACAGGCCGGTTATGCAGATGGGAAAACGTGGACCACGGCATCCCCTGGTCCTGAGGGAGACCAGGCACTGACACTAATCCTGCCATCATGCCACCCACTGCCTCTAATTAAGGGACGCTGTGGGTTCTGGGGGTATCAGAAAGTGTCAGGGACAGAATGCTTGACGCAGGGACCCCCAGGGGCCAGACCACCCATGCATCGCACATATGGTGATTCAGGGGACTCGGAAGGAGGATGGAGAGAATGGCCAGACTGAGGCTATTCACTCTAACCTCAGTGGTGGGTCAACCACAACAGCCATCAGTGGGGACTGGCCGTCTGTGCCCAGCTCATGCCGAATAGGATTGGGTATGCAGAAGAGAAACTGGACTCTAAAGCCTTAAGAATAAATCCGTTTCTAGGCCAGCTGAAAGATATGTTTGTCTCTCTGTAGGAAGTGGCACACACCACACTCAGGGGCTTTTCAGTACGCTGCCACCAATGGCACCCTTCCTCCAAGTCCTTCGAAGGATCCCCAAGTATTAAGCTGGCAAAGTAAGGCAGCCCTAGTTGAAATTCAGGTGAAGGTGAGAACCTCACAAAAAAAAGATGTGTTGGAATTCTAGCTCCTGGTCCCTGCGGATGTGACCTTTTGGCAACAGGGTCTTTACAGATGCAAGGAGTTAAGTTATGGTGAGGTCATTCCAGAGTAGGGTGAGCCCTTAATCCAGTATGACTGGTGTCCTTATAAGAAGACAAGAGAGAGCTTACTTAAAAAGTAAGGAAATTCTGCACGGATGAACCTTGAGGACATTATACTAAGTGAAATAAGCCTGCCACGTAAAGACAAATACTGATTCCATTTATAAGAGGTATCAAGAGTAGTAAAATTCATAGTAACAGTAGAACGATGGTTGCCAGGGGCTGGGGGAAGGGGACTTGCCATTCAGTGGATATAGTTTCAGTTTTGCATAATAATGTGAGATTGGTTGCGCAACAATGTGAATGCTCATAACACTACTAAACTGTACACTTGATTAAAAAGGTAAGTTTTGTTACATGCATTTTATCAAAATGAAACATTTTTCTCATTTTTCATATGCCGCGCACCATCTTATCCCAAAACCTAGGAGCCAAATTGAAATAGCAAAACAGTTCCAAAGCCACACTTAAATTATGCTTCCACGTCTGCTTGCTTTCTGCATTTGACCAGTATATCTGGTTTAAATTGAATAGTCTGTTCTTTTCCCCAATACTGTGTGTTACTCATTCAAAATTTAAAATCTTCCTGTACTATGCTGAGTAAATATTCAAGTCCCATTTGAACGTTTGAGGGTTTTTTTTTTTAAAGAAGCATTGATTATTTATTTGTGTTATGGCTTTACATGTGGCTATTAACCGTCTAAGCAATACCGTATATAACTATCAAAATAACTCAATTGGAGATGTCATTAGAGAATGACAGATTCAGGACTAGACTGACAGATTTAAATGGTTTAAACACATTTTAAAAGCTTTCTGAAAAACTTTGCCAATAAAATGAAGGTCCCACTAATGAGGTGGAAATGATTTTTTTAATGATATTTTTGGTTATCTGCACAGGAAGCAAAGTATATTCCACAGAATTCTTGGGACACAGTTTGGTAAAAAAACAGCTGCCAGAAATACCAGGAAGAGTTGTCATTCATCTTTCATGAGCACAGTCTCCAAAAGCTGTATGAGGGCGTCTCGCCACCATCGCCTGAATTAGCGTGTTTGCTTGTTGTCAAGGCGCTCATCCTGATTCACAAGGCTACTTCAAAGGACTTGAGAAACAAGTCACTCGCCGCAGGCACAGGCTGGACCTCCTGGGTCTTCATGGGTCCCAGGAGCATCAGGACAGCTGTCTTGAGGTGTATCAGATTCCAGGCAGCATCTTCTTTATCAGCGTCTGCATTTCATTCTGGGAACAGCAAGGAGGGCCCCTACCCTGGGGAACACAGAAAGCACAACAACAGAGCTAAGCAGCAGTAGGCTGGCAACCCCAGGGGTGGTACCACAGAGAACTCAGCTCTCTCCTCTGGTTCCGGGCACGCTCCGCAGCAGCCTGCCACCCCATCCCCCAACCCCCGCCAGGCACGGAGGGGAGAAAGACCTCCTTCTGCTCCTGTCTGGGCCAAGAGTCAAGGGTCAGGAAGGAGACTGGGCTCTCCTGATGCCTCAGGTGGGACCCACAGACTCCCTGAAACATCCCCAGGACTTCATCGGGCTCTTCTCACAGGTTATCTCTTCCTGAGCCCCGTGCAGGGCTCCAAACCATCCTGCTCCAGAGCCTACCTTTGCTCCTCCACACTCTCATCCCAGTGAACACTGCATCTCTGTGTTCTACCAACTCAACTGAAGAGCCAAACTCATGAAAGTGAAAGTGTCTGTCCATCAGCTGTGTCGGACTCTTTGCAACCCCATGGACTGCAGCCCAGTGTCAGGCTCCTCTGTCCCTGGGATTCTCCAGGCAAGAATACTGGAGTGGGTTGCCATTTCCTTCTCCATGGAATCTTTCCGACCCAGGGATCAAACCTGATTCTTCCACACTGCAGGCAGATTCCTTACCGTCTGAGCCACCAGGGAAGCCCCAGTGGAGAACTTCAAATCAGGTGTCCTTTCCGATCCACTGGCTCTTTTTGCAGGGCAGTGAAAAGGGGCCATTGCTCTGGACCAGGTCAAGAGATAATTGGGAATTCTGTGAAGCCCTAATGAGCACAGCCAGAAGGTCCTGGCTGTGTTCTCACTTCCAACAGCCACCTCGTGCCGACATGTCACATTGCCAGCCTTGAGTGTCCCAGCCAGGAGCCTCCCAGCCCAGGCAGGGTCCCCATGCCTCTCCGCAGTTGCCTCGCACCCTGGGCGAACTGCTAATTAGATGCCTCGTTTCTTGGCCCGGGTACAGGTTTGAGCCATCTGCTTATTGATCACATCCTTCAGAACATATTGGATTTTAAGGAATCCAGCCACAAAAGCCGGTAATGTTGCAGGTGGCTCACTGAGAAGGTTTCTCCAGGGTAAGCTTGGGAATATACTGTGTGTGGTGACCAACAAGCTATAGAAATATTGGCTGCAGAGTTCATAGATAATCATCAGGACAAAGCAACATAAAATGAAGCTCAGAATTTCTACATAAAGGCCTTTTCCTCTATTCTTGGTATTGCAGAAAAGAAAAATGTATGACGTGGGCCAACAAATTACACCATTACTGAGACCACTACCCAAGCACTAAAGTTACCATGGACCGCTGTGCAGGTAACCTGGAACCTGCTTCTCCAGTGTTGATAATGAATCTGAATCTTCCATGAGACCAGACGGGCAAGGCTGGTTGACCTGTCCATCTTTGTAGCTCTAGCATCTCTAAAGAGCCTATTGGCACATGTGTGGTTCTTCCATTCCAAAAAAATGGAATTGCTTTGGAAATTTTGTAACCCACCTACAAATAAGAATGAGGCTTCCCAGGTGGTGTTAGTGGAAAAGAACCCGCCTTGCAGGAGATCCAAGAGACGAGGGTTCGATCCCTGGGTCAGGAAGATCCCCTGGAGTAGGAAATGGCAACCCATGCCATATTCTTGCCTGGAAAATTCCATGAACAGAAGAGCCTGGTGGGCTACAGTACACGGGGTCACAAAAGAGTCAGACACAACTGAGCGACTAAGCAAGCAAATAAGAATGTCTCATATCTCTGGCATTTATCCCAGAACATCAACCCCTGTTAAGAGTTCTCATTTTTCCATCCTTCATCCCCATTCCATTCCTCCCTTTAACTTACTCTTTGGTAGAACACAGACAGCTTGTTCTCAGGTTAAGGTTAAACACCAGTGGGACAAAGTAGCATAAACCTGCCCTGGGCCCCACCCAGATGTTTGAGATGGCGCTTCCATTCTTGTAAAAGAGCTTTATTCCAGAGACTCCAGCAGGGCGCAGGGCTGCAGGAGTACAGAGAGTGACCCGGGGGGACCCAAGCCTGGGATAAGTGGGGTCTGGATTCAGGGCCACCATTCAACGCGCACCCCTGGCCAGTGTGACAGTCACACCACGTGGGTGACCGAGGCTGGATGACAGGAGGCCACCTTTCATCTTAGCCTGTGACCCATCAGATAAAACCCAAATCCTGACTTAGGCAAAGAGGGACTGTATTCAAAAAGACCATCGGAGTAGGAAGAAGGCTCTCACTAAGTTCTCCAAGGTCAGGCAGCAGGGAGAAGTAAGCAATGCTAGCACGAGGTATGGCTGGAGGTGGGACTGAGAGGGGAGTGGAGAAGAGAGGTGAGGAGTGGATAACAGGATTTGATATTTGAGCAGGAGGAGTCTTTCCCCTGAGGTCAGCTTTAAGGAGCATTTTCCACATTCCCCTTTGGCTCAGGCTTAGGGTAAGTCAAAGTTCAAGGGTCTAGGGTAAGGAGGTCAGAGGAAAGTTTGACTTAGTCAAGATAGCAGATAATTTGTCTTAAACAGTCAAATAGCTAACCACTTATGAGGCAAGTTGGATGTCTGACATGGTCACAGGAAACAAAACACGTTGGAATTGTTATTTAGTCACTAAGTCCTGTCCCACTCTTCATGACCCCATGGACTGTAGCCCACCAGGCTCCTCTGTCCATGGGATTCTCCAGGCAAGAATACTGGAGTGGGTTGCCATTTCCTTCTCCAGGAGATCTTCCTGACCCAGGGATCAAACCCTTGTCTCTTGCATCTCCTGCCTTGGCAGGTGGATTCCTTACCACGGAGGCACCAGGGAAGTCTGTCCTATCCAAGTTATGGGGAAGGATGTTTCTCAGCAGGAAGCAATTTTCCAGAGCAAGGGGTGTGGGGGTACTGTAGGGGCGGAGAGAGGTTGGGGAGGGGTGTCCTGGCATCTTGTTTCCCCAGAGCACAGGGCAGGCTCCCCACGAGTTACCCCACCTCTCACACCCTCTCCTTTCTCTTCTGTAAAATGAGATCCCAATGACACCTGATGTTAATATGTATCCTGTATGGATGATCCTCAGAGTTGCACGACCATGTGAAAGAACCTGGGGCCACTGAACTGTACAGTAAAGTATGATTAAAAATAGTTATGTTTTGTATTAAGTGACTTCTACCACAGTAAAAAAAAAAATTTTTTTTTTAATTGATACCTCCTTCACCTGCCTCTGCCTAAGACTGTGAGAGTCATGGGAGATGTTTGTGAGCCTGTAAGCACGCATGAAAAGACCCTGATGCTGACCTTTTCATTAGAAAAGACCCTGATGCTGGGAAAGGTTGAGGGCAGGAGGAGACGGGACAACAGAGGACAAGAATGCTTGGATGGCATCACCGACTTGATGGGCCTGAGTTTGAGTAGGCTCTGGGAGTTGGTGATGGACAGGGAAGCCTAGCATCCTGCGGTCCATGGGGTCGCAAAGAGTCAGACACGACTGAGCGACTGAACGAGAGCAAGGAGCACACATGAGCAGTGTGGGCTCTTACCAGCTCTGGTAAAGGTCCGTCAGCTCTGTTCACAATAGGTTTCAGAGATCACCCTCACTGACATCAAACCTCCCTTCTTCACAAAATCTCCTTTCTTCAGGGCCAGAAGTACGAGCTGGCTGTGTGGGTGGCGTGGCGGGTTGGGGGGCATGCCCTGAGCCCCGCAAGAAACCTCAAGATGCACAGGTTCCCCCAGCCCATTCCCAGCCTGTAAGCCATCTCACAGAAGGCGCCATCTGACGTGCAGTGATAGATGAAGCAAGCACTGTGAGCCGTTCTCTGAGATCAGAGACCTTAAATCTCTTTCCTCTGAAGGTTTCCGTTCTCTCCCATCAGAAGTTCGGACCGTCGTCCTCCAGAGGCAGGAGCCAGGCTGAGCTCCAGCAGCAGGTGTCACACACGGCTGTCTGGAAAGTGTGAATAACGCTGCGGTCAGCAGGCCAGATGGAGATCCCTGGGGAGCAAAGCTTTCTCTAAAACCCAAGGAAGAAAAATCGATGTCCTCGCAAGAGAGGGGGGGAGGGGGAGAATCTATAGGAAAGGGAAATGAGTGATATGCAAGGCAATTTGAACATTTTCCCCCTCAAGCAATTGACTCGATAGAGGGTGAAACCTAACAACCTCTGGTTAGAAAGGCAAAGTCTGAGCGAGGGCACCAGCTGGTTCTTGTATTGACTGGCCAGGGCTCACAGCCCGCTGCTGCTATATGGGCCTGTTTTTTGTTTGTTTCTGGGTTGGGTTGTTTTTTTTTTTTTTTTTCGATTTATGAGAGTAGAGCTCACTTGAATTTTCCTCCACATGGAATATCAAGTTTAGATTCAGAACGAGTGCTATGTTGGTTTATTAATACTTCTCCCTGCTATGAAGAAAGCCCAAATAAATATGACAGGTTTTGCATTCGATTTCATGAATGAATACCCCAAACTCTTTTCCAACAGATTCCTGAGCCCCAATTTGTAAGCCTCAGAAGCAGTTTCATTAGAAATGTTCTAGAGAGAAGATCCATTTTATGCACTTGGGATCTTTAAATATTTATTCATTTGGCTGCAATGGGTCTCAGTTGCCTCGTGCAGGATCTTTCCTTGGGGTGCATGGGCTCTCTAGTCATGGCCTGAGGGCTCAGTAGTTACAGCACATGGGCTTAGCTGCTCCACCTCAAGTGGGATCTTAATTCCTACATCAGGATGGAACCTGTGTCCCCTGCGTTGGCAGGCAGATTCTTAACCACTGGACCGCCAGGGAAGTCCCTATGCATTCGTTTAAATGACTGTGATGGAGACACAAAATACCTTCCCTCAGTGATCAAGTCTAGAATATTAAATTTAGAATAATAATCCAGCTTAATCTTGTTACTGACGGAGTGGACCATGTCTTCACTAGCTTAGCGTGTGTTAATTGCTAGGCGTGGATACGAGCACTTTGAGATAAGGACATCAGCATCACTACTTGTCTCGCGGGTTACTTAGCACTATGGCCCACCTTCCACTTTTCCATCAACATCAGCATTCTTTTTATACCTGCTTCTCCCTCGAACACATGACTGGAGAAGACCAGATCCTCTCAAACCAACATGAAGAGTTCACAATAATGGACTTAACTTCTCCAGCCCTTCTTTACTTTCTCCTTGTTTTTCTGCTTATGAGACCACAGTGGACTGAGGAAATGATACACAGATAATGCTTTCTGTCAAATATGCTAGAAATATTCTCTTAGGAAAGACCGCATTGAAAATGACAGATTGCATGTTGATTGCTGCTACCAACATTTGCTATTAAAATAACCCCATCTCATGAAAAACTAAGGGTTAAACCCCCTACTAAACAGAAGCAATGAAAGAGCTCCTTGTTTATAACCTGTGTGTGTTTATCATTCCACATCTCTTCAAATTATCTGTATAATGTCAAAAGCAATGTCAAAAGTTGGCCAAAGGAAAAATGTAATTTCTCTTTGATGTATTTGCTCACCAAACAGGAGCCCTTGGGGTTAACCTTTCTCTTGCCTTCACTGATCCTCCAAGACCTAAAGGCTTTTAGTAGAATTGACCTGACCAAGGCCTAATTCTTTTTATAATCTGTCGTTTAAACCTTAGACTGCATCCCAGATTGTAACAGATTTCCTTGCATCTATAAATAATGACAAGGAAACAGGCCCAAGATATTATTGAATTTTTAGCCTATTTCCATCTGAATAAACAATTGGCCATTCTTTTTACTTTATTTTAATTTTTCAGCTTTACTGTGTGGCACATGGAATCTTAGTTTCCCCAACCAGGGATTGAACCCATGTCCCCTGCGGTAGAAGCACAGAGTCTTAAACACTGGACCGCCAGGGAAAGTCCTGGTTATTCTTTAAACATACAGTGATTGTCAGTATAAGGATAATTTCTCAGTAATTAGAACTTTTGCCCCAAGAGGAAAGGGGGCAAAATGATTAAATTATTTGAGGAATCAGGTGAAAACCATCCCATATGTCAGCAATCTACTTGGCCAGACCAGAAAAACCCTAACCAGAAGCCATCATTCTGGTTTCTAAAAGAATCTTGAAGCTTTCTACTTGGAGGGACGTTCTTTCAGGCCACACAGGTTTTTGGTTGGGAATTTGGGGGTTTTTTGCATTAGAAACAAGAAAATAAACGGAAGGATAGTCACTGGTAGGAGGCTGTTTCTATGATCTCTTCTTAAGCTTTCTCTGAGGAGGGACTAATTCCGAATCACGAAGTTGAGACAAACCCACCCTGTTTGCCAAAAGCCTGTCATTTCTCAAAAATAATTACTTGATTGACTGGCAATTTCCATAAAAAGTTTCACTTCACAAACTTGTTGTTCTCTAGATTACATTTTAAAATTCATTGACTATCTGCTTTATGGACAGTAATTTTTAAGACTTGAATAGAGTATTTCTCTGCATTTGGGCAGAATTCGTCTTCCAATTAACGTAACAGGTGGGCCCATGTTTCTGCACACGCCTGCTGCAGCGTTCAAATATTTGCATCCAGCATCCCAGCAGATTGATTTCCCAAATAGATAACAAGGATGATTTAAACAAGCAATTAGGAAATTGGGATGATGTAAAGGGAAAATCATGGGATTTGAACTCAGGAGAGCTGTTCTCCGGTTCTTAATTTGCTATTTTCTGTCTATAACATCTTGAACAAATAGTTAAACACCCCCAATCCCCAGTATCCTCCATGAAAGGAAATAGAAATACCTCATAAGGAATTTCTAATGAGGCTAAGCGATACAATAAATGTGAAAGCACGTGGATAACAATAAAGTTCTTTATAACACATTTATTTTTACCCCTGAGAGGCAAGTTAACAAAATAGTTACTATGAGGTTTGGATTCAAATAAACCTAGATTCAAAATCTTGCTCTAAGCCTTACTTGTAAACTGTGTGGTCTGGGCCATGCGGCAGGAAGAAGCCTTAAGTGGCCCCCAGATCTTCAGCCCCAATCCCCAGGACTATGACCGTGATGAGATATTACACTCATGGCAAAAGGGATTGTAAGGTTGCTCATCGGTTGGCTGTGAGTGGGTAGAATTGGAGATTATGCAGCTGAGCTTAATCTAATCATGCCCGCTCTTTAAAGTGGGGAGTTCCCTCTAGCTGGCACCAGAGGGGAAATCAGAGAAACTGGAAACAAGAGAAGGGTTTGATGCATGGTTGTTATCATGGAAGAGGAAGAAACTCAGAATAGTCTCTCAAAGTTGAGAACAACCCCTAGCCATTAAGCCACAAGGAAACAGAGACCTTGGTCCTGCAATGACAGGAACAGATTCTGCCAACAGCTGAAATCAACTGAAAAGTGGTTTCTTCCCCAAAGCCTCCAGGAAAGAGCCCAGCCAACATCTTGATTTGGGTCTGTGACACCCTCAGAGGAGGACCCAATTGAGTCTGTCCGGCTACTGTGAGACAATAAAGGGGTGTTGTTTCAAGCTTCTAAGTTCATGTTAATTTGCTCAGGCAGCAGAAGGAAAATAGCCCAGGCAAGCTGCAGATAAAGTGAGTTAAGTAGCCTACTGGTGCATAGTAGAAAAAGAACTTGAGAATACGAAACTCATTGCTTCCTTTGGAGCCGCGTTTCTCAAATTTTAAGGTACACATCGATTTCCAGAGGATCTTGTTAAAACGCAGGTTCTGATTCAGTGAGCCTGGAGGGGCCTGGGGATTTTAATTTTAACCCTCTCCCATGTGAAGCTGCTGTTGCTGGTCCAGGAACCACGCCCTTGAGAGTAAAGTCTGAAGCCATATACTTAGGTGGAGCCTAAGATTCTGCATTTTTAACAAGCTCCCAGGTGATGCTGGTGCCGCTGCTCTGGGGCTCACAGGCTAGGGGGTGGGGGGTTGGGGGGTGCAGGGCTTTGGAACTCAATTCCTCCAATGGATCCCAATCCTGCCTACACGTCAGAATCTCCTAGGGGAACCGTAAAATGTGCAGAAGCAGGGTCCACTTTTAATTTAACTGGTCTCAGTTGGAACAGAGACATCAGTTCTTACAAGGAATCTCCTCTCTGCAGCCAGGGATGAGAAGTATATGGCTTCAGACTTTACTCTCAAGGGCATGGTTCTTGGACCAGCAACAGCAGCTTCACATGGGAGAGGGTTAAAATTAAAACCCCCAGGCCCCTCCAGGCTCACTGAATCAGAGTATCCACATGCAGGTACAGGCATCTGTGCTTGCACTGGCTTTCCAGAGGATTCTAATGCTGGTTAAGTCTCTGCCTGCCATGCAAGAGACATGGATTCGATCCCTGGGTCCAGAAGATCCCCTGGAGGAGGGAATGGCAACCCACTCCTGTACTCTTGCCTGGAAAATCCCATGGGCAGAAGAGCCTGGAAGGCTGCAGTCCATGGAGTTTCTGAGGGCCAGACACAACTGAGTAACTCCACTTTCACTTTTCACTTTCATGCATTGAAGAAGGAAATGGCAAGCCACTCCAATGTCCTTGCCTGGAGAATCCCAGGGACGGGGGAGCCTGGTGGGCTGCCGTCTATGGGGTCGCATAGAGTCGGACATGAGTGAAGTGACTTAGCAGCAGCAGCAGCCAAGCAAGAGACATGGATTCGATCCCTGGGTGGGGAAGATCCCCTGGAAGAGGGAATGGCAACCCACTCCTATACTCTTGCCTGGGAAATCCCATGGACAGAGGTGCCTGATGGTGGTCCCAATGA
Source organism: Bos indicus (assembly GCF_029378745.1). Lineage (NCBI taxonomy): Eukaryota > Metazoa > Chordata > Mammalia > Artiodactyla > Bovidae > Bos > Bos indicus. Next base: position 80,433,351 of record NC_091771.1, on the reverse strand, counting down.
GTCGGACAGAAATAAGTGACTAACACTTTCAGTGTAAGTCTAAGAAGCATTGCCTCAGATCAGTACCCTCAGAAATCCAGAGAGATGGAATGATTAGCTACAGAGGTTGACAAACCACAGCCTGTGGGAAAGGTCTGGCCACTGCCTGCTTTTGTAAATAAAGTTTTCTTGGTGCACAGCCACATCTATTCACCTCTATGTATCGCAGGAGCTGCTGCAGTGGCAGAGTTGAGGCGAGGCAGCCAAGCCCGAATATCCTACAAAGATGAAAAGATTTACTTTGTGGGCTTCTACCAGAAAAAAAAAAAAATGCTGCTTGCTCCCTGCTCTGAGAATACATTTTAAGTTAGAGAAGGAAAATGCAGAATCCAGCTGTTTTGCAGCAGTAGCTGATTCAGACTTAAGAGGAACAGAACCCTCGGCTGAATGGTGACCCGAATCGGCTCCATCCCAGTGTCTGCAGGGCAGCAGGATTCTGGGTCCTGATCCTGGTCACTGGTCCGGAGGTGATCCAGGTGGCCTCTGGGGGAAGGAGGGGCATCATCCTGAGGAGGACTGGCCCCAGGCCAGGTCTTCACGAATCTCCAGCCTGCCCTTGGCTGTCGGAGACTGTGGGTTCCCTAAATCCTCCCTAGAGGCCTCCAGCTTTCACAGAGAGCCGCAAGTTGACAGCTGGCTGATCCAAGGGTATCATTTTCTTTTATTAAGGCTTCAGTGATGTTGAACCCAGCTGACTGTGTGATTCTTAGAGTTGTCATTCCCCTCACACAGTTGTCAAAGTCTAGCCACCAGCCCCTGTACACACTGCTATATTTAAAATGGATAACCAACAAGGACCTACTGAAGAGCACAGGGAACTCTGCTGGATGCTATGTGTGAGCCTGGATGGGAGGGGCGTTTAGGGGAGAATGGATACATGCATATGTACGGCTGAGTCCCTCCGCTATGCACTTGAAATTATCACAGTATTGTTAATCAACTATACCCCAACACAGAAAAACAAACAAAAGTTAAAAATGAAAGTCCAGTCACCAAAACCCACCAGGAATCACCTGCAGTCAAACAAATTAACTTAAACTTAGCAGCTTAAAATGGGGCTTCCCTGGTGGCTCAGATGGTAAAGAATCTGCTTGTAATGCAGGAGACCTGGGTTCTATCCCTGGGTTGGGAAGATCCCCTGGAGAAGGAAATGGCAACCCACTCCAGTATTCTTGCCTGGAGAATCCCATGGACAGAGGAGCCTGGTGGACTACAGTCCATGGGGTCACAGTCGGACTTGAGTGAACAACTGAACACTAGCAGCTTAAAACAATACCCACTGATCATCTTCTAGCCCTGTGGGTCACAAGTCTGGGTGGTCTCAGCTGGGTTCTCTGCTGGATCTCACAGGTCCAAACCAAGGTGCTGGCAGAACTGGAGGCTCCAGGGAAAACCCACATTCAAGATCATTTAGCTGATGGCAGCAAGGGGGATTCAGAGTAGAGAACTGAGCTGAAGAGATGGACGGATGCCGGCCAGACCACATACCACAGCAGAACTGATCCACACCCTGCAACCACCAGCCCAGGAAGCCAAACCACAACCTCTGAAGCAGAACATCCAGGAACTGATTAACAGCTAGCAGCTTCCTTACCTTTTCCCCCACCTCCAAATCAGGGCCAAGCAGAGAAAGCTAAATATGCTCCCCTACGCAATCACGTTTCTAGTTGTTCCACCTCCAGCTTCCCCAGATGCTCATCAGAGCACCCTCAAAGCTTTCTCTTCTTATTCTCAACAAAGCCTGCTTCCCACCGAGTCTGCCAAACACTAGTGATGGTGGCTGACTCTCTTCCCATAGCAAACTCTGGGTAGACAGCCTTCTCTTGTTCTCGGTTGGGTGGTCTTCTTTATTTCCGAGGACCCATGGGATGTCTTCGTGGGTGCTCAGTCAATCAGTCATGTTTGACTCTTTGAGACCTTTTGGACTGTAGCCCACCAAGCTCCTCTTCATGGGATTTCCCAGGCAAGAATACCGGAGTGGGTTGCCATTTCCTCCTCCAGGGGATGTTCCCAACCCAGGGACTGAACCCACGTCTCCTGCATTGCAGGCAGATTCTTTACCGCTGAGCCATCGGGGAAGTCCTATGGGATGTCTTAGTCATGGGGAATTGAGAGAGCTGTCTTGTAGTATTTGCCCCTGGGCTGGGTGATTCCACAGAGTTTAAGGAGGCAAGACCAGTTCAAGACTGAACGTCATCAGGATGCATACCCAACTCAATGACCAGTCACCTTGGTCACTTTTAATAAGGAGGCAGGAGTTTTGGATGTAGGAGAGATCGCCAGTAAGAAGTGATAGTCTTCCATGTTAGTGGGAAGAGTGGAATGGTTAGTTATTTGGGGAGAATTGCTAGTGTCCTGCTCTGCATCTTGTCCGGTACAATTCTGGAGTGGTCTTCTCTCTGTCTTGTTCTATTACAGTCTCTTCCTCATTTTCAGAGATGACGTTACTTGAGAGGACATTTCTTTTCTGGCTTGTTTCCATATAGAAAGGATTTATTCCCTTTGTTGAAGGATTGGCTGAATGGGGTTCTCAGAAAATCTAATCCTGAAAAATTCCAACTACAATTTGAGGTGTACTGTGGTGAAGTCTTACCTCCTCTGGGAAGTCCAACCCTCTCCCCCGGCCACAGCAGGGCAGGCTGGGAGGCTGCTGACCTCCTGCAAGTCTCCCTGGGGGCAGCTAAAACTTATTCTGTCTCTTTATCTTCAGTACCACTCATTGCCATGGACTTCGAGGATCTGAAAACCTAACTCTCATCCGTTCAGAGAAAGACCATGTGGAAAATGTATCAACCAATTACTGCAAGAAATTCCCCCTTTCCTTCCCCTTTTGACTTATCTCATTAAATTACAGGCAGTTTACACACAGCATCTTCCCATTTTTTAAATTAATTACAAGTGCCTGAAGATATAGAAGCCTTGAACATGTCTGAGACAGCACACGACCCGACAGAAACAGAAGGACTGACTGCCTGACCAGGAAACCTAATTTGCCAATTATCTTCCTGAGGCAAATTGTGGATCTAAATATAACCTATTGTGATCTTTGCCACTTTTCCACAGGGCTGAAGCATCAACGCCTTGATCTCTTGTTTTCTCTCTTCTGCTCAAGAAAACAAGAGCAAGTGAGGGTGATCTAGACACTTGTCAAACAAGACATTGCTAAGCTAAGAAAGAAACCTGCATGGCGCTACCCTGCCAGCATCGATGAGGGGAAACAGGAGGAGAGGGCTTGATCTCCTTGTGCTCTGGACGCTGGGAAGGAATTAATTAACTGTTGTGAATTTAGACCCTTCAGGCAGCATCTCTGAGTGAAGGGAGATGGATGACATACTGGAGCCCTAGCTTGTTATTTCAAGATGATGCTAATTGACAGGCAATGGGTCCCCAGTCAGCACAATGTTTCTGGCTGCTGAGGAGAGGCCATGGAGCAAGCCAGAAGTAGTCCACTTCCCTGAGGCGGACTCCACACGCTTGAGGGGGGAGCAAGATCCAGAAGCATCTGAATGTGGCTGCATTCCAACTCCGTGCTCCAGGGAAGACCTCCCTTCTCAGCTCAAACCCTGACCCCCGACAGCTTCCTGGAAATCGCCAAGTGCCACTTCTGAAGGCATCTTCCTCTTGGTGGAATTCAGAGCCACAAGCCCAGCGCCTGCGGACCGTCACTGCAGCCGTGAAATTAAAAGACTCTTCCTCCTAGGAAGAAAAGCTTTGAGAAACCTAGACAGTGTATTAAAAAGCAGAGACATCACTATGCTGACAAAGGCCCACATAGTCAAAACTATGTTTTTTTCCCCAGTAGTTATGTACAGATGTGAGAGCTGGATCAAAAAGAAGGCTGAGTGCCAAAGAATTGATCCTTTGAACTGTGGTGCCGGAGAAGACTCTTGAGAGTTCCTTGGACAGCAAGATCAAACCAGTCAATCCTAAAGGAAATCAATCCTGAATATTCATTGGAAGGACTGATGCTGAAGCTGAAGCTCCAATACTTTGGCCACCTGATGGGAACAGCTGATTTATTGGAAAAGTCCCTGATGCTAGAAAAGATTGAGGGCAGGAGAAGTGGGTGACAGAGGACGAGATGGTTGGATGACATCACGGACTCAACAGACATGAGTTTGAGCAAACTTGGGGAGTGAAGGACAGGGGCCTGACGTGCTGCAGTTCATGGGGTTTCAAAGAGTCAGACATGACTTAGCGACTGAACAACAACAACATATATAATATATATATTCCAGGAGGCTAAGGGATGTTCACTTCAGGCATAATATTTCAGTAACAACTGAAATAATTACACATGAAATGCTAGAAGAATAATTCAGGGCTGTACATCAAGGGGTGTGTGTGTGTGTGTGTGTGCGCGCGTGTGTGTGTGTGTTAAGTTGCTTCAGTTGTGTCTGACTCTTTGCAACCCTGTATGTAACCTGCCGTGCTCCTCTGTCCATGGGATTCTCCGGGCTAGAATCCTGGATTAGGTTGCCATTTTCTTCTCCAGGGGATCTTCCAGACCCAGGGATTGAACCCACATCTCTTACATCTCCTGCATCGGCAGGAGGGTTCTTTACCACTAGCACCACCTGGGAATCCTGCACATCCAGGTATAATAAACCAGTGACGCAGTCAAAAGAACAATTGCAGAACTTAACCCTACGGTAAACAGCAGATCACAAATCTGTATGAAAACAGCTGCACTTAGACTTGTATGTCATGTTGGAAAATAAGATAAATTTAAATTAAGTAAAAAAGGGAGGTGGCAAAGACACATTTGGGAAATATACAGAACACTTGAGGCTTTTGTTTGTTGGTTTTTAATGAATTGGAATGAGCCACAGATATGAAGAGAAATGTGATCAAGGAAATAACTTTAGAAGGTAAGAGAAAGCTCAAACACAGAATATGACTTTAAAAAAAACAAATAGTTGAATTTTTCATTGGTCAGATAAAAGTACAGATCACAAGTTTTAGAGAAGTTTTGTTGAATAGAGGTAATTTTGTTTGTTTGTTTGTTTTTCATTCAGGAGCTATTTGTAGTGGGTCATAAAGGTTGTGGCTAATATATCCATGAAGTCCAAGATCAATGTCACCCCTAATTTTACACTCCATGTTGATGTCGGCTCCAGCAAAGACAGCAAAAATGCTGAATTAAATTCAACACATGCCATTCAAGAGAGACATGGCTCCTCAAACCGCTTGAGGAAGAAGAATCCCCCACCTTTTGAATGCTCTCACTTCCTTTGCAAGTTCCTTTTCAGTCTTTCTATTAAATAATGCCCAAATTCTGACCAAATGGATAGATTTCTTGAAGTCACTAAAGATCCTTTTTGATGGGAAAAGCTGCAGATCATTTTTCTTGTCACCCATCGCTGAGCTTGACGTAAAAGGAAGGCCACAGTGTCATGCCCCTCCATTCGGGTTTCCCAGAGCCTCTCAGATCAGATCAGATCAGTCGCTCAGTCGTGTCCGACTCCTTGCGACCCCATGAATCGCAGCACGCCAGGCCTCCCTGTCCATCACCAACTCCCGGAGTTCACTCAGACTCACATCCATCGAGTCAGTGATGCCATTCAGCCATCTCACAAAGCACCACACACCCACAGGTCAACTCTTTCCTGAAGGGGGCTTCCCTGGTGGCACAGTGGTTAAGAGTCTGCCTGCCAGTGCAGTGGACATGGGAAGATCCCACATGCTGCGGGGAACCTAAGACCATGGACAACTACTGAAGCCTACTGAAGCCCCGGTGCCTAGAGTCTGTGCTCAGCAACAGGACAAGCCACCTCAGTGAGAAGCCAGTGGGCTGCAACGGAGAGTAGCCCCCGCTCACTGCAACTGGAGAACACCCATGCATAGCAACAAAGACCCACCACAACCAAAAAATAAAAATAAACACATCTATTAAAAAAAAAAAAAGACATTCTTGAAGGATTCCCCACCCCCACCCCTAACAAACCCCACTGTGAACAACCAGAATTTCTCACTCTTAATTCTATGTAAGCTCCCTCTAGCCCCTTGATATGCAGGAGTCAGGAAGATATTCAAAACATACATTCACATTTATTATCCTTAATAAAAAGCAGCATTTCATCAGCTCTCAGCTCTTTTGTTCTTGGATCTGATCCACTAGCCTGTATCCAGTTTTTAAATGCTCAGAGACAAACTGTACCCCCGCAAGTCACACTGTAGTGAGCAAATGAAATGTGTAACCATCGTTTTACATAACATTCATATGCAAAGAGATGGGTACGTCTTTTAGAAATACATAATTTAATCTACAGTTCTAATAATACACGGGGGAATTTAAATGTATTACACAATAGCAATTCCAAATTCAATAAAAAAAGAAAAGTGGATACACTCTCTTGAACTAATAAGCAAAATAGAATTTAAAATTCTTTTCTTTGTGCATTTTTGTACAAGAGGTTTTTTTTTCCCTTCATCTCCCACAATAGGGCACAAAGAGTGATAAATTATTTGATTCTGCATAAAGCTTGGAAATAGAGTATTAACCTTCAGTTCAGTTCAGTTCAGTCACTCAGTCGTGTCCAACTCTTTGCGACCCCATGAATTGCAGCACGCCAGGCCTCCCTGTCCATCACCAACTCCCGGAGTTCACTGAGACTCACATCCATCAAGTCAGTGATGCCATCCAGCCATCTCATCCTCTGTCGTCCCCTTCTCCTCCTGCCCCCTGTCCCTCCCAGCATCAGGGTCTTTTCCAATGAGTCAACTCTTCACATGAGGTGGCCAAAGTACTGGAGTTTCAGCTTTAGCATCATTCCTTCCAAAGAAATCCCAGGACTGATCTCCTTCAGAATGGACTGGTTGGATCTCCTTGCAGTAACCTTAGATTAACATAAAAGATATTCTATGATATAAAAAGAGCATATTGCAGGGAAAGAATGAGACTACGTATGGTTACAAATTCTGAACACCTGTGTAATGTTATGCTCACAGGGATACCAAGTGTGATGAATTAAACAGTCAGGTTATTCTTCAAAAAGTGTACCTATGTCCTTTCCCAGCCACATGGGGTATAATTTTGGAGGTGTTCATATTTGCCCCCAACTGGCCTCCATTCATAGCCAACCACTCGGTCTTTACTGTTTATTAGACACTATTTTAGTTTTGCTCATTTTATTGTGATATATTTTCCCAAATATTGTCCTGAAAAATTATCATTACCACCAGCATTATCAATTCACAGGATAAGTACAGGATCAATTTGATATCCACATGGAAGAAAACACTAATCTTGACCCCTACCTCACACCATAAGCAAAAATCAATTCCTATTAGGTTATAGATCAAGTGTAGAAGGTAAAATTTCAAAGTCCTAGGAGCTATCATAGAAGAATATATTTCTTCTCTTTTGAGGTAGCCGAGATCCCTTGAATAGGTGCTTAAACCACTAACCCTAAAGAAAAATATTTTTAAATGTTGACTATATTAAAATTAAGAACTTTGGTATATAAAAAATTGACAATAAGTTAATAAAATGCCAAAATACAAGTGGGAGAATATATTTGCAAAGTATAACTCAAAAGACTTAAATCCTGACTATTTAAAGTTTTCTTACAAAAAATAAATAATAGAAAATTGCACAAAAGACTTAAATGGGCAGCACTTCATAAAAGAGGGTATCCAAATTGATAACAGTCAGACTTCTCAGGTGGCGCTAGTGGGGAAGAACCAGCCTGGCAACGCAGGAGACATAAGATACTCAGGTTTGATCCCTGGGTCAGAAAGATTCTTTGGAGGAGGGCATAGCAACCCACTCCAGTATTCTTGCCTGGAAAATCTCATGGTCAGAGCAGCCTAGCAGGTTATGGCCCACATGGTTGCAGAGAGTCAGACACGACTGAAGCAGTTTAGCACACATACAAATTGAGAACAAAAAAGAAAAGGCGCTCAATCTCATTAGTCATCAAGAAAATGAAAATTAAAACTACAAATGAGATACCTCTGTGCACCTGTTAGAATGAGTAAAATCTTAAAAGACTAAGAACCGCAAATACTGGCAAGAATATAGAGTGATTGGAATTGTTACTTCATGCTGGTGGGGTCTATGAAAACTCTTAGGTAATGTCTATTAATCTGAGAGTGTACATATTAGAATTAATTTTTTTTTCACTTTATTTTTTTTTTAATTTTTAATTTAATAATTTTAAAACATGTGTTCCCCATCCTGAACCCTCCTCCCTCCTCCCTCCCCATACCATCCCTCTGGGTCATCCCAGTGCACCAGCCCCAAGCATCCAGCTTCGTGCATTGAACCTGGACTGGCATCTCGTTTCATACATGACATTTCACATGTTTCAATGCCATTCTCCCAAATCTTCCCACCCTCTCCCTCTCCCACAGAGTCCATAAGCCTGTTCTATACATCAGTGTCTCTTTTGCTGTCTCATATACAGGGTTATCGTTACCATCTTTCTAAATTCCATATATATGCGTTAGTATACTGTATTGGTGTTTTTCCTTCTGGCTTACTTCACTCTGTATAATAGGCTCCAGTTTCATCCACCTCATTAGAACTGATTCAAATGTATTCTTTTTAATGGCTGAGTAATACTCCATTGTGTATATGTACCATAGCTTTCTTATCCATTCATCTGCTGATGGACATCTAGGTTGCTTCCATGTCCTGGCTATTATAAACAGTGCTGCGATGAACATTGGGGTACATGTGTCTCTTTCCCTTCTGGTTTCCTCAGTGTGTATGCCCAGCAGTGGGATTGCTGGATCATAAGGCAGTTCTATTTCCAGTTTTTTAAGGAATCTCCACACTGTTCTCCATAGTGGCTGTACTAGTTTGCATTCCCACCAACAGTGTAAGAGGGTTCCCTTTTCTCCACACCCTCTCCAGCATTTATTATTTGTAGACTTTTGGGTCGCAGCCATTCTGACTGGTGTGAAATGATATCTCATAATAGTTTTGATTTGCATTTCTCTGATAATGAGTGATGTTGAGCATCTTTTCATGTGTTTGTTAGCCATCTGTATGTCTTCTTTGGAGAAATGTCTATTTAGATCTTTGGCCCATTTTTTGATTGGGTCATTTATTTTTCTGGAGTTGAGCTGAAGGAGTTGCTTGTATATTTTTGAGATTAGTTGTTTGTCGGTTGTTTCATTTGCTATTATTTTCTCCCATTCTGAAGGCTGTCTTTTCACTTTGCTAATAGTTTCCTTTGATGTGCAGAAGCTTTTAAGTTTAATTAGGTCCCATTTGTTTATTTTTGCTTTTATTTCCAATATTCTGGGAGGTGGGTCATAGAGGATCCTGCTGTGATGTATGTCAGAGAGTGTTTTGCCTATGTTCTCCTCTAGGAGTTTTATAGTTTCTGGTCTTACGTTGAGATCTTTAATCCATTTTGAGTTTATTTTTGTATATGGTGTTAGAAAGTGTTCTAGTTTCATTCTTTTACAAGTGGTTGACCAGATTTCCCAGCACCACTTGTTAAAGAGATTGTCTTTAATCCATTGTATATTCTTGCCTCCTTTGTCAAAGATAAGGTGTCCATATGTGCGTGGATTTATCTCTGGGTTTTCTATTTTGTTCCATTGGTCTATATTTCTGTCTTTGTGCCAGTACCATACTGTCTTGATGACTGTGGCTTTGTAGTACAGCCTGAAGTCAGGTAGGTTGATTCCTCCAGTTCCATTTTTCTTTCTCAAGATCGCTTTGGCTATTCGAGGTTTTTTGTATTTCCATACAAATTGTGAAATTATTTGTTCTAGCTCTGTGAAGAATACTGTTGGTAGCTTGATAGGGATTGCATTGAATCTATAAATTGCTTTGGGTAGTATACTCATTTTCACTATATTGATTCTTCCAATCCATGAACATGGTATATTTCTCCATCTATTAGTGTCCTCTTTGATTTCTTTCACCAGTGTTTTATAGTTTTCTATATATAGGTCTTTAGTTTCTTTAGGTAGATATATTCCTAAGTATTTTATTCTTTCCGTTGCAATGGTGAATGGAATTGTTTCCTTAATTTCTCTTTCTGTTTTCTCATTATTAGTGTATGGGAATGCAAGGGATTTCTGTGTGTTGATTTTATATCCTGCAACTTTACTATAATCATTGATTAGTTCTAGTAATTTTCTGGTGGAGTCTTTAGGGTTTTCTATGTAGAGGATCATGTCATCTGCAAATAGTGAGAGTTTTACTTCTTCTTTTCCAATTTGGATTCCTTTTATTTCTTTTTCTGCTCTAATTGCTGTGGCCAAAACTTCCAAAACTATGTTGAATAGTAATGGTGAAAGTGGGCACCCTTGTCTTGTTCCTGACTTTAGAGGAAATGCTTTCAATTTTTCACCATTGAGGATAATGTTTGCTGTGGGTTTGTCATATATAGCTTTTATTATGTTGAGGTATGTTCCTTCTATTCCTGCTTTCTGGAGAGTTTTTATCATAAATGGGTGTTGAATTTTGTCAAAGGCTTTCTCTGCATCTATTGAGATAATCATATGGTTTTTGTTTTTCAATTTGTTAATGTGGTGTATTACATTGATTGATTTGCGGATATTGAAGAATCCTTGCATCCCTGGGATAAAGCCCACTTGGTCATGGTGTATGATCTTTTTAATGTGTTGTTGGATTCTGATTGCTAGAATTTTGTTTAGGATTTTTGCATCTATGTTCATCAGTGATATTGGCCTGTAGTTTTCTTTTTTTGTGGGATCTTTGTCAGGTTTTGGTATTAGGGTGATGGTGGGGTCTATGAAAACTCTTAGGTAATGTCTATTAATCTGAGAGTGTACATATTAGAATTAATTTTTAAATTATGCTTTATTCATATAAATTTAAGTTGTGGTTTATATACAATATATACAGCAATGAAAACATACAACATTTAACCACACTAATGATCTCAAAAACTAAAGTAGACACAGACATGCAGAAAATTACAAACTGTATGATTGCATTTATATCTTATGCAGAAACAATCAGGAGGGACAGGGGTTACACTTGACCTTCACACGGTAGATGGAAGGGGTCAGAACACCAGGCTTACGTGTGTAAAAAGCCTTGCACGGAGCAGGTAATCAAAAGAAGGAGACTACAGTTCTGATCCTTCAGTTCATGCCATAAGAACATCATGACAGCTTTCAAAAAACTGTTCAAAGTGGAACAGTCTATAGGAATCTATACTATCTCTGTTAGGGGAAGCACACTGATTGAAACCGCCCACCCTGGCCAGGCACCATAGTAACCATTTGCATGAGCTGTTTTAGGACAGGAGATCCTGATAAGGAATAGGGAACTAATAAGCCACCACCAGGAGAAGGCAATGGCACCCCACTCCAGTACTCTTGCTTGGAAACTCCCACGGATGGAGGAGCCTAGTAGACTTCAGTCAATGGGGTCGCTGAGTCGGACATGACGGAGCAACTTCACTTTCACTTTTCACTTTCACGCATTGGAGAAGGAAATGGCAACCCACTCCAGTGTTCTTGCCTGGAGAATCCCAAGGACAGAGGAGCCTGGTGGGCTGCCGTCTATGGGGTCGCACAGAGTCGGACACGACTGACATGACTTAGCAGCAGCAAGCCACCACCAACCGGAAGAGTTTGGGAAAGGTCGAAAGGAGACCCCGAGTGCCCGTCCACTTCCCAGAATCCCTCTCGCTAGCATCCATCTTGGCTGAGCCATGCGTGCACCACCAGGAAAGACTCTGAATTAGAATGATTGGCCAAAGACCACCCAGAAACTAATCCCATCACCATAAAACCCGAGACTGCAAGCCACACGGCAGAGCAGTTCTCCTGGGTTCCCTTACCCTACTGCTCTCCACCTGGGTGCCCTTTCCCAATAAAATAAAATTGTCTCCTTGAACAATTCATTTCCGACTGTTAGACAAGAACCCAGTTTTGGGCCCTGGAAGGGGTCCCCCTTCCTGCAACAGCTCCATCACAAAATAGCTTGAATTAAAGACATTTTATAATACAGACATGATATCCTAACTAAGGAAAAGTACAGTCTGAAAAATAAGACATTTGTGCAAGAACAATGACTCTCAAGAAAAGTGTGGAGGGTTTTGTTAACGAGGAAAATTCAAGTAGAGACAGGAATGAGTTTCAAAGGGAGACTCACCGACAAACTGTCAGGCTCGTGGCAAATTGCATGTCACCATAGAGATGCTGCTCTGTGACTTGTTTTTCTTGCTAGTTCTTCTCTGAGAACAAGGATGCGGGTGTCAAGTGAAACATCTGATACCTTTTGCAATGTGAAACTGCCAGGAAGGAAATTTGACACATCAGCCAAGAGCAGAAAATTCAGGTTTTTAGTAAGTTTATTAAATTATAAAAATTTTATCCAGGCCAACTCATATCCCCTACTCCACTCACGGTTTATTGTTCAGTGTTAGGGAGTAAAACAAAAAAGTTCATTAAATGAGACAAGGCCATTGATGCAGGATGAGCAGGAATTCATACAATATACCATGTGGTGTTTAAGAGATGAATTCTACACAGCATGCAAAATATGAGAGGAATATATTTGGGGCAATTCTGATGGGCACACTCAACTGTATTTAGACGAGCTCTACAATACAGCAAAGGCAATGAGAGGTTTCCAGGGAAACCAATGGAAGGACCAAGCCAAGTAAGTATGGCTAGATAACTGGGCTTCCCAGGTGGCACTAGTGGTAAAGACTCTGCCTGCCAATGCAGGAGACGTGGGTTCAATCCCTGGGTCAGGAAGATCCCCTGGAGAAGGAAATGGCAACCCTCTCCAGTATTCTTGCCTGGAGAATCCCATGGACAGAGGAGCCTGGTGGGCTACAGTCCACGGGGTCACACATGACTGAGTGACTGAGCACATGATTAGATAATGTTGATGCTTATAACTTGCAGTATATTGATGTAGCGTGTTGATGCTTGTTCTTGTGAAGAGTATATATCTAGGATGCAAACTTCTACGTGTAGAAAAGCAGTAATTGATAAAAGTTTAGAATAAAAAAGTATTGGACTATTACTTAGACTTCGCTCTGTTTCATTCAACAATTATTTCCTGGAAATCTTTGCAGCTAGGGTAAGCATTCATCTGTTCATTTATTCACTCAGTCATGTTCGATTCTTTGCGACCCCAGGGACTGTAGCCAACAGGTTCTTCTGTTCATGGGATTCTCCAGGCAAGAATACTGGAGTAGGTTGCCATTTGCCTCCCCCTCCAGGGGATCTCCCTGACCCAGGGATCAAACCCATGTCTCCTGCATTAGCAGGCAACTTTGCCTCTGAGCCATCAGGGTAAGCATAAGAACTTAGAAATGAATAAAACATAGTCTCCATCCTCCAGACACTAATGAGGAATGGAGGCAGACACAGATTTTCTGGTGGGGAGACACAGGAGGAATGTACTTCATGCAAAACGAGTGGAATGTGATGGGAATAAAGAGAAGCGAGCTTACACAGCATCAGCCCTCCTGTTCTTTCATCAAAAAGCCATAATCCAGACTTGCATGCTCAGCCTGCAGGACTTGAAGCCACTTCATGGTTAAATATACTTTTGTTCAAAACGACATTCTGCATGTAAATAGCTGTCCTGTCTTCTTTCTCCCAAGATCCATTAAAAGGTTAAGAAAGCAGTGGTTTCATTTTTAAAAGTATAAACCCACAAAGTAAATAACAACAGGAAAGGGAGACAGCATAAAACAAGAGATTGAAGGAATTTCTAGAAGAAACTAGAAATATACGCAGAGGTGGCTGCAGCTAAGGGAGCCAGCCTTTCTGGGGACACTGAGAGCAGTTCCATAGTCAGGGAGCAGCCACGATGGACAGTGGCAGGGGGTAAGGGGGCTAATTAAACATCTGTGTCTGCGATGGTCAAAGACCCCCAATCCCAGGGAGAATGTCTGGCAGACAGAATTGTGTGTGTTAGTCGCTCAGTCGTGTCCAACTCTTTGTGACGCCGTGAACTGTAGCCCGCCAGGCTCCTCTGTCCATGGGATTTCCCAGGCAAGAATACTGGAGTGGGTTGCCATGACCTCCTCCAGGGGATCTTCCCAGCTCAGAGCTCGAACTCAGATCTCCTGCATTGCAGGCAGATCCTTTACTGTCTGAGCCTCCAGATACTCACTCATAAAGAAAACAGCAAGTGTTTTCACCTGAAGAAACAGAAAACTACCAAGGGATAATCAAAACAATTAATGTGGACTCTGTCATCCCAGGGTGAAGTCCTCCCACATTCCAGTGTTAGGGTAACCCTCCGTTTCATCACTAGGTCTCCACCCCAAAAGACACATTTCTGCCAATTGACAAATCCCACCAAGAAAACAGAGCACTAGTCAGTGTTTCCATAAGGCCAATGGAATTGCAGGAATGACCAGAAAGCTAAAGGAAGCCTGAAGCATGGCAAGAAAAAAAAAAACCACCCTGACAAATCATGTAGAAAAGATAATCCCAGAAGAAAAGGAGGTGAGCTTACACACATTCCTAATTCACATGAAAATTGATATTAATATTGCTAGGGACAAAATAGCTGATTATATAGTTAATCCCACTAGGGGATTGTAAATAGAAAAAAATGAGAATCCCTTGTAAATTAATGATTACGCAAGAAAACAGGTTTGCTTAACCATGAAACCAAGCAGGCTTGCTTGGCAACAAACCCATGAAACAGAAGCATGGGAGGTACCCCAAAACAGGAAAACAATGGTGGCCTGAGACACACATCCTGTCCAGTGAGCTCAGTAAGTTAATGCTCCCTACAACATGCTCTCTGCAGACATGAAAAATGATTATGTGTGGACCTAGCTTGACCATGCCGGGACAAGAAAACTCCCCTGCTCAGCCTGGAGGAGGAGCTGATGGTGGAAGCATGACATCTACTCAAGAAAGACAGAGAAGGACTTTTCCCCCTCTCCACTTTGCTTTGATTATGAAACTGTAGCCCAGTAAGTTCTTGGGGTGCAGTGTTCCTCATTCACCTGCTTACAAGCCTCATAAGCATCCTGTCCTAATAAATCACTGCTTATCTACCACTTTGCTCTCACTGAATTCTTCTCTGCACTGAGACAAAGGATTATGGTACCGGAGCTCTGTAGAGCCCCCAGAAATGACACCAATCGGTTTCAATATGAGAATTAATATGAGAATCTATTACATCCAAGAAAGGAGGAGGATGGGGGTAGATGCTATGAAGCAAGAACAACTGCTTAACAATCACGCCACTTTTTAGTTGCTTCATACTGGTGCCATGCCTTCTTCTACTTAATTCGTTTGCTTTGGAACACACTAGGGTTTTTTTTTTTTCAGTCGTGTCCTACTATTTGTGACCCCATGGACTGCATCACGCCTGGTTTTCCTGTCCTTCACTGTCTCCCAGAGTTCCTCAAACCCATGTTCATTGAGTCAGTGATGCCATCCAGCCATCTTGTCCTCTGTCGTCCCCTTCTCCTGCCTTCAATCTTTCCCAGCATCAGGGTCTGTACCAATGAGTCAGTTCTTCTCATCAGGTGGCCAAAGTATTGGAGCTTCAGCTTCAGCATCAGTCTTTTCAGTGAATATTCAGGACTGATTTACTTTAGGATTGACTGGTTTGTACAATTTAGGATTATAGTCCGAGGGACTCTCAAGAGTCTTCTCCAACACCCAATTTGAAAGCATCAATCTTCAGCTCTCAGCCTTTCTAATAGTCCAGCTCTCACATCTAGGAGAGAAATGTTCAATGGATCAATCTGAACATTTTTTCTTAAGTTGCATATGGGGGTCAGGACATTAGAACCTTAGGGGAGCAGTGTGATCAAAAACTACTTGATTCTTAGCTCTCAATAAGCAGCGTTTATACTCCAGTACTTTGGCCACCTCATGCAAAGAGTTGACTCATTGGAAAAGACTCTGATGCTGGGAGGGACTGGGGGCAAGAGGAGACGGGGACGACAGAGGATGAGATGGCTGGATGGCATCACTGACTCGATGGACGTGAGTCTCAGTGAACTCCGGGAGTTGGTGATGGACAGGGAGGCCTGGTGTGCTGTGATTCATGGGGTCGCAAAGAGTCAGACATGACTGATCTGATCTTATATCATGGAGAGAATGGAAATCGTACTTATTCATTCAACAAATGTCTGCCGAGTATCCACTCTGTGCCAGGCATTGTCAAGGCACCTGGGCTAGATCAGTAAACAAGATAAGAAACAGAATGAATAATGCGCCTTCCTCTCCTGAGCTGCATTCTCCTGGTTTAAATGCAAGAGGAGAGCTGAGTGCAGGGATGGGGATGGTGAGGGGGCAGAGGGTGGGGGCGGGGCTCGTGTCTGAAGCTCTGTAAGCTTTAGAAGGACTTTGGTTTTTAGCCTGAGTGAATGAGGGCCTTTGCAGGGAATGGGACTGGAGGAGTGATGATTTGAACAAGATCATGCAGCCTGCAACATTAATAACAGACTACAATGGACAACAGTGGAAGCAGAGACCAGTTAGGAAGTTGGGGTTTGTTGTTTTATCTGTACACATTTATTTATCATTTATCTATACGCAAAGCACCAGAGACTTCACCCAGATTGTAAACATCAGCAAAAAAGCAGTATTAAATTAAATGCAGTGCCCACGAAGTCAGGGGGTGGCAGAGGGAGGAGAATGCAGAGAAAACCGTGATCAGGGCCCACTGCTTCTCCCTACAAGCCCTTTTGTACTCTCCTGTTTTTCAGCTGCCTTCATGAATAACAGATTTTTTTAATCTGTTTTTTAAATTAAAAAAAAAAACAGATATTTAAATTTAGGTTAAATATGCCCACTTCAGTCTAGAAAGTAGCTCAAGTAAATGTCACACGATTAGATCCAAATTGCTCTTTTTTCAGTATTTGGTGCATGACTCATTCTCTAGAGTGGCTTTCCGGGTGATTTTAAAACATTTATCATCTCTTCGCAGGTAATGTGAGTGTTTTCTGGCCTCTTCATTTGCACACCTGCAATTCCTAGTATTAAACATCTGACCTCAGGTGAAAGCAAGGAGCTTGCCAGACTTGAATATGCAGCATAACATGGGAAAAAGAAAACCCAGGGATTCCAGGCTCTGCCGCTTAAGAGGAATGTGCCTCCCTTAGGCTCCCTGAGCACCTGCGAGTTGGACAGGAGATAAATGTCAGATTTCAGTGTTCAGTACCCTAGTAGATGTGAAACACTTCATCTAGGAAAAAATGCTTAATATTGATGTTTATATAGTTAATGTTTCACGTGCCACCGATCATACTACATTGCATAATGCTTCATAAATTCTATACATTTCACTCTTCCATGATCTTTGACAATAACTGTTGCTGTGCATGCTAAGTTCCTTCAGTCGTGGCTGACTCTTTGCAACCCTATGGACTGTAGCCTGCCATGCGTCCTAGAACCCCTGTTTTGCAACAAGAGAAACCACCACAGTGAGAAGTGAGAGAGTAGCCCCTGCTCACTGCAACTAGAGACAGTCCATGGGCAGGAAAGAAGACCCAACATGGCCAAAAATCAAATTTTTAAAAAATAAAATAGCAATTACCTTGAACTTTGATTTGTGAGGGACAGGTGGCTGTGATCCAATTTCATCATCTTCCAGTTTTAACATATTTTCTATCATGAATTCTTCATAGTCAAAGGAAACATTTTAAAGGACTACCTTATTCTATGTAAGGCCTTCCCAGGTCCTAGTGGTAAAGAATCCATCTGCCAATGCAGGAGATGTGGGTTCGGTCCCTTGGTCTGGAAGGTCCCCAAGAGAAGGAAATGGCAACCCACTCCAGTATTCTTGCCTGGGAAATCCCATGGACAGAGGAGCCTGGAGGGCTACAGTCCATAGGGTTGCAAAGGGTCAGACGCAACCGAGCGCACAGGCACATTCCATGTAAAATTATTCTCATGCAAATGACTTAATTTTTATCATATAACTTGAATGTTGGACTTTATGACATGATATTTATGACATGACATTCAAAGGGAATTATTTCAATCACCATGAAACACCTCTACATATATCTTATATTCGAGGCTCCTACAGTCCAGATTCCTAATTCATCCTTCAAACACCCCAACCATTCCTAGTATCAGGTCACTGAATGTTTAGAAACCAAACTTTCACTGGCTTGCAATCTTCAGCTCGGCTGAAGACAGCCTATGGATGACACATTTTTACAGAAAACAAAAAGATGGCCTTGTATTTTCCCTGAAACTTCATTATGGTGCTAACCTTTCCGCAAGGGATGGCATTTTAGAAATGCCACACACATTTTAACTTTTGTTCCAGTTGCTAATGGCAAAGATGACCTATTAAGGAAGATAGGAGGAAAACAAGAACATCATCAACCATGTAATAACCTCAGTCCTTCAGGGTCATTAATATCCTATTTTTTACTCAGGTCAATGTGATTTTATTGGGGATAAATTTCTATCACTATCAGAGGATTGGGGTATCCTGGGAGACTTTAAGTTATAAAGTCCTATGAACTTTCTCTTGTCAGGTTGATTAGGAGGAATTGCTTCTGATGATCAATTTCTGAGCCCAAATTCACATACTAGACAATGAAAGATGCAGGGTTGTTTTTTGGGTTTTTTTTTTCCCCTCATCCACAAATATGTCTTTAAAGGATTTTCAGATCCTCAAAACAGAGCAAATTTTCTTGTCTGTTCTAGTTTGAAGAATAATATGCAGGCAAAATAATCCACCCCACTGGACCATTCAGACTTGGGAAGGATATCATTAGGTAATGAATAAGTAAGGCAGCCTCTTGCTGAACTAAGCATAGTCACCAAGTCAGCCCTGACCACTAGCTAGATGGCAGTTGAAGATTTCATTGTGCTCAATATTTGGAACTTCCAAGCATTCAAATCCAAGGCCCCAATTTTAATAAATCCTCAAACAAAGGCATTCATTTTCAAAAGGGTTTGTTCATCAGATATCAGCTGAGACATAAGTATTTAGGTCAAATGCCACAGTAAGCGGTAGGATTAGCAGAGCCCAAGAAAGCACGTCCTTGCCTTCACAGCACTCGCACCCCTGATGGAGCTGAGGGAGACATAGCTTGAGGGGGCTTTGGGGTGCCTGGTGTTGGGGGACCATTGCCATTTTGTACGTGGTGGCGGTCAATGCCCTCTCTGATCAAAATGACTCCCATTTGTGTGGACTCTTTGCAGCCCCATGGACTGTAGTGTGACAGGCTCCTCCATCCCTGGAATTCTCCAGGCAAGAATACCCGAGTGGGTTGCCACTTCTTCCTCTAGGATGTCTTCCCTACCCAGCGATGGAACCCACATCTCTTAGGTCTCCCACATTAGCAGGCAGGTTCTTTACCACTAGCGCCACCTGGGGAGATGGCATAATACAAATACCATAGAGTGGATGGCTTAAACAGAAAACATTTATTTTTAACCATTCCCGGAGGCTGGGAAGTCCAAGATCAAGGCAGATTCGGAGTCTGGAGAGGAACTGTTTCCTGGTTCAGGGACAGATGTCTTCTCCCTCTGTCCTCCCATAGTGGAAGGGGGGCGAGAGGACTCTTGAGGGTCTCTTACAACAGCACTGACCCCAATCCTGCAGAGTCCACCATTACAATCACCTCCCAGAGGCTGCACCTCTGAATGCCGTCACCTTGGGAGTCCACATTTCAACATGGGAATTTTTCAAACATGTTTACCAGAATATAGTTGATTTACAATGTTATGTTAGTTTCTTCTGTACAGGAAAATGGAAGTTACACATATACATACATCCACTCTCAGTGCTCACCCCTCCTTTTCCCACACTGGGCTTCTTGCTCTTCTGGGAAGACAAAAAAAAAAGTGCCTATATTGCTTTCTGGAACACCTGCCCCTATGTCTTTGCGTGACTCATCCCCTCACTTTGTTTGGGTTTTTACTCCAATGCCATCTTCGCAGAAAGGTCTTCCCAGAGACCCTACGTGAATGACAGCAGCCTTGCCTCCTGTGACACCTGCCTCTGCTGTTTCTCTTCCTAGGACTGTCACTCTCAAATATCAAAGTATATATATTTTTTGTTCATTTTTAAATTTTCTGTCTCAGCCAAAAGCATAAGCCCCGAGGGCAAGAACTTTTTTTTCTCCTTCATCTCTGTCTGTCCCAGAACAGTCAACAGATAGATGGTGGAGGGATGAATAAGCAGCCTTCCAGCCAAGGAAATTTAAGGATGCTTCTCAGGTCTTACACCTCTGCCGCAAAGGTGTTTTGTTTTCCTGAAAAAAAAGTCAAAGCATTAGTTGCTCAGTTGTGTCCAACTCTTTGCGGCCTCATGGACTGTAGCCCCCCAGGCGCCTCTGTCCCTGGGGATTCCCCAGGCCAGAATACTGGTGTGGGTGGCCATTTCCTTCTCCAGGGGATCATCCCAACCCAGGGATCGAACCCAGGTCCTTCTGTTCTCTGTCTCCTGGTTCTTTGGCTTTGGGGAGAAAGCAGGCGAGCATCTGCTTCGAGTCTCTGCTCCTTCGTGGTCCTGTCACCACCCGCGGAGCCCATCTCCACCAGTGTTTTGCACTTTTCACTGAAGCATCACTTAAGCATTCCCTTTCAGGTTCACCATGCACTCCCAGAAACTTGCTGTTTCTGAATCAAAGGAGAAGGCTTTTTTTTTTTTTTTCTGGTACTATGTTACATTTGGATTTTTTAAAAGTGTTTATTCCACAGTTCTTTGAAAAACTAGTGAAAGGGAAAGTTGCTCAGTCATGTCCGACTCTTTGCAACCCCAAGGACTATACATAGAACTCTCCAGGCAAGAATACTGGAGTGAGTAGCCATTCCCTTCTCCAGGGGATCTTCCCAACCCAGGGATCTAACCCAGGTCTCTCACATTGCAGGCAGATTCTTCACCAGCTGAGCCACCAGGGAAGCCCTAAACAGCAACGAATTCTCAGATTACTTACTTATCCTCAAGTTTTGCAGAATGGCATGCAAGACCTGGGGCTTCTCTGATAGCTCAGCTGGAAAGAATTTGCTTGCAATGCAGGAGATCTGGGTTCGATCCCTAAGTCAGGAAGATCCCCTGGAGGAGGACATGGCAACCCCCTGCAGTATTCTTGCCTGGAGAATCCCCATAGACAGGGGAGCCTGGTGGGCTACAGTCAATGGGGTCGCAGAGTTGGACAGGACAGAACAACTAAGCACAGCACAGCATGCAAGACCTGAGGAAAGCCATAGAGTTATTGAAAGTTAGTTAAGTCACTCAGTTATGTCCCACTCTTTGTGACCCCGTGGACTGTAGCCCACCAGGCTCCTCCATCCATGGGATTCCCCAGGCAAGAATACTGGAGTGGGTTGCCATTTCCTTCTCCAGGGGATCTTCCTGACTCAGGGATCAAACCCAGGTCTCCCACATTACAGGCAGACACTTCAACCTCTGAGCCACCAGGGAAGCCAGCATAGAGTTAGTTATTATGTGGTCTTAAATTATCTTTGTGTTAGCTGTAGAAAATACATGGGAACCAGATAAAGAAATAGTTGAGAACATAAACTTAGGAAAGACTGCTCAATGTTGGCGCCACTGACATTTGTGCTACATAAATACTTGTTGGCAGCACCCCTGGCCTCCTATCCACTAGGGACCGGGAGCATCCTCCCCCTGCCCTGTGTGACAGCTGATAATGTGGCCAAATGTTCCCTGTGGAGGGTGGGTTGGGGATCACCCCTCACTGGAGAACCACTGGCCTAAGAGCTTCAAATTCCCATTCCACCGCTTACCAGCTAAATGACTGTGGGCGAGATGACCTCACTGTGCCTCAGTTCCCGATTCCTAGATAATACTCCTTTCTTTGCGTGCTAATTGTGAAGATTAATGAACCAGTGCATAGAAAGTGCTTAAACCTGCACCTGGCTCTTCAACGCTCAATGTTCTTGGTGTTTAGTCATTGCGTTGTGTCTGACCCTTCTGTGACTCTATGGACTGTAGCCCACCAGGCTCCTCTGTCCATGGGATTTCCCAGGCAAGAATACTGGAGCGGGTTGCCACTTCCTTCTCCAGGGGAGCTTCCTGCAACCAGGGACTGAAATCTCATCTCCTGTGTCTCCTTCATTGGCAGGCGGGTTCTTTACCACTGAGCCACCAGGGAGGCCTCAATAAGTATTAGCTATTCTTTAGAATGAGAATTCTAAAATACAGCACCAGGCTGACTGGGTTTTTCTGATGAAGTGAGCTGTCACTGAGTGGAGACTGGCCCTTCAGTTCAGTCGCCCAGTTGCGTCTGACTCTTTGTGACCCCAGGGACTGCAGCATGCCAGGCTCCCCTGTCCTTCACTATCTCCCGGAGCTTCCTCAAACTCATGTCCATCGAGTCAGTGATGTGATCCAACCATCTCATCTTCTGTCGTCCCCTTCTCCTCCTGCCTTCAATCTTTCCCAACATCAGGGTCTTTTCCAATGAGTGGAAACTTAGGTACAGGTTTATGTACAAAGTATATTACGCAAAGGAACTTAAACACATATTAAGTAAAACAATCATGAGTCTACGAAAAGAATTATCCTAGGTCAAACATTTTTGGAATGCTTACTAGATGTCAAGGGCATTACATTTCCTCATTTTATCCTGAAAACAAGGTGGAATTTAATTATTTCAGTCCCATTTAACCGTGGGGAGATTTTAGCCTGCTGGGAATCAAGCCACTTGTCCAAACCCACCCAGATCCAAAGCAGCAGAGCCAAAACTTAAACCCAAGTCTGTGTGTGGGCTGTCATTTCAGTCATGTCTGACTCTTAACGATCCTATGGACTGTAGCCCACCAGGTTACTCTGTCTATGAGATTCTCCAGGAAAGAATACTGGAGAGGGTTGCCATGCCCTCCTTTAGAGGATCTTCCTGATCCAGAGATCAAAGCCAGGTCTCCTGCGTTGGCAGGTGGATTCTTTCCCACTGAGCCACCAGGGAAGCCCCTCCTGAGTACCTACCTGCCCATAAAGATTACTTGAGAGTCCTAAGCTTGCCTATTCTTTCCCATCTCTGGTCTGCGGTCTTCCCCAGGCTCTGACTTTTCTCCTTAGCTTTCCTCCTCCAAAAGAGGGCTCCCTCACTTCACATTCCCACCTCCCAGTGGAAAGCACTTTCTGAAACAAAGACTCCCTGGCTCAGACACAGCCCTAAGACTGCTCGAGGGGCCATTTGTGAGCAAACAGGCTTCAAGTTGGTGCTGCAGCTATGAAGGTCCTGTGATGAGACGTTTTCAAATGGCGACAGCCCTCATTTGAATGCCCCCTACCTCTTCCCCTAAGCAGACACTTCAGCTTCCCCTTGTTGAGCCCAACCAAAGAGTTAATCAAGCTCCTGAAATGAGTCCAGGGAGCTGAAATCATGGCATCCTGCCCTGCCTGCATATTTTTCAAATTTAAAGACACTGGGCTTCCAAAGAGTTGATACTTGAGGCTCTGTTAAATGCATAGAATACTGAGATTGGGCGTGTGGGGTCTGCCATTAGCCTAAAACAGCTGAAAGTGGGGCATGAGAAGAAATGTATTTTATTTTCTTCTTTTGACCAGATTCTTTTCTGATTTAAAAGCAGAATAAATCAATAAGCTCAAAAAGAAAAATATGCACAAATATATACATATCAAATAGTTTTTCTCATTTGTTTGCAGAGCTTTTAAATCTTAATTCTTTTCTTTAGTTCAATATAATGAGAGACCTGACGCTTCCCAGGTGTCACTAATGGTAAAGAACCCACCTGCCAATGCAGGAGACCCAAGAGATTTGATCCCTGGGTTGGGAAGGTCCCCTGGAGGAGGAC
Organism: Bos indicus; assembly: GCF_029378745.1. Taxonomy (NCBI): domain Eukaryota; kingdom Metazoa; phylum Chordata; class Mammalia; order Artiodactyla; family Bovidae; genus Bos; species Bos indicus. The sequence continues at coordinate 80,409,618 of NC_091771.1, read as the reverse complement.
ATGGCAATCCACTTCAGTATTCTTGCCTGGAAAATCCCATGGACAGAGGAAGCCGACGAGCTACAGTTCATGGGGTTGCAAAGAGTCAGACACAACTGAAGCGACTTAGAGAAAATCAAAGTGAAAGTCGCTCAGTCATGTCTGACTCTTTGTGACCCCATGGACTACACATTTCATGGAATTCTCCAGGCCAGCATACTGGAGTGGGTAGCCTTTCTCTTCTCCAAGGAATCTTCCCAATCCAGGGATAGAACCCAGGTCTCTTGCATTGCAGATGGATTCTTTACCAGCTGAGCCACAAGGAAAGCCCAAGAATACCGGAGTGGGTAGCCTATCCCTTCTCCAGCAGATATTCCTGACCCAGGAATTGAACTGGGGTCTCCTGCGTTGCAGGTGGATTCTGGACCGATTGAGCTCTCAGGGAAGCCCAAAAAGCAACTTAGCACACACACAATGAGAGGCCTAGTCTGCCTGGCCAGCCAAAAGTAAGATGCCACCAATGGGCTAGTTTGCACAAGAAGGCTACATCCCCTCAGAGAAACAGAAATAAGAAAAAGATTTTAAGGACTGATGTGATTAAGACTTTCAAGGGGCCAAACTGCAGAGATAAACTTTACCTCCAAGTTTCAATCAAAAAGGTGTCCTAGGGGACAAAGGGTCTAGCTTCCAGGGAGGGAAGATTTTGAGGGAGGGTACCCACTGTCAGGGACAAGTTTATGGTGAGGTGAGATGGAGACCTTTAAATAAGATAGTAGAAGGAAGGAAGACCACCTCAAGAAAATGGTCTGTTTAGAAAAAGTCATTGTAAAAATAGAGACTGAATAGACAAAGGGATCATGACCAAACCATATATACAGATGAACTCTGACCCACCACAAGCAGTAACCTGATGGGAAGCCAACTGCCTATCTACAATAAATAACCCAGGAAGGCAGCCTGCTGTCACAGACTTCCAGAAGCCAGGTTGCCATCTCTACCGACAATCCAGGGACTTAGAATAATTCGTGTAACAATCTGCCCGAAGGGCCAATTCTTGATTAACAAATCATCGTTTCCCTAATTTTCACTCCCTGCTTCCACCTTAGTACCAATCAGAGAAAGCCAAATAGGCACCCTGACCAATCATAGAGGAGCCACGCTCCTGGTTGGCCCGCCCCCAAGCCAGCAGCCTCCAATCAGGGAGGGGCCTTCCCGGCTTCCTCTCTGAGGCTCTCCCACTCCCCGGCCTGCCCTTGAGTCTCGGCCAGAGGCAAGGGATGTGGCTGCCTCCCTTGCTACAGCAAGCTCAAAACAAATAGCCCATTTTTCTCATGTGGTTGGTTTTTATTTCCACAAAAATAAACTGAAAGGTCTAAGGTATATCTCAGGAGCTTAATGAAAAGACCTCAGAGGACACTCTGTCACTTTGCCTGTAACCATAACCCACGTCTCTGTTCCCTGGGCCTGAGGCAGCCTCAGAAGGAAACCTGAGTCAGTTCAGCTCTATGAATTCAAGCACTGGTTCCTCATCTCAATTTGGCTCCTGGTTCTCGGACTTCCCTCGTGGCTCAGACGGTAAAGCGTCTGTCTACAATGCGGGAGACCTGGTTTGATCCCTGGGTCGGGAAGATTCCCTGGAGAAGGAAATGGCAACCCACTCCAGTACTCTTGCCTAGAAAATCCCATGGACAGAGGACCCTGGTGTCCATGGGGTCGCAAAGAGTCGGACGCGACTGAGTGACTTCACTTCACTTCACTTCTCAGTGTGGCTTTGGTAAGTCTCAAAATTCCCCAGACCCTCCTGTAACAATTGTTTGAGCTCTGAGGATTAGCCTTGTGAAATAAAATGTTTTCTGCTCTACACTCTACCAGTAAACAAGCCTTATCCAAATACAGATTTCTGAGCCCAGGTGGAACAAAGTCTGCTATTTGGAAGCCATCAGGTAAATTCCTCCCCAGTAAACACTGAGGAGCTGGGGCGGTGGGGGATGTGAGGTAGCCATCCACCACATTCACCATCTCTTATGTTAAACAAGGAATTCATATGTGAACAATAAAGAAAGCAGGATTGGCCCCGCATAGCTGGATGCATATGAAAGGAGTCATTTCAGCAAGCCCAGATGCTTGCAGCTTTCCATACATAGAAGATTGCTAAATCTCCTTATGTGAGAGATTTAGTTTTCTCTTAATTAACAGTGATCTTTTAATATTCAGATTACCTGCCCCTCACTGCAAACTTGTTTATAGTCTGGCTCCTCCCCTGCCTCCTTCGAGTCAGCTCTCTCCAGGTTCCCTGAGATACTGTCTCCCAGACTCAAGTCCTAACATTCCCACCAAATAAAGCCTAACTCAACTTTTTAGGGGCTTCCCTTGTGGCTCAGCTGGTAAAGAATCCGCCCACAATGTGGGAGATCTGGGCTTAATCCCTGGGTTGGGAAGATCCCCTGGAGAAGGAAAAGGCTATCCACTCCAGTATTCTGGTCTAGAGAACTCAATGGACTGTATAGTCGATGGGGTTGCAAAGAGTCGGACACGACTGAGCGACTTTCACTTCACCTTACAACTTTTTCGGTTGTGGGTATTTTTTTTAGTGGCCAGCCTCCAAGGTCTATATGCTTTTTTCATTTTTCTTTGTTTTCCTACGTGCCTTGGGCATTGTGTTTAGTCTATGACCAATGTCCCTACCCAACGCCTTCAAGAGAGCTTTGCACACAGAGGCCTTCTAATCACCAATAATAACTGACCGTCAAGAAACTATTATCTTGCAAGGATTTGGAATACATAACTCCTGCAAACGCACAGGCTTTTATTTGTTTTAACAAAGGTGAGTTTAAACTTGCTTACCGCAGTGAGTTGAAATGTCAATATGCATTAAACTTGGGCATATGCTGGTTTAGAGTTTTGACTAAGGAAGAATTAAGGATATAACATAAAACCCTAAGTCTCATGGCTCCAGAGAACATAAGTTTATTTTTCTCAGTAAAGCTTATTCCTGACCTGTGGGCATTTTGCCACCAAGAGGTAACTCTGGGACCTTATGGATCCATCATTTTCAACACCAGGTTCTCAGTTACCACATTTGCCTGCATCAAGTCAGAAGAGAAAGACTATGGAGCCAGGTGCCCAGGTATGAACATGATTTCTAGCACATTCTCTCAGCTACATCTCAATCATGTGAATACACCTACCTCACTGTAAGGAAAATGTGAACTAACTCTCAGCTCAGAGGAAAGAGAGTGGGTTTGATTAAGAGCTAACCAGTTTATGCCTCATTTATTAGGGCCAAACATCTCTGCTGTGAAATATCACTCCCCTATCCAAACACCTGGCTTAGTTTCTGGAAAATGTGCACAGGCTAAGCTCTAAATTGGATTCTTCATACATCAAAGGATATAGTCAACTCTTTACAGCTCAAGGCTTCTCAAACTTGAAGGGCAGCTCACAACGACGACAACAACAACAAAAAGTCCTGCCAAATTTCTCTGCCTTTAAAAAGAACTCTGTGCTTTAATTTTATTGCTTCTAGGAGTGTTGCAGCTTTCATGAGCCAGTGAACTAGTTAATTGGCTGCGGTAATAACTGGGTATTGGAAGGTGGCACCTAACCTAACAAATATTAAGAAACTGTGACTCTGGAGAATGAGCTTTCAAGGGTGAAGGGTGTGTCATGGGTCAACATGACACCGTACGTGACAGTTAAGGACAAGGGAGGAAATGACATTTTAGAAAGGTGAAAATTGTGAAAAATGATCAGCTTTGCCTTCCTTTCTGAGTCATTAAGACCATACGCTCTTATAAAGCTGATTTTTTTTGAGCTACAGTTACAGTACAAAAGAAGAAAAAGTTTGTTTAACATTCTGTGTCTGCCTTTTTTCCCATTTATATATGTATAGCCCAAGCAAATCTGATGAAAAAAGTAATTGAGATTTTGGTTCTAAAGAAGATCTTGATTTATTTTGACTTGTACACAGAGTCTAGCAAAATGATCTATGCCTTCCTACGGAAATGGGATGTCCAGATGCGAAGAATGCTGTGTGCTATCCACAGCCTGACCCATGGGCATCCTTCAAGGGCAGCCAAGATCAAGGTTCCTTCATCAGACTGGCACATGCCAAGCTTCATGTCCATTTCTACAGGAGTGAAACTTGAGGGCCATACTGAATTCGAATTTTCCCTGGAGTTCACCAGGAAGTAAGGTCCACTTTGAGGTGATTCATTGAAAAAACAGTTACAGAATAAAACTAGTCTGGCAGTTTTTTCAAATGGAAAAATGGGACATGATGTATGAACCTGGCTCACAAACAGCCACCTGTTGTCTATGGTCATTGGCTGAAAATCAGCTCTCAATTTTCTGGCTTGTTGTACAGCTCTCCCTGCTTCGGCCAATGACCACAATACAAAAGGTGGTAGTCTCAGTTCCTCATCCCAGGCCACAGGCCACCCCAACTGAATAAAAGTTATTATGGCAGGTATTTATAGTATGTGTAATATCGGAAAAGCATGTGGGCCCATGTTGTCTTTTTCCTCTCTGTCTCTCTTATTACTTGCCACTCCCACTTATTACAGTGCCTCTCCCATCCTCCATTAGCACGGATAAATTGCTGTTGATTATAGTTCAGTTCCTTTTCGAGTGGGTTAAGTGCAGTAAAATGAGCAGAAAAGTAGCAAGCAAGGCCTCGGTGTGACATCAACAGCCCGTAATGGCGTATTTTTACCTCTGGTATTTTCGCAGATGATTCTGCCTGAAATTCTCCAATTTCGGGTAATGATGCTAAAAGTGTGTAATGTAAGAAACTGGGGTAGAAGCAACGGACGAGGATGATGATGGTGATGGTGATGGAAGGGTTATGTGTGGATAAAAACCCAGGTCTGTGTGAAACACTGGTTGGGCTAATAACCCAAGGGGTAAAATGAGCCTCAATTCTATGGTTCCATTAGTAAAAAGGTGATGTTTTCAAATTTACTTTTAAAAAATGAAAAGAACGTATCTGACTGTCTATTTAGAAATGAGGGACCTGGCTTCTGGATTAGGAAAACCATTCTGGCTATAACTCTCTAGGGGCATAGGGATCTTTCACTTAGAATCATCCATTTTTTAAATCCCTTATTATTTTTTGCACTAAATTGTTGGACCAAATGTCGTGGGCCTCTTGGTGTTGATGGGATCTAGACGTGAATTCCTATTTATGGAACCATGAGGACGACTGCTGTGGACTCTTTCAGTAAACACGTGTACACCTTTCTATTGAATATACATCTAGAGGTGGCACTGGGGGGCCGCTGTCTATGCATATCTTTAGTGTTAATGTGTGGAGAAGGAAATGACAACCCACTCCAGTGTTCTTGCCTGGAGAATTCCATGGAGAGAGGAGCCTGGTGGGCTGCTGTCCATGGGGTAGCACAGAGTTGGACACGACTGAAGCAACTTAGCATGCGTGCATGTATTGGAGAAGGAAATGGCAACCCATTTCCCACTCCAGTATTCTTGCCTGGAGAATCCCAGGGACAGCAGAGCCTGGTGGGCTGCCGTCTTTGGGGCCACACAGAGTCAGACACGACTGAAGTGACTTAGCAGCAGCAGCAGCAGCAGCAGCAGTGTTAATGTGATAGATACGGCCAAAGCATTTACAGAGTGGTCATACCAATTCACACCCCTACTAGCAGTATGCACACATTCTTGTTGCTCCTATCCTCATCATCATTTGATCATTTTAAAAATCTTTTTCACTTTAGCAGTTCTGGAGGATGTGCATCAGTGATTTTTAATGTATTATGAATAAATCCAGCAGCCTCATTCCCTTTCAATATTTGACACTGTAAATGCCCTTCTGTATATCATAAACTCATTTCTTTCAGGTTCAGTACATCCTGAACTTCATCATCTTTCCCATCACACCATATCCCTCTATTATTCCTCAATTTTTAAATTAGAGTTTTTTAAATCTATGTATTTGGGAGTTTTTTTCAGTTGTGTCACATGGTGTGTGGGATCGAACTCACACACTCTGTGTTGGAAGCCCAAGCCTTAACCACTAGACCTCCAAGGAAGTCCCATGCTAAGCTTTAACAGAGAGAGATATGTTGACAGGATAGATCTTCATTAGAATAATAATTTTTGTTTGGGGTGTTCAGAAATAATAACCAGCCCATCATCAACATCATCTGACTTAATGTTTTTCTTTCTTTTTAAAAAATAATTATCCTTTCTTTATAAGGATATTTTCTTTAAAAAGATTTTGCTCTAAAAGATTTTGCTTGCAGATATTCTATATAAGAACCAAAGGAAGAAAAAAAAGGCAGGCAATATTTCCCAACCACTTTGCAGCGTTTTTCCTTTATTTTTATTTCTCTGCAGGCTCCCTTTCTCTCTGATCATATTCTATACTACAGCTTCATCTGCCAGCTCTGAGTATCTTAAGTCCTGTGATACCTGAGTCCAGAAGATCCCCTGTGTATCACTTCTCACCCTTGTGTATTTGTCACGGTGCCCTCTCTCTGCCTCTGGGTGATCCCTGTGCACCTCCGTCATAACAAGGTATTTCACATCACGACTGTAAATGATGGTTTCCTTCATGTCTTCCCAGGAGAGAAAGCTGTTCGAGGTTGTATTAGTTCACTAAGGCTATAATTTTATAATTTTATTCATTTATTCTCCCATTTGTTATTTGATTCTTTTAATACATATTTGTTCATTGTTTATTGAGTACCAAGCACTTTGATAGGACATAGAGATATGAATTATTGTAATAAATGATCCTTGTCCTCTGTCCTTAACTGAATTGAAACTGAAGCTGTTAGTTGCTCAGTCGTGTCTGACTGTTTGAGACCCCACTGACCGTAGTCCACCAAGGCTCCTCTGCCCATGGGATTCTCCAGGCAAGAATATTGGAGTGGGCTGCCATTTCCTCCTCCAGGGGATCTTCTGGACTCAGGGATCGAATCCTGGTCTCCTGCATTGCAGGCAGATTCTTTACCATCTGAGCACCAGGGAAGCTCCAACTGAATTGTGTCCCCCTCAAAATTAATGTGTTGGAGCCATAACCCTAGTGTGACAATATTTGGAGATAGGACATAGAAAGAGGGAATTGAAGTTAAACAAGGTTATAAGGGTGGAGCCCTGCTTCAACATGACCCCTGTCCTTATAAGAAAAGGAAGAGATAGCAAGGATGCTTCTGTGCATAGGGGAGCCCTGTGATGACACGGGGCAAGGAGGCAGCCACCTACCAGCTGAAAAGAGGAGGCTCAGAGGAAACCAACCCTGCTGGTACCTGGACCTTGGACTTTCAGCTTCCAAAACTGTGAGAAATTAATTCTTGTCATTTAAGCCATTTGGTATTTTGTTATGGCAGCCTTAGCGAGCTAATACAACCTCAAACAACTTTCTCTCCTGGGAAGACATGAAGGAAACCATCATTTACAGTCGTGATGTGAAATACCTTGTTATGACGGAGGTGCACAGGGATCACCCAGAGGCAGAGAGAGGGCACCGTGACAAGTACACAAGGGTGAGAAGTGATAGCAGAGGTCTTTCTCTTGGAAGATGATGCCTAAGCAGAGTCTAGAAGAATTAGCAGAGTTCATCTGGGCCGAGGGCAGGGACGGGCATTCCCCAGAGAAGAACCTACACCTGCTAAAGAACAGAGAACATGGCATGTACCGTGTTAACTAAGGAGTTCAGAATGGGTGCAAGGTAGGTGGTGAGGACGGACTCAAAATGAGAGACCTGAAACACATATTGAAGAGATTTTGTACCTTGTTAGGAAGCAACTGAATCGATAAATCAAGGAGCCTGTGAATGTTCTGGGGTAATGCTGTTCAATTTATAGAAAAGATCATCCCAGAGTAAATGCTGAGCCTCGTGGCAGACCACCCCAAACTATGCCTCAATGCCATGTTCATTATTTCAAATCAAAATGATTTAAGAAAGAACCAGTGCAAGAGGAACACTCTGACTCTCCTCTCCGGTCCCTGAAAGCGGGAAATAAATCTCCCTTGTGAAAGGTGCTCTCGTTGGACAGGAAGTAGAAAAACATTTTTATCACCAGAAAAATGAAAATTCAGGGCCAAGATGCTTATGAACAAAGACCTTGTTACCTCTTCACCAATTTACAAGCCCAAACCTTGCCTAAATTTTTACTAATTAAGTCGGCTCAGAGGTAAAGCCTCTGCCTACAATGTGGGAGACCCGAGTTTGATCCCTGGCTCAGGAAGATCCCCTGAAGAAGGAAATGGCAACCCACTCCAGTATTCTTGCCTGGAAAATTCCATGGGCTACAATCTATGGGGTCACAAAGAGTTGGACACAACTGAGTGACTTCATTCATTCATTTAAGCACCCAAACTAAAGTTTCTTTATCCTCTCAAATCTTCACAAATTTATTGTTTCTTTGTCTAAAAAGATATTAAAATTGCCTGTTTTGGTCACCCACCAAGCATTATTTTATGATCTCCTATGGGCTCGAAATGAAATTTTTTTCTCCTGTTAATCACTCCATCCTATCAATTTTATTATTAGTCCAGCCACAAGAACTCAAGAAGGATGGAGGGAGAGATTTCCTCCATCCTCGACATAAGGAATCCTATTTTAGCACCAAAAACTAAGGCAGCCATATGTGCTGGTTTTGCAAGGCTCTACTGCTTAAAAATATTTTGCCTTTTCAGATGGTGCATCAGAATACAGCCCAACTTGGGGTTAGGGAAACTGTGTTACCATAACCTCATTCCATCCCACACACCATATTGTTTTTTCCAAATAAATGGTGACTTTGCTTCTAGTGGGTATCCTGTATAGAAAATAATCCTGATTTGTGAGTTGGCGATTCCTGCTTATGAATATTCAAGCAGACAACTCCAGTTAAAGCCACAGCTGAGCAAGCCTGGGCTGCAGGCAATGGAAATAATCCTCCCACAGCTACATTTATTTTATTAACAGCCTGAAGAACTGAGAAAAAAAGAATTAATGTTTTATTATAACCTTGTCTCTCATTCCAGGTGGCTCAGACAGTAAAGAATCCGGCTGCCAAGGGGGAGACCTGGGTTTGATTCCTGGGTCAGGAAGATCCCCTGGAGAAGGGAATGGCAACCCACTCCAGTATTCTTGCTGGGAGAATTTCATGGACAGAGGAGCCTGGTGGACTACAGTTCATGGGGTCAAAAAGAGTTGGACATGACTGAGCGACTTTCACTTTCGCTGGCTCTCATTCTGTGGGGTTTTTCTCCCTTTTTTCATTTATTAAAGTAGTAGGGCTTTTGCTATTAGAATATCAGAAACTTTAGCCAACTTAGCTGTAATTTCCATGTACCCAGGAGCTTCTTTTCTATACATACTTTTTTGGTCACATCACGTAACATGTGGGACCTTAGTTTGCCAACCAGGGATCGAACTCCAGTCCCTTGCATTGAAAGCAGAGTCTTAACCACTGGACCACCAGGGAATTCCTACCGAGAGCTTCTTATGACACAGTTTCTGCAGGGACTCAAATGCCAGGAACCCAATCCAACAATCAAGAGAAACTTTCGGAGGAATTCCCAGCGTTCCGTGGATCTGAGAACAATGGGCAGTTCCGGGTCACACCCCAGAGCAGGAACACGTCTTAAAAGCTTCCTCCTCCACAGCTTCTCACTTCCAGCCCCAGTGCCTCTCCACTCACCTCCTCTCTCTTTCTCACAAAGACCCTTCTAGTTCTTGGCTTTGTTTCTGCTTGCCCTTGCTCACTCCCTGAACCCTTCTCCAGCATAAAAGAACACCTAGAGCGTCCCCAGGTGGCTTGGAACCCATTCCATTTTCTTCCCACCATTTGGTTCTTCCCTCTACTCATTCTCCTGCATCTACTTCACAAGCAGCTTGAGAATCAAGAAGGCAGGGGTCAAACACTCCTTAGGAGGGTGAGGAGAAGGTGAGCAAGCAGTAATAAAATCTAGTGACAGTACGGCATTTCCTCAAAAAATTAAGCCTAGAAGGTCCATGCTGCTCCTAAGTCACTTCAGTGGTGTCCGACTCTGTGCAACCCCTTAGATGGCAGCCCACCAGGCTCCCCCATCCTTGGGATTCTCTAGGCAAGAATACTGGAGTGGGTTGCCATTTCCTTCTCCAATGCATGAAAGTGAAAAGTCAAAGTGAAGTCACTCAGTCGTGTCCGACTCTTAGCGACCCCATGAACTGCAGCCTACCAGACTACTCCATCCATGGTATTTTCCAGGCAAGAGTACTGGAGTAGGGTGCCATCGCCAGTTCTAGCAATTCCACTTCTAGGTGTATGTGGGCAAATACACCCACAAGAATGGAAAGCAGCGATTCAAATGGGTCTTGGTACACCAGTGTTCATGGCAGCATTAGTCACAATAGTCAGAAGGTGCAAGCAACACAGGTGTCCATCAATGAATGAGTAAATAAAACATGGTCCATCCAACCTTTAAAAAAGAATACAATTCTGATGCATGCTACAGCATGGATGAATCTTAATAGCATTATGCTAAGTGAAATAAGCCAGGCACAAAAGGACAAATACTGCATGATTCCACTTATATAAGGTGATTAGAAGAGGCAAATTCATAGAGATAGAAAGTAGAATCGTAGTTACCAGGGGTTGAAGGGTGGGAAATATGGGGAATTGTTTAATGGGTACAGTTTCAGTCTGGAATGATGAAAAAGCTGTGGAGGTGAATAACGGTGATGATTTCAAATGTACTTAATGCCACTGAACTATGCACTTAAAAATGGTTAATATAGTAAATTTTATATTATGTATATAATTCTAGATTGGCAGGAGGAATATCAATAACCTCAGATATGCAGATGACACCACCCTTATGGCAGAAAGTGAAGAGGAACTCAAAAGCCTCTTGATGAAAGAGGAGAGTGAAAGAGTTGGCTTAAAGTTCAACATTCAGAAAACTAAGATCATGGCGTCCAGTCCCATCACTTCATGACAAATAGATGGGTAAACAGTGGAAACAGTGTCAGACTTTATTTTTTGGGCTCCAAAATCACTGCAGATGGCGACTGCAGCCATGAAATTAAAAGACACTTACTCCTCGGAAGGAAAGTTATGACCAACCTAGATAGCATATTAAAAAGCAGAGACATTACTTTGCCAACAAAGGTCTGTCTAGTCAAGGCTATGGTTTTTCCAGTAGCCATGTATGGACGTGAGAGTTGGACTATAAAGAAAACTGAGCACTGAAGAATTGAGGCTTTTGAACTGTGGTGTTGGAGAAGACTCTTGAGAGTCCCTTGGACTGCATGAGATCCAACCAGCCCATCCTAAAGGAAATCAGTCCTGGGTGTTCATTGGAAGGACTGAAGTTGAAGCTGAAATGCCAATACTTTGGTCACTGGATGCGAAGAGCTGACTCATTTGAAAAGACTCTGATGCTAGGAAAGATTGAGGGCAGGAAGAGAAAGGGACAACAGAGGATGAGATGGTTGGATGGCATCACCAACTCAATGGATATGACTTTGGGTAAACTCTGGGAGTTGGTGATGGACAGGGAGGCCTGGCATGCTGCAGTTCATGGGGTCGCAAAGAATCAGACAGGACTGAGCGACCGAACTGAACTGATACAATTCTAAGGGGGTGGGGGGAGGTCTTTGCTGGTGGCTCAGAGGGTAAAGCATCTGCCTGCAATGCAGGAGACCTGGGTTCTATCCCTGGGTCAGAAAGATCCCCTGGAGAAGGAAATGGCAACCCACTCCAGTGCTTTTGCCAGGAAAGTTCCACGGACAGAGGAGCCTGGTAGTCTACAGACCATGGGATCACACATGATCTGTGTGATCTCAGTCGCACACGACTGAGCAACTTCACTTCTCACACAGTTCTAAAAAGGGGTTTTTAAAAGCCTATGAAGGGGAAAGAAGGGTTATTAATAGCATTGTTATGATACAGAAAATTTTGAGGTAGGAATGAACAGAGCTAATAACAAAATTTCTTGCTATTGATGAAAGCAAGAATATTGCTTTGTTACTCCATGAAATATCTGCATGGCAAGGTGTTTTTAACCTATGATGTGCATAGGTATTTTAACCTATGTACTTACTCACAGTACATTTTATTGCTGGTTGCCTTCATGATGGTGTGTTTCACTGTGATTGTTGTTCAGGCTTACAATATGTGTTTCCCACGTAGAATATTTGGGAAGAAATTAGGCGATATGAACAGAATATTTTGCCTCCACCCACAATTGCAGAAATTCCAGCTACCCTAAAAATATATTTGCCAAGAGTTCTAGGAGTCCCCAAGTCTCACTTTAGTTGCAGTCGCTGGTACCTATGGCCACCATAGTCCTCTTTTATTTTTGTTACTGGGGTCATGTCTTCTAGTGCCGGCCTTCCCTGGGAGAATGCAAAGTGAACCTGGGATGTGTTATCAAACTTGGAAGGAGCTCCAGGTGGCTCCGGGTTTACGTAGCATCTCTCGTGTTCTTACAGATGGACGTTATGGAGACCATTTTCTGGAGTTTCAGGAGATGTACTCTTGGAAAAGACATTTTCTCTTCAGCTCTGGTAACTTCTCCTTTTTATCAGATAATATCATGCTGTTGACTGTGCGGGTAGACATGAAAACTGGCAGATGGTTTCGACTCAGCTGTTGTCATCGTGGGGGAACACTGTGAAGAGGTAACTGTGATGAGTGGAAGGTGAGGATATGCTGATAGATTTGTGAGGGGGAGGGTTTCGAAAGGCAAATAAACTAGAAATTTATCTCTTCCCAGAAAGAAAGGAAATAAAAATAACAAGCAGAAAAGAAAGCCATCATTGCAGGAGGAGATCAAGCCACCAGTCACACACACACAAACACACACACACACACACACACACACACACACCAAAGGATGCAAATACAAGGATAAGTGAGCTGCAATCTGCTTTCTGTTTTTCTGCTAAAATCATGCATGTCCTGCTGGTGGATTTCAGCATAATCTAAATAACAGAGTACACAGCTGACTCTCATTCTTCCTCTGAATCCTGAAAAAGCCAGAGAAAATGTGTGAGATGAACACCTCAGGGAAGATGAAAGACACAAAACCAGGGATCAAAGGGAAACCAATCCAAGAAATTCCCCACCCGTGCAGCCACTGTCAGCAAAGACAAAAACATTTTAAAAAAATACTGATTTAGGCATGGGCAACTTCACTTTTACTTTTCACTTTTATGCATTGGAGAAAGAAACAGCAACCCACTCCAGTGTTCTTGCCTGGAGAATCCCAGGGACGGGGGAGCCTGGTAGGCTGCCATCTACGGGGTTGCACAGAGTTGGACACGACTGAAGCGACTTAGCAGCAGCAGCAGCAGACATTTTTTAGGCTCTTTGATCCCTGACTTTTAAAGATTGGTGTTAGACAAGGTAGGTGGATGTTGGTAAAGAAAGACCATGAGCTTGGGCATCAAACAGACCTGGATTCAAATTCTAGATCTAAATGTTTAAATGACTCTGTGAATTTAAATTTCTTAAACTTTTTATTCACCCATAAATGGGAGATAAATAATATCTATTTGATAGAATTATCTGGAGTATTAAATGAAATCAAATAGGCTCATTTCCTACAACAGATGTCACTAAAAAGTAGGATTTGTTCTTGTTGTTTAGTCGCTAAGTTGTGTCAGACTCTTGCACCCCCATGGACTATAACCTGCGGGGCTCCTCTGTCCATGGGCTTTCCCAGGCAAGAATACTGGAGTGGGTCGCCATTTCCTTCTCCAGGGGATCTTCCTAACCCAGGGATTGAACCTGGGTCACCTGAGTTGGCCAGTGGATTTTTTACCACTGAGCAAACAGTCATTAGATTTTAGTCATTACCTGCACCCAGCTTCTACTTGTCTTTAATAAGAATGCTATTTGGGAATTTCATTCCTTTTTGGAACATCATAAATTCTTAGGGCTGCACTCTGGCAATTAGTCAGCAAAAGCCACATTTCATAAGATTTCAGGAATTATCTAATTCAATGCATCCATATTTTTCCCTGACCTTCCAGGAAACCCTAAGTTAAAAAATAAAATCATAGAAGCTAGAGATGATTGAGATTTTGGTACATTTATTTGTTCTCTAAACACAGTACCAATAGTCTTAATTTTTTTAAGTTATGCTAGTGTGCTAGCTTCAATCTAAATACATTGTCACAATAACCCTAATATATAGGCACGATTGTTAATTTCTGGTTTAAGTACAAGCGATTGGGACAGTTCAGTTCAGCTGCTCAGTCATGTCCAACTCTGCAATTCCATGGACTGCAGCACACCAGGCTTCCCTACCCATCACCAATCCCCAGAGCTTGCTCAAACTCATGTCCATCGAGTCAGTGAAGCCAACCAACCATCTTATCCTCTGTCATCCCCTTCTCCTCCTGCCTTCAATCTTTCCCAGCATCAGGGTCTTTTCCAATGAGTCAGTTCTTTGCATCAGGCAGCCAAAGTATTGGAGTTTCAGCTACAGCATCAGTCCTTCCAATGAATATTCAGGACTGATTTCCTTTAGGATGGACTGGTTGGATCTCCTTGCAATCCTAGGGAGTCCCAAGAGTCTTCTCCAACACCACAGTTCAAATGCATCAATTCTTTGGTGCTCAGCTTTCTTTGTAATCCAACTCTCACATCCACACATGACTACTATAAAACCATAGCTTTGATTATATAGACCTTTGTTGGCAAAGTAATGTGTCTGCTTTTTAATATGCTGTCTAGGTTGGTCAAAGCTTTTCCTCAAAGGAGCAAGGATCTTTCAATTTCATGGCTGCAATCACCATCTGCAGTGATTTTGGAGTCCAATAAAATAAAGTCTGTCACTGTTTCTATTGTTTTCCCATCTATTTGCCATGAAGTGATGGGACCAGATGCCATGATCTTCATATTTTGAATGTTGAGTTTTAAGCCATCTTTTTCACTCTCCTCTTTCACTTTCATCAAGATTTGGAAAACTCAGCAGTGGCAACAGGACTAGAAAAGGTCAGTTTACATTCCAATCTCAAAGACGGGCAATGCCAAAGAATGTTCAAACTACTGCACAATTGCACTCATCTCACATGCTAGCAAAGTAATTCTCCAAACGAGGCTTCAACAGTACATGAACTGTGAAATTCCAAATGTTCAACCTGGATTTCGAAAATTTGGAGGAACCAGAGATCAAATTGCCAACATCCATTGGATCATAGAAAAAAACAAAAGAATTCCAGAAAAACATCTACTTCTGCTTTGTTGATTACACCAAAGCTTTTGACTATGTAGATCACAATAAACTGTGGAAAATTTTTCAAGAGATAGGAACATCAGACCGTCTTACCTGCTTCCTGAGAAATCTGTATGCAGGTCAAGAAGCAACAGTTAGAACCAGACATGGAACAACAGACTAGTTCCAGATTGAGAAAGGAATACGTCAAGGCTGTATATTGTCACTCTGCTTATTTAACTTATATGCAGAGTACATCATGCAAAATGCCGGGCTGGATGAAGCACGTGCTGGAACCAAGATTGCCAGCAGAAATATCAGTAACTTCAGATATGCAGATGACACCACCCTTATGGCAGAAAGTTTAGAAGAACTAAAGAGCCTCTTGATGGAAGTGAAAATGGAGAGTGAAAAAGATGGCTTAAAACTCAACATTCAAAATATGAAGATCATGGCATCTGGTCCCATCACTTCATGGCAAATAGATGGAGAAACAATGGAAATAGTGACAGCTTTATTTTATTGGGCTCCAAAATCACTGCAGATGGTGATTGCAGCCATGAAATTGAAAGATCCTTGCTCCTTGGAGGAAAAGCTATGACCAACCTAGACAGCATATTAAAAAGCTTTGCCAACAAAGATCCATCTAGTCAAAGCTATGGTTTTTCCAGTAGTCATGTATGTGAGATGTGAGAGCTGGACCATAAAAAAAGAAATCTGAGTGCCAAAGAATTGATGCTTTTGAACTGTGGTGTTGGAGAAGATGCTTGAGAGTCCCTTGGACTGCAAAGAGATCCAACCAGTCCATCCTAAAGGAAATCAGTCCTGAATATTCATTGGAAGGACTGATGCTAAAGCTGAGGCTCCAATACTTCGGCCACCTGATGCGAGGCACTGACTCATTAGAAAAGACCCTGATGCTGGGAAAGACTGATGACAGGAGGAGAAAGGGACAACAGAGGATGAGATGGTTGGATGGCATCACTGACTCAATGGGCATGAGTTTGAGCAAGCTCTGGGAGTTGGTGATGGACAGGGAAGCCTGTCATACTGCAGTCCATGGGGTTGCAAAAAGTAGACATGACTGAGCAACTAAACTGAACTGATTCTCCATTTTTCCTACAGTAATCTTAGGCATAAGGTGGAACTCACATTCTTCAACCCTCAAGCCTTGTCTGAAATAAGCTGACAGAGGATTAAAGGGCTCTTATTTACACAGAAAAATGTTGCCAATAACCTTAGATGCAAGTAGGAAGGAAACAGTTGATTTACCTTTTCTCTTTCATGATATTTTGTTAGAAGTTTCAAAGGTTGCCTAGAAAGGGCAAGTCTGCAATGGTGACCACAGAAGTTACTGCATTCAGCTACACTGCTATACCTGGCTCAAAAACAAGATTTCTAGATTGGCAACATGAATAGACTCTAGTAAATTTGTTTAAAATAAGTTTTAAATAGATTCCCTGAAAAATATGCACCAGACAAAAAAGCCCCAAAATATTTGAAGCAAACATTGACTGAGCTGAATGGGGCAAATGGACAGTTCTAGAATAATACATGAAGACTTCAGTATTTTCCACTTTTAATAATGGGTAGAGCATATAGACAGAAGATCAATATGGAATTAGAGGACTTAGATAACACTATAAACCATAGACTCAGCAGACATATACGGAACACCCAACCAGCAACGGCAGAACACACAGTCTTCTCAAGTGCACACGGAACATTCCCTAAGATGTACCATATGCTCTGTCTTAAAACAATGAATTTTAAAGATTTAAATCATCAAAATTTCCTTCTCTCTAACCACATGGAATGAAGGTAGAAATAAATAAAAGAAGTAAAGCTGGAAAAGCACAACTATACGGAATTAAACAACACACTTAGACAAATAATGGGTTTAGAAAAGAAATCGCTAGAAAAAATAGAAAATACCTTGAGACAAATGAAAATAAAAACACAACATACCAAGACTTGTGGGATGAAGTGAAAGCAGAACTCAGAATCAATTTATAACTCTATAACACATACATTAAACAAGAAAATCTCAAGTCAACAATCTAGCTTTATATCTTAAGTAACTCAGGGAAAGAAAAACAAACCTGAAGCCTTAAGAAGGAAGGAAATGATAAAGGTTAGGGGTAAAAAAAAAAAAAAAAAAGAACATAGAGAAACAACAGGGAGATTCAAGGAAATAAAAAGTTAGTTGTTTGAAAAAAATCCACAAAATTGACAAAACTTTAGCTAGACTAAGAAAAAAGTAGAGAAGATGAAAATAACTAAAAATATTTATGAAAGAGGGAACATTATTACAGACCTTAAAGGAATTTAAAGAATTATTTTTAAAAATACCATGAACAATTAAATGCCAACCAATTAAGATAATCTACAAAGAAATTCCTAGAAACATACACATTACCAAAACTGGCTCAAGAAGAGATAGAAAGTTTTAACAGCTTAGAGATCTGTTCTTAGGGAACTGAGGAGAATGAGCCCTTTTTGACATGCATAGGAGAATAAGCACTCTCCAGGCACCAGCCCAGATGTAAAATCTGAGGTTGGTGATTGAAAGCAGGGCTGCATAAAAACCACAGCCCGAATGGAACATCAAGGAGTTGATGGAATCAGCTTTTCGAGGCCTCTGTCACCAGCCACCTCCAGAGGCTGAATCTATCATCACTGGTCTGAGTCGGGGTCCTGATTAATGTTCCCTCGAGTGGCCTCATCTAGTGTCCTTTGAACTTGCTCCAGAAATCATCTCATCACCTTCTGGAGAAAGCATAAACCACACATCTCCACCATCTGCTGACAAGACTCTCGGTTCAACTTCCAAAGTTGAATTTGGAAACCGGATTCTCTTTTCTCTCTCTTCAGTGCCAACAGCCATCCCCACCACCACCTCCATCAAAACCATTATGTTTGAACTAATGCAGAAGCCTCCTAAGCGCTGCCACCCACACCCACCCCACCTCCAGCTCAGCCTCCACTAACCACCCAAAATGATCTTTCCTTCTAAATTCGTATTGGGGTATCTTTGATTTACAATGTTGTTAGTTTCAGGTGTACAGCAAAGTTATCCTGTTGTAGGTTTTTCCAGTGGTCATGTATGGGTGTGAGATGTGAGAGTTGGACCATAAAGAAGGCTGAGCACCAAAAAGCTGTTTCTTTCAAATTGTGGTGCAGGAGAAGACTCTTGAGAGTGCCTTGGACAGCAAGGAGCTCAAACTAGTCAATCCTAAAGGAAATCAGTCCTGAATATTCTTTGGAAGGACTGATGCTGAAGCTGAAACTACAATACTTTGGCCAGCTGATGGGAAGAGGTGACTCATCAGAAAAGACCCTGATGCTGAGAAAGATCGAGGGTGGGAGAAGGGGGTGACACAGGACAAAATGGTTGGATGGCATCATCGACTCAATGGACATGAGTTTGAGCAAACTCCAGGAGATGGTGAAGGATGGGGAAGCCTGGCGTGCTGCAGTTCATGGGGTCCCAAAGAGTCGAGAAGGCAGTGGCAACCCACTCCAGTACTCTTGCCTGGAAAATCCCATGGACGGAGGAGCCTGGTAGGCTGCCATCCATGGGGTCACTCACTTTCACTTTTCACTTTCATGCATTGGAGAAGGAAACGGCAACCCACTCCAGTGTTCTTGCCTGGAGAATCCCAGAGAAGGGGGAGCCTGGTGGGCTGCCGTCTATGGGGTCGCACAGAGTCAGACACGACTGAAGTGACTTAGCAGCAAAGAGTCGAACCCAGTTTAGCGACTGAACAATAGCAACTCTGTTTTAGACTCTTTTCCCATATAGACCATTACAGAGTATTGACATATACCAAAATGACCTTTTAAAAGGAATCAAATCCAGGCCCATCACTCTTCCACTTGAGTCCTTTCCTTGAATTCCTCTGACTCCTCAAACCATTCACAATTCTTCCCATAGTCTACAAGGCTCTGCAAGGTCTGGCCCCCTCTGGAGCTGTGAGGTTCGGGATGTGTTGGTCTTGTCTTCATTCCTATTCACCCCAGGATCTTCACACATGCTTTCCCAAGCTCCTGAATGTGCATCCTCTTGCAAGCCCCAACCTGCATCCTTAACTGGCTGACTCCCTCAGGTCTCGGGTGAAAGAGAGCCTGCTGAGCAAGGGTCCTGCTGCCTCCCCTCTTACCAGCTTAGGGCTCCTGCTGTCTCATCTCCTGCTTTTCCTTGGTGCCATTTACCAGGATTACAACTAAGTTATGTCTCATTATCTGCTTGATTTCTCTCCCGCCTATCCACTCTGTGAATAAGGACGGGGCCCACAGGGATTCCCAGCTTACCATTGCCTCACCCTTTAACCCAAGGTTTGGAACATTGTACATGCCCCGTAGGGTTTCCCTGGTGGTTCAGTGGTAAAGAATCCACCTGTCAATGCAGGAGATGTAGGAGATGGGGATTCGATCCTTGGGTTGGGAAGATTCATCTGGAGAAGGAAATGCAGCCCAATCTGGTATTCTTGTCTGGGAAATCCCATGGACAGAGGAGCCTGGCAGGCTACATGGGGTCGCAAAGAGTCAGACATGACTGACTGACTAAACAATGGGGCAGCCACAAAGATGCCCCATACATAGCTGTTGAATGAATAAAAGAATGATTAAAAATCATTTCTCTTCCCTCTAGAAAAAAACCCTCATATTTGTGGCTGAGTGTGTGACTCCTTTTGCAAGCAGACATCAAAAATTTTATTTTTAAGCTGCTTGGAAATCTTATTTAGGACAAATGAAGGCATATCACACAATGGGTAAAGCTAGGAAATGTTAAAGATGAAGAATTCTTTAAAATAAAATCCCATCCACCAGTGAATCTGCCCTAATTACAAAGCATCAGTTTGAGGCAATGACAAGGGATTCTGATGCAAGTATTTGAATAAAGAGCTTCTTTAAATTTTTTTAAACCCCAGGTAACAACCCATTTGAATTCTGAGTTCCAAGGAATAACAAGGAGAGATAAAAAAGACTTCCTCAGTGATCAGTGCAAAGAAATAGAGGAAAACAATAGAATGGGAAAAACTAGAGATCTCTTCAAGAAAATTAGAGATACCATGGGAACATTTTGTGCAAAGATGGGCTCAATAAAGGACAGAAATGGTAAGGACCTAACAGAAGCAGAAGATATTAAGAAGAGGTGGCAAAAATACACAGAAGAATTGTACAAAAAGAGCTTCACGACCCAGATAATCACGATGGTGTGATCACTCACCTAGAGCCAGACATCCTGGAATGTGAAATCAAGTGGGCCTTAGGAAGCATCACTACGAACAAAGCTAGTGGAGGTAATGGAATTCCAGTTGAGCTATTTCAAATCCTGAAAGATGATGCTGTGAAAGTGCTGCACTCAATATGCCAGCAAATTTGGAAAACTCAGCAGTGGCCATAGGACTGGAAAAGGTCAGTTTTCATTCCAATCCCAAAGAAAGGCAATGCCAAGAATGCTCAAACTACCACACAATTGCACTCATCTCACACCTAGTAAAGTAATGCTCAAAATTCTCCAAGCCAGGCTTCAGCAATACATTAACCGTGAACTTCCAGATATTCAAGCTGGATTTAGAAAAGGCAGAGGAACCAGAGATCAAATTGCCAACATCCACTGGATCATCGAAAAAGCAAGCAAGTTCTAGGAAAACATCTATTTCTGCATTGTTGACTATGCCAAAGCCTTTGACTGTGTGGACCACAACAAACTCTGGAAAATTCTGAAAGAGATGGGAATACCAGACCACCTGACCTGCCTCTTGAAAAATCTATATGCAGGTCAAGAAGCAACAGTTAGAACTAGACATGGAACAACAGACTGGTTCCAAATAGGAAAAGGAGTACATCAAGGCTATATGTTGTCACCCTGCTTATTTAACTTATATGCAGAGTACATTATAAGAAACACTAGGCTAGAGGAAGCACAAGCTGGAATTAAGACTGCTGGGAGAAATATCAATAACCTCAGATATGCAGATGACACCACCTTTATGGCAGAAAGCAAAGAACTAAAGAAGTTCTTGATGAAAGTAAAAGAGGAGAGTGAAAAAGTTGGCTTAAAACTCAACATTCAGAAAACTAAGATCATGGCATCTGGTCCCATCACTTCATGGGAAATAGATGGGGAAATAAATGGGTAAACAGTGGCAGAGTTTATATTTTATATTTTGGGCTTCAAAATCAGTGCACATGGTGATAAAAGACACTTGCTCCTTGGAAGAAAAGCTATGACCAACCTAGACAGCATATTAAAAAGCAAAGACATTACTTTGCCAACAAAGGTCCATCTAGTCAAAGCTATGGTTTTCCCATAGCCGTGTATGGATGTGAGAGTTGGACTACAAAGAAAGCTGAGCACCAAAGAATTGATGCTTTTGAACTGTGGTGTTGGAGAAGATTCTTGAGAGTCTGCAAGGAGATCCAACAAGTCCATCCTAAAGGAAATCAGTCCTGAATATTCATTGGAAGGACTGATGTTGAAGCTTAAACTCCAATACTTTGGCCACTGATGCAAAGAGCTGACTCATTTGAAAAGACCCTGATGCTGGGAAAGATTGAAGGCGAGAGGAGAAGGGGGTGACAGAGGATGAGATGGTTGGATGGCATCACAGACACAATGGACATGAGTTTGGGTGGACTCCGGGAGTTAGTGATGGACAGGGAGACCTGGTGTGCTGCAGTCCATGGGGTCACAAAGAGTCGGACACGACTGAGCAACTGAACTGAACTGAACAATATTTTTAAATTTCAGAGCACAGTCATTCATTAAAGCAAGGTTGTGGCACAAAGACATTAATAATTTGAAGTGTGATTTTCAATATTCCAAGGATCTAGCTATAGCATTCTGGCCAATCCCTCTCAGAATGCCATACGTGTAAGGCGAAGTAGAGAGTTTCCATAGCAATGACTTTTTACCAAGATTATGTAAACATTACTGCTGCCTCGTTCTTCCAAAGGCCCAAATTTTTCTTGGTTCAGTCAGACTGCAGCTACACCTTAGCCCTGAGCTGGAATTTGACAAGAATTTATCACAACAATAATTTTTCAAAGGAACAATACTAAGCGTGAGAGCTGACAGTCAGGCAGCTCCAGTGCTGGGCCTGAGTCCACTGGGTGTCTACACCTCTGCAGCCGCTGCCTCTTCACTGCGTGATATTTGCATAGTGATGTCTATTTTTTGGAATGTTTTCGTGAAAATCTGAGAGACACCCTCAAGTCATAAAGTAGGAATTACAGACCCCAGACTCTCCATATGTGAAAGGGAAAAAAAAAAAATGGACTTCAGGAAATAGAAGTGTATTGCCCAAAGCCCCACAATATCACATCCAAGTCTAGAACTAGGACTTTCTAGCTTATTCACTCGTTACATTAATCCACACCAAGAACCTGCTATTTCCAGGCATTGTTCTAAGTTTTAAGTATATGTCAGTTTTTTAAAATGATGTCTGCTTTCCCAAAGTTCACATTCTAGTAGAAAAATATAAAAAGGTTGTAATTTTGAGTGGGGTGGTCAAGATAGGTCTCCTTGAGAAGGAAATCTTTGAGTACAGGCTTGAAAGAAGTGAGGAAATTAGTCATACGAATATCTCTTGGGGAGGTTTCCAGGCAGAGAGAAAACACAGAGCTGGAAGACATCTGAGCAGACATAAGGGACTTTTTGTATGTGTGGTCCTCACAAGTGAGGCTGGGGGGTCATTGGTAATGATGTTGGTAATGAGTTGATGAAAGAGAACCATTAGACACATTTTTTGCAAGTAGAACTGATTTGTCTCATTGGATAACTGGCTGGATGGGTTGTACTTTCTCCGAAGGTGTTGAGATTATTTTGAAGCAGGCTCAAAAGACACTGGATGAGGATGCTTGATGAAATAAGAGTAACAAATCCAGACTGAGACCCACGTTGAGCAGGTTTGATGGCTGAGATGAAGAGGAAGGAAGCCATTGCAGCTGGAGTACCGGGAACAAGGGAAATAAGCGTTGAGACTGTGGAGCCTTGCAGGCCATTGCAAGGGCTGTGGATTTCACTCTGAGGGGAAAGAGGAGCCGGTAGAGAGTTTTAAAAGGGCAGGAACATGAATCTGCCCTTGGCTTGAACAGGCTGTTAGACCAACAACAGTCTGTCCAGGACAAAGATGGAGGTGCTACAGTCATTGAAGTTTGAGATGATGGTGGCTTAGACAATGGTGCTGGCAGTGGTGGTGAGAGGAACTAACCAGAATCCAGAGGCACTGTGAAGACAAAGTCAACAGAATATGCCAAGGGGCTGGGTGTGCGGTGTAAGAGGAAGAGGGCAGTCAGGATAGCCTTAAAGTTTTGTCTTGCTTTTTTTATTAAGCAAGAGATTTTACTGGGAAAGGCCACCCCAGTGGAGAGCAGGAGGGTGAGGGAACCCAGGTAAATGGCTCCTCCACATGGCTCACAGTCTCAGGTTTTATGGTGATGGGTTAAGTTTCCGAGTTGTCTCTGGCCAACCATTCTGACTTGGGGTCCTTCTGGGTGGTGCACGCATTTCTCAACCAAGATGGATTCCAACAAGGAGGATCCTGGCAGGTCAGTAGGTTACATAGTGTCTCCTTTTGACCTTTCCTGAATTCTTCCAGTTAGTGATGAGGGATAGCCCTAAAGTTTTTGACCCAAGTAACCTTCAGCCCAGCATTGCCAAGCGCTAAGGGGATAAATAAGGAAATTAGTCCTGAATACTCATTGGAAGGACTGATGCTGAAGCTGAAACTCCAATATTTTGGCCACCTGATGCAAAGAACTGACTCATTAGAAAAGACCCTGATGCTGGGAAAGATTGAAGGCAGAAGGAGAAGGGGACGACAGAGGTAAGAGGTTTGGATGGCATCACCGACTTGATGGACATGAGTTTGAGCAAGCTCCGGGAGTCAGTGATGGACAGGGAGGCCTGGCATGCTGCAGTTCATGGGGTCACAAAGAGTCAGACACGACTGACCGACTGAACTGAACTGAAGAGGATAAAACTAAGTGGCCAGGTCTGGAGAGAAGACACAGGAGGTCAGTTCTAGACCTAACAGGAGGTCAGTTATGAGCAGAGTGTAAGACATCCGCCAAGGAGGACATGTCGAGAAGGCTGGAGGGTGTGCAAGTGTGGACCTCCGCAAACATCCTTCGGCTGCTCCAGGGACTCCTGGCCTGTGCTCATTCCCACCTGATGGACTTCCAACAGCCATGGCTTGGTCTCCTCCAGAATGAGAAATGCGGCAGTGATGTTAAATCCTCAGCACCCTTCTGCCACCCTCAGATCTGCACTGGCCTTATTTCCAAGACAAATAACCAGTCACCCTCATCTTACCTCATGGGGCCCTCAATCAAGGAGCTCGTTGCCCAGCTTCATATGGCAGAAACACTATTCCAGAACTTTAGACACAGTATGAGGTGAAATTTTATGAAGTGACATTCTAGTAGATTGAGCTTGGTGCCATGTCTCTACTATCTGTAGTGTATTTAGCCATTTCTCCTACTTGATCAGAAGGATGCAATTTTGTGGTTTATATTCTCGTAGGAGAATTTCTTAAAAGCCTGGGGAAAATCACAAGTAGCTGAGTGATCCAAAAGCACCACGCTCAGTGCATCTGAATAACCTTGTCTTTGGTTAACAATGAATTGATGCCAGCAGAATGATCGTATTTTAAAACTTTTCCTATAAATGTGACATATGCATCTGCGTGTGTCAGCACAATCTCAGCTGAAAACATTCCAATGAATGACAAGTTGATTGGCCCCAATTTGAAAAGCACAGTGTATAAAAACATAATTTCAGGGTGGCCAACAATATGACAGATTCTATATTTTGCTTGTACACAGAACTGGGTTGAACTGTTTGGGGAATTTTGATAGTCTATGGTTGCTTTCAGCAAAGAATTGGCCAGAAAGGAGAGGGAGGAAAAAGAAGAAATGGAATTAACAACTGTTGGGCAACCATTATCAAATAGACATTATCTGAGAGAAAATGATGGGGTAAGGGGTGGATAGATAATCATTGTTTTATAGACAAAGGAGTGGCATGATAGAGAAGGAAAGAGCATTAGCTCTGCAAGTGAAGACCCCAGTGCAAATCACAGCTTTGTCGATACTTCAGTGAGATACCAAATTGCGCCATGTCTTTGACCCCCAGTTTTTAAATCTGTAAAAGGGGCATAACAATAGATATTTTCTAGGTGTGAGAATTGAACTAGATTTTACTTATGTGTACACACATACACACACACACCCTGGCTTAGGTCTATCTTGCGTTTCTCAGTTGTGTCCGACTCTTTGAGATCCCATGGACTGTAATCCACCAGGCTCCTCTGTCCATGGAATTTTCCAGGCAAAAAATACTAGAGTATTGCCATTTCTTCCTCCAGGGGATCTTTCCAACCCAGGGCTGAAACCTGGGTCTCCTGCATCTCCTGCATTGGCAGGCGGGTTCTTTACCACTGAGCCGCTGGGGAAAGGAACCCCCTTAATTCTAATTTCACTCTATTACACATGGTGTATTAGGGAGGCTCCAATGTGACATGGGCGGTGTTCAGTAAGGTACACCACTGTAGTGTAGACCGGGGGTCCCCAACCTCAGGGCCACAGCCTCAGATTAGAAATAAAGTGCACAGCAACTGTAAGGTGCTTGAATCACCCTGAATTGTCTTCCATGAAAGAGGTCCCTAGCGCCAAAAAGTTTGGGGACCGCTGGTACAGACAGCTCCCACCCATCACCCCCCCGCACCCCCCCACACACACGGTGTTTCTGCTAAGGTCCCTCGCGGGGTCTTCTTGCTTCGAAACCTGAGAGACTTGAAAGGACAAGCATAGGCCCTCTCTCTTCTGTCCACTCTCTGACATCAGTCAGGTGGGGACCCTTTCCTGTGGTCTCCTCATTCATATTCATGAGTTTATATCAAAAGCTGCGGCCTTGTGTGTTAAAAGCCACCGGAAGAAACTCTGTTAGAGAACAAGATGTAGTAGTGACAATGTACCTGGATAATTTGGGGAGCGAAGGGCATGAATAGCCTTCTAAAGGATCACTCACCAGTCTTCTATCAGCATACATCTTGCCCCATATTAAGGAGAAACAAGAGTTCGGCTCTGCAAACTGCTGACTTGTAAGGAATTTAAATCCCTTTATTACTTTCATTTTCTTCCACCTGCTGTGAGTAATAGTAAGGATGAGATCCAATTCCAATTCCTGGATCCCAAATAAAAAGAATGGATGGCATATGGAGGTCAGGGATTAAGCGGAAGGTGAGATGGCAGCAAGAATAAAACCCTGGAGAAAGAAAAATGAGGAGAGCCAAAAATGAGGGAAGCTTGGCTTTTCAATCTGATCCCATTGGGACCTTAACTTCCATATGAGAACTGTGCTTCTAAGGTGTTCTTTAAGCAAATGTTGATTGGGTTTTTCAGATCAGCTTTAGTGTGAGAAATTCCATGGTGCTGTTAGAAGTGAAAGTGCATAGATCAGCTCCTTTTCAATTGAATTTGTCATCAGAGCCAGATGAAGATATAAAAAAAAATAGCAAGTGAGGGGGTAGGGTGAGTAATTGCCTGACTTTTCTTCAATGTTTTGTTTTGCACTCGTCTCCTCTTGCATAGCGAAGTCATTTCAAGAACTAGGTTTATATTAGCATCTGTCTTTGGGGATTGAAGATAGAAAACCGAAGTGCAAACTTGCAACATACTTGCTGACTATGAAGTGCTCACGTTTTAGAAAATCTGAGTTATATAAGGTGAACCTCACTGGAGAAGAAAGGACAAGCCCTTCGGGGCACAAGCATTGGCACAAGCTGAGAGTAGATGAGGGCCACGTGCAAGCACACCTGGGAGAGGGGTTGTGCAGTGGGGTCAAGGTCAAGACCGAAGAGCTCTGGTGCTGGTGCTGCAACTTAACTGTGAGCAGAAAAGACGTCCAAACCCTGGTCTCCATGCAGAAAGGTCTCTGGCTCTGCAGCGTGGCCTCAATCAGCCTCCTGTCTGGAAAAGGGCAGGAGCTTCAACCATCCTGCTCTCCATTTTAGAGCACAGTCTTTGCCCTTGGTGCTCTTTGCCTTGGGGTCCTCTTTCCCATCTCTTTGCTCCTAAGAGGACTAAGAGTCAAAGGGAAGGCCAGTGTGAACTGAGAGGAAAGGAGTTACGTCTAGCAGATGTCCCAAACCAGAGAGATTAAAACACCCCTTACGGTCTGCTGCACGCCAGCCCAGAACAGCTCATGAGCAGTGTGGGAGACACACTCCGGTTCAGTGGAGGATCCCTCTCTGTAACGAGGGCGGTGCTTTTCACCTAGCGAACTGCTGCCCACATGCATTTCTGTGTTTCCCATATTTTCTACCACAAACATATTATTTTGACATCACCAAACTACAATAAATGCCATAAAAATGGAGACTAAGAGCTAAGATGTGTAAAACCTAAAATATAGTAACTTTAGGTTATTTACTCAGCTAACCACACTCCATAATTTTTCAGATTAACATCTTTCCCACTGCTTCTGGGATTTGTGAAACTGAAAGTGTTAATCGTTCAGTTGAGTCTACTCTATACGACCCCATAGACTGTAGCCCACCAGGCTCCTCTGTCCATGGGATTCTCCAGGCAAGAATACTGGAGTAGGTTGCCATGCCCTTGGGGATCTTCCCAACACAGGTCTCCTGCATTGCAGGCAGATTCTTTACCATCTGAGCCACCTGGGAAGCCCTTCTGGGGTTTGTACCAGTCAACGAATAAATGGCACTCTGCAGTTCATTATGAAATATCCATTTATTGGAACTTCCCTGGCAGTCCAGTGGTAAAGAATCTGTCTTCCAATGCAGGGGATGCGAGTTCCATCCCTGGTTGGGGAACTAAGATCCCACATGCTGGAGGGCAACTAAGCCCATGCACCGCAACCAGATAAGCCAAGCTGCAGCAAAGACCTAGATATAAATATATCCTGTAGATATAAATATATCCTGTAGCCAGTAGATATAAATATATCCTGCTGTACAGTCTCTAAGTCATGTCTGACTCTGCGACCCCATGGACTGTCCATGGAATTCTCCAGGCCAGAATACTGGAGTGGGTAGCCATTCCCTTCTCCAGGAGATCTTCCCCAACCAGGGATCAAACCCAGGTCTCCCACATTGCAGGCAGATTCTTTACCATCTGAGCCACCAGGGAAGCCCATTTAGAGTCAAAGGGATCAGCACTCAGAAATGCACTTGGGATCCACTGCATGCTCCCCATGGGCTCCTGACATCTTGAGGAGGAGTGCTAGGAACCGGGAGAGTGCATTAGCATCAGAATGCTGAATGGGTCTAGAAAGCGAGAGACCCTGGACAGGGAGGGACTTGAAACCAAGCGGACGGCTTTGGGTACGACTGGAAATGAAGGGTAAACAGAGAGTCACTCTGGGTGTTGGGAGAGAGGTGACACCGTCAGAGCAGCAGGTGAGAAAATGAACTTGGCAGCTGCATGAAAGACTGACTGCAGGGGAACCAGGCTGGAACCAAGGAAGCTGATGAGGAATGGGTTGTAATTATTGGTCTTGGAACAGAAGCATTTCTTTGCCATTAAATTGATCTTACCACAGTCACAGTACTTATGCAGTCCTACAATAAAATGGCTCAGTATTTTACAGTAAGAACTCTCCAAGGAAACCCCAATATTCATGTCCCAACAGATGTAAAAAGGAAATACTGAAGAAAGGGACACTCTAAAGAGAAATAAAAAATGAAGAAGAAATATAAAGACTAACATATCAGGGAAAGAAATTGCAAAACCAAGTGATTTGTAGAGAACTTGCATTCTTTCTTCAAAAATAGCTGGACTATGGAAATATAAACACTACCATATGTAAATTCGATAGCCAGTGGGATTTTGCTGTATGACTTAAGGAGCTCAAACCCGGGCTCTGTGACAAACTAGAGGGGTGGGATGGGATGGGCGATGGGAGGGAGGTTCAAGAGGCAGGGCTTATATGTATATACACCTATATACCTACGGCTAATTCACGTTGATGTATGGCAGAAACCAAAACAATATTGTAAAGCAATTATCCTTCAATTTAAAAATAATTTTTTTTTAAATAGCTGGAATGCTGAATACTAGCAAAAGGCAATTGATGAGCATCTCATACACTGAAGAGCTGCTGCTGCTGCTGAGTCACTTCAGTCGTGTCTGACTCTGTGTGACCCTATACACGGCAGCCCACCAGGCTCCCCCGTCCCTGGGATTTTCCAGGCAAGAACACTGGAGTGGGTTGCCATTTCCTTCTCCAATGCATGAAAGTGAGAAAGTGAAAGTGAAGTCGCTCAGTCGTGTCTGACTCTTAGCAACCCCATGGACTGCAGCCTACCAGGTTCCTCCATCCATGGGATTTTCCAGGCAAGAGTACTGGAGTGGGGTGCCACTGCCTTCTCTGACACTGAAGAGTATTTCCTCTTAAAACTCTAATGAGAGAGAAAAGCATGTACACACACACAAAGCACAGGCGAAAGCACTGAACTTTAATGCCACAATAAGCGTCCTAGGCCCCGTGGAGTGTAGAGTGATTCAGAGGAAGGGGAAGGGGTGAGTGTGTGTGCACATGTATAAAGCAAGCAGAATTGCTGGGAAATACAGGATAGAGCCAGATGACCCAAGGACAAGATGATTGGGCTGACTAACAAATTGACTTTATTGTCAGAGACCTTTGCTGGAAAGGATGAGGATATGATTCAGTTACACATAGACACCTGAGGCCTTCCCTGGTGGCTCAGCTGGTAAAGAATCCGCCTGCAATGTGGGAGACCTGGGTTCAATCCCTGAGTTGGGAATAGCCCCTGGAGAAGGGGAAGGCTACCCACTCCAGTATTCTGGCCTGGAGAAGTCCATGGACTGTAGAGTTCATGGGGTCACAAAGAGTTGGACACAACTGAGCAACTTTCACTTTCTGCATCTGAAACTAACACAACATTGTGAATCAACTATACTCCAATATAAAATAAAAATTGTAAAAAAGATAAAGCCATTATCCTTCAATGAAAAATAAAATTTTAAAAAAGAATAAGATCATGAATGAGCCTGAAGGTGGCTGAAGGTAAACCTGCTTTTAAATCCCAGTTCAGGACTTCTTTGTGCCTTAGCCAGGTAGCCTCGTGACCTCTCAATAAATATCTGTCTGAAACAAGGTGAACATACTTAATGAAAGCATTGAGCAGGTTACACATAAATTATGTGTCTGTAATAACGCCTGGTGTATAATAAGTACTGAAAAATAACAGCATCGTGAAACTTGGATGCATTATGTATATATGTATACATAAAATATTATGGTTAATGATCACTTTAGGGAATGTACCAAGCCACTTGCCTTTAAATTTATTGAGTATTTATTATATGCCAGATGCTAAGTACTACAGGGATATGGCAGGGTCTCTGTCTTTAAAAGCAAACACAGCCTGCTATAGTCCTTTATTAAATCTCCAGAGCCCCATATAACAATATCAAGAAACTCAAGTGCCTGACAATCCCAGTGGATGGAAGACTGAAGAACCCTGGTAACCGTCCACCGCAACACCCAGGCCAAGGTGCTGGTCAGCCTGTGGGCGCAGCACTGTCCCCTCCTGGAAGGAGGACTTGATGACCAAGGTGTCTTAGATCTCCAGACTCAGAGCTGGGCCCCCCAGACTGCTCACCATACTTCAGAAAGTGGGGAAGGGGTGGACAAGCAGAGTGAAGAGAGTGTCCTCAGGTGAGGTCGGGATGGCCAGCTGACCCAGAGAGAAAGGACATCTGCAGGTTCTCCCTTTGCAGACACAAGCCGTATCCCAAACCCACAGGGAGTCCTGGCAAAAGCTGAGATGCAGAGCCCTGAGGGTTGACGTGAAGAATGAGTGTTCCCAGCCCAAAGGCCAAATCTCTAGTTTGATCTCATGTTACAAACAGACATTCAGCAGCCTGCAGTGCC
Source organism: Bos indicus (assembly GCF_029378745.1). Classification (NCBI taxonomy): domain Eukaryota; kingdom Metazoa; phylum Chordata; class Mammalia; order Artiodactyla; family Bovidae; genus Bos; species Bos indicus. The sequence continues at coordinate 80,378,546 of NC_091771.1, read as the reverse complement.
CGTGGCCTGGAGGTGGACCGCTTTCCTTCAGCCAACCACGTTCACATCCCTCAGCTACACACGACCACCCTCATCATGTCAGATGTCCCCACCTCCAGCAGAAAAGGTAGAACACAGACGCACAGAAAAAAATGTGTGATGTCATACAGGGCTGCTCGGGTACAAGACCATTAGGTGGGTTTTCATGGAAGGTTGTGGAATGATGGTGAGGCTTCAAGTGGGCTCCAGGGGAAAGGACTCACAGACAAGAGAGAGGAGGCAGGGGGTCACAGGAAGATGAGGGGGCTCCTTGCAGAGGAGCTGGGGGATAGAGAACAGGAGAGGAGGTCAGGAGCCAGCTCTCAAAGATACAAAATTCCAGCCTCACTCTGCAGACAGTGGGGTTCTTTCTGAGATGAGCATGATCAGGCAGAAAGCAAAATTTGAGTAATATTCACTGGACAATTCCAACAATGAAATTCTTCTTGTCCCTTCCTTCCATACCTTCTCCTGCTCAATTCGTATCTCCCTTAGTGACACCGTCACCCACAAATCTCCCTACACAGACACTTGGGAGTCATCCCTAAGTTCTCCTTGTCCCTGGATTCAACGTCTATGCAGACACTAAGTCCTGTCTGTACTCCCTTCTCTAAATATTTCTCATCATCCTCTCCTCCTCGACATCCTGTTAATTCAGGCTTGTCTTTTGGTCCTCTTGCCTCAAATGCCCTTCAGTTTATCACAGGTTGCCACCAGGCTGATTGCTCTCAAATGCAAATCTGACCATGTTACCATTCATGCACACTATTTTACCAGCTTCCCATTACTTCTGTAAGAAAGTCCTTGGCTTGCCATAAGAAAGCCTTTATGACCTGGTACTTACCTTCATCCCAGGGCTCGCCTACCCTTGTCCCTTCTAAACTTGTTCCCTACCCTTATGAAACTCCCTGCTGTCTCTAAAACAGGCCAGGCTGTTTCAGACCTCAAGGTCTCCACATGGGCTGCCCCATATTCTCAGATCTCCATTCTATTCTCTGCATGTCCTTCATCCTCCTGATATTCACTTATTCCTGGAGACAGGAATCTAGGCACAGGCAGAACCATCTGCATGAGGTTCCTCTGGCAGCTCAGGCTGACTTTAGAACCCTGCCCCCCACCGTCTCTCTCTCTCTCAGTGGTACACCCCACTCCTTCATTAATTGATAGCACATGTCACACTCTCTGGACTGTGGGCCAAGCTGTCTGTTTCCCGCTCTGGGTCGTTTAGTCCAGCCCTGAGTCCCCCCGCAGTCTGCTGGATGTTTAATAATTGTGTTGCACTTAATACGAGAAGAACATAGACACATGATAAAAATGTGTGCCAAACAGAGAGAAAGCTTGGAACTCACAGGATCTTGTGACCTGAGAATCCCTCTAAATGGAAGCTTCCAAAAGCCAGATGGAGCCACATCCTGGAGAGAAGTCTCACTGAGGTCCAGGTGACTTGGCGAGTTCTGTACCACCATTTGCAGGTCAGATTACAAAAGTGGAAACACGTGCCCATGCATATGTGGATTGTTTTATTCTGATTGGGCTCAGCAGGACCCAGAAATATCGATATTTCAGTGTGGCACCTACAGGGGGACTGAAGCAATCTTGCAGGTAACCCAAGGTGTCTTCTTGGTATCTTTCACCCATCCAAAATGGAGGCCCGTTGAGTCCTCTCTCCCGCCTCCGCCACCAAATGGCCCTTCCCATCCTTGGATGTGGAAGCACACCAGAATGTCAGGACAGACCTTCTCCCACCAGCAGGGCTCTGGGCCACCCTGCTGTTCTTCACAGCCAAAGGGCTTCCAGCATCGCCTCCAGTGCTTCCCAACAAACCTGGAAAGACAAGCGGAGGGCAAAGAGAACACAAATGCACCTGTAAAAATCGCCCTGCGATAACAGCCGCCCATGAGCTGGCGGGAGCGGTAACAGATGGCCACGTCTGTCTAATTTCCTAATCCCTAAGGTTGTACCTCTCTGCTTCCCTTCCATCTCTTTTCTTGGAACATGGTTTTGGCAGGCAGCCGGTCCCTTGGAATCGGCGGTATCCTTCAAAGTCATTCCAGGATGGTATGCGGTGGAAGCCAACCCACATGCTACCAAGAACGAGAAACCCAGAGTCAAAAGCATGAGCCATGCCCAAAACACATCAGTGACCTTGTCAGGACATTCCTGTGTCTTAGCAAAGCACATCAGTTGGTCAGTGTCCATTTTTAAAGCAGTAGGCCTCAGATGAAAGTTGAGAGCTATTTAGGCCATGTTACTTGCTGATTGCCAGCAGGTGCCTGAGTGCAGACAGGCCCTGCTGTCTAATTCCCGCTGCTATGCTGGCTCCTACCCGCCCGCCACTAGGGCACCACCTGTGGCCCCTCAGTTTCCTCATTTAGAAAAGAGTCTGGAACTTTGGATGAGCATGGACTAAAGCTGATCTTCTTAGTGGGTCTTCCCCAGAACAGACCACCATTGTCCTGGCGGTTATTAGCATTTGTAAACATTTTATAGCTTGAAAGGCTGACACCAGGGCTCAGTGAAGTTTTTTTCTGCCTTTCTCAGAATTGTAACTCGGGTGCAGAGCTGACGACAAAAGTGCTAAGAAAGAACCCCACGTTTAAGTTCAGAGAAACTTCAGTTGTTGGGCAGCTACCCCCGCTTCAGGCTGGCTGGGAAGCGAGTCTCCAAAGAGAAAAAACGAAGCACAGAGGAGCCAACAACCTGGACACCAGCCAGCAGCCGGGCGGGAAAGATCTGCCTCCTTCTCAGCCGCACACCAAAGCCCCGCTGGCCCCTCCCAGCAGTGGGGAGGGAGGTGGGAAAGATCTGCCTCCTTCTCAGCCGCACACCAAAGCCCCGCTGGCCCCTCCCAGCAGTGGGGAGGGAACACACAGGTGTGAGAGACTGAAAACTTGTGTCCCCGCAAACCCTCATGTGGAAGCCCTACCCCATGCCGAGGTATCAGAAGACAGGCCTTGGGAGAAAATCAGGGTTAGCTGAGGTCTTGAGGATGGAGCCCTCATAAAGGGGACTGGGCCTCATAAAGGGGACTCCTAAGAATCACAAGAGAGTCTACTTCCTTTCTGCTCCCCGTCATCTGAGAATACGGGGCCCTGATGTCATTCTTTCAGGCTATAAGACATGTACAAGATGTCAGCAATCGAGACTTCCCTGGTGGTCCAGTGGTTAGGACTCTGCGTTTCCACCGCAGGGGGCAAGCATTCAATCCCTAGTTGGGGAAAAGTAAGGACCTGATATAAAATAATAATAATAATGAATTATTCTTTTAAATTGTAATAAATTATTATTTAAAAACATAATAAATTGCTTTAAAATCATAATGATAAATTATTATTTAAAAATCATAATAACTAATCCTAAAACATAAAACAGCTCAATTTAAAAAAAAAAGATGCTAGCAATCAGAAACCCAGAGGAGATCATCACCAGAAACTAACCTTTTGATCTTGGACCTCCAACCTCCAGAATCATGAGAAGTTAATTTCCATTGTTTATAAGCCCAGCCTATGGTCATCTGTTGTAACAGTCTGAATGGACTAAGGCACTGGGATTAGAGTCCCAGCTGGCCTGCACTAGGTAAGAAGGAGGCCCACAAATCATAGAACAAACATTAGAAAAGACAGGACTGGAGTAAGCCCACCCTAAGACCTAAGCATGGTGACTGAAATTAAAAGACACTTGCTCCTTGGAAGAAAAGTTATGACAAACCTAGACAGCATGTTAAAAAGCAGAGACATTACTTTGCCAACAAAGGTCCATCTAGTAAAAGTTATGATTTTTCCAGTAGTCATGTATGGATGTGAGAGATGGACCATAAAGAAAGCAGAGTGCTAAAGAATTGATTCTTTTGAACTGTGGTGTTGGAGAAGACTCTTGAGAGTCCCTTGGACTGCAAGGAGATCCAACCAGTCCATTCTAAAGGAGATCAGTCCTGAACATTCATTGGAAGGACTGATGCTGAAGCTGAAACTCCAATACTTTGGTCACCTGATGCGAAGAACTGACTCATTGGAAAAGACCCTGATGCTGGGAAAGATTGAGGGCAGGAGGAGAAGGGGATGACAGAGGATGAGATGGTTGGATGGCATCACCAACTCGATGGATGTGAGTTTGAACAAGTTCCAGGAGTTGGTGATGGACAGGGAAGCCTGTCATGCTGCAGTCCATGGGGTCGCAAAGAGTCAGACATGACTGAGCGACTGAACTAAACTGAACTGGAGATCTAAGCATGAGCAGGAAGAGTCACACTGAAAAATCTGCTCTTCAATGATTATGTTTTAGGGAGAAAAACGTGAGTTTTATGTTCATACCCTGAGTTGTGACTCCACACAAACTTGTTTTCTGGCCTTAAGACAAGGCAAGTGAAGAAGGGCTTATTTATTCATTCCTTCAGCACATGTTTATTTATAATATATGATGTGGGGAAGATCCCCTGGAGGAGGAAATGGCTATCCCTCCAGTAGTCTTGCCTGGAGAATCCCATGGACAGAGAAGCCTGGCAGACTACAGTCCATGAGGTCGCAAAGAGTCAGACAGGACTTAGTGATGAAAAACAACAATGGTGTGGTGAATACAGTTCCTGCTGAGGAGACAGAGATGAACCAGGTGGGCAAACGCCTTCCTTCAGGGCGCTAGGTTCTGATGGGGGTGTGGACATTATACCGCGGCTGCGCAGTGTGCCCAGCTCCCGGTTGAGAGCAATGTTGAGGTGAGGAGAGGAAGGAACAATTCCAGACGAGTGCTCAGGGGGCGCTCTGGGGAGAGGGCCCTCAAACAAGGCGCTGAAAGAGTGAGGAGCGAGAGTGGGTCGTCCTCCTCCAGGGAGCTCTCCAGGGCTCCAGGGAGGTGGGGTGAGATTGGCAGAGTCGGGGAGTTCCAGTTGGACAAGAGCAGCTCAACAAAGGGGATACGGTGGGGACAAAGCAAGGAAATAGAGGCTGACCTCAGAGGCCTTGGATTTCAGTCGAGTGTGATGAAAAGCCCCTAGAGGGTTTTGAGCAGGAACATGACATAGCGTGATACATCTTGGGGAGTCGCCTCCGGTAGTTGAGTGGAAAATTGACTACGGGACAGGAGGAAAAAGAGGAAGGCGGTTCATGAGGCTATGGCAGCTCAGGTGGAAGACCATAAGAGCTTGGTCTGGGTGGAAGCAGAAAAGGCACCAAATAGTTAGCCTTGGGATATGTTTGGATAGCTGTTCCTCCTAGGCTTCTGGTCTGTCAAAGAAGAAAAGGAGTTAAGAGCCTCAGATGAAGGGTGGCTTCTACAGACCTGAGATGAAAAGCTTGACAATGAGTCCAAGAGCTCCCTGATAGAAGAACATGACCAGGAGATAAAGATCTGCAAGTGACTTTGAAATCGAGGAAGATGCCAACCCAAATGAAAGTATCTACTTGAGGTGAAAGGCTTCCAGGAGAGCCAGGAAATAGATACTGCCTCTCTGACAAGGTTAAGAGTGTGTGGGGAATTGTTTGCAGCTGGGTTCCCTGGAGGCAAGAATCTGCCTGCAATGCAGGAGGTCCATGTTTAATCCCTGGGTCAGGAAGTTCCCCTGGAGAGGGGAATGGCAACTCACCCTAGTATTCTTGCCTGGAGAATCCTATGGACAGAGGAGCCTGGTAGGCTACAGTCCATGGGGTCGCAAAGAATCAGACATGACTGAGCAAGTTACACTTTCACTAGCAGAGGTTCCAAAAAGGATCGTGGGGAAGCTTAGGAGGGCAACAATGATATGTGGTTCAGAGAAGGAAGCACAGAGCCACAAGAGGTTGGGACTTCAGACAAGATAGTAACTGGAGGAGCATTTTTTCAGTTTGGATGAAAAATGTGGATGAGTCATGGGGCAAACAAGTGGCCTAGAAATTTGTAAAGAACTGGACCTGGAAGTCTCAGACAGATTGAGGTCTCTGATGGATCGAAGGACTTGGACATCTCTGGAACGAGCCAGCTGCTCCTGGAAATCCAAGACCAGGTGGGCTGGCAACAGGATTGTTTGGTTCCCAGGAGCCTCACCAGGTGCTGGAAATGGCCTGAGCTCCAGATGGATGACAGGTCTTTCTGGACGGGCTCTTGCACAGCTTGTCTTCACTACGGTTCCAAGGGAACCATGGGCAACGGCGTCATGGATTCTAAAATAACTCTAGGTGAGATAGTTGGACTTTCTGTTTCCCTTGACTCAACTCCCACTCACAGCTCAATCCCCTGAAATCTGATTTTCTCCTATTTCCTTTCACCAAAACAGCTCTGACCAAGTTTACTAGTAGCCTCCACGTGGCTTGATCCAGTGGGCATTTTAAAGTCCTCATCTTTCCTGGCACCTCAGTTCTATGGACCCCACTCTTCCTCATGAAACGTTTTCTTCCTTTGGATTTCCACAGTGACACCACCCTCTCTTGACTGTGTTCCTACTCCTCTGGCCTCTCCCTAGCCCTGTCTCTACAGTCCTCATTGACTTACCCTTTAGGATGCTGTGGTTCTTTAATCCGCTCCCTATCTTATTTTATCTACTCTCGCCAGGCCAGCTTGTTCAGATTCATGATTTCAACTGACTAATAAATTGGAGGAAAGTTAAAAATGCTATAGGAGTACTTAGAGGTGTGTGTGACTAAGGCAAGACCAAGGTTGCTTGAGTTGGGTCATTGTTGCCCAAATGATCAATGTAGCCTTGTGTGGACAGCAAGCCCAAGGAGAGTATATGTAAAGTCAGAAAAGAGAACCCAAGCTGGAATTCTTCGTTGGGCTGGAAGACAAACAGGTAAGTACCTATAAATATGGAGGTGTGAGGAACGTTCAAGAGAGAGGGGACATATGTATACCTATAGCTGCTTCATGTTGCTATATGGTAGAAATCAACACAATGTTGCAAACCAATTATCCTCCAATTAAAAATAAATAAATTTACATTTTTAAAGTAATTGCTATTATCATTTGTCACAATTACTATTATTCTATAAGTTAAGTGCTTGTCTATACAAGGCCTGTGTTCATTACCTGTGCATTAACTTTTTACTAGCATTTCCCACATTGCACCAACTGCCTCTGTCCAAAATACTCATGCCTGCCTTTCAGTCACCATACCACCAGGCTTTGATTCATCAATTCAATCTTTCATCAGTAATTTTTATTGATTGCCTTTAGGATGTATGGTGATGTTTAAAGCACTAAAATACATCTCTATCCTCAGAGATTCTGATGGAGTATTGCAATAATCCTACTACTTACTGTTGTCAGCTTTTCCATCAGCATCAATTAGAAAAGACACAAAGGAGCCATGTGTTTATCAATTATTTTATCAAGGGAACAAGTACAGTAGCATCACTTGCAAATGATCAGCAATCATTATTGCATGCAACTAAAAAGGGTATGTTCTACTTATTAAAAATCCACAATGTAGCCAACTCTCATCTATAAACAAGGCAGTTATCTACAATGAATCTCATGGCAATCCTGCTGTTAAGCTTATTGATCTGCTCTAATGAATTACCTGCTTTGTTGACATCTGCACTCTTCAATTTCAAAGTTAACCACATTTCCTTGACAACCCTTCCCTCTATTTCCATTTATTTGCAGACTGTCTGCAGAGACAATCCAGTAGAAAGGGGATAACGCTCACTTTGGGACCAGAAGGCCTGGGTCCAAGCTTTGGCTTGTAATTCACACACAGAATCTCATTGTCCTCATCTGTGTGTACGTGTGAAAAAGCCTACACTCTCCTTCACCTCCTCCCAAAAGCAGGTGGTGAGAGTAGTACTATTAGGAAAGCTTTGGAAACCCAAGCCATTGTCCTTGCTCACTGGGAAATTTTTGAGTCATCTGTTCTCAGTAGCTTTATGGGGTGGATTGCCACAAAACTGCCTCACAAAGCAACAACAAATGCATTGCAAGTGACACGCGTACTTTCGGGTCTAAACTTGAAGATGCGTTCCACCTGATTAGATGCTCAGAATTTCCCTGGAAGAGAAGGAGGTAAGGGGGCTATTGTTCCCATTTTGCAAACAAGACAAAAGAGGCTCAAGGTGTAACAAACTGACCAAGAGCACTGCTAGAAAATGGCCAAATCAGGACTTAATCTTCCAAATTTTGTGATTTCTGGGTGCACACCCTTCTTTAACAAGAAAGATGCATGAATCCCTTCTCAGGGCAAGGAATGACAATTTCATAGCCAGAGAAAGGTATTCTCCAGGCAAGAATACTGGAGTGGGTAGCCATTCCAGGGGATCTTTCCAATCCAGAGATCAAACCTGGGTCTCTTGCACTGCAGGCAGATTCTTTACCATAAGAGCCACCAGGGAAGTGCAGAGAAAGGTAATGTACCTCCAAAAAGATTCATGTCTCCCCTGCTTATATTGAAGCATCAAGTGTATTCAAAACCATCACAACCTGATTTATAACAATCAGGAGAAGGCTCATTAAACTTTCTTTACACACCAAAAATAATACTACTCAGTGTTCACGTGTGACTTCAAACTCTGTAGATGTTGACAATAGCAACTAAGAATTTCATAGATGGTTGTGGTAATTATTCCACAATACAAAACATCTAGACACACTTCCTCTTTGTTGCACAGTGATGTTTTACAGATCAATCTAACAATACCACTTTAAACGTGCAATGCTCTGAGCCTCATTCTGGTGCCCATTTAATTTACAATAAGAATCCATAAATTGTTCTCCTTAGCTTGTCTCATGCGACAGAGGTCGGCACACAGGCTGAAGCTGAACTGTAGACAGACACCGTACTGTGTGTTCCAGTCCTTTTCAGCATGCGACACAGAAGGCTCCAAACTCTTAACTAAATGTGGACAATCTCTTTGACCTAATGAATTGAAATGCTATCGACCCCAATTTACATTCTCAAATTTTCAGGGAGAGAGAGTGAACCAAAGCAACTATTGTAGGAATTTTTCTGCATGAGTAAGATATTAAAAGCCTGATGTGACTGTGATGCTTGGAAATTGAAGGATGGTTTTCAGATGAGAGGATTTTGTATGCGCAAAGGGGTATAGACCCAAAGAGCCTCACGTTGTAAGCACTTCATACTTGATTTGCCAGAACTTGGTGGGGCTGCTCTAGCTGGGTTTTGTCGAGTGCTCAGTTCATCAATAAATGAAATACGAAATCCAAGCCCAGCTTTTTAATTACGAAATGCTTCTCCCTCCCGACAATCAGACTTTTACTCATTTCAGCACTGGAAAGAAAAAGTCATCATCATAATTCCTAGTAGCTTGCTTCTGTTTCCACTTCAGTAGATACCCCATAGACGAGAAGTCACATAACGGCTTATGCATCCCATCAGGTCGCCTCTGCCTGAACCCAGCTGCAATGCTTATCTAATTAAACCCCAGCGCCAAACTGTGAGCTTCTGCATCAATCATTAATATTGTATTTTGGATCACTTTAAATTCTGACTGGGAGTATGTGGCACCCCACACATGGGTCTCTGAAGGAGATTTTTCAAATAATCTTTAAGCGGCATTGAAAAAAATAAAACCAGCCGCCTGCTGTTTGATGAGAGCTCCACTCCCCTGCTGCACCCTGATTAGCTGTTAATACTAATTGAGAGATGAATATTGCTTATTCTGAAATGTGGAGTATTTTTGTTATTATTATGAAAAGGAAGAGGTAGCTCTTCTTGCCTCAAAAATGTGGCCCCTTGCCCAAATTTTAAATGGTACCCACAGAATAGTGGTTTCTGGGTCTCTCTTCTACAGTCTGCAAAGTCATTATACTTAATCGCTTCTTTTCTCTGGGGGGCCATCCACAAGTTAGTGAACTGTGATCTCCACGTGGGATTTGCACATTCATACCCTACATCTGGAACATGGAGATGCTCTTCACAGAGATCTGATGGCCCAGAAACACTTACAGAAATCTCTATCCTGCTAAGGCACGTGTTGATGAACTTGGGTTCAAGCTCATAAACCAAGAGGAACCGTTTCCTACATCGCTGTTCTAATAGACTGAAACCAACAGGCCAAGCCAAATAGGATAATTTAGACAAAGAGAGACTGGCAAAAACCAAACAAATATCTGCTTCCTTCTAGCATTCTAGGAAAAATACCAAGCAGCTGTGCCAAAGCATACAGCTCTTCTTTGTTCAGAAAAACACTCTGACCTTCTTGCAATCAGGGGATGCAGTCAGCACCAGGTTCAGTAAATATGTATGTAAGACAGGCTTCCTGACGAGGTGCCATCGACTGCAGAAGTGCAACAACCTAACTCAGCATAAATGCTGCTTAAAATTCATAGGAGAATAGGGCAAAGTGGGGGAACATGAGGTTCTAATTCCCCAAAGCTGAGAACGACTGAGCCTTTGCCAGAGAACTGCCTGGCACTTAGCCACATCAGCTACAGAGTGGTGGGGAGTCTCAGGGGATACAAATAAGAGAAAGAGGTTGATTCAAGAGAAGCAAAAATAGAAGGAATAGAGAGAGGTCTTAGGGTGGCTACTTGTAGAGAAGAGAAGGCTGAACAATTTAGGAACAGTCTGAAAGCCCATATGAAAGACCCTCATGAAGAGAATAATCAAAGGTGCCTTCTGAGTTGGCTAAAGATTGGGGCGTGGGGTTTAGGGCTGTCAATTAACAAAGCTGAGACTACATGTCCCAGAATTCATTTGTCTATGGGTGTGTGAGAGAGAGAAAGAGATATGCTTGGGGGAGGGATGCTGGTAATTAGGAAGATGGAAGTGAAGTAGCTGATGTTCAGGATTTGAAGGTCAGAGCATGGCTGTAAGGATGCTCTGTTGCCGCCCTGACATTGACACTGACTTTCCTTGTCAGCCTGAAGCAGCTCTATCTCCTGCTGAATCCCCTCCTCCAACTCCTTTGATTCTGAGGCCAAGAGAGTATTCAGCTTGCTGACAAAGGGTGCCTCTGCCCCTGGTGACACCCTAGCACCAGAGTAGGAGATTTGAAAGCTGTCAGAGACCACAGATTGCAGCCAGAACCTGCAGTTCCCAGTTTATCCTTCCTTCCCCACGTCACATCTGTCTCCTCCCAGCCCCTAACCCTACAGACACTCCTGGGAGCGGGTCACATTGGCTGCACTCACAAAGAAGAGTACTTTTCTTTGGCCTCTAATGGTTTAACTACAGCATTCTAGGTAACTTACTGTGCAGGTCTGTAGGAGCTGGGGTTGGAAATCTGTTTATAATGCTTCGTGAATCATAGTCTGATCCACAGACTTCATATTTGTTTTCCTATTATATGTGTAATTGTGGCAGACTCACCTGCCACAGTTAGTTGCTCAGTCATGTCGGACTCTTCTGAGACCCCATGGACTGTAGCCTGTCAGACTCTTCTGTCCATGGAATTCTCCAGGCAAGAATACTGGAGTGGGTAGCCATTCTCTTGTGGCTCAGACAATAAAGAATCTGTCTGCAATTCAAGAGACATAGGTTCAATCCCCAGGTTGGGAAGATCCCTTGGAGAAAGGAATGGCAGCCTATTGCAGTATTCTTGCCTAGAAAATCCCATGGACGGAGTTGCATGGCGGGCTACAGTTCACAGGGTTACAGAGAGTTGGACATGACTGAGCACATATACACACAACACAACACAAGTAATAAACACTTTATTTTAAGCCATGGAATTTGGAGCTGGTGGATAGGTAGCTTTACCACAGCAATAAATAACCTATTCACAAGCTGATACACAGAGTGAGGTCTTAACAAGATTATGTTGTTGTTCAATCACTAAGTCGTGTCTGACTCTTTGTGACCCCATGGACTGCAGCACACCAGGCTTCCCTGTCCTTCACCATCTCCTGGAGCTTGCTCAAACTCCTGTCCATTGAGTCCAGGATGCCATCCAACCACCTCATCCTCTGTCATCCCCTTCTACAAAAATCTAACATGTGGCATTGTTTTTGTGACCAGGTGGCAGATACAGCCTAGAAAAAACAGAAATAAAACTGTTGTAGAAACATGGAAGAAGTGGCAATAAAACTGTTATAAGAGGGTGGAATGTTGGTGACTCACGTTATTGTAGTGGCAAAGTGTGAAATGTAAGATAGAAAATGTTCCTGATGAAACTCTGGGCTTCAGCAAAGAAATTTTAAGGCAGCTGGCTTGAAAGCATCAGCTGGCTCTAGCTGGCTGTATATAACCAAGAAGTACAAGAAAAAGAGGAACTCAGAAAATAACTGGACAACTTGCAAGTTGCATGCAAAACACAACAGTGCCATACTCTGCAAATTTGGAAACTAAAACTCTTTTCATATCCAGCCGTTTCAGCCAGGAAAATATTCTCCAGTTAAGACATGGCCACGGGTACAGATCAAATTAAGGATGAATCAATGAGACCATTTGTCAACACTTCTTGGATCGTTAAGGAGATGTATGTAGACCCACAGTAAAAGAATCTCCCTGCAATGCAGAAGACCAAGGTTTGATCCCTGTGTCAGGAAGACCCCGTGGAGAAAGAATGACAGCCCGCTCCAGTATTCTTGCCTGGAGAATTCCATGGAGAGAGGAGTCTGGAGGGCTACAGTCCATGGGGTCACGAAAGAGTCAGACATGACTGAGAGACTAACACTTACTACTTATGCAGACCTAGGTTCAACAAAAGGTTCAACTAGGTTCGACAAAAGGGCTTTCAAGATTCTTAAGGAAACCATCCTACAGCAATATAAAGAGCAGAAGGAGTCAGAGGTTAAATAGAGACAGAGAAGTGTGTCTCCAAAGATTGCGGGTTTCAGTTTTTGACACACAGCGTACCCTGGACTAAAAGAAACCGAGAGTGTTTAAAATGAAACAAACAAAAAAAAGTCTAAGGCTTCTGCAAACCCAGCTTTCTACAAGAAGCAGGCTGAGAAAGTTGTTCTAAGGGTATATCTTCCAATCTTTCTTCAGCAGCGGTCAAGAAGTAAAACTAAGGACATCTCGGAGGACAGAGATAAGTGTTAGAGAAAACAGACTGGGGAACCACTCAGAAAAAAACCCCCACAATTTGAAGAATTGACCATGAGAAGATGCCTGGGCTAGTCTGATGGAAGGTTAGAGATGCAGGAGCAGACTGGAGCCACCCCTGTCATCCCAGCTGAACTCGTTCACAATCAGCTGACAGCTGGTCAACCACCCCAGACACATGAGCAGTAAATTCCTACTACGTTAAACCTTGAGTTTTGGAGCTGTGTGTTGAGCAGCACAATCCCAAAAAAACCAATACACCATTCCTCCTGGTCTCCCACTTGCCCTCCTCAAAACCCAAGTCTCAGTGTGCCTCTTACCTGAGGCCGCTCTCTGGATAACTTGTTTGAAAATCAGAACCCTCACTTCTATCCTCAGTAATTTTGTTATAGATTTATGAATCCTTGATATAGAGTCATACCTGTGCTGCCTTCCTATCATTAGAGATGCTTTCTATTAATCAAGGTACACCCCTCTCCACAGCCTCCGACTCTGCCACCAAGTTACCACCGTGTGTCCAGCCCTTGCAGCTGCAGACCTTGAGCACATGGGTTAAACAACCTGGGTCTCCTTTTTCTTATCTTTACAATGAGAACAGTGGAGGATCCTTGGACCCAATTTACACTCGTGGACTTCTCTGGTGGCTCAGCAGTAAAGAATCCACCTACCAACGGAGGAGATGCCGGTTCTATCCCCGGGTCTGGAAGATCCCCTAGAGAAGGAAATGGCAAGCCATTCCAGTATTCTTGCCAGGACAAGAATCCCATGGACAGAGAAGCCTGGAGGATTACAGTCCACAAGGTGTCAAAAGAGTCAGATACGACTGAGCGACTAACCTACCCACCACCAGCAGTTTCTCCATATCCTGTTAAATGTGTTTTTATATGTCATCTATTGCCCTAAAACAAGATGTGGTACATGTGGCTATTTCTATCTTACAGACGAGGAAACGTGGGGCACAGAGCTTTTGCAAAGCTCATCTAACAAGCAAACAGCAGAATAAAAGTCATCTTCACCTTGCCAAAAAAAGAAAAAAAAAAAAAAAAAAGTGGAACCAGTAACAATAATGCCCCCTTTCAGAAAAATGGAAAAAGCTGCTAACTGCTTCAATAGAAAGAAACCCGAGCTTAATTTATTCTTCTCGGAATTAAGAATGATTTGTAATATTTGGCAGTAAGGATTATAATATGCTTGAAGTTTAATAGACTTGGGAGATGTATTGACTAATTAGAAACAGCCTTGCTTGGAAGTGACTGCTTTCCGTGAATCAGGAATTTTGCCTCTGGGCACTTTTTCTCCACTACTCATAACTGAACTGTGAAGTTGGCAAACAATCCCTTTATTCAAGCACTGCTCTTTTCCTTGCTGGTTCATTCAACACAAGCATTATCGATTAGTGTCCGTGTGCCAGGCCCTATGCACTCACTTTGCCAGGCATGCAGTTGAGAGCCAGGCAGTCTGGTATCTGAGTTTTGAAGGCCAAGAATCAAACACTTCTGTCTGGAATTTTCTAATTAAACCATTTTTATGTGATGAGCACAGGGGCTTGAGGTATTGCAATACAGTGGTGACAAGCTGTATTGTTACCTGGTGCAACTGGTGACAAGCTGAGTGCCCTCAAAGTGAAGTTGCCAGAAGATTCTCCCAAGACCAGGCTTGAAGAGGAGATGATACTCAAGTCTAGTTTTTTCATTCCTGTGAGGTTGAGCGCTGAGCCCTCAGTCATCTCTTGTTTCTCTCACTTGCTATGCTTTGAAAACTCCCAGCTGTTCAGTCACTAAGCTGTGTCCAACTCTTTGAGACCCCATGGACTGCAGCACACCAGGCTTCCATGTCCTTCACCATCTCCCAGAGTTTGCTCGAGCTCATGTCCATTTAGTCGGTGATGCCATCCAACAATCTCATCCTCTGTCATCCCCTTCTCCTCCTGCCCTCTGAATTTCCCAACATCAGGGTCTTTTCAAGTTAGTTGGCTCTTCACATCAGGTGACCAAAGTATTGGAGTTCAGCTTCAACATCAGTCCTTCCAGTGAATATTCAGGGTTGATTTCTTTAGGATTGACTGGTTTGATCTCTTTGCAATCCAAGAGACTCTCAAGAGTCTTTTCCAATACCACAGTTCTAAAGCATCAATTCTTCAGCACTCAGCTTTCTTTATAGTCCAACTCTCACACATCCATACATAACTGCTGGAAAAACCATAGCTTTGACTATATGGACCTTTGTCGGCAAAGTGATGTCTCTGCTTTTTAAAACTCTGTCTAGGTGAAACTCCAATACTTTGGCCACCTGATGCGAAGAGCTGACTCATTGGAAAAGACCCTGATGCTGGGAAAGATTGAGGGCAGGAGGAGAAGGGGATGACAGAGGATGAGATGGTTGGATGGCACCACCAACTCAATGGACATGGGTTTGGGTGGACTCTGGGAGTTGGTGATGGACAGGGAGGCCTGGCATGCTGCGGTTCATGGGGTCACAAAGAGTCGGACACGACTGAGCAACTGAACTGAACTGAACTGATGTTTGTCATAGCTTTTCTTCCATAGCTTTCTTCTAGGGAACTCTTTAAAAGCAGAGGTGCCCAACCACTCTCTCCTTCTAGGAGAAGCTCATCCAGTGGGTGCGGGGGGCATGGGAGGGAGAAGATCTGGTCTGTAGTCTTTTAAACTTTGCAGGTGGGTCTTACACTCAGCCAGGGATGAGAACCACTCAGTGTGCGCTCCATACACATTTTCAATCTATGAAAAATGGATGAGCAAATATTATTACTTTTCTTCCATAGAAAGCTATGGAAGAAAAGCTATTAAAGTAAATGGGTACCATACTTTTCAAAGCCATCTGGTACACTGTTGGATATAAATTCTAAACCCAAGAGAGAAATAGGAGAAAATGAGGATCAGAGTTATGTGTACTATAATAGACCAAAGTAACATGGAGTCTCTTAGGTTGAAAATGAGGACAACTTTCAACACTAAAACCTTTCTTAGAGAAGATAGTATTTATACTTTTATAAGCTCTTTATTGAAAAACACGTTTTTCAAAAAGCTATAAATTTGTCAAAACTTTCAAATGATTGAATTTTACTAATTATACGTATCTACCTACATTTGAAAAATACTCATCCATACATACCCGAGACATTTTTTATTTAGCTTGTGTGCATGCTCAGTTGCTTCAGTCATGTCTGACTCCCTGCGATCCCATGAACCCTAGCCTGCCAGGTTCCTCTGTCCATGGGATTCTCCAGGCAAGAATACTGGAGCAGGGTGCCATGCCCTCCTCCAGGGGATCCTCCCACCCCAGGGGTTGAACCCGAGTCTCTTGCATCTGCTGCATTGCAGACAGATTCTTTACTGCTGAGCCACTGGGGATGCCCTTGTTCAGCTAACAGATGTTTGTGAACTCAGTAAGTGACTCTGTGACCCAGAGGAATTCATGGTCCACAAATCAGGAGTCTCAGACACAGACCACCTAACCAGCAATGAGATGAGAAGGAAATGTTTGCTTAGATTGAAGAAGAGGCAGAACTAGACTGTTTACTGGTAAGGAGTATTTTAGATTTCTACATAGTGAAAAAAAATTCACCAGGCCAAATATAAAAGGTTAAGTTGTGGTTTGGTTTCGTTTTGATAAGTTACTTACTATTCCATAGAATAAGTTGGTTTAGTATACCAGAGGAAAAGAAATAAATTAGACTAGGCCCTGAGAGATAAAAACTGACTTAGAGAGTAACTGAGATAGATCATTAATATTTTCTCAGAATAGGATCAAATTTAATATGATAATATCTGGAAGGATGTGGCCATGAGGAGAAAAGCCATTTGATTATTCAATTTTGTGAAAAGGCACTAATGCAAAATAATACACGGGTTAAGGATGCAATATCAAGTGCATACTTTAGAAAAGTAAACAAAAATAACAAAAGTCCCATAAGAAATCAAAAAATTTTATTTTAAAGACTTATCAAATGTCTGCAGGAAAAAATATATACATAAGATCAAAAAGTGGTTCTTTTATTTTTTTACTTAAAAACTTTTATTTATTTACTTGGCTGCATTGGGTCTTAGTTTCAGAGCACTTGATTTTCATTGCAGCACACAGATTTCCCTAATTGCAGCTCACAGGCTCTAGAGCAAATGGCTTAGTTGCCCCAAGGCATGTGAGATCTTAGTTCCCTGACCAGGGATCAAACCCGCATCCCCTGCGTTGGAAGGTGGTTTCTTAAACACTGGACCACCAGGGAAGTCCCCAAAACTGGTTCTTAAGTAGAAAACATTTGTGATTGAAAGGCAAAATACGAGAGGCTGTCAAAGAAAAAAGAAAAAGACGTCTTGTTATGGAATGGATAAGCTGCTGATGTAGGAAGGTCACAGAAGTCACCCAGTGACAAACAGAATTGTTGCTCTTCTTTCTCTTGTCTTCCTGTTTTGTCACATGGCCCCGAGCTGTTCTCTGGAAAGTATGAAGCTAAAGAAATGAACGAGGCGGTAAGGTGAGGATTCAACAACACCCAAGGCCCTCGTATCACAGGTCCACCTTTTCTCCCACACACGTGCCATCCTATCATTGGCCTGGTCTGGAAACAGAGCATGACTGGAACCGGAGAGGGGCGTGACTTTGCACAGAAAAGTCAGGAAGGCTTTTTCTGAAGGCAAGATTTGAGATCAGACCCTAATGATGCCCACTTTGTTTCAATATGAAAAGTGTTTATCTAGTTGTTTGAAAAATTAGTGACTGACGGGTAGAAAGGCAAGGTTTGGGGCTTCCCAGGTGGCTCAGATGGTAAAGAATCTGTCTGCAATGCAGGAGACCCGGGTTCAATCCCTGGGTTGGGATGATCCCCTGGAAGAGGGTATGGCAACCCACTCCAGTATTCTTGCCTGGAGAGTCCCATGGACAGAAGGAGTCTGGTGGGCTGCCATCCATGGGTCACAAAGAGTTGGACACGACTAAAGTGACTTAGCATGCACACAAGGCAAGGTCTGGATTGCGGTAATATTCGGTGAATGAAAAAAAAAATTGATTAAGCAGATTGCTCACTCCCCATCCTTACTACTCACACAAGCTCAGGTTACATTCGGGTTAAAAATTTGTATCTTGGGACTTCTCTGGTGGTTCAGTGGCTAGGACTCCAAGCTCCCAATGCAGGGGGTCAGGGTTCAACCCCTGATCAGGGAACTAGATCCCACGTGCTGCACTAAGAAACCATATGCCACAACTAAGAACCCAGAGCTGCCAAAAAAAAAAAAAAGGTGTATCTCTCGGGATCTCACACCAGCAATCAGAGCAGGTGCATGGGGACATCTCTGGGCCGAAGCATTCAGTGACAAGCCAGACTTCTCAGATGCCCCAGAAACCTGTCCACTCTGAGGGCACTGCTGTGGTTCACCTCTTCACCTTCTGAGTAGATACGTGCATGCGTGCAAAGTTGCTTTAGTTGTGTCCAACTCTTTGCGACCCTATGGATTGTAGCCAATGCACACCCACAGTCAGACACCTGGAACTTCCATACAGCAAACCAACAAAGAAAGAGAATCATCTTAGACGCTAATAATTAAGTAGATGTTGGGAAATCAAGTTTGGCGGTAAACTACAAACCACTTTTCACTCGCCCCAATTCCTGCTGATTGCTTGTCAAAATGACTCCCCAAACCCTTGGGAAAGCAACAAGGAAGGTTGGAGAAATGCTTTCGTATTGTTAAGCTGCTCTGTAATGAACCACTTCCTTTCCATGGTGACAGACCTCTTCAATCCAGGAAAAAGCTTTTAATAAATGCTTTGGTAAATAATCCTCATAATGATCATTGTGTTATTGACTAAAATGGTGTTGAATAACAAAACCGCCCTCCTGTAACACTTTAAAAGATAAAAAGGCACTAATTCAAAGGGGATTGTTTTTGTTTTTAATTCCAACGTGTTTCCGAGAAATCCACTTAAACATTTGCAGCAACAGTGGAAAATCTTTAAGCAGACAAATGAAAATTTTCTTCTCATTGTGCGTCGAGTAGTCAAATTGCACCCAGTATTGTAAAATGAGAGTGGTTTGTTGCTAGGCAATTCCATGAATCATCTCAAACCAAGTTTTAAGCAGACCAATGACAGTGTGTCCCCTTAATTTGTTTTTCTCAGTAGAGCACAGTTTTTGCTTGAGCAATAAAATATATGAACTGATCATATGGGAACCAAATTTTGTGAAACAATAAATAAATCTTATCCCAACACTGACTAATATTTAATGATAAGCATAATTGTTGCTATAATGCATGGAAATCAAATATCAGTGATCTAAAACATAGGCAATGATTGCACTTGGCATTATGTCAACACTGCAGATAAAAGTAACTCTGGGATCAGCCTGGGAGAAGAAAGAATAGGAAGAAGTTCTGAACTGTTTCCAAAAAGACCTACTAGATTCATGGGCCAAATCATGGGTCTCCATGGCTCGAGAAATTGCACTGGCCTCTGTTTTCAAGGAGAACATTGAAGGAGGCAACATTCCATGGGATTGTAGGTTTTAATATAGCTGCTATAGGTTAATCTTATAAATCACTGCATATGGTGACCGTAGCCATGAAATTAAAAGACACTTGCTCCTTGGAAGAAAAGCTCTGACCAACCTAGACAGCATATTAAAAAACAGACACATTACTTTGCCAACAAAGGTCCATCTAGTCAAAGCTATGGTTTTTCCAGCAGTCACGTATGGATGTGAGAGTTGGACCATAAAGAAAGCAGAGTGCAGAAGAATCGACGCTTTTGAACTGTGATGTTGGAGAAGACTCTTGAGAGTCCCTTGGACAGCAAGGAGATCAAACCAGTCCATCTTAAAGGAAATTGGTCCTGAATATTCAAGAAGGACTGATGAATATTCATTGGAAGGACTGATGCTGAAGCTGAAACTCCAATACTTTGGCCACCTGATAAGAAGAACTGAGTCATTGGAAAAGACCCTGATGCTGGGAAAAATTGAAGGCAGGAGGAGAAGGGCATGACAAATGAGATGGTTGGAAGGCATCACTGACTTGATGGACATGAGTTTGAGCAAGCTCCGGGAGTTGGTGATGGACAGGAAGCCTGGTGTGCTGTGGTCCATGGGGTCACAAAGAGTTGGACATGACTGAGCGACTGAACTGAATAAAGTAAACAGTTATACAATCATATCCAGTTCAAGGGGAGTAAAGGTGACTCTAAAGCATTATCAGTATATGAGCATTTGTGAAGTCTTTCTTCACTATCTGCAAAGTTCATGTGTGTATTTAAGGATGTAGATATGAATGGGCTTCTCAGGTGGCACTAGTGTTAAAGAACCTGCCTTCCAACACAGGAGATGCAGGAGATTCGGATTCAATCCCTAGGTTGGGAAGATCCCCTAGAGAAAGGCATGGCAACCCACTCCAGTATTCTTGCCTGGACAAGAGGAGCCTGGCGGGCTACAGTCCATAGGGTCGCAAAGAGTCAGGCATGACTGAAGCAATTTAGCACGCACATAGGTAGATATGAACAGTCATGTAAACAAGTAAAAAGATAAATGTTAAGGACAACCTTCAATCTTTAAACCATGCTATAAAACTCTCTCAAATTTATAGTGTAATATAGTTCCTTCTATTTGTGTGTTTAATAAATATTTCAGTAAGCAACGGATGGGCCCAAAATCTGATTTCGTTGAGATTTTGCTTGCTGGTGGTACAGATGAAACAGCGTGGACCATTTTGCCATTCTCCTAAAAACACAACAAAGCTCTCAGACCAGTTCTTACAGTGGCTTTTAGCTGGATTTGAGCTTTAACTCCTAAGGTCTACAAGCAATAAAGGAAAACTGGAGAGAACATTTCTGAGGATATTAGGGGATTTAATGAACAAGAATAGCATTTAAAGGAAGAGGGGGAAGGAGGAGTGAAAATGAACTTTCCCAAGTTTTTCCCTGTGAGAAGTACCCTTGTAATTATGCATGTATCTTAATTAAAATCACATATTCATGTTTTACTTTTTCAGTTGGTCTTGTATAATTAAAACTGCATCACATTTAATGTATTTATAATTATGGCCAAATGGTTATGTTAATGTTCATCTATTTCATGCTGAAAACTAACAAAAAAACACAAAGAACATTTCTTTAAATTGTTTCTCACCAGAAATTCAATCTCCTAATATGAAAGTTCAATGACCATGTGTCTTGAAAATGAAATATCTATTGAGATCAATAGTCACAGCATCAGATCCAAAAATCTGATGCTTGCAAATGCACAACTCAAACTGCTTTTAAGAGATAATCTATAGAGGAAATAAAAGTAAAATGAATCATTGAAGTTCTAATTAAGGTCGTATAGGAGATTTCTCACTAACTTAAAGGAATTAACAGCAGACAACCATATCTCCTCAGGCTATAATCATTGAGCTTTAAATCCCCAAATCTTTCCATTAAAAAAAAAAGTTCTTTTATTACAAGATCAGTACTTTCTCTTCTGTACGTAAAAACCATGACCAAATTGAATGCCTATTATTAAATCTTTGAGAAATTCTTTCCTAACTTTTTCCAATAAAGGAATTGCAAAAATGAAAGCACTTCAGGATATAAAAGTGTGTGTTGGAAATAGCTAACACTTGACTTAGGACCTTAGGCTCTTTGGAGGGATTTCAGGTGGGGGAATCAACAGCACTTGGATATTCTTGTGGGTTGATTGTGTCCCCTCCCCCAAGAATGATACAGCAAGTGGAAGTCATGACCTCTGGAATCTCAGAATGTGGCCTTATTTGGAAATAGGATAATTAAGGTGTAATCAGTTAAATTAAGATGGGGTCATACTGGACTAACGTGGGCTCTTGATCTAGTATGACAGGTGTCTTTATAAGAAGGAAATTCGGACATAGAGACACCTGGGGAAAAGGTCATGTGAAAACGGAAGCAGAGACTTGAATGAGGAATCTACAAGCCAAGGATGGCCAGGGGCAGCCAGCCACCACCAGAAGCTAGGAGAGAAGCGCAGAAACAGATTCTCCCTCAGAATTCTTCCTCCACAAGGAACCAAGCCTGTTGATTTCGGACATCTGGGCTTCAGAGGGAATAAATTTCTATAATTAGCCACCCGGTTTGTGGGACTTCATTAGGGCAGCCCCAGGAAATGAATACAAATGTGTGTGGAACTTGGAAGCTCGTCTTGGCAGATTTCAACTTGTATCTGCATCCTACACGTTGCATTAACCGTCATTTTTGCTTTCTTACAAATCCAAGCAAGAGGGACTTCCCTGGTGCTCCAATGGTTATGAATCTGGCTCCCAGTGCAGGGGTTGTGGGTTCGATCCCTGGTTGGGGAACTAAGATCCCAGGCACCACAGGGCAGCTAAGTCCATATGCTGCAACTAGATAGCCCGTGGACGGCAAAAAGACCCAGCATGGGCAAAAACTTGAAAAAATAAAATAAATTCAAGCAAGAGTCTTAGGTTCTGGAAACCTTGGGAACCACCTTTCTTTCCTTAGTTCTCCAAGAAACTGGAGAGAGGAAACTGTTTTCCCCGCTGTTTTATTGTTCAGTCGCTTAGTCAGACTGTTTGCGACCCCATGGACTGAAGCACACCAGGCTTCCCTGTCCTATACCATCTCCCGGACTTTGCTCAAAATCATGCCCATAGAGTCGGTGATGCCACCAGAAGTCCACTGGAGGAAGGAATGGCAAACCACTCCAGTATTCTTGCCTCAAGAACCCCAGTGAAGAGGCAATGCCACTTACCTTCCAGTAGTTATTCATAGACGTTTTTCTATCCAGGGTATACAGTGGGTATACAGGGGCTGAATGCGCAAATCCATATTCCAACACAATCCTAAATAAGAATGCACATAAACAGGCTTGGTGAGAAGCTAGCAGGAGTCATTCAATTCTATAGCACTTTTTGTTTTACAGAGCATTTTTACATACATTTTCTGGTTAATTTATAACAGCTCTACTAATCCCACTATTTTAGAGATGTAGGCAGTCAGAAAAATTAAATGACTTGCCTGTGGGCACACAAAAAGTGTAACTCACATCAGGCCTTTCAGTTCATACATCCTGATAGAAATTCCTAAGACAGAGCTTCTCATTGTCCAAGTTGATAAAGAGTCCAATGTGATTCAGTTGCCTGTAGCAAACTCTGTAGGCACAGGCTTACCTGCTATTCTTAAACTATTCTAGGGTCCTATTACTGTAATATCACCTTTTATTTATTTATTTTTTACTTACTGGGGATGTGTGTGAAGTCACTTGAGTCATGTCTGACTCTCTGAGAGCCTATGGGCTGTAGCCTCTCAGGCTCCTCTGTCCATGGGACTTTCCAGGCAAAAATACTGGAATGGGTTGCCATGCCCTCCTCCAGGGGATCTTCCCTACCCAGGGATTGAACCCACATCTCTTATGTCTCCTGCATTGGCAGATGGATTCTTTACCACTAGTACCACCTGTCACTGGTTTATTATAAAAGAATGGAATTCAGAAACAGCCAGAGGGAAGAGATGCTTAGGCTAACGGGTATGGGAAGGGGTATGGGCCTTCCATACCCTCTCCAGGCATGCCAGTCTCCCTGAATGTCCACATTTTCACCACTCGGTAACAAGCTCTGTATCACTACTTCTGATAATGTCCTTTTCGGGGGACTTTTGTCATCAGCACCATCATCAACAGTGTTTTTCCTTGCTCAAATGAGAAAGTGAAGTGTTAGTCGCTCAACCATGTCTGACTCTTTGCAACCCCATGGACTATAGCCTGCCAGGCTCCTCTGTTCAAGGGGATTCTCCAGGCAAGAATCCTGGAGTGGGTTGCTATTTCTTTCTCCGGGGGATCTTCCCAACCCAGGGATCAAACCCCAGTTTTCCACATTGCAGGTAAACTCTTTACCATCTGAACCATCAGGGAAGCCCACGAGAAAGCTTTATATTAAATTGCTTCCTTCTCAAAATAAAGCTCTAGGGATTATCTGACAGAACTGTTTCTGAAGAGGGGAAGTGGGATTATGGATGGCCCCAGGCCTACCAGGATTCCAGATGTCACCTGGGACATCAGAAACACAAGAGCATGAGGACTGACTTCCCAGATGGTCCAGTGGCTAAGAATCCACCTTGCAATGCAGCAGATTCAGGTTTTATCCTTGGCCAGGGAATTAAGATCCGACAGGCCAAGCAGCAACTAAGCCCATGAGCCTCAACTAGGGAGTCTATGCGCCACAGTGAAAAATCCCACATGATGCAAGGAAGATCTCAGGTACTGCAGCTAAGACCTGACACTACTAAGTAAATAGATATTTTTCTTTAAAAAAGGGGGAAGAAACACAAGAGATCTACATGCTTACATTTGACTGTCCTACATCTTGGGCTTACCCGGGGGCTCAGAGGCAAAGAGTCTGCCTGCAGTGCACGAACCACAGGAGACGTGGGTTCAGTCCCTGGGTTGGGAAGATCCCCTGGAGACGGACATGGCAACCACTTAGTGTTCTTGCCTGGAGAAGCCCAAGGAGAGAGGAGACTGGAGGGCTGCAGTCCATAGGGTCCCAAGGAGTCAGACACGACTGAAGCGACTTAGCAGGCACCCACAGACCTCCCATAAGCCAAGAGACTCAAATTCAATTGTTCAAATACCCCAGAAAATTAATTTGAAAAAGAGTGTGTCCCATCTGCACACTTTCATATTGACATTTATACTTCTTTCTTCATAAGCTTAAAGAGTTGTAAAGAATGTGAATTCTAACAGGTTGTAAATGCTAAAATCTTGAAATTAAAGCTATGGCATCCTTTTAAATATATGTAATGAAATCTAATTTGCAATATAGTTTGAAAGCCACCTGTCAGGAAACAGTTGCTTCTTCTTATTGCTTCTGACCCTGGTGACAAGTGTATCCTGCAGCAACAGGGCCCTTCATCACAAGACGTGAACACCCAAACTGGCCCTGGAGTCAGAAGCTAAGAGAGGGTGCTGGGGGAGCTGGGATACTTAAAGGCCTCAAACCAACAGGGTGCATCAGTAGATCAGGAACAACGTGCATGAATCACAAAACAGCTGCCACTCCCCTCGGGCCCTGCAACTCTCCCACCCTAACCAGAAACATAAAGGAAAGAAAATTCGGAGAGACATAGTCCAGCCTAAGCAAGCAGACTCTTTACAAAGTCATCCACATCATAATCCCTGCTGAGCCCGGGGAGCCAGCCCAGACTTGGAGCACATGCTGCCCACTTGCCTGAATAATGAAGTCTTTTGTCCCAAACCCAGGAGGCTTGTGTCTTCTGCCAGCATCCATGAATGAAGCTGTGGCAGGCTGACTCGCTAGTTTGTGGGGTAAGTAGTACGATCCTTTATGACCCTTGACACTACTGCTACCATTTTCAGTTCAGTCAGTCAGTTCAGTCGCTCAGTCGTGTCCAACTCTTTGCGACCCCATGAATCACAGCACGCCAGCCTCCCTGTCCATCACCAACTCCCGGAGTTCACTCAGACTCATATCCATTGAGTCGGTGATGCCATCCAGCCATCTCATCCTCTGTCGTCCCCTTCTCCTCCTGTCCCCAATCCCTCCCAGCATCAGAGTCTTTTCCAATGAGTCAACTCTTCACATTAGGTGGCCAAAGTACTGGAGTTTCAGCTTTAGCATCATTCCTTCCAAAGCAATCCCAGGGCTGATCTCCTTCAGAATGGACTGGTTGGACCTCCTTGCAGTCCAAGGGACTCTCAAGAGTCTTCTCCAACACCACAGTTCAAAAGCATCATTTCTTTGGCACTCAGCTTTCTTCACAGTCCAACTCTCACATCCATACATGACTACTGAAAAAACCATATCATTTTAACAGTGGAAAAAACATATCATTTTAACAGTACACAAATGAGGAGCTTGCCTGGTGGTCCAGTGGACCAATGCAGGGGTCTTGCATTCCATCCCTGGTCAGGGAACTAGATCCCGTGTGCCGCAAGTCAGAGTTTGCATGCAGCAATTAAAGATCCTCCATGCCACAAGCATGGCCAAAATAATAATAGTAATAATAAAAGAACATGAACGAGCTTTTTAAACTTTCAGAAATGTTTACATTTCCTTTCTTTTATTCATATTTCCATTGCTTTTCCTTTAGATTTATACCCTAATGTAATAAAGTTTAATGCTTGGAATTCATTGATCACATTATCACTCTTTGTTCAACAGAAATATGTTTACAGAAATTGCATTTTAAAAATTTGTTTCATTTCTTATGATTATAATGTTCTAAGTGTTACATTAAAATTACTATTACTGAACAACAGATCAATATATAAATGCATTTCAATTTTGAATAAATACTGAAGTGGGTTGCCATGACCTCCTCCAGGGGATCTTCCTGACCCAAGGATTAAACCCACATCTCTTATGTCTCCTGCATTGGCAGAGACACTAGCTAACCACTAGTGCCACCTGGGAAATCTTGAATAAATAATTAATAATCATTATTAAAAACTTATTGGAAATAAATCATCTATTAATGCAATACTATTTGAATCAATCCATTCAGAAGCTACCATGTATAATTTTATGTTAACAAGTTGAAAATATTAAACATTTTATAACATGAAGTAAGATTAACTACGCCTAGAATAAATATTTTATAATATGGTATGATAAAATTATTTTTAATCATCTAATTGAAAAACATGTCCTGCATCTAAACGAAATGACATAAAAGTTTTACCCAAGGGCTCCACATAATGTATTATAAAATTTTTGGTAGTTCTATAAGCATTCCACTTATATTTAAAGATTCTGCAGCACTAACTTACTGTCAAGCTGCTCAAAGTTCTCTTCTTTCCAGCCAATAAAACAGACTAAGGTAAATTCCTAAGAATAGCTAAAGAGTTGCTTACAGTGAAGTACATGGAAAAGGTCATTTTTAGCATTCATTATGTCTTGCAGTGCACTCTGCTTCTGCTCTCACAGAATCTTACATTCTTTGGCAGAAGGAAAGGAAGGCAAGAAATGAAGTCATTAAACAAATTGTCATAACTCTCGGTATTCCTATATCTGAACCAGAACATTCTACTCTGGTCTAAAACACCAAACCGTACCCTGAACAGCATCAGGATGGAGAAATACAGGAATCCTTATGAGTTTACTGAACACTGATTAATCTTTAAAGAGGACTTCCCTCCCTTTGTTGGAATCCTGAGAGGTTTGCACATTTTCAACCCGTGAATAAGATTTGGGATGGATGAGGCACCTGCTCTGGCTTATCAACTGGAATAAAGACTCCTGCAAATTCAGGCAAGTTCTCCAGGAGTGGGTTACAGCAGAGGGGACCTACGGAATTTCAGGATTCCCTGAAAATTTTCTCTGGCCATCAGATCAGATCAGTCGTGTCCAACTCTTTTCGACCCCATGAATCGCAGCACGCCAGGCCTCCCTGTCCATCACCAACTCCCAGAGTTCACTGAGACTCACGTCCATTGAGTCAGTGATGCCATCCAGCCATCTCATCCTCTGTCGTCCCCTTCTCCTCTTGCCCCCAATCCCTCCCAGCATCAGTCTTTTCCAATGAGTCAACTCTTTGCATGAGGTGGCCAAAGTACTGCAGTTTCAGCTTTAGCATCATTCCTTCCAAAGAAATCCCAGGGATGATACACCCCTTGAAAAATGTATTCCAGTTGAAACCGCTTCTATAAACCCCTTGATCTTCCACCAAGAAGCTCCGCTATTGGATGATAAATCACAGGAGAATGAGAATAGTGAGCTAGGACAGAAGAAAAGAACCAGGCAAGATCATGCCCTTCTGAAGGGGTTAGGGGATGGCTTTTGGTTGGCCAAGGGCAGAGGCGAGCTGCAAATGCCAAGTCTCCAAGGAGCTGGAGGAAGTGTATGCTGCCTTGGTAAAGGGATTTAGGTGGGGGCCCAGTTGTGCCCACTTAGCTAATGGCTGAGAATGCAAACATAAGACCCAGCCCGTGCCTTCCAGGCGCACTCAAACACAGGATATATATCTATAGATAAATAATTCCTCTTAAAATCTTTTTTTAAAATAAAATAGTGCCCTTTCTGCCCTATTCTTCGAGATCAAAAGTATATCTTTTATTTCATTCAATAAATATTTGTCTGCCCCTCGTTAGCCAGGTACTCTACTCAGAGCTAGGAAAGGACTCTAATGGAAAGCAGGTATAAGAAGGAATCCCGGCAGCATCTCTGTCTCACGGAATCTAGACTATTCCCCTATCTGTCATAGTGATCACATCTAGAAAAAAATGAAAGCGTTAGTTGCTCAGTCGTGTCCAAAGACTCTTCGCAACTACATGGACTGTAGCCTGCCAGGCTCCTCCATCCATGGGATTCTGCAGGCAAGAATACTATAGTGGCTTGCCATTCCCTTCTTCAGGGGATCTTCCCAACCCAGGGGTCGAATCTAGGTCTCCTGCATTGTAGGCGGATTCGTTACCATCCAAGCCATCAAAGAAGCCTGCTCACACCTAACTGACATTTATATCCCCTGTTTACTTGCCTATTCAGTTTTTCTACATATTTTTTATTGTGTAAAATATATATATAGCATAGCGTTTACCATTTTAACCATTTTTAGGTGTCCAGTTCTTGCTTACCCCTTCTAAAAGCAGTGCTGTCTTCTACCAAGAGCTGACACTTGCCATGGTAATAGGAGTCGGATGACCCTGCCTTTGACCTTTGGAGGAAAAAAATCCCTTAAGCTCTGGAGTTCTTACTGCAAAATGAGCTTTCTGCCATGCTACCAGTTATGATTTTTGGTACAACGATCTCAGGCCTTCACCATGTCTGTGTGCAGAGGGGATCAATTAAATCGCCCTTCACCAGGCTAACTGTGTCAGCAACTGCATTTTGATCCCCTAGTCTCCACATACCCTATCCTCACAAAACAGATGAGGGCTCCATTTACTGGAAGGATATAAATAATTAAAATCCTGCAGGGAGCAGCTTTTTATCTACAGGGCTCCATCTTCTTTCTTGTACCTGGTGGGAAGATGGGAAAATTACACGAGTTTATTAAAAAAGCAAAAATTGATGGTTCCGGCTCCCATTCCTCTACCCCGTGGAATGAGAGGAAACAAGAAACAAGAGCTGTCAGTATTTAAAGAGCTGTCACTGGGATCAGGAGGGAAGCTAACCAGCACTTGGCGGAATGAGTTCTCAGATGGACATCCTCCCCATCGCGCCCAGCGCCTCCTGGACACCACCACCTCTTGGAGTTCAGATGTTCACGCTAGGAAATGTTGCCAAGCTGAACCCTAGCTCTCGTTGGATGTTCTATTTCATCACCCCCTCTTTATTTATGATCCCCCCACACACATTTCTTAAGATAAAAGCTTACACTGCAGACACAGTCTTAAACTTACCCCCTGCACACAAACTGATCCCCAGATTACCAGTGAAATTGCTGCCTTTGTATACTTACGGACTGACGTGATAACTGAAAATAACTTCCATTAGCACGATAAAAACTCCAGCTGATACCAAATGAATTTCATTTGATACCAGCAGAGAAAAATATTGGCTACTGAGATATTCTTTGTTCATGGTTATTTACAGTTAGCTAGAATCCATGTACAATGCCGCCAGCCAGAAGGCACGAAGTGATTTTCCTCACTCGAGGACCTTGTGTGAAAGGACTTCCACAAAAGACTGGCTCACCTTTACTTATTGAAACACAGGGACCACTCTTGTCGCACCTGGTCTACTACAATACGTGGACATGTCTAGCAATTAAATTCTTTGGAGTAAGAAAGATGCCAACAGGAATTTGAGAGATGCGTCGTGCCTGAACTCTGACATTTTCCCTCCTCGTCTCCATCCCATGGCTCTCCTGTTTTGTAAATCTTGGAGTCAACTCAAATGATCAGAACATTCTCCAAAAACTCTGACTTGGGGCATTTTTAAAATGTTCATATTGGGTTGGCCAAAAGGTGCATTCAGGGTTTTTTGTAAGATGTTATGGAAAACTCAGACGAACCTTTTTGGCCAACCCAGTATTTCAAATGAACACATATCACCACTGAGAATTAAGGGTCAACATTGTGTTATGTTCCCTTCAGAATTTTTGCTTTTTTAAGAATCATCACAGATACCATTGAGGTCTCTCATTTTGTATCCACCCTCTCCAAAGGAAATTGGTATCTCGAAATTGTCCGTTCGTGTTGTTATAGTTTTAACACATGTGTTTATCATAAACAGGTTCACCAGTCTTTAAATAATATATACACCTATTTTTGTACAAATAGTCTTCATTCAACATTATAATTTTTAGATTCTTTGTCATAAACATACATGCAGTTTACCATTTAATCAATGTTACCTGTTCAATGCAGTGACATTAATCACAGTCACAATGTTTTGTGACCATCGCTATTAGCTATTTCCAGAACTTTTTCATTATCCCAAAGAGAAATCCTGTACTAACTAAATAATAATTCACCATTTTCCCCTCCCCGTAGCCCCTGGCCACCACCATTCTACTTTCTGTCTCCATGAATTTGCCTGCTCTAGGTAGCCTATGTAAGGGGAATCAGGTATTTATCCTTAAGTCCTTGCTTATTACTATCTCAACAGTATTTTTTAAGCTTTTTATTTTGTATTGGGGTATAGCCGATTAACAATGTTGTTATAGTTTAGGCAAACAGAAAAAGGATATGTATCCATTCTCCCCCCAAACTCCCCTCCCATCCAGGCTGCCACCTAACATTGAGCAGAGTTCCCTGTGCTCTACAGGAGGTCCCTGTTGGTTATCCATTTTAAATACAGCAGTACGTACATGTCCATCCCAAACTCCCTAACTATCCCTTTCCCTCATCCTTCCCCCCAGACCCACAAGCTTGTTCTCGAAGTCTGTGAGTCTGCTTTGTAAGTAAATATATTTGTATCATTTCTTTTTATTATTTTTTTTATAAAGAAGATAGACACTTTTATTTGCAACCTGAAACAGATATTCAGTGTTTTGACAACAATGTTAGAAAACTGGAATGAAGTCGAAATAAGGTTATAAATGTTTTAATCCAATCTGACCCTCCCTTCATACACTGTAGATAAAAATAAATTAAGAAAGCAGGTCAAATGAAAAAGATTTGCTAAATATTTGAAATAAAGCACAGTGTCACGTGTCTGAAGGGTAATTAAGGCTTCTTAACGTCTTTAAGAGCAGTTAGCATAGTTGAGTGACTTCACTTTCACTTTTCACTTTCATGCATAGGAGGAGGAAATGGCAACCCACTCCAGTGTTCTTGCCTGGAGAATCCCAGAGACAGGGGAGCCTGGTGGGCTGCGGTCTATGGGGTCGAACAGAGTCGGACACGACTGAAGCGACTTGCAGCAGCAGCAGCAGCAGCATAGTTGAAGGAAAGAAAAATACATCAGAACAAGTACAAAATAGTACATTAGAACAATTACAAAGCAGTGAATTAATCAAAAAGTGAATTCTTGGAAGTTCTGGGTTTTAAGTGAGGCCTGGAGAAGATAGCGGCGGTAAATCGACAGGGAGGAAGTTAAGGAAGAGACTTCCTGTTTGGGTGACGCAACCAGGAAGTGCAGGGACGTGGGGGCCTGCACTTGCCATGTGAAGGTTGATAAATACACAGAAGGGGTTTTGTTGAGAATCAGAGAGATGAAACTGATGAGGAATAACGTAAAAGGAGCGGAAAGAACACCCAGACACAGGAAATTGGATTTAAAACAAAAATCTGCTGCTGCTGCTGCTGCTGCTGCTAAGGCACTTTAGTCGTGTCCGACTCTGTGCGACCCCATAGACGGCAGCCCACCAGACTCCGCCCTCCCTGGGATTCTCCACGCAAGAACACTGGAGTGGGTTGCCATTTCCTTCTCCAGTTCATTTCTTTTTAGATCCCACGTATAAAGGACGTCATACAATATTTCTCCTTCTCTGTCTGACTTACTTCACTCAGTGTGGCTCTCTCTAGGTCCATCCATGTCGCTGCAAAGGGCATCATTTCATTCTTTTCAATGGTTGAGCAGTATTCCATCGTACATATGTACCTCATCTTCTTTCTCCATTCTTCTGTCGAGGGACGCTCAGGTTGCTTCCATGTCTTGGCTATAATAAACAGTGCTGCAATAAATATTGGGGTGCATGTATATTTCCAGATCATGCTTTTCTCCAGATATATGCCCAGGAGTGGGATTGCGGGGTCATATGGTAGTTCCATTTTTAGTTTTTTAAGGAACCTCCATGCTGTTTTTCATAGTGGCTGTACCAATTTACATTCCCACCAACAGTGTAAAAGTGTTCCCTTCTCTCCACATCCTCTCTAGCATTTACTGTTTGTGGATCTTTAGATGATAGCCATTCTGGCTCATGTGAGGTGATATCTCATCGTAGTTTTGATTTGCATTTCTCAATGCTGGGCTGGAGGAAGCACAAGCTGGAATCAAGATTGCCAGGAGAAATATCAATAACCTCAGACACGCAGATGACATCACCCTTATGGCAGAAAGTGAAGAGGAACTCAAAAGCCTCTTGATGAAAGTGAAAGAGGAGAGTGAAAAAGTTGGCTTAAAGCTCAACATTCAGAAAACGAAGATCATGGCATCTGGTCCCATCACTTCATGGCAAATAGATGGGGAAACAGTGGAAACAGTGTCAGACTTTATCTTGAGGGGCTCCAAAATCACTGCAGATGGTGATTGCAGCCATGAAATTAAAAGACACTTACTCCTTGAAAGGAAAGTTATGACCAACCTAGATAGCATATTCAAAAGCAGAGACATTACTTTGCCAACAAAGGTCCGTCTAGTCAAGGCTATGGTTTTTTCAGTGGTCATGTATGGATGTGAGAGTTGGACTGTGAAGAAAGCTGAGCGCCGAAGAATTGATGCTTTTGAACTGTAGTGTTGGAGAAGACTCTTGAGAGTCCCTTGGACTGCAAGGAGATCCAACCAGTCCATCCTAAAGGAGATCAGTCCTGGATATTCATTGGAAGGACTGATGTTGAAGCTGAAACTCCAATTCTTTGGCCACCTCATGCGAAGAGTTGACTCACTGGAAAAGACTCTGATGCTGGGAGGGATTGGGGGCAGGAGGAGAAGGGGACGACAGAGGATGAGATGGCTGGATGGCATCACCGACTCAATGGAGGTGACTTTGAGTGAACTCCGGGAGTTGGTGATGGACAGGGAGGCCTGGCATGCTGCGATTCCTGGGGTGGCAAAGAGTCGGACACGACTGAGCAACTGAACTGAACTGAATAATTAGTCGTGTTGAACATCAACAGTATGCTTTTTATGTCAACACATTGATACATGCTGATCCAGCTCATTTGTCTTAAATATTGTATGTGTGTGTTTAGTCACTCAGTCATGTCCGACTCTGTGACCCCATGGACTGTAGCCCACCAGGCTTCTCTGTCCATGGGATTCTCCAGGTAAGAATACTGGAGTGGGTTGCCATGTCCTCCTCCAGGGGATCTTCCCGACCCAGGAGTCACACCCAAGTCTCCCGCATTGCAGGCAGATTCTTTACAGTCTGAGCCACCAGGGAAGCTAAATATTGTATAGTGTTCCATATACATATTTTATGCTATAAAATGATAAATACTATATAGTATTCCAGTATATTAGAGACAATTATTTAGCCATAACTCTATAGCTGAACATTTAGGTTTTAAATTTTCTGCTGCAACAAAAGCGAAGTTGGAGTGAACAGGAGTGACTCACTGGAAGAAATGCAGGTGGGTGGAACTTCAGTGTTACTAGAGAGCTGCCAGGTTGTCTCGATTGTCACTGAACCAATTTACAGCCTACCACAGTGGATCCGAGTTCCTGCTTCCCCAAGTCCTTCCTTGCAGTGACAGATTTTCAGTTAACTTTTGGCAATCTGATGGGTGTGAAATGTTACATCAATTTTTTTAAATTCCCATTTTCCTAATTGGTAGTGAAGTTGAGCATCTTTTCATGTTTATTAACCATTTTACACATTTCTTAAGAGCTCAAACCAGTCAATCCTAAAGGAAATCAGTCTTGAATATTCATTGGAAGGACTGATGCTGAAGCTCAAATACTTTGGCCACGTGAGGCGAAGAACTGACTCATTGGAAAAGACCTGATGCTGGGAAAGATTGAAGGCAAGAGGAGAAGGAGACAATAGAGGATGAGACGGTTGGATGGCATCACCGACTCAATGGACATGATGAGTTTGAGCAAGCTCCGGGAGTTGGTGATGGACAGGGAAGCCTGGCGTGCTGCAGTCCATGGGATCACAAAGAGTCAGACACAAGGGAGAGACTGAACTGACTGACATGTTTCTTTTCATTTGAAATGTCTGCTCATAATGCATTTGCTCTTTAGATCATTTTTTATTGATTTCTAGAGAGGATAGATACATTCATTCATACAATCTGTCAGGTTCCTCTGTCCATGGAATTCTCCAGGCAATAACACTGGAGTCAGTAGCTGTTCCCTTCTCCAGGGGATCTTCCTAATCCAGGGATTGAACCTGGGTCTCCCACATTATAGGCAGATTTTTTACTGTCCGAGCCACCAGGGAAGCTCCTGCATAGAAATACCTAGATTATATAGATAGATATTCTGCATAATAATCATTTGACTGCTATGTAAACTTCAGATAACTTTGCCAAACAGCCCTGTTATTTCGTTTTCTTGTTCACTAATTTCTAATTATATCTTTATTATATTTTCCTTTCTACTTTGGTTTACTCTGTTTTTCTCAGTCCATTTTCTTGATTTGGACACATTTTTTTTCCAGTTTTTTTTTTTTGGTTTCTAGTTTGTGCATACGAGGCCACCAATTTCTCCGAAAGTGAATGCTTCGACTCACCCACAGGCATTGATAGGTTGTACTTTAAAACATTTTGGGGACTTCCCTGATGGTCCAGTGGTTAAGACTCTGTGCTTCCACTGCAGAGAGCACAGGTTTGATCTCTGGTCAGGGAACTAAGATCCCGCATGCCACACTGCTGCTGCTGCTGCTAAGTCACTTCAGTCGTGTCTGACTCTTAGCGACCCCATGACTCTTAGGCTCTTAAGAGCCTATCAGGCTCCTCCGTCCATGCGATTTTCCAGGCAAGAGTACTGGAGTGGGTTGCCATTGCCTTCTCTGTGCATGCCACGCAGTGCAGCCAAAAAACAATTGTAATAATTTGGAATTTTTTTAATGTCCCTGTTGCTGAATCCTTTTTTGTTCCTTCAGTAGAGGCCTGGGGCCGTACACTTTCTTTTGTAGATCTGAGCAGGTCTCTATTTGCCTTAACTCTTACCTGATCTTGGATGATCAGGATGATATGTGTTCTCTCCCAACTTCTTTTTTAAAAATTAATATTTATTTTTGGCCATGCTGGGTCTTCACTGCTGCTTACAGACTTTTCTCTAGCTGCAGGGAACAGGGGCTACCCTGTAGTTGGGGTGTGCAGGCCTCGGTAGTTGTAGCTCACTGGCTTAGTTGCCCCCTGGCATTTGGGTCTTAGTTCCCAGACCAGGGATCAAACCTGTGTCCCCCACATTGGCAGATGGGTTCTTGACCATTGGACCAACAACCAAGTCCCTTCCCCCGTCCTCTCAAAGACGATCTTCAGGCGCCTCTTGTTGCTTTGAGGAAGCAGCTGTCGGTCCAGGTGCCACGTCTCTCTAATTCATCCTGGCTTCCCTCTCAGGTGGGGCATAGATGTCCTTTCTTGTCCTTGATTCTTCACAGTTTAATTTTGATACATCTGGGGTGATTTTTCCATTCCTTTTGGACTTGGGTATTCCTTAAACCTAAGAGCTTGTGTCCTTCCTCAGTATGGAATATTCTCCACCAACATGCATCTCGTCCAGTCTTTCAGGGCAGTACATAGGAAATGAATGATGCCAGAAGTTGGCCACAATGAATGTATTTGATCTTTTTTAAACACACAGATTTATAAATAGAATGCAATTTTATACTGTGATAGACTAGCATAATGTTAATAAGATGGCACACACATAACAAGATAATTTGTGGAGGTTTGTAGGGAAAAGGTCTATTTACGAAGGCCTGGGCCAGGAAGAAGGGAACCACAGTGCACAAGGGCACAGCAGCCTGGGGTTGATAACAGAGCTGGCACCACATCTAGGCCTAAAGGATGAGCGAAGGAGGTGAGACATCTGCACGGGGAAGATGAGACACCTGTGGGAAAGCCACTAGAGATGAGCAATGGACCTTTGATCAAGGGTCAATTGACCTTTGCTCCACAGTCACAGCCAGCCTGATGTGACTTCACAGCGGGGAAGGACCTTATTCTTCTGCTCCCTCCAATGTCCTGCCAACACCTCTCTTGGCCAAACCCAAGTGGAAGCCAGAGGACAAGGAAGCCCCGACGGCGTTCTTGTAGGTCAGCTGTCCATGTGCTAATAGAGACCAGGTCTGGAGAAACAGATGACCTCATTTATTTATCACCTCCTCACAGGTCCTGTCTCCAAGTATAGTCACATGGTGATTCAGGCCTCATCATGCGAGTTTGGGCAGGGGACACAAAACTTCAGTCCATAGCAAAGGGTAAATAGTGAATTATTTAGGGGCTATGTTCCATTTCAAATGAACACATGACCATGGACCATCAATCAGGACCTTTCTCCAGACCGAACATCTCATTCTGTTGAGAGAAAAATCCTAACAGCACAATTGTTGTTGTTGTTAAGTCGCTCAGTCGTGTCCGACTCCTTGTGACCCCATGGATTGCGGCATGCCAGGCTTCTCTGTCAATCACTATCTCCCAGAGTTGGCTCAAACTCTTGTCCATTGAGTCGGTGATGTCATCCAACCATCTCATTCTCTGTCACCCCCTTCTCTTCCTGCCTTCAATCTTTCCCAGCATCAGGGTCTTCTCCAGTGAGTCAGTTCTTCGCATCAGGTGACCAAAGCATTGGAGCTTCAGCTTCAGCATCAGTCCTTCCAGTGAATATTCAGAGTTGATTTACTTGAGGATTTACTGGTTTTACTTTTTGCTGTCCAAGGGACTCTCAAGAGTCTTCTCCAGCACCATAATTTGAAAGCATCAATTCTTTGGCATTCAGCCTTTTTTATGGTCCAACTCTCACATCCATACCTTATTACTGGAAAAACCATAGTTTTGATTAAATGGACCATTGTTGGCAAAGTGGTACCTCTGCTTTTTAATATGCTGTCTAGGTTGGTCATAGCTTTTCTTCCAAGGAGCAAGCATCTTTTAATCTCATGGCTGCAGTCACTGCCCACAGTGATTTCAGAGCCCAACAAAATCAAGTCTGTCACAGTAGCATTGAAGTAGACTAAACCTCAAGTTTTTGTTTCCCCACTTAAATCAACAGGCTGAATCTGAGATGTGGCCCACTTGTTTCAAATGCTCTGGACGCTCATCTCTGCGTAACCAGCCTGCTATACAGCACACAGCAGAGTTCCTGTCGGCTGCCTGGAGCAGATACGTTGTTTGCAAACAAAATGCATTGGCTGGCATATAGCAGCTGTGATTAAGTTAATGACTAAGTGCTGTTTTAAGATGCCATATATCTGAAACCCATATATCTTGCATGCTATTATTTGGTTCTGTAAATGTTTAGACAGCTGGCGGAAGTTTGCCCTGACACTGGCATTAAACTGCACCCTTGATGAGCACACCGTGCACTCCCAGTGACTGAGTTTCCTCTTTTTCCAAACAGAAGAGAGTGCTGTTCCAAGGCAAAGCCATCAGAGCTCCACCCTCTGTGCTTTGTGAGCCA
This sequence comes from Bos indicus, assembly GCF_029378745.1. Lineage (NCBI taxonomy): Eukaryota > Metazoa > Chordata > Mammalia > Artiodactyla > Bovidae > Bos > Bos indicus. Next base: position 80,340,950 of record NC_091771.1, on the reverse strand, counting down.
CAGTTTATGTTCCATACGATGGAAAACATGCAACTGCCCCTTTGTCATTGTCTCATAAGAGCACAGACACCTTTTAGCTGAAACAAGTTTACTAATCTCCCGATCCAGTGGAGTCCAAACTCCCTTTAGCAACAGAACTCTGTTTTCAAGTGAAATAGCCTTCAAAGAGGGCTTCCCACGTGGTGCTCAGAGAAGGCAATGGCACCCCACTCCAGTACTCTTGCCTGGAAAATCCCATGGACGGAGGAGCCTGGTAGGCTGCAGTCCATGGGGTCACTAAGAGTCAGACACGACTGAGCGACTTCACTTTCACTTTTCACTTTTCACTTTCATGCATTGGAGAAGGAAATGGAAACCCACTCCAGCGTTCTTGCCTGGAGAATCCCAGGAACAGGGGAGCCTGGTGGGCTGCCGTCTCTGGGGTCACACAGAGTCGGACACGACTGAAGCGACTTAGCAGCAGCAGCAGCGGTGGCAGGTGGTGCTAGTGGTAAAGACCCCACCTGCCAATGCAGGAGACATAAGAGACGCAGGTTTGATCCCTGAATCAGGAAGATCCCCTGGAGGAGGGCATGGCAATCCACTGCAGCATTCTTGCCTGGAGAATCCCATGGACAGAGGAGCCTGGTGGGCTACAATCCATGGAGTTGCAAAGAGTCAGACAGGACTTAGCAACTAAACAACAGCATCATCTTAGGGAATAGAATTAGGCCCCTCCTGTAGATCTTCAAAGCCAGGAGCCTAATAGGGAGGACTGGGCATGAGAATTAAGACTGAGAATTTCCCATTACCTCTGAGCTGACATCAGCTGTGAAGTCTACGTGCAAAATAGTTGAAAGGAAAAGTAGAGCCCATCTCTCCCAGGTAGGAGATAAACGTTTATAAAATAATAGAGAATAAAATATGGAACGGTGGATTCCTGACTCAGATGGGGCAGGTGTGCATCCAGGTGTGGATCCTGGTTGACTGGGGTGGGAGTAAGAGGCCTGGGACCTTACCCACAGGTCATCTGCCCACACCCACTCAGTGAGAGTGGAAGTCTCAGAAACACCTCTACAGAAGGCTAAGTCTCCACAGGACACGTTGTTTTTATTCACCATGAATATACTTCTTTGTGATCATCGTAAGTCAGTAAGACCATCACAGACAGATGGCCTGTACAGTGCTGGAAGGGGTTTTACCTTTAAAACACATCCACGTAGTAGGTGGGGCTGGTAGAGCATGGGGTTAGTGAAACCACGGCCAGAAGGGCAGAGACAACCCCACCCCCGGTCCCAAAGCTGTCTCACTTCCCCCGAGCCTCTAAAACCTGACCTTGATTCAGGAAGGAGCAGGTCGGCATCAACTGGCCTGTGTCAGGGACTCAGTTCTCTCGTGAGTCCAGTTTCCAACTGTTGGGGGAAATCTCAACTAAAATTCTAAATTAGAAAATATACAGCTTTAAAGCCAAGAACATTCAAAATGCCACCCACATACTTCTTATACTTCAGGGACCATGTGGAGTGAAGCAAGAATTCACCTCCACTTCCCCAGAGAGCAACATCTGTGCCTCCCGTCATCAAGACAATGGCCCCAGCTATTCTGCGGGAAGACACTGAGGCTGGAGTTTGGGGGATCAGGTTTGCCTCCATTCTCTCTTTACTCTTTGGGACACACTGGGGCGGGGGCCTGCTGCCAGGATCATCAATTCACAGGACACATTTTGGGGGTTTTTTGGATTGTGGTGGGTCTTCATTGCTGAGCAGGCTTTTCTCTAGTTATGACAAGATGGAGCTGCTCTCTAGCTGCAGTACATGACCTTCTCATTTCGGTGGCTTCTCTTGTCATGGAGCACAGGCTTTAGGCCACGTGGGTTTCAGTAGTTTCAACACACAGGCTCAGGAGTTGTGGCTCCCAGGCTTAGTTGCCCCACAGTATGTGAGATCTTCCTGGATCAGGGGTGGAACCCCTGTCTCCTGCGTTGGCAGGCAGATTCTTCACCACTGAGCCACCAAGGAAACCCTGCAGGACACATTTTGAAACCTGTCCTTCAACACTGATGCCCATAATAATAATAATGGGTGTAGTAAGTTACTAGTGAGAAATAATGCTTCTATCATGTCCAACTCTATGCAACCCCATGTGCTATACAGCCCATGGAATTCTCCCGGCCAGAATACTGGAGTTGGATAGCCTTTCCCTTCTCCAGGGGATCTTCCCAACCCAGGGATCAAACCCAGGTCTCCCACATTGCAGGTGGTTTCTTTACCAGCTGAGCCACAAGGGAAGCCCAAGAATACTGGAGTGGGTAGCCTATCCCTTCTCCAGCGGATCTTCCTGACCCAGAAATCATACTGGGGTGTCCTGCATTGCAGGCAGGTTCTTTACCAGCTGAGCTATCATGGAAGCCAAAAAAATAATAATGAGTGTAGTACTTAACTAGTGAGAAATAATGCTTCTAGGTGGGGCCATCCAAAAGAAATCATGCCTCAAATCAAGTCAATCTTAGCATCTTCACTCTTCTCTTGCCCTCCTGCCTACTCTCAAACATGAAATGTTCTATGCTGCTGAGGAAAAAGCTACCAAACTTGCTTACACTAAAGTATGGGGAACCATGGTTCAGTCTGTTTATGACACTTGTAGAGAGACCAGAAGAAAGAGGGCAAACTCGCAAACAAGCCAATAAAGCCTCTAAAGAAAACTGAAGACACAGGGAATGAGGAAATTAACAACCACCGTTCAGTTCAGTTCAGTCACTCAGTCGTGTCCAACTCTTTGCGACCCTGTGAATCGCAGCACGCCAGGCTTCCCTGTCCATTACAAACTCCCAGAGTTCACTCACACTCACGTCCATCGAGTCAGTGATGCCATCCAGCCATCTCATTCTCTGTCGTCCCCTTCTCCTCCTGCCCCCAATTCCTCCCAGCATCAGAGTCTTTTCCAATAAGTCAACTCTTCGCAATGAGGTGGCCAAAGTACTGCAGTTTCAGCTTCAGCATCATTCCCTCCAAAGAAATCCCAGGGCTGATCTCCTTCAGAATGGACTGGTTGGATCTCCTTGCAGTCCAAGGGACTCTCAAGAGTCTTCTCCAACATCACAGTTCAAAGCATCAATTCTTTGGCACTCAGCCTTCTTTACAGTCCAACTCTTACATCTATACATGACCACCGGAAAAACCATAGCCTTGACTAGATGGACCTTTGTTGGCAAAGTAATGTCTCTGCTTTTGAATATGCTATCTAGGTTGGTCATAACTTATCTTCCAAGGAGTAAGCGTCTTTTAATTTCATGGCTGCAGTCACCAACACCCCTCAAATCACAACTTAGAAGAAAGACCTCCTTCACTTACTAGATAAAGCAGAGTTTAAGAAGCTGGCATGAAACAGCCTTAGGGAGACTCCATTTGAGCAGATTTTCATGCACTTAGATTTTAATCAATACTTTAACAAACATTGAGTACCTTAGCTCAGACAGTAAAGAATCCGCCTACAATACAGGAGACACAGGTTTGCTCCTTGGGTCAAGAAGATCCCCTGGAGGAGGGCATGGCAACCCACTCCAGCATTCTTGCCTGGAGAATCCCATGGACACAGGAGCCTGGTGGGCTACAGTCCATGGAGTTGCAAAGAGTCAGACACAACTGGAGAGACTTAGCATACACACACACATCAGGAAAACACTGATGAAGCCCTGTGGTGTCAAGACAAAAACACAATGTGTAAGACAGGTATTTCTGTGGAGCCTCAGAAAGAAAGAGGCATCCTTGATTTCAACTGTGGCACATTCATTCCGTGATCATGCTTTTCTGGCCTGGTGTGTCGTTCCTTTCTAATCTCCAAATAAATCAGAATGTCACATGCCACAAAAGCTGTGAAATTCTGAGCCTGCCATGGAAATATGACTCCTGATGCATGTCAAAAGAAATTGGTGAGATTCGGCAGAACTTCTTCCAAGGGAAGCTTTGCATTTTTCAGCCCATTGTTTTCACCTCTGTATCAACTGCACTGAACATAACATTATGGGTTAAAGATTATCCTAAAGTTTACCCTTACTCTTATTCATTAAAGAAGTACCATTTATCTATCTGTGCATAATTCGGGGTTAAAAATTTACTCTATCGAAGACTCTCTCTATTCAACAGTCTCTTTCCATTATGTGAGATAAACTGTGAAATTTGTCATTTATCCATGACCATACCATAAAAATCTATTGTCTTTCTCCATGGTTTCCATCTTTCCTTCCAACTTTATAGACAAGTTGGACTTTCCCAAGGAGTATCAATGGACTTAGATCAGTAGTACAATTTATAATTGCACACCTTTGATGAAGAAAAAAGGCTAAAATGGGGACATGCCGACATTTCCCCTCCAGTTAAGGTGGGTTGGCTGAGGATGAGGAAAGAGGTCATCAACTTATAAGATATACACTCAATTTAAACCTCAGATACTTCCAGGAAATTCTAGAAGCCATTAGCCAATAAAAATCCAATGGCTCTACTCTTTATGTCATCTGAGAATGGTTTCTCCTTCAAGCTACACTAAGATTATGACTACCTATGTCTCAGCTAGTTATGAGGATTAACTCACATGATGTTTTTGCCTTATTGGAGGCAATTCTGGCACAGATATGGCCCTTAGCCTGGACAGCAACCCCTCAGCTCTCAATGACCAAAAGTGCTGATTTTGAGATGAGAATCTAAGTCTCTTTGTAAATATTGTGATGATGCTGAGGGTAAGTTGTCATTTCTGCCACGTGTTTATTTACAAAACATTTGAAACCCATTAGAATATTTAGGACATGAACTGTTTACTTTTAATTCCAGGAAAAGGAGACTTCCTGTAAATTTCACAGGGAAAGGAAAAAGGAGAGGCAGCAAGGTAAAGGGGTTTCCAAAGTCAGTACTTGAGTTTGGAACAGGGTTCCCTGGTGGCTCAGATGAATCTGCCTGCAATGCAGGAGACTTGGGTTCAATCCCTAGGTTGGGAAGATCCCCTGGAGGAGGGCATGCCAACCCACTCCAGTATTCTTGCCTGGGAAAATCCAAGAGACAGAGGAGCCTGGCATGCTGCAGTCGATGGGGTCACAAAGAGTCAGACATGACTGAAAAACTTTCACAAACACACACACACACACACACACACACAAAGCAGACTGATGGAAAATTATCTTGCAAGATCAAGATATATCTGCAGAGTTTCAAATTCAATTCCCAGCAGCTTTTTATCCTTTTTCATGAAGGTGAGTAAACAGTTGAGACACTTGTATGTTTCTATGGTACTATAGTAAATGCAAACCCAAATACATTAGAAAGATGTCATTGTTTCCATTCAGGAGTTAATGTTATTTTTTAAAAAATAGGAAAATAAGCCCAAGGGCATCTGTAACAAGGAGAAAACTGTGAACAGCAAAGAGACAGCCCCGCCAGAAGAGCACAAACTGGAAGGTGTAGGTGTTTACAAGGTGTGAAATTTCAGTGCTGGGGGGTTTCACACAAAAGACTAGACTGATTTCTACAAGGAACATTACATTTCTTCCTCCTACGAGAACAGTTCTCCAAGCATGTTAAAGTGTGCCTGCATCCATTAACACTTCATTCTGAAAAGCCTGACTATGACAGAGGGAAAAGCTGAAATCTCATCTCACCCTAAGCATCCTGCTTAGTTAGAGGTCAGAAAACAAAGATTTCGTTTCAGCAAAGCACAAGGAGTACAGCTCTGATACTCTTAGGTAAGAGCAGAATTATACAGAGGCACAAAGACTGCAAGGAGATCCAACCAGTCCATTCTGAAGGAGATCAGCCCTGGGATTTCTTTGGAAGGAATGATGCTAAAGCTGAAACTCCAGGACTTTGGCCACCTCATGTGAAGAGTTGATTCATTGGAAAAGTCTCTGATGCTGGGAGGGATTGGGGGCAGGAGGAGAAGGGGACGACAGAGAATGAGATGGCTGGATGGCATCACTGACTCAATGGACGTGAGTCTGGGTGAACTCTGGGATCTTCGTGACCCCATGGACTGCAGCACGCCTTCATGGATCACAGCCTTGTTGTGGCAAAGGGGCTTGTGTAACCCAACGAAGCTACGAGCCATGCCATGCAGGGCACCCAAGATGGACAGATCATAGTGGAGACTTCTGACAAAACGTGGTCCACTGGAGGAGGGAATGGCAGACCACTCCATTAGTCTTGCCGCGAGAACCCCATGAACAGTATGAAAAGGCAAAAAGATATGATACTGGAAGATGAACTCCCCAGGTCAGTAGGTGCCCAATATGCTTTCAGGGAAGTGAGTGTTAGTCGTTCAGTTGTGTCTGACTCTTTGTGACCCTGTGGACTGTAGTCCACCAGGCTCCTCTGCCCATAGAATTCTCCAGGCAAGAATACTGGAGTGGGTAGGCATTTCCTTCTCCAGGGGATTTTCCCAAACAAGGGATCAAACCTAGGTCTCCTACATTACAGGTGAATTCTTTACCAGCTAAGCCACAGGTGGAGGTCAATTATTAATAGCTCCAGAAAGAATGAAGCAGCTAGGCCAAAGCAGAAACTGATGCTCAATTATGGTTGTGTCTGGTGGTCAACCTAAAATTCAAGGCTGGAAAGAACAATATTGCATAGGACTCTGGAATGTTAGGTCTATGAATCAAGGTAAATTGGATGTGATCAAGCAGGAGATGGAAAGAATAAACATTGACCTAGAAGTCATAAACAATTCTAAATACTCTAGCAGGTCCCATATCCCATGCAAGGAGAAAACAGTGACCATGGAGACATGGAGCCATTTCGAGCCACCAAGAGCAAGAAGGCTCAAAAAATAGTATAAAACAGAATTTTCTTCCCTTTGCAAAAAAAAAGCTATGATAAACCTAGACAGCATATTAAAAAGCAGAGACATTATTTTGCCAACAAAGGTCCATCTAGTCAAAGCTATGATTTTTCCAGTAGTCATGTATGGATGTGAGAGTTGGTCCATAAAGAAGGCTGAGTTCCAAAGAATTGATGCTTTTGAACTGTGGTGTTGGAGAAGACTCTTGAGAGTCCCCTGAACTGCAAAGAGATCCAGCCAGTCCATCCTAAAGGAAATCAGTCCTGAATATTCATTGGAAGGACTGATGCTGAAGCTCCAATTCTTGGGCCACCTGCTAAAAAGAGCTGACTCATTAGAAAAGACCCTGATGCTGGGGAAGATTGAAGGCAGGAGGAGAAGAAGATGACAGAGGACAAGATGGTTGGATGGCATCAATGACTCAATGGACATGAGTTTGAGCAAGCTCCAGGAGTTGGTGATGGACAGGGAAGCCTGGTGTGCTACAGTCCATGGGGTCGCAAAGAGCTGGACATGACTGAGGGACTGAACAACAACAAGAGCACAAAGGCTCAAAAAATGGTATAAGACAGAATTTTCCTCCCCTCGTACTTCATCTCCTTGGGATGACAAAGCCAATGATGTCCTCAACAAAAAACTGCAGTCATGAAATGATCTTTAAGAGATACAATGTGCTTGTGTCTTGACAACAGGAAGCGTGACCAAGTCAGCTTCATAGCACTCAGCTTGACTCCTAGAACTCGTGTCCAGAGGGCAGGGCAGGGCTGAGATGGCACCATTAGGATGTGTGTCCACTTCTAAATGGATGCAGATGAGCCCCTCGTCTCAGGGTTGTGCAAGATCTGAGACTGGAAAGAGGCAGTGGAAGAACAGAATCTGGGACACAGAATATTTCAGTCTCATACTTAGGAAAGTGTAGAAAGAAGCCAACTTGGGACCTCCATCCTCTGGTCTCAGAGATTTAGAGTCAGACTTCTGTGTCCACCAAGGTGAGAAAGACCAACAAAGATGGCCTTTGGTCTTGCTTTCATGGGTTCTCTTCGCCCCACCTAAGGCTTGCTGCTCCTCTTAGGTCATTCTTTACCTCTGTGCCCTTGACTTGCCTGTCTAAAACACATCCCCCCCGCCACTCACACACACAAACCCCAAAGCCTGTCCCAGATCCTTTATTCTTTCCATTCAAACTCAATCCATATAAAATGTGCCCCCTCCCCCATAGCTAGTGACACAAAAGCCTCCATGGACAAGACGTCATTTATCATGTAGGCCAGGTACTGAGAAGACTGGGCTTCCCAGGTGGCACAGCGGTAAAGAATCAGCCTGCCAAAGCAGGAGACGCAGGTGTGATCCCTGGGTCGGGAAGATCCCCTGGAATAGGAAATGGCAACCTGCTCCAGTATTCTTGCCTAGAAAAAGCCCATGGACAGAGGAGCCTAGCAGGCTACAGTCCATGGGGTCCCAAAGAGTCAGACATGACTGAGCACTCATGCACTGAGAAGAAAATGAGTCACTGCCTCCAATTCCAACCACTCAATTATGTTGCAATTTTTATCCAATTAATCTCTAAGTAGCCCTTTGAGACAGGAAGGAGCAGTGACTTAGGATAAACCAAATACCCTAAATCTATCTTTTTCATGTAGCCCTTTGCATGCTAAAGCCAAAGGCAGCTGTGTCTTCATTCGACAGCTATTGCTATCAGTTGACACTTCCAAGTTCAACCTTAAAGAGGATGAATACAAATGAGGCATATCTTGAAGTTTGAGTCGGCTCCTGAAATTCCAATTAGAAGGATTTAAACAAAGGACCATCCATCCCTAAAATAAATAGTATTGCAACCTTTTAGAAAAGACACACATCCTATGATATATCACTCATACATGGGATCTAATTTTTTTAAGATACAATAAACTTATTTGCAAAATAGAAGCAGACTTAGAAACACTGAAAATAAACTTACGATTACCAAAGGGAAAACGTGGTGGGTGAGGAGGGATAAATCAGGAGCTTGGGATGAACACATGCACGCTACTATATATAAGGAAGATAAACAACAAGGATCTACTATGTAGCACAAAGAACTCTGTCCAGTATTCTGTGATAACCTATATGAGAAAAGAATCTAAAAAGAATGAGTATACGCATATGTATAACTGAATCACTGTGCTGTACACTTGCTACTAACATAACATTGTAAATCAACTCTGTGTGTGTGCTCAGTCAATTCAGACAAGTCCAGCTCTTTGCGACTCTTTGGACTGTAGCCCACCAGGCTCCTCTGTCCCTGGAATTCTCCAGGCAAGAATACCAGAGTGGGTAGCCATTCCCTTCTCCGGGGGATCTTTCTGACCCAGGGACTGAACCTGGGTCTCTTGCATTGCTGGCAGATTCTTTACTGTCTGAGTCACCAGGGAAAAAGCTTGTTTTGGGAATCAGACAAAGCTTGGTTGGAGTTACACCATCACGACCTCACTATGTGAACTTGGGCAAGGTGCTTTAACTTTTTGAGACAAGTTTCTTCTTCTGTGAAATGTGGCTAATAACATTTAGCTCAAAAAATGTTGTGAGGATTAAAAAAGATATCACACATGAGATTCTGGGAACGTGATAAGGGTTCAATAAGAGTGACTCAGTGTTGATTGCTGCACAAGTCTTTGACCTTGATAGACCATGAATATAAACAGCAATGACATTAAGAAAATAATCTCGCTGGATGCTGAAAATGTCAACCTTTGTAGTTTATAAGCTCTTCAACATCAAAGGAACATGAGTCATCATAAGCTAAAGGTATCTTGGATGAATTATGAATAGTTCTGCTGACAGCCTCATAAGTTAAATATGATACTTTCAGTAATGAACTGATACAATGGATTCAATACATTTTTAGAGCTTTTCCAAGAGGTGTTGAAATCTGAGAGCTCATCAATCTTTAATGCAAAACTATTTAGTTCCTAAACCCTAATCCAACCATTGTGACTCACTGGATTGTCCCACTGGGATGGGAATTTGTACCAAGCCAGATGACCAAGAGATTAACAGAAGTATAGAAAGAGAGACTCTTGCTAAAGGAATGCAAAGAGTAATTTGGGAAATGTTGCCAAATGTCATACCTCAATCAACTACCTTGATTTTGGTAGTCTTAAAGATAATACTGTTGTTAAGTTTAGAAAAGTTTGAATGAAAAACACAGGATTTCCATCAACTCGAGAAGATCATAGCTACTTGGAGAAGGGAGTGTGTGCCTTGGGGTGCGGGCAGGGGGACTGTAGTTAAAGACAAGGGCCAGAGAGATACATGGATACATTGGAATAAACATAATTTGGAAGCTTCCAAACCAGCACAATTGGCTTCTTGATCTATTTCTCTCATTTTATTTGCTTGTTTGGCTGTGCTCGGCCTTCACTGCCCCGTGGGCTCTTTCCTCTAGCTGGGGCCAGCGGCGGCTACTCTCTAGTTGCCGTGCCTGGGCTTTTCGCTGCAGTGCCTTCTCTCGTTGTGGACTGTGGGCTCCAGCACCTGGGCTTCAGTAGTTGTGGCTCCTGGGCTCTAGAGCACAGTCTCAGCAGTTGTGGTGCACAAGCTTAGTTGCTCCAAGGCACATGGGCTCTTCCAGGACCAGGGATCAAAGCCATGTCTCGTGCATTGGCAGTGGATTCTTTACCACTGAGCCACCAGGGAAGCCCCAGCAGAACACTTTAAATATTTGTCCACCACTTACCTGGAGCTTCCCTGATATCTCAGTTGGTAAAGAATCTGCCTGCAGTGCAGGAGACTCCGGTTCAATTCCTGGGTTGGGAAGATCCCCTGGAGGAGGGAGAGGCTACCCACTTCAGTATTTTGGGGCTTCCCTTGTGACTCAGCTGGTAAAGAGTCCACCTGCAATGTGGGAGACCTGGATTCGATCCCTGGGTTGGGAAGATCCTCTGGAGAAGGGAAAGGCTACCCACTCCAGTACTCTGGCCTAGAGAATCCCATGGGCTACAGTCCATGGGGTGGCAAAGAGTCAGACACGACTGAGTGACTTTCACTTCACTTCACTTACCTGGAGGACCACCACTGGGAGGGCAGGAGAATAGTGGCTCTGGTGAGTGGCTCCCTGGTTAGCAGAGCAATTATCCCCACCGCTAACCCAAGCCACCTCTTCTAAAGAAAGTTCATAGCCTACTTTTGTGACAAGGTGTGCCCTTTGGATGTCTCAGTCTTACCTCCAGGAGAGTACTCAGTTCCCTGAGGGAAGTTCTAGCAAGGAGCAATTTCCAAAACATATTACATTTCCAGTGAGGCTTTAGAACCCAGTATGCTGTTTGTCTGTCTTTTTCCTTAATTCAAGGAGCCTGGATACCACATCAAACGGTAGGGTTGATGGAACTAAATCCATGCACAATTCACAAAAAAAATGTACTTTAACTGGGGAAGAAGACTGTAGGGAAAAGAACTCTCCAAACTCATCTGGGAGGTTGTCAATATCTGGCTGAGGTCCCATAAGGCCTTGGAAATCCTCGGATGGTGAGGAAAAGAAATGACAGGAAAGACTGCTACCCTCTAAGGAGGAGGAAGCAGGGATGTGAGAGGCAAGAGAGAACCATGCCAGTGGGTTGATCTGGCCTGGCAGCTCCATAGCGGTGCTGATGTCACAGAGGGACTGAGCTAAAACACTTCAAACAAGGGCGTTGTGCTGAGCACAGTCCTCAGACTATGGGTGCTATGGCCTGAACACTGTCCCAAGTTCATATGTTGAAGCCCTATTCCCCAGTGTGATGATCTGAAACAGGGTCTACAAGGAGGTAATTAATGTTCAATGATATCAGAAGGGTGGGGCCCTGATCAGTAAGATTCAGTTCAGTCGCTCAGTTATATCCAACTCTTTGCAACCCCATGGACTGCAGCACACCAGGCTTCCCTGTCCTTCACCAACTCCCAGAGTTTACTCAAACTCCTGTGCATTGAGTCAGTGATGCCATCCAACCATCTCATCCTTTGTCATCCCCTTCTCCTCCCATCTTCAACCTTTCCCAGCATCAGGGTCTTTTCCAATGAGTCAGTTCTTCACATCAGGTGGCCAAAGTATTGGAGCTTCAGCATCAGTCCTTCCAGTGAATTTTCAGGAGTGATTTCCTTTAGAATTGACTGGGCCTTATAGGAAGAAATGCCAGCAGCTCATGCTCTTTCCCTCCCTCCTACCTGCCTTGTGAAGACACAGATAGAAGACCTCTGAAGTGTCAAGCGTTGGTCACTCAGTTGTGTCGGCTTCTTTGCAACCCCATGGACTGCAGCCTGCCAGGCTGCTCTGTCCATGGAATTCTCCAGGTAAGAATACTGGAGCAGGTAGACATTCCCTTCTCCAAGGGATCTTCCCCACTCAGGGATCAAATCCAGGTCTCCTGCTTTTGAAAGGTGGATTCTTTACTGTCTAAGCCATCAGGGAAGCTGAGTCACCCTAATACCGGGTCTTGGGCTGGACCCCAGATTCCTTCCTCCATGGCTGTAAATCTCTGAGATGAGCATCAGAGTCCCCTGAGAGGCTTTTTCAACCTGCAAATGTCCACTTCCCACCCCAGACCCACCAAATCACAAACTCTGGGGATGAGGCTGGGCAGTCTCGGTGTGACAAACTCTCCAGGTCATTACAGGGATTCCCAGGTGGCTCAGTGGTAAAGAATCTGCCTGCCAATACAGGAGATGGAGGAGACCTGGGTTCAATCCCTGGGTCAGGAAGATCCCCTGGAGTAGGAAATGGCAACCCAATCCAGAGTTCTTGCCTGGAAAATTCCATGGACAGAGGAATATGATTCACTGCCTCCGATTCACAACCACTCGATTATGTCATGTTTTTATCCGATTAATCTCTAAGTAGCCTTTTGAGATTGGAAGGAACAGTGACTCAGATAAACCAAACACCCTAAACTTAACTTTTTCATGTAGCCCTTTGCATGTTAAAGCCAAAGGCAGCCGTATCTTCACTCGACAACTGACACCATCAGTTGACACTTCCAAGTGCAACCTTAAAGAGGATGAATACAAGAGGATTCATTCATAAAGAGGATGAGGCATAGCTCAAAGTTTGACTCAGCTCCTGAAATTCCAATTAGAAGGATTCAAATGAAGGACCATCCATCCCTAAAATAAACAGTATTGCAACCTTCTAGAAAAGACAAACATCTATGATATCACTCATACATGGACCCTGACCAGACACTGAACCTGCCAACACCTTGATTCTTGAAGTTCCTAGCTTCTGGGATTGTGAGAAATAAATGTTTCTTGTTTAAGCCCCTTAGTCTATGGAATTTTGTAAAGGCAACCCAAGCAGACTAAAAGTGTAAGGAATTTATTTAAAATAGGAGGTAAATTTCTCCCTGCAGAAAATAAGGGAAAAGATTGCCCTCCCTTCTTTTTCCATTTACTTTAGAAACCCTAAAGTTGTAAGTAATTTCTCCTCTCTTTGAAACATAGGTAAATCCTTTCGAGAACAAGATAGATCTTTTGTCAGCTTTATGACTCAGAAGTGCCTTTCTCAAAGACTGGGACCCATCTCTTTAAAAATGAACATGTCAAGACAGATGGCACCCCTATCTCCCATTTTCTGCCGGCATCTGGCTCCAAGCTGTATAGCTACCTTTGATCATAAAGAAACGATAAATTTGATTTCCCTCTGTGCACGTGTTCTCAGTCGTGTCCAGCTCTTTGAGACCCCGTGGGCTATATAGCCTGCCAGATACCTCTGCCCATGGAATTTTCCAGGAAAGAATACTGGAGTATGTTGCCATTTCCTACATCTCTAGGGGATCTTCCTGACCCAGGGATCAAACCCACATCGCTTGAGTCTCCTGCATTGGCAGGTGGGTTCTTTTCCACTGGCACCACAGCTAACACAGATAGTTACCCAATTACCAGATAAAGTTTGAGACAAATGCTGCTGTCAAGTCCTCCTACTTGAGAACTAGTTATTCTTTATCTTCAGAATATGTCTGTAATGAGTTGTATCTTCTCGGCTATATGAAAGGTGAGATTGCTTTCTGCTTTGCAATCTCTTAGCAGGTTGTCCATGACATACATCACAATCTGATTTAATCCTTATTCAATAATAAAGCTGGTTTCTTTCTCTACTGCCTTTGTGGAGAGGATCTCTGGGCTGGTAGAAGACTTTTTTTTTCTTCCTTTAGCCACAGAGTTTATTGTTTGAATATTTGCAACTATTATTCTATACACAAATATTCAGTTCAGTTCAGTCGCTCAGTCGTGTCTGACTCTTTGCGACCCCATGAACTGCAGCACACCAGGCCTCCTTGTCCATCACCAACTCCCGGTGTCCAAATTGAGTCCACCCAAACCCATGTCCATTGAGTCGGTGATGCCATCCAACCAACTCATCCTCTGTCGTCCCCTTCTCCTCCTGCCCTCAATCTTTCACAGCATCAGGGTCTTTTCTAATGAGTCAGCTCTTCGCATCAGGTGGCCAAAGTATTGGAGTTTCAGCTTCAACATCAGTCCTTCCAATGAACACCCAGGACTGATCTCCTTTAGGATGGACTGGTTGGATCTCCTTGCAGTCCAAGAGAATTCCTTACAAAACTCTATATTCTATATTGCTAGGTCACTTCACTCTCCATTGTCTGCCACAATTCCATCAAGAAGTGTTACCCCAAATCACAATCTGCCTGATTGTGTGTTGTTGTTGAGTTGCTAAGTTGTGTCTGATTCTTTGTGACTACAAGGCTCCTCTGTCCATGAGAATCCCAGGCAAGAATACTGGTGTGGGTCTCCATTTCCTTCTCTTACTCTGTTCTTAATTCTATTTCCCCAACAGTTCAGTTCTGGACGCCCTCTCTGCAGCCTGAGAGACAACAAGTAGGATGTAGGATGGAAGGACTCCGGGTAGCATACAGTACTAGCAAATTCATGGTTAGGACTGAGCTCTGGAGATGTTTTCTAACTTCTCATTTCCTCTCTGGGCTGCTGAACCTTAGAGAAGGTATTTGGTGACTACTCACTCAAAGAATATGCAGTCACTGCTGCCCTGTACCCCAGATGCTAAGAATGGTGTATTGCTGCAGTAGTTTGACCTCTGAAGTGTGAAGCATTAGTCACTCAATTATGTCCGCTTCTTTGCAACCCCATGGACTGCAGCCTGCCAGGCTCCTCTTTCCATGGAATTCTCCAGGTAAGAATAATGGAGCAGGTAGACATTCCCTTGTCCAAAGGATCTTCCCCACTCAGGGATCAAACCCAGGTCTCCTGCATTTGAAAGGTGGATTCTTCACTGTCTGAGCCATCAGGGAAGCTGAGCCACCCTACCAGGTCTTGGGCTAGAGCCCAGTTTCCATCCTCCAGGGCTATGAATCTCTGAGATGAGCATCAAAGTCACCTGAGAGGCTTTTTCAATCTGCAAATGTCCACATCCCACCCCAGACCCACCAAATCACAAACTCTGGGGATGAGGCTGGGCAGTCAGGGTGTAACAAACTCTCTTCGTTATTACAGGGATTCCCAGGTGGCTCAGTGGTAAAGAACCTGCCTGCCAATGCAGGAGACCTGGGTTCAATCCTTTGGTTGGGAAGATCCCCTAGAGTAGGAAATGGCAACCCAATCCAGTATTCTTGCCTGGAAAATTCCATGGTCAGAGGGTCCTGGCAGTCTACAGCCCATGAGGTTACAAAGAATCAAACATGATTGAGCAACTGAGCACACACACAATTCAGATTATTGTATGTTCATTAGAGCTTGAGAACCACTGCCTCAGAGCAACGGTTTAAATCTGAGGAACTTTCAAATGACTGATGTCTGGGTCTCATACCAGGTGATTCTGATTTAATTGGCTTAGAGTCAGCCTGCTTAAAAATTCACATGATTTTTTAAAACTATCCTGATGTTTTTAATATGCAACCCAGGTTGAGAACCTCTACCTCAAAAAGTCCACACAAATGGACTCATTTATGAATGCTCATGCATGAACACTCTGAAGTTTTGTGTAAATTTGGATATATGAGTACTTTTCTAGAAGAGGATTCTTATATAACTTTCATAAAATTCTCAAACAAGTCTGTTCTCCAAACAGTGTTGAATAATAATGAGACAGTGCATGTTCTCTTATTTACTTAGTAATGGGGAGACTTCATGAAGAAAGTGGTTCAAAATTCAATGAGTGCCAGAGATGCTAAATTAATATTAAATAACCTTTTCCAACCAATGACAATATGGTTTCATACATTTTAGAGCAGGGAAGGGAAAATTGAGGACAGCTATCACTTCATACTAGTCTCTATCATTGTCATCATTAGGATTTATTACCACCATAGAGATCAGGCTACCATGTTGGCTATTTGTTTAACTCATCTAACCTCCAGCAACCCTATGAGCCATGACAGGGTGGGTTATTATGATCCTATTTATATAGAAGAAATTGAGTGAGTTGCTCAAGGTCACACAAGTTGGAGCAAAACAAGAACAGTTAGTGTTTGGTCTCAACTATGACAGAATGAATATAAAATGGACAATAATCAGATCATATATAACAAAGAACTCTGACCCACAAGCTGCAGCAGCCTGCCAGGAAAGCCAAACTCTTGTCTACAACGGACAGCGCAGGAAGCCCGCCTGCTGTCAATCAGACTTGCAGAAGCCAGGTTGCCATCTCTAGTGACAATCTAGGTAACTAAAGAATAACTGCTGCAACAGTATGCCCCAAATAGCTAGGACTTGCTTAGCAACTGCCAGTTTCTCTAACTTTTGTCCTAACTTCCAACTTGGGCCAATCAGAGAAAGCCAAACATGACCCCCAACCAATCACATAGGGACTCTGCTCCTATTGGCCTGCCTCCAGCCTTCCAGGACAGCAACCTCCAATCAGGGCACATGGAGAGCCTGCCCTCTTCTCTCTGAAGCTCTCCCGCTCCCTTGCCAGCCCTTGAAGCCCTACAAGTGCAAGTGACAGTGGCTGACCCTCGCTATAACAAGCTCTGAACAGACTTTGCTTTTGGCATTGGCCTTCCTTCCTCTATGTCCACAGCTATCAACCCAAGCTTGCCCTTCACAGTTTAAAACACAAAGAATATCACTAACAGCAAAAACACTTCACACTTTCATACCAATACATGAAGAAGATGATACTTCTTCAAGTTAGCCCAGGGTGGGGCTTTTCCCAAAGAACTTTCTGTAGACTCTACCAGTGTGTGGGTCAATACAACAGCTGGATCTATGGAATAGATCCTAATCCCAAAGTGATTCCCAGAGTAAGGATCTAAATCACATCTGAAATGAGAGTCCTAAGTGACACCCCTTCCCCCTCCTCCCCTGAGGTCATATCAATCTGACCTTCAACTTTGGACATCTCTCTAGGGCAATGGTGATTTCTCAACTATGGATAGGTTTGTTGCTATTGTTTTTGTGGTGGTGGTGGTGGTTGTTTTTACTTATTCAAAACATTTGGTTTTTAAAATTTTTACTGTAATATAGCCAAATAACAATATTATGTTAGTTTCAGGTGTACTGGCTTCCCTGGTAATTCAGCTGGTAAAGAATCTGCCTGCAATGCAGGAGACCCTGGTTCAATTCCTGGGTTGGGAAGATCCTCTGGAGAAGGGAAAGGCTACCCATTCCAGTATTCTGGCCTGGAAAATTCCATGGACTGTATAGTCTATGGGGGTCACAAAGAATCGGGCATGACTGAGTGACTTTCACTTTTAGGTGTACTACTTAGTGATAGAGTATTTTTATAAATTGTATTCCTAAAGCATTCTTTATTATTATTCACGCCTCTTGTTGAATGTGAGGTGTGTGGGGCAGAGAAATGAGAGGAAACTGATCTATAAAGAGGTTGCATAGCTTCCTCAAGATCATACAATCAGGGCCTAGGCTTCCAACAAGGCTCTCTATTTCTTTCCCCAAAACACAGCACCACCCAAGGCAGAAACACAGGACACTGCTGTCTTCACATTGTCAGCCCGTACCTTGCTCACAAGGCCCTCCTGTTTCCAAGAAAAGGCATTCTCTTCCCTCATTACTGGCTCACCTTGTCCCTGGGGAGTCTGGAATAAGTTTCCTTCACAACCTCCTAATGTCTCGGTGGGATTGGAGAAGGACATTGCTGAGTCATTTCCAGCCAAAGGAAGGTGTTATTTACAGCAACCTGCACAAATCAACTTCAGTGTTTGCTGAAATGACTTCCTTCTGGAACAAGGTAAGCACCAGACTAATTGTCACCAGTAACCTCTAAACCAGTTCACGGATGGGCTACAGTTCATGGGGTTGCAAAGAGTCAGACACGACTGAGCAACTAACACATTTACTTTTCACTTTCACACTGCACATAAGCAGGTTCTTTAGCCTCTCCCAAATGGTTGCATCTCATACAAGCTCAGACGGTTCTTCCAATATAGTTTAAGTCAATATTTTCTTCATTCTTGGCAAAGGATAACTACAGGAGGAAATGGAAATCTTCGATGTTTCCATCAGTGGATGGTCTCCACATGTTGCTGCTGTTCTGTGCTTAATTGCTCAGTCGTGTCCGACTCTTTGTAACTCCATGGACTGTAGCCCACCAGGCTCCTCTGTCCATGGGATTCTCCAGGCAAGAAGACTGGAGTGGGTTGCCATGTCCTCCTCCAGGGGATCTTCCCTAGCCAGGGTTCAAACCCAGGTCTCCTACATTGCAGGAAGATTCTTTATCATCTGAGCCACCAGGGAAGCCCAAGAATACTGGAGTGGGTAGCCTATCCCTTCTCCAGAGGATATTCCTGACCCAGGAATTGAACTGTGGACTTCCCTGTTGGCTCAGACGGTAAAGCATCTGTCTACAATGTGGGAGACCTGGGTTCGATCCCTGGGTCGGGAAGTTCCCTGGAGAAGGAAATGGCAACACACTCCAGTACTCTTGCCTAGAAAATCCCATGGACAGAGGAGCCTGGTGTCCATGGGGACGCAAAGAGTTGGACACAACTGAGCGACGACTTCACTTTCACTTTCATCCTACACTGGAGGTGGATTCTTTACCAGCTGAGCTACCAGGGAAGCCCGCCTCCATATGTTACTATATAACTACTATCTGACCCTCCTCTGCATTTCTGTCATTCAGCCTTTCACTGCTTCCTTGCCTTTGCGTGTTATCCTCCACTGTGCTCACCAGGTCTCTCATCTTCCCCGTGTACCAAAAGGATATTAACTCCAGAGGCAGGACTCATTTCTTGCTCTTGAGCTTCTCATCAAAGTGCCTAGCCAAGGTTTATGTCAGAGCACAGGTTAAAGTGAGCAAGAACAATAGATGATCCTTGACATTGGATGAGTTCTAATTATACACTGTCTTGCATTTTACCCAGAGAGACCACAAAGCAAGTTATATATACTGTCCCTTTATCTTACAGCCCTAATAGCTGTCACTGAGTCAGTGCCCAAAGAATTTGGTTGAATCAATCTCTTTATTATACAGTATACCCTGTCCCCAGTATTTGGAAAAGAAGCCTGTGTGATTTTTCTAAGGTTCTCACACATGCCCATTTTCTTTCTTTGTTTGTTCTGAGATCTGCAGGAGTAAATAGTAAGTTTAACTTTTCTCTTTGTCCAACCAACTCATTTCACCTAGCATAATACCAGCAAGGTCCATCCATGAAGTCACAAATGGCAAGATTTCAGCTTCTTACGGCTTAATAGTATTCCACTGTATTTATATACCATATTTTATTTATCCATTTACCCCTTGATGGGCACTTAGGTGCCCTTCTTGGCTATTGTAAATGTTTAGATGTAACATTGGGCCAGATAATTAAGGACATTTTTCTAATAAAAAATAAAAATAAATTTTCTCTCATATTCAACTATTACTAATAAGAAATAGTATCAAAACTCTTATGCTTGAAATTTGGAGTAGACATATATACATGTATAAAACTTTACTTGAGGCTTCAAACATAACTAAATGCTTGGAATTCTCATTTCTACATTTATACATAAATATTACAAAACTTAAAGAGTATGAAAATTTAAAAAAAAAGAATTGATCATTGAAGTGATATTTTTACCTTGGCCATGGGATAAATTAATGTTTGAGGTCTCTAAAATGTTTTAACACCATTTAATAAACACCATTTAATACACCATTTAAAGGAGGTAACATGAATTTGTTCAGTTCAGTTCAGCCGCTCAGTCGTGTCCAACTCTTTGCGACCCCATGAATCACAGCACACCAGGCCTCCCTGTCCATCACCAACTCCCGGAGTTCACTGAGACTCACGTCCATTGAGTCAGTGATGCCATCCAGCCATCTCATCCTCTGTCGTCCCCTTCTCCTCCTGCCCCCAACCCCTCCCAGCATCAGACTCTTTTCCAATGAGTCAGCTCTTCACACGAGGTGGCCAAAGTACTGGAGTTTCAGCTTTATCATCATTCCTTCCAAAGAAATCCCAGGGCTGATCTCCTTCAGAATGGACTGGTTGGATCTCCTTGCAGTCCAAGGGACTCTCAAGAGTCTTCTCCAACACCACAGTTCAAAAGCATCAATTCTTTGGCGCTCAGCCTTCTTCACAGTCCAACTCTCACATCCATACATGACCACCGGAAAAACCATAGCCTTGACTAGACGAACCTTTGTTGGCAAAGTAATGTCTCTGCTTTTGAATATGCTGTCTAGGTTGATCATAACTTTCCTTCCAAGGAGTAAGCGTCTTTTAATTTCATGGCCGCAGTTACCATCTGCAGTGATTTGGAGCCCAGAAAAATAAAGTCTGACACTGTTTCCACTGTTTCCCCATCTATTTCCCATGAAGTGATGGGACACTACAAATTATTATTATTTGTTCTGCAGCACACATGCTTATTGATGCATGAAAACGTACTTTCACTCTCTTCACTTTTTTTTTGAAATTTTACAAATGAATGCAGTTATAGTCTAATATAACTTTCTTTACAAAAATAGGCAGGAAGCTGGATATGGCCCATGGGCCATGATTTATCAGCTCCTGGTCGAAACCAATATTGTAGCCACTAACCACAAGTGGACATTTACATTTAAATTAATACAATTTAAAATTCCTTTTCTCAATTCCAGCCACTCAAGCCACATTTCGGGTCCTCAGTGACCACATGCAGCCAGTGGCTGCCATATGGAGTAACACAAATACAGAACATGTTCATCATCACAGAATAAATGCATCGCCCAAGATCTTCAAATTACATTAGAATTCGCTGGGTAAGAGTAGGGGGGAGCATTTTATTTCTTAAGATACTAAACCCTAGTCATTTTTGACATCCTGAATATGAATGATTTATAATAGCATCAAGTAGTGTGAAAGCTTCATATTCTGTACAAAAGTGCCATGGTGTGATTTTAAGCAACATTTTCATTTTCACTAGAGACAAGGTGTTAAAAAGCATGCTAGAATTTTATTTAGAAAATTTAAGAATGGAAAACCAAAACCATCTATACAGTGAAGATTTTAAAGTTGGCCTCCATTTATCTTTTTTTTTTAATAAAAACCTGGACTTCCCTGGTGATACAGTAGATAAGAGTCTGCCTGCCAATGCAGGGGACACAGGTTTGATCGCTGATCCAGGAAAAACCCCGGAAACACATGCCCGGAGCAACTAAGCTGGTGTGCCACAACTATAGAGCCCAAACTGTAGAGCCCATGAGCCCACAACTGCTGAAGCTCGTGTGCTTAGAGCCTGTGCTCAGCAACAAGAGAAGCCACTGCAGTGAAAAGCACCCGCTCACCGCAACTAGAGAAAACCCGAGCAGCAATGAAGACCCAGTGCAACCAAAAATTTTAAAAATAAATAAAGTGATGAAATCTGAAATATAGTAACTTCAAATAAACTCCCAAATCTGACATAACCATATCTAGGAAATATGTCTTTAAACGCTACCGTCTGGTTCCAGAAGCATTTGAAATGGACTTTGTTCTGATATCACTTCCCATGACTTCTACTCAAGAGCTTGTTCTGGTTTGCTCTGGAATGAAGAGTGGAAGCACGGTGGGCCAGGGACACCTTTTTAAAACTGAGTTTTAAGAGGCTCCAACTGATGACAAGGCAGCTTGCAAAGCTACACAGGACGTGGAGAATAAGGGGAAGGATTTTCAGAGAAAACACCTCCATCGCATCCCCAATCTGTTCATCAGTTCAGTTCAGTTCAGTCGCTCAGTCTTGTCTGACTCTTTCTGACCCCATGGACTGCAGCACACCAGGCTTCCCTGTCCATCACCAACTTCCAGAGCTTGCTCAAACTCACGTCCATTGAGTCAGTGATGCCATCCAACCATCCCATCCTCTATCATCCCCTTCTCCTCCCACTTTCAATCTTTCTCAGCATCAGGGTCTTTTCTAGTGAGTCAGTTCTTCACATCAGGTGGCCAAAATATTGGATCTGTTCATCCAGATCTGATCGTCAGATCTGCATAAACTGCCATTTTTCCCATGCATTTCTTGGTGAGTTAGGATACACTTCTTATTGCCTACCCGTAATTCCTTTTATAGAAGGAGAATTCACACCCCAAGAAAAATAGAAATTCCGAGTCAACAGTGTGAAAGCAGGTCAAGTTCATCCACTCCCCTCGCAGCCAAGTGAAGTCAGTCTCCACAGCAGCCCGTTTGAAAGCGGATGGATAGGCAGGCGCCCACAGCATCAGCAATCAGCATTTGTGCTCAAAAGAATCATAACTGCCAACTACGGAAGGGGAGGTCAAGAGTCAGGAGCAAGGCAGTTTGTTTTTTACTTTGAAGCCTGCAGCATGTCAAAAGACCAGAGAGAAATGTGTTCAGTTAAACTCGGCACAGAATGGGGGACCAACATTCTCATTCCAAACTGCATGATTTTATAACTAAAGACCAGGGGTGGCCAAAATAAACAGAACGACATTAATCAAGGCTTAAAAATACCAGTGGACAAATTGATCTCTTGGCTCTCAAAGAAACTTTGACAGCTTCCAACAGTATCATCTTGTGCAAATGATACCCTGTAGCCTGACTGTTCGGGGCTTCCCAGGTGGCGCATTGGTAAAGAACCTGCCGATGCAGATGATGCAAGAGATGCAGGTTTGATCCCTGGGTCAGGAAGATCCCTTAGAGAAGGAAATGGAAACCCACTCCAGTATTTTTGCCTGAAAAATTTCATGGACAGAGGAGCCTGGTGGGCTACCGTTCATAGGGTCGCAAAGAGTTGGACATGACTGACTGAGTGCACACACATGCACACACACACGTACACACACATATATCCTAACTGTTTAACTAGCTCAGGTATCAAAAGTCTGATGTGTCTCCAACGGAAATCCCAGCATCACCTACAGCAAGCTGGGAAGCAGTGACAGCGGTCTCTGCATGATTACGGTCACATCCCTCATGACAGTCACCATCCCAGGTCTCTCACCAAGCCCTCTGTTTTCTCTGACTCAGTCTCCCTTTATAAGCATGGCCAAAACATGAGCCTCCATGGGATTTTCCTCCATGGGAATTTTCTGAGATATGATGTGGCTTCTGGGGACATACTTCAAAGGTGAAGGCAGTGAGTTTCATATGAACAAGCCAAAGTGAGTTGAGGTTCTCTAAAGCAGTGCTTCTCAAACTTTAAGGGGGTGCACATCACCTGGGGACTCTGTTAAAAATCTGAAACAGGAGGCCCAGGTAAGACTTGAGAGTCTGCATTTCTAACTAGCTCCTACATTATGGCAATACAGCTGGTCCATGGGCCACACTTTGAGTAGCAAAGCCAAGTAGCACATTCATTTTCCATGATCAAAGAATGGTCTTTAGGTACAGAATTAATAGAGGGTATTACTCTTTAAAGGCAGAATTGAAAAATGCTAGAGTGAGATGGGACCTAAGAGATTTTCCAGAATATACTCTCTTCTTGAGGGGAGGTGGGGTGCAGGGACAGGTGCCTTGTAGAATCTTAGTTCCCTGACCATGGATTGAACCCATCCCCCTGCAGTGGGAGCACAGAGTCCTAACCACTGGACCACCTGGGAAGTCAAACTCTTCATTTTTAAAGAATTAAGGGACTCACCCAGAGTCTCAATTCAGAGTGGTGAGAGATGCTGAGGCTGGCTTCCTTTTAACAGATATGATAACACAGATCCCCCTAAGTATATGCTGTGAAGGAAGGGAGGGGAGGGGGACTGAGCAAGGAGAGGAGTAGGGGGACTCATTTCTCTCTCACCCACCTTCATAACTGAGATAAAGATCCTGGTCCACAACTTTAAGAACCACTGGAAACAGGTCTCAGGCTTACTAGGTTCCCATAAAATAAATCAATCCGCAATGACTATATCATTTCTATGCACACTTTCCCTTGTAAGCAATGCTATCACATTGTGAAAAAGCAGGAAAGATGCCATGAATCCCACGCTTGGGCTCAGTCGTTCAGTCATGTCCGACTCTTTGCGACTTCATGGACTGTAGCCCACCAGGCTCCTCTGTCCATGGGATGTCCCAGGCAAGAATACTGCAGTGGGTTGCTATTTCCTCCTCCAGGGGATCTTTCCAACCCAGGGATCGAACCCAAGTCTCCTGGGTCTCCTGCACTGCAGGTGGATTCTTTATCTCTGAGCCACCTGGGAAGCTGTGCTTAACGTCTAGTAAAAGTTTTATTTCTCTCCACTAAAGAGGAAAGAATCAGGTTTGCCATAGCACCTACTCTGCACCTAACACATTGCTAGTTTCTTTATATCCCATTTAATTCTTGAAACAAATCTGTAAAATGGAGAGAAATATCCTTGGTTTTTAGATGCCAAAAGTGAATTTGAAAATGACTAAGGACCAAGTCTGTGGTAAAACAGCTAGTAAGCAGCTTAGCTAAGATTCAAATCCATGGCTGCCTACGCCAAACCCTGGGCTATATTTTCCTTCCCAAGCCTAAAATCATATCAGGCCCATAGCTCACATCAGCCTATAATTAGTCTCTAAATTTATACAGGTATACCTCAGAAAGAATGCATGTCTGGTTCCAGACCACTGCAATAAACTAAATGTCACAATAAAGCAAGTTACCTGAATTTTTTGGTTTCCCAGTGCCAATGAAAGTTATGTTCATACTATCCTGTATCCCATTTAGAATGCAAAAGCATTACATCTTAAAAAATGTACATACCTTAACTAAAAATTACTTTATCGCTAAAAAATGCTAGCCGTAATCCAAGCCTTCAGTGAATCACAGTAGTAATATCAAAAATCACTGCTCACAAATCACCATAACAAATATAATAATGGAAAAGCTTGAAATACTGTAGGAAATAACCATAATATGACCAAATGAGCAAATACTGTTGGGAAAATGGTGCCAACATGCTTGCTTGACACAGGTTGTCAGAAACCTTCAATTTGCGAAAAATGCAGTATCTTCAAAGTACAATAAAGTGTAATAAAATGAGTTACACCTGTATAAGTTCCATTCTCAAAAACTAGAATTATTTCTAAAAGAAACTTCCTGCCCCATGCTTTATCAGCTTGTGGACCTAGGCTTTTAATAAAGAATAATCCAATTTCATCTTTCAGACTCTCCAGCCCATGTAAGTTCCCTACACACTTGAGTGTTTACATATAAATGTTTTGCAGTGGGCAATAAGAACTTTAAACTCCCCAAGAACTGCCATCAAAATTAGTAGATAAATCAATTTCTGGAGTCCACCCACCATGAGAAGTGGATGTAAAAGGAGGAGAGAACAGGAAACATTGCATGTCTGAAAACGCAGGGCCTCCGATGAAAAAAGCGGAATGAGTGCTTGCCAAGAGACAGTAATAACAATGGTGAACATGCATCTTCTGAGAGACAGTAATGACAGTGATGAATATGCATTAGCTTTTATCATCTAAGCACTTAAATAGATCATTCTAGTGAAGGTCAGACCACAGATGGAAAGTTATCTTCTATCTGGTTTTTAAAATACCCTCCAGCAGAAACGTAACGAGCAAGACCCTATGAGGCCATCCTGGAAAAGACCCTCATTTGTGTCATTTGCTTGCATTTTGTCTTTAGGAAAAACGTTAATTAAAGAATAAATTCAAACAGAAAAGTGAGAAAATGTAGAAAAGAAGGAAAACAGTTAAGCGAGACAAAATAATAATACTTAAGCCATTAAACAAAGTCAAGAATCTTTAGTTCTTCTTCAAGGACTATAGATAATATTCTGACCCTTGTCCTCTGAGCGGTGTTGCAGTTACTGAAACCCCTACCAGGTGGAAGACGTTCACTGTTGTGCTGCCCACAAGCACGTGGACCCCAGACCAGTTGGAAGCAGAAGGCTGATGATGCTGACTCTCGATGACCTCACCACCAACCAATCAGAAGAATATCCATGAGCTGATCGTGCCCTGCTCCTGGGACACTATAAAGACCCCTCACTATCCCCTCCAGGGTGGGACACACAGTTCCGAGAGCACTAGCTCACTGTGGCCCTCTCTACCTGGCAAAGCAGTAAAGCTGTTCTTTTCTACTTCATCCAAAACTCTGTCTCTGTATTTCTATTCAGTGCTGGTGAACAGAGGCCAAGTTTCAGCAACAGAAGCAGAGAGAAATAGAACTGGGGCTTGCAGGGGGATTGGGTCAGCTTCCTCCAGGCAGGAATGGTCATAACCTATCAGTGAAATCAGGATATGAGATTCAGGTGGGGTCTCTGAAGGACCAGAAGAGGAGGGATTCACTCCAGGTTATCCATTAACTACTTTTTATTTTTCCTTTAGGATCTTCAGTACATAGATTTTTAATTAATCATACCTCTTTGTTCAGGATGTATTATAATACTTATTTCAGATCCTATGGACTGTAGCCCACCAGGCTCCTCTGGGATTTTTCAGGCAAGAATGCTGGAGCAGACTGCCATTTCCTCCTCCAGGGGATTGTCTGGATCCAGGGGTCAAACCCGAGTCTCCTGCATTGGCAGGTAGATTCTTGACCAGTGAGCCACCTGGGAAACTCCCAATTGGTCCATGTGGTGGTGGCTTAGTCGCTAAGTCGTGTCCAACTCTTGTGACCTCATGGACCATAGCCCATCAGGCTCCTCCATCCATGGGATTTTCACGGCAAGAATATTGGAGTGGCTTGCCATTTCCTTCTCCAGTGGATAGCCATTTGCAAATTAAATTTGCATACACGATACTGCTCTTTTTTTTAAACAAATATTCCCCAAACAACATGCCCGCTTACTGCTGCAAATGCACTCAGGGAGCAGTTTTAGCCTTTTCATTTGGGCATAATGCATCCGAAGGGAAGCAGAAAAAGAATGCCACTCAGGAGTGGAGAAGGGGTCTAGCGGAATTAACTTCCCTCTGTCGGCAGTTTTTCCTGATCCTTACTGTCTTTCCTCCTAGGTATGTCTGTGAGTATAGGCAGAGGAGCTTGGCGGACTACAGTCCCTGGGGTCACAAGAGTCAGACACGACTTAGTGGCTAAACCACCACCACTATAGACACAGCACTGGAAAACCACAGGTGGATATAGGTGAAATGTTGCTCTTAATGCATAAAATTCAGGCATGACATATTGTCATAACAGATTGATTTTATTCCATCGAATTCTTCTTTTAAAAACTTTTTACACTTTTTAATATATTTACAGGATGAGAGCTACTTATTTTTGCCTTTTACTTAAATGCAATTATAAAGATTCAGGCCATAATCACCTAGGAAACTGTCAGGATGATCTTAGACTGGAGGTTTATTATGAAACAGACCATCACTGAGATAATGGAGTAGAAATGTGAACCATGTGTAAGCTTTTATTTTCTATTGCCTTGAGGACATCCAAACCAAGGAAGGCAGGCAGGCTTCGGAGGTCAGATGTGTGCCGGTGGGTCTCACAGTTGAGTTGGCATCAGAAGCCCCCAGAAGGTGTGTTAATTTGGGGCTCATCTTCAGAGTTGGTGACTCAGAGGTTCTGAGGCTAAGGCAAGGAATCTGCATTTCTCACAAACGCTGATGGTGCAGAACCAGGCCTCTCACTTTGAGAACCCCTGTTGTGTCAAGATCCCCCTGTGTTGAAAGATTAGACGAAGGACTGGGATTCTCAACTGAATATGTTTTGACAGTGTATAAGGGCTTCCCAGTGCCACTAGCGGTAAAGAACCCACCTGCCCATGCAGGAGACATAAGAGATGTGGGTTCAATCCCCGGGTCGGGAAGATCCCCTGGAGGAGGGCATGGCAATCCACTCCAGTATTCTTGCCTGGAGAATCCCATGGATGGAGGAGCCTGACGGCCTACAGTCCATGGGGTCACGAAGAGTCAAATGTGACTGAACTTACTTAGCACGCATGCCCAGACTGTGTATATACAACATATGATTTTTAAAATCATGTCCAACATGTGTCTCCTTGTTTTTTTAAGTCCTTATGATTCTCTACATATATATTTATAACAAATGTTACCCGGTACCCCAGAAAACTTGTAATGGGGTATTTAAATACTCTGTACCCTCAATTTTTGTCTACTTGACCTGCCAGGTGCTGAGAAAGAGGTGTTAAAATCTCTCACTATGAATCTAGATTGTCACTTGATTTCTTTGCCGTATTTATATTTCAAAACCATAATGAAAATTGTAAATTGCTATATGATTCTTCCATTTTCTTGGTAGGTGTTTTATTCATGTAATGCATCTTTCCTTTTTCCTTCTCAACGCTTTTACCCTTGAGTTGTATTTTGTCATTTTAACATTGTTACTCCTGTTTTCTTTTTTATTAACATTTGCCTGGCATATAATTTTCTTTCCCTTTATTTTCAGACTTTCTGCATTTGATTTTGTATTTACCTCTTGTAAACAGCTCATGACATGATTTTAAAATTCAATTCTGAGAGTCTATGTGGCTTGTTTTTCCCTTTCTGCTGTCTTGTTTTGGTTTTCTGTTTAGTGTGCACCCTTTTAACTTTTATTTTTCTCCTGTCTCTTATTGGTAAAATTTCCTTTATTCTATTTCTCCTCTAATTACTTGGAAACTATGTCTGTTACTTACTCTTTAAATAGTTACCTTAAACTTTTTAACATGCACCTTGAAGCATATTTTCCAAAGCTTTCCGAATATTAATTATTTTAATTCAAGAAATATCCAATGCCTGCTTACACAGTCCTGGAAGGAGAGATTCTGAAAAGTATTACATGGACAGTAATCTCATGGAATTTACATTTGAGTGGGAGTGGACAGACAATAAAATGGTCTGTGGATAGTGACAGGCCAGCAAAGAGACCAGAGAAAAAGAGGGCCGTGAGGTGAAGTAGGAAGGTGATGGGGGCCAGGTCACAAGCGGCCACGTGAGTCAGAGTGAGGACCTTGGCCTTCACGTTTTGTGACTTCACAACCACTGGAGGGTCCTGATCAGAGGAGAGAAGCCCTCTGACTTGGGCTCACACAAGGTCACTCTGGCTGCTGAGCTACAAGTCTAATGAAGGGAAGCAAAACCAGAAACGGGAAGCTATTGCAAAAATCAGGTGAAATATAATGGTGGCTTGGAACAGAGGAGTGGCCAAGGTGGTGACAAGTGGTCAAAAGATTCTGGATATATTTTGGAAGTAAGGGCCAAAGATAAACTTTGCTGAGAAACCAGATTGTTGTAGGAGTGAAAGAGAGGAAGACAAAGATTCTCTCTGTGACCTAACTAGTCAGATTCCTCTCAACCCTCAGACCCCAATCTTGGGCTGTGCCCTTGGCTCATTTAGCTTAGCTTTAGCAAGAATTCTGCTAGGTTGGTTTAGTGAAAAGCTCTCACCCTTGATAAATGTATCAGCACCAAGCAGCCACCACTCGATACCCCACGTCCAAGGTCAGTAGCGGTGGCCATGAGGAGATACCTCACATCCAAGACAAGGAGCAGCAGCTGTGCTTTGCTAGAGCAGCCATAAAGAGATACCCCACGTCCAAGGTAAGAGAAACCCCAGTAAGACGGTAAGTGCTGAGAGAGGGCATTAGAGGGCAGGCAGACTGAAACCACAATCTCAGAAAACTAACCAATCTAATCACATGGAACATAGCCTTGTCTAACTCAGTGAAACTAAGCCATGCTGTGTGGGGCCATCTAAGACAGACAGGTCATGCTGGAGAGTTCTGACAAAATGTGGTCCACTAGAGAAGGGAATGACAACCTCTTCAGTATCCTTGCCTTGAGAATCCCATGAACAGTATGCAAAGGCAAAAAGATAGGATACTGAAAGATAAACTCCCCGGGTCAATAGGTGCACAATATGCTACTGGAGATCAGTGGAGAAATAACTCCAGAAAGAATGAAGGGATGGAGCCAAAGCAAAAAGAATACCCAGCTGTGGATGTGACTGGTGACAGAAGCAAGGTCTGATGCTGTAAAGAGCAATATTGCATAGGAACCTGGAATGTTAGGTCCATGAATCAAGGCAAATTGGAAGTGGTCAAACAGGAGATAGCAAGAGTGAACATTGACATTCTAGGAATCAACGAACTAAAATGGACTGGAATGGGTGAATTTAACTCAGATGAC
The DNA here is from genome assembly GCF_029378745.1 of Bos indicus. NCBI lineage: Eukaryota > Metazoa > Chordata > Mammalia > Artiodactyla > Bovidae > Bos > Bos indicus. The sequence goes on along the minus strand of NC_091771.1, from coordinate 80,310,734 downwards.
CATTATATCTACTGCTGTGGGCAAGAATCCCTTCAAAGAAATGGAGTAGCCATCATGGTCAACAAAAGAGTCCTAAATGCAGTACTTGGATGCAATCTCAAAAACAACAGAATGATCTCTGTTCATTTCCAAGGAAAACCATTCAATATCATGGTAATCCAAGTCTATGCCCCGACCAGTAATGCTGAAGAAGCTGAAGTTCAATGGTTCTATGAAGACCTACAAGACCTTTTAGAACTAACACCCAAAAAAGATGTTCTTTTCATTATAGGGGACTAGAATGCAAAAGTAGGAAGTCAAGAAACACTTGGAGTAACAGGCAAATTTGGCCTTGGAATATGGAATGAAGCAGGGCAAAGGCTAATAGAGTTTTGCAAAGAGAATGCACTGGTCATAGCAAACACCCTCTTCAACACAAGAGAAGACTCTACCTATGGACATCACCAGATGGCCAACACCAAAACCAGATTGATTATATTCTTTGCAGCCAAAGATGGAGAAGCTCTATGCAGTCAGCAAAAACAAGACCAGGCTGACTGTGGCTCAGACCATAAACTCCTTATTGCCAAATTCAGACTTAAATTGAAGAAAGTAGGGAAAACCACTAGACCATTCAGGTATGACCTAAATCAAATCCCTTATGATTATACAGTGGAAGTGACAAATAGATTCAAGGGATTAGATCCGATAGACAGAGTGCCTGATGAAAGATGGACATTCGTGACATTGTATAGGAGACAGGGATCAAGACATCCCCAGGAAAAAGAAATGCAAAAAATCAAAATGGCTGTCTGAGGAGGTCTTACAAATAGCTGTGAAAAGAAGAGGAGCAAAAAGCAAAGGAGAAAAGGAAAAATACACCCATTTGAATTCAGAGTTTCAAAGAATAGCAAGGAGACATAAGAAAGCCTTCCTCAGTGATCAGTGCAAAGAAACAGAGGAAAACAATAGAATGGGAAAGACTAGAGATATCTTCAAGAAAATTAGAGATACCAGAGGAAAATATGCCAGCAAATTTGGAAAACTCAGCAGTGGCCACAGAACTGGAAATGGTCAGTTTTCATTCTAATCCCAAAGAAAGGCAATGCCAAAGAATGCTCAAACTACCGCACAGTTGCACTCATCTCACACACTAGTAAAGTAATGCTCAAAATTCTACAAGCCAGGCTTCAGCAATATGTGAACTGTGAACTTCCAGATGTTCAAGCTGGTTTTAGAAAAGGCAGAGGAACCAGAGATCAAATTGCCAACATCCGCTGGATCATGGAAAAAGCAAGAGAGTTCCAGAAAAACATCTATTTCTGTTTTATTGACTATGCCAAAGCCTTTGACTGTGTGGATCACAATAAACTGTGGAAAATTCTGAAAGAGATGGGAATACCAGACCACCTGATCTGCCTCTTGAGAAACCTATATGCAGGTCAGGAAGCAACAGTTAGAACTGGACATGGAACAACAGACTGGTTCCAAATAGGAAAAGGAGTATGTCAAGGCTATATATTGTCACCCTGCTTATTTAACTTATATGACAGTACATCATGAGAAACGAAGGGCTGGAAGAAGCACCAGCTGGAATCAAGATTGCCAGGAGAAATATCAATAACCTCAGATATGCAGATGACACCACCCTTATGGCAGAAAGTGAAGAGGAACTCAACAGCCTCTTGATGAAAGTGAAAGAGGAGAGTGAAAAAGTTGGCTTAAAGCTCAACATTCAGAAAACGAAGATCATGACATCTGGCCCCATCACTACGTGGGAAATAGATGGAAAATCAGTGGAAACAGTGTCAGACCTAATTTTGGGGGGCTCCAAAATCACTGCAGATGGTGATTGCAGCCATGAAATTAAAAGACGCTTACTCCTTGGAAGGAAAGTTATGACCAACCTAGATAGCATATTCAAAAGCAGAGACATTACTTTGCCAACAAAGGTCCATCTAGTCAAGGCTATGGTTTTTCCAGTGGTCATGTATGGATGTGAGAGTTGGACTGTGAAGAAAGCTGAGCGCCGAAGAACTGATGCTTTTGAACTGTGGTGTTGGAGAAGACTCTCAAGAGTCCCTTGGACTGCAAGGAGATCCAACCAGTCCATTCTGAAGGAGATCAGTCCTGGATGTTCTTTGGAAGGACTGATGCTAAAGCTGAAACTCCAGTACTTTGGCCACCTCGTGCGAAGAGTTGACTCATTGGAAAAGACTCTGATGCTGGGAGGGATTGAGGGCAAGAGGAGAAGGGGACAACAGAGGGTGAGACGGCTGGATGGCATCACCGACTTGATGGACATGAGTTTGAGTGAACTCCAGGAGTTGGTGATGGACAGGGAGGCCTGGCATGCTGTGATTCATGGGGTCGCAAAGGGTCAGACACGATTGAGCGACTGTACTGAACTTCATGTGCTTAAAAATTTTGTAATTAAAAAAAATGTGTAATAATAATCTTCTTTTAAAAATAGCATTTCAATATGACCTCAGGTTTAGGTTATTTAGTTACAGATAGATACATATGGAAATGTTTTTAGATACATGTATATTCACGGGTTAGTGTTGTTGTTGCTGTTGTTTGGTTGCTAAGTTGTGTCCCACTCTTTGTGACCCCATGGACTATAGCTTGCCAAGGTTGTCTGTCCATGGAGATTTCCCAGGCAAGAATACCAGAGGGCATTGCCATTTCCTCCTCCAGGGGATCTTCCCGACTCGGGATGGAGCCCTCATCTCCTGCACTGGCAGGCAGATTCTTTAGCACTCAGCTACCTGGGAAGCCCACGTGGATTAGTATACACACATATATTTTGTTGCTCTCTCAGCTGGGAAGCCCTGGAAGCAGTGACATGCCAGGAGCAATGAGCATACCTATTAGCTCTATTAGCTTCTAATGCCACCGACCAATGAAAGGAACCAGGATTTCTTGAAGAACTGGCTGATTCCAGGGATGGGAAGGGGATTATATAGGATGAGCTTGGAGCATCTTGTAATGCCAGAAGTCAAGAAGTGCTAAAAATAAATAAATAAATAAAGATGAGTTTATGTAAAAGGAACACCAGAGTCAACCTGAAAGAGCTCCCAATAGCCAAAACTGGAAGAATTTGAGCAAAAAAAATAATTTCATGTTGGATTACAACTCTATGTATAAAATATATATGCATGAATCCATACTGATAGAAATAATCGACTAAATAAATGGGGAAGAAGAGACAGATTTGCCACATAGAAGAATCCTAAATAACTTATATAGATATTCCCCCCTCCAGGAAGTTCAGTGTGGGCTGCACTGAGTGACCTGCTTCCAAGAAATAGAGAAAAGCAAAAGGGGGGGAAAAGTCCAGGGGAGAATCCTGGCAAACACCGCCTGAGCCAGGGGATGAAGGTTGACACCCGCTGTGAGAAGTCACGTTGGTAGCAAGTGACATGTCCCCTTGATCTGATGTGGTGAGAGGGACACCACTCCTCTGCTGTCCCCCTCCCCAAAACCAAAAGCACCCCAGTTATACCGTGAGATAAAAAGAATCAGACAAAGCCAAGAAGAATTGATGCTTTTGAGGGACCATCTACAAAATGCTGCTGCTGCTAAGTCACTTCAGTCGTGTCCGACTCTGTGCGACCCCATAGACGGCAGCCCACCAGGCTCCCCCATCCCTGGGATTCTCCAGGCAAGAACACTGGAGTGGGTTGCCATTTCTTTCTCCATGGCATAAAAGTGAAAAATGAAAGTGAAGTCGCTCAGTCATGTCTGACTCTATGTGACCCCATGGACTGCAGCCTACCAGGCTCCTCTATCCATGGGATATTCCAGGCAAGAGTACTGGAGTGGGATGCCATTGCCTTCTCCGAATACCTGACTCAGATCAGATCAGATCAGTCGCTCAGTCGTGTCCGACCCTTTGCGATCCCATGAATCGCAGCACGCCAGGCCTCCCTGTCCATCACCAACTCCCGGAGTTCACTGAGACTCACTTCCATCGAGTCAGCGATGCCATCCAGCCATCTCATCCTCTGTCGTCCCCTTCTCTTCCTGCCCCCAATCCCTCCCAGCATCAGGGTCTTTCCAATGAGTCAACTCTTTGCATGAGGTGACCAAAGTACTGGAGTTTCAGCTTTAGCATCATTCCCTCCAAAGAAATCCCAGGGCTGATCTCCTTCAGAATGGACTGGTTGGATCTCCTTGCAGTCCAAGTCTCAAGTCTCAAGAGTCTTCTCCAACACCACAGTTCAAAAGCATCAATTCTTTGGCGCTCAGCCTTCTTCACAGTTCAACTCTCACATCCATACATGACCACTGGAAAAACCATAGCCTTGACTAGACGGACCTTTGTTGACAAAGTAATGTCTCTGCTTTTGAATATGCTATCTAGGTTGGTCATAACTTTCCTTCCAAGGAGTAAGCGTCTTTTAATTTCATGGCTGCAATCACCATCTGTAGTGATTTTGGAGCCCAGAAAAATAAAGTCTGACACTGTTTCCACTGTTTCCCCATCTATTTGCCATAAAGTGGTGGGACCGGATGCCATGGTCTTCGTTTTCTGAATGTTGAGCTTTAAGCCAACTTTTTCACTCTCCACTTTCACTTTCATCAAGAGGCTTTTGAGTTCCTCTTCACTTTCTGCCATAAGGGTGGTGTCATCTGCATATCTGAGGTTATTGATATTTCTCCCGGCAATCTTGATTCCAGTTTGTGTTTCTTCCAGTCCAGCGTTTCTCATGATGTACTCTGCATATAAGTTAAATAAGCAGGGTGACAATATATAGCCTTGACGTACTCCTTTTCCTATTTGGAACCAGTCTGTTGTTCCATGTCCAGTTCTAACTGTTGCTTCCTGATCTGCATACAAATTTCTCAAGAGGCAGGTCAGGTGGTCTGGTATTCCCATCTCTTTCAGAATTTTCCACAGTTTATTGTGATCCACACAGTCAAAGGCTTTGGCATAGTCAATAAAGCAGAAATAGGTGCTTTTCTGGAACTCTCTTGTTTTTTCCATGATCCAGCGGATGTTGGCAATTTGATCTCTGGTTCCTCTGCCTTTTCTAAAACCAGCTTGAACATCAGGAAGTTCACGGTTCACGTATTGCTGAAGCCTGGCTTGGAGAATTTTGAAAATTACTTTACTAGCGTGTGAGATGAGTGCAATTGTGCGGTAGTTTGAGCATTCTTTGGAATTGCCTTTCTTTGGGATTGGAATGAAAACTGACCATTTCCAGTCCTGTGGCCACTGCTGAGTTTTCCAAATTTGCTGGCATATTGAGTGCAGCACTTTCACAGCAGCACCTTTCAGGATTTGGAATAGTTCAACTGGAATTCCATCACCTCCACTAGCTTTGTTCATAGTGATGCTTTCTAAGGCCCACTTGACTTCACATTCCAGGATGTCTGGCTCTAGGTCAGTGATCACACCATTGTGATTATCTGGGTTGTGAAGATCTTTTTTGTACAGTTCTTCTGTGTATTCTTGCCATCTCTTCTTAATATCTTCTGCTTCTGTTAGGTTCATACCATTTTTGTCTTTTATCAAGCCCATCTTTGCATGAAATGTTCCTTCGGTATCTCTGATTTTCTTGAAGAGATCCCTAGTCTTTCCCATTCTGTTGTTTTTCTCTATTTCTTTGCATTTATCGCTGAAGAAGGCTTTCTTATCTCTTCTTGCTATTCTTTGGAACTCTGCATTCAGATGTTTATATATTTCCTTTTCTCCTTTGCTTTTCACTTCTCTTCTTTTCACAGCTATTTGTAAGGCCTCCCCAGATAGCCATTTTGCTTTTTTGCATTTCTTTTCTATGGGAATGCTCTTGATCCCTCTCTCCTGTACAATGTCACGAACCTCATTCCATAGTTCATCAGGCACTCTTTCTATCAGATCTAGGCCCTTAAATCTATTTCTCATTTCCACTGTATAATCATAAGGGATTTGATTTAGGTCATACCTGAATGGTCTAGTGGTTTTCTCCACTTTCTTCAATTTAAGTCTGAATTTGGCAATAAGGAGTTCATGATCTGAGCCACAGTCAACTTCTGGTCTTGTTTTTGCTGAGTGTATAGAGCTTCTCCATCTTTGGCTGCAAAGAATATAATCAATCTGATTTCGGTGTTGACCATCTGGTGATGTCCATGTGTAGAGTCTTCTCTTGTGTTGTTGGAAGAGGGTGTTTGTTATGACCAGTGCATTTTCTTGGCAAAACTCTATTAGTCTTTGCCCTGCTTCATTCCATATTCCAAGGCCAAATTTGCCTGTTACTTCAGGTGTTTCTTGACTTCCTACCTTTGCATTCCAGTCGCCTATAATGAAAAGGACATCTTTTTTGGGTGTTAGTTCTAAAAGGTCTTGTAGGTCTTCATAGAACCATTCAACTTCAGCTTCTTCAGTGTTACTGGTTGGGGCATAGACTTGGATTACTGTGATATTAAATGGTTTGCCTTGGAAACGAACAGAGATTATTCTGTCATTTTTGAGATTCCATCCAAGTACTGCATTTTGGACTCTTTTGTTGACCATGACGGCCACTCCATTTCTTCTGAGGGATTCCTGCCCGCTAGTACCCCTCAAACTGCCAAGATCCTGAAAAAAACAAAGGAAAGTCAGAAACTGTCAGAGATGGAGGAGGCTCGGGGACGTGATGATTAAATGCAATGCAGAATCCTAGACTGTATCTCCCTCTCCATTTCGCTGTAAATGTAAAACTGCTCTAAAAAACAGTTTAAAATGCAATCAACTTTCCAAAATATGAACTCTTTTATCACATTTATACAAATGGACTTACACATTTAATATTTGTACACATGTACATGTTCTTACACACATAAAACATTTCACACACATACATAAAGCATACATATAAAATGTCCTTTCCAAAAGATCACCACTGAACAGGGTTGTTTCTGCTTCTTTGTTGTTTTCTGTTGTTTACTTTTTGCCCTCTAAAAACAACACTGCAAACAAGCTATGGTGAAATTCATACTTTGCCTGAAACACAATCTTTTATTTCAAAGCATGCCCACTTTTTTTAATATGCTGCCAATCATTTTAGATATTTCCTGCTGCTGCTGCTGCTCAGTCACTTCAGTCGCATCCGACTCCGTGCGACCCCATAGACTGCAGCCCACCAGGCTCCCCCGTCCCTGGGATTCTCCAGGCAAGAACACTGGAGTGGGTTGCCAATTCCTTCTCCAGTGCATGAAAGTGAAAAGGGAAAGTGAACTTGCTGAGTCGTGTCTGACTCTTCGCGACCCCATGGACTTCAGCCTACAAGGCTCCTCCGCCCATGGGATTTTCCAGGCAAGAGTACCGGAGTGGGGTGCCGTTGCCTTCTCCGTTACATATTTCCTCAGTTCAGTTCAGTCGCTCAGTTGTATCCGACTCTTGGCGACCCCGTGATACATATTTTGGACCACCTTGCAATTAAATCTCTAACACACACAGTTCAACAACATCCAGGGGGCGTTAAGGGGTGCTCTGACTCCAACTGCAATAAAAATTCACAATACAGCCACAGATGTAGCAGAGAGAGAATTGCCACACCAGCAGGAACTGGAGATAAAAGAGGATTACACATGATGAAATGCAGTAATTGACTAGAAGTCACCGAAAAATACCAGATGGATGTCACTGCTCTATACATCTCTAATGTGCCCGTCGACTTTATTGAGTATCACGAGAGCTTCCCTTTTAGTATTTTCCTGAGTGTAGTTGAAGTTTATTGATATGTTCTTATTGCCCAGTTTAGATGTAACCATAAAAAATACAGTTTGATATATTTGCATCTCCGTAGAAATCTTGGGCTTTGCCACTTAAAATAAAAGCTCATAGAAATAATTGGCATAATATTTATTCCTCTTCCTCCATTAGACCTTTACACAGAATATGGACAGTAACTGCTCCAGACAGCACTGAAATTGCAGGGTATTTGGGTATTTTCAGGAGTGATTGGCGCATAAAAGATCAGACGTGCAATTCTGGATACTCCCAAGGGACACTTACAAAGGATTTTTATGTCGAAGGTAAAAGAAAACAAATTTATATGCTAAAGTGAGTTGCCATAGGTGGTGTGGTTCCCCATTAGTCATCAAGGATTTATTTCCTATTTAGTTTTCAATCTAGCAAGAGGACGAAAATCACTGTCCATCTGAGCTAGAATATTCATTCTATAAACACAGAAGCCTCAGATCTCAACAAAAGACCTCTCAGCATAATAAGCAACAGCCGTTTCCCTCCACAACAAACAGTTTAAATTAAGCTGGAAATAATGGGTGTGAAAATGCTTGCTTCTCAGAGCAGCGAAGAAAACCCCTCAGTGGGAATTCCAGGTGCATCTCGGATCATATCACTGAAGAGTTAGTATCAACCACTAAGAAGCTGCTCTAAGGCCCAAGTCAAAGGACCGTGCAGTTTGATTATATTTTCACAAGCTGAAAGTCAGATTTCACTAGTAAGGAAAACCACAGAATTCTGGACTCTGGCAAGGTGCTTAGAGTCAAGTAAAGCTGACAGAGGAATGTATGGCTGTGCCCTGGCAGCCTGAGGCTTCCCGGAGGAAACGGACAGGGAGCTAACTCCCAGCTGAGGGAGGCTCCTTTCCTTTTCCCCACCCACCTCCTTCTCCAACCCACAGACACCCCAGCCCCCTGGAACCCCCTGCAGGTCCCACCCAACACTATTGTATCCCAGGCTGCACCTTCAGTGTAGAGAGCAATGTGCCAATGCAGATGGCATCTCAACCTGCGCTGCCAGCCTGGCAGCAGGGCTGCTCAGAGGGCTTCATACAGGGACCACCTGTATGGGAACCTCTGCGGGATTCGTCAGAAACCCAGCTTCCTAGGGGCTACACCGCACCCACTGAATCAGGACCTCAGGAATCTCTGCATTTGTAATAAGCTCCCATGGGAAGCTCACCCACAGAAAAGTATAGGCAGCACTGACTTAGAGTTTACAAAGTCAACTCTTCTGCTTCTGGACAGAAGGGAAAGCAAGGAAAGGAAGTGAGGACACCACGTTCCCAGGAGGAAAAATCTTCTAGACATATGGTGCCTAACTCTGTATTTGGCACAGGGTAGGCTTCTGATTGGGCAGGCTTCCCTGGTGGCTCAGATGGTAAAGAATCTGTCTGCAATTCGGGAGACCTGGGTTCAACCCCTGGGATGGGAAGATCCGCTGGAGGAGGGCATGGCAACCTGCTCCAGTATTCTTGCCTGGAGAATCCCATGGACAGAGGAGCCTGGTGGGCTATAGTCCATGGGGTCGCAAAGAGTCAGACACGACTGAGCAACTAAAAACAACAATAAGGCTCTCGATAAATCAAATACATGCATGAATAAATAAAGGAAGAAATTCAAATGAATAGAAGACTCCTTTCTTTCTTGTAGGCATCAGTGTATTTTCAAAAATAATGTTGAACATATCTGCAACTTCTTCTAATCTATTTGGGGCAAAATTAATTCAAACATGCAAGCAGTTTGCTGTTCTGAAAATGAGATAGCCACAGGTCGGCCTGGAAACGCTTTAGAGCTGGCTGGATTGGAGCAACCAGCCAGGGGGTAAGAAGAAGAAAGCAAGAGAGATGAGTTAAAGCCTGGAGCGGCTCAGCTCGCCTGGGGCTGTTTGCACACAGCAAGCCCCAGGTGGGGAATATGTCTTCTTTCTCTCTTTGTTTTCCACCACCTCACGATCTTGACTATGAAACAAGACTCCTCACACATCCATAGGCATATTCCCATTTTGTAACAACACAGAGATAAGAGAACTACGCTGAGAACAGCAACAGGCCGTATGCCATTACTGTTACTGTTGCGCGCTCGCGTACCTTTCCCATCTGGCCCATCTGGTCTGATTCTTTTCCCTGTTTAACCCCAGCTTCCGTATGTACATTTTCAACACGTGATCCAGGTTTCAGTTTGGGACCGGGGGCTGCTGGCGGACAGCAAGCGCAGGAGCAAACACCAGATTTGTTTCTGGTTTTTTGTTTTGTTTTCCCCTATAGGAATCAACGGAGAAGGGAATGGCAACCCACTCCTGTATTCTTGCCTGGGAAATCCCACGGACAGAGGAGCCTGACAGGCTACAGTCCAGGGGGTCACAAAGAGTCGGATATGACTGAGCACATAGGAATCAAAGCACATTCATTCAACAAAAGGGCTGAGCATTGACTTGGGACCAGGCTCTACATTAGGCTCTGGAGGTATCCCAGGGTGTGCCATGCAGTCCTTGCCCTGAAGGAGTCCTCCTTGGTCATGGGAGGTGTTAGGGCCTGAACTGAGTCCCCCTAAAATCCCCAAGTTGAAGTCCTAAGCCCCAGTGCCTCGGAATCTATTTGGAAATAGGGCTTTTAAAAAGGTGATTAAATTAAATTGAGGGCATGGGGCTGGACCCTGATCCAATATGACAGGTGTCCTTATAAGAAGAGGAAATTAGGACACAGACTTGCCAGAGGGAAGACCACGTGAGAACACAGGCTGAAGAAGGAGAGAGGAAGCCAACCCTGCTGACACCTGGGCCTCAGGCCTCCCACGTCCAGAATGGTGAGGCTCCACATCTCCCTTGTTGAAGCATCCTGTCTGTGGTACCTAGTTACCGCGGCTATGGCAAATTCGTACAGGGAAAAGCACATGAGAAACAGCCAGCCTTTCCTTCCATTCCAACTCTGGCTGAATTTGCAAGGCCAGAAACTGAGTAAGGAATTATGCCTTCTCTCCCGCATGGCCCTTGCCAAGAACACGAGAGCATCATTGTAACATCTACAGGCACCAAGGGAAGGGCTCCTGGTCTCAGCCAAACCCAACCCTTCCCCTTCACCTCTGTGGAGCAGGAACCAGAGGTGCTGGCTAACTACCCAGCTGGTGTCATAAGTCTGTGTGGAGAATGGAATTGCTCTTTTCAAGGAAGGTTCATTTCCGGAACAGAAGGCCAAATCTTAGCAGCCCCAGAGCCTGAGGCTTCTGCCAACAGCCTCTCCCATCTCCATTGCAGATGGTGGCACAGAGCATGCCTAGCCTGGCTAGTGAGTAGCTTGACATCACTTACCACAACGACCCTACAAAAGCACGCTTGATGGCTGGATCCACTAATGGGGTCCTCAGGAGAAAATCATCACACATGTGTGGGTTTCAGGTGTCCACTAAAGACAAGATGAGAGAAGAAGCTGCTGTGGCTGTGTGCACTGCCTTCCCCACAGAAGCTTGTCAAAGTGAGCCTAAAGCCACTTGTTGTCAAGCTCCCCAGGGGCACAGAGAGTGAATGGCACACAGGCTGTGGTTCAGATTAATTCAGGTTCAAATATATTTGAGAAGAACACTGAATCTCTCTGACTCTTGAGTCTCCTGACTTGTGAAAGAGGATCGTTAAGAGGCTCTGGAGAGTGTAGACCTTAAGAATCTCAAAAAAGAGAACACTTCTGTGTTCATTTCCTACAGCTGCCATAACGAAGTACCGCAAGCTGATTGGCTAACAACAGAGATGTATGATCTCACAGGCTGGAAGTCTAAAATCAATGTCTCAAGTCTAAGATGCAAGGTCCCTCTGCAGCTCTGGGTAGAATCCTTCTTGGCCTCAGCTGGGTTCTTGTGGGGGCTGTTAACCCTTAGCATTCCCTGGCTCACAGGTGTACCCCTCTAAACTCTGCCTCCAGCATCACATGGCCTTCTCCCTGTGTGTCTTCACTCCATCTTTTTATAAGAACACCAGTCACATTAGATTAAGTACTATCTACTACCGGTTTAAGAAGTAGATTAAATAGCTGATTAAGTACCAGCACACATGGTTTTTTCAGTAGTCCTGTATGGATGTGAGAGTTGGACTGTTAAGAAAGCTGAGGGCCAAAGAATTGATGCTTTTGAACTGTGGTGTTGGAGAAGACTCTTGAGAGTCCCTTGGGCTGCAAGGAGATCCAACCAGTCTATCCTAAACGAAATCAGTCCTGAATATTCATTGGAAGGACTGATGTTGAAGCTGAAACTGCAATACTTTGGCCACCTGATGTGAAGAGCTGACTCATTAGAAAAGATCCTAAGGCTGGGAAAGATTGAGGGTGGGAGGAGAAGGGGATGACAGAGGATGAGATGGTTGGATGGCATCACCGACTAGATGGACATGAGTTTGAGTAAGCTCCAGGAGTTGGTGATGGACAGGGAAGCCTGGAGTGCTGCAGTCCACGGGGTCACAAAGAATCAGACACGACTGAGTGACGGACCTGACTAACTACTACACTACTCCAGCACCATCTCATGCAGCTAGTTACATTTGCAATGACCCTACTTCCAAAGAAGTTCCCATTCTGAGGCACAGGAGATGAGGACTTCAACATGTCTTTCTAGGGAACACAAATCAGCCCAGGGCAGCCTATTTCAAACACATCCAGTATGAGGAGATAGACAGAGAAACTGCCCCCTCAGCAGCACACTCATCACGGGACCCTCAGCCAGGATTTCCTGACTCATACAGGGCCAGCATCATGGACAAATAGGAAGAGCATTCACCATGACCAGTGACAGGGGCAGCTTGAACTGAACCCAGGCTGCATTTCATTGTCTTCTCCGCATTCTCCCAGGATGAGACCATAGGAGTTGGTTTAACATCTCCTGGAGGTTTGGAAGGATTCTCTTGGGCAAAGGAAGCCTCTCCATTTCAGAGGTGACTGGACGGCCTTGGCTACTGTACTTGTGGGGCTCACAGTCTAGTGGGGGAGACTGTGCTTTCCCCTCTCTGGTTTCCACCAGTAAACCATACTGCAAGCTCTCCAGGCCTCCTGGTCTACTCCTAAAGTGAAAGTGAAAGTCACTCAGTCGTGTCCAACTCTTTGCAACCCCAGGGACTATACTGTCCACGGAATTCTCTAGGCCAGCATACTGAAATGGGTAGCCTTTCCCTTCTCCAGGGGATCTTCTCAACCCAGGGATCGAACCCAGGTCTCCCACATTGCAGGCAGATTCTCTACCAGCTGAGTCACAAGGGAAGCCCAATCTATTACTAACCCCTATGGAATAGGCAGAAGGACTTACCTGGTTGGTTTGGTTCAAGCCTCCACTGTGTGGAGCTGAACTCAAAGCTAAACTCAAAGATGTGGGCAGAGGACATCTGCCCACAGAGGGGGATTTGCCTTCTTTCTTCTCCACGTGGCTCACAGAAACAGCCTCTAGTCGAGTGTAGACACCCTGAAGGCTCTGACTTTCCCCCCCAAGAGGGCTGTCCAAGGGCTCAACTGAGGGAAAAGCAGGCGCCTGCCCATCTGGGCACAGACAGTAACCTACACCCTCCAGTCCACATCCCAGCCTCCTTTGGTGATGAAGGTGTTGTTCGCATTTTCCCACTGGAACTCTTTGTATCTTATGTTCCAATGGATCCAAAACTCAGATGGAGAAGAGGGTGTTGTGTGATAGATTCCCTCAAAGATACTGACAGCATCTGAATAGAGGAAACAGGAGAGAAAAAAGTAAGCCAACTCCTAATTATATGGTCATACATTGTGTACTTTGGCACATATCCTGCCTTCAAGGACCTTACAGTCTATCAGGGAAAATAAGACATGATGATACATGGCTTTAATGCTTAATACACCGTGGCACTAAAGAGACAAAGTGCTATAGGACCATCAGAGAGAAAGCCAGACATGAAATCTACACAGAAACCAAATTCCAAAGCCAGGCCCTTTTTGTTTGTATTTCCTTGGCAACCTCTAGGCATCTTCCATGACAATGGCACTCAGGATTTAGAACAGTGAAAATGACATTAACTCCATGTTCCCAAATGAACACTGGCACCATTGTGGTTTCTTATTTCACCTTGTTTCTTGGCTGAGACAGAAATTTATGTTTTGATTATTTTCTGATAATTCATGTCATAGTAGCAATAATTATAACTTCTCAGTTGCAGCTTTTTCCTTCCTCGGCTTTTGATCACACAGCTTTAAGAAAATGTTTGCAGCTTTGGAGAACGACAAGAAAATATGGTGCAGAAGTCATAAAACAGGCAACTTCATTGCAACAAACTGGGAGAAAAAGAGGGAGAAGAGAGTTTGAAATAACAGGACAAAGCAGAAGCTAAACGTTGGGAAACTGCAAGGAGCCACAGATAGAATCGTGGCCCTGCCTTCACATTTTTCATTATTGCTGTAATAAAGGCTGCCTTATGCGGACCACTCAGTCTAAGATGGGTCTAATTCTAGAGGGCTCTCTGACCAAATCTTTCTGTTCTATAGATGCAGAAATGCTGAACGGACTTCGATCTAGCTCTCGGAAGCATCTTGGGCTCAGTCTGACAGATCACAACTTTTTTCTGCTCCCTGCTAGCTTGTCAACTCTGTGTACCAGATCAGTTACACTAACACCCTCCTAAGTGACTCGTTTGGAAAAAAAATAGTTTGAGTTCCCTTTGCTTTAAAAAGATATGTGTCACCCAGACCTCACCATCATGGTCCTGCTTCTCATGATCCTCTTCCTGCTTAGGAAAATCCCTAGTGGAGTCACCCCAAAAAGAACCAGAAACAGAGAGACAAGGGCACCTGGTGTGGGTCATCAACTGTCCCCACTGGCCCATGGTGGTACTTGTCAGCCTGGCCTGCTGCCACGTACACATGGGCACACACGCATATACATTCTCACAGCCCCTCAACCTGGGCCACAGATGGCTGGACTACGGGTAGGCAGGGCCAGGGTCCCCTCTCTGAGAATTCCGATTCGAGAGGGCCAAGGAACAATAGAGACTGGATCTGTACTTGGGAGATTTCAGTGGCCTTGGCTCTGTTTGCCCCATAGACAGAGCAGCAGGGAGAGCCGATCAACCCAGAGGAAAAAATGAAGACAAACCACAGCGGAACAGAGACCAAGAGATGGATAAGAACATCCCCTGGGATTAAAGCAGGAGTCCTGCTTCCTGCTATGATCATCTCTGAATCCCAGCCGATCCCTGACCTTAAGTTCTACAACACATCCCTGACTGTGGTTAAAAGATAAACTGATGTATATTAACATTTTTTAAGAGATTATAAGAGCAAAAATCATTTCAGGCAGCACCAACCTGGTTAGGAGGGTCCAGTGGTCTTGTCAGGAGCTGGGGCAGCAGCAAAGCAAGGAAATGACTGATTGGCTGGAGTTTAAAGCCTACTTGGCTGTCTGTGGGGCTTTCCAGGTGGCTTGGTGGTAAAGAACCTGCCTGCCAATGCAGGAGACACAGGAGAGGCAGCTTCGATCCCTGGGTTGGGAAGATCTCCTAAGAAGGAAACAGTAACCCACTCCAGTATTCTTGCCTGAAGAATCCTATGGACAGAGGAGCCTGGCAGGCTGCAGTCCACAGGGTCACAAAGAGTCAGCACAACTGAGTGACAACACAACTGAGTTGTGTGAGCACACACAACTGTCTGTGACTGATTGTCCTTCAGTTGTTCAGTTCAGTCACTCAGTCGTGTCTGACTCTTTGCGACCCCATGGACTGCAGCACGTCATGGGGTCCCAGCACCCCACTAAAGCACACTAGGCTTTAGTTCCCTGTCCATCACCAACTCCTGGAGCTTGCTCAAACTCACATGCATCCAGTCAGTGATGTCAGTTTGTCCTTAGGTTTTGCTTTTGTAATGTTGAGGCGTTTACAGGCTTCGTCAATTTTGGTTTGCTTACTAGATCACCACACACAGCATTAGAGCCATCTCAGGCTTATGGCCTCCTTGTTTAGTTAGTTTAACCCTATGCTCTTGTTGCAGGAAGGGGGACCTCTTCCAGGGCCCAAAACTGGGCACTTGTCTAACACTCGGAAATGAATTGTCCAAGGAGATGCATGTGCTAACAAAGCAAGAGATTTTATTGGGAAAGGGTGCCCGGGTGGAGAGCAGTAGGGTAAGGGAACCCAGGAGAACAGCTCTGCCATGTGGTTCATAGTCTCGGGTTTCATGGTGATGGGATTAGTTTCAGGGTTGTCTTCAGCCAATCATTCTGACTCAGAGTCCTTCCTGTTGGTGCACAGCTTGTTCAGCCAAGATGGATGCCAGCGAGAAGGATTCTGGGAGGTGGTCGGACATGCGGTGTCTCCTTTTAACCTTTCCTGAACTCTTCTGGTTGGTGGTGGCTTATTAGTTCCGTGTTCCTCACCAGGACCTCCTGTCTAAAACAACTCATGCAAATAGTTACGATGGTGCCTGGCCAGGGTGGATGGTTTCAGTCAGTGTGTGTCCCCTAACACTTTTATGGTAAAGTCCTTTTTTTTTTTTTACTTAAGTTGCTTTGTTGCTTGAAAGCCAGAGACCAGTACAGCACAGAGCTGTTGTAAGAAGTCCCTGGGCATGTCAGTTGTAGCAAACGCCATCATCAACAGTAATGCCTTGCCTGTGTGTGACATCACCCTCCTTGTGACCTCCCCTGCTTGCCTCTCACTTTCTATTAACAGACATTCTCCAACCCCAACCCGAGTACCTCCAGCCCCTCCTGGTTGTTGTTGGCTGGGATGGGCCCCGTCACTCCTGTCTCCATTAAGATAATAGGTGGAGACAGTGCGTCTCAGATAAAAAACACGGGGCTCAGCAGTGTCCAGCCCAGAACATCAAAACACAAAGGCAATCATTTACCTCAGTCACAAGTGGCTCCACTTAACAGCCTTTTTGAGGGGGGGGGGGAGGAGAAAAGAGCATTCTTGTGGCCGCATTGAGAAGTGTGAAAACGATCATTTGTATAACACAGCTCCTGGCTTGAACACCGAGATGCCCACAATGCAGATGGAGATCAAAACAGCGCCGGCAAACAAATAGCACAGAAGTGTCTCAAGGAGAACACCCAGGGTTTCGTTTTCAGATTCATTTAAAAGGCTTTCGGGTTGCAAGCATCCTTTCTTTCTCATTTCCAAAGGGTTTGTCATGCCTGTCCCATGCCAGTGTGTCTGAGCTGGGTCTCCAGTGCCCTTCTTGAAAACCTGCATAAAGCCAAGGTGCCCAGAGCTTGCCCGGAGCACCGGACCCAGCTGCCACTGTCCTGGAATGCAGGCCACCTCGGGCCGCAGAGCAATGAAAGCCCAAATCAGACATCTCTGATGCTTTGATTTTCAACAACAGCTTGACACCCATAGCAACGTGGCTAACGTGCAAAACACAAGATAAAAACATTCCATTTAATTAAAAGCCCACAGTTCAATGGTAGTATAATTATTACAAGTGCATTTTATGGCTGTCTGCATTCACTTTGGATACATAAATTAATATGCAAATTACTAGTCCCTCTCGTGTTCTTAAGAAGTTCCCCTATCAATCTTTTCTCCGACATGTCAATTGCATAAAACATGGCTTTTAAAATGCAAAACAAAATTCACATTTATGGTTCTGAAATCTCCCTGTGCCAGCAAGCTTTGTTTTAGATGAGGAGTGTTTAATTAACAGAACACACCTCTCTCTGAAGGCCTTCAGGACCACAGAGAAAAGGCCAAGACACACACGGTCTTCTGACTAATCAGGATTAGAGACTATTTTTCATCTCAAGGACCACCTATCAAGGTATTTGTGGTTCTCCGTTCATCCCATCAAGGACTTTGTTATGGGAAAATACGGTTCTGATTTACAAAAAAAAGCAAATTCCCAAAGCGAATCTAATGTTATTCGCTGGGAAATTCTATACCAAACCACTTAATAGATGGTTGATAGGTAGAAAATCATTTGCACACAAGCAGCAAACACTGGGAAGCAATGTGGGCTCTCAGAACACGGCGTGCCCAGCTGCCCTTAAGTCCCTCTTTGAGAGAGTTACAGACACGGCTTGGCGGCAGCATGCCGTAAGTTTGTCTCACTCTGAATAAGCTTCTGGGAAAACTCTCTCGTGACTTCCTAGCAGACGTTATCAGAAGATGAACCAGCTGTTTGAACAGTCACATCAGTTTTTCTTGGGCTTCCGGGGACTCCAAGGTGGGACCTACAGGTGAACTCTGACCCCAGGCTTGGTACCAGTCTATCATTACCTGCAGGGTCATCCTGAATAAAGGGAAGGAAGCCAGAATATGTCACCCCAACCTATGCCTCTTACATACGAATTATTTTTAAGCTGAAGACAATTAAGGGGCAGCAATCATAGAAAAAGCTTCCTACCCTCCCCTGTGTGCTAAAAACAGGACATAGATTTGCAAAGAGGTCCCGCCTCCTTTTTATCAGAAATGACCAGAGTTAATCCCTGAAGACAACTGCAGACCCTCCTCGACCTGGACATGGCGCTAGAGGAATCTGCAGAATAGACACCCCCAACCAGCCTTGGTCCCTGGGATCCCCTCCATCTGAAGTCCCTCCATCTGTAGCCCCAAGGGCCACAAGGTCCTTTTGCTTTGTCTTCTCACTTCTCTAAAACCTTACTATTCCATGACCAGGGCAAGTTGGATGCATGAAGCAGGGCACTCATACCTGGTGCTCTGGGACAAGCCAGATGGAGGGGGTGGGGAGGGAGGTGGGAGGGGGGTTCAGAATGGGGGGACACATGCACGCCTGTGGCTGATTCATGTCGATGTATGGCAAAACCACCACAATACTGTAAAGTGATTAGCCTCCAATTAAAATTAATTAATTAATTTTTAAAAACTTACTATTCCTACACTAAGATGCTATATAAACTCAAGTTCTAACCAAACCTTTGAGTTACTCATCTCTGGGTACTCCATATGTTACATGCACCATGCAGAAGTCAAAAAAAACTCTGTTGGTTTTCCTTTTTTTATTCTGAAAGTCTCATTTAGAGGGCCCCAGCTGAAGAAACTAAGAGGGAGAGATTTTTTTCCTCCCCTACCAAAGTCAGAGAAAACATGCTTGCCTGTGCCGTGTGCTCAGTCATGTCTGACTCTTTGCGACCCCATGGACTGTAGTCCACCAGGCTCCCAAGGACTGTAGCCCACCAGGCTCCTCTGTCCAAGGAATTTTCCAGGCAATAATATTGGAGTTGGTTGCCATTTCCTTCTCCAGGGGTTCTTCCCCACCCAGGGATCAAACCTGCATTGCAGGTGGATTCTTCGGTGGCTCAGTGGTAAAGAATCTGCTTATAATGCAGGAGACATGGGTTCAATCCCTAAGACATGACTTAGCTACTAAACAACAACACAAAAGTCAGAGGAAATATGCTTGTGTGATGTATAAATGTCTCAGTACTAGAAGATACAACTAATATGTTCTTTGTCAGAATTAAAACTCCTGGAGTAAAAACATCTCAGGAAACTGAGCCTATTTAATGAAAATAAAAATTGCTTTTAAGGAACAAGAATGACTTACTTCATTTGGAAAAAAAAAAGTTTTAGTTTCCTGTGAATCCAAGAGTGCCTGTTAGCTTGCCAAGGATGAATAAAAAATGATAGCAGATTTCATTAAATAAGAATTATATAAGCTAAACAAGGGCAAGACCTTGGTCTTTCTCACTGCCAGTGCCAAGAATAGTGGCTAGCACATCAGATCAGATCAGTTCAGTCGCTCGGTCATGTCCGACTCTTTGCGACCCCATGAACCGCAGCACGCCAGGCCTCCCTGTCCATCACCAACTCCCGGAGTTCACTCAGACTCACGTCCATCGAGTCAGTGATGCCATCCAGCCATCTCATCCTCTGTCGTCCCCTTCTCCTCCTGCCCCCAATCCCTCTCAGCATCAGAGTCTTTTCCAATGAGTCAACTCTTCGCATGAGGTGGCCAAAGAATTGGAATTTCAGCTTCAACATCAGTCCTTCCTAAGAAATTCCAGGGCTGATCTCCTTCAGAATGGACTGGTTGGATCTCCTTGCAGTCCAAAGGACTCTCAAGAGTCTTCTCCAACACTACAGTTCAAAAGCATCAATTCTTCAGCACTCAGCCTTCTTCACAGTCCAACTCTCACATCCATACATGACTACTGGAAAAACCATAGCCTTGACTAGACGAACGTTTGTTGGCAAAGTAATGTCTCTGCTTTTGAATATGCTATCTAGGTTAGTCGTAACTTTCCTTCCAAGGAGAAAGCGTCTTTTAATTTCATGGCCGCAGTCACCATCTGCAGTGATTTTGGAGCCCAAAAAAATAAAGTCTGACACTGTTTCCACTGTTTCCCCATCTATTTCCCATAAAGTGATGGGACTGGATGCCATGATCTTCGTTTTCTGAATGTTGAATAGTAGGTACCTATTATTTATAGGATAAATAACATATTTTCCATCTACCTTTTAAAATTATAAGTAGAATTAATATTGACTGTAGAAAATTTGGAAAGCATAGAAAAGCAAATTAAGAACTGAAAAATTACCCTGAGTCTTGAAATAATCTTGCTTAATATTTTAAGAAAGTGTAGTTCCTTCAAGTCTTTTCTCTATGTACTATTCACATGGGCTAAATAAATAATTTTCTATCATAGCTTATTTATGTTATAAAAAAAACTATTTTCTAAATCACTAAAATCTTCATAAATGCAATTTATGTAACTATACAACAGTCCATTTTGTTATTGTATCACCACTAACTGTTGGCTATTGAGATTGCTTTAAAATGTTTTATATACTTAAAGGATGCTGGGGAAAATACCTCTATGTGTGAAGTTCTAAGTTTCAGAAAGAGTGAGAACTTTCTTGCAGATAGAGATCTCCAGAAGGAAATAGAGTTCCCTTATGAACATAGCCAAGAAGGCAATTGTCCCTCCTAAAATACAGTGCCTGCCAGTGAAGTGACAGAGAGGAGAGTTAACTTTGGTGACGTGTGAGCTTTGGAACCACAGATTTCTGTCTGCTTTTGGCTCTGCTGTGCACCAGTGCCATAAAAAGTTTTCTGGTAACCAAGGCTCAGTTTTCTGTTCTGTGAAATGGGAGTGATAACACGGACTTTGCAGAATTGCTGGGAAGGAAAACAGGAAATAGTGCCTAACGTTTTGGTATAGTAACTTAGGACACGGTGGCTGTTGTTGTGAATGTGTATGTGACTATGTAAGCTTCAAGAGACTGTTTACAGAATTCTATAACTTTGCTCCCTGGAACGCATAACCAGTCACTGTTGGGCAGAAAGTTCCTCCAAGTCAACTGATCAACCCAAAGGCTTGAGAACAAGGCTCATCTCTTGGAGGGCACTAAATTCATACCACATCTGCCTCTACTAATAATCTGCCACTACCTTCCAGGATATCGAGTCCTATCCTTGTCTAAAAATTTTACCAGAATGTTCCAGAACATTTGTTATCAATGTATACATACATCATACATTTAGTCGTTCAGTCATGTCCAACTCTTTGCAACCGTCTGGACTGTAGCCCATCAGGCTCCTCTGTCCATGGGATTTCCCAGGCAAGAATACTGGAGTGGGTTGCCATTTTCTTCTCCAGGGGATCTCCCCAACTCAGGGATGGAACTCAAATTTCCTGCATTGCAGGTGGATTCTTTACCGCTGAGTCACCTGGGAAATCTTCTCAGTGTATACTAGTAGCTAATAATTTCATTCAACAACATCAAAAGCAGTAGGGCTTTCCTCCTATCTCTAGAATCTAAAGCAATATTGCTACAGTTTATGAGAACTATAGGGGAGGGAAAATGATTTTCCTTCTGCCCTTCTGAGTTCTTGGCTGAGAATGCCACTTGGAAAAGATTGATAAGAGTAAAGCAGACTGAAGCTTATTAACATGTGTACCTCACGTATACATAATAGAAATCCAGGAAAACTCAGTAATTCCCCAAGAATTAATAATAATTTTTTACTGTAATGGTTTTAAAACACAAAAACAATGAAGTATAAACTCCTTGTGCTTATAGCTCTGAGACAACTCTACAACCAAAATAAATTTACAAAGCAAGTACAAGCAAAACTACAACACCAATATTTTTCAAAAGTCATTAATGTGATGGATGATGCTTACTGAGAGCAAATCACTAACTTCGAGGTTAATAGAGAAAAGATGTACACATGCCTCTGGATTTCACTTATTCTGGAACCTCTTGACTTTAAGAAAGACGGATCCTCATTGAAGATTTCACTGTTACTCCTGTTGCTATTTTTCCTTTCCAGCACTGAACTTAAACGTAACCCTAATTCATTTCATTGAGGGGTCTGACAATGCTGTTGTTGTCATCGTTCAGTTGCTCAGTCGTATTTGACTCTGCAACCCCATGGACTGCAACAGGCCAGGCTTCCCTGTTCTTCACCATCTCCTGGAGTTTGCTCATACTCATGTCCTGAGTCAGTGATGCTATCCAACCATCTCATCCTCTGTCGCCCCCTTCTCCTCCTGCCCACAATTTTCCCCAGCATCAAGTCAGCACTTCGCATCAGGTAACCAAAGTATTGGAGCTTCAGCTTCAGCATCAGCCCTTCCAATGAATATTTAGGGTTGATTTCCTTTAGGACTGACTGGTTTGACCTCCTTGCAGTCCGAGGGACTCTCAAGAGTCTTCTCCAGCATCACAGTTTGAAAGCACATACTTTCAAATAGAAACAAAATACTAGTGGAACCTTTCACATTGTCATTTAAAGAAAATAATTCATAATTTCATATTAAATACTGTAATCATTGCTAATAAATTATTGAAAAGATATATGTACACATTTGGGATCAGAGCAACATCAATCAATATTCTAACATATTGGTTCTTTCATGTTGAGCAACTATAAGCCACGTGTTAATTCAACTTCCAAATCACTTTTTCATCCAGCATCCTACCACATTTTTGGCTCATGTTTAGTACAAATATAATGGTAAGTAGGAAAGCAAGTGCCAGCCTGCAATTTCTAGGCAGTACCCAATTAAAAGATAGTCATGCAGGTCGCTCAGCTTGTCATCAAATAAATAGAAGTGAAAATACCAATATGGTAAAATTTCATAAAACTCAGGGAACCTGGAGAATATAACCATAAGTCCCAGGGGCCATAAAAGCCATCTTGGCAAGTTTTAATCTAGCCTTTGCTCATTGCTCTACCTTCTTTTTTTTCCTCCTCCAGTTGCTATAATTATTTTGTTCCCATAAATTTTCTTCCTTCCCTAAGGTGGCCCAATATGTTTTGCTTCCCTCTCTCTTGCCTGATGGAAAACCCCACAGATATTAATCTCCCACCTGGCAATCCTTCCCTCCTCATCGCTGGTGGAGCCCAGGCCACCTGGATGAGCTGAGAAATATAATAAGCCAAGGGCTGCCTACCAGTGACTATAACAGGCATCATTCCAATTTTCTCTCCAGCAAATACACCGATGATACATTTGTCAGTGTTTCTTCCACTACAGTTGCTTACAGGGCATTCAGATGACTTACACCACAATATTACCTGATGGTGTTGTTCTAAATACACCGACTCCTTCTTGGGGGACTTTCACAGTCGTGACAATGAACATCTGCTGGTCTCTCCTCACCCTGTACGTCAGCTGGGCACCTTGTGAGAGAGTCTATGGCTGTAACACAGCAGCTACCCTGCATCGGACCTGGGACATCAGCCTTATTACGATCCATCCACATGTGCTCCACCTCCTAAGCGAAACAGCTGGAGATGCAGTCATCATCATTTTTATTCAACAAAAAAGACTGCCAACGTAGCTGTTTCAGAAAAGAATTTTGAAGGTACTCATATCACACAAGCATACTGTCACAAAATGACTGAACGAAACTACTCGGTGCCAAATATTGAAAATAATGGTGAAGTGAATGGTTGAGTGAGGAACAAGGGAGTAAATGAATACAAGTGAATGAATGGATCCTGCCCTTGGGTAAAAGGAAAACAACCATCAAGGAAACAGGAGAGATGAATGGTACTTCCGGTTTTGAAAATTTAAGGGCAAAAATTGGCATGTGTTTTAGAGTCAATGTGCAAAGGAGAGAGAGGGGTATTGTTTGTTTGGGCTTTCCTGGTGGCTCAGAGGGTAAAGAATCTGCCTGCAATGCAGGAGACCCAGGTTTGATCCCTGGGTGGGGAAGATCCCCTGGAGAATAGAATGGCAACCCACTCCAGTATTCTTGCTGGAGAATTTCATGAAGAGAGGAGCCTGATGGGCTACAGTCCATGGGGTCGCCAAGAGTCAGAGACGACTGAAGCGACTTAGCACGCATAGAGGGTGTTCCTAAGAGCTGAGTGTTTACCACGCATCAGGAAGGAATCAAGGGCCAGAAACTGAGAGCAGCTATCTGTCACCAAGGACTGCAGGCTGCTGGAAGCAGGCTTCTGTGAAGGGACAGGAGTGATCACAGCAAATGTTCACTGAGGCAGTGCACACGGCTGCCGGCTTCTTTCCACACCTGTGACTCATTCATTTCCTAAGAGGAAGTTTTTATTAATACCTCTTAATCTCCCTCACCTATTTCTCTCACATGGCTGCTGTCTTGCGATAACAAAGACTGAGTTCCTCCGAGGGCAACAGTTTCATCATGGTTTGCTAAGATTCATAACATTCCTCTCAGATACAGTTTTGTAGCAATGATCAAGTTAATATTACACTATAGACAGAAACCCTGTGTCCCCTCACCATTCCTATGTTGAAATTCTAACCCTCATATGATGGCATTTGGAGGTGATGCCTTTGGGAGGTAACTAGGCTTAGATGAAGCCATGATAGTGAATTATTATCCACAGTTCAATGGCACGAATACCGTCTTATAAAAAGACAGTATGCCAACAAGAGACCATGGAGGGGACACAACCAGGGCCCTCTCACCATGCACCTGACCACACTGGGACCCTGAACTCAGCCTTCCAGCCTCCAGACTCTAGGAATAAATGTGGTTTAAGCCCGTTAACACGCAGTCTGCGGGTGTTATATAAAGTCTAGTATGGTATTCTATAGAGTCCCCAAACTGACCAAGACATTGTGCCAATCAATTGTGGCAATGACTTGTGCCAATGACTGATGAGGACAGACTATTAGATAAGACAATTATCAATTCAGTTCAATTCAGTCTCTCAGTCATGTCCGACTCTTTGTGACCCCATGGACTGCAGCACGCCAGGCCTCCCTGTCCATCACCAACTCCCAGAGTTTACTCAAACTCATGCCCATTGAGTCGGTGATGCCATCCAACCATCTCATCCTCTGTCATCTCCTTCTTCTCCTGCCTTCAATCTTTCCCAGAATCAGGGGCTTTTCCAATGAGTCAGTTCTTCACATCAAGTGGCCAAAGTATTGGAGTTTCAGCTTCAACATCAGTCCTTCCAATGAATATTCAAGACTGATTTCCTTTAGGATGGACTGGTTGGATCTCCTTGCAATCCTAGGGACTCCCAAGAGTCTTCTCCAACACCACAGTTCAAAAGCATCAATTCTTCGGCACTCAGCTTTCTTTATAGTCCAACTCTCACATCCATACGTGACTATTGGAAAATTTAACTGAGAAATTTTTTTCTTTTGTGGTCACACCTAGCACCTTGCAGAATCTTAGTTCCTCAATCAGGGATCAACCCTTGGCCCTGGCAGTGAAAGCTCGGAGTACTAACCACTGAACTGCCAGGGAGTTCCTTTATTCCACACATTCTTATGGACATACATGCATGCTTGCGTTTTCCATAGAAAATGAGCCACTATCACTAGGGATAACTAACAATTCAGAGAACCCACTCATAGAAGGAGTTTCCCCAGTAGTGATAAAAACGTAAATAGCTAATTTTTCAAAATGTATCCAAGAGGAATATTTTACAAGACCTGGGTAACTAATTCATTTGAAATGAAAAATAAGTTCTGTATTGATTTTCACTGAATAGCTTAGTGACATGTTTCAGAAATTTTTCTCCTTGGTCACATTCTCACTCTGGCTACATGACAGTATTTTTACCAGCTTTGCCACATTCTCGTGTAAAAATTGAAAGCTGAGATTAAACTTCAATTTTTCCATTTTCTTTATGGCAGAAAATATCCATATATTTTCCATCTCCATCAAAGTTGTCCTATAAGATTTTTGTTACAGTGGGGATTCTAAAACTTGATATGTAATGAATAGCAATGAGTGTATACTTGAAGAGGGTAGTGAGGGTTTAATCCTGCCTTCACATTTGCACGTATAACTTTCTAGGAAATGAAAGGGGAAATATCCTCCTCACTCTTTCAGTATCAGAATGCTATCCCAAGTCTATCACCTGGAAAATAAATAAATTGAGTTCTCTTTGTTTGCTCCCCTCAAATTCAGGCATAATACTAGCAATTAGCAATCTTCTGTATAATAACACTTTCTTTTTTATTTGTGTTTATTTCTTGGAGGTGTTTATGGATATTTTTTAAAGTTTTATGTTATCTTAAATTTATAGGAATGATATAAACCCATGGCCTTCCTAAAATCAGAAAATACAAAATTTTAGGAAAGAAAATAACAATCACCCAAACCCACAACCCAGAGTTAACCACAGTTAATCTTTTGGTTTGTAACCTTTTAGACTTTGTATGGAGAAGGCAATGGCACCCCACTCCGGTACTCTTGCCTGGAAAATCGCATGCATGGAGCAGCCTCTTAGGCTGCAGTCCATGGGGTCGCGAAGAGTCGGACACGACTGAGCGACTTCCCTTTCACTTTTCATTTTCATGCATTGGAGAAGGAAATGGCAACCCACTCCAGTGTTCTTGCCTGGAGAGTCCCAGGGACGGGGGAGCCTGGTGGGCTGCCATCTATGGGGTCGCACAGAGTCGGACATGACTGAAGCGACTTAGCAGCAGCAGCAGCAGCAGACTTTATTACTTTGTATTTTGATTGTACATTGTAAAATTGATTTTTATGAAGTAGTTATACATGCTTTGTACATATACACACACAGTACGTGCATAGTTATATTATATATCATTTTTCCCCTTAATAATTTGCTATGGATATCTTTCCATGTCAATAAATATAGATCTATGCCATTATTTTCAATAGCTTCAAAGTACCCCACTGTATAGATCAAAGATTGGCAGACTTTTGTTTCTGAACAGACAAAAGATGAGCAAAGTGAGTCAAGTTTGGCCCACTGCCTGTTTGTATACAGCCCACAAGCCAAAGATGGTTTTTATAGTTTTAAATGGTTACAGTTTAAATTATCATATTAACGCCTATATAATATCCTCAATTTTGACTCCAAAGCCTAAAACATTTTTGTCTGGCCTTTGAGAAAAAGTGCTGACCCCTGGTTCAGGTGTATCATAATTCACTCAGTCCATCGCAGACTGATGGCTGTGCTTGGCACTTCCTGTTTCTCTCTAAGGTAAGCACCACTGCAGTGAATCACCTGTAGGTATACTTTTGAACACTGGCGCAAGTTCTTCCTTAGGGTAAAATCCTATTAGTAGGATTGCTGGAGCAAAGTAGCTCTTTGTTAAAGTTTTGACACTTATTGCCTAATTGTTCTCCAAAAAAACTGGCCTCTTTAAGTTGGACTGAATGGACTGAATGTTTATCTCCCCCTAAGGTTCACATGTTGAAGCCCCAACCTCAAGGTGAAGGTTTTAGAAGGTGGAGCCTTTGGAGAGAGTTAGGTCATGAGAGTGGTCTGGTGGGATTAACGCCCTTATCAGGAGAGAGAGAGAGAAAACTTGGCATGTGAGGACACAGCAGGAAGGTAGACACTTGCAAGCCCGGACGAGAGTGAATTGGCTGACACCTTGACCTTGGAATTCTCAGACTCCAGAACAGTGAGAGAATACATTTCAGCTATTTAAGGCCCCCGGCTATGGAATTTTGTTCTGGCAGCCTGAGAAGACTGAAAGACAGACTCTCCCCCACTTCTGTAACCTGTGGTAACCCTTCCCCTCATTCTAGCCTTCCGGTTGAGAGCAGGTCTTTTCAATCTTTGCCAACATGGTATGTGAAAAATAAGTCTACATTTTCTCTTCATTTTCATCTTCTATTACTCATGATGTTGACTCTTAATAAAGAATACCCATTAGTTCTTCTCGGGAAAATAAGCTTGTCCTTTGACCATTTACCCATGTGGTATGCGAAACCAGTAGACTTCCAGAGAATGGTTGTGTCTTCTTGGTCTTGTCTTGTGAATAATTAGAGACCCTGACTAACATGCCCTCTCTTCCAAGATTTTAATCATTTTGTGACTCTTCTCTGAGCCCTTTCCAGCTACTTTCTCTCCGCACAGGTTTGTAGACAGATGTTTTTAAATGGCTTCCATCACATTAATTACTCCTGGCTGATGGTAAACTCTCACAGGAAGTTCCTGGAACTGAAGGCGCAGAAACACATAGTGAGAGTGAAATGAGGTTATCTCACTGTACTTCCACATAAAACCAAGTCCAGCAGCTTGAACAGCCCGCTCCTGCCACTATGAGGATGCACTGAAAGTCTCCTCATATATCAGCCTTAGAATCTTCAGCCAAAAGAAAACTCAAGAGAGCTTAGTTGGTATCTGCTAATTTTCATCCTTGGAAATGGAGGTGCTTTTCCAAATTTTCTGCAATGCCCCAAACTATAAAAATCTCACTCTCTCTAGCCCGTGAAAAATCAGTATATTCTCCAAATCTCAGAGTTCGCTTGAAAACAGAATTCCACATCCAACTACAATATGTGAATATCTAGCTTCCCTGGATGGAGAAGGCAATGGCACCCCACTCCAGTACTCTTGCCTGGCAAATCCCATGGATGGAGGAGCCAGTAGGCTGCAGTCCATGGGGTTGCTGAGTCAGACACGACTGAGCGACTTCACTTTCACTTTTCACTTTCATGCATTGGAGAAGGAAATGGCAACCCACTCCAGTGTTCTTGCCTGGAGAATCCCAGGGACGGGGGAGCCTGGTGGGCTGCCGTCTATGGGGTCGCACAGAGTCGGACACGACTGAAGCAACTTAGCAGCAGCAGCAGCAGCTTCCCTGGATGACTATGGTACATGCCTGATAGAACTCAGCAGCAATAACGATCTCCAAATTCTATTAGGAACTGTCAGTTACACCCAAGTGTCATGAATTCACAGGAGTCTCTCCACACTAACTATCTAATACTGCATAGAATATAAGTAGTAGCAAGATAACGAATTTCTAACAAAATCCATCTATAATATAAAAACAGTGAATCCTAAA
Source organism: Bos indicus (assembly GCF_029378745.1). Lineage (NCBI taxonomy): Eukaryota > Metazoa > Chordata > Mammalia > Artiodactyla > Bovidae > Bos > Bos indicus. The sequence continues at coordinate 80,281,862 of NC_091771.1, read as the reverse complement.
GATCTTGGAAGAGAGCTTATGGAAATCAAAGCAAGCATCACCCCTTTCCATCCTCACTGAGAATGTCATTTACCCACATTGGGAAAGCTAAACCAGAAAAATCAATAGCTAACTAATTAGTAGGCATTACCTGTCTGCTCTGCTTGAAAGGCCAACCAGGATTTAGACAAGAAACACTGGGAGATTTCACACTGATGCTTTAATTCTAAATGAGGCCACATTAAAGACTGAGCTATTTTCAGAGTATTAAAGGGAGCTGCATCAGGCTATTTGCTTTTTGTTTGGCTGGCTGATTATTTGCTTTGTTTTTATTCAGTATATGTATTTTTCATTTATTAATGCATTCAACAGACATTTTTAAGTAACTAGAATAAAACCTCTGTATGCCTGCATATAAGTAGCATTTGCAGTTGTCCCCTCCAGCTTCAGCAGCCACCTCTCCACATTTCTTTCTAGAAACTCATAGCAGAAAGATGATGTGTCTGAAGGATAAAGACAACTTGACAAATGCTTGGAAAATGTGGAAGGAGGAAACCAAAGAAAAGGCTGGAAAACCTAAGCTCTCAGTGTCTTCATCTATAAAATGGGAGTGTCAGTATTTTTATTTTAGATGTACCCTGATGATAAAGTGAATTCTATGTGGGGTACATATAACAGTGGCAGGTGGTAAGCACTCAGTGTTAGCTATTCTTTTTTTTTTTTTCTTTTTGGTTTAAATTTTGAGTCAGGTACTACACATGGTGCTGGAAAGTACAAACATAAGTCCCAATTACTGACCATGTGTTACTTACAGTCTGGAGCAGGGAGACATTCAAGTAAATTACATATTACAGCCCCATGTGGTACCATTCAATAAGAACACTACATGCCAGACTCTGTGCTAAATTTTATATGAATTATCTTATTGAATCCTATTAAATTCAATTATTATGCCCATTTTACAGACAAGGACACTGAGTCTCCGAGAGATTACCCACATTGCTCTAAGGGATACAAAATACCATGTCAGGGCCAAAAAAAAGATGAGAACTCAGTTCTATCTGAACCCAGTGCCTACGCTACACATGCTCTCTTAATGTCATAGTCTCCCTCCTTGAGCAGGTGACATTGAGGACAGAAAGCTCTGGGTCCAAATAAAAGAGTGGAGAGGGGATCCCACGGCAGAATTCGCATCTTGCTCTGAGTCAGTTAACTAATTAGCATTGGAGGGCTCAAAATATTCTTCAAGATTTCTTTGAAGTTTAACTAGATAATCTCTCCACCTGTAAAATAATGATTTTTTGAGTATGCCATGGGGCAGGGAATGCTGGCGCAAGGGTCAGAAGAATGGAATTCGCATACTAGCTCACTCCGTCCTTTGCTTTGTGAACTCTGGCCATTATATCTTTTTGAGCCTTCCTTTCTCATCATATGAGAAATGAAGAGGCTGGCCTAGATATTCCTAGGATTCCTTCCAGCTCTAACATTCTCTGATCTCTATTTCATGGTTCAATGTGAGTAGGATGTGTGTTCAATCACTCATCCTTCTGAGTCTAGACAGTGCTCTTAACTAGGTTTCCTAAGACACCCACGTACATACACCTCCCCTTCCAACTCCAGTTACTCTTTAAGCCGTGTCATTGGCCGCTTCATCTTTCCTCGCTCTGGACCATGTATTAGATTCCTACAGCTGGTGTAAATTAGCATGCACCCTGTGCCTTACTGCGTTTATTATCTCACAGTTCTGTAGTTTAGAAGTTGAAATGGATTCTACTGGGCTGAGGTCAAGGTGTTGATGGAGCCGTCTCCCTTTCTGGTGGCTCTAGGTGAGAATTCTAGAAGCTGCCCACATGCCTTGGTTTCTGTCCTTCTTGCTCTGTCCTCCACGCCAGCAACAGCCATGAGCAACTAAATCTTGACAACTAAACCCTGAGCCCACCTGAATAATCCAGAATAATCTCCCTAGTTTAAGGTTAGCTGATGAGCACACTTAATCCCACCTGAAACCTTAATTCCTCTTTGCTGAAGAACAGGTTCCACACAGAGGAATGAAGACATCTCTGGGGTCATTACTCTGCCTACCACAATCCTTAATCCTTCACAGTCTTTATGGTACTTTCAGCAAGTTTGGCCAGCACAGATAGGAGAACATGAGCGATTTGTCTTGCTTTAAGAAGATCAGGTATGGAAACTAAAAGCAATCCCAGTCCCAGAGCCATCACACCCCAAACAGTCCTAGCACTTCATTAGGACCTCATCCCCGCACTGCCTTGCTCTCAGCTAGGCATCTTTAAAGCCATTATTTGCGTTTATTTTAATGAAGCTCAAACCAATATGTGAATAAAGAAAAGACCTAGAAAAGTAAAAAAAAAAAAAAAAACTCTCTAAGAACCTCAAGAATGAATCTAAAGGAGATCTTTTAGGTAAGGTACCCTACCTATAGGATGGCAATATAAAACATTGAGTTAAATTTGAACACAGGTTAACAACACATAATTTTAGTATAGGTATGTTACAAATATTTGATGAGATCCCCTGGAGAAGGAAATAGCAACCCACTGCAGTATTCTTGCCTGGCAAATCCCATGGACAGAGGAGCCTGTCCTCATGGGAGGAAATCCCATGGACAGGCAGACTACAGCCCATGGGGTCACAAGAGTCAGACATGACATAGCGACTAAATAATGTTTCAAATATTTGATGGAATTACTTAAATTAAGAAAAAATTATTTGCTGTTCATCTGAAATTGATACTTAGCTGGGTGCCCTGAAGTTTTATTAGCCAAATCTAGCAACCGCATCTATCTGAACCTCTTCGAATGATAGTATCTTAGCTCCATATTCCTTCTCTCCAAAGGTCAGACACATTTCCAGTGTTTGCTGCTGACTAGACCAACAGAGTCGGACACGACTGAAGCGACTTAGCAGCAGCAGCAGCAGTCCAATAGAAAACCACATCGTACAGATCCAAAACTATGATAATAATTGTTGCCAGAAATTGTAAAAGCTGCAGTATGGCAATTACTTTTTCTGCACTCTTTCCATGCAACCTTCCAGGCAGTCCTGTAAGGAGGAAATGCAGTCTTGGAAAGAATCTTGCCTTTTGTCATCCAGCTACTGAAATGCAGGAGTTCAAACCTGCATCCATCTGCCTCCAGACACTAACACCATCTCGCCCAGGGAGTCACAGCTTCTTTTCCTTCATACCCTTCCTTGGTTTGCCATCCATACACTTCAATTCTCTTCATCAGAGCTTTCTTTGGCCCTAATGAAATCGTATCTGACTGTCATCAAACCAGAAATAGATGTATACATGGGCCCCAGACAGGAAAAGTTGAAAAGGGCTACCCAACCGTAGTGAAAGTGAAAGTCGCTCAGTCGTGTCCGACTCTCTGCGACCCCATGGACTATACAGCCCATGAAATTCTCCAGGCCAGAAAACTGGAGTGGGTAGCCTTTCCCTTTTCCAGGGGATCTTCCCAAGCCAGGGATCGAACCCAGGTCTCCAGCATTGCAGGCAGATTCTCTACCAGCTGAGCCACAAGGGAAGCCCACCCAACTATAAGACCTGAGCAAATATCTTCCCCTGTCACACAGCACAGTAGCTCAGAGATTCCTATATTGGCAGTTTCTTCTGTATTTCTGTTTTTAAAGTCGGAGGTGTATCATTTACTAGGCCGTCTTTGACTAAGTTGACAGAATCAACTTTTATTTAATTCCATTCAATATTGAATGTGCTCCGAAGGCTACATCTGATTATCTGAGCTAAAGGAGGGTACTGCAAAATTCAAGATAAGGCAAAAATTAAATTTCGCTTCAGAATCTATTTCTGCACTTACCATTCTGTCCAACATTGTACAGCAGTGAGTCAGAGGCTCCCCTGCCTGAATTCTGTCTCCCCCCATGCCCTCCCTCGTGTTCAGCTCTCCAAAACCCCAGACAACAATGGCAACTGTATATGCTCTGATCTTCCCCCAAGACACAGGGATGGGGCAAACTTCTGACCTCCAGAGGGCTGCCCTATTAGGGCCCAGCTGAAAATAGCAGCTTCACCTTTCAGGACTATAGATCCAGTTCAAGTGCCGCCAAGTGATGAATGAGCTATAACGCCTTGCCTATCACTAAACTGGGGCTTCCCAGGAGGCGCTAGTGGTAGAGAATCTACCTGCCAATGCAGGAGACTCAAGAGACTCAGGTTCAACCCCTGGGTTGGGAAGATCCCCAGGAGAAGGGAATGGCAACCCGCTGCAATATTCTTGCCTGGAAAATCTCATGGAATTGGACACGACTGAACAACTGAGCAAACACACATATAGTTGAATTATCAATAAAAACCATTTATCCTTTCTTCCTCTGACTCCGCAGGTGTTGGGAAAACAAAATATACTATATATTATCTCTGCCTTCCAAGGACTCATAATTTGGAGAAGAATTAGAATAACAACAAAAAAATACAGTATAATAGGCATGCCTTTAAAAAAAAGTAGTATATATATAGATGTACCTTGAAAATATTATGCTAAGTGAAATAAACCAGGCACAAAAAGATAAATACTGTCTGGCTCCACTTACATAAGGTAACTAGAATAGTTAAGTTCATAGAGACAGGAAGTGGAAGGGGTGAGGGGATTGGGGAGTGACCCTTTAGTGGGGTATGGAGTTTCATTAGGGGATGATAAAAATTCTAGAAATGAAGAGTGGTGATGATTGTACAACATTGCAAATGTACTTAATGTCACTGAACTGTACACTTAAAAATGGTTAAAATGATCAGCTTTATGCTGTGTCTATTTTGCTACAATAAAACTCTCACCAAACTGAAATTTTCCACTTAAGGTAACTGGAAGATGTATAAAAAACTAACAGCTAATTATTTCCCTGCCAAAAGGAGATAAGAAGGGAAAAGTGCTATAGCAGATAAATTCTATAATTATGAAAAAAAATCATCTGAACATATACAACCGAGGTGGCTGCTTAATTCACTAGGAGGCTAGTAATATGGTTTTGCTTTATAACATTCAAAGCGTAGCAAAGAATATCTTTCATTTAGGAAACTAGATCATATATTGGGCTTCCCTGGTGGCTCAGACGGTAAAGAATCCGCCTGCAATGCGGGAGACCTGGGTTCGATCCCTGGATCAGGAAGATCCCCTGGAGGAGGGCATGGCAACCCACTCCAGTATTCCTGCCTGGAGAATCCCATGGACAGAGGAGCCTGGAGGGCTACAGTCCATGGGGTGGTAAAGTAACTAAGCACAGCACACACAGATCATATATGACTCAGATATAAGCTGCTACAGTGGGATGGAAATTGAGTGTCAGTCAGTCAATTTGCAAAGGATGGGAAGAAGGAGCTTTCTTGAGACATGGCAAGAGAATCAAGGAGTTAGTCATGGCCCCCAAAGAAATCTATCAGAGGTCACAGCTCAGGTGTTTCCCTAGGACATGGCCTCCCTTCACACCTGACTCGGCCGCTCGTGCTCAGCGCCCACGGACCTCCATAGTGGCCACTCTCCCCAGCTCTTGCCATCATTGACCAGGGCTTTTCCCCCAGAATTATGCATAATATTGTGGTTCTGGTGATCTACGTATTTCTAAATTGTTCCATTTTATATTTCATTGGCAAAGAACATGTAGAACAATAAACTTGAAAGTATAGCTTTCTTTGGGAAAACTAGATACGAAATATGAAAAGAAAAACTCTATAGTGTTCAATCCTTCATGTCTGCTTGAGTTAGACTTTGAAAATATCTTGAGCCATAATAAAGATGGGCTGTACCTGTGTATTCCCCTTTTCATATAGTCCTTCTCATATCACATGCAAGGTATGGGTTTACGCTACTCAGCATCAAAACAGCAGGCTCGTTATTTACAAAACACAAAGAGACTCACAGACTTAAAGAACAAACTTATGGTTGTCGGGGAGAAGGATGGGAGGAAGGAATAGTTAGGGAGTGTGGGATGGACAGGTACACACTGCTGTATTTAAAATGGATCACCAACAAGGAACTTCTGTATTGCACACGGAACTCTGCTCCATGTCATGTGGCAGCCTGGATGGGAGGGGAGTTTGGGGAGAATGGATACATGCATATGTAGAGCTGAGTCCCTTTGCTGCCCACCTAAAACTATCACAACGTTGTTAATCGGCTATACCCCAGTAGAAAATAAAAAGTTTAAATAAAAGACCCACTTGGCTCCATTGTCAATACATGTGAAAATGATATTTGCAAATGGTAAGGCCGAATTAGGATACATTCCTTTAAAAATATTTTTGAGCATGTTACTAAGAATAACAAACTAAAATGTTGCCTTAAATATGGCACAAATAAATCCAGATTCTACTCAAAGCTGAATTCTTGCAAAACAAGGTCAAGGTACCTAGGACTTTTGGCAGCTGGACAAGACTAATCTTGGCTTCCGTGATTTAAAAACAAAGAAAAAAATGATTGGAGATAAGATCAGATTCTCCTAGGTAACACTGACTTTTCAGGGATCCACAACAATGCGCATCCCCCTATAGTTTTCATTTTATCAACTGGCTTAACATCATTTTCTTGTTCGTAACGTGTGTTGAAAATATTGTACTGTTAGGGTTGATTGTATTAAATGTCAGAGAGATGGATATAAAAGTGATTAATAAAACTGATGATAAAATGCTTTACAAAGCATCATACCCTTTTTTTTTTCCAAGTAATCAATTCAAAATGTTTCACTGAAACAATAAATGGCCTGGAAGAAGCAGCATCTTACTAGTCAATGGATATATACCTTTATCTGAGTTTCACAGAGAGGATTTTGTTTCCAACATAAGATATATTGGTTCAAGTCCCTGAATGTACATCTCCAAATTATCAGTCTCAAAATTAGGGGACCATTTCTCAGGAGTGCACATCACATTCTGATTTCAACTCTGAAAGTACATTTGCCACATACCCTAAAAAGATTTCCTACCCCAAGAGTCATAGTAATACTTTGCTGCTGATAATGTCTATACTGTCAGCATCAATCAAGATTATGCTGCAGGCAAATTTTTGCTGCAGAAATAATCTCTGATTTAAGTAAGAACATCATGACTGAAAGAATATTAAGAAAATCACAAAATTACTGGAAGGCTATAGCATGGCATTGTCCAATAGAATTTTCTGCAATGATAAGACATATTTTCTGTCTTTACTGTCCAACATGCATGGAGCTACTGAGCACTTAAAGTGTAGCTGTGAAACTGAGGTGTGTTAGTCACTCAGTCTTGTCCAACTCTTTGCAACCCTGTGGACTGTAGTCTGCCAGGCTTCTCTGTCCATAGAATTCTCCAGGCAAGAATACTGGAGTGGGTTGCCATTCCCTTCTCCAGGGGATCTTCCTGACCCAGGCATCGAAACTGAGTCTCTTACATTGCAGGCGGATCTTTACCTTCTGAGCCACAAGGGAAGCCCTGAAGTCTGGCTAGTGCACATTAAACAAACATTCAGTTCAGTTCAGTTCAGTTCAGTCGCTCAGTCATGCCCAATTCTTTGCGACCCCATGAATCGCAGCACGCCAGGCCTGCCTGTCCATCACCAACTCCCAGAGTTCACCCAGACTCATGTCCATCGAGTCAGTGATGCCATCCAGCCATCTCACCCTTTGGCGTCCCCTTCTCCTCCTGCCCCCAATCCCTCCCAGCATCAGAGACTTTTCCAATGAGTCAGCTCTTCGCATGAGGTGGCCAAAGTACTGGAGTTTCAGCTTTAGCATCATTCCTTCCAAAGAAATCCCAGGCCTGATCTCCTTCAGAATGGACTGGTTGGATCTCCTTGCAGTCTAAGGGACTCTCAAGAGTCTTCTCCAACACCACAGTTCAAAAGCATCAATTCTTCGGCGCTCAGCCTTTGTCACAGTCCAACTCTCACATCCATACATGACCACAGGAAAAACCATAGCCTTGACTAGACGGACCTTAAAGTAATGTCTCTGCTTTTGAATATGCTATCTAGGTTGGTCATAACTTCCCTTCCAAGGAGTGAGTATCTTTTAATTTCACTGCAGTCACGATCTGCAGTGATTTTGGAGCCCAAAAAAATAAAGTGTGACACTGTTTCCACTGTTTCTCCATCTATTTGCCATGAAGTGATGGGACCGGATGCCATGATCTTCATTTTCTGAATGGTGAGCTTTAAGCCAACTTTTTCACTCTCCACTTTCACTTTCATCAAGAGACTTGAGTTCCTCTTCAATTTCTGCCATAATCTGCATATTATTATTATCTGCATATCTGAGGTTCTTGATATTTCTCCCGGCAATCTTGATTCCAGCTTGTGCTTCTTCCAGCCCAGCGTTTCTCATGATGTACTCTGCATAGAAGTTAAATAAGCAGGGTGACAATATACAGCCTTGACGTACTCCTTTTCCTATTTGGAACCAGTCTGTTGTTCCATGTCCAGTTCTAACTGTTGCTTCCTGACCTGCATACAGGTTTCTCAAGAGGCAGGTCAGGTGGTCTGGTATTTCCATCTCTTTCAGAATTTTCCACAGTTTATTGTAATCCACACAGTCAAAGGCTTTAGCATAGTCAGTAAAGCAGAAATAGATGTTTTTCTGGACCTCTCTTGCTTTTTCTGTGATCCAGCGGATGTTGACAATTTGATCTCTGGTTCCTCTGCCTTTTCTAAAACCAGCTTGAACATCAGGAAGTTCACGGTTCACATATTGCTGAAGCCTGGCTTGGAGAATTTTGAGCATTACTTTACTAGCATGTGAGATGAGTGCAATTGTGCAGTAGTTTGAGCATTATTTGGCATTGCATTTCTTTGGGATTGGAATGAAAACTGACCTTTTCCAGTCCTGTGGCCACTGCTGAGTTTTTAAATGAACTTATACAGCCATTGTATGACTTGTATCCATCACATTGGACAATGCAGCTGCAAAACCAGGAATCAAGGTGGGTTGGCAGTAGCCAGCACAGCTAAATCCCTCCCTAAAAACTAATGCAGAGAGGACTCATTTCCTCTATAACACAAAGCAGCCCAGGACATGCAATAGAGACATCGTGACCTCTAGAAACTGATCCTGCTTCTACTGGGACAAGCTGCCACATTGGAAGCTCTGTGATCTCAGAATCTCTGTACAGGATGCTGGCATCACATTAGTTGAGCCTGGTTTAAAGACCCACTTCCTTTATCACTGCACTGCCTGGGAAGCCCCTAAAATGTATCTATAAGCCCCAAATCAATACTCAAGTCACTTTCACAATCATTTGTGGACATGCTTCAGAGCATCAGAAATTCAGGGTGCCTGGCATGCACATTCTCAGTTGGGGTAGAACAAGGTGATGCTCTGCCTTCTTATTTCAGGTCAGGCTGTAAGCAGGTGTCCTTGTCACTGTATATTCAAAGCCTTGTTTTTCACATCCCTTGTGTTATCTCTTGGTGGCTTCACCTTTAAAATGGCCCCAACTCCAGCCCTAAAGTACTTACTGCCTACAGAGAAAATATGTGTTCAGTTGAGTCTTAGAAAAGACCCTGATGCTGGGAAATACTGAAGGCAGGAGAAGGGGATAACAGAGGATAAGATGGATGTTATCACCAGCCCAAAGGACATGAGTTTGAGCAAGCTCCAGGAGTTGGTGATAGACAGGGAAGCCTGATATGCTGCAGTCCATTGGGTCTCAAAGAGTCAGATGCAACGAACTGACTGAACTGGGGCTTCCCAGGTGGCACTAATGGTAAAGAACCCACCTGCCAGTGCAGGAGACATAAGAGACAAGGGTTCACTCTCTGGGTCGGGAAGACCCCCTGGAGGAGGGCATGGCAACCCACTGCAGTATTCTTGCCTGGAGAATCCCATGGACAGAGGAGCCTGGCTGGCTGCAGCGCATAGTCACATACAGTCAGACAGAACTGAAGCGACTTACCATGCTCGCATGCAATGTTCATTCAAGTGAGAGTTACAGTCTTTAAACAGAAATACACACAAAACAAGATTATGGACCGATCAGTTAACAAAAGTGTTGTTATCTGTGTGTCATAGGAACCTAGCCCTGTATTTCCCCTAGGCACTATGGGCGCAGTATTCGCTAACTCTCTGTTGGCAGTGACCATAAAACAAAACTGCCCTGAATGTTGAGAACTGCTTATTTTGTTAATATCTGGATGGGAAATGACCACATTAGTCACACTCACAGTTGAGGCCTTCTTACCAAGAGTGACACCTGATATGGCAGTGAGTACACAGTAAGTATTCTTTGAATAAAGGAAGAAATTAATTCATTCACTAAAGATCAAAGCAACCAATAACTTGTGTTAGAAATTTTCTTTGCTCTTGGGAATTAGTTCTGAAGCAACGGCAATGAGCGTCCTTACATAAAGGTGATAGCACAGAGGTTTTAAAATTGCAACCCATCAATTGTTACCACTGCTTCAAACACTCCCAAACCACATTCAGTGGTTTACATTGAATTTAAACATATTCGTATTCACATTTTTAGAAATGTTTGACTATGTTTCACAGCCAATGCATAAGCCCCAGAACAAGGCTTGTTGCTAAGTGTGACTACCTCTAGAGAGAGAGAGACGCGGTGAGTCTAATTTGCTCATCTGAGGTCAGCAATAACCCAAGGGAGCGGATTTGAAGCTCCCCGTGTGTGTGTCATAACCCTTAGCCAGTATTCATTTCTTCAAAGTGAAGTCATTTTCCAAAGAGAATAACTTCACATTTCGGTAACTGGAGGTGTCACTAGACCCAGAATTGCAATTTTAGTGCTTCCGTGTTGGGGCAATTTAGGACTTAAGTTTTACTTCATTACATTTCATTATAAATATTCCCACTGTCAAAACAGAGTTCAGCTGGCAGTCTCTGCCCAGAAGCATCTCAGAACTAATTTAGCATGAGGAATTCAAAGCTGTCTTCCTCCAGCCCCGGTTTCTAGGTCACCCTGGAAGCCGCATGGAACGAGGGGCCCCGCGTTCACAGCTCCCAGCGTTCGCTTCAGTCCTCTCCCCAATGCAATTATCTTACTAGGCACTGAAAAATCTATTACGTGAATTTACAGCAGCTCTGGAGTCCTAAGACAGCACAAATTGTTCCCATTTTGATTGGAAAGATAAACTGCAATCACTTCAGAGGGAAGTTCCACACTGGATGCCCTTGTCAACGGAGCGATTCTCATTGGGAAAGAAAGCTGGTCACGGAGGATGGCCGGGGTGGGGGTAGGATCGGTCTCTAAGGTAGCATGGTTCCTATCACAGGTGAGAGCGGATGTGTTCACTGAGCAGGCTGCAGAAGCCTCAGCAAGTGTAAATTTGGAGGGATTAATAAATGACTCATATATTGTATGTCAGGTCCACATTAGCTGTAATGAAACAGATTGCAAACACCGAGGAAAGTCATCAGCACAATATTTGCCATGCCCAGAGACGCCAGGAATGATATTATGGTTCTCGCCTCAATTTTAAACATGAGCGTCAAGTCACAGTTCATGTTAAAAGATGAAGCACATGTTAGCCTCTGCCAGGGCATACAGATTAGGGGAAGGAGGAGAAACAATAAGAGAAGTAAATGCCTGCAGTCTTATAGGAAGACAGATTTTAGAGTAAGGCACGGAGCCTGCGTAGACCAGTAGAAGGAGCACTGAATTGACAGTATGAAGACCTAGGCCTGAGCATCACTCTGCCTACCATAAATGGATTTGCCTTTTGAGACCAGCCACTTATATTTTCTGGCTCTCAATTTTGTCTTCGGTGAAGTGAGTACAGTTAAAAGCTTACCTCTCTATGAAACACAGTTGTGAGGCAATGCCATAAAACCATGCCCAAGTTTGTCAGAAGTCTATGTATGACCTGCATAGAACGTTTAAAGGTTAGAGGAAAGTACCCTATGTTCATGGCAGCGCTATTCACAAGAGCCAAGAAATGAAGGCAACCTGAGTGTCCATCAACAGATGAATGGGCAAAGAAGACGTGGTGTATGTTTACAATGGGACACGACTCAACCAATGAAATGAACAAAATGTTGCCGTTTGCAGTAACCTGAAGGGACTTGGAGGTCATTAGAGTAAGTGAAATAAGTCAAAGACGAAATCTGTATGATGTCACTTACATGTGGAATCTGAAAAGTACAACGAACTAGTGAATATGACAAACAAGAAGCAGACTCACAGAGAACAAGCTAGTGGTTACCAGTGGTGGGACAGGGGCCAGTTTAGGGCTGGCAGAGTGGGCAGTACAAACTATCGAGGGTACGACAGGCTACGAGGATGTATTATACCATGTGGGGAATACATCCAATATTTTATAATAACTGTCATTGGAGCGTACACTTTAAAACTTGTAAAAAAAAATAAAGTTAAAAAGGTTGGAGCAAAGTCAGCTAATGTAAATTTGGATTTTTATAAGCGTAGATGTTCACAAAGGGATTGTTGGCTCTGATCCTCTCCCTACCCACAGTCAAGGCAACTGTTCAGGAAGAAAATCTGTCAAGACACTCAGAGTACTTTCCCAGCCCTGCCACTAACTAGCTAAGAAGTTTGAACATCTCACAGCAACTTTGAGACTTGCTCATGGACTTACCTGTAACATGAAGTAACTGGACCAGGTGGTTTCTAAAGTCCTTTCTAGAAAGTTCTAAGATTTTATGGAGGATAAGTTTCCATGTGCTGTTCTGAGTTACAGGTACCGCCAATCTCTTCCCCTTGCTCACGGATCTTGTCCATTCCAACTTCCTTGGAAATGATACTGCCCTAAAAAAAAATAGTTTTAGGTAGAGAGAGGGTCAGCAAAAAAAAAAAAAGAATGAATTTCTTTTTCTTCTCCTTTGCTGAGGTCCCATTATAATTTGTAGGAGTAGGAAATGGGGATGACTGACTTCTTGATAGGAAGAGGGTGCTTGGAAGGAGAGCTGACTTTGCCAAGTATCACAAACTCCTGAAAGTGATGCTATCTGAGCGGAGTGCTCCTATGAAGCATGTTCAATAAAAGCATATTGATTGGCAAAGCAGTCTTCCACAGCCAAGAAAAGAGGAGACAGCGATCAGAGGACGAAAGCTCCCCAGACTTCAATAATGTATTGTTAACTGGCGTAATCTTCTGAGAAAGTGCGAGGTCTCAAATTAACAGCACTGAATTGAGCCTAATAACTACATTGCACAACATCATATCTCCTCCTCAATCAATACTTAATTTTCTCACACAGCCCTCGGCCTTCTACAAGCTTTTATTATGTTTTGCAAGGAACAGCATTGACCTTGAGGTGTGCCAGTCACCTTCAACCTTAAAATCCCCAAACAGCTGCGAATGAGTCTGGAAGCATTCCCCAGACAAATAGAGGCTAAAATCCATACCTAGAAAAAAACATATATATTTTTTCCTATGATAGTCACTTCATATTGTGTCAGACGTGTCCGTTCTTCATCATATGGTAAGCTTAGAGTGGTTAAGCTTTGGAAATCAACCCATGCTTTTAGAAGTAATTTTGAGTCACTTTAAGGTCACACAAGTCAGATCAACAAACCCACAGTCTGAGGCTGCATTTTGCTGCCTCAGTCCCCTAGTCCTGGCTTTGGTCACTGAGGCTCAACCAAGTCTGGAGGGAAAGTGACTTTTTTCCATCTCAGTTAACAAAGATTACTCTGGAGGGTGACGATCGGATTAACTTTAAACCTTCAGTTATTATTTTGTTCCAGCCTCTCAATGTTGTATGTTCTATAGGAGAGCTACATTTTAAAGTTAGGGGAGAATTTCCACCACCCCCAATAAATCATCTTTTCTCTATTTACTCATTTAATTCATAAATGAAGTGCTGATTTGACATTTCTTGACAACCCAAAATAACCTCAAAGAGACAGGTCAAGTCTCATCACAGCCTCCAAAACATTCTTGTGGTTAACTCTTCAGTAAAATGTTGCCATTCCTAGCATCTGGTTAAACCTTGTTTTAACCTTGGCATCTGCATTTGATTTAGGCCAGGCTTCTGTTGTCAACATAACAAATGACTGTCTTCATCCAGCAGGAAATACGTGCATCTTAGTCTGAGCATTTCCAGAATATTTCTGGAGATTCACTATGATTAGACTGAGTTAGGTCTTATGATGGCCAGTCTCTGAGACCAAACCAGTCTCCGATTGGTTTAATCTGTGTCCCCTGTCCCACCCCCTGGAGCAAGACAGAAGGCAAGGCTCTTTGATTAAAGTAGACGTAAGTGGGCATCAGGCAGCAAAACATTCTGCGATTGTCCACAGGCTCATTATGTTTGAATGCTTTCATCAGCTTTGTTGAGGGATGAGAGTATGTTATCTGCTTAACTATTACCTCATTGTTGAATATATTAGAGTATTTCAACTGTCTTACTAGTAAAAACTGATCACCCAAACAGTCATGTTGCTCTGGAATATTCATTTTATTTGAGAAAATTTTCCTGAAATATATTTGCAGAAGCAGAACTACTGAGTCAAATATAATAGGCTCTTTTTTTTTCTGTTGGTTCTGCTTCCCTGGTGGTTCAATAGTAAAGAATCTGCCTGCTAATGCAGGAGACAAGGGTTCGATCCCTGGGTCAGGAAGATCCCCTGGAGAAGGAAATGGCAACGCACTCCAGTATTCTTGCCTGGGAAATCCTATGGAGAGAGGAGCCTGGCAGGCTATACAGTCTGTGGGGTTGCAAAAGAGTCAGACACGACTTAGTGACTAAACAACAGCAACATATGGCCAGAAAATATTCTTTAGGATTTCAGAAAGAACTGGCCCAGTGACCCTTCCTTAGAAGCCTGTCCCAGCATCTTATTACCTTCATAGACCTAAGACAATGAGATAGGTGAGGGAGAAAATAACAGATGGGAAAATAAAAAGTACACAAGAGTAAGTTAACCAGACAGACATTCTGGGGGTTCTAAGATGGACTCAAATTACCCAGGATTGAAGCAAATCCACCATTGCAGTGGACACAGCTGCTGGAACCGGTTAGCCCAACGTGTTGTTGGCACTGAAATGGCCAAGAGAATGTTTAATACAATCAGGATCAGAACTGCACAGAAAACAGAACCCATAATCATCATCCATGCAGTCAACCTAGTAATGATGTGTCCCTCCTCACAAGAGATAAAACTAGAAAAAAGGCAGAAAAGGGCAACATCTAACGCAGAAAAAGATTCATTCAGCAAGATGGATTGGCTGGAAATCTCTGACGTACCTTACTATCTAGGTACAGGCCTGCCTCCAGCCACAACAGAGAAAGCACAGCATTATACAAAAGAATGAATCTTCCAGTTTTACATTTAAAAGTGTGAATGTAAAAGTCTTTCCTTCAAGACTTGGTTGCGCCTCAGTGACCAAGGCCAGGGTTGGAGGATGTGAAGTTTGGGCAGCAAAATGCAGCCTCAGACTGTGACTTTGCTGATCTGACTCATGTGACCTCAAGCAAAGTGATTTAAAGTTACTTCTCCGAAAAGCATGGGTTGATTTCCAAACCTTAATCACTCTAACTTTACCATATGACGAAGAACAGACACGTCGGACACAATATGAAGTCAATACCATAGGAAAATATCTTTCTTCTGGGTATGGATTTTAGCCTCTGTTTGTCTGGGGAATGCGTCCAGGCTCACTTGGCCCTTTGGGGATTTTAAGGTTGAAGGTGACTAGCACACCTCAAGGTCAATGCTGCTCCTTGCCAGACATGTACACCAGTTGCTGACTGGCGGGTTTTGGCCCTTCGGTTGGCATACACTGGCCCTGGCACTGAAGAGAAGTTGCATTCACAGCTCCTGGGAAATAGAGGCTGCGTTCAACAGCTGCCGTCACTTTACATAAACCAGGCCCGAGATGTTGCCGCACGTACCTACAACGGGCAGCCTCCTCTCTCGACAGAGGAGGGCCTGGAGCTTGTGGACATTACAGACTAAACGAGGAGGATTAATTAGACCATGTCCACAAAGCACATTGAGCTCCTTGGAGGGAGGCCTTTTAATTACAGTACTGGCCAGGAGCAAGTGGGAAAATAGGGAAATAATATCAGTTTTATCAGGAGTACAAAGGAACACTCCATTTGGATTCCTTTCTTGCCTCAAGTAATCCATCTGTATTTTCCCACCTTCTTATTCTAGAACCTAGATATGTTTTGAATAAGACACAGTAATCTTATATCTTCATTTCCTTGTAGAATGTGCTGTACCATTCTTTTTACTGTCGTTATTCAGACATATTATTATTCTGCTCAATTCATTTTTGAAAATTGCCTTTTAAAGGCAGAGAGATGTTTCTTTTCTCTGCCTATTTTGAACTGTGTATGAAATGGAGAATGAAAGAATATTTACCCTAACTTGGTTGCAGGATTTGGTTAGAGATGTAATTTGTGAATTTATTCCATTTTGAGAAGTAAACATCAGCTACTAACCACCTGGAAAAGGTGCCACTTAAATTTCCAGGAAATTTGGCTATACCTCAAAATTCAGATTTAGAAAGCCAAACAGGGCTTTCCAGTTGAAGAACAGATTTACTCTTTAACAGATTCAATTCCACCTGCACAAAAAGTCAGTTTAAAAGAGTTCATATTGATGCAACTTTCATAAAATGTTGAAATAATCAGCATTTGGGCCCATGTAGCAATTTGTGCATTAAATCATTTGCACTTGGAAAGTGGGCTCTTTGACATTGTTTCTAATATATATATATATATATATATATATATATATATATATATATATATATATATTGGCCTAGCTGCCCTGGTAGCTCAGATGGTGAAGAATCTGCCTGCAATGTAGGAGACCCAGGTTGGATCCCTGGGTCGGGAAGATCAGAAGGGAATGGCAACCCCCTTCAGTATTCCTGCCTGGAGAATCCCATGGACAGACCACAGGTCGCAAAGAGTCGGACACACCTGAGCGACTAACACTTCACTCCCTATTATAATTTCAGGATTAACCATTTAGGATTAGTTTTTCAGTTAATGATATGAAGCAATTTGACTTGGTGAATGATGAATAGAGGAAAGATTCTCTAGCATCCTCAGATGTGTTCTAATTTGAATACATTGAAAAAGAACTTGGATTGGGGGGTCTACCTTGGCAAGATGGGCCTTTGGATGCAGAAAGCAGCATAGGGCTCCAGTCGACGTACTAGAGGATTAGAGTTGAAATGACAGGGGCTCATGGATGCACGTTTGAACGTGCTTGGCACAGACGCACCCCTCCTCATTCCTTGCAGTCTGTTAAGGCAGGAAAACAAATATGGGGTTCTCCTATCCTGGCCTCCTCCAAAGTAACTAGGAGCCAAAAGTGGAGGAAGGAATGTGGAGTCTGGAAAGAAACAGAAGCCCAGGATACTCACTTAGGGCTTCCCAGGTGGCTCAGCAGTAAAGAATCCACCTGCCAAGCAGGAGATGTGGGTTCAATTCCTGGGTCAGGAAGATCCCCTGGAGGAGAAAAAGGCAACCCACTCCAGTATTCTTACCTGGGAAATCCCATGGACAGAGGAACCTGGCAGGATACCCTCCATGGGGTTGCAAAGAATCAGACTTGACTTAGTGACTAAATAGCAGTCAGTAGCTCACCTGTTCCAAGTCATTTCACGGGTGAGTCTGAACACTTGAGCAGGAGAGAACCCTCTTGATTAAATCGCAGCGAGCTGCCTGCAGCATTGGGCTTCCCTTGTGGCTCAGCTGGTAAAGAACCCGCCTGCAATGTGGGAGACCTGGGTTCGATCCCTGGGTTGGGAAGATCCCCTAGAGAATGGAAAGGCTACCCACTCCCGTATTCTGGCCTGGAGAATCCCATGGACTGTCTAGTCCACGGGGTTGCAAAGAGTCGGACATCAAATGGCCTCCAGCATCAAGTGTCCTTTCCTGTGGCGCCTTCTAGGCCCTGCCTGCGTTAGTAGCCACAAAACAAGCTATAGATGCCTACTGAGGGCTCCCACCCCAGCAGGCGTGCCCAAAGCCAGGTCGGGCCTCCTTCCAACATTCCCAAGTTCTGCTCAGTGTGCTGTTTTCCCAGAGCTCTGCAGTTCAACTCAGAAATGTTTTATCCTTAATTAGAGAAGAAGCAACCCGAGCGAGGGAATTTAAACCATTTGACCTATTAATAGAGAAAACAGAAATCACAGCTCAGCAATTCCATTGCTCTTGCCTCCTTCGCTTCAGTGTCAATCCTAGGAAGCTTCCCAGAGCCACTGTCAGAACCTCAAGGTCATCTCTGCCGTGAGGTTCCCTGGGCCAAGGGCATACAGCTCTAGGTTGGATAACTCCCAACTATAGATCGCCTTTGTCATTTGCATTATGGTTTCTTCCTTGATCCGTTGGGCTATTTACATGTGTGGTTTAATTTCTAAATGTACAGGGATTGTTTTTTCAACTTAGTCTTCTTACTATGTGTGCTTAGTTGCTCAGTCACATCCGACTCTTTGTGACCTCATGGACTGTAATCCACCAGGCTCCTCGGTCCATGGGCTTCTCCAGGCAAGTATACTGGAGTGGGTTGCCATTCCCTTCTCCAGGAGATCTTCCCAACCCAGGGGTTGAACCCAGGTCTCCTGCATTGCAGGCAGATTCTGTACTGTCTGAACTACCAGGGAAGCATCATCTTCTTACTACTGATTTCTAACTTAACTACACTGAGAAAAGAGAATGTGGTCTGAATAATACCAACTCTTTGAAAGTGGCTGATATCTGAGGAAGGTCTACCATGTGGTCAGTTTTTGTACATGTTCCACGTTTGCTTGCAAAGAATGCACCTCGGAACAGAATTCTACATGTGTTCAATAAATCAAGAACAGTAATTATATTATGCAGATCCTGTTTGCCATCTTTTCGTCTCCTTGATGTATCAATAATTCAGAGAGATATGTTGAAATCTCCCACTGTGCTGATGCATTGTCAGTTCTTCAATTTAGTTCTAACAGTTTTGCTTTATATATTTGAAAGGTATTTTATTATGTGCATGCATATTTAAAATATTAAATCTTTATAGTGAACTAAATCTTTGTCATTAAGAAGTGATGACACTAATAAATCACTGATAATGCCATTCGTCTTAAAGTCTACTTTTGTTTGATAATAATCTGGCTGTCCAACAGTCTTTTTAATTGTATTTGACAAGAATGTATATTTCTATCCTCTTTCAACCTTTCTGTTCTTACAAATGTGTTTTGTGAAAACATCATAGTGCTAAATTGTTTTGATTTTTTCCCGTCTGACTGCTTTTCTGAAAATCTCTTTTAGATTGTGCTGCTGCTGCTGCTGCTGCTGCTAAGTCGCTTCAGTCATGTCCGACTCTGTGTGACCCCATAGACGGCAGCCCACCAGGCTCCCCCATCCCTGGGATTCTCCAGGCAAGATCACTGGAGTGGGTTGCCATTTCCTTCTCCAATGCATGAAAGTGAAAAGTGAAAGTGAAGTCGCTCAGTCGTGCCCGACTCTTATCGACCCCATGGACTGCAGCCCACCAGGCTCCTCCGTCCATGGGATTTTCCAGGCAAGAGTACTGGAGTGGGGTGCCATTGCCTTCTCCACTTTTAGATTATAAATCTAGCTTATTTCTTGTTTTTGAGGTTAACTTGAACTTGCTTCTACCATCTTATTTTTTAATTTTTGTTTGTCTCTCCTTTTCCATGCATCATTTATTCTCCTTCCTCACCTTTCAGTGCTTTTTTCCCTTTGGTCTTCATTTTGAATTGACTGAGGATATGTTTGCGTTCATACTATTTTTCCATATATTACCTTTACAAGCTTGGAAATTAAAACACCCTAAACCTATTCTTTTAGTGAGTCCTTTGAAATTATACTATGTACATTTAACTTAACAAACTCTAGTAATAGATTATATCTTAAGCTCTTTACCAAAAATACAAGAACTTCAGGGCAGATTTACTGTTTGGTCCCTAATATTGTTAACAAGCTTACAGTTAACAAGTGCTTTCTTTCTGGATCTTTTTTAAGGACAAAAAGTAATCATTATTCACTTATCTAGAAACACTTTGCTTAAACGTATTTGTTTACCATTTTACTGGCTGACAATTCCTGTTTACCTCTCAGACCTTCTTTCTTCAATTATTTTTCTTCTTCCTGAAGTATACTTTTCAGAGGGCTATTTAATGGTAACTTGGTGGTGGTAAACCCTATGCATTTTTTATCTGAAAATCTCTTTACTTCTCTCTCACTTTTACAAGGTAATTTTGCTAGGTATAAGAATTCTAAGATGATACGTATTTTTTCTGGTAAAGATGTTACTCTATTTATTCTATCATGGCCATTGTGACATCTAGTTTCTAACAGCCTGTCTTTTTTAGTAATCTATCTTTACTCTGCCAATTTTAAAATCTTATCTTTGGTCTTAGTATCTGAAGTTTCACTGTGCTGTATGTAGAAATGGAATCTATTTTTTCATCTCTTTCAACATTTTGGAAAATTTTTGGCAATAATCTCTTCAAATATCGTTTCTCTTTATCCACTCTTCCCTTTCACCTAGAATCCCTTAGACTTGTCATATTACTTGTCATTCTATTCATCCTCTTAAATTTCCTGCCATATTTTCCATCTCCTTTCTCTGTGTATTCTGAGTAATTTCTTCAAACATATCGACCAGTAATTTCCTCTTCAGCTTTGTCAAACTCACTGTTTCTTTATCCCCTGCAAAAGTGAAAGTGAAAGTGGCCTCAATCATGTCCGACTCTTTGTGACCCTGTGGACTCATCCATGGAATTCTCTAGGCCAGAATACTGGAGTGGGTAGCCTTTCCCTTCTCCAGGGAATCTTCCCAATCCAGGGGTTGAACCCAAGTCTTCAGCATTGCAGGCAGATTTTTTACCAACTGAGCCACAAGTGAAGCCCAAGAACACTGGAGTGGGTAGCCTATCCCTTCTCCAGGGGATCTTTCCAACCCAGGAATTGAACCAGGGTCTCCTGCATTGCAGGTGGATTCTTTACCAACTGAGCTATCAGGGAAGTATCCCCTGAAGTTTTCTTTTTATTTCCAACAATTAAAGTTTTCATTTTTAGAAGTTCTATTTTGTTTTTTCCTGAATCTCCTTGAATATTCTTGATGTCTCCCATTGCCTTTGCCATGATTGGTAAGGGTTAACTTGTCCAAAACAGATTCTCTGAAAGTTGGCCTTCTAGAAAAGGACTTGGCTGCCTGCAGAGTACCATGGAAGCCAGCCACCAGCTCAGTGCTTAAGGCAATCAATCCTAGTCAACCTCAAAGCTTGGCCTGCAGCCCTCTGACCATGCCAGGGGGTGGGCTACACTTCTTCATCCATGAACACTGAGTTGACAGTCCAGCTCTGGAGCCAAAGTTCTGCCACATCATATTGCTATTGTATCCCTTCCCAAAGCACGTCGCTCAAAGCCCCCCCAGCCCAAGGGCAAGGTCCTCCTTGTGAGATTTGGCTCTGCCCTTCCCTTAATCTGTGCATTTTACCCAATAAACACTACTCCAATGAATCAATACGTAGATGATCCCACTTTAATGACAGAAAGTGAAAAAGAACTAAAGATCCTCTTGATGAAGGTGAAAGGGGAGAGTGAGAAAGCTGGCTTAAAATTCAACATTCAAAAAAACGGATATCATGGCATCTGGTCCCATCACTTCACGGCAAATAGATGGCAAAAAAGTGGAAACAGTGTCAGATTTCATTTTCTTGGGCTCCAAAATGACTGTGAACGGTGACTGCAGTCATGAAATTAAAAAACACTTGCTAGAAAAGCTATGACAAACCTAGACAGTGTATTAAAAAGCTGAGATATCACTTTGCCAACAAAAGTCTGTATAGTCAAAGCTATGGTTTTTCCAGTAGTCATGTATGGATGTGAGAGTTGGACCATAAAGAAGGCTGAGCACTGAAGAATTTATGCTTTCAAACTGTGGTGCTGGAGAAGACTCTTGAGAGTCCCTTGGACAGCAAGGAGATCAAACCAGTCAATCCTAAGGGAAATCAATCCTGAATATGCATTGGAAATACTGATGCTGAAGACAAAGCTCCAATACCTTGGCCACCCAACACCAAGAGCCGACTCATTGGAAAAGACCCTGATGATGGGAAAGATTGAAGGCAGGAGAATAAGCGGATAACAGAGCGTGAGATGGTTGGATAGCATCACTGACTCAATGGACATGAGTTTGAGCAAACTCAAAGAGATAGCGAGGGACAGGGAAGCCTGGCGTGCTGCACTTCACAGGGTCACAAAATCAGACACAACTTACTGATGGGACAATAACAGCACCAATGAATCAATGCCAAGTTTTCTGGTCAACTGCCCTCCAGCTGCTGGCCCTCAGTTGGTACCCACTCATAGACCAAGATGCTGCTGTTGGCAATTGCTCTCCTGATGACCCTTTTCCTCCTGCTAAATTACTACTCAGAGGCTCTCACCGTTCGCTCCTTTGGGGAAGGCAGGAGGAAAAATCCCCTCCATTCTTCAAGCTAAGCAATTCTTCAAAAAGTAGGTATTAATTAGGATCTAGTTGGTCTTCAATAGAAAGACCCCCACCAAAGTTCTCAGCCTCATACTGAGAGAACAGATGTCTAGGGAACACCCCAAAATCAATTCTAGTTGTGAGGCCTGAAATGCAGTGGTGGTTCCAATATGTCACCCATCAGATCTTAGGTCTCGACTTAGCTTACCCACCTTGTCCCCCACATACAGTCTGACTTTACAACAAAACCAAAGCCAGAGGTTGGTTTCAGCATCTGCCCCTCCATCTCCAACATCAATTCTCAGGCACTGGTGAGACTGCTGGGAAAACACTGGGATCTGAAATATTGTTGGAGGCAATTGTTCTCGGTCTGCAGGTTAGAATCATGGGGGCAGTTTTTGAATACCCCAGTGCCCAGGCAGTACCCCTGACCAATTGCCTCGGGATCTGTGGATGTGATCAGCATTTGGGTACAAAGATAAATAATTCATCATGCTGTACTTAGATGAGCTCCTCCACCAGAGGAGGAAACAGATAAAGTGGATTAGCAAAATACTGTGGCTTTGGCCATATGAGAGAGCTGAAAGAAATTGGAAAATGCCATCCCAAAATATGTCACTTTGGCCTAGGGATTATCTTGAGTTGAAGTCATTTGAGAATAAACTGGTGTAGAAAGAAGCCTTCTCAGAACTTCCCTTATCTGAATAAAAGCAGGATTTTCTGAGAAATGAGGACTGCCATAAGTCTCTTGTCCCTGGAGTTTTTACTGCCAGAAAGAAACTGGAACATCAGTCCTGAGATTAGTCTGCACACACACACCTCACTAAAATAACTCCTGTCTTCCATTAGTTTCCCTGTATAAATACCTTCACACAATTTACCCTCCTTAGGAGCCCAAATCCCTCCTCTCTTTATACAGTCATCTCACAGTTTATTGCTCTTTGCTAAGATGGTATATAAGCTTCTGAGTCTAACTACTTCTTTGGGCTTTTATTTCTTTAATGTGAAGCCCCCGTGCAAGTAAAAATATTAACAACAATAATAATTTTTAGAAAGCATCTGCCTTCATGGGCAGAGGGAGGGAGGGAGGGGAGGGGAGGGTGAGGCAGATAGAGAGTCATACATTGGGGTAAAGGTTTACTGAGCTTGGCCTCACCCACCAGTGCAAGACCCAGTTTTCCCCACAGCCAGTCCCTCCCATCAGGAAGCTTGCACAAGCCTCGTCCTCATCCATCAGAGGACAGAGAGAAAACCACAATCACAGAAAACCAACCAAAATGATCACAGTTTCATGTAACTTAATGAAATTATGAGCCATGCCCTGTAGGGACACCCAAGATGGACAGGTCATGGTGGAGAGTTCTGACAAAAGGTGATCCGGTGGAGAAGGGAATGGCAAACCACGTCAGCATTCTTGCCTTGAGAACCTCAGGAATGGTATGAAAAGACCCAGGGATGGGGCAGACATATACTTTTGGTTCCACTTGTACGAGGTCCCTAGAATAGTCAAGTTCATAGAGTCAGAAAGTGCAGTGGTAGATGCCAGGGGCCAATGGGGTGGGGTGATGAGGAGGAGGGGTGGGGTGGTGAGGAGGAGGGATGGGGAGTTAGTGTTTAATGGGGACAGAGTTTCAGTTTGGGAAGGTGAAAAATTCAGGTGATGGATGATGGTGAGAATTGCACAACAATGCAAATGTGCTTCGTGCCACTGAACTGTACAGTTAAACGTGGCTAAAACAGTGTGTTTTATATGATGTGACCACAACATAAAAAAACATTAAGAGAGAGAGAGAGCTCAGGAGTCTACAAAGTAAGAGCCATGGATGACAGAGGATAAGTCTGAAATCAGGAAACTCCATCAGGAAGATCCACACCCAGTTAAGAAGTGATGATGACCTCAGACAGTGGGCATGGAGAGAAAGCAGAAGAGACCCTCAGGAGGCAGACTCGACAGGGCATGGTGAAATGGGCCAGATGCCAGGAGCAGGGGGGAGGAATGGTCCTGCAACTAGGATACGTGGAGCATGCATGAGAGGCAGCACGAAAAGCTCTAGAAGACAGTGGAAGGAAGCGACTGGCACAGCCTTTTCTGGTCCATCGCTCCAACCTGAAACAACGGAGGGGGTGCAGACTTGGCAGGAAATACAGGCGCCCACTCCTCTGAATGATGAGGGCAAACATCATGCCCGTATCTATATCCTCCAGGCCCAGCTTGCTCCTGAATAGGTGGTTAATAGACTACCAGAAGAAAAAGGAACTTTATATTTATCAGCTAATGGAAACATACCGGTCCAGCACCAGTGAGCCTGCTCCATGATAAGCAAGTGAAAGTGTCAGTCCCTCAGTCCTGTCTGACTGTCAACCCATGGACTGTAGCCCCACCTGGCTCCTCAGTCCATGGGATGCTCCAGGCAAGAATACTGGAGTGGGTAGCCATTCCCTTCTCCAGGAGATCTCCCTAACCCAGGGATTGAAGCCAGGTCTCCTGCCAGAACCCAAATCAGTCTTGCTCCAAATCCTGTGTTTTTTCCAGCATCTAGTACACTGAGGGGTCAGGGGTGGGATTCAAAGTCTGGGCTTTGTTCTTATTTTTCCAGTTTTTTTTTTAAAAAATTGGGAATGGTCTCAATTGTGTTTAATCAGCATGGTTCTCCTAATCAGGGTCATATGCCATTTTGCAAATTAGACACGTGTGTAAGGAAATCGAAGCTCAGAGTTACCAAGAGTCACAGAGCTAAGCAGGGTGTGAACCTGAGCTCACATGCTTGCCTGTCCTGCTCCAAAACCCGTGTTCTTTCCAGTGTGCAGGGCAGGTTCAAATACTGCCTCCGTTTCTGCGGGTCACTTTCTCAGCCTGGATGCCCTTGTCTGTGAGGACAGTACAGGGCCTGCCTCACGGCTCTGGGCACGCGCACAAAGGCTGTGGTGCAGCCTCTAGTCCCGAGCAGGCGTTCTCACCCATCAGTCCTCATGCGGAGCAGAACAATGGTCCCCAAGGACCCCCGGCCTGACCCCCAGGGCCTGTGGCTGTGTTGGGTCACATGGCAAAGGGGACTTTGCAGATGAGCAAATTAAGGACCTTGGGACAGACTTGGATAATCCTCGATTAACCAGAGGAACCCAGTGTAAGCCTAAGGGTCCTTACCAGGAGAGGAGGAGGAAGAGAGGCAGAGAGTTGAAGGAGAGAGTTGAATGGCCCACGAGTAAGTGGCCGGGGACTCTTCCTCAGAGAGGTCTGGACAGGCCAGCAGGTCAGGCTCAGCGTGAGTAGCCAGGGATACAGGGGAAACAGGTAAGCAAACAGCACAGGTACGTGGTATTAGGACATCCCTCCAGTTAGGAAGACGGCATCTGTCAGCCACACCACTGGCCCGCGGGTCGCAGGTACTATTCAATTCAGCCCACACAGTGGGGCGTTTTTTTCTCATTAGCTTCCAAAGTTAAAAATTGGAATGGTTCATGTAAAACTCCAGGAAAGCTGTCAACACAGGCTCACATTCCATAAAGCAAGAGCAAGCTGGAGAGCAGAGCCTCCCCCTTATAGAGACTTTTACTTGGTGCCCACCTGTCCACCTGCCCACCTGTCCACCTGCCCCACCTATCCACCTGCCCACCTGTCCACCTGTCTATCTGCCCCACCTGTCCACCTGTCCACCTGCCCCACCTGTCCACCTGTACACCTGCCTGGCCCTGGAGGCTTGAAACTCAGTCCCGCTGTTGGGAAGCCATGGAGGTAGTGAAGAGTGGCCAGGAGGCAGAGGCTTAAAGCTAGACTGCAGGGTGTTCCCATCACCCACTGAGTGGTCAGGAGACACCGGCAGTGCCTCTTAATCCCATAACTTGAATAAAATGGGATTGGAAATAAACAGGACAGGTGGGGAGCACAGGAGATGTCCCCACCGTGTACGTGGCTGAGAGGCTAAAGGCCTTTGGAAAAAGCAGGGCCCGGTTTACCTGCAGGAGGCCCAGCTGGCCTGGCCCCTTCCCCTCTGGTCTAGCCTGGGAGGCCCCCGAAGAGGTTCAGATCAGATCAGATCAGTCGCTCAGTCGTGTCCGACTCTGTGACCCCATGAATCACAGCACGCCAGGCCTCCCTGTCCATCACCAACTCCTGGAGTTCACTCAAACTCATGTCCATCAAGTCAGTGATGCCATCCAGCCATCTCATCCTCTGTCGTCCCCTTCTCCTCCTGCCCCCAATCCCTCCCAGCATCAGAGTCTTTTCCAGTGAGTCAACTCTTCAGATGAGGTGGCCAAAGTACTGGAGTTTCAGCTTTAGCATCATGGTTACTGTTCAGTAAAATCCATCCTCCAGCCCACACACACAGAGTGCATGCTGTTGTGGGTCGAACTGTGCCCCCCCCCCAGATTCATGCATTGAAGTCCTTACCCCCAATACCCCATCAGGGGCCCCAACTCAGAGTTAGGGTCTTTACAGAAGTAACCAAGTTACAGTGAGGTCATCAGAGCAGGCCCCAATCCTACGCGACTGGTGTCCCTGTAAATGAGAGGGGCAGAGACAGACCCTCAAGAAACCACACCTTGATCTCAGAATCCTGGCCTCAGGAACCATGAGTCAACATCTTTCTATGGCTTGAGCCACCCAGTTTGGGGCTCTTTGTTACAAATGAATACACATGTGTACACACACACGAACACACGTACACACACACACACGTACACACACACACATATACACACACACGTACACACACACACACACACAGAGGGTCCCCCCACCACTGCATCTGCTCTCTGACTGCAGGGAAATTTGGAACTCTGAGGATGGCTACAATTTAAGGAAAAGTTCAAAAGGGAAAAGGATACCACTGGCTCAGATTACCGCCTTCTTTCTTGCATCCAAACCCCCCTACCATAAAGAAATCTCTGTGGTCAACCAGCTATCTGTGAAGAGCTGGTGGTGCTAGCTGGCAAAATGGCATGACTCTCGCTGCACAGATCTCCAAGTGGGTGAAGGGTGACACTGCCTCTATTTTATTTTCTTTTAGGCTGTGCTGGATCATCATTACGGTGCATTGGCTTCTCTTGCAGAGCCTGGGCTCTAGAGCACACGGCCTCAGTAGTTGCGACGTGGGGGCTCTCTGCCGGGGATCGAATCTGAATCCCCTCCTTTGGAAGGTGGATTCTTAACCACTGGACCACCAGGGAAGGCCTGGCTTCTATTTTCTTTAAATGAAGTAAAGGCTGGCTCTGAGTCCCCTTCTGTGCAACTGATAATTTTGCCCTACTTATGATTAGACTCTCTCATCACCTGACCCCTAGGGTCTTGGAGAAAAGAGAGCATTTGAGGAGGTCACAGAAGGGTACTGCTCAGGCCCACGTGGTGCTGGAGAGTGAGGGGGCCACGGAAACTCAGCCCTCTCTCTCTAGAGGAATCCCCTCGCTGCCACGTTCCTCTTTACAGCAGTAGCTGTTCAGTCACTCGGTCATGTCTGACTTTTGTGACCCCATGGACCGCAGCATTCCAGGCTTCCCTGTCCTTCACCAACTCCCGCAGTTTGCTCAAACTCATGTCCATTGAGTCGGTGATGCCATCCAACCATCTCATCCTCTGTCGTCCCCTTCTCCTCCTGCCTTCAATCTTTCCCAACATCAGGGTCTTTTCCAATGAGTCAGCTCTTTGCATCAGTTGGCCAGTATTGGAGTTTCAGCTTCAGCATCAGTAATTCCAGTTTATATTCAGGGTTGATTTCCTTTAGGATTCACTGGTTTGATCTCCTTGCTGTCCAAGGGACTCTCAAGAGTCTTCTCCAGCACCACAGTTCAAAAGCATCAGTACAGCAGATATCACCCCATAGCTGAGTCTTCCTGAAAACCACAGCCATGGGAGGCTGGAATAAGCAGTACCTGCCTGAGGCCGGGGGTTGAGGAGCCTGCCGCCTGTGGACAAGTGGGGAGGAAAACGCAGCTGACTTCTCAGTAAGCACCAGGCTCCGGGCTCCACCTGGCAAAGGCAGCATCCCACCCTCTTAACAGAAATAGTTCCTGCTTATCCAGTGTCCTGGCAGCACTCTCTGCAGTCTCATCTTCATCTTCACAGCAATCCCAGAAGGTGCATGCTGTTAGTGTCCCCATTTTATAGAGAAGAAAACTGAGGCATGTGAAAGTTCAAAGCTTCTGGCTCTAGGACCCACATGTATTCTCTAGCTTTCACTGAGCCCTGATGCCCCTTCTCAGGCTGTCAAGAGCTAGCCAGCTGAGATATATATATATATATATGCTGCTAAGTCGCTTCAGTCGTGTCCGACTCTGTGCAACCCCAGAGATGGCAGCGCACCAGGCTTCCCCATCCCTGGGATTCTCCAGGCAAGAACACTGGAGTGGGTTGCCATTTCCTTCTACAATGCATGAAAGTGAAAAGGGAAAGTGAAATCGCTCAATGGTGTCCGACTCTTTGCAATCCCATGGACTGCAGCCTACTAGCTCCTCCATCCATGGGATTTTCCAGGCAAGCGTACTGGAGTGGGGTGCCATTGCCTTCTCCGATATATATATATATATTTTTTTTTTAATTTTAATTCAGCAGAGGGGGACTTCCCTGGTTGTCCAGTGATTAAGACTCTTCCACTGTAGGGGACACAGTTTTGATCCCTTGTTGGGGAGCTAAGAGCCCACATGCCAAGTAGCCAAAAACAGAAAATGATTAAAATAAAGTTCAACAGAGGAAGAATGTGGTGGTCATCCACACAGCCCACCAATATTTCTAATTGTGTGCCCTTCCAGGGGCCTGGAGGACCACTTTCCAGCTCTCTTAGAAGTCAGGCATGATCGCATGGCTGGACAGGCCAATGAAATGGGAGCAGAAGCTTCCTGCATCATTTCCAGGAGGAAGTATGAAAGGGCCTGTCACATGTCCCCATACCTCTGCTTCCCACCATGATGGCCTTGAAAACACATGTAGAAATGGAAAGGATCTCCGGGTAGCCCAACAATGTGAATGGACTTAATGCTACTGAACTGTACATTTTTAAATGGTTAAGATGATAAATTGCATCTTAGGTATGCTGCTGCTGCTGCTAAGTCGCTTCAGTCGTGTCCAACTGTGTGCGACCCCATAGACGGCAAATCACCAGGCTCCTCCATCCCTGGAATTCTCCAGGCAAGAATACTGGAATGGGTTGCCATTTCCTTCTCCAATGCATGTATGCACGATAAGTCGCTTCCAGCTCTGTGCGACCCTATGGACAGCAGCCCACCAGGCTCCTCTGTCCACAGGATTCTCCAGGCAAGAATACTGGAGTGGGTTGCCATTTCTTCTCCAATCTTAGGTATATTTTGCCACAATTTTAAACAGTACAAGCCAAGGTAGGTCCCTGTAAGACAACAAACAGCAAAGCTCCCTGGATAGTTAGCAGGAGCTAAAAATAGCCTTCTGTTTGTTAAGACACTGAGATTTGGGGATTGCTTGCAATTGTGCTTCATTTTACTGAACACAGGGTAGATTTAGCTTCCGTGATTCCTCTCAAAAACTCTAGTACTCAACCACAGTTAAAACTCTTACTGTTTACTTGTGGATGTAGCAGGAGAAGAAAGAGTGGGATGAACTGAAAGGGCAGTATTGAAACATGTGTATCACCATGGTGAAATAGATGGCTGGTGGGAAGCTGCCCTGTGACACAGGGAGCTCAGCCCAGCGCTCTGTGACAGCCTGGAGGAGCAGGGTTGCAGAGGGGTGGTAGTGTCACAGAAACCAGTACTCGAGAAAACAAGCACCACACTCGGAGAGTTGGAGAGCACCGATCGGCCCAGAGGAGTTCACACTCCAAGCTCTGAGCCCCCAGTAAAGGGATTACAGAGTTTTTATACACGGATGGGCATGATTAAGCGGGTTTGCGGGTTTGCAGGGGCTAGGGCAATTGCAAAGAGCAGGACAAGGGTGAGTGAGATAAGTTCCAGTTCCTAGTATTGTGATTCCCCACTTTCTGAGACCTACATGATCCAGACTTTGCAAGGAGCAAGCTGAGTTACAGAGGCAGAAGGAGCAGGAGGTTATGTAAAATTTCAACTTTTCCTCTTTGGTAGTGGGGGTTCAAGAGGAAGGGGACATATGTATACTCATGGCTGATCCGTGTAGTTGTTTGGCAGAAACCAACACAACACTGTAAAGCAGTTATCTTCCAATTTTAAAAAATCATAAAAAAATTTACTGTTTAACTCTGCTATGTTTTAGGATTACTACAAATAACATATTTAAGAATGAGAACAGCGGTTTTTTTATTTCAACACTTTCTGATAGCATTTTTGTTACATTTTAAAATCCTCCAAGAACAAAAAGTAAAGCTACCCTAACATCAAGGCTTAAACCTACTTGCAATGTAATATTTACAAAACTCCTTTACTTGCATTCGAAACGTGCTCCCTGTAAACAACCCTGAGCTAGGAATCATTCCTTATTGCTGTTGTTCAGTCGCTCAGTCAGGTCCAACTCTTTGTGATCCCCTGGACTGCAGCACTCCAGGCTTCCCAGTCCTCACCATCTCCCAGTTTGCTCAGACTCACGTCAATCGAGTTAGCCAGGCCATTCAACTATCTCGTCCTCTGTTGTCCCCTTCTCCTCTTGCCCTCAATCTTTCCCAGCATCAGGGTCTTTTCTTATTACCCACATCCAAGAGCTGAGAACACAGAGGTCCAGAGAGACTGGGAAATAAGAGAAGTAGGACTAGAACCCAAGTTCAAGTTCAAGGGCCCAAGGGCTCCCCTCTCTGTGCCTCACTAGTTAGAAGCACTGCCAAGACTATGTTTTCATCCCGTTTCTAAACACCAATGCCTTATAGTTAAGACAATATAGCCAGCATAAGGACTAAAAAGTACTTTAATCCAAATTACAGCAATGTAGTACAAAGCTTAGCCTAGCGTTACAAAGAGCTCATTGAACCAAGGCCGCTTGTTTGCAGGGTAAGCAAGCAGATTTTCTGCATAATGCAACAGTGCAGCTGATAATAGCAGGCACTGAGATAAAGGAGGAGGTGGGGAGTCGGGGGTGGGGGTGGGCGCTCATTTAGGAACAAGCGATAGACTCTAATGAAATTGCATTTTGGCCCCGATCATCATCCTGAGAAAATGCCCCTCGAGGTTTTCCATCGGATTCCGGGGCATATTTATGAAGATCAAAGTAATGGCTTTTTAAAATTAATTACGTGGATTGGTAGCTTGACAACACCAAGTGGAAGGCGTGTGTTGGACCCCATGCCTTGTTACAGCTGCGTATATCACATCACACACATCAAAAGCCCAGGACGCGGGTGTGAGCACGCTCCCTGCCCCATCAACCCCCCAGCAGCTGGGACAGACGTGGAAAGAGTGCACAGGCTCATCCCCCAAGTTGTTGTGACAGCTTAATTGTATTACAGCGCTTGGGTAATTCCCACGTGTTTGGCTTTTTCCTCCAAGTGAATGCTGGCCCCCCAAGCATAGCTCTTACCAGGAGAATTAAGATTCACAACTTTGATGGTTCCTCTTGCTCCCTCTAATACCAGCCCTGCTCAGGAGACCCAGTAATTGTTCCTCAGTGATCAGACTTCCCCCTAGCCCTTCGGCATGCTGAGACCCCACAGCAGCTAACTAATTGCAATTAAAATCTGCCACGTGAGTGGAAGAGAATAACATAAATTAATCAGTACATTAGCAGAATTACATTTAAATGTTCAAATGTGCGTTCAACATGGTGGGACATTTTAAATTATAAAGCAAAGTCCTTCATTATGGATGCTGATATTTTAATGAGGAAATGTGATGTTTCGTTAAGTAGGAGTGCAATAGAGAGACTTCCTTAAAATTAGCATCAATGATGCATTTTTAATTCAAAAAACAAGTTGTGGTCTGTGTGAGTCCTGCGTATCAATGTGGAAAAATTGCCCGGGGCTGTGGAAACAGTTGAGCATCTCATTCTCTGAAGACTTAATAATTTCGGCTGCACTAACTAGCGCTTTATGTAAATTGTCAGATAAATCACAGCAATAAATACAGGTTTTAGAAGAACAGAACAGTATGCTTATCCTTAATTTATTCAATCATCAATTCATGTACACTGAAGCTGAGGGGATATGAAAGATTAAACGTTCCAGGCTGGGGAAAAAAACAAAAAGAAAGGAAAAGAGGAGAAAATGGCTTTGATAGCGACATGGAAGGAGACTCCAGAATAAAGGTCTCGTACAGTTTTATCAAAAAAGTGCATATTAAAATTGATCTCTGTGGCATGTAAATGTAAAAGATGGGTTACAATTTTACTGCTTATTCTCAAAGACACAGAAAGATTGGTAATCAACACACACACCGGAGTTTTAAAAGACTTCCTTATAAAATCACTATCTTATTTAATTGCATAAAACAGAATTTAGGCAATACACATGTATTGAAGACTTCGTCAGGCTGTCTTTATGGTTTTATGTATCACTTGAAGCTTATGCTGTTAGAGGTTCAAACCCAAGGACAGATGATAAAAGTTGATAGACACTTGACTTGCTATTCTTGTTACTGGTTAGAGATGGGGCAAGCCCAAAAGAGATTTTGTCTTCTTCTGGGGTGGCCTCTGATTTTGTTAGCTGTGAGATGAATTCTTGCCAGTTTCTGTGATATATCAAACCCAGGGCAGAACAACAAATACATATGGGACCACTCTATTTACTGTATGTGTGAAAGAAATATGAGTATATTTTTACAATTATCCAAGCAAATGCAGACCAGATTCACAAATAAGCAATGTTAACAGTTTGTACAATATCAACAGCAATACAAACAGCCCAAATGAAAATGCAAGTAAAATCTGTCTTCCATGATATCCATTCTCAGCTTTGGAATCACTGCCCGCCCCCCGCCCATCTAAGCCCCACTCGTGAGTCTCTGTTAAAATTGCCTTATTGAGCACAACTTTGCTTCTCTTTTGCAGAGAAGAGAAGGTCCTGGCTGGCTCCTTCGTTGGGTTTCAGGAGAGTTTTTCTCTTTCCAAAGCAAACACAAGGCTGTCTTGAGTGTAATTGCTCTTGTGGTTTACTTTCCTTATGATAATGTTAGCACTTTGTCCCCAGCGGAGAGGGAGCCACCATCTCCTGGGGGAGTTAGAGCATGCCGTGGTAATCTAGCATTTATAAACCTACCAGCTCACTTAGAAGCCCAGCCACTGGCTACGCTGCGTTTTACCTGAGCCCAGAGATCGTGGGAGACAGTGAAGGTTAAGAATTTCCCTCACTCTCTGACTTACTGCAAAGCACTCCCTTTCCTCATAGGCTTAGATAAGACATGCACACCTCCCTTGCTTACCTAGGGCTTCCGGGGTGGCTCAGACAGTAAAGAATCTGCCTGCAATGCGGGAGGCCCGGGTTCGATCCCTGGGTCAGGAAGATCCCCTAGAGAAGGGGATAGCAACCCACTCCAGTATTCTTGTCTGGGAAATGCCATGAACAGAGGAACCTGGCAGGCTACAGTCCATGGGGTAGCAAAGAGTCCGACATGACAGAGCAACTAACACTCGTTTACCTAGGGCAAGGCCAGACACAGACCTCCCAGTTCCTCCTGTTGGCCTCACATGAGACTAGCTGAACCACCTGTGCCCAGTGATAAAAATGTTTTTTAACCAAACTTTCATTAAGCTTCACTCCTTCCTCCAGGCTCTGAATGTGGACCCTCTCTTGGCCTGAATGGCAGACGATCCCTCGTGAGAGAGAACAGACTGGCTTCTGGGTCAAACATTCTGTGATCCTTTATCTTATCACTTCCCCATAACCCAATCCTTCTAGTCTTGATGACTCCTCTCTACAAGAGGAAAAACCCTTTTGGCCTAATTCTTGAGGCACTCATAGACCTTACAGTCCCCCCACCCCTGCACTCCTTTGAAATAATGTCTCTCCCTACTAAGTACAGACTTGTGTTTTATTTGACATCATCGATAGCCAGGGATGTCTAAGTGCCCCCGCTCTATGCAAAGAAATCTCCTTCTATTCAGTGTGAATTGTGAGGACTAAACCACAGAATGAGCTGAGGCTATCAGAAATTATCAGAAGCTGAGGCTACAGACAACAGTATTTGGGGGGTATGATCAGATTTAAAAGCTTATTATTTTTGTTGACCTGCAAACACAGCAGCTGACCAATCCCACCAGTCTCTGTTCACAGTGGCCTGGGTCTAGTCTGCAAAGAATTAAAAAGGAGCGAGGCCCTTCCAAAGATCCCATCAGAGTAAGAATGAATCCTGAATTGTCGGAAGGAACATGTGCACAGTGGTGCTTTGTGTATTAATATGGCAAAGCTCCAAAGCAGATGTAGGAACAACGACGGCTACAAAAGCTATCATTTCTTTATGGCCCCAGGTTTCCCAGAGGCTCAGCAGTAAGGAGTCTGCCTGCAATGCAGGAAACGCAGAAGATGTGCGTTCAGTCCCTGGGTTGGGAAGATCCCCTGGAGGAGGAAATGGTAACCCACTCTAGTATTCTTCCCTGAAAAATTCCATGGACAGAGGAGCCTGGCAGGCTGCAGTCCAAAGGGTCGCAAAGAGTCGGACATGACTGAGCAACTAAGTGTGCACACAAGCTACTTACTAAAGTGCTACTTAGTACACTTGCCCTTGTCTCTGCTTTCATGAACATGTCTGTGAATTTTGTTTATTTTTCTATTCCACAAGTATACATAGAAATAGTCTCAGAAACAAAATAGCTATATTAGTCACATAATTTCCCCAGTCTACTAATGAGAATGGAGTAGTGATTTCATCTCCTCCAAAAATAGCCAAAAGTGAAAGCAAAAGGAAATGGAGACCAAAACTAAGAATACTTTCCATATGGTGACCTGGAGGGTGGCCCTGTCCACTGGTTGGGGTTTAATAATGTGATATTATATTCCATGAGCCTGTATTTATCGTGAGTTCCATTTTTCACCAAGAGCAAGAGATGACATTGAGAAAAAGCAAACAGGTCACAGCAAAATTGAAAACAGATTATGTTCCGGTGTTGTTTCTCTTTTCTCATCTTTCCAGTAGAAATGTTCTACCATATACATTATTTTAATAACCCAAAACGAAGCCCCGTGTGGCAAAGTAAACAAAGAAACAAGAGCAGAAAAGCCGTTGGATTTCAACTTCAGAGCCCACGGGAATGACAAAAGAGACAAAACAACACCTCAGAACATAGCGAAAAATTGCTTACCAAAAGTGAAAACTAGGCAGATGGGGAATGAGAATCATACACATAAATCAGAAGTTTCCTGTTGTGTGAGCTTCAAGTTAAACCTCTCAATAATTAAAGTTAGCTTTACTGTACACATTTTTGTGAACCGAGCGATGTTCACTTTCTCCTCACCCTTTTTCCTTAGCAGAGTAGGAAGACGGGTGTAGAGAAGAAGATAAAAGTTCTTATGACACAGCCTGAGATGGAGGAGAAAGATTTGGGAATGACCTCATTTCATTCACCAGGCAACAAAATTTTATAAAAAGGTCCCAAGGCATCCACAGAAGCCAACGTTCAGACGACTTTAAGGACCGTGATTCTAGCTCATCCCCTGCCCTTACAGTACTCACCAGTTGCATTTTTTGACTAAGCTGGTTCTGCCATTTGCACCCAAGAGTCCTAACACATACCTGCTACGTGATTATTATTGTAACAACGTCTCTGTAGCACTTTCTATATGGCAGGCACTCAAAGTGCTCTTAGTACACAACCACCCAAAGTGGGGACTGACCATTCCTGTGCTGCTGCTGCTAAGTCGCTTCAGTCGTGTCCGACTCTGTGTGACCCCATGGATGGCAGCCCACCAGGCTCCCCCGTCCCTGGGATTCTCCAGGCAAGAACACTGGAGTGGGTTGCCATTTCCTTCTCCAATGCATGAAAGTGGAAAGTGAAAGTGAAGTCCCTCAGTCGCGTCTGACTCTTAGTGACCCCAAAGACTGCAGCCTACCAGGCTCCTCCATCCATGGGATTTTCCGGGCAACAGTACTGGAGTGGGGTACTTCTCCCATTCCTGTGCTACAGACGGCATATCCAAGGCATAGAGAGGTTAAGTACATTGTCCAACCCCTTCATGGATCACAGCTTTGACATGGTGAAGGGGCTTGCATAACTCAATGAAACTATGAGCCATGAAGAATTGATGCCTTCGAACTGTGGTGCTGGAGAAGACTCTTGAGAGTTCCTTGGACTGCAAGGAGATCCAACCAGTCCATCCTAAAGGGAATCAACCCTGAATATTTATTGGAAGGACTGATGATGAAGCTGAAGCTCCAATACTTTGGCCACCTGAGGCAAAGAGCCAACTCATTGGAAAAGACCCTGATGCTGGGAAAGAGTGAGGATGGGAGGAGAAGGGGGAAGCAGAGGAGGAGATCTTTGGATAGCATCACTGATTCAATGGACATGAATCTGAGCAAACTCCAAGAGACAGTGGAGGACAGAGCAGCCTGGCATGCTACAGACCATGGGGTCCCAAAGAATCGAACACAACTTAGCAACTGAACAACAGCAAGCCTTGTCCAAGTCACTCACCTATGAATAAAGGGAGTAATGACATAGACTAGAGGATCCATGTGGATCCATGTGGATCTTTGTTTTTTAATGTTTTTTTTTATTGTGGTAAAAGTCACAAAATACAAACATACTATTTTAACCATATTTAACTTAGTTCAGTGGCACTAAGTACCTTCACATGGTTGTGCAACTCTCACCATCATCCATCTCACAAATTTTTCACTTTCCTAAGCTGAAACTCTGTCCCCATTAAACAGTAAGTCCCCATTCCCCAGGTGTTCCTGGTGGTTCAAGGGTAAAGAACCTGCCTGTCAATGCAGGAGATGAGGGTTCGACCTCTGGGTTGGGAAGATCCCCTGGAACAGCAACCCACTCCAGTATTCTTGCCTGGGAAATCCCCTGACAGAGGAACCTGGCGGGCTACAGTCCATGACAGTCACAAAAGATTCAGACTCGACTTAGCAACTAAACAACGATGACAAACAATTCTAAAAATAAAATGATGGGCACACTGACCCCCATTCTAAGCTCAGTTCAGTTCAGTTCAGTCAGTCAGTCATGACTGACCCTTTGTGACCCCATGGACTGCAGCATGCCAGGCTTCCCTGTCCAACAGCAACTCCCAGAGTTTACCCAAACTCATGTCCATTGAGTCAGTGATGCCATCCAACCATCTCATCCTCTGTCGCCCCTTCTCCTGCCTTCAATCTTTCCTAGCATCAGGGTCTTTTCAAACAAGTTAGCTCTTCACATCAGGTGGCCAAAGTATTGGAGTTTCAGCTTCAGCATCAGTCCTTCCAATGAATATTCAGGACTGACCTCCTTTAGGATGGACTGTTGGATCTCCTTGCAGTCCAAGGGACTCTCAGAGTCTTCTCCAGCACCACAGTTCAAAATCATCAATTTTTCAGTGCTCAGCTTTCTTTATAGTCCAACTCTCACATCCATACATGACTACTGGAAAAACCATAGCTTTGACTAGACAGACTTTTGTCGGCAAAGTAATATCTCTGTTTTTTAATATGCTGTCTAGGTTGGTCATAGCCTTTCTTCCAAGAAGCAAGTGTCTTTTAATTTCATGGCTGCAGTCAGCAACTGCAGTGATTTTAGAGCCCCCAAATATAAAGTCTCTCATTGTTTCCATTGTTTCCCCATCTATTTGCCCTGAAGTGATGGCACCAGACGCCATGATCTTAGTTTTCTGAATGTTCAGTCTTAAGCCAACTTTTTCACTCTCCTCTTTCACTGATATAATAGTAATTGAAATAAATGAAGTGAAAGTTCCTCTCCTCCTTCATTGATATAATAATAATCTAAATAAGTGAAGTGAAATTTGCTCAGTCATTTCCCCATGGGCTCTTTGCAACCCCATGGACTGTAGCCCACCAGGCTCCTCTGTCCATGGGATTCTCCAGGCCAGAATACTGGAGTATGTACCCACTCCCTTCTCCAGGGGATCTTCCCAACCTAGGGATTGAACCCAGCACTTCAGCAGATTCTTTACCATCTGAGGCACCAGGGAAGCCTTTGCACAATAAATGTAATGCACTTGAACCATCCTGAAACCATCACCACTCCCCATGAGTGGAAAAATTGTCTACCATGAAATCAGTCCCTGGTGCCAAAAAGGTTGGGGACCGCTGCTCTAGAACACAAGCTCGCACCTCCCATTTCTCTGATCAGAGAAGGAAGTTTCCCTTTGCTTCTGACCCAAACTCAGGCTCATTCTGTTGGCTCTAGTGACACAAGGTAGGAAGACCCTTACTGGGGGCTAAGTTGGGAGAATTGTCAACAAAACATCTAAGCCCTTGCTGATGGCCCCTCAGGGATGAAATGTTTGGTCAGCTGACCTGAAAACGGAAAGGTAGGGCCCTGAGAGGTGGGAAGGGGTGGGGTTGACAACTGAGTCAGGAAAGAAGGAAGGGTCTGGAATCTTTCAGTTCAGTTCAGTCACTCAGTCGTGTCCGACTCTCTGCGACCCCATGAATCACAGCACACCAGGCCTCCCTGTCCATCACCAACTCCCGGAGTTCACTCAAACTCACATCCATTGAGTCGGTGATGCCATCCAGCCATCTCATCCTCTGTCATCCCCTTCTCCTCCTGCCCCCAATCCCTCCCAGCATAAGA
This sequence comes from Bos indicus, assembly GCF_029378745.1. Taxonomy (NCBI): domain Eukaryota; kingdom Metazoa; phylum Chordata; class Mammalia; order Artiodactyla; family Bovidae; genus Bos; species Bos indicus. The sequence goes on along the minus strand of NC_091771.1, from coordinate 80,242,908 downwards.
GTCTTTTCCAATGAGTCAACTCTTCACATGAGGTGGCCAAAGTACTGGAGTTTCAGCTTTAGCATCAGTCCTTTCAAAGAACACCCAGGGGTGATCTCCTTCAGAATGGACTGGTTGGATCTCCTTGCAGTCCAAAGGACTCTCAAGAGTCTTCTCCAACACCACAGTTCAAAAGCATCAATTCTTCGGCGCTCAGCTTTCTTCGCAGTCCAACTCTCACATCCATACATGACCACAGGAAAAACCATAGCCTTGACTAGATGGACCTTTGTTGGCAAAGTAATGTCTCTGCTTTTGAATATGCTATCTAGGTTGGTCATAACTTTCCTTCCAAGGAGTAAGCGTCTTTTAATTTCATGGCTGCTGGAATCTTTGGAAACTAGCTTAAAGTGTTAGTCACTCAGTCCGTTCTGACTCTGTGACCCCGTGGACTATAGCCCACCAGGTTCCTCTATCCATGGAACTCTTCAGGCAAAAATACTGGAGTGGGTTGTCAAAGCTTTCTCCAGGGGATTTTCCCAACCCAGGGGTTCTGTGTCTCCTGCATTGCAGGCAGATTCTTTACCATCTGAGCCACCAGGAAACTACATATTTCAGCCCTATTCTGAGAACTCTCTGGGCTGCAGGGAAACTTACAGGAGACCACACCCACCCCAGGACCCTTGGGAATAAGGAAAGATGCCCAAACAATCAAGGTTGGCATCCTCCAATTTTTAAATACCTTGGCAGTCACTTGAGAGGTGACCCATTTACCAAGTCAATCATATGAGGAATATGGACTCAAAAAGAGAAACTCAATTGCCCATTTCATCAGGTAAAATGAAACCTAGATTATTAATATGAAAGTTTTCATGACTGTAGACCTGTCAAGGTGGATCAGAGCAATTGATATGTAAAGATTGGCCTATTAACTATTAACCAATTAATGCTTAAGATTCTCCACACCTCGATTTAAAATTCCTTTATATTTAAAAGATTCTTTGGCGGTCCTAAGATGGCAGAGGAATAGGACAGGGAGATCACTTTCTCCCCCACAAATTCACCAAAAGAACATTTAAACACTGAGTAAAATCCACAAAACAACTTCTGAATGCTGGCAGAGGACATCAGGCACCCAGAAAAGCAGCCCATTGTCTTTGAAAGGAAGTAGGAAAAAATATAAAAGATTCTTTACTTTGGATAGGAAAATCCCGGAGAATTGTCAGTCTCCTTGATGACGTAAATGTGTTTGCCCTCAGGATAATTAATCATTATAAAATCATGCTGGTCACTGGGAACTCCCACAGGGCACAAAGGACTTTTCAGAGCCCTGTGCTAAGGGACCCGACAAAACTTCAGCCTGGCTTCTACCTGTACTGTGCTGTGTCCCACAGGTGACCCCAGCCGTCCATGCTACATGTTTCTTCAAGAAAACACAATGCTGCCAAATTGAGGGGCTTCCCAGGTGGTGCTGGTGGTGAAGAACCTGCCTGCCAGTGCAGGAGACATAAGAGACACGGGTTCTATCCTTGGATCGGGAAAATCCCCTGGAGCAGAAAATGGTACCCCACTCCAGTATTCTTTCCTGGAGAATCCCGTGGACAGAGGAGCCTGGCAGGCTACAGTCCATGGAGCCTGGCAGGCTACAGTCCATGGGGCCGCAAAGAGTCAGACATGACTGAGCAACTGAGCATGCACACACGCCAAATTGAGAAATGTACATTGTCCCAACTCACTTTGCTAAGTCATTATCAGTAATTTCCGCTCACTTGCCTGCAGTCTTCCATTTCCCCATGTCCCTCCCAGCCCCTCTTTTGTTCTCCTGCCTTCACTTCTCCACAATTCCCTTTTGTTCCTCCTCTCTTAACAAACCTCAGCCACTTTGCCTTAATTGCAGTTGAACTCAATTGACCCCGGACTCTTACTTCCCTACTGCAATCGTCTGAATAAAGGCTACCTTGCCACCAGCATCCAGCACTGGTTTCCTCTGACATTGGCAGAATCAATTAACCAGAATCATTCAGGCTTATCACCAAAAGGTGGCTCCCTGTTTCCTTCACGTTCCCACGTGTGTAAGCTCTAGGTCAGGGATTGAATCTTCTGGCAGAAAAATGAAAAGAAAATCAAAAAATAGCTTCCAGAGAGCAGTGTTCCAGACATTCGTGAGGCCATGACATCACTCTGAGGTGATGTCACCACCTGCAGACTGTCCCTGGGATGGAGCTAGGATCCCCAGGACAAAGCAGCCAGTAGCAGGTGACTTTGTGACAGCCAGCTGCCAGCCCAAGATCCAGCAGAACAGGACTCGACTGTGGAGCACTAACTGGAACTGAAAAGCGTAATTTAATTGTGGTTAATGTCCTTTTTCTCACAGCTATTGACCAGAAACAAATAGACTGCCAGATGTTTCTCTAGCAAACTTGGGTTTGTTTGGGATCAGGAGAGAATTACAGGGCTTCCCTGGTGGTTCAGTGATACAGAATCTGCCTGCCAATGAAGGAGATGTGGGTTCGATCCCTGGGTTGGGAAGATCCTCTGGAGAAGGGAATGGCAACCCGATTCTAGTATTCTTGCCTGGAGAATCCCGTAGACAGAACAGCCTGGTGGGCTGCAGGCCATGTTGCTACTGCTGTTTTTGTTGTTGTTGTTCAGTCACTAAGTCACATCGGACTCTTTGCAACCCATGGACAGCAGCACGCCAGGCTTCTCTGTCCCTCATTATCTACTGGAGCTTACTCAAACTCATGTCCGTTGAGTCAGTGATGCCATCCAACCATCTCATCCTCTGTTGCCCCCTTCTCCTCCTGCCCTCAGTCTTTCTCAGCATCTCATTGGGTCTTTTCCAATGAGTTGGCTCTTTGCTTCAGCATTAGTTCTTTCAATGAATATTCAGGGTTGATTTCCTTTAGAATTGACTGGTTGGATCTCCTTGCTGTCCAAGGGACTCTTAAGAGTCTCCTCTAGTCCCACAATTCGAAAGCATCAATTCTTCAGCTCTCAGCCTTTTTATGGTCCAACTCTCACATCCCTATACGACTACTGAAAACATGGTAGCTTTGACTACATGCACCTTTGTCAGAAAAATGATGTATCTGCTTTTTAATACACTGTCTGGGTTTGTCAAAGTTTTTCACCCAAGAAGCAAGCATCTTTTAATTTCATGGCTGCGGTCACCATCTGCAGTGATTTTGGAGCCCAAGAAAATAAAGTCTGTCACTGTTTCCACTTTTCCTTCTATTTGCCATGAAGTGATAGGACTAGATGCTGTGATCTTCATTTTTTGAATGTTGAGTTTTAAGCCATTTTTTTTCACTCTCCTCTTTCACCCTTATTAAGAGGCTCTTTAGTTCCTCTCTGCTTTCTGCCATTAGAGTGGTATTATCTGCATATCTGAGGTTGTTGATATTTCTCCTGGCAATCTTGATTCCAGCCTGTGAGTTTTCCAGCCCAGCATTTCACATAATGTACTCTTCATAGAAGTTAAATAAGCAGGGTAACAATACACAGCCTTGATATACTCCTTTCCCAAGTTTGAATCTGTCTAGTGTTCCATGTCTGGTTCTAACTGTTGCTTCTTGACCTGCATACAGCTTTCTCAGGAGACAGGTAAGGTGGTCTGTTATTCCCATCTTTTTAAGAATTTTCTTCAGTTTATTGTGATCCACACAGTCAAAGGCTTTCATGTAGTTCATAAAACAGAAGTACATGTTTTTCTGGAATTCTCTTGCTTTCTCTATGATCCAACGATTGTTGGTAATTTGATCTCTGGTTCCTCAGCCTTTTCTAAATCCAGCTTGTACATCTGGAAGTTCTCAGTTCACATATTGTTGAAGCTTAGCTTGAAGGAGTTTGAGCATTACCTTGCTAGCATGTGAAATGGGCGCAATTGTACGATGGTTTGAACTTTCTTTGGCATTGCCCTTCTTTGGGATTGGAATAAAAACTGACCTTAGGCCATGGGGTCACAAAAGAGTCTGGCAAGACTTAAGCACTAAACAACAACACCAGAGAATTGCAATTCAGGGTCTGCAACCACTAAGATCCATGTTCAAGGCCCCTCATAGCAAGGGAAGAACACTTTTATAGAGAGGAAAGGAAGTTGGAAGTGTTGTAATCAACAAAGAATGGCTTTTCATCGGCTGAAATCTTGCCAAGGGAAAGGAGTCTACCTCCTTTGAGTAGTTCAGTTCAGTTCAGTTGCTCAGTTGTGTCCGACTCTTTGCCACCCCGTGGACTGCAGCATGCCAGCCTTCCCTGTCTTTGAGTAGGGGTTGGACAGTATCCTTGCAGGGTGTCAGAGCTCCCCCTTCTGGCCACTTGATTCTAGTCTGTTTAATTAATTTTTTAATAAAGAAGTCTGTTTATTAACTTTTTACACAGCCATAGGAAAAAAACTCTTTCATTTCAATCCATCTTTTCTTTCTAGTACTTAGCAAACTATGCAAACTGCAAGAAAACACTCATAGAATGGTACCTGGCTCCCAATCTCTGTTTGGAATTCAGAGGAAATACTATATGAGAAATTTCTATATAAGTTATAGGCTAATAAATTGACAAGAGAATAAGGATGATGAGTCTGGAGTACCTACACTGAGTCCCTTACTTCTCATGGCAGGGTAGTCATTTATGCAGGTTCAATTAAAATCTATCTTTGTCAGGATGTAATATAAACCAAATTTATAACCATTTATAAGCAGAAATGTCTTATTTAAGTCACATTTAATTGAGTATGAAAGGCCCATTATTAAAGAACAAGGACTCTATTTCATGTGTAGAAACGATGCCTACAAAAACCTTGAGGGAACATGTCTGATGCTTGCTCTCTGATTTATGGAGTCCAGTACTCTTGCCTGGAAAATCCCATGGATGGAGCAGCCTGGTAGGCTGCAGTCCATGGGGTCGCAAAGAGTTGGACACAACTGAGCGACTTCACTTTCACTTTTCACTTTCATGCATTGGAGAAGGAAATGGCAACCCACTCCAATGTTCTCCAATGGAGAATCCCAGGGACGGGGGAGCCTGGTGGACTGCCATCTGTGGGGTCTCACAGAGTCGGACACGACTGAAGTGACTTAACAGCAGCAGCAGCAGCCTTAATAGAAGTCAAGGTGTGTACTTCCTGGCAAGCTGGGACAGGCAAACCTGCTGCTATAAGTGTTTGTGTCTTCCAGTTCATATGTGGAAATTCTAACCTCCAGTATGATGGTGTTAGTGGGTGGGGGTCTTTGGGATGTGATTGGATCATGAAGGTGGAGCCCTTTGAATAGGATTGGTGCCCTTCTTAAAGGGACCCCAGAGAGCTCCCTTACCCCTCCCTCCAAGTGAAGACACAGTGAGAAGACAGAAGTCTATGAACCAGGAGGCAGGCTCTCACCAGACACCCAATACGCAAGCACATTGATGTTGATTTCCCAGATTGCAAACTGTGAGAAATTTCTGTTACTTAAAGCCACACTTTTCATGGTATTCACTACAGCAGTCTGAACAGTCTAGACAGGAGTCCCCAACCTCGAGGAGCTAATGCCTGATGATCTGAGGTAGAGCTGATGTAATATAATTGAAATAAAGTGCATAATAAATGTAGAAGGCTTGAATCATCCTGAAACCACCCACCCCACCACGGAAAAGTTGTCTTCCATGAAACAGGTCCCTGATGCCAAGAAAGGTTGGGGATCACTGGTCTAGGACACATGGGAAAAAGACAGAAAATAAACAGTTGCTGCAGGAGAAACCTGCTTGGCATTCTTGGTTTTTAGAATGAAAACCGATGAACAATAAAAGCAATACAGAATATTTCTGGCATAATGAAAGTGTCCACAAATATGACTCAAAGAGCTTTGTAAAGGAATCACGGACACAAATTGACTCTTTAACCTGCTGATAAAAAAAGAAAATTTAATCAGTTGATGTAGGAAAGAACTGGAAAATTTTATTTGAGCCAAATTTGAGCATTATAACTGAGCAGAGCACCTGAAAAATCTCTGAGAACTGCTCTACCAGTTAGAAATGAAGGCACAGTTGTATAAGTTTTTTGAGACAAATGGCTGTACATCAAATGATGTATTCTTGACAGTTTACATAATCCAGATCTAAATGTCATACTGGTGGGTCTTGAGACCTCTTACAAGATCAAGAAGGAACGCTATTTTTAAGGAGTTGTCCGTGCAGGCGACGCAACCCACTCCAGTATTCTTGCCTGGAGAATCCCATGGACAGAGAAGCCTGGCGGACTACCATCCATAAGGGCACAAAGAGTTGTACACGACTGAGCTCACACACACACTTGTTGATGTTGGGTTGAGCAGGTATTGCTAGGGGTGGAGGAGTTTTGGTCGATGCAGAACGCAGATGAACAATGCATGGTGTGGTGAGAGAGGTGACCAAAGTGCAGAGAAGAAATTTTATGTTTAAATTTTTCTTCTCGGGCCATAAAATACGAATTTTATTTCACAAACCGTAACATCCAAGCATAAGACAAAGCTAAGATGTAACTACCATCTCTGCTTTTTGTACCTCTGTCAGTTAAACCAGCCAGACAGAACAAAACATCAAGTTAATGATCTTCCATCAGAAAATCTAGAGCAGACATATTTGGTCAAATTTATGCCGTCCTCATAAGAGGACATGAAAAAAAAAAGAAACTGACATTCTTATCCTTAGCTTAGCTTCATCTGATAGGAGAATATGGCAGCTACCACAGCTCAGGAAAGATTTACATTTTTAAAAAGCCATGCATTCCCTGAGATAAGCCTTGAATCACAGGGCCATTCTAAAGCCTTACAGAGATAAACTCTGATCCTGTTTCCTATTGTCAGAGACAAGACTTTCAATCAAATCAGAGCTGTCAACTGCTACATAATAATTTGAACTATAAATATAGCCTTCTCTCTTTATTCTGGGAGTCCAGTGACTCTGAAAGCTTGACTAAGTGATAAAAAAAAAAAAAAGTATATGAGTGGAATTTTGTATTAGGGAGAGGGAGGATATATTTCTTTAGAAAAACAATTTTTTTTTAATGAGTGGGAGGAGTGAAAAGAGTTCCAGGTAACTGCCCAGCCATCATCCATAACAACTAAATCATGGTTTGCACAGCCTTTATTGGAATGGTTAAAGAAAACCGAGGTTTGATGGGAAAGCAATAAAAACAGATTTTACTCAGGAAATATTGCACTAATGCAAACGAGACCTCAGTGTGGAACTTGCTCCATTCCAAATAAGACAGAGATAAGTGGGAGTTTACACCCAAAGAGCAGGGTGGGGGCCATGCGTGTGTGCTAAGCCGCTTCAGTCGTGTTGGAGTCTTTGTGACCCTGTGGACGGTAGCCCGCCAGGCTCCTCTGTCCATGGGGTTCTCCAGGCAAGAATGCTGGAGTGGGTTGTCATTTCCTCCTCCAGGCGATCTTCCCAAACCAGGGATACAACCCCTGTTTCCTGCATATAGGTAGGTGGGTTCTTTACCACTAGCGCCACCTGGAGGTCAGTAGGTGGGAAATTACTGAGAAAATAGCAGGGACAGAAGGGATTCTGGTCAAACAGACCTAACAGGACTCGTTGTAGGCAGACTGGGTGATCAGAGGAGCCCTGCGGCATGGTGGAGGATGAGATTTGGTCAGATACCTGGGGTGATCAGGTAGGAAGGGTGGGGGATTCTCGCTAGACTGACTTAGCAAAATGCTTGCTACATCTGGGCTCTGAAGGATAACACCCATCAACGGGGCAGAGTCACAAAAAGGGCTCAGAGCAGCCTGTCTTGGTTTGGTCAAGGAGAGTGTCAGTTGGCAAGGAAGTATGCTGGCGAGTGTCCCTCAAGCTTATGTGATGGAGACTTGAGTTACCCTGGCAACAGAATCCCCCACTTGGGAATTTCTGCTGCCTTGACTGTGGAAGGTCACGCAGAAGTCCGTACCCCTCCGTGCCTGGCTTTGGTTCTGTGGTAGGGACTGGTGGGCTCAGTCAAGGAAAGGTGATATTTCCTGGAAAAGGAGCCAAGATTGGGGAGAGAAAGAAAGGAAATGGGAAGGGGGCGGGGAGAGGGCCAGGCAGGAAAAACTGGTGCAGGGAGTGAAGAAGTCAGGACGGGTGACAGGCGTCTGTTGGTGCCTCCGCTCACCTTCGCTGCTATTAAAGCCCATCCAGGGGACCCTTAAACTTCAAAGAGCACCCTCTGTGGTGCCAAATCCTTAGATAACTGGTGTCATACATCTGATGCCTTTGCACTCCTAAGTCTGAAATGAATTGGACATGGACTGAGGTTTTGCTCGCCAAGTTGTCACCTAAGCTCCATCAGTTCAGTTCAGTCACTCAGTCGTGTCTGACTCTTTGTGACCCTAAGAATTGCAGCACTCCAGGCCTCCCTGTCCATCACCAACCCTCGGAGTTCACTCAAACTCACGTCCATTGAGTTGTGATGCCATACAGCCATCTCATTCTCTGTCGTCCCCTTTTCCTCCTGCCCCCAATCCCTCCCAGCATCAGAGTCTTTTCCAATGAGTCAACTCTTCGCATGAGGTGGCCAAAGTACTGGAGTTTCAGCTTTAGCATCATTCCTTCCAAAGAACACCCAGGGCTGATCTCCTTCAGAATGGACTGGTTGGATCTCCTTGCAGTCCAAGGGACTCTCAGGAGTCTTCTCCAACACCACAGTTCAAAAGCATCAATTCTTCGGCGCTCAGCTTTCTTCACAGTCCAACTCTCACATCCATACATGACCACTGGAAAAACCATAGCCTTGACTAGACTAACCTTTGTTGGCAAAGTAATGTCTCTGCTTTTGAATATGCTATCTAGGTTGGTCATAACTTTCCTTCCAAGGAGTAAGCATCTTTTAATTTCATGGCTGCAATCACCATCTGCAGTGATTTTGGAGCCCCCAAAAATCAAGTCGACACTGTTTCCACTGTTTCCCCATCTATTTCCCATGAAGTGATGGGAACAGATGCCACGATCTTCGTTTTCTGAATTTTGAGCTTTAAGCCAACTGTTTCACTCTCCTCTTTCACCTTCATCAAGAGGCTTTTTAGTTCCTTTTCACTTTCTGCCATAAGGGTGGTGTCATCTGCATATCTGAGGTTATTGATATTTCTCCCAGCAATCTTGATTCCAGCTGGTGCTTCTTCCAGCCCAGCGTTTCTCATGATGTGCTCTGCATATAAGTTAAATAAGCAGGGTGACAATATACAGCCTTGATGTACTCCTTTACCTATTTGGAACCAGTCTGTTGTTTCTTGTCTAGTTCTAACTGTTGCTTCCTAAGCTCCATCAGGACACCCCAGAACCATCACGGGGAGACGGAGCCAAGGGGATTGACCACACCTGTCTCACGAGCTTTCCCGGAGAGTGGGGCGAGGGGTCTGGAGCGGCTCTCTGCCGGGTGCTCCCTCCTCCGGATTTTTGCATCCAGCCAGTGGCTGCTCTGACCACGTGCCTTCAGCCACAGTGACTTTTTACAGGCTTAATGTGCACTTCAAAAGCCAGATGGGGGAATCCCCTGGTGGTCCAGTGGGTAAGAATCCACATCCAACGCAGGGGACACGGATTTGATCCCTGGTCCAGGAAGATTCTACCTGCCGCAGGCCAGCAAAGCCGGTGTGCCGGAACTATTGCGCCTGCGCTCTGGATCCCTCGAGCTGCAGTCCCTGAAGCCCGAGAGTCCCACATGGGAACTACTGAGCTCGTATGCTGAAACAGATGAAAAAGCCCGCACACCTAAAGCCCTTGCTTCACAACAAGAGACGCCACTGCAGTGAGAAGCCCATGCACTCCAACTAAGATAGCCCCGCTCGCTGCAATTAGAGAAAGCCCACAAGCAGCAACAAAGACTCGGTGCAGCCAAAAAGAAATATTAAAAAAAAAAAAAAAAAGACGGAACTAAACTTCAGTTAAAAAAAAATATCCTGTCTCGTGTAACCAAGCCACCCACGTCACCACTAACATCACAGGGACCTCCTCAGATGGGCACCTCCATCCTTCCCTGCCCTGGGCGGGGCGGGTCTCCTCCCCAAGAGACCCCAGCTGCCCCCGGACCGCCTGGTTCATGAGGCCGAAACTAAGCTCACCTCCCCTCAGCTGAGTGGAATAAGCACTGGGCTGGTTATGAAGAAATTCGATTTCTCTGGGGCTTCTCTGGTGACTCAGACAGTAAAGAATCTGCCAGCAATGTAGCAGACTCAGGGTTCAATCCCTGGATCAGGATGGATCCTTTGGAGAAGGGAATGGCAACCCACTCCAGTATTCTTGCCTGGAGAATTCCATGGACAGAGGAGTCTGGCGGGCTACAGTCCATGGGGTCACAAAGAGTCAGACACGACTGAACGACTTAACACACAGCAAGAAACACATACACAGAACATCAGTTTTGATTCTTGAAAGTCTGACACCCAGCGAAGAACTAAATCAGAATTATCCTGAACTCCTTTCATAAAGAATCCACATCCAGAAAGGAATGTTTCCCAACAGGCTGAACACAACTTCCAGCACTTTCCCAGCTCCTCCTTCCACAAATGTCCCGTGAGGCTTCTTGAGTCTTGCTCCCCTCCAGCCCTCGGGCAGTTAGATATGAATGAGACTCAGAGACTCTGAGTTACAGACGAATACAAATCTACCTGAACTCTGGTTTGATGGGAAACCTGACCATAATTGTTGGGCTTCCCTTGTGGCTCAGCTGGTAAAGAATCCACCTGCAATTTGGGAGACCTGGGTTCAATCACTGGGTTGGGAAGATCCCCTGGAGAAGGGAAAGGCTACCCACTCCAATATTCTGGCCTGGAGAATTCCATGGACTGTAGAGTCCATGAGGTTGCAAAGAGTCAGACAGGACTGAGCAACTTTCACATTCACTTTCATAATTTTTGGTTATAAATTCCACGAGGTAAGGACCAGATCAACCTGGCTCACCATTATACCAACAGCACCCCCCAGTGTGCCCAGAACCTGCTGTTATTTAATGTGCGTTTGTTGAGTGAGTAAAAGAATGAAGGAATGAAGGCATCCGCCTTGTTAGGTTTTTTCGAATATCAATTAAGATCATATATGATTTGCAAACAACACTTCTCTGCAAATAATAGCTAAAAATAAATTAACTGTTATTGTTACTCTCAGAGGTCTCTACTGTAAGCATGGTTTATTACAAAAATTAAAATGAATCATATTTATTGTAGAAATCATTCCCCAGAAAGAGCACAGTTTTCTCAAATGCTAAAAATGGAAGAGATTCTTTATTTTGAAAGGCTTAATATTTACGCCACTCGTGTATGATAATAAACACATTTTATATTGAAGACATAAATACCATGTGCAAAGAATTCACAGTGAAATTAAAAGTATCTTCAACCTTGAGAATCAGTGCAGGGAAGTAAAAATAATAAATGTGTTAGAAATAAGCATCTGACCATGTTTCTTCTGCTCTGAACACACACATACAAACATACCTCACACACAAGTAATGAAAGAAGGACTGTGAGCCATTGTTAGATGCTACAAGCTGGGAAGCTAAATCGTTCTTCCAGAATGGAGAGAGAAATTGCTAGAAGCAGCAAATGAGGGCTAGAATTAGGCATCTCCTAGGACATTCCCAGAAACAAGCCATCCTCTGGTGTGACGGGAAGAAAATTTACTGACGGGGTGTCCAGAAGTAACCATCATAAAATGGAAGGAAAGTAAACTAAGCTGTCAACACCACTATGACACACGGAAAGTGAGGGGCCCTGAAAAGGCAGGTTTCTCTAATGCATAAGAAAAGTTATCCTAAGGTGTGCTGGGGCTTAGAATTTGGCAGCATTTATGCGACACAGTCCCAGGAAGGAAAACACTGCCTGATGGACATGAAGAAGGTGGCTCCCTAATGAAGTGGAGGAAGAAATCCTCAGGCAGATGATAGAATTCTCCTCCTTGGCTTGTACCGATTCTGGGCTCAGCAGGCAGGTCTCTGGAGAGCGATTTCCACCACCAGACGTGTCCATGCTGGGAGGGTTCTCTAGATTTCTCTCCTTTCATGTCATCAGGGTTTTCTCCTGGGGCCCTAGGCTGCACATGTAACAGCCCACATTATCACGTCCACACTGGATTGACCACGTGACCACCGCCTGGGAGCCAAGGAGCAGAGGCCGCCAGCTGGCGGACAGCCAGAGCCACTCAAGGCCGGTTCCTCGTCTCTCCGCGTACCTTCTGGAAGGAGACTGGCCCCTCTCTGCATTCATCCTGCCCCAGCTGGTCTATTGAATCAGCTCTGGGGTTGTTTACAGATCAAAGGGGTTGCTTGTTGTAGCCTGGGGAGTGGGGGCCGTGTGTGTGTGTGTGTGTGTTTTCCTCAGTTCCCAGTCCCTTCCCAGGGCTCTGACAAACACATCACTCGGCAACTCAGCCTTGCTGAGATCACAAACTGAGGACCAGCTTTATTCAGAGTGCAGGCAGAGTTCTGTCTGCTAAATACTTATGGGAGAGGTATGTCTCTTTAATTACGATGGTTGCTGATTTCCAGCTTACAGTCTTCAAACTGCAGCAAAAGGCATTTTCAACTGTGGGAGTTCTCAAAGGTAAACAGATTAGGTTCTCAAGCTTTGGGAGTCAGTCTTCTGAAACTCCTCACAGGGATTAGCGTAAAGCCATAAGTGGAAGATATGTGGTTACAGAAGCACCTTCTAACTTCGGAATTGTTCGGCCAGAGAATGGGTTTTCTTAAGAGGAATGGATCTCTTGTCAACAGAAGAAGAGGCCACCACGCTAGCAAGCTCCCAGATTCCTTACTGTTGTGGTTCAGCGGCTCAGTTGTGTCTGACTCTTGGTGACCCCATGAACCATAGCACACCAGGTTTCCCCATCCTTCACCGTTTCCTGGAGTTTGCGCACACTCATGTCCGTTGAGTCAGTGATGCCATCCAACCATCTCATCCTCTCTTGCCCCTTCTTCTTCTGCCTTCAATCTTTCACAGCATCAGGGTCTTTTCCAATGAGCTGGCTCTTCGCATCAGGTGGCCGAAGTATTGAGGCTTCAAGATCAGTCCTTCTGATGAATACTCAGGGTTGATTTCCTTGGGGGTTGACTGGTTCCTTATAGAAGGTGTTTCGATTACTGTGTTTCTAGATGCATATATACACACATTCCGGAATTTTAAAAATTCACAGCTCGTGTGATTATTTCGGTCTCCAAAAAAGAAATAAAATGGACATTGAAACCCTTCTTAAATGATCTTGACTGCTGGTGCTCAAGGGGATTCAGTTTAGTTAAATGCGGGTGGGCGCAGCGTGGAGATCTTTGTGGATCTTCTGCAGGATTTAGAAAAACGATGTCCAACTTTCAAGACAGAAGTCTGGCCCTCTGTCTCCTGATCCCCTTTCCTCAGCGTTTGCGCTCAGTCATGTCCCACTCTCTGTGACCCCATGGATTGAGGCCCGCCAGGCTCCTCTGTCCAAGGAATTTCCCAGGCAAGAATACTGAAGTGGGTTGCCATTTCCTCCTCCAGGGGATCTTTCTGACCCAAGGATCAAACCCGTGTCTCTTGAGTCTCCGGCAGGCGGAGACTGGATTCTTTATCTCTGCGCCGCCTGGTGTAGACATGGAGATGTCCTTAGTTTTGGGTCCTGATTGAGGGGAGCTTCAGCCTTCAAATGGCCACTGTCTCTGTGTGTGTCAGCAGGCTTTACTCTTCAGGGCCAACAGCACAGCCCACAGCCTTCACAACACAGGGATTATGGATCTAAGCCAGCAGGAGAATGAAGTCCTCTTTTTTCCAAAATGAAATGTCACAGGAACACAAACCCCTTACAATTGAAAATGAATAAATAAGAACTGAGAATGGATGGAACGTTGGCTATTTGTTGTTGATGACCTTTCCTGGCCCAGTTATTGAACAGGGAATTGTTGAGACAGAAATTCTGACACATTGTGAACAAAACAGACTTGTTGCAGAATCATGCTGTGGAAAGGAGCTCAGAAATCACCCAGTTCATAACCGGCATTCATAGCCCGTCCTAAACAGCTGTTTCCTAATGCCACTTGTTGTTACTGTTATTGCTATTGTGGGGCTATTATTCGTTTTCAGGCTCACCTCCTCCCTGGAAGGAAAAGTGCCCTAGGCCTTTCTCTGCTTCCATTTTCCTACTCTGTCTCCATTACCCACGTGCCAAATCCCCAACCTGGGGAACTTGAAATAATCAGACGAAAATCAAATCCCTTATGATCATACAGTGGAAGTGAGAAGTAGATTTAAGGGACTAGACCTGATAGATAGAGTGCCTGATGAACTATGGACGGAGGTTCATGACATTGTACAGGAGACAGGGATCAAGACCATCCCCAAGAAAAAGAACTGCAAAAAAGCAAAATGGTTGTCTGAGGAGGCCTTACAAATAGCTGTGAAAAGAAGGGAAGTGAAAAGCAAAGGAGAAAAGGAAAGATATACCCATTTGAATGCAGAGTTCCAAAGAATAGCAAGGAAAAATAAGCCTTCCTCAGTGATCAGTGCAAAGAAATAGAGGAAGACAATAGAATGGGAAAGACTAGAGATCTCTTCAAGAAAATTAGAGATACCAAGGGAACATTTCACGCAAAGATGGGCTCAATAAAGGACAGAAATGGTATGGACCTAACAGAAGCAGAAGATATTAAGAAGGGGTAGCAAGAATACACAGAAGAACTGTACAAAAAATATCTTCATGACCCAGATAATCACGATGGTGTGATCACTCACCTAGAGCCAGACATCCTAGAATGTAAAGTCAAGTGGGCCTTAGGAAGAATCATTACGAACAAAGCTAGTGGAGGTGATGGAATTCCATTTGAGCTATTTCAAATCCTAAAAGATGATGCTGTGAAAGTGCTACACTCAATATGCCAGCAAATTTGGAAAACTCAGCAGTGGCCACAGGACTGGAAAAGGTCAGTTTTCATTCCAATCCCAAAGAAAGTCAATGCCAAGAATGCTCAAACTACCACACAATTGCACTCGTCTCACACGCTAGTAAAGTAATGCTCAAAATTCTCCAAGCCAGGCTTTAGCAATACGTGAACCGTGAGCTTCCAGATGTTCCAGCTGGTTTTAGAAAAGGCAGAGGAACCAGAGATCAAATTACCAACATCTGCTGGATCATCAAAAAAGCAAGAGAGTTCTAGAGAAACATCTATTTCTGCTTTATTGACTATGCCAAAGCCTTTGACTGTGTGGATCACAATAAACTGTGGAAAATTCTGAAAGACATGGGAATACCGGACCACCTGACCTGCCTCTTGAGAAACCTGTATGCAGGTCAGGAAGCAACAGTTAGAACTGGACATGGAACAACAGACTGGTTGCAAATCAGAGAAGGCTGTATATTGTCACCCTGCTTATTTAACTTATATGCAGAGTACATCATGCTGGGCTGGAAGAAGCACAAGCTGGAATCAAGATTGCTGGGAGAAATATCAATAACCTCAGATATGCAGATGACACCACGCTTATGGCAGAAAGTGAAGAGGAACTAAAAAGCCTCTTGATGAAAGTGAAAGAGGAGAGTGAAAAAGTTGGCTTAAAGCTCAACATTCAGAAAACTAAGATCATGGCATCTGGTCCCATCACTTCATGGGAAATAGATGGGGAAACAGTGGAAACAGTGGAAACAGTGGCTGACTTTATTTTTTGGGGCACCAAAATCACGGCAGATGGTGACTGCAGCCATGAAATTAAAAGACGCTCACTCCTTGGAAGGAAAGTTATGACCAACCTAGACAGCATATTGAAAAGCAGAGACATTACTTTGCCAACAAAGGTCCGTCTAGTCAAGGCTATGGTTTTTCCAGTGGTCATGTATGGTTATGAGAGTTGGACTGTGAAGAAAGCTGAGCACCGAAGACTTGATGCTTTTGAACTGTGGTGTTGGAGAAGACTCCTGAGAGTCCTTTGGACAGCAAGGAGATCCAGCCAGTCCATCCTAAAGGAGATCAGTCCTGGGTGTTCATTGGGAGGACTGATGTTGAAGCTGAAACTCCAAGACTTTGGCCACCTGATGGGAAGAGCTGACTCATTGGAAAAGACCCTGATGCTGGGAAAGATTGAGAGCAAGAGGAGAAGGAGACAACAGAGGATGAGATGGTTGGATGGCATCACCGACTCAGTGGACATGAGTTTGGGTAAACTCCGGGAGTTGGTGATGGACAGGGAGGCCTGGCGTGCTGTGGTTCATGGGGTCGCAAAGAGTCAGACACGACTGAGCAACTGAACTGAACTGCATCTATCTTACTCCTCGGTATTCTGATCAGAAAAGAGGGACACACTCCAGCCTTTGATATTCACCTTCATTCTAGTCTCTACTGATATCAAGTTACCTAGTCTGCATAGCTGGATACAAAGCTACATTGTGTAGATTTCACATCAGTCAGATGGCATTTGCAAAGAAATAAATATTCACGAATATGCATTCCCAGGCAAGAATACTGGAGTGGGTTGCCATTTCCTTTTCCAGGCGATCTTCCCCACCCAGGGATTGTAACAGATTGGTTGTGACAAATGTACTACGTTGGGGAAATGTAGATAATGGGGAAGGCTGTGCACATGGGTTAGAAGGAGTCAGGGGATAAATGGGAACTCTATACTTCCTGTTCAGTTTTGCTGTGAACCTGAAACGGTTCTAAAAAAGGAAGCTTAATAAAAATAATATTTTTTTTAGGATACTCTTCTGCTATAGTAGAGGAGGGGGAATGCCCCCTACTGTACCAATAGGCAGCGTATATTCCTCACTCATCCTGGTAGTAGTGATTCTGTGGTCACCACTACACTTAGAGAAAACAGTCCCATCCCCAGGCTGATGCTTTTTCTACAAGCGGGTATCCTAGACCCAGTCGGAAGTAACCTGCGCGCCTGTGAAAGGCTCAGAGACCCCAGAAACCAGGAGGGCTGGATCTGCCACCACTGGTCTACTTAACCACTCTAGTCAATAAAGTTACTAAAATTTATCACTTAGAATTTGTGTACTTTTTGACAGGTATATTACTCCTCCTCAAAAAAAAAGTTTATTAGAAACAAAAGAGGGAAAATAACTAAGCAGAAGTGGACACATTTTAAATAGAATGGGGCAGGAGAGAGAGCAAAGGGCAAGGGAGGTGAGGTTAGATGCCAAGAAATCACTGTGACCTTGGAGAGGTTCGCTTCCTGAGAGTGACAAAGTCAAGCATCACCATCAGGGAACCAAGAGAGGGAATGGAGGAAGGAAAGGGAGGAAGAGGTAAAGATTGTTAGGAGAGAAAATAAAGCAGAAGGTGGTGGTTAACAATGAAAACCAACTGTGTCTGAGAGCATAGAAGATGAAGGTCGAAAGCACCAGTGAGGACTTCCCTGGTGGTCAGAGGCTGGGCCTCTGTGCTTCCAAAGCAGAGGATGCAAGTTTGATCCCTGGTCAAGGAACTAAGATCCCACATGCCACGCAGCATGGCCAAAAACAAAAATAAATTTTTTAAAAAAGCATCAGTGAAAGAAGGAGAGTGAATGAACTGAGCGGTACGTGCATGGGTGAAAGAATGATCACTTATTGCGGCTTCCTCTGTATCAGACTCTGCTATTAGGGAATTTCGAGTAAAAAATAAAAGGACAGGAAATAGAAAAGAAGAAAAGAGAAGAGCAGTTTTGTTCCCCGAAATGGTCAGGCTGCAGCCTGAATCGATGACTCTTCAAGTGTTCATCATGTTACAGCTAGCATGTCAGCTGAAGTCAAACTTGTCACCACACGTAAGGCAAAAACCATCTTCTCTGTAAGAAGCACAAGACGGAGCAGCTGCCTTTGAGGCAGGTTGGTGAAAACTTTCATAAGGACTGCGTTTGTTCTCTAGGGCTGCTGTAACAAAGGACCCCAAACTGCAAAACAACAAAACTGTAAAACAACAGAAATATTCCCTCACAGAGTTCTGGAGGCTCCAAGGCCCAACTCAAGGTGTCGGCAGGGCCTGACATCGTGGGCTTTTTTTGTTTTTTACCATAGTGAAAAAATACAGTGTTAGAGTCAGGAACTGATCAGTTTGGGAGGGTAACGCTTCTGCAAGTTGGTACTTACACAATGGAAATCTTATACATATCTTTTTATATTGTGTAGCCTTTGCTTTGAAAACTTAAGAAAGTTAATCTTGCAAGAAATATGACAAATATGCCACAGCAAGCATTCAATCACTTGTCACAAGCATAATTGGCACAAGTGGTATTTTCCATTGCCTTTTCTTATGCTACTATAAGTGCCTGTTTTATTTTAGATGCCTTCAACAAATGCTTCTCTCACTAACTCAGTTATGGAGTCCATGTAAATAAAGTCAAAAGCAACTTGGATTTTTGTTGTTTGCCTAAGAACGGGACCCTCTGATATTTGTAGCCTGTACATTTTGAATTGCAATCAAGATAAACAGAAAACTGAATCAGGGATCAGGCTCTAAAAACAGAATGGGAAGCTTTTTGCATGGCTACAGATGATAGCCTGAGTGTCATGAAGAAGCCATTTCCACAAATCCAACAGAAAACCCGCAAAGGTATGTCAAGAATTTGTTCCAAAGGATGCACGAACCTGCAGTGTGATTTTGTCTACAAGCTCCTAAAGAGAGCTCATTCGTGTGTTCGTGCTAAGTCTCTTCAATTGTGTCTGACTCTTTGCGATCCTATGGACCGTAGCCCACCAGGCTCCTCTGTCCATGGGGATTCTCCAGGCAAGAATATTGGAGTGGGTTGCCATGCCCTCCTCCAGGGGATCTTCCTGACCAGGGATTGACCTGTGTCTCTAATGTCTCCTGCAGTGGCAGGTGGGTAATTTACCACTAGCACCACCTAGGAAGCCCCAGGAGCACTCTGCATCTCCCAAAGCTGTCAGGAGAGGAAAGAGGGAACACGAAGCGCCAGAGGGAGCCGAACCATTTCTGTGTGTCAGGGGTCATCTTCTCTGAATTCAGGAGGACGCAGCAATCTAAGAAAAAGAAATGGCAAAGAGCAAATAGTTTAAAAAGAAGAATTTCACTGGATTTTAATTTGCTCAAACAAAGTGTTCCTTTCTTTGTTCACTGCTCACACTGGAATGGTACATAAGGGGTCCATCTCGGAGTTTTCCTGCCTCTGGTTCTCTTCCGTTATTCAGTTTGTAAACAGAACCATACTCCTCAAACACCATAATTCTTCCCATTGAGACTGGGGGTCAGCGAGAGAAGGCAGGGCACAAGCATTAAAAGAATCACACACACAAGAATGACGCAGATGTTGAAGATAAGACAAAAACTGGTTAGAACCTGTTAGATCCCATTTTCCCTCATGCCTCATTCTCCTGCAACACCGTTTGATTTTTTTTTTTAACCAACTTGAAATGTAAATTCATGAAATAAAAATGTGTATTCTAAGACAAGTCAAGGACAATTTGAACACAAAAATGTTTCGCTGCCCTTTGACCTCCTCTCTCATGCATTATGTATGGGCCACACCTCCCCATTGGCAGAAATACCCGCTCAACCAAAAAAAAGAAAAAAAAAAAACAACATTCTCCTAGCAGTAATAAGATAACACCTTAGGAGATAACTTTCCTGTTTTATTAATCTTGTAAGGCATCACGATGACCACATAGACCTGTACTGTGTAAATTGTCAGTAATATATCACTGAGTGTACAGCCCTCTGTTTCAAAACCTTATGTAGCTATGCTTAGACCTCTAATGGGTAGAACAGTTCTCAGAGCTTTCTGAGAGGCTACTTCCAAAGTTACAATCCTCAATTTAGCTCGAATAAAACCTTCTCTCTCTTTCTTAGATGAACAGATTAATTTTTTCATCCACAAAATCAACTCAGATCTCCTATTAATAAGTGCACGTGTGCTCAGTCACTCAGTCGTGTCTGACCCTTTGCAACCCTATGGACTGGCCTGCCAGGCTCCTCTAGCCCATGGGATTTCCGAGTTAGAAATACTGGAGTGGGTTGCCGTTTCCTCCTCCAAGGGACCTTCCCAATCCAGGGATTGAACTCAAGTCTCCTGTAGCTTCTGCATCTCCTGCATTGCAGGCAGATTCTTTACTGCTGAACCACCAGGAAAGCCCTATTAGTAAGTTATCATATTAGTAACCATGGAGGCTGGCCAATGAGCAAGCGCTTCCCCAGCTCCAGCCAGTTACTTCTTTGGCTGCTGCATCTCTTTTGGTTCTAGCAAAACAAGCAGGCGCCTGTCAACAGGTCCTTTCCCGCCCCTCCTTCCCCCACACCCATTTGATCCTAAAGCGTCTGCCTGCAATGCAGGAGACCTGGGTTCGATTCCTGGGTTGGGAAGATCCCCTGGAGAAGGAAATGGCAATCCACTCCAGCACTCTTGCCTGGAAAATCCCATGGAGGGAGCAATCTGATAGGCTACAGTCCATGGGGTCGCAAAGAGTCGGACACGACTGAGCGATTTCACGTTCTTTCACTTTCTACCTCCCAAGGGACGCAAGTCATTGCCCTCCAGGACTTCACAATACTATTTTTGTTTTGTGAATAGCAAATGGCAGAATGTTGAGTGTACTATGCTCTTACCTTTACAATGAATTTTTTTCAATAGACAGTCAGGTATGTATCAAAAAGTTGCAGGGCTATTGCACAACACTATGTTAAGGCATGGTTATACAGGAGATTTTCACTTTAATTCATGGTATTTAAACTGCATATATATTTACACATGTGTCATCTCTAAAGACCAATTTTTCTAAGACAACCTCTTCTGTGAAATGTTATCAGATTGCCCCTTTCTAACGCTGCTCACTCTCATCACTTCTATAATGCTTTTGACAGCTGGATATCTTTACCACTGTTTACATGTATATGTTGTTGCTGTTGCGTAATCACTGAGTTGGGTCCAACTCTTTTGCTTCTCTGTCCATGGGATTTCCCAGGCAAGAATACCGGAGTGGGTTGCCATTTCCTCCTCCAGACGCTCTTCCCAGGGATCAAATCCTTGTCTACTGCATTGGCAGGCAGATTCTTTGCCTCTGAGGCACCAGGAAAGCCCTTATATATATATATTCATGCATATATTTCTCCTATTTTTTCTGTTATTTTCCTCTCTTCTCGCTTATATTAAAAATCTTAAGATTAATGTAAATTTTATATCAGATAATAGATGAAGTATTCTACAATCAAGAGATACAGATGCCTATTTTAAGATTCCCTAGAACCCAGTTCATGGTATACAGTCTTTTGAATAAACAAGGAGTGAGTGTATAGAGTAATGAGAGAATCACTCCACCCCTTGGACGCATGTAAAACCTGCTCCAATATTCATTTGTTCTTCAGCGGATGTGTCTTTTCTTCAAAATGTATATAAAATGTATTGTTATACAAATCCCAGTAATTCCTGAAAACGTGTTTTTTTAACAGCAGCCAACAAAGTTACTTTACCAAAGCTAGATATTCTTACCAACGATTTCAGTTATTCCTGCCAACTGGTTAAAAACCCAGAACCCTTTTCAAAATCCAGAGATGTGACAATAAGGATTGCCATGCTAACGCAAACTCAACGGGATTCACAGTGACATACTCTACTTAGCTGTCTCAGGTTGGATGAAACAAGTTTTTACAGCTTTTTCCAGCCTTGGAGTTGTCTATCAACATTTAATTGTACTTCCAATGACTACAGACAAACCATTTTTTCTTCTTTCCAAATGAGAATTTGTAGAGTTTTCTAGTGCCATTTACCACCAAGAGCTCATCAGAAGATGAACATCCTAGTGGGAGGTCAATGATAATGGGAAAAAAAAACAAACCAGTAGTTTGGTTCCCTGGTCCATGATGGAACCAGCAGAGGGCCTTACCCAACTCAAATTGCCATGGCAAATCGCCTAATGTAAAAATGCTTCCCTTCTGAACTCATCACTAGAGGGTGATTAGAATGTAGATAATAGTGAGGCATATAGGTGATAACATTTTTCTATTAAAAAATGTGATGCAAAATACATTCCCGTTGTTAATAAGTCGCCTGTGATAGGTGTGACTACTGTTTATCCCACACCAAAGCCCTGAAACCTTTTACAAAACCCACTGTTTTCCATCGGATCTGTCTGTAAACTTCCACTACATTGCATTAAAAATATGCGATAATTAAGGCAATTTAAAATTTAAATGGCTTTTGGGCGAGTAGAGCGAAGTCTGTCATTTTTCTCACTGTAGGACGTGTGTAGGGTATGGATTCGCATCTGTTCTCAGCAGTTCCTCCAATTCGATTACAGAACAATTTGGAAACTGCAGAAAGACATGAAGCATCACTTGAATCACAATTTATCTTTTTTAAAACTGTATTTATTTACATAAAATTCAGGATATATATCCCTAACCAATGGTGGCTCAGAAGGTAAAGAACCTGCCTGCAGTGCAGGAGATCTGGATTCCATCCCTGAGTCAAGAAGATTCCCCTGAGAAGGGGAACAACCCACTCCAGTATTCTTGCCTCGAGAATTCCATGGACAAAGGAGCCTGGTGGGCTACAGTCCATAGGGTTGCAAAGAGTCGGACACGACTGAATGTCTAACCCTTTCATCCCTAACCAAAAGTGGGAATTTTACATTTTCCATTCTCTTCTATAAAATGCCCCCAGTAATGAAAGTCATATGGTCCACTGTTGTAACAGAGCCCTCTTGTTAAGCACAGCTCTTGTCTTCTGGACTACCTGGATGCCTACCGCAAGGGGAGAAGCCACACTAGAACTTCACTTTGGAGTTGAGATGAGGTGAAAAGAGTGAGTGGTGACGACAGCAAGTTGAATAATCCAGAGAAAAAGAGCCCAGAATGTTTGGGGCACTCGTTTATGTCTTTGTACATGTGTGCATTTGATAAGTGTTACCTAGTTCAGTTCAGCTCAGTTCAGTCGCTCAGTCGTGTCCGACTCTTTGTGACCCCATGGACCACAGCATGCCAGGCCTCCCTGTCCATCACCAGGAGTTTACTCAAACTCATGTCCATTGAGCCAGTGATGCCATCCAGCCATCTCATCCTCTGTCATCCCCTTCTCCTCCTGCCTTCAATCTTTCCCAGCATCAGGGTTTTTTCAAATGAGTCAGCTGTTCACATCAGGTGGCCAAAGTATTGGAGTTTCAGCTTCAGCACCAGTCCTTCCAGTGAATATTCAGGACTGATTTCCTTTAGGATGGACTGCTTGGATCTCCTTGCAGTCCAAGGGACTCTCAAGAGTTACCTAAGCACCTAGTATAATTGTCATCTGTAGAGTAGGACTTTTTGCTGTTGTTCAGTGACTAAGTTGTGTCTGACTCTTTGTGACCCCGTGAACTGCAGCACACCAGGCTTCCCTGTCCTTCACTATTTCCGGGAGTTTGCTCAAATTCACGTGGAGGGGGAAGGAAGGGGCTATCCGAGTCAGTGATGCTATCTAACTATCTCATCCTCTGCCGCCCCCTTCCCATTTTGCCTTCAATCTTTCCCAACATCAGGATCCTTTCCAAAGAGTCAGCTCTTCACATCAGGTTCTCTAGGTGTGTTGATTAAGCCTTACAGCCTTGGCCAAAGGCAAGAGGCTACCTTCTCAAAGGGTATCATCCTTCTCTTTGTCCATGACCCCCTCCCCCACCGCCCCCGCCAAACAGGTAATAAATCTCACCCTGTAACTCTGCCTACATACTGCCGTGCACTCTACAGAAGGAAGTGTAGGTCAATGACCTAATTCTCTCCAAGGCTGCAGCCATGAGTCACTGCTAGCATGGTGTCACTTTTGTGAGAACTACAAAACGGCACCCTCTGAGTGAATAAATTACAAAAGCCACTCTTCTCTCTGAATTTTAGCCCCTGCTTCCCCCCCTCCACCAACATACTTTGAAAGTGAAAGTCTCTCAGTCGTGTCCGACTCTTTGCGACCCTATGGACTGTACATGGAATTCTCCAGGCCAGAATAATGGAGGGGATTGCCATTCCCTTCTCCAGGTGATCTTCCCAAACTAGGGATTGAACCCAGGTATCCCGCAAAGATCCTTTACCATCTGATCCACAAGGGAAGCCCAAGAATACTGGAGTGGGTAACCTATCCCTTCTCTAGTGAATCTTCCCAACTCAGGAATCGAACCAGGGTCTCCTGCATTGCAGGAGGATTCTTTACTAGCTGAGCCCATCAGAGAAGCCATGTTCTGACCAACGTGCTTTGACCACCTGCTATTTATGCACACCACAGAGAGATGCGGGTTCCTTCCCACTAGTCCAGACCTGGCCCCGCCTCCCCCAGTAGAAGCCCCTTCGTGCACATCCTGTATCACAGGATGGAAATTAATATCCCCCTGACTAGACCAACTGGGCTTCCCTGGTGGCTCAGAGGTTAAAGCGTCGGCCTCCAATGCAGGAGACCTGGGTTCCATCCCTGGATCAGAAGATCCCCTGGAGAAGGAAATGGCACCCCACTCCAGTACTCTTGCCTGGAAAATCCCATGAAGGGAGGAGCTTGGTAAGCTACAGTCCACAGGGTCGCAACTGAGCGATCCGACTGAGCAACTTCACTTTGAGTCGGACACGACTGAGCGACCTCACTTTGACTAGACCAAGGTGTCTTCTGTGAGTTGAACAATACGGACAAGGTCCTTAACTCTCTATTCCATGTTGCTCACTTCCATGCCATCCAATCAGCAATGTGTGACCTCACTAAAGATTCAAGTCCATTGCAATGCAAAGGGCATCCTCTCTCCACATACCAGTCAACTCCGCTGCTGCCGGGAGCCTGCAGTACTGGAGAGCAGCCAGCAGCTGTGATGGATGTTACAAGAGCTTGTGGTCCTCGGTCCACACCTGTTCCACACGCTCCTAACTTCAGGGACCTGCCATTTGCCAGCCCCTCCTCCTCCACCATGGGCTGGCATGGGGACAGTTCTGCCTGAGGCAGGGTTCTTGGAGGAGGTTCTGCAAATACTCAGGCTTCAGGGCACATCATCCTGCTAAGTGAAAAAGCCCCACTGCCTTTGGGGGTCCCCGGGGGTCTCCAGGGCAGAGGGACACATGTCCTGTACCTTTACATGGCTCCCACCAGCCTTGTGAACAGCTGCGGTCCAGCCGCAGCATCAGCCTGACTGCCGGCAACCCCCTTTCGGTGGACACAGATGTAGCCCCCATGCCACCTGGTGAAAGCTTCTGCGACCACTACAGCTTGAGAGCCTCAGCAAAGGCAGCAAAGACATGCACACCCAGTGAGCAGGCAAAGGGCGCAGTGCTGACAGGGAGCACCGCAGAGGAAAATGAGAAACAATGTTTCTCTGACCTCAGTCCACTACCTCTGTCCGCTCTCTTGGAGGCGGTCCAAGCTCCTTGCAGCCTTCAGAGGAAGCTCTGGAAGAAGTCAAACGGGCTGGGTGTGCTCAAAAGGTCATCCGAGTCTTTCCCTGCAGCCCCGCGCCCCCCACCCTGCACCCCGGAAGGTGGGGAGGGGCTCCCGGGGGTTCCCGGCTGATGGGTGGGAGGGGGAGAACAGAGAGAGGGGTGCAGGCTGAAAAGAGGGGGCACCCCACCTTTCTAGACCTCCAGACAGTTCGTAAAGGGGAGGAGGCAGGTGATGCGGTAGGACTATGGGAGCCAAAGGCCAGGAAGAAACTATGGTAGGTGTCATTTATTTTTGCCCAAGTTTCAGCTGCGGAGCTGCCTGGAAGCTCACGTGGAGGACTGCAGACTTGCTCCTTTGCATCAAAACACAGTAGGAATGGTTGATTCACAGTTGAAAAAGTAGCAGAAGAAAGGATTTGCCTTTAAAAAAAAAAAAAATGTTTTCTAAATCTCTGTTCAAAGCAAAGAGCCTGAGGCAGGGAAGGAGAAACACACTGATCTGAAATCAAACCACCATGATGGCTGTCTTTGGGCAGCTATGTGTGAGTGTGTGTATATGCATGTGTGCAGGCGGGGGTGAGACGGGGGGGATGTGTACCCTGGAGGTAAGCAGGGACAGGATGTTATTTGTGTTAAATAAGATAATTTTCAAATATTCTTTGCACAGGTAGAAGGGTATCATCATTCACATTTAGGTGATTTTCTTGCTTTCATCATTGTGAAATGCCAGCAGCTTTGTTATCTGCTGCTTAGTCACTTCAGTAATGTCCGACTCTGTGCAACCCCATGGACTGTAGCACATCAGGCTCCTCTGTCCATGGGATTCTCCAGACAAGAGTCCTGGAGTGGGTTGTCATGCCCTCCTCCAGGGAATCTTCCGAACCCAGAGATTGAACCCAGGTCTACTGCGTTGGCAGGCAGATTCTTTACTGTCGGAGCCACCAGGGAAGCTTTGTTACCTAGATCTGGTCAATCTGATTAAGTCATTGACAGTGACCTATGAGGACTATTGCACCCCTTGGCTCCCACCCCAGCCCACTCAGTCCCTGGCAGCACTTTGTTAAGAAAAACAAGCATAAACCTAATAAAGTACACAGGTCAATTCATAGCCACTGTAAAAATTGGGTGATTAATCCAAACTCCTGGTCCTCACATAGTCTGTTCGCTGAAGTTTAGAAAGGGTCTCAAATTTATACTCTGCACTGTGCTAGGTTCTAGATACACAATAGCAAACAAGAGCGACCAAGTGCCTCCCCTCATGCAGCCTGGAATGTAGCTGGGGAAAAAGACTTTATATAAATGAATACGGAATTTAAATATGGATAGCCAGACAGAGACAGTTCAGTTCAATTGCTCAGTCATGTCAGATGCTTTGCGACCCCATGGACTGCAGCACACCAGGCTTCCCAGTCCATCACTAACTTCCAGAGCTTGCTCAAACTCATGTCCATGGAGTCAGTGATGCCATCCAACCATCTCATCCTCTGTCGTCCCCTTCTCCTCCTGCCTTAATCTTTCCCAGCATCAGGGTCTTTTCCAGTGAGTCAGGTCTTCACATTAGGTGGCCAAAGTATTGGAGGTTCAGCTTCAGCATCAGTCCTTCCAATGAATACTCAGGACTGATTTCCTTCAGGATTGACTGGTTTGACCTCCTTGCTGTCCAAGGGACTCTCAAGAGTCTTCTACAACATCACAGTTCAAGGGCATTAATTCTTGAGCAGACGAGAATGCCCAGGGAATTTGACTATGGAGGCCAGTGGGACTTGATTACAGAACTTCCACAGGACTGGGGAAACAGACTCTTGGAGGGCATGGACCAAACCTTGTGCACACCAGGAGCCAGAAGAAAGGAGCAGTGAAAGAAAGGAGACAGAGACAGAGCAATATATGATATCACTTATATGTGGAATCAAAAAAAATTTTTTTAAGATGCAGATGAACTTATTTGCAAAACAGAAATAGACCCACAGACATAGAAAACAAATTTATGGTTTCCAAAGGGAAAAGGGAGAGGGAGGGATAAATTAGGAGTTTGGGATTAACATATACACACTACTATATATAAAATAAACAACAAGGACCTACTGTATAGCACAGGGAGCTATAATCAATACTTTGTGACAGCATAAAAAGAATCTTAAAAAGAACATATATATATTAAAAAGCTGAATTACTGTGCTGTGCATCTGAAACTAACACAACATTGTATTTCAACTATACTTCAATAAAACAAAATTTTTAGATGTAGTAAGAAAAATTTTTTAATGTGGATAAATGTGATGAAAAAGTGCAGGACACTTTGAGAAAGAGTTGTATAAGGACTTTATTTAGATTGTGGGGCCCACAAAGCCTGAGGCCGAAATTAGGAGCCAGCCAACCAAAGAGGGCAGGAAGTCCCGGCAGAGGGCACAGCGTGAGCAAAGGCTGTGGGGTAGGAAGGAGAGTGGAGAATCTGAGGAACTGTGAGAAAGGAAGCACGCAAGGAG
Organism: Bos indicus; assembly: GCF_029378745.1. Taxonomy (NCBI): domain Eukaryota; kingdom Metazoa; phylum Chordata; class Mammalia; order Artiodactyla; family Bovidae; genus Bos; species Bos indicus. The sequence goes on along the minus strand of NC_091771.1, from coordinate 80,215,194 downwards.
ACAGAGAGACGCAGGGAGACAGAGGCCAGTTCGCATAAGGTCCGTTATGCGATGCGTACCTTTATCATGACACCACTTGTGTATTTTGAAAATAGTAGCTTCACAGTGAAAAAAATCGGGCAGATACCATGTTGACCAAATAATAAAAGTTAACACCAGCAGTGGCATAAAGAGGCATTCCATGCCTCCTGGTAGGAATGGTAGGATGCACTGAGAAGGGCATAATGTTATTTCTCTGGTCTTCTTGCCAAAACCTCCATAATCAGCATTAGTTATGAAAAAACATCAGGAAAACTCAAAATGAAGAGCATTCTACAAGACAATCGGCTCATAATTTCCAAAACAGTCAAGGTCACAAAAGACAGAAATTGAAGATCATTTCCAGATGAAAGGAAATTAATGAGACAAGGTGAGTAAATGTGTGATCTTAGACCCCCAAAATGAAGTTGGTGGGACAATTGCTGATGATTAACTAAGGTCTACATATTTGAGAATCCTACTGCATTGATGTTAACTTTCTGGTTTTGATAATTGGACCATGGTTTTGTAAGATGTTAACATTTAGGGGAGCTGGGAGGGGAGCTTATAGGAATTATTTGTACTATTTTTGCAATGATTTTCTAAAGTCTGAAATTATTTCAAATTGAAAAGTTAAAAAATAAATTGAAAAAAATGTTAAGCTTTAGATTTCCTTGATGGAGTTTAACTAAGGGAGTGTTTAGGTTTTTAAACATCTGTGTGGTCGGGGTATGGCAAATGGATTGAGGGCAGGACCACAGGGACGCGGTCATGATGCAAGAGCTTTGACTAAGTGACATCAGTTTTCTCAGCTGCCAAATGAGAGGGCTGAACTGTCTGTACTTACAAGGCAGGCTCACGACTTACCTGCGCTGGAGTCACCTGGGGAACTTCAGCCATTCAGATCCCTGGCACCCAGCCCTTCATGATGACCTGCAAGGTGTCTTGGTCTGCTCCAGCTGCTGTAACACAGTACCACAGGTGCAGGGGCTTACACAACAGGCATTTACTTCCCATGGTTCTGTGAGAAGTCCAAGATCAAGGTTCCTGGTGAGAGCCCTCCCCTGGTGTGTAGATCGCCACCTTCTCCTGTGTCCTCATTTGGCAGAGAGCGAACTCAGAGGAGTCCCTTTCTTTTCTTATAAGGATGCCAGGCAGATCATTTCAGGGTTCTTTTATGTCCTCATTTAACCTTAATGATCTCCTTATGAGGGCTTCCCAGGTGGCGCTAGTGGTCAAGAACCTACCTGCCAATGCAGGATATGCAAGTTCAATCCCTGGGTTGGGAAGATCCCCCAGAGGAGGGCATGCTAACCCACTCCAGTATTCTTGCCTGCAGAATCCCATGGACAGAGGAGCCTGTTGGGCTACATACAGTCTAGGGGGTCGAGAAGAGTCGACATAACTGAGCGTGAGCCCACATGCATGCGTGTACACACACACACACACACACACACACACACACACACTCATCGGGGCATCTCAGGACAAGAGCCACAGAAGAGATTCTGCTCCAGCTCTTTGGAAGGGCCAGTGGGACTTCAAACAGTTGCCCACAGCAGCGACTACTCCCACAAGCCTCCCTCCTACTGGCTTTTCCTCCTTCCTCTTTCTCTCTCCCTGGCCCCTCATTTCTACTCTCCGACTTTGAAAAATGAGCAGGTTTAGACAGAGAGGAGAGAGCACATTCTAAGTAGAAGGAAAGGCAGAGTAAAGACCAGAACAACGGGAGGCTGGAAAGACAAAGGACGAGAGACATCACTGTTCATTTTTTGCCATTATGTGCACTTATGTGCAAGAGTGAAGCTTGTCACACAGATCGTGGGACAAATGGATGCAGGTACCAGACCCACACTGGTTATCAAATGCTGTAAATGTGGCAAGAGGGATGTGTGTGCAGGCATGCTCAGTTTGTGACCCTGCGGACTGTAATCCGCTGGGCTTCTCTGTCCAAGGGATTCTTCAGGCAAGAATACTGGAGTGGGTTGCCATTTCCTCCTCCAGGGGATCTTGCTGATCCAGGGATTGAACCCATGACTCCTGTGTCTCCTGCATCACGGGCAGATTCGTTGCCATTGAGCCATCGGGCAGGAGCGGGGAAGATCACAAAATAGCCTGGGCGCATGTGTGCATGCGGCAGAAACCCTGGCAGAGAAAGTCACCTCCGTGGGTGCTCTCCTGTTTCGTCACATGAAACTTCACTGCCAAGGCTGTTCATGGCATAGCCTTTCTTGCAGCTTTCCAACCAGCTCTAAATTGGCTTCGTCAGCGCCCAATAAGAGGACCATTGAGCCACCTTCACGACACACGTACCAGGACATAAATATGTGAGCAGTTCTATATTAGCATGAATTAGCAGCAGTAGCCTGGAAATGCTGAGCCTGACACTGGGAAGCGCTAATGGAACTGTGCATCTTTTTTCTACCGCAGGAGCAGTCAAGAATCATGCATAATATAAAAGCGCAGAGTGCAGCTGGTAGCCGCAGGCTGGATCACAGGAGATGGTTTCAACTGGTTTTTGTGATCATGAAGAACTACCTTTCAATCAGGGCCCCAAAGCATCTACAGTCCTCCTGCCCCAGGGAGGCGGGGGAGTAGGGGGGAGCGGCGGCGCAGTGGGGGGCGGGGCTGGCGGTGCAGAATTGTAATACATAACAGTAAATACAGATCCCACTCAGAGGGCCCGAAGCTGGGCTCTTTATTGATATTCAGTCCATATTTATAGAGTCTAGCAGAGTGGGTGGCGGCGACATAAAGCAGGTGCCACCTGGCCATCCGTGAGGCTGATTCAGACACGTGGATGAGCCATTCTCGGATCAGCCCGGAAAAGTCTGCCCTGGACATGCAGACTTCTAATCTCGAAATTGTTCAGACTTGGACAAGAAGGGCCAGAGCAGAGGAAAGCCTGTTTAATGGTGTCAGCTCACCTCCTGGTCTTAGAGCATCTCGGAGAAAAAGTGAGGAAAATTCCAGGAAAATTCCTCAATTTAGTCTGCTGTTTATTGCTTTCCTTTTCTCAACCACTATATGGATTTAGGGTTTTTTTTCCCAATAGCTTTATTCTGACATAAATCACATCCCAGACAACTCACTCATTTAAAGTGTGTAATTGAATGCATTTTTGGTTTATGATATTTCACCAGTGCGTGCTTGGTCACTCAATCTTATGTCCAACTCTTTGTGACCTCATGGACTATAGCTTGCCATGCTCCTTCGTCCATGGGATTCTCCAGGCAAGAATACTGGAGTGGGCTGCCATTTCCTTGTAAAATTTGTAATATGTACATACAACAAAATCTGCCATCTTAATCATTTGGGGTAGTATAATTTTTATTGTGGTAAAACACACATAAAATTTGCTGTTTTAACCATTTTCAAGGGTACAGTTCTGTGTCATTACGTACATTCAAATTGTTTAACTATCACCACCATCTTTCTCCAGAACTTTTCATTACCCAAGGCATAAAGTCTCTACTCGCTTCGCAATAACTCCACATTCTCCCCATTTCCCCTTAGCCCCTGGAAACCTCAAACCTATTTTCTGTCTCTATGAATTAGCCTAGTCTAGAAGTTTCATGTGAGTGGGGTCATACACTATTTGTCCCTCCGTGTCTGGCTTGTTTGACTTAGCATAACATCTTCAAGGTTTGCCATGCTGTATTAATAGCATGAATTATCAATAAAATTTCATTCCTAATAAATGCCATTTGCAGCAACATAGATAGAGATTATCATACTAGGTGAAGTAAGTCAAACAGGGACAAATGTCATATGATATCACTTATATGAGGGATCTAAAAAAATATGATACCAATGAACTTATTTGCAAAACAGGAACAGACTCACAGGGATTGAAAACATATGGTCACGAAAGGAGAAAGGTGGGGGAGAGAGGAATAAATTAGTAATTTGGGAGTAACATATATATATATGTTATATATGTGTGGTTTATATATATATATGTGTGTGTGTTTTTATACATATATGTTATATACATATATAATAGATAAACAACAAGGACCTACTCCATAGCACCAGGAACTATATTCAAGATCTCGTAATAACCTATAATGGAAAAGAATCTGGAAAAGGATATATGTGTGTCTGTGTGTGTCCAAATCACTTTGCTGTACGCTAACACAACAGTGTAAATCAATTATATTTCATTTTTTTTAATTCATCCTTCTTTATGGTTGAATAATATTCCAAATATGTATTTATTACATTTTGTGTATTCATTCACTTGTTGATGAATCCTTCAGTTATTTCCACCTTTTAGCTACTATGAATATCGCTGCTATGAACACTGGCCTTCGAGTATCTGTTCGAGTCACGTATGAGTTCTTTTGGATATATACCTAAAAGTGGTATTGCTGGGTCATATGTTAATTTAGCTCTTTTTTTTAAAACAGAGGTGCTGTATTGATTTATTTTGGCTGTGCTGGGTCTCCACTGCTGCACGTGGCCTTGCTCTAGCTGCAGCAAGCAGGCTCTGCTCTGCATTGCGATGCGAGGGCTTCTCGCTGCACTGGCTTCTTTTGTTGTGGAGCACAGGCTCCAGGGCCCACGGGCGGTTGTGGCTTGTGAGCTCTAGAGCACTGGCTGAGTAGCTGTGGTGCGCCAGCTCAGTTGCTCCTTGGCACGTGGGATCTTCCTGGACCAGGGATCAAACCTGTGTCCTTTGCATTGCAAGGCAGATTCTTAACCACTGGAACCACCAATCTCTTCTCCACAGCAGCTCTACATTCCCACCAGCCATGTATGAGGGTTCCCATACACTTCGTATTTTCTGTTTTTTTTTATTTTAATTATAGCTATCCCAGTAGGTATAAAGTGATTTCTTGTGGTTTTGATTTGCATTTCCCTAATGACTGGTGATGTCGACCATCTTTTGTGCATTATTGGCCATTTGTATAGCTTTTTTGGAGAAGGTGGTATTAGTTTGCTAGGACAGCCATAACCATAACCAAGTGCACAGACAGGGTGGCTCAAACAATAGAACTTCATTCTGTCGCAGTTCTGAAGGCTAGAAGTCCAAGGTCAAGGTGTCAGCAGGTTTGGTTTTCCTGGGGTCTCTCCCTGTGGCTTGTAGACAACCCCCTGCACATGGTCATTCTTCTGTGCCGGTCTGGGTCCTAGTGCTCTCTTCTTACAAGGACATGAGTCTATTGCTTTAGGGCTCACCCTATGACCTCATTTAACCTTAATCACCTCTTTAAAAACTCAAATACTGTCAACATATTAATGGGGAAGATTAATATGTGGGGGTACAACTTGGCCCACAATAAATAACAAACATCCACTTAAATCCTTTGCCTAATATTTTTAAAATTGAGTTGTAACCACCACAAATTTTGATGTCGAATGTGTGGTTTAATTTTTATTTTTGAGGGGTGAAGATCCAGTTAGAAAAAAAGAGATAAGGGTTATTACTAGGTTTCTAACCTCGAAATGTTTCATTTGATCAGGTCTAAGTATACTCACATTGTCCGAAAGGACACATCTCCTTCAATTTTACACATTTCACTGATGAGAATCCTCTTAGTACTGATGCTATAAGACAAAATCATTCTTTGAACTAGGAGTTTCTAATGTCAGTCATAAAGGAGTATATTCAATTTCTTAGGTACATATAAAATAAATATTACATTAATAAAGAAGGACTAAATTCAATTAATATGCTTTATTCATGGTAATTGTAATAAAGACAGAGGATTTTTTAATTAAATGATAGGAAGGAGGGCAAAAGGTTATGAGATGAAAGTTTCAATACACCAAAAATTTAAAAATAGTCAATGACGTTGGTTTGTTTGTTTAGTTGCTAAGTCTTGTCCGACTCTTGTGACCCCATGGACTGTAGCCCATCAGGCTCCTCTGTCCATGGGATTCTCCAGGCAAGAATACTGGAGCGAGTAGCCATTCCCTTCCCCAGGGGATCTTCCCGACCCAGGAATCGAACCCGGGTTTCCTGCATTGCAGGCAGATTCTTTACCGACTGAGCTATGAGGGAAGCCCCAACAATTATTATACTTTTTAAAAATTCTCCACCTAAGACAATGATAGCAACATTCACAAATTATCCACATTGGTTTCAGCCCTCTGCTGGTGAGATACGTTTCTTTTTTCGGAAACATCCAAGTAGGCCTGGGCTCCTGTTGGTAATGGAATAAGAAGCTTTGGCAGACAAGTAACAGGCCTCTCCTAGGATTCTATGGAGCGGCTTCATATAAGGATGGAGAAGGAACTGGCAACCCACTCCAGTACTCTTGCCTGGAAAATCCCATGGATGGAGGAGCCTGGTAGGCTACAGTCCGTGGCGTTGCAAAAAGTCCGTCATGACTGAGTGACTTCACTTTTCACTTTCAGACTAGGAAGTTGTCTGACCTCTTTGTGTCCCCCCGTGGTGGTAACCTGAGCCCTGGTAAATCCGGTCAACCCTCTCTGACCTCACCTGACAAGGTCTAATGGACAGCCCTTCTCTAATGGCTTCATTCGCCATCAGTCACCAAAACTATTGAGCAAAGAAGAAATCCATCTAAGGAATTTCACAGATATTACACATTCTTCCTTTGCCAAGATAGCTATTTTTCAAGGAAGGGCATACAGAACCTTGTGATCACAGTTTGTTCATTCCATCTTTTTTTCTTTAAGGGGAAGGAAAAAGAAATAATTACATGGATAAAACATGTCAATGAAGACCTTAGTTCATAAAGAAGAATCTGACCCAGGAAATCCCAGAACATCTTTTGACATCTTGATGTGTTTTTGTTTTATGCTTTGCTTTACTTTCTGATCCCCAACAGGCTAGCTGCTCTGGGAGGGGGAGAGCCCACTACACGCTGGGGCACGGCCAGCAAGACACACCACACTCTCAGAGTCAGAAAGGCCTCTTGTAGCATGTCACCAGCTCTGACTGACTAGGGTCATGGATGGGTCCATGACCCAAATCACATGCTCTATCAAAATTATCTGACTCTTAGTTTCCATAGTTCTTCCGGTGAGGGACAATCTAGGTGTGTTCAGAAATCAGCAGGGTTAAGATTAACTTCTCTGATCAGGCTGGACAGTGGCTCACAGAGCTAGATTCAAAGTCTGGTTTCATGTATGGGCTTCTAAGAACAAGGATTCTAGAACACTCCTACAAACTGATTCGGGCTGGGCTGTCTGGAAGTCACCCTGGTTCTTGTTTTCTTACCTTACTTCCCCTTTGATCCCACTCAACTAGTTGTGTGTTGGTGAATGTCCAACCACTCTCCAAAAACATGCAAATATATATATACTAAACTTTACTGTCTCTCTAAAATGTATTTGTTTTAAGAGATGGTACCGATGAACTTATTTGCAGGGCAGCAATGGAGATGCAGACGTAGGGAACAGACTTGTGGACACAGCGTGGGGAGGAAAGGGTGGGACAACTTGAGAGAGTAGCATGGAGACATGTACAATGCCATATGCAAAATAGATCGTCAGTGGGGATTTGCTGTGTGACACAGGGAGTTTAACCCAGGGCTCTGTGACAACCTAGAGGGGTGGGATGGGGTGGGACGTGGGAGGGAGGTTCAGGAGGGAGGGGACCTACGTTTACCTGTGGCTGATTCATGCTGATGTATGGCAGAGACCAGCACAGTGTTATAGAGTGATGGTCCTCCAATAAAAACATTTTTTTAAATAGATCTACTCACAAAAGTCAATGGTAGCAGGAAGTAAAAATGTGAAATAAGATGGCAAAAAAAAAAAAAAAGATGTGTGACACACAATTTACAAATGATAAAGTATACAGTATTCTTCACTGTGAATTCCATTTACTCAACTGATTCTCAGAACTCTCTCCTTGATCTTTTTCCAAATTCTCACATCTCTAGTCAATCCATGCTTGCAGCTAAAACATGATGTAGTTTTGAAAAGAATATTGGTTGATATTTTTGCCAGTCAGGTGAAACAATGAAGATGTATCTCGAAGGGTCACCTGATTATCAGCACAATCAACTTCTTTACTGAATCAGATAATTTTCTAATGCTGGAAGAGTATTTCCTCAAATTTTTGTGCTATTCACAATGTGATGGCCGTGGATGTGACAATTTTAAGTTTTACTCTGCATTATTAATATTTTCCCCATCTCAAGTCTAGACAGTCATTAAACCAATAAGTCAAGCCCTGACTTGTAGCAGTTGTCAAGTTCCATGGCAGATTCCAAGCTATGAAAGAGACACAGAACACGGATATGGGAAGAGAAGCACAGTAGATGGGATCATATACTATTATTGCATAATATAAACCCAATAGATGTCAGTAATCACAAGCGTTAGGTAGTAAAATAGGTAGGAAGCAATGAACTTCTTAATACAGATGATTTCATGATGCACGCATGCTAAGTCAGTTCAGTCGTGTTTGACTCTGTGCAACCCTATGGACTGTAGCCTGCTGGGCTCCTCTGTCCATGGGATTCTCCAGGCAAGAATACTGGAGTGGGTTGCCATATCCTCCTCCAGGGGATCTTCCCAACCCAGGGATCGAACAAAAGATCTCCGTCATTGGCAGGCGGGTTCTTTACCACTAGCGCCACCTGATTCTTCCTGATTATGAGATAATTACCTTTTAAAGGACATCTAGGAAGACTAATTTTTATGTACAATTTGGCTGTACAAGGTCTGTATCAGAGTACCACAAGTCAGATTCCTGGTATAGTAAATAAACCTCATTACAAAGAAAAAAAAAAAAACTCCCTTGTAAAAATTCTCTAGTCCATAGAACATTCCAACAAAATACAATAAACACGCTAAAATTTCACAGGGAATTTGAACAGTTCTTTGGAATATGTTTCCCTGGGTTTTGATCCACATTAGTATTACTAAAGAAAGCAACTGAAAACCATTCACACATAAAATGTATTCAAGCAATCCTCAAATATTTTGAGGAACCACCCCTCAACCTGATACTTGGAGTCCAAGGAAATAGAGCCGACTGACTTGGGGCTCCCAAGGCTGTCAAGACAGATCTGGTCACTGAAGAAGAGTCTGTCCCATATGTCACTGTCCAAACACATCTGAGGCAGAGAGAGTCTCTGAGTTTAGGAAAAGGCGGCAAATAAATGTCAGAAAGAATAGTGTCTGGGATGGACTCTTCATACTCAGGAAAGAATCGGGATGTAGAAATGCAGCAGACTCTTGAGATTATAGCTTCACTTCCATCTAAAACTGTGTTCTCCGTGGTCAGTTCATTCCGGAAAATGGTTTTACAAGGAAGAAATTTGGGGTTTTTCTTGAGACTTTTCAGGGGCCTTGTGTGCTGTAAATCTAAAAACAAACATAATGCCTAGATTTTCTAAACATGATGTAATAACCATGGAGCACTCTCCTTTTGTTTTGAAATGAAGTACATTAAAAACATTTTTAATTTAATTGTGTGTGCGTGAGAGAGCTTCCCAAGTGGCACAGTGGTAAAGAATCTGCCTGCCAATGTAGGAGATACAAAGAGACATGGGTTCCATCCCTGGATTGGGAAGATCCCCTGAGGAGGAAATTGCAATCTGCTGCAGTATTCTTGCCTGGAGAATCTCAAGGACAGAGGAGCCTGGTGGGCTACAGTCCATGGGTTTGCAAAGAATCAGACATGACTGAGCAACTAAGCACACACACACACACACATATGTGTGTGTGTGTGTGTATGTATATACATATATATATATAAAACATAAAATGACCACTTTAACCATTTAAAGTGTACAGTTCAGTAAAGTATATTCATATAGTTATGCAACCAATTTCCAGAACTTTTCCATCCTGCAAAACTGAAATTCTGTATCCATTAAACAACAGCTCCCTGGCCTTAGGTTACCTTTTCTATAGCCTCCAATCTTCTCAGCTGAGCATCCAGACATCATGCAGCAAAGACAGGCCATCCCTGTTTTTCCTGTCCAAATTCCTGACCCTCAGAACTCGTGAACACTGTAGAAAGGTTGTTTTATACCACTGAGTGTTGTGGTTTGTTACAAGGCAATAGTAACTGAAACAGATAAGATTGCAACCATTCTCTCTTCATACTGTCCATGCTTGCTCCTTGGAAGGAAAGCTATGACAAACTTAGACAGCATATTAAAAAGCAGAGACATCACCTTGCTGACAAAGGTCCATATAGTCAAAGCTGAGGTTTCTCCAGTAGTCATGTACAGATGTGAAAGTTGGACCATAAAGAAGGCTAAACACTGAGGAACTGATGCTTTTGAACTGTGGCACTGAAAGAGACTCTTGAGAGTCCTTTGGACTGCAAAGAGATCAAACCAGTCGATCCTAAAGGAAATCAACCCTGAATATTCATTGGAAGGACTGATGCTGAAGCTGAAGCTCCAATACTTAGGCCAGCTGATGCAAAGAGCTGACTCGTGGGAAAAGACCCTGATGCTGAGAAACATTGAAGGCGGGAGGAAAAGGGGATGACACAGGATGAGATGGCTGGATGGCATCACTGACTCAATGGACAAGAGTTTGAGCAGGAGACAATGGAGAACAGAGGAGCCTGGTGTGCTGTAGTCCATGGGGTCGAAAAAGAGTCAGATACGGCTTAGGGACTGAACAACAACAACAAGTTTCATTCTCTGGATTTTCCTTTGCCCACTCCAGGGAAGCCTCTGTGTCTCCTTTCAGAGACGTAGACTTTTCTAGAACCCTATCACTCTTTTGCAGATTAGATGCCAAGGATGGAAAGGAAGGAAAAAGAGTGTCTGGGGTGGGGGAGGTGGTTTTGTAGAAGGAATGGGAAAAAGTTAAGAATCCCCAGACTAGAAAACTAGAGCAGGGGCAGAGGTGAGAACTTACAGCCCAGCACCAAGCACCCCCTCACGGCCACGGAAGGGGTCAGACCTCGATAGGGGAGGCCGATGCCGTGCATGGAGAGACGGGACCCCAGGCGCAGAGCACAGCATTGATGAGACCTCTATGCACAGCCATATGAAGTAGCAGAAGGAAGAATGGGCTTCTCAGGGGACCAGGACCAACCAAAGATCAGCTCCCAGGACACCAATCTTTGTACACGAGACCCCCAGGACAATATATATATTGCTATATAATGAAGGTACCCCAAAGTGACTGAGTTTTTTTTTTGCCAACCTGATAGGGTGCTGGCTTGAAGTTTAATTTGGTATAAGGAACCTGTTTTGTGGCAGATTGTCAATACTTCCAATGTGAAATTCGTGGACATTAGACCTTGAAAAGTAAACAAATAAATGCACAGGGATGATAGAAAAAGGAAGCTCTGGATCAACCAGAAACTGTGGAGAATTTCTTCACGTTAGAAAGTTTAGGCAAGAATAGATTGAAGAGGAAAAAGTACAGCCCAGGACGAAGGTGGGAGAGTTCTGCTAAAAAGCCTGAGGGTCCCCCAGACTGAGACGGGGTGGAACCCGGCAGGAGGAGAGGGCAGCTCAGAACCAGAAAGGTGAGATGAGCCGGCTGGGTGTCCGAGCATCCAGCCTCCTCCCTGGGTGTGGGAGCCAGCAGCCGTGGTGTGGTCCTCACTTCCCGCAAGGCAGCGGGCACAGAAACTCTGGGAGCGAGAAATGTGCAGTGTCCTGGGGTGCCTTAAAGACCACCTTATCCTGACACATCACAGAAGCCCCTGCCACGCTTGCTAACAACAGTAAGTACGAGCCTTAGTGGCAGTCCCCACACCTGCTTGGCCAGTCTGCATAATTTGTCCTGTGTCTGTTTTAGTCGCTTGGTCATGTCCAACTCTTTGTGACCCCATGGACTCTAGCCCACCAGGCTCCTCTATCCATGGGTTTCTCCAGGCAAGAATACTGGAGTGGGTTGCCATTTCCCTCTCCAGGGGATCTTCCCGACCCAGGGATCAAACCCGGGTCTCCCACATTGCAGGCAGATTCTTTACCATCTGAGCCACCAGGGAAACATCATTTGTTACAGATGCTGTAACAAGGAATCTTAATATTAGGGAACATAATTAAGAATCAAATATCTGGGGAGAGCCCACATCATAGGATGTGGAGGAAAAAAGGAAAACTAAAGAAGCAGATTAAATAGTGTGATCACAGAAGGATTTTTTTTTTAAGACAACTATATCAAAGCTTTAAGGAAACAATGTGGGCGAATGAAGAGACAGAACCAATAAAAGCTACGAGGCATTAAAATTATAGTTATTGAGTTGAAAACTTAATATGATGGGTAAAAAAGAAAAAACAGAACAGGCACAGCTAAGGAGCAAATCATTTGGGAAATGGAGCCACAGAATTTGCTCAAAAGACAAAATTAAGAGGCTTAATAATGGAATAAATCTAGTTCCTGCATCCATATAATAGGGATTACAAGAGCCCAGAGACTGAACAACAATAAGAGAAAATAAAATTTAAAGAAATAATTAATTAGAAATTTACAGAACTAAAGTAAGACATGGGGTCTCTGAAAAAAAAACAAAACACTACTCACTACCCAGCAGGATAAATTTTTAATTAATCAGATACAACTAAGAATACAGAAAGGTTCATCGTACCCATGTAGCGTAACTACTGGGACCAAGAATTAAGACCACCTGTTCCAACAGGATTTATTTTTCCCAGGAAATCCTTGCCCAGAAAGATAAGACAGTAAATCAGCAGATAATTGTTGCTTACCTCAGGAAGTTCCTGAAAACCAAATTGTCTGGGCAAACGGTTTGTACATCTGGGCAAACGATTTTCCTCTCTGGACAATCGTGTCTACATCTGAGCAAACAGCTCATTTATCAGACAGTTTACGTATCAGTTTTGGCTTTGTGCTTCGGTGTGTCCACTAAACTTAAGCAACTAGTTAGGAGCTTCACCCAGTCCCAATCAGTTCCCTGGCCTTGAAAGAGCTGTCCTAAATTCCTAAATCACATGAGCCCTGACCCCCCGACCCACCCAACAAATCCTGTAAATATCTCGCCCAAATTTTCTCCTTCTGAGACATTGCTAAGATCTTCTCAAAGTGATGATCTCTTACTGCTGTAGGGTTTTTTGTTTGTTTGTTTGTTTTCAATTTGTTTTGTTTTTGTGGCCACACCACTCACCAGCTCCCCAACCAGAGATCAAACCCACGCCCCCTGCTTTGGAAGCATGGTGTCTTAACCACTGGTCCCTGCATAAGTTTAATAAACACCTCTGCTTTATCAAAAACTTGCTTGCAATAGACAATTTGGGGGAGCAAGGTGGCAGTTGCAAATCCATGAGGAAACCATTGAAATGAAAAGAGAACCCTAAGACCGTCTACAGAGGCGTACACTGGTCATCTACAAGGAAAAAGAATGTGGGTGACCTCAGGCTTCATGACGGCGGCAGTGGCACCGGGAGACATTGGAGCAGTTCTCTCCAATTTGTAAAGGAAAATAACTTGGAACCTAAAATTCTATATCCTTTAAAACCGAGGTCAGCAGACGATGGCCAATGGACCAGCCACCTGTGTTCATTAATAAAATTTTATTGGAACATGGGCATACCTATTCAGTTATGCGTTGTCTTTATACACATAGACATATAAGGACAAAGCATAGGAAGACTGTGTATATACAAAAACAGTCAGGGCCTGCTTTTGCGTAAAGGGGCAGCGCTGAGTAGTTGTAACTGAAAACTTACGCAAACTTAAAACACTTATTTGGACCATTAAAAAAAAGAGTGCTGACACCTTCTTTAGCATAAAGACACGTACAGGTATAAGCTCTCAAAGTTTGCTACCCAATGACCTTTTTGGGAAGAACTGTTATGAAAATTAGGGGTGTGGGGAGAGGGAGGCTCCAGGAGAAATAGGTGAGATTTATAAAGAAACAAATCAAACACAGAAGTAAAATGTACCGTTACATTTAAAAAGTATTAAATAACTGGGAATTCTCTGGCAGTCCAGTGATTAGGACTCCGTAAGGATTTGATCCCCAGTTGGGGAACTATGTACGGCTCTTCTGTGTATTCCTGCCACCTCTTATTAATATCTTCTGCTTCTGTTAGGTCCATACCATTTCTGTCCTTTATCGAGCCCATCTTTGCATGAAATGTTCCCTTGGTATCTCTAATTTTCTTGAAGAGATGTCTAGTCTTTCCCATTCTGTTGTTTTCCTCTGTTTCTTTGCACTGATCACTGAGGAAGGCTTTCTTATCTCTTCTTGCTATTCTTTGGAACTCTGCATTCAGATGCTTATCTTTCCTTTTCTCCTTTGCTTTTTGCTTCTCTTCTTTTCACAGCTATTTGTAAGGCCTCCCCAGACAGCCATTTTGCTTTTTTGCAGTTCTTTTCCATGGGGATGTTCTTGATCCCTGTCTCCTGTACAATGTCACAAACCTCTGTCCATAGTTCATCAGGCACTCTATCTATCAGATGGACAGGGAGGCCTGGCGATTCATGGGGTCGAAAAGAGTCGGACACGACTGAGCGACTGAACTGAGCTGAACTGAATTGGAGAACGAAGATCCCACATGCCTTGCAACAAGGCCAGAAAAAGAAAAGAAGAAAAAAAAATAGTATTAAATAAGTAAAAGTTTTAAATAAAATGTCCATACAGTGTTGAATTCCATGGAGGCAGGGGAGATTGGAAGCAGGAGAACTAAAAAGGGCAATAAAGTTCTTTCATTTTTGGTGGGAGTGAGGAGGCCTGAGGATAAAGATAATTCCAGAAAAAGTTTATTCATTCTAGATTATTTATAGATGATTATTCATTTTAAGCAGTGTTAAATACTAATGGGTAAGTATTAGAAGATTAGAGGTAAGGTGAACTTACCTCTTACTACTTACAAACTTACAGAAGGGGGAAAATGAAAATATATATATATCGATTAGCTCAGTTAAGGGCACACAAATTAAGACAGTAGGACTAAACCCAAACGTATCAGTGAAGTCAATAGTTATGATTCGGTTACTTTTAGCTCAATTTCCTATTGATTACCTGCATGCTTTGTGCTGGCATTACTAGAGACACTAGAAACACAATTAGCAGATCTCATGAAGCTTGAAGCATGTGTGCTAAGTCGCTTCAGTCGGGTCTGACTCTGTGTGACCCTATGGTCTGTAGCCCACCAGGCCCCTCTGTGGATGGGATTCTCCAGGCAAGAATACTGGAGTGGGTTGCCATGCCCTCCTCCAGGGGATCTTCCCAACACAGGGATCGGAAGCTTATGTCCCACTAAAGAAACAAACCGTAAACCAATATGTATGTAATATAACCTCAGATACAGGTGCTATTTTAAAAGTAAATAAACCAGAGTAGAGGACTGGAGAGTGATGTAAGTTGGTCACCTTGGAGGCTACTTCATGGGTCCAGGCAGTATGTGGCGGGAGCCTGATTAGCGTGGTTTTTGTGGAAGCAATGTCAAGTATGGGTGGAGATGGTGAAGGATAAAGACGAGAGGACTTGCTGATAGAATCTACTGAAGAGGGAAGGGTCAGGGCATACGACAAGGAGCATTCAGTTTTGTGTTAAAACACATACAGACAAGCATATAATCAACTGTCTTCAGTTTACAAAAGAAGTGGCTATGGACGCCAAGCGGATCCACCCACGTCCTTTTCCAGCTGGTGCATCCACCCCCACTGTGAGTGTTGGTTCTCAGGCTGCCTCCCTTCCCTGCGGAACTGCTGATGGCAGCTGCTCGTGTGAGTGGGTATCCAAGCAAAAAACCCTCCATGTACCAAATGGAAGAGACTTCTCTAAAGATCAATAGGAATACACACACACACACACACACACACACACACACACACACACACACGTCCCATAGGGCTCCCTGGCTTTCCTGCATTGTACACACTTCTGTTAACTGTTTGCTTGTAAGAAAGTAAGGATTTTGAGCCCTGTTGGGACACTGAATTTACACCTGGAGTGGAAAGGCACGGTGAGACTAAAACATTTCTTATCTCTGCCGCCTCTAATACCCCAGACCATTGTCAAAGCCATATATTGTCTTGAAGAAGAGTTCTCAGGAGAGCAAAGCAGAGCTTTTGTAAGAAATACTGAATGCAAAAAAAGGGGGGGCTTTTTCTCCTTATTTTTAAGTATAAGCAATTCTTTCCAGCTGCTCTCAATAGTTGTACCCTAGGATATTCCAGTAGCTAGAAAGAAAAACATTCAAATAGTGAAAACTGCAAGTGCTGTGATTTTTTTAATGCAACTGAATTTTTTCTGAAAATACATTTTTTCAGCATGTTTCTGACAAAACTCACAAATGAAGTTTTACATTATTTCTTGCAGATCAAGGCAGTTACAGAATTTCACGAAATCATACTACAAAATTTTTATTCCAACTATAGTCACGTCTCAGACTAGTTCATAGTTGAAGTTTTCTTTACAGTTCTCTAGTTCCTATTAAAAGAAATAACAATGAAATTGATGCTGCACCCAGTCTCGTTTAGCCAACATCTTCAACTATTGGATTCACTTCCTATTGCTGCTGTAACAAGTTTACATAAATTTAGTGGCTTAAAACAGGGCAGACTGATCATCTTATCATCTGTATCATCTACAGTGTATGTGTGCTAAGTCGCTTCAGTCCTGTCTGGCTCTTTGGGACCCCATGGACTGTAGCCCACCAGACTCTTCTGTCCATGTGATTCTCCAGACAACACTGGAGCAGGTAGCCTTTCCCTTCTCTAGGGGATCTTCCCAACCCAGGGATGGAACCCAGGTCTCCCTCTTTACTGTCTGAGTCACCAGGGAATCTGGGTTCTTTCCCACTAGGCCATCTGGAAAGCCCCTATATCATCCAAAACAGGTCTCACAGCATTAAAATCTAGGTGTCATCAGAACTGAGTTCCTTCTGGTAGCTCTAGGGGAAGAACGGGTTTCCTTGCCTTTTTCAGCTTCTAAGGACTGTTCATGTGCTTTGACTCACGGCCCGATCATTTATCTGCAAAGCCAGCATTATCGGGTAGAGTCCTGAGGCTGCCATCTCTCTGGTTTCTCTCTCTTCTGCCCCCCTTCCTCTTATGAATCACCTTTGTGATTACACAACCCACCTGGATAATTCAGGATCATCTCAAAATCAGGCAATTACAAATTTAATTCCTTCTGAAACCTTAACTCCCCTTCACCATGTAACCTAGCATCCACACAGGTTCTGGAGATTAAGAGTGGCCACTGATGGGTAGCCAGTATTCTGCCAATCCATGTACTAAAAAACGACCCCAACAAAATGGACTTTTATGATTAACAATTATTTATCAAAATGTGCAGTATACTATTGCTTTGCTCAATTACATTCTCATTTAAATTATAACTAAATATAGAATAAACTTCTTGTCCCTAAGAGCCTGAGAGTCATAGGAAAAAGATTTTCAATCAGTAGGCGTAATTTTATTTGTTGCTGTTGCTATTTAGCCACTAAGTCATGTGCCAGCTCTTTTGAGACCCCGTGGACTGTAGCCCAGCAAGCTCCTCTGTCCATGGGATTTCCCAGGCAAGAATACGGGAGTGGGTTGCCATTTCTTTCTCCAGGGGACCTTCCTTACCCAGGGATGGAAACTGCATCTCCTGTATTGGCAGGTGGATTCTTTATCACTGAGCCACCTGGAAAGCCCCATAATTTTATTACAAACATGTATAATAGGGTGAACAATAAAGATTCTAAAGCATAAAATTGCATTACATTAGGATAAAATTCAGTGTGAAAATGAAATGGAAATGCAAGTCGAGGAGAAAGAGAAAATAAGGGTTTTCCCAATGTTTAAGGAAGATTTGTGTGTGTGTTTGTAAAGGATGATGGTGTTTATCAAATCATTATATGACATTTAGGTTCCATTGAAACATTCTGAAGTGTGATTAATAGGTTTGCCTTAAAACGTTGATACCACTGAGCCTCAAAACCTGATTTTGAATAAAAGGAACCAAACTATATATTCCATTCATAAAACATTCAGAAATAAACAAACTGACCAGTGGTGTGAGAAGTTAGGATAGCAGTTCCTTGGGGTGGAGCAGAGAGTGACCGGAAGGGCCCAGGGGTCACTTATGTAAAGGCACAAATTAGGACCTGTTAGTTTTCCTGTTTGAAATTCAGTCTAGTTATTTTTCAAGAAATCCCATTTCATTATTTATAGATATAGTGGATATGCTCCCTGAAATCTTGCTTGTTTCAAAACATTTTACTCCCAAAAGAAATATGTTCTAGCCCTTTTCTCTCTAAGCCCAGGTAACAGAAACACAAGAATTCCTGTAACAAAGATTTAATGTTTCCCAACCTCCTCGTCATTCCTACTGTGCTTTCAACTCCTACTCAGTGCATTTCCCTAAGGGAGTCTGACTTCTTATCCATTCACAAATGGAATCCTGACACAAAGAGCAGCTGCAGAATCTGTCAGAAGAAAGAGGGACAGAAAGAGCAAAGAAATCAGCACACAACTGGAAACAGACATGCTTCGGGACACCACCTAGCAGCCGGGTGGCTAGATAACAGAACCATCGCCCCGGCTTGGTTTCCTCTCCCCAAGACGTGAGTGTTTCCATTCACACAGACCACCCTGAACCTATACACACACAACGTGAGGTTACTTGTAGGCATTGATTCTCAGGTCTCTCCATTTTTGTTAACTTCCTGTAAGTATCACATTTATACGTGAGCTACAGTCCACAGACTCAGGTGCAAGAAGCACCCCATCTCTATATAAATCAGCCTGATTTCTGATTCCAATGCCAATGATGTAAGGCTGGTAGAAAAATGTAAACTCATCCACTTTCAGAGTTTCCAGACAGTTCCCTGGAGCTATCGAAAGGTTATGGAGGGACTGCCCTGGTGGTCCAATGACTAAGATTCCACGCTCCCAATGCAGGGGGTGGGGGTGGGGTCACAGTTCGATCCCTAGTCAGGGAACTAGGGCCTCATGCTGCAACTAAGAGTTCACATGCCACAGCTAAAGATCCCACGTGCTGCAACTGAGACCCGGCATGGCCAAATAAATAAATTTAAATTAAAAAAAACAAACAGAAAAGCTATGGAGGTTTGCCATGGTTCTGGGACTGGCCCTCTGGACAAGCATTGGTGGGGGGTTGGGGGGGTGGTTCACCCAGATTATGGCTGAGACAGCCTCTTCTCTTTGCAATGTCAGGCTGGCCATGGAGCTCTGCTGCTGCCATCCACATGTAGGGTTCCACCTGCCCACATGAGCTGTGAGGCCACTGCCACTCCCACCTGGGGTCCTCCAGTGCCTCCGGGAAGCCATAAGCAAGACCCTCTCCTCAAAGACCCCCAGCTTCTCCTCTCTTCTTACCAAACTCTTTCTAATCCGTGGTATGCAGTGGCTCAGGTGATCAGGGGGACCTCTATTGCACCTCTCTCTCCTGATTCACCAGATCTTCAAGCAGAATCCTCTTACTGTAAGTTCCCCTCAGGGATTGACAGCCTTATCTCCTCAATGGGTTTGAGTGAGTGAGTGAAGTTGCTCAGTCGTGTCCCACTCTTTGTGACCCCATGGACTGTAGCCTACAATGCGCCTCCGTCCATGGGATTTTCCAGGCAAGAGTACCATTTCCTTCTCCAGGGGATCTTCCCAACCCAGGGATCGAACCTGGGTCTCCCACATTGAAGGCAGATGTTTTACAATCTGAGCCACCAGGGAAGTCCCAATGGGTTTATGTTTTGGAAACAAATCAGTGGGTCACAAGCTTTCTCTGAACAAGGAATATTAGCCTCTGCTGCCTGTCTGAATAAGGAGAATAAAGGGGAGAAACTCGGCTGAAAACCCATAAATATCTCAAAATGGCGTTTAGCCAATAGTAACAAAAACACACAGCCTTTCTCACCCAAACCATAGTTTATGCTCACATCCAACAGACTCCCTGAAGTTTAGATGAACTCCCGTCGTTGCCGTGATTCAAGTTTGTCTTCGAGTCCTGAGCAGGAGGGCAGATCTAAACCGTATGTGCCAGGATTACTCTTTCCCTTCAGAGGTTGTCTCGGCCTTCGTGAAAAGTCTACAAGTTACTTTAGCATTTGGAGAAGGAAATGGCAACCCATTCCAGTATCCTTGCCTGGAAAATCCCACGGACAGAGGAGCCTGGCAGGCTACTGTCCATGTGGTTGCAGAGTCAGACACGACTGAGCGACTTCGCTTTACTTTAGCATTAATGTCCCAGAACGTAAAAGAAGAAGTTACTTAGGAGTGTATGGGGGTTTTTTAGCTGATTGCTGCAGCTCTGCCATTCCCAGTTTTCTCCAATACAGTGAATTACTCTTTCTTTTATTCCCCCATAGTGTGAAATTTTTAGGTATTTTTGGCACTGACTTTATTCTGCCTTCTCTCTGGGGAAATAAATGAAGATCATCCAAAGGAGAACAGGCAAAGACTGTTTATCCAGTGCTTGTTGTAGCAAGAGAATCAGCCACCGCCACTTGCCTCTGGCAGAAACTCAGGGCAGCCAGGGGCTAGGAGAGCCTCAGAGAGAACAGGGAGGGCTCCTCCCTAACTGGAGGCTGTTTGCCTGGGAAGCTGGGGGCGGGCCAACGAGGAACAGGGTTCCCATGTGATTGGTTAGGGTGTCTATTTGGCTTTCTCTGATTGGTAAGTTGGCTTAACGCTCAACATTCAGAAAACGAAGATCATGGCATCTGGTCCCATCACTTCATGGAAAATAGATGGGGAAACAGTGGAAACAGTGTCAGACTTGATTTTTTGGGCTCCAGAATCACTGCAGATTGTGATTGCAGCCATGAAATTAAAAGATGCTTACTCCTTGGAAGGAAAGTTATGACCAACCTAGATAGCATATTCAAAAGCAGAGACATTGCCAACAAAGGTCCGTCTAGTCAAGACTATGGTTTTTCCAGTGGTCATGTATGGATGTGAGAGTTGGACTGTGAAGAAAGCTAAGCTCCGAAGAATTGATGCTTTTGAACTGTGGTGTTGGAGAAGACTCTTGAGAGTCCCTTGGACTGCAAGGAGATCCAACCAGTCCATCCTAAAGGAGATCAGCCCTGGGTTTTCTTTGGAAGGACTGATGCTGAAATTCCAGTACTTTGGCCACCTCATGCGAAGAGCTGACTCATTGGAAAAGACTCTGATGCTGGGAGGGATTGGGGGCAGGAGGAGAAGGGGACGACAGAGGATGAGATGGCTGGATGGCATCACCAACTCGATGGACAAGAGTTTGAGTAAACTCCAGGAGTTGGTGATGGACAGGGAGGCCTGGCATGCTGCGATTCATGGGGTTGCAAAGAGTCGGACACGACTGAGCGAATGAACTGAACTGATTGGTGAGAAGGTGAAAGTAGAGGCCAAAAAAAAAAAAGAAAACTGTCAGGTATGAATCAAGTCCTGGCCATTTGGGGCTGTTCCCTATAGCTGTTATTGTTTGACTTCCTGGACTGGTTCCTAGAAATAGCCTTCTTACTTTGGACAAGTCTAACTTACAGAGAGCAGGCTGGCTTTCTGAACTGGTTACTGTAGATAGTGGACAGTTTTCCTGGGCTGATTGCTGAAGATTTGGGATCAGAATGTTATTTTTGTAAATTTTACACCATAGGTCTGGTTAATGTTCATTTGTATACTGTCTCTCATGTACTGGAGCTGGCTGTTTAAGTTCATGATGATAAGCTCCTTGAGGGCAGACACTAACTCTTTGTATTTCAATGTACAGGGTCTAAGACAAACATATTTTTAAAATAAAATTGAATCCATAGCTAT
The DNA here is from genome assembly GCF_029378745.1 of Bos indicus. NCBI lineage: Eukaryota > Metazoa > Chordata > Mammalia > Artiodactyla > Bovidae > Bos > Bos indicus. The sequence continues at coordinate 80,193,555 of NC_091771.1, read as the reverse complement.
TTGTGGAAGTGAACTGAATACATTTCATTTTCCCTAGTACAGTCATTGGGTTTATTTTTCCCTTTAGCACAAAATTCTAAATGGATGATATCACACAAACTTCCATTTAAAGCAAGGCTCCCCTCCACATGCTAAACCTCCAAATTTCACTTATGACCAATCTGCCCTCAATTACATCTCTGTCCTTCCATCATCTTCCTATATCGTCCCAGGCCTGAGTTCTGTCCAACTTAAGGCAACAGGCCATGAAATGCTGGGTTTGTCCATCAGTATTTTATTGTTGTTAGGAAGTTGAATTTTGTCTACATTTCCCACAATGGCTTAAAAACAAGATGCACTTGTAGTGAACCAACATTTTCTGGGTATAATTTTTTCCTGGAGCATATTTTCATTGAATTATACATTTTTGTGTCTTGATTTTGATTGCCTATGTGAGACTTTCACACCCTTTCTAAGCAAAATAAGATAAGACAGTTTCAGGGACAAAAGAGATGTTTCAGTGACGCTTGAACTGTTTTTCTCTGTATTTTTCTATGTAGACATCCATACCAGAAACCTGACTCTCCTTGACTCTCTCCCTCATTTCCCACATCCAGGCATCAAATTCTGCCATTTTTACTGAAATACTTCAGTTCCCTTCTATTTCTCTCCACTGCCACCACATTAGCATGGCAAGCCACCCTCACCCCCATCCTCAGTTCAGTTCAGTTCAGTTCAGTTGCTCAGTCGTGTCCGACTCTTTGCAACCCCATGAATCGCAGCATGCCAGGCCTCCCTGTCCATCACCAACTTCTGGCATTCACCCAGACTCACATCCATTGAGTCAGTGATGCCATCCAGCCATCTCATCCTCTGTCGTCCCCTTCTCCTCCTGCCCCCAATTCCTCCCAGCATCAGAGTCTTTTCCAATGAGTCAACTCTTCGAAGGGGGTGGCCAAAGTACTGGAGTTTCAGCTTTAGCATCAGTCCTTCCAAAGAAATCCCAGGGCTGATCTCCTTTAGGATAGACTGGTTGGATCTCCTTGCAGTCCAAGGGACTCTCAAGAGTCTTCTCCAACACCACAGTTCAAAAGCATCAATTCTTCGGCTCTCAGCCTTCTTCACAGTCCAACTCTCACATCCATACATGACCACTGGAAAAACCATAGCCTTGACTAGACTAACCTTTGTTGGCAAAGTAATGTCTCTGCTTTTGAATATGCTATCTAGGTTGGTCATAACTTTCCTTCCAAGGAGTAAGCATCTTTTAATTTCATGGCTGCAGTCACCATCTGCAGTGATTTTGGAGCCCAAAAAAATAAAGTTTGACAGTTTCCCCATCTATTTTCCATCAAGTGATGGGACCAGATGCCATGATCTTCGTTTTCTAAATGTTGAACTTTAAGCCAACTTTTTCACTCTCCTCTTTCACTTTCATCAAGAGGCTTTTTAGTTCCTCTTCACTTTCTGCCATAAGGGTGGTATCATCTGCATATCTGAGGTTATTGATATTTCTCCTGGCAATCTTGATTCCAGCTTGTGCTTCTTCCAGCCCAGCGTTTCTCATGATGAACTCTGCATATAAGTTAAATAAGCCCCATCCTAGACATATCCTAAATGCATCCTGGTTGGTCCCCTGACTCCAGTCTACTTCCCACCCTCGCAAAGAGGATTTTTCTACAATGAAATGTAGACATAGCATTACTCTGCCTATAGCCTATAATGGTCCCCCACCGCTTGCCAAATAAACCAAAATTTTAGCCATGATCTTGGTGATTGGCACCGACCCAGAACCACCTCTTTGGTCTCTTCTCCACACCCCCAGAAGCACCCAGCTTCAGCCACAATGGGACTGAGTGCTGTTCTCTAAAACAGGGGTCCCCAACTTCTGGGATCTAATGCCTGATGATCTGAGGAGGAGCTGATGTAATAATAACAAAGTGCACGATATGCCCGAAATAATACGCCCGAAACCATCCCTCCCACCCCCAGTCTGTGGGAAAATTTTCTTCCACGAAACCGGTCCTGGGTGCCAAAAAGGTTGGAGACCACCACGAAAGACCCAGAGTCTCTTGCTCACTTGTCTTTGCCCAGCTCTTCTATTTAACTTCATAGTTCAGATTCACGACTAGTCTTCCTGACTCCCTTTCCCCAAGTCTGAGTTCTGTGTGTTTTTTAGTTCCTAGTCTTTGCAAAGTCCCTGAGGCAGGAAAGGCAGTCATCACATTTCTTTGATTCAGTAATAAATGGATCCATAGCTCACTGTCATCCTATCATCTAGGCCAGGAACTCAACAGACCTTTTCCTCTGACCCCTAACTTTCCCTTCCACGTCCAATCACACCTTGGAAACTCCACACCTTGGAAACTCCTTTCCTAGAGGGGAAACCCCTGAATCGTGGTATTTGCCAGTTTCTGTACTGTAAATTCTTCTACCCAGGACCAGCTACATAATTTCTAGGGCCCTGTGCAAAATTAAGATATAGCGTTGCTTGTTTAAACATGATTCCGAATTTCAAGACAGCAGCAAGAGAGCATTAAACCAAGCACAGTACGTGCCTGCGAGCTAACTCCCTTCAGTTGTGTCTGACTCTCTGTGATCTCATGGGCTTAGCCTGCCAGGCTCCTCTGTCCATAAAATTCTCCGGGCAAGAATACTGGAGTGGGTTGCCATGCCCTCCTCCAGGGGATCTTCACAACCCGGGGATCAAACCTGTGTCTCCTGCAGCTTCTACAGTGCAGGCGGATTCTTCACCACTGAGCCACCCGGGAAGCCCCTCTCTATACATATTTGAACTAAAATTCACGTACCTAAAATTCACCATCTTGAAGAGTACAATTCAGTGGCATTTAATACACTTGTGTTCACCATCATTTCTGTCCTGTCCCAAGACATTTTCATGACCCCAAAAGGCAACGCTGTACCTTAAAAAGCAGACACTCTCCATTCCCCTCCCCCCAGTCCCAGGCAACCACAATCGGCCTTCTGTCTCTTTGGATTTATCTATTCTGGATGTTTTATATCAATGGAAGCATACAATCCATGCCCTTTGCGCCTGGCTTCCTCCCCTTAGCCTCAAGCTTTCAAGGTTCATCCATCCACACTCACCTGTGTCCATGCTTCATTCCTTTGCCTGGCTGAGTCCTATTCACTTTACGGATCTCACTTTACGGATAGACCATATCCGTGAGTCCGCTCATCAGGTGACAGGCATTTGTGCTGGTTCCACCTTCTAGCTTATATGAATGATGTTGCAATAAGTTTCTGTGTGAACACATTTTCATTTCTCTTTGATGTACATCTAGGAGTGCAATTGCTGGATCATAGACTTATACTATATCCAAATTTTTTAGTGAATCTTCTCTCAAAAGGGACTGATGTAAGGTATGCTCAATCTGATTGAAACACGCACGTGGGAAGAGAGACCTAGAATGGGCTTTCCAGTAACCCCCCGAGCGCTCCCTCCTCTTTGCAGCCGAGTGAGACCTCCAGGTACCAGACTAAGCTGGACTGAAATCATTTATTTCACATCTGAAACCTTGATTAGCCTACAATTCCCCTTGAGTCGGGGCCACACTTCATCTGTGTAACCTGAGTGTTTAGCATTTAGCACTGTGTCTAGCACATAAGGGTCAGCGAGTCTAAATCAATTTATGAATAATTTAATTAGGGCATTCATTCCTTCTGCAGTTTGGTCCTTCTTCTCTAAAACAAGAGAGTCAGAGAGCTGCTGCTAGGACATTAGCACTATCATCCAACAGGAGGAACAAGTAAATTCGGAGAGAAAGAAACCCCAGGTGCCCCAACAACGATGGTGATACCTCCACTTTAGGATGGTCCACTTAACTGGTGTGTAGGTTGGAAGTAAGCACCTTTGGGTATTTCCCATTTCGTAGTTCCAGGGCTCATTATCCCAAGCAAAATACAGTCTGAGATTAACACTGACACTAAAGCACAGTATCGTATCTGATAAAAATGATTTCAGTGATACACTGGTTATATTGCATCGTTACTGATCAGAATTTCTGGGTCTACAAGTTCACCCATTCTGCCTCTGCAAACTGATGAGTGTCTCCTAGGAGCATGAAGAAGGACACAGTTCATCTTTTAAATATGCAGGAAACTCAGCCCCAGTATTAAATGTAGCCATCTAAGAGCTCAGTCGGAGAAGGCAATGGCACCCCACTCTAGTACTCTTGCCTGGAAAATCCCATGGATGGAGGAACCTGGTAGGCTGCAGCCCATGGGGCCGCTAAGGGTCAGACACGACTGAGTGACTTCACTTTCACTTTCATGCATTGGAACAGGAAATGGCAACCCACTCCAGTGTTCTTGCCTGGAGAATCCCAGGGACAGGGGAGCCTGGTGGGCTGCTGTCTATGGGGTCACACAGAGACAGACACGACTGAAGTGACTTAGCAGCAGCAGCAGCAGCAGCAGCAAGAGCTCAATTCTCTGCAATGGACTGCTGGACTGACATTACATGTTATCTGAATGCAGTGCCTGCCACTGAAGAACCTAGAAAAGAAGGCAACACACGGCTCTGTGTTAACTTACTGTCACTGCAATGAGATTTTTCTTTTCTTTTTCCCCCTGTAAACTCTCCCTTGATGTTGAAGAGCCAGGGCTAAAAACGATCAAACACCAATTAAGTCATAGCAATCTAAGAATTAGGAAAGATGATGACCTGGAAAGGACTGTCTGCACCTGAAAGATAAATTGAGAACATGCAGGGGAAGGAAATATTAATTCCGGGTTAAAATGTAGGACTTCAGTGTGGCGGGCCATAATCAGAGACTGAATTCACCATGTCCTTCTACATCAGCCCTTCTCTCTGCATTTCCCATCACTGTGCCTGGTGCCTCGTCTCTCCAGAGACGCTAAGACTCAGGACTTGGCATCAGTTTTGATGCCTTCTTCTCTCTCATCCTGGGAGTCGGTTTCCATATCAACCAATCCAGCTTCCGGAACCCCTCACGTGCACCTCGTCCCTCACTGCCTGCTGCCACATCCTACAAATTATTTGAAGCCTTCAGTAACTCGGGATAATTAAAATAGCCTTGGAGCCAGCTTATTGCCTCCAGCCTCCTTCCTGCTTTGCCTGGCATTCAAAGCCATCTGTAACATGGTCCTGACTCACCTTTCTTCTCTGCAGTTAAAGTGAGCTATGCTTCTTCCCTGCACACATTCCTAACATCTCATGTGGGGTTCACATGAGATGAGAATTCACATGCAGGTCACTTGCTGAGGGACCTAGACAGGGGAGGGGAACAGCCTGGAAGAGGGGTGATTTCCGACACAGGGGAGCAGAGGGAAGACTTGGGGAGCTCTGTGTGAGGAGACAAAGCTGCTGTGGGAACCCCCGGACAGGGCTCTCAGAGTCCCAGGGACAGAGCTGTTGGAGGCAAAACACACCACTGTTTGTATAGGGGGCGGGGGTGGGGTGGAAGAAGAGAAAAGATGGAGGCCCCGGGAGGATTCGGGTGGATGATGACAGAGCCTGCTTTACCCACTTCCCTGCCTGGCATCCTACCCAAGTCACTAGGCAAGGCCTTCCCATCTCCACCTGCCCAAATCCTGACCAGTTTCACAGCTCAGATCAAAAATGTCAACAAGCCAACACATGAGTGCGCATACACACACACACACACACATACACACACACGCACATAAAGAGAGACGTGGACCCAGCCAGCCCTGGTGATCAGCTGAGTGGTCTGGAAATAGAACAGTTCCGGTCTCAGCCAGAGACACGGGCGTCTGAGGTACAAGGGGGAGCGGGCGGCCCAGCAGGGGTCCTTATAACAAAGGAAATTTGGAGTCTTCCCTGGTGGCTCAGTGGTTGAGAATCCACCCACCAATGCAGGAGACACAGGTTCGATCCCTGGTCCAGGAAGACTGCTTATGACATGGAGTAACCTAGCCCGTGCGCCACAACTATTGAGCCTGTGCTCTAGAGCCCAGGAGCCACAACTCCTGGGCCCATGCAACTTAGAGTCTGTGCTCCGCAACAAGAGAAGCCCACACATCACAGCTAGAGAGGAGCCCTTGCTCGCTGCAACTAGAGAAAAGCCTGCACGCAGCAAAAGACTCAGCACAAACTAAATAAATAAATAATTTTTTTAAAAGGCAAAGGAAAGGAAATCTGAACATGCAGAGACCCCAGCAGCGTGCACAAAGACCACAGGACAGTCTGCAGCCGCGTGCAAGCCACGGAGAAAGGTCTCGAAAAAAGCAAAGTAGCTGACACCTTAATCAGACTTGCAGCCTCTAGAGTCATGAGAAAATAAATGTCTGGTTTAAGCCCCTCAGTCTGTGGTATTCTGCTCTGGCAGCTCCAGCAAACCAACAGAGCAGCCTTTCTTACTTGCCTGGGAGTTCCTCACAGCCTGCAGGACGTGGCTTGAAACGTGTCCCCACAGTATGACCATCTTCATCTTCCCACCCAGGATGCCAGAAATCAGGGTGCTAAAGTCCACGGATGTCCCTTCCTGTGGGAGAGACTCACAGGAAAACAGAGCATCCATCAACAACAGAGATAACACGAGTGTCCATTAAGATCTGAGCATAACCCCCGCTGTTGTGTGATTGAGGGAAGACACCAGAGGCGTTGGTTCTTCCAGACCAGAGGCTGGCTCAGCTTGATAAAGTGAATATGTTAGCACTTAAATCAGCTCTGATGGTTGGTCTAAAAGGAATCACGCAAGCATTAGGCACCAATGATGTACTGTCCAATTGCAACCTCTCCTGTTGATAAAGGCAGGACCTGCTGGAGCAGAGAGTGAGTGAGATGGAGTTGATGGATTTACTATGAGTTTTGTTGCCAATGTTTAGAGCTATAATCTTTTTCTACTTTTTTTTTTTTTAAATACACTGCTGCACTTCATGGAAATCTGATAACATTCTGGCAGGTCTTAAGAAAGGGACTGAATAATCTTGGCTTACTTAGATTAATTGCCTGCTGTAATTATCTGGAGAATGTCTTCATCCTTATTTTTCTTTTTTTTTCTCAGTTCTTGCCTTTCAGAGTTTTTATCAGCGGGCGATATGTTCGAGACTGTTGGGATGGTGGAAGAGAGAAAACAATTACTAAGACACTTGTGACTCTAAAGACACTTGCCTAAACTTCTTCCCCTCTTCGTGTACCTCTGGGCCCCCAGGACCCACCTCCAGGGAAGCCAGCATCACCTCTGAGAGACATAGGGTTCAATTTGCAGCTGGAGAAATGAAAAGGAGGCTGGTCTGTGGTGGAGGTGACTTAAGGTGGAGGATTCCGACATGTGGAAAAGACGGGAAAGTTACAAATGGGAGGGGCTACCCTGGTAGCTCAGTTGGTAAAGAATCCGCCTGTAATGCGGGAGACCCCAGTTCAATCCCTAGAGAAGGGATCGGCTACCCACTCCAGTATTCTTGGACTTCCCCGGTGGCTCAGACAGTAAAGAATCCACCTGCAATGTAGGAGACTTGGGTTCAATCCCTGGGTTGGGAAAATCCCCTGGAGGAGGGCATGGCAACCCACTCCAGTATTCTTGCCTGGAGAATCCCATGGACAGAGGAGCCTGGTGGGCTGCAGTCCTTAGGGTCGCAAAGAGTCAGAAACAATGGAAGGAAGTAAGCAGCAGCAGCAGGATATCATGGGAAGGAGAAGTTTAATCAGAAAGAAGAGAAAGAAAAGAGGAGTTGTGGGTTGAATTGTGACCACCCACCCCAAACACACGTTGAAATCCTAATCTCCGTACCTGTGAACATGGTCTTATTTGGAAATAGCAATTTATTTGGAAGTTGCTCAGTCATGTCTGACTCTTTGTGATCCTATGGGCTGTAGCCCAAAAGGCTCCTCTATTCTTGGAATTCTCCAGGCAGCATACTGGAGTAAGTGGCCATTCCTTTCTCCAGGGGATCTTCCCGACCCAGGTATTGAACCCAGGTCTCCCACATTGCAGGCGGATTCTTTACCATCTGAGCAACCAGGGAATAGGGTCTTTGCAGATGTCATCAGGTTAAGATGAGGTTACACTGGAGTGGCTCAGCAGTAAAGAATGTGCCTGCACATGGAGGAGACATAAGAGATGTGGGTTCAATCCCTAGGTTGGGAAGATCCCCTGGAGGAGGGCATGGAACTCACTCCAGCATTCTTGCCTGGGAAATCCCACAGACAGAAGAGCCTGTTGGGCTACAGTCCACAGGGTCACAAAGAGTTGGACACAACTGAAGCAACTGAGCGAAGCTCCCATATTGGAGTAGGATGGGTCCTAATCCAACAAGACTGGTATCCTTATAAGAAGAGGAACATTTGTTTCCGTTTTTATTTTACTATTGGAGAATAATGCTTTACAATGCTTCCTGCTGTAGGAAGAGGAACATTTGGATACAGTCAGTCACAGAGGGAAAAGACGGTGATGAGAAGGCAGAGGAAGAGACTGGAGCGATGCTGCTACAACCCAAGGAAAGCCTGGAGCCATCAGAAACCGGAAGAGGCGACAATGGATCCTCCCCTGGAGGCTTCAGAAGGAGCCAATGACTTGATTTTGGACTTCTGGCTTCTACAACTACAAGAGAATATATTTCCATTGTTTTAAGCCCCCGGTTTGTGGTACTTTGTTATCATGGCCCCGGGAAACAAAAACAAGGAAAGAGTATAAAGAAAGACGTTTCCTACAGGCGCCTGCTTCTAAAGTGGCTGACAAGCTGGGAGCACCGCAAACATGCTTGAATTAACACACTAGGACGAGGGTGACCACAATTGTACACAAGGTGCTCAGAACAAAAATGGGAGAGGAACTAAAGTGAGAACCCATTTCATGTATCTCTTCTTTCTTCCCATCGCCTAGCTCAGTGCCTTTCAGAAAATAGATGTTTAACGGAAGTGTTAATCAACTGATGAATTCATTTCCACCATCAGCTAAAGCTTATTTTTATGGACTCAGGTTGCACAGTTCTGCAATGAGGTAATTTGTTCTCTGGACTTAAAACAGCTATTCCATTGATCTAAAAAAATGACTGGGAATCTCATCATGGATCATTTTATCTCCTGTACAAAGGGATGAAGGAGAGAAGAACCAGGAGTCCAGAAAAGAGGAAGGAGAAGAGGAAGAAAGAGAGGGGAGAGAATAAATTATGAGAAGAAAGAAAAGGAGTTGTTTCAGCCTTAAATGTAGGAGAAGTGATGAGGGCAGCTTACTCATGGTTCATTGATAATTGTAACATTTGTGAAATAAAATTAAACTTTCCTTGCCTCTCAAACTGGCAAAGATGAAATATATTGGTAAAACATATTTGGGGAAGATATGGAGAAATAGATTTCCGTGGACTGTTGCAAGAAATATAAATGGATGTAACCTTTCTAGGAATCTTTGTATATTTTCACTAGCAATCCCACTTCAAGGAATTTATCTTAATATAATAATCACAAAATGTGAAAATGTAGGCATAATGATATTTAGCCTTGTTTATAATGATGAAAATTGGAAGCAACTGACGTGGGCTTCGAAAGGAAAGTAAGCAAATTATGGTACGGACAACCTGATAATCTCCAACCACAGTAAGTGATTTCTAGATCTTAGATTTACATAAATAGAAAGATGCCCATCACAAATTATTGAGTAATGATGTCGGTTATAGAATATGTGTAGTATGGTGGTGGTGGTTTAGTTGCTAAGTTCTGTCCAACTCTTGCATCCCCATGGACTGTAGCCCATCAGGCTCCTCTGTCCATGGGATTCTCCAGGCAAGAATACTGGAGTGGGTTGCCATTTCCTTCTCCAGGGGATCTTCCCAACCCAGGGATCGAACCCGGGTCTCCTGCATTGCAAGCAGATTCCTTACCCACTGAACTACAAGGGAAACCCAATGTATAAATGTATGCTGCTGCTGCTGCTGCTAAGTCACTTCAGTCGTGTCTGACTCTGTGCGACCCCAGAGACGGCAGCCCACCAGGCTTCCCCGTCCCTGGCAAGAACACTGGAGTGGGTTGCCATTTCCTTCTCCAATGCATGAAAGTGAAAAGTGAAAGTGAAGTTGCTCCGTCGTGTCCGACTCCTAGAGATCCCATGGACTGCAGCCGACCAGGCTCCTCCGTCCATGGGATTTTCCAGGCAAGAGTACTGGAGTGGGGTGCCATTGCCTTCTCCGTATAAATGTATAGTATACATTTATTAAAACCGTGTACATATATAGTATATAAAGCATACTTTTAAAAACCATGTACATATATGTACATACAGGTCTGTGTGCACCAATATGGTCACCATTGTGAGGTAGAATTTCTAGTGTTTTGTCTCTTTATTATTCTGCTTCATATTAAATGTTTTATGAAAAGTAACATTTTTAAACATAAAGCTAATTTTGAAAAGAGCTACCAAAACAGCAACAATAACAGCATTTGCAACAGCTCCACATTATACCTAGACCTTTTCTATATCAGCTACTCCTTAGAGATGACAGCATCTCTTCCTTTTATAAAACAAATGCTCTAAAAAAAAAAAAGAAAAAGACACAGTGCACTTTGGCAAACGCTAGAAGAAAACTAATAGAATGTGTGTCATCATTTATTCTCAGTGAGATCATTCTACCCAACTCTCTTGAATGATTCTCCAGAAATAAGAATGACATAATTGTAGGCAGGAAGCCAGAGTTTTCATAACAACAAGGGGGAAAGGAAGGATTCAGTTACCTAGTGGTGACTTGAAACGAGAAGAAAATTAGGCAAAAATGTCACTGACAGCCTTGTAACTGGTTGAGCTACTTTATCAACCTGGAGAAAATCAAGATCCTTATCCATGTTATTTTTCTCATTTCCTGCTTGAGTCATCACCCGCCCTATTCATCAGAAATGTCATTATCTCCTTCTGGAAATCTTCCATATACCTGCCATTTCAGTGCCAAGAATTCAAAGTTGAATTGCTCAGCCCCCAAAGACCAGGCAGAGGAAAACCTGAGTTGTGCAGGTTAAGCCCGGTACCCTCGCTCCATAGAAATCACCATGTTTGATAGATGCCCGGTTGGCAATTAAGGCTTCTTGGTTTCTGACACAACTGTACCCTTGACTAGAGCTTAGGAGATAACACATTTAGTTCAGCCACATGCTCAACCATTTCTCCAGCATGAGTCTTGTCCAGAACATTTAGATTTAGGAAGCCTGCAAATATTTGTGTTGTGCTGAGCCTAGTTCACCAGCCCAGATATCTTCCCTCCTAAACAGATCAATGTAGATGGATAGAGAGGTAGATAGATAGATATAGACAGGCTGATGAATGGATAGATACACGAGTTCCCATTTGAGTCCTAGGTGGGTTTTTCCATCAACAGACTTCAGCTGGGTTGGGGCCACTCCAATTCATCAGAAAAAGTCTGTAGAACATGAAATCTCAATAGTGAATGTGCAGGGGGACTTCCCTAGTCATCCAGGCATTAAGACTCTCTGCTTCCACTGCAGGGGGTGCAGGTTCCATCCCTGGTTAAGGAACTAGATCCCACATGCTACACAGCATGGCCAAAACATTTTTAAAAATTAAAAAATGAACGAACACTGAAAGTGTAGGAAATAAGCCTCAGTCGCTTTCCTCTCACATTTACCTGCCTTCTGACTCAGTAACCATCTCTGCCAAACCACAGGTGCTGTTTGTTTGGGGAACAGAGTCTCAAAGAGCTCCTGTTAAATTACACCAAAAGCTTCTCCAGGGTAATGGATCCCTATTCACCTAACATTCATATCACTAACAGCAGGCTTGGAAGTGACTACCCAATCCCCCACCCCCACAACAAAAGTCTACTCTAAAGAGATTTGTTACAGACAACTTAGAAGAATAGTAGCACCTCAGTCGTGTCCAACTCTTTTGCAACCCTCATGGACTTTAGCCCACCGGGCTCCTGTGTCCATGGAAGTTTGCAGCCAAGAATACTGGAGTGGGTTGCCATGCCTGCCTCCAGGGGATCTTCCCCACCCAGGGATCGAACCCCCATCTCCTGCATATCCTGCATTGGCAGGTGGATTCTTTACCACTTCGCCACCTGGGAAGTTTTTCTCTGTTATAAAATCCTTAATTCTGCCTAACTGGACATCCTATTTAGAAGCTGTCATTTAAACAAAAAGAGGAGGGCAGGGAAGCTGCTTGTATAGCTGCCTTAAAATCCCCTCCTCCGTTTTTAATGTGAGTCAAGACTGACTCTCCTGAATCTGCCCAAATGACTCTAGGGGCATGCTGCACATCAAAATAGTTCAAGAAAATGATTTCTCCCCCGAGTAAGATCACTGAGTGACCTGAGACCTGCACTGGTCATAAAGCTTTTGTATCATTACGTTCAAGCATTCTTATTTTATCTCTGCCTTCGGGACAGAGTTAAAGAATCCGCCTGCCAATGCAGAAGATGCAAGAGACACAGGTTTGATCCCTGGGTTGGGAAGATCCCTTGGAGTAGGAAATGGCAACCCACTCCAGTATTCTTGCCTGGAGAATCCCATAGACGGAGGAGTCTGATGGGTTACAGTCCACCGGGTCACATAGAGTTGGACACGACTGAGCACACACACACAGTATCTCTCCTTTGTATTTTATCAATAAGCATAGAGATTCTTGCAGCTGGGTGACTAACACTGAAACACATAAGACGTCAGTTCAGTTCAGCTCAGTCACTCAGTCGTGCCCGACTCTTTGTGACCCCACGGATTGCAGCACACCAGGCCTCCCTGTCCATCACTAACACCCGGAGTTTACTCAAACTCATGTCCACTGAGTCTGTGATGCCATCCAACCATCTCATCCTCTGTCATCCCCTTCTCCTCCTGCCTTCAATATTTTCCAGCATCAGGGTCTTTTCCAATGAGTCAGCTCTTCCCATCAGGTGCCCAAAGTATTGGAGTTTCAGCTTCAGCATCAGTCCTTCCAATGATATTCAGGACTGATTTCCTTTAGGATGGACTGGTTGGATCTCCTTGCAGTCCAAGGGACTCTCAAGAGTCTTCTCCAACACCACAGTTCAAAAGCATCAATTCTTTGGTGCTCAGCCTTCTTCACAGTCCAACTCTCACATCCATACATGCCCACTGGAAAAACCATAGCCTTGACTAGACAGACCTTTGTTGGCAAAGTAATGTCTCTGCTTTTGAATATGCTGTCTAGGTGTGCTTTCCTTGTGGCTCAGCTGGTAAAGAATCTGCTTGCAATTTGGAAGACCTGGGTTCAATCCCTGGGTTGGGAATATCCCCTAGAGAAGGGAAAGGCTACCTACTCCAGTATTCTGCCCTGACTCTCGCAAAGAGTCAGACAGGCCTGAGTGACTTTCACTTTCACAGGTTAGTCATAATTTTTCTTTCAAGGAGAAAGCATCTTTTAATTTCATGGCTGCAGTCACCATCTGCAGTGATTTTGGAGCCTAAAAAAGAACAGTCTGTCACTGTTTCCATTGTTTCCCCATCTATTTGCCATGAAGTGATGGGACCAGATGCCATGCTCTTAGTTTTCTGAATGTTGAGCTTTAAGCCAACTTTTTCCTCTCTCCTCTTTCACTTTCATCAAGAGGCTCTTTAGTTCTTCTGCTCTTTGTGCCATAAGGGTGGTGTCACCTGCATATCAGAGGTTTTTGATATTTCTCCCAGCAATCTTGATTCCAGCTTGTGCTTCATCCAGCCCAACATTTCTCATGACATACCCTGAATATAAGTTAAATAAGCAGGGTAACAATATACAGCCTTGATGTACTCCTTTCCTTATTTGGAACCAGTCTGTTGCTCCATGTCCAGTTCTAACTATTGCTTCCTGACATCACGGAGAGACTTGGAAAATTAGTGACTGCCACAGCTGAGTCTTTCAAACTTGGAAATAAGATTCAAAAGTAGGTGGCATGTCCTTTTACCGTCATAATGAGTATACTGGGTTGAAAAGTGTCCCCTCCCTGCCTCTCAGAGCCATGCCCTTTCCGGAACCTCGGAATGTGACTGTGTTTGGAAATAGGATCTTTGCAAATGGAATTAGTCAAGATGAGGTCACACTAAAGTACCATGGGACCCTAATCCAGTATGACTGGTGTCCTTATCGAGAGGAAACACAGGGAAACGACAGGCTCACAGGGATGAGCACCATGTGATGACGGAGGCAGAGACTGGGGTGGTGTGTCTACAAGCCAAGCAACACCAAGCATCGCCAGGCACCACCAGCAGCTTGAAGAGATGCTGGTTCCTCACTCACAGCCTCCAGAAGGAACGGGTGGTGGTGACATGCTGATTTCAGACTTCTTTTCTCTTGAACTGTGAGAGAATAAACTTTACGTGGTTTTAAGCCACTCAGTTTATGATAATTTGTTACAACAGCCCTGGGAAGCTAGCACATTGGGGGCATTATTTAACAGACTCAGCCAAGTATTACTGACTTTTTTTAGGGGACTGCCTGTAGCTGCTTTTTCTACTTACTATTAGGTAAGAGTTCCATCACTGTGAATTTACATGTTAATCTGTAGACCTTGCATCTAATCTGTAGACCACTCCACTGGTGATGCAAGTTGTTTCTGTCTGGTCAAAAGGTTACAATTTTACTGTCCTGAATGACATTAACCAATTTTAGCTCAAACTCAGCAAAGTTATATCCGAATGTTTTATATATGTGTTATATCTGGTGGAGATAATTCTCTGTGCCCGTACTGTCCTAGGCATGATGTATACATCAACTCATTTGGCCCATACAACTGTAAAATCAGTAATAATAGCAAACTCCAGGTGGATATTAGGTTCATATAAAATAATCCATGAAAGCATGACACATGCTGAAACATGGTAAGTTGTCAGTGAACTGTTATTATTGTTCACTGTTATGTTAGCATAATATTTATTTTAAATAGAGATTTAAGGTAAGACAGCTGAGATGAAGAGAAGAGGATAAGATGCAGGAAGACAGCAAAGGCTGAGGAAATAAAGATGCAGGTTTTGAAATTCTTGGCCATGTGGGGGCAAGAGAGTGAACAGATAAATCTTGACCTGTTCCTGGCCAGGCTGTCTGACCTCACCTCCCAGCTCTGCCAAGTCCAGCTGTTATATAACTCTGCTGTGTCTCAAGGCCCACATCTATCAGCAGAGGGGTAGTAAGAGTTGATCTACCTTATACAGTAAATAGGTTATACATTAGGGTTTCCCAGGTGGTACCAACATTAAACAACCCACCTGCCAATGCAGGAGACATTAAGAGACAAAGATTTGATCCCTGGGTCAGGAAGATCCCTTGAAGGAGGGCATGACAACCCACTCCAGTATTCTTGCCTGGAAAATCCTATGGACAGAGAAGCTTGGTGGGCTATTTGAGTTAATATATACAACATGCCTAGGATGCTGTGGGCACAGAGCAAGCTGTCTAGGTTAGCTATTTATTTCCTCCTCTAATATCACACTGCTTTCACCAATTATTTTACAATTTAAAGTTTAGGTTCAAATATAACCTCATAGGGTACACAAGCTCTGTGGCTTAATCTATTTCTGCTTTATTGACTATGCCAAATCCTTTGACTGTGTGGATCACAATAAACTGTGGAAAATTCTGAAAGAGATGGGAATACCAGACCACCTGATCTGCCTCTTGAGAAATCTGTATGCAGGTCAGGAAGCAACAGTTAGAACTGGACATGGAACAACAGACTGGTTCCAAATAGGAAAAGGAGCTCATCAAGGCTGTATATTGTCAGCCTGTTTATTTAACTTATATGCAGAGTACATCATGAGAAACGCTGGACTGGAAGAAACACAAGCTGGAATCAAGATTGCCGGGAGAAATATCAATAACCTCAGATATGCAGATGACACCACCCTTATGGCAAAAAATGAAGAGGAACTAAAAAGCCTCTTGATGAAAGTGAAAGTGGAGAGTGAAAAAGTTGGCTTAAAGCCCAACATTCAGAAAATGAAGATCATGGCATCCGGTCCCACCACTTCATGGGAAATAGATGGGGAAACAGTGGAAACAGTGTCAGACTTTATTTTTCTGGGCTCCAAAATCACTACAGGTGGCGACTGCAGCCATGAAATTAAAAGACGCTTACTCCTTGGAAGGAAAGTTATGACCAACCTAGATAGCATATTCAAAAGCAGAGACATTACTTTGCCAACAAAGGTCCGTCTAGTCAAGGCTATGGTTTTTCCTGTGGTCATGTGTGGATGTGAGAGTTGGACCGTGAAGAAGGCTGAGCTGCAAAGAATTGATGCTTTTGAACTGTGGTGTTGGAGAAGACTCTTGAGAGTCCCTTGGACTGCAAGGAGATCCAACCAGTCCATTCTGAAGGAGATCAGCCCTGGGATTTCTTTGGAAGGAATGATGCTGAGGCTGAAACTCCAGTACTTTGGCCACCTCCTTCGAAGAGTTGACTCATTGGAAAAGACTCTGATGCTGGGAGGGATTGGGGGCAGGAGGAGAAGGGGACGACAGAGGATGACCTGGCTGGATGGCATCACTGACTCGATGGACGTGAGTCTCAGTGAACTCTGGGAGTTGGTGGTGGACAGGGAGGCCTGGCGTGCTGCGATTCATGGGGTCGCAAAGAGTCGGACACGACTGAGCGACTGATCTGATCTGATCTGACCTAATGTTGAAAATGCACATTAAAAATGAAAATGTATAGAAATATCATGTAAATATGATGCTTTGTTAAAAATATGATGCTTTAAGATTAAGCAAATGAAACCCTTTGGCATTCTTTTGAAAGCATTTTTTTATCCATATAAAAATACCAAAAAAAAAAAAAAATTCTACACCAGGCAAATATTGATTGACCTACAAAAGTTCTCACAACTCTTACAGAAATCAGGGAATTTTAAAAATAGAAATGATTGTGAGTCTCTTGAAAAGAGGAACACTCAGGAGAAATAAAGACAGGAGGCAGTTAATTTAAGACAGAGCAGATAGACTGCTAACTGGTTAATGTGTGGGTGAACAGGTCAAAATATAAGATGTTTCAGAAAAGTAGACAGTGCACGAATGCGAAGTTCATGTTATTTAGCATCATTAAATTCTTTTTAGTTCAGTGGGAAAACAAGTATCTATTCCAACCTGTCTCTGCGTTAAATTTTTTCTTAGTTTTAAGAGACCATGATCCATATTATTTATTTTTTCTCCTTCATCTTCAGCCTCTCCCTCTCTTCTGGTTCTTACTTCTCAGCATACAAACAAATTCAAATCTTTTATGTGTTAAAAATAAAATTCTCAGGACTTCCCTGGCAGTCCAGTGGTTAAGACTCTGCGTTTCCAATGCGAGGGGGCACAGGTCCATCGATGGTAGGGGAATTAAAATTCCGCATGCTGTGTGGAGAGGTTAAAAAAATAAAAATCTCCCTCGATATTCTGCTCTTCCAAGTGCCATCTGATAAAACATACTGATAGGGGACTTCCCTTGTGGTACAGTGGACAAGAATGCATCTGCCAATGTAGGGAATACAAGTTCGATCCTTTGTCCGGGATGATTCCACTTGCCCAGAACGACTAAGCCCATGAGCCAGAACTACTGAAGCCCGCGTGCCCTGAGCCCCTACTCTGCAACAAGAGAAATCTACCTCAACGAGAAGCCCGTGCACCATAACAAAGACAGAGAAACTCGAAGTAGGAACTGCAACCAGAGAAATCCCGCATGTAGCCAAAAAATTAAATAAAAAGTCTTTTTAAAAATATAAAATAAGATTACATTTTCAAAGCATCCGCACAGTGCCTGGCATACATTAACTCACTTTCCATGAGTGTGGTGACCCCGGAGCTCCTACCCAAGGGGCTGGGGCTGGGGGGTAGGGGTCAGTGGATGGCCCAGCAGCAGGGAGACGTTTTCTGTAGCTTACACTTCTTCTTCTTCTTTTTTTTTTTTTTTTTAAAGATTTTTACAATTTTTTTTCGCCGCGGACCCCGTGCGCTCGCTTCGTGGCGACGGAGGCGCGACCCCCCCCCCCCCCCCCCCCCCCCCCCCCCCCCCCCCGGCCCGACGGTGCGACCCGCCAGGGGCGCTCTGGGGACAGTCCGCCCCGCCCCGCCCCACCCCGGGTTGGAGGCGGGCCGGGGTGGGAGTAGCTTACACTTCTTATTAAACCATAAGATTGTGACAGGCAGAATCAGCACCCTGCTTATCTTTATATTCTCCACAGAGCCTGCCACCGTGCTCAGTACATAGTATGAAATCATTTTGATCACGGCTAGCTCAGCAGTTCATGGAGCACAACACCCCTGGTTTAAGCCAGAAGATTTCAATTCTGACTCCAAACACTGCTAGTAACACACAGAATGACTTTCAGAAATGTACTTCTCTCTGAGAGACACCGTGGACTGTCTGCAAGATGCGGTCCTTGCCTCCATGGAAGTCTAATGATGGAGATGGACTTGATATAATGAGCATGTGGTTAGTTAGTAACAATGGTGATAAGAACTATGAGAGCATATTCAGAGGCACCTAAGGGTGTTGAAAGAGAAAATTCAAGGAAGGCTTTTCTGAGCGATGGACAGAGACCTGAGTATGGATTAGTCGAGAGTCATGGAGGTGAGCAGAGGGGAGCACTTTCGGGTATGTGAAAAGTCCAAGATGGACAGGAGCAGAGCGCCCTGTAGGACTAGAAGGGGCCCACATGGCTCAGCTCAGGAAACAGAGGTGACAGGGCCATGAGATAACTCAGGGGAAGCAGGCAAGGGGCCAGGTCAGACAGCAGCATTGGGGCCTTCAGCCTAAGAACACTGGGAGCAAGGAATCATCCTGGGGGTCGGAAGTAAGGAGTATATTGTCTGTAGAGAATTGAAAGTGAAAGTGAAGTCACTCAGTTGTGTCCGACTCTTTGCGACCCCATGGACTGTAGCCTACCAGGCTCCTCTGTCCGTGGGATTTTCCAGGCAATAGTACTGGAGTGGATTGCCATTTCCTTCTCCAGGGGATCTTCCCAAACCAGGGATTGAACCCGGGTCTCCCGCATTGTAGACAGACACTTTATTTTATTTATTATGTATTATAAATGTTACAAATGACATAAAGGATTGTAACACACAGTTTGCAAGTAATGATAAAAGCAGGCAAATACTCTTTTTCCTGCAAATTCTACATAGTTGATGGAATCTCATGGAACATTTTTGTTGCTTTTTGCTAAAGGCTTGTGTGTATATCAATCTGGCTGTGGTGTTGACCATGTGGTGATGTCCATGTGTAGAGTCTTCTCTTGTGTTGTTGGAAGAGGGTGTTTGCTGTGACCAGTGCGTTCTCTTGGCAAAACTCTATTAGCCTTTGCCCTGCTTCATTCCATATTCCAAGGCCAAATTTGCCTGTTACCCCAGGTGTTTCTTGACTTCCTACTTTTGCATTCCAGTCCCCTATAATGTAAAGGACATCTTTTTTGGGGTGTTAGTTCTGAAAGGTCTTGTAGGTCTTCATAGAACCATTCAACTTCAGCTTCTTCAGCATTACTGGTTGGGGCATAGGCTTGAATTACTGTGATATTGAATGGTTGGCCTTGGAAATGAACAGAGATCATTCTGTCGTTTTTGAGACTGCATCCAAGTACTGCATTTCAGACTCTTTCATTGACCACGATGGCTACTCCATTTCTTCTAAAGGGTTCCTGCATAAGAGTAGATATAATGGTCATCTGAGTTAAATTCACCCATTTCAGTCCATTTTAATTAGCTGATTTTAGAATGTCGACATTCATTCTTGCCATCTCCTGTTTGACCACTTCCAATTTGCCTTGATTCATGGACCTGACATTCCAGGTTCCTATGCAATATTGCTCTTTACAGCATCAGACCTTGCTTCTATCACCAGTCACATCCACAACTGGCTGTTGTTCTTTGCTTTGGCTCCATCCCTTCATTCTTTCTGGAATTGTTTCTCCACTGATCTCCTGTAGCATATTGGGTACCTACTGACTTGGGGAGTTCCTCTTTCAGTATCCTATCATTTTGCCTTTTCACACTGTTCATGGGGTTCTCAAGGCAAGAATACTGAAGTGGTTTGCCTTTCCCTTCTCCAGTGGACCACATTCTGTCAAGGAAAGTTATGACCAGCCTAGATAGCATATTCAAAAGCAGAGACATTACTTTGCCAACAAAGGTCCGTCTAGTCAAGGCTATGGTTTTTCCAGTGGTCATGTATGGATGTGAGAGTTGGACTGTGAAGAAAGCTGAGTGCCAAAGAATTGATGTTTTTGAACTGTGGTGTTGGAGAAGACTCTTGAGAGTCCCTTGGACTGCAAGGAGATCCAACCAGTCCATTCTAAAGGAGATCACCCTGGGATTTCTTTGGAAGGACTGATGCTAAAGCTGAAACTCCAATATTTTGGCCACCTCATGGGAAGAGTTGACTCATTGGAAAAGACCCTGATGCTGGGAGGGATTGGGGGCAGGAGGAGAAGGGGATGGCAGAGGATGAGATGGCTGGATGGCATCACCAACTCGATAGACATGGGTTTGGGTGAACTCCAGGAGTTGGTGATGGATAGGGAGGCCTGGTGTGTTGCGATTCATGGGGTCACAAAGAGTCGGACACGACTGTGCGACTGAACTGAACTGTGTGTATATCCAACCAATGCTTGTATTCTTTGCAACCCCATGGACTGCAGCCTGCCAGGCTTCTCTGTCTGTAGGGATTCTCCAGGTAAAAATACTGTGGTGGGTGACCATGCCCTCCTCCAGGGGATCTTCCCAACCCAGGGACTGAACCCAGTTCTCCCACATTGCAGGTGGATTCTTTACCGTCTGAACCACCAGGGAAGTCCAAGAATACTGGAGTTGGTAGACTATCCCTTCTCCAGGGGAACTTCCCAACCTAGGAATCGAACCAGGGTCTCCTGCATTGCAGGCAGATTCTTCCAGCTGTGCTGGCAGTTGATGGAATCTCACGGAACGCTTTTGTCGATTTTTGCTAAGGGGTTGTGTCTATATCCAACCAATGCTTGTAATTCAGCCATGATTTCACAAATGGAATTGCATCTCAATCTGCTCTTTTCCCAATACATTCATTGTCATTAAATCTGATACGTCATCTGTTCAACTATGTCTCACCTTTGTATGAATCAAGGCCACTAAATTAAGATCTTTTCATGTCATCACTAAACGCAACAGATTTTTAAGTTTCATCTGCATTATTTCCTCCATCACTTTCTTAAATCTAGCAAAGAAGGAAGTGGACAAAACATCAAATCAAGCCCTGATTTGTGTTTGCCAATTTCCATGGTGTAAATGACAGAGGATGAGATGGTTGGATGACATCACGACTCAAAGGACACGAGTTTGAGTAAGCTCTGGGAGATGGTGATGGACAGGGAAGCCTGGCATGCTGCAGTCCATGGGGTTGCAAAGAGTCACACACCACTGAGCCACTGAACTGAACTGAGATACTCCCACAGTGGTTGACCACAATCTCCCAGTGTGACAACACTGAATGTGGGTTAGGAAGCACACGCAGTAGCACAGCACTAAACACAGCAGTGAAAAGGAGAGAATTGTTCAGATTTGATCCACATGTCACAAGTAGAGTCTTGGTGACTTGTTAACATACCAAGGGTGATGGCAGATTGGGGAATTACTGGAAGCGTCACCATGACAGGGAGCCCTGAAGAGGAGCGAGCAGCGAGAGCACGCCTCTCACTTTGCACGAGTTCCATTCGAGGTCCTGGTGACAACCAAGTGGAGAAGCTGATTAGGAAGCTAGATACACAGGTTTGGAGCTCAGAGAAGGAAGGATCCGAACTGTAAATTTGGAAGATATTCACTGAAATGTTGGCAGTGTGTTAAATCATGCAGGGAAAAATTGTGGCTTCAAAGCAAAGGGCTGAGATCTTTCAAATACATCACTTGTATGTTATCAAGAAGCAGACCCAGAGCAAGCCAAGGAGACTGGAGGGGGAACTGGGCGGATTATCGCCCTTACCAGAGTGTTCTAAGAAGGAAGAAAGAACTTTGCTAAGAGATTAGGTATAACGAAGTAGGACAGTGTCCTTTGTATTACTAACTGCAGGTAGCCAAGACAGTTTCAGTGGAATGCAGAAATCAAGAACTGAGTGCGATCTGGGAGACCAGAGAAGCGTGGGCAGACAACCTTTCAAGGAGTTCAGCTACAGAGAGTAGGAACAAGGCAAGAGGGGCAGCTGGAAGGGCACCTGGAGGGGAGGAAGGTTTGGGGTTCATGAAATGCCTATGACTCGGGTCCAGTGAAGAGGGAGATACTGATCTAAGATAGGACTCTGATACTGGAGGAAAAGCAGGATGGAGGGAAGATTCAGAATCCGTGTTTTTAGTAATAGTAGTAGCTTTGTAAGTTTCAGATTTCCTTGGTGGTTCAGACGGTAAAGCATCCGCCTGCAATACGGGAGACCTGGGTTCAATCCCTCGGTTGGGAAGATCCTCTGGAGGGAATGGACCTCCCACTCCAGTATTCTGGCCTGGAGAATCCCAGGGACAGAGGAGTCTGGTGGGCTACAGACCATGGGATCCCAAAGAGCTGGACACGACTGAGCGACTTTCACTTTTCATCCTTGGGTCCAGAAGACTCCCCTGGAGGGAATGGTCACCCACTCCAGTCTTCTGGCCTGCAGAATCCCATGGACAGAGGCTACAGTCCATAGTGCCTCAAAAAGTCGGACACGACTGAACGACTAACACTTTGTAGGTTTGGCAATGGAAAGTGGAGAAAGTTTCTCTTTTTCCTTGACACGGGAGGCAGAAAAATCTTCTAAGAATGGGGGTTATGAAACGCGCGGAGTGGCAATATGGTTGGGAGAGGAAGTTCAGGACAAAAATGACTTGGATGCAGAAGCTGGCAGGATTCGTGGGTCAGCAGGAGATGCGAGACTAGAGCCGTGGAACAGGGTCTGCTAAAAACAAAGGCGGGATAGCAGCAGGGCCTTGGACGGAAGAACGCAGTTGCATCGGGTCTTTCCCGAGACGCAGAAAGTTGAGACACACACTCGAAACAGCTCCTCCCAGGCAAGAGGAAGTCTAGCGTCCGGGTCGCTGCGATCCAGCTCCCTTTCCTGCAGGGACGCGGCAGCACCCCTCCGCCTAGCGCCACCGGCAGCGCGAGGAGCGCCGGACAAGCCGGGAACGGGCTCCAGCGCCGCAAGGGGCACGGGGGAAGCGCCTACAGGCCAGCGGCGGCCACCGCAGCCCGCCGCCCGGGGCCGCCGCCTCCCGCCGCCGGGGCCCCGCCCGGGGCTCCACGCCCAGGACTCCGCTTCCTCCTCTGGCGCTGAGTCCGCCTCTCAGTCCCTGGCGGCTCCCTGCGCCGCGGCTCGCGCCCCTGGCCTGACGTCACCGGCGCGTCCGCCAATGAGCTGGAGAGGGACCGGCGGCGCCCGCGAAAGTGACGGCAGGTATAGCCAATGGCCGCGAGGAGAGGGCGGGCCGAGGCGGCGGGGATGTGAGGGGGGCGCCCGCGCGCGTGGGAGCTGCGGGCCGTGCGGGCGAGCGCGCGGCGCGGGCGCCGCGGGGCGGGGGAACGCGGCGGGGGGCGGGGGCGCGGCGCGCGCGGCCCCTCCCCCTGCCCAGCTCGGGGCAGGCTCCCGTAGCCGCCGGACTGCCCGCGTCCGCCGGGGAGATGCGGCCGCCGCTCGGGCTCCTTGCAGGTAACACGCGGGGCGGCCCCTGCAGGGCTGAGGGCACCGTGGCTGGGCAAGCGGAGTTGGGCGCCGAGCGGACGCGGGCGGTCCCCACTGCCCGCCGCGCCCCGAGCCCCGGCAGTCCGAGCCGGGCCCGGCGGCGGCGCGGCTGAAGGAGTTGGCTCCGGGACCTGGGC
This sequence comes from Bos indicus, assembly GCF_029378745.1. Taxonomy (NCBI): domain Eukaryota; kingdom Metazoa; phylum Chordata; class Mammalia; order Artiodactyla; family Bovidae; genus Bos; species Bos indicus. The sequence continues at coordinate 80,169,855 of NC_091771.1, read as the reverse complement.
TGCGGCCGGGGCCGGGGTCACGGCGGATGCGGGCCCTGGAGCCGTGCGCCCGGGTGTCAGCGGCACGGGACAAAGGGCGCGGCGTGGAGGGGGCGCGCTCACCGCCGCCCCGGCAGCGCAGGCTCCCCGTCGACCCCGGGCGCACGGGCGCCTCTGGCGCGTCCCCCGGAGCGGACACCTGGCCGCGGGCCCCCGCGCCACCCGCCAGTTGGCCGCCGCGCAAGCGATGGCTGGGCGCAGCCGGGCCGCCTGGCCGCCCGCCCAGGGGTAAAGGCGGCGCCCTGGCCGCGCCGCGAGTGCCAGCCTCCCCGCGCTGGCTGCCCGGCCGAGCGGCGTGCCCTGGGCCGGGGCGCCCGGGGCCGCTACCGAGCTGCCGCTTCCCTGCGCCGGGCTTGGAGTTTGGGGAAGCCGAACGGGTGGCGCAGCCGCCGCCTCACCTCCTGCGAACTCCGCGGGGCTTCTCGTCTTGTTGATGTTGTGTCTGTAGGCTGTGCGTATTTTCTTCCTTCTTTTTTTAACCGCACACAAAAGAAAGGAGGAGTTAGAGGAACGAGCTAGCCAGAGCCCCGTGAGTCATCCCACGCTGCTCTTTCTCTTGGAGCGCAGATGGATGGGGAGTGTTTCTTGAGAAACAGTTAACAGAGGACTCACGGGGTCCCCCCTCCCTGTCCCCTCAGCCCCGACCGCGCCTGGGGCGCCCCAGAGGGAGGTGGGGTGAAGTATCACCCGCTGACTTCGATGGGAAAATGACTACAAGCTAGCAAGCTGGAAACTTTCTGGGACAGTGGAACTGGGAATGTCGAACCTCCCGCAGTCATTCTGGCTGTCGGCAGGCGTGGCTCTCGCGCGTTACTGAATCAAGAAACCGAGAAGGTGATCCGAAGAGGAAGCTACTCGGAGTAGCATTGTATTCAGCGCTGCGTGGGGGGAGGGCGGGAGAGATGAGTCTCCAGTGCCTTGGGGGCCCCAAGAGAGGAGCAGCCAGCTCAGGTCTCCAGGTGCTAGGTCAGGAACGGTTGTGTTCTTTATTCTGGTTTCCAAACGCACTCTCATTTTAGGCTGGCAGAGGGCAACCGGTGTGTGAATGGATCAATACTGATGAGCTGAAAAGGCCAGTCTGAGGCCAGAAGGCCCTTCAGTGCAGCTGAAAGAATATTTTTTAGTAGGTGTTCACTGCTGATTTTTCCAGGGATCGTGTAGGTTTGATCTGCATCTGTCAGCCCCTTACTGCAGTCCAGGCTGCTGTGTCAGGCGTCACCGAGTCCCCAGGTTCAGAGCTCAGTGACTGCTGTGTTCATTTTTGAGGGATGGTGTGCCCTCTCTAAGGTCTCTTTGACCTTTTCATTGACGATTGATTGATGGGTTTTAACCCCCTGAAAATAGAAGCTTGGTATAAGGAGTTTGAGATATTGAAAATAAAGAGGCTTGTGCTTCAGTTCCCAATCTAACTACATACAGGCGCCACTGAATTCTCAACACAATGGGGGTAAGCACAGGAATGGGACAGGAATCCCATCAACAGTGTGGTCACTGGTAGAGCTAACTGGAGCCCTGCATGGGCTGAACCTGAGGCCATGATGTTGCTCCTTTCTTCTCTGTCCATGAGGCAAACTTCCTTGGCTCAGGAGCCAGGGCTCGCAGCAGGACATCCCCTGGGGAAGACGAATGGGGTGATGCCGCCCAGGGCCCATCCAGAGAGAGAAACAGAACGTGCCCCTTTTCCTGGTTCATGCTGCTGTTTAGTTGCTCAGTCGTTTCTGACTCTTTGAGACCCCATGGACTACAACCCACCAGGCTCCTCTGGTCCATGGGATTTCCCAGGCAAGAATACTGGATTGCCATTTTCCGTCTCCTGGTACAAAAAGACGGAGGGGCCCCGTCTCCCTCCAGGTGCCACTTCATGCTGGCAGGGCTTCTTGTACCTCAGCTTCCAGCCTGTCTTCGATCCTTGCAGAAAAAAAGTCCATCTACTGTTGGAGGAGGAGGATTAATGTGTTCAGCTATGTGGTTTATGCAGGACATACAGATGCCTGGTCACGGAGCCAGTGCCCTGGGTCTGCCCAAAAGAAGGGTGCCCTTCTCTCAGTTGCATCAGGTTACCTGATGGGCTACTGCTGGCCTTGGTTGGCTAGCCTATCCTCAAGAATAAAAGTTGACAGCAACGTGGTTCAGCTACTCAGTCGTCTCCAACTCTTTTCGACCCCATGGACTGCAGCACGCCAGGCTTCCCTGTCCTTCACTGTCTCCTGGAGTTTGCTCAAACTCATGTCCATTCAGTCAGTGATGCTATCTGACCATCTCATCCTCTGCCACCTGCTTCTCCTCTTGCCCTCGATCTTTCCCAGCATCAGGGTCTTTTCCAGTGGGTCAGATGTTTGCGTCAGGTGGTCAAAATACTGGAGCTTCAGCAACATGATGGCAACATGGGTGATCCCAAGAGAGGACATCAGGGACTAGGCACTGGGAACTAATCTCTGCAGAATAATTAAGTGAAGTGAAAGTCACTCAGTCGTATCTGACTCTGTGGGACCCCATGGACTATACAGTCCATGGAATTCTCCAAGCCAGGATACTTGAATGGATAGCCTTTCCCTTCTCTAGGGGATCTTCCCAACCCAGGGATCGAACCCAGGTTTCCCGCATTATAGACTGATTCTTTACCAGCTGAGCCACAAGGAAAGACCAATAATAACAGTAGTGGGAACCAATTGTTTCCATATATGCTCTCGTTTAATCCTTAGTACAACCTCCAGGTACCCTATGGTGCTGATGAGGAATGGATCCTTGGAAAGACCAGGCAACTCAAGGTCATGTAGGTAGCAAGTTCAAGTCTGTCTGCCCGCAGGGCCTGTGCTGTTAACCACTGGGCTAGACTAAGGTTCCTGACGCACTGTAGCAGAATTGCATTTGCTGATCCACAGTATTTTCTGAGCTACCCTACTCTGCCCATTAGCAATCAGGCCTTAAATGGGAAGGGCATTTGTGAGTGTCCTTGAGGGCAGCAGAGAAGTGGGGATCTTGGACCAGGGAAGGGGAGCAGCAATGAAGAGGGAAGAGTCAGCAGGATGGGGAGCAGGGCAGAGTCTAGGCTCCCTGATGTCGCTGCCAGAGGGGGGACCCTTCTGAGATGGGCTCATCCATCCTGTTGACCCCCCGAGAGTCCAGGCCTGGTCCCAGTGTTCAGGTCTGTAGTCTGCCTTCCGTCTATCTCAGCAGCCCTTGCCTGAGTACCAAAAGCACTAGTGTGTGTTACAGATAATCTGAGATGAAAAGGGAGGCACAGCAACTAATGATGTTGTTCGGTTGCTAAGTTGTGTCTGACTCTGCGACCCCACGGACTGCAGCACGCCGGGCTCCTCTGTCCTTCACCATCTCCTGGAGTTTGCTCAGATTCATGTCCTTTGAGTTGGTGATGCCATCCAACCATCTCATCCTCTGCCACAGCAACTAATTCAGGAGCACAAATTAGTTCCTGATGCACTACTCTTCCTAGAGGGCCATTTGAACCTCAGAGATCCACTTGTAAATACCAGCATCATCAACTCCATGGCTATGAGTCTGCACAAACAGGAGATGGTGAAGGACAGGGAAGCCTGGCATGCTGCAGTCCATGGGGTCGCAAAGAGTCAGACACATCTGAGCGACTGAACAACAAACTCAAATATCTGGGCCTGAAGCAGACAACATGAAGACCAGTTAATGGACCATCTGTCAGCTCACAGCTCCATTTCACATTTAAAATTGATATGAAACTAATATAAACCATTTGCTTTCCTTCATATTCACTTTCTGAACCAAAGGACTCTTGTATTCCCTCTGTATGACGTCAGGGGAGCTTCCTAACTGTTCAATCTATTTTCACTTGTTGTAGCAGGAGTAATTTCTGGAGCTCAAATACAGACACAGTGTTTGGGGCCTGCGTGGTGACCTCTCTTGTGTTTGCAACTGTAATTTGGATTTGACCAGCAGCTTATCCTTTCAGTGAAAAAGGAGGGTGGGGGGAGTGACACATAGTGGCTGGAATATTCCCCCTGTTCTTGCTGAAAGCATGACTTACAAATGAGTTACCTCAGGTGGAGGAGCTTGAGGGCCCAGCACCGTGAGAGCTGCAAAGCCCTTCCTCTCTAGGGGTAAACCTGGCCTCTTCCCAGGCATGGACAGGAACACTGCTGCCATAGAAGAAAGGGTCCCATTGACTGTTGTTGGATCCTCGGCACGTTCACTCAGGCAGAGGGCTGCGGAAAAGAGGCCCGTGACGTCCAGTGCCCCTGTGAACTGACTTATTGATTCCATCATCTATTCCATCCATTCCCTGGAAGACCTGGAAACAAATACAGGTTCAAACTCATGTTGACCTTACTGTGTGGGTACATTTATATGCAGATTATTTTCTGTAGTAAAGACCTCAGTACTTAAAAAAAAAAATTTTGATAAAACAAAATTGTAGGGGGCGTGAGTTTGATCCCTGGTCAGGAAACTTAAGATCCCACATGCCACGCATGGAGCCAAAAAAAAAAAAACAAGACTACATGGTCTGTGGTTAGTTGAGTCCCTGGATGGCAAGGAACTGCAGATACAAACTTATAAGCTCTACGTAGATTTTCAACAGCGAGGAGGGTCAGTGCCCCTAACCACCGAGTTGTTCAGGGGTCATCTGTACATCTAAAGTGACTCCCAGTCAAAGGGCCTGAAATTTTCTTCCATCTCAGTGTGAAGGAGTGGGGCTGCTCCCTTAGTAGGGAAGACGAGAGTCTTGCTTATTACCGGTCAACCAGATGCTCCAGGGGATTCTCAAATTATTCTCAAATGAATGTGCTTTCTTCTTCCTTGAAGAAAGTGCTTGTAATAACAGTTAACCTTCCTTTGACATCCATTAAACCCAGTGCTTCTAAGCATTTTCGGTGGGTGTCCTGCTTACCCTTCATGACAACCATGTTAGGTGGGTATCATCCCCATTTCAGAGGTGAGGAGACTGAGGCCCAGAGAGGTGAAGTAACTTGGCCAAAGTCAGGTAGGATTAGACCTAGACAAGATCCTGGTAAAACCAAGGAGGGTGCCTACTGAAGGTGTGGTGGGCATGGGGACAGATACAATGTGATGGGGAGGGGAGGTGGTTTCATAATTGGTGAATTCCAGGTTAGGAAGCTCTTAGGCAACTGCTGGGAAGTTCTTTTGCTTTGCTGAGTGCACAGGACGTGAACTCAAAGATAGGCAGCACACGCAAGGCAACCGAAGTAAGAAATGGCAAGGCTGGGAGACAGCATTTCATTTTAATGTTTTGCCTATTTGAAAGAAAAACTAAAATAAGTGTCTTTATAACTTGACTCCCTCCCAACATTGGAGGTCATGTCCTCACCTAGAAGAGGACCCCCCACTCTCCTTTAGGACACAGCCTAACAATGCTGTCCCCAGCATCAGTCTGCAATGAGCCCTCCTTGCTCTATCCCCTGGGTGGGAACTATGGCCGTGTGCCTGCCACCTCACCTCTGTTAAACTTCTTTCTCCCAGATTTTCATTGAATGGGTTGGAGTGTCTGTGTTCTGCAGAGAGACCAGAAGCTCTCTTTTCACAGTCAGGACCATGCTTCACGTGCACACACAAACACACACAATTTTTGTGCTAAGACTCCACAATGAATATGCATTGAGTTTTCTTGATTGCAAGAAGCAAGATGGTACCTTTTTTTTTAACTTTGTAAACTGGTTCAGGGACTATAAAAATGATCTGCCTTATGGGGCTGATAAACATAGGATTCCCTTAAATCAGTGTTTCTCAGGGATAATCCAGCATCAGAAACCCAAGGACTCCTGACGTGGTCGGCTGCATCTGGGCCCAGGAGAAGCTCCCTGTGCCCAAGGTGACGGATGGTTCTGCCCACTTGAGTTTTGAAAGCATACTTTAAAGGTGTTTAGGGTCACGCCCTATAAACTCACAGCATAAGTAAATAATTGACCGCCTCGCTCTTTTTCACTTGGGGTAAACATGCCTACTGTGTGTGCGTGTATGCTAAGTCGCTTCAGTCGTGTCCAACTCTTGGCAACCCAGTAGACTGCAGCCCTCCAGGCTCCTCTGTCCATGGGATTCTCCAGGCAAGAATACTGGAGTGGGTTGCCATGCCTTCCTTCAAGGGATCTTCCTGACCCAGAGATCGAACCTATGTCTCTTACTTCTCCTGTACTGGCAGGCGGGTTTTTTACCACGAGCACCACCTGGGAAGCCCGCCTACTCTATAAGCCTGCTACCAAGGCGTTGATGAGTACTGATGTCGTGTCACTTATCTCGCAGGTTTCTAGCCAGCAGAATGCTGGACCCAGAGGCCGGCAGGGCGCAGCTGTCAGGATGGCCGAGTGGGACGCCAGTCTGGACCATGTCATCCCATCCTCTCTGCTTCCTCCCTTCTGGGCGAAGTTCCTCGTGGGTTTTGCTTCCCTCGTGTGTTTTGCCCGGAGCTACGATGGAGACTTTGTCTTTGATGACTCTGAAGCCATTGTTAACAATAAGGTCCGTATCTTGATGTCTGTCTGGTAAACTGGCTTGCCTGCATCTCAGTAATGATCTGCATCAGTTATTTTCTATGGCCGTGGTCCTCAACCTCTCTGACACCAGGGACCAGCTTCGTGGAAGACAGTTTTTTCCCTGGACTGGGGCGGCGGGGGAATGGTTTCAGGATGATTCAAGTGCATTATATGTACTGTACGTTTTATTTCTATGATTAGTACATCAGCCCCACCTCAGCTCACCAGGCATTAGATCCCAGAGGTTGGGGACCCCTGCTCCACTGAACTTTGGCTGAGCCTTTATCTGAGCCCCCATCGTGCTCCAGATTTCCCATCTTCTTTTAGAGAGCATCTCCTTGATTTAGGGCCCCTTTTATTGCTGGCAGCAGGGTCTCCCAGCCTTGCCTAACCTCAGGCTTTGCCCTGGCTGGGTGCCCTGCATGAGGTCCCAGCCCATGGACATATCAGAGAGACCGTTCTTCTAACATGATAAGGCCGCAGTATTGCAGAACCTTGTAGGCTATTTCAGGTTTTGTGAGAAAATTTTACAGAACTCTAAGCCAGAAGGATGCCCCCATCAGACAGACACACACACACACACACACACACACACACACACACACACACACACACACACACACACACACACACACACACACACACACACACACACACACACACACACACACACACACACACACACACACACACACACACACACACACACACACACACACACACACACACACACACACCTGCTGCAGTGATGGGCAAGTCTGATCCCCCACTGGAGGGTGTGTCCTTGGCTGTAGGCAGTGAGCCGGCCCCTTCTGTGTCCTTCGCTGGGAGCATCAGGACATCCTGCTGACAGTTGCGGATGACCCGGAGTTCGCTGCCTGAGGAGACTGCAGTCCCTGCTCGTTTCGTCCCTGCTCGTTTCGTCCCTGCTTGTGTCATGTGTGGAGACTCAGATTTGCTGAATTTGCAAAACCCCAGCCAGTTCTGCTCACCAGTGGGTGCAGGGGAAATGATATTCTTTTTCAGTCTCTGACTATAGAGGTAGGGAAGAAGAAATCGGTTTGTGGGAAGGGAAGAAAAGGGTTTCATTGAGCTAAAAGAAAATCCGAACAAGAAACTTGGAGGCAGAGAGAGCCCAGAGGAGAAAGAATGTGGAAAGAACGTAGTTAGAACCTTTGTGATGGGAAATGGCTACCCTTTCCAGTATTCTTGCCTGGCAAATCCTATGGACAGAGGAGCCTGGCGGGGTGCAGTCCGTGGGGTCACAAGAGTCAGCCACGACTTAGTGACTAAAGCAAACCAATCCCTACTCAGCCGATGTTCTGTGTCTGCCTTAAGGGGCCAAGAGAACCTGAAGGAGTTCACTCCTCTCTCTTTCTCTTTCTCTAGTAGATACAATCGTGGCATCTCTTTGTAGCATTTAATGCTCTGCAAATTTTGAAATCATAGATTTTCCCGAATGTGGAGAAAGCCATTTTCCTATTAAAAGTGTTGAGGAAAATTCTCTGTGCAAGGAACGTGAGTTAGGTGGGGGTGGAGGGGAGGGGGGCGAGGGGTAAGGAGGTGACCGTTTGGCAGACATTTCATTTGTAACATCCTGTAAATGATTTGCTCCATTTCCACTGCACAGACTTCAGTCCTGGCGTTTATTTTGAATCCAGGTTCTTCACTTGTAATTTCCCTCAAGTTCATCCAGCAGTTCACTGCAGATGTTTCTGTTTCAGTCCTTTTTGCAACAGCGCTTAGGAGCGAAAGAAATGTGTTAGCTCTGAGCAACTGTGTCACATGGGTGGCTTAATAGCTATTTTCCAGCAGGATACGTGGCTTAATAGCTGCTTTCCAGTGAGGACATGTGACTGTGCCTTTATTTTTTTGGCTGAGCTGGGTCTTCATTGCTGTGCAGGCTTTTCTGTAGTTGTGGAGAGCAGTGGCTCCTCTCTATTTGCGCTGCTCAGGCTTCTCACTGCCATGGCTTTTCCTGTTGGGAAACACGGGCTCCAGGGCACACGGACTCCGTTGTTGCTGCACGTGGGCTCAGGAGTTGTGGTGTGTGGGCTTAGTTGCCTCACAGCATGTGGGATCTTCCTGGACCACGGATCGAACCTGTGTCTCCTTCATTGGCAGGCAGATTCTTAATCATTGGACCACCAGACAAGTCTGCCTTTATCATTATTATTTTTTAATTCCATTTGCTGGGAGTTTCTTGGCTCTGCCACTCCCGGAGGATGTATGAAGTGTCAACTCTGGAACCCTCGTTGGAGAGCTCTGGTGAGTGAGGCGGGGAGACACGGACCATGTCCTGTGTGAGATGCCCGGGACGAGGTTGTGCTTCTCTCTCCTTCTGGGAGCGAGGGCAGATGAAGCGCTCTGTGACCCGTGCGTCGTCTTGGCAGTGCTTTCAGGAGCGTCACACTGTGCCCCTTTGTTCGCTTGCGAGCCTGCTCTTCTCCCCTTCCCTGTCTACTGACAGGCCCTCCTCTGTGCATCGGCACCGTGCCTGCAGTAAGTGAAACAGGCTGTGCCTGGAGTTGCTTGGTGTTAAAGGCTGTTTCCAGATGCTTCCTTGTAGTGTTGAGTTGTTCATGGAGATGATGATTTTCTTTGAGACAGTGGAGTCAGCAAGCATTTGAGACACAGCACATCTTTTCTAGAAATCATTAGGAGGAAAAATTGACCTTTCTTCCTGTGGTGCTGTGTGAGGGCTACACCCAATCAAATATTTAGAGCTTTATTGGTGTTTGTTTTCTGCTCAAACAGAGGGAAAGATCCTTTGCTCCTCCCTCCACAGCTGAGCAGGTAGCTCTGGGACAACGTAAAAGTGCGTGACTCCCAATGGGGTAATGGAGTAAACGGAGTTAGTAGGCGGGTCGCACGACCCGTGTGACATAGCGACTGGACTCTTAGAGGCGGGTGTGTGCACTCAAGGCCCTGAAGCTGACACCCACCGGAAGTGAAATTCACCCACAAAGTGGTTGTCAGGTCACCAGCTTGCCCCTGTCCCACATCGTCAAGCTTTTCCCTTTGCGTCATTAAGCACCAAAGGCTTCCCAGGTGGCACTAGTAGTAAAGAACCCACCTGCCAATACCGGAGACACAGGAGACACAGGAGACGCGGGTTCGATACCTGGGTCAGGAAGATCCCCTGGAGGAGGAAATGGCAACCTACTCCAGTATTCTTACCTGGAGAATCCCATGGACAGAGGAGCCTGGCGGGCTACAGTCCATGAGGTCACCAAAGAGTCGGACACGGCTTAGTGGCTAAACAGCAGCCTTACATACTGGCTGTGAGAGAGGGTGATAGTGACCTCACTTAGCTGCTTGGTCCATTTGTTCATTTTGCATGGATCAAGCACCTTCTGTGCACTCCCCCCAAACACTGGGTTGCCCAGGCCTTGGAGGAGCCCCAGCACAGTGGGGCAGATAGCATCACGTGACTGTAAACCTCCCGGGAAACATACACTGTGAAGACAGGTTGAGGATGCTCTGGGCCCCCCAGGAAGAGAATTGCATCAACTCCGGAACGTCGTAGCCCAGTGGCTGAAATACGATGAGTGGGAGGAGCTGAGCTCTGGGGAGCTGAGGGGTGACCATCCGGGCACAGACCCGTCTTGGGGCGGGTGGCAGCAGGGGCCATTTGGGAACCAGAGACCAGGAGCAGAGCCAGCGTCTGGGAGACGTGCCAGCGGAGTGCAGGTGAGGGGCCAGAGCACCCCAACTGCGGTGTCCCCGTAGGTCATTGGCTTGGTCCTGGAAGGGGTAGGGCTCTCGTAGTGGGTGGGAAAGGTCACTTGGAGAGCACGCAGAGTGGGGCACAGTGGAGCCCTGAGGAGACCCAGCTGGTGCTGGGTGTGAGGGTGTTGGTGGCTGGACCCAGGACCGGTGGGAGACATGGGGAAGAGAGGGCTTCCGCCCAGGGGGAGGGCGCAGTCCCGACCCCGCCGTCTGCTGTGTTGCCCGCAGGACCTCCGCGCAGAGACGCCTCTGGGGGACCTGTGGCATCATGACTTCTGGGGCAGCCGGCTGAGCAGTAACACCAGCCACAAGTCCTACCGCCCCCTGACCGTGCTGACCTTCAGGTGAGGTGCCGCAGGACGGCCGTGGGAGAGGGGAAACCCGAGGCTTGTGCTTGACATTGCACCGGGTGGGGCCCCGGTCAGGGGTTCCGACGGACGTACAAGCCGAGGTGCAGACACTGACCTGGGCAGCCACACAGAGGAGACCTGCCAGGCCCCCGGCAAGGCAAGGATGCTCTGACAAGCGGTCCCTACTTTGCACAGTCCTCTCAGGTTGGACCCTTTGCAACTTAAGCTGGAGGAAACAATATGTCGAGGCAACAGGTAGCCTCTAATTAAATTGTGTTTGCTTTCACTATATAAAAAAAGTAAGTTATAAATCTTCCTCCTGTGAACCACATCAGGCTTCCCTGGTAACTCAGAGGTAAAGCATTCACCTGCAACACAGGAGACCCAGGTTCAATCCCTAAGTCAGGAAGATTCCCTGGAGAAGGCAATGGCTACCCACTCTAGTCTTCTTGGCTGGAGAATTCCATGGACAGAGGAGCCTGGCAGGTTCATGGGGTCACAAAATGTCAGACACGACTGAACGACTAATACTTCACTTCTGTGACCACGTCAATATCCAAAAACAAAATGAAACTAAAGATGATCTTACCACCCCCCATGAATCAGGGAGCTGTTTGCATTAAATAGATTAATTGATCTCACAGAAGTTCCCATGCATAGCTGTTTCTCAGGTGTATTGGATAACCTATGTGTAAAGTAAAGTAAAGTGAAGTGAAGTCATTCAGTTGTGTCCGACTCTTTGCAACCCCATGGACTATAGCCTACCAGTCTCCTCTGTCCATGGGATTTCCCAGGCAATAGTACTGGAGTGGATTGCCATTTCCTTCTCCAGAACCTATGTGTAGATCCCTCAAAAGTGAAAGTGAAAGTCACTCAGTCGTGTCTGACTCTTTGCGACCCCCTGGACTATATATACAGTCCATGGGATTCTCCAGGCCAGAATACTGGAGTGGGAGCCTTTCCCTCCTCCAGGGTATCTTCCCAACCTAGGGATCGAACCCAGGTCTCCCGCATGGCAAGCAGATTCTTTACCAGCTGAGCCACAAAAAGAAGTATAGAAAGGATGAATCAGAACCACTCGTGGTTGAAAAAGAGACAAGAATCCTTGACAGGGAGGAAGTGCTTCCTTGTTCAGAAGGCTGGTGGACAGACTGTCAAGGGGTATATTGGGGGGTTGGGGACGGGGAGAATAGACAAGTCACTTGACCATGCTTCCCTGTGGAGCAGCCAGCGTAACGTGTGGTCTGTTTTATCTTTCTGAAAGACAGCCTTGCCTTATCACACCTGAATAATTGTCTTTTTTTTTTTGGCATTTCCTCTCCAACTATTTTCTGTCCCAGTCCTCTGAGAGGTCCTTATCTCCCGTTTTCCCCTCTGCAGTTAATTACATTCTTAGCTCATCTTCACCCTTCTTAGCTTAACAGGCATTATTTATCTTGACGCTATTTTTATCAACTGTGCACACGCTCTCCTCCTCCAGTATGTTCACACGCCAGCCTTTCCCTCCAGCCGGTTCGTGTTTTATTTCACATGCTTCTGCATCTCCGCTGTGAATACCTTCCTTCCCTGCAGGATGAACTACTATTTGTCGGGAGGCTTCCACCCTGTGAGCTTCCACGTCGTCAACATCGCCCTGCACGGCGGCGTCTGCGTGCTGCTGGTGGACGTCTTCTCCGTGCTGTTCGGGGGCCTGCAGTACACGAGCAGGGGCAGGAGGCTGAACCTGGCCCCCAGGTCGTCTCTGCTGGCCGCCCTGCTGTTTGCCGTGCACCCGGTGCACACCGAGTGTGTAAGTACCGTCTGCCAGCCGTCTCTACACTTGTGTAAGATAGACGCAGTCCACACGTTGGTTTGTTCCCTAAAACAAGCTTCCCTTGGCTGATTGTACAGCTGTAGAAGGCCAGCTTTCAGACGCCCAGAGCGGTGATTTGTGGGGACAGCAGGTCCCCCTTAGGACAAACACAGGGTCCGTGATGGGCCGAGACTTCATAAAGACCACGTGGTGTGATCTCTGCCGATACTCTGTGTCCCTTATTAGACCACACCGGGAAGGTGTGAATGGTGAACCTTGCCCAGCTTCTGGGCCTAAAGCCAGAGGCTGAGACTTCCTTGTTTTCCTGAAAAGGGGTCTGATGCAGTTTTCCTCTGTTAGCCGAGAGCTTTTGTGATTTCCAAAATACTTCCTCACACTTCATACGATAGTCACCAAAACGCTGTAGGTTCAGCTGGAACAGCATAACAATTTCCACTTTACAAAGGGGAAGCAGCCAGGGAGGACAAATTAGGGACTTAACCTAGGTCGGTCACGTGGCCGAGGGGTATAGGGACAGAATTTAAGATCTGGTCATCTGAACCCCTGCCAGGGAGAGGTTGGCATGCTGCGAGCTGAGCTGGTGGGTGGGTCCTCACGTCCTGCGGGGACCTGCTCATGAATTCGCCCCACCTTGCTTCTCATCTCCCATCCCTCCATTCCATGACAGCCATTCAAACTCAAATATTTGAGAAAAAGCTATCGGTCATTAAAAATTAGCATTCCTAAAACAAATCAGCTTCTGTTCACCTTTCGTTGTTTCTTGGCAAATAAGCAGTATTCAGTTTCATCCTATCAGTTCAGTTTAGTTCAGTCGCTCAATTGTGTCCGACTCTTTTCAACCCCATGGACTGCAGCATGCCAGGCCTCCCTGTCCATCACCAACTCCTGGAGTTTGCTCAAACTCATGTCCATTGAGTCGGTGATGCCATCCAACCATCTGATCCTCTGTCGTCCCCTTCTCCTCCTGCCCTCAATCTTTCCCAGCATCAGCGTCTTTTCAAATGAGTCAGCTCTTCACACGAGGTGGCCAAAGTATTGGAGTTTCAGCTTCAACATCAGTCCCTCCAATGAACACCCAGGACTGATCTCCTTTAGAATGGACTGGTTGGATCTCCTCGCAGTCCAGGGGAGTCTGAAAACTCTTCTCCAATACCACAGTTCAAAAGCATCAATTCTTCAGCACTCAGCTTGGTTTATAGTCCAACTCTCACATCCATACATGACCACTGGAAAAACCATAGCCTTGACTAGACGGACCTTTGCTGGCAAAGTAATGTCTCTGCTTTTCAATATGCTGTCTGGGTTGGTCATAATTTTCTTCCAAGGAGTAAGCATCTTTTAAATTCATGGCTGCAGTCACCATCTGCAGTGATTTTGGAGCCCAAAAAATAAAGTCTCTGGGCTTTGGGCTGGGTCCCCAGGGGAGGGAGGAGAGCTAACGGAGGGCGTTTCCTCGCCTCTTGTTCTTTTAGAGACCAGGATGTCGGCCCCAGGGGGTTCCCCGAGGACACTAGCGCCACTGCAAGATTTTCTTTCCTCGAGGCGTTGGTGAGGATTTCACATTGCTTGAGTTCAGACTGCAGTGTCAGAGAGGGACGGCCAGGTGTCCTTACTACTCCTGCTCATCCAGTGAAGCCAGAGTTTATACTGAAGGGATCAGGTGGTGAAATACCACCCCCCACCTCCCTTCCTCATTCCTTCTATGGCTCCCGCGCAAATTGTGCCCAGTAGGGAAACGCCACCACCTTGTATGTTACAGATTCAGGGAATGGCGGTGACTTCTGCAGAAAACTCTGATGGGAGTGTCTCAGGTTATTTGTAAGAAAAAAAAAAAAGTCGTTATAAAAAGCTTTGCCTGAAAATACATATCAATGCAAATAACAGAAAAGAAAAAATCTCTTTGTACCCATGCACATTGGCCAAACTATTCAACTCAGTAACTTCTTGGAATAGCCTTTAAAATTTTCTTCCTATAGAATCTAGAATCTCTCTGCCAAAAATTCACTGAAGGACTAAATACTCTGTACACTGAAACACCTGTCACACTTTTTGTTGAGACTTATTTTCTTCTTTAAATTACTTTTTATTGGAGTATAGTTGCTTAACAATTTTGTGTTAGTTTCCTGCTGTAAAGCAGGTGAATTAGTTATCCTCACACACACATCCCCTCTTTTTTTCCTTTCCTTCCCAGTTAGGTCCCCACTGAGCACTGAGGAGAGTTCCCTGTGCGATACAGTAGGTTCTCATTAGTGCCATACTTTTTAAAACCTGTTTTTCTTCATTCAGATGATGTAATGTACATTCCTTAAGACCTGAGAGTATCTTCACTTAGCCAAAGGCAGAATGTTTGTTTTAAAAATGAGTTTATGATATTTAAAGTTCATTTTAGTGGAAGTCTTTTTTGTTTTTGTTCCAGATTTGGATGATTTACAACATTATATGTTAGGGGGAGTCTTTAAATGTACCTCAGCCACTCAGATAACAAGTGGTTTAGACTGGCCTTTTTGCCTCCTACCCCTGGTATTTATCCAAGCCACTTCCCTCCCCTTCACTCAGTTCAGGAAACCTTGTTCTCTGACCCTCCACATTCCCAGCCCCTGCTTCCCAGACCCTCTTGCTCTCAGGACCTTCTTGGATGCCCTTCTCTGAGTTGGCTTCTCTTACTGTCTCCTCTGAAAGGCCGTGGGATGCTGAACCATCCTCGGGCCCTGTGAAGAGCCGCAGCTGGCAGATGCTGCTCACACCCCTCTCTGGTCCTGATGGGAGACCCACGGCACCAGCTGCTTCCTCCATTGCTGGCCGTGGAGCTGCAGAGCCCACACCTGCTTCTCCCTAAGTTGCCATGTACTTGGTCCGCTGCTCTGTCCCCCCGAATCCCCCCAACCATGTGTACCTGTCAGATTGACAGTGAACCAGCACCCACTGTGAGCCAGGCTCTGTCTGTGGGGTCTCATTGCATCCTCGATTTCACTGCATCTCTGAGCAAGTTACAGGCCAGAGGATTCCAGAAGTCTCATGATCTATTTACTGCCTTCATGAAGTAATCATTCCATTTACCCCTCCAGCACACTGGCCTCCTTGGCCCAGATCTGTTGAACCTTTATTTGTCTTTAGCTTCCTTCCCGGGAAGGTTTTTTCACGTGCCTGGCAGTCACAGGTGGGACTCAGCTGCCAATCTTCTTAGTGATCGAGTGCCCCTGTGTCAGGAGCTTGCCATCGCCAGCGTCGGGAGCCACGCTGGTTGGATGGACACTGCTCCTAAAAGGCATTCCTTTTAGCTGTGGCTTGTACATGCACCTGGGCACAGAATGTAAACATGATTTTCATATTTACATTGTAAATGTAAAATGTGATTTCACATTCATTGTGAAATATACTCTCTTACCTCTGTTTGTAGGCTAGACTTTACTTTGGATCCAACGTCACACTTCTCACTTTAAGATGAGCTTCCCAGGAACTAAAATGAAACCTTGAAAGTCACAGTGCAAGCTCTGATACATGTCCTGTCCGGGTGCTAGTTAGTAAAGGATGCCACGTAGACCAGACCAGTACTCGGGAGCACAGTTCTCTGTCTTTGGTTGACGTGAGACTTTTGGAGAACAATTGTTGGAGTAATCAGCTTGAAAGAAATGGAGCACCCATTTTGTATTGCTTCTTTTACACTAAGGTGGAGAAAAGGGCCATCATCAGATGCAGAAAATGGGGAGGGGCAGAGAAGAAATGGTGGAAATCGTACTCTGTTTTCATCTTACTGGTCAACCTCTTTTGAAGCCTTCCACTTTCCAGGTTAACCCGCTTAATTGGTTTTGGTCTAAAGGGAGGGAAAGACAGAGACAGAGGCTTTGAACCATCATCCCTGTGTCTTATTCTCTCTGCTTGATGATGTGTAACACTTACTTCCCACCTGTCTTTCATGTCTCCAGTCAAATTTTCTTTCTTAAATATCATGCCCTTTGAGCTGATAACATTTTCCAATGGAAAAATGCACCCTGGGCACCTGCTCAGGGTAGAGGTCTCTAGGGCTGTGGGCACAGAGTGCCGAGTGATGGAGTCTTCCCTGCACACGGGCATCACTGCCTCTGTACGACCCACAGAAGAGCCACAGTAGGTCGGAGTCAACCCAGCCTTCCCATGGAAGCAGCTGACCCAGATCCTAGACCCAAAGTGAAAAGAGTCCGTTGTCAGATCACACCACAGTCAGAGAGTTTATTTTAACAGATGGCCGAGTCTCATGAGGTTTTCTAAGGATGCTTTTGTGTTTCCAAAGTTTCATGTAAATGTTTTTTAACATAAATCTTTTTCCTCTGCCTCTTTGAAGGTTGCTGGTGTCGTCGGCCGTGCAGACCTCCTGGGCGCCCTGTTTTTTCTGCTGTCTTTCCTTGGCTACTGTAAAGCGTTCAGAGAAAGTAAGCAGGATGTTTTGCCCTCTTAATTTTGCATCTTCTTCGTGTTTCTGTTCTGTCGAGCGTGTTTTAACAGGTGGGAAGGTGTCCGTTGCTCTAAGTTTATCACTTTGAAGGAATGTAGGTCAAAGGTATCAACTGTTTTTAGTGATGTCTGTTACTCGGTTGCTTTTTCACGACACAAAGGTTGTGCTTCAACATTCACAATGTTCAGGAAGCATCTTGCTGAGTAGTGAAACCAAGAGCTCCTGCTGTTAGGGCTAAAGCAGTTGTGATTGATTTTTGTGATTTTTTTTTTCCAGTAAAATTGAAGAGGGGAAAAGCTTTTTGTTATTCATTTATTTTTAATTAAAACATGTTGGAGGAAAAATATAGAAAAATTGTAAAAATGTATAGCTATGAATATGCACCGGGAGCATGAGGTTCTTATTTTTTCATTGTCATGTTAATGATACTTAGAAAGTCTTTGTTGCTGGAACCCAGTGGAGTTGAAATGACCAGTTGTGTGTGTGTGTGTGTGTGTGCGCGCGTGCGCGCATGCACACATGAATGCAAAGTGGCGGGGGTTGAACTGCCTGTTTATTAGCACCAATGCATTTATTGAGACTCAGTAGAATCCCTGTATAACTCTACTAATTATATGAATTCTGATCACCTCCAAGTTACATCATCCCTTCCCAGTTGTCTTACAGTAGAAATTGGGTATGATACATTTATACATGTTGGCCCTGGCAACAGTGTTATAATTTCAACTTCTGTTACAAATTCAGTTCATGACTGTAGAACTCTCTCCGTATATAACACAATCAATTGAAAAGGGAAAGTCAGAAGAAAAGGGAAAGTGAGAGGAACGATTCCTATGGGTTGCTTGACAGGGCTGTTTCAGCAGAGTGAGTGAAAGTCGCTAAGTTGTATCTGACTCTTTGTGACGCCCCATAGACTGTAGGCCACCAGGCTCCTCTGTCCATGACATTTCCCAGGCAAGAATACTGGAGTGGGTTGCCATTTCCTTCCTCAGGGCCTCTTCCTGACCCGAGGATCAAACCTGGGTCTTCTGCATTGTAGGCAGATCCTTTACTGTCTGAGCCACCAGGGAAGCCAGTTTCAGCAGAAGCTGATATAGTAATACATTGGTTTCCTTGAGTCTTTGCCACAGCACTTCTCAAAGCTTAGGTTTGGTCCCCTGCCAGGGCCTGAATGTTATTGTTCATGTACTAATGCTTATACTTGGATTCCTCCTATAAACTGATACCTTATTCATAAGCAAGGACAGACCAGTCATTCAGGATTTTGTCTCTGCTGGGGCTGGTTGAAGTGGGGTCACTCAGGACTGGTTTTTGCAGAGTCAGGAGTTTTCATAGAGGCTGCCTGGCCCGCGAAGCCTGAAATTCTTACTGGCCTATCCTTTGCAAAGTTTGCTAATTCCTGGGACAGATGACTGACAGGTAACTGTCACCTTGCTAGTGGTTCCAAAAGATTTTTTTAGCCAAGATTAATAGGGAGTTTCCAGCACGAATTTTTTTTTTACTCATGAAGGTAGAGGAGTTTCCTGTTAACATAAGTTACCATTTTTTGACTGTCTACTGTCACACATATGTGTGTGTGGTTGGCAATTATGTTACAGTCTTCAGTTCAGTTGCTAAGTTGTATCTGATTCTTTGCTACCCCATGGACAGCGGCACACCAGGCTTCCCTGTCCATCACCAGCTCCCTGAGCTTGCTCAAACTCATGTCCATCAAGTCGGTGATGCCTTCCAACCATCTCATCCTCTGTCATCCCCTTCTTCTCCTGCCTTCAGTCTTTCCCAGCATCAGAGTCTTTTCCAATGAGTCAGCTCTTCCCATCAGGTGGCCAAAGTATTGGAGCTTTGGTTTCAGCATCAGTCCTTCCAATGAATATTCAGGGCTGATTTCCTTTAGGATGGACTGGCTGGATCTCTTTGCAGTTCAGGGGACTCTCAAGAGTCTTCTCCAACACCACAGTTCAAAAGCATCAATTCTTCAGCGCTCAGCTTTCCCAGTAGTCCAACTCTCACATCCATACATGACCACTGGAAAAACCATAGCTTTGACTAGACAGACCTTTGTTGGCAAAGTAATGTCTCTGCTTTTTAATATGCTGTCTAGGTTGGTCAGAGCTTTTCTTCCAAGGAGCAAGTGTCTTTTAATTTCATGGCTGCAGTCACCATCTGCAGTGATTTTGGAGCCCCAAAAAACAAAGTCTGACACTGTTTCCACTGTTTCCCCATCTATTTGCCATGAAGTGATGGGACTGGATGACATGATCTGAGTTTTCTGAATGTTGAGTTTTAAGCCAGCTTTTTCACTCTCCTCTTTCACTTTCATCAAGAGGCTCTTTAGTTCTTCTTCACTCTGTGCCATAAGGGAGGTGTCATCTGTGTATCTTTAAGATAGATGGAATTACTTTCCCTGCTGTCCACATGTAAGACAGAGAGTTTAAGTAACTCACCAGGATCACACGGCTATATATGGCTGAACTGGGTTCACCCTCTATGTCTAACTCACTTCAAAGCCAGCCCCAACTAAATTGTCTTCATCGGCTTCCCTGTCCTCATGGGACCAGTGAGGCAAGCTTGTCAAAACAGTCATTAAAAATAAATAGGAGGTGCATTCAGTTCTGTTAATGAATTGTTAAAGTGTTAAGTACGGTAGAAACATCAAAAGTATGATTTAAGAACAGCCCCTGCTACTCATATTGTTTGTAGGTGTGCAGCCAAGAATCAAAGCTCTTTTGTGGAAGAAGTTCAGTCTGGTACTTACTGAATACAAATAATAATAAATGATATTTGTTGTTTAAACCTATGATTTAAGTTACCTGGTCTTTGTTCTTTCAGATCTGAACATCAATTCAAAGAACAGTCAAGCATTCATTCCTCATAAACTTGAAGTTTAAGAGAGGTTTTTTACAGAGGAACAAATTTAATATTTTTTATAAGGGAACAAAAAACTGAGTGTTCTGAAGTGAATGATTTAACTAGGTAAAAAGATCTTTCAGAGAATACATTCCTTTTTAATAACCTCATTAGCTTTCTTTATAGATGCGCTGTCTGTATTATAAAGCTCTGGACAATTTTTAACTGCCTGAGTTTATTGTAACAAGCAATTCTGTGCTAACCTCTGGAATCCTGGCATTTTTTGAGAGTGAAAAAAGAGTCTCATGTAACATTTCTGTGTTTTTTTTTTTTTTTTTTTTTTTGTACTTATGTAGAATAGCTCCAAGCGAGCTCTTTTAGAATAGAATCTTTTTTTTTTTTTTTAAAGAAGAAAAAAGCCTTATAGAAAAGGATAATTATTTTAAGGGGAAAAGGAAAGAAAAACACTAAGTCAGTGGTGCGCTGGTTATTATTTCTGAACACCCAAAATGAAAAGTATTATTCTAATGATGAGACGTCCTGTCAATATTTCTCTCTGTTAAAGCCTAGTACATATTTTGGATTGGAAAAAGGTAATCTGTCTGCGTGGGCTTCCCAGGTGGCACTAGTGGTAAGGAATCTGCCTGCAGATGCAGGAGATGCAGGAGATGTGGGTTCAGTCCCTGGGTGGGGAAGATCCCCTGGAGGAAAAAAATGGGAACCCACTCCAGTATCCTTGCCTGGAGAATCCCATGGTCAGAGGAGCCTGGCAGGCTTCAGTCCATGGGGTCACGAGTCAGACACCACCGAGCATGCACACATACATAATCTCTCTGCACAATAAACTTGATAGAAGAGCCAAAACAATGTCTTTTATAAACGAATACCTTAGAATATTGTTTCATGGGAATTGGGATGACAAAGAGAAATTTCATTAGTCTCATTTATATAGTGGGGAGGAGAGAACCTTTTCAAGAGGAAAGGAAATGGGTACATTTCTAGAATAACCGTTTTAAATCCTAAGCTATTATGAAACACAAGATCTCAAGTCTCAGCTGTTCTAAGTTCTTCAAATTTATTTGCTCTAGTCACTCTCCCTACCATAGTTCAGGGCTTCCCAGATGGCTCTGCAGGTTAAGAACCAGCCTGCCAATGCAGGAGACACAGGAGACGTGGGCTCGATGCCTGGGTCAGGAAGATCCCCTGGAGGAGGAAATGGCCACCCACTCCAGTATCCTTGCCTGAAAAAATCCAATGGACAGAGGAGCCTGGCAGGAATACAGTCCATGGGGTCGCAACGAACCGCACACGACTGAACACAAGACGGTCGCACCATAGTTCAGGCAGCTAAAACAGGATAACTGTTGACTCTTGGGATCTCATTTCCTGCTCTTTTCCACTTTGATTCAAGACACGTTTGTCTTTGGCTTACACAAAGTTAAGTCACACAGCTTAAAATAAATGAGGGCAACTGTGTAACTCACATAGTCTAGGACGCTTTTTTTTTTTTTTGTAGATTTGGAGTTGCTGCCATTTGAATTGTGACTGCGGTATTCACGTGGGTTCTCTTTTCTCCAGGGTTGCTACACGGGCTCGATCCTCCCAAAATGTCCACCCCACCCCCACCCCTGTTATTTTAGTTAGGAGAGTGGCCTCCGAGTTGCCTCATTCCGCGGGTGGAAGCGCCGCTTGCTTGGCTCCCACTCCTGGAAGGAGAATCACATGCTCGTGCGGCTCTGGGGTCTGACCGAGGGAGCTTGGGGCAGCCTGACGGAGTCCAGTGACTTCCGCCCACGCACCGCGACGCACGCCGGCTTCCGGACGGCGAGACGTGGGCGTCGATTGGGGAAGACGGTCGCTACTGGCGTGCGATGCTTTTTTTTTTTTTCCCTGAAACGACAGCTTCCCCACTCGAGCGCCGTGCCAAGTCCGCCACTCAGCCCTTCCCTGAGTTGCTCACATCTGTTAGGCTTTTGGGAGTGTTGGCGCTGACCAGGGTCTTGCTGTTATCACTTGTGGGGTTTTTGTTTCCCCCACCGTGCTCCTTCCCTTCGCCGCCGCCCCTGCTGCCCCTCAGGCTTTGCCTCGGTTTACTAAAGGGATTGCCTTACCTCAGAGACAGACACGGAAACAAGGAAAGCATTTTCCAAGCCAGTCTTTGTGAAATTCTGGATTATAAAAGGTTGATGTTTACGAACGCTGTACAGTACTCCTAGAGCAAGTTGTGAGAGATGTTGCATGCTGTAAGAATAGTTTTTTGGGTTTTGTTGTGTTTGCTTTTTTCATTTTCTCTCCTGGACCATTGTTGCTTAACAGCTTAGCAAACTGGACGGATTTGAGATGGAGAGTTCTTAGCCTGAGACACTTACATAGAGTTTGACACCACTTTGGCTTCCCCCAGTGGCTCAGGGGTGAAGGATCCGCCTGCAGTGCAGGAGACTCGGGTTCGATCCCTGGGTGGGGAAGGTCCCCTGGAGAAGGAAATGGCAACCCACTCTAATATTCTTGCTGGAAAAATCACATGGTCAGAGGAGCCTGTTGGGCTGTAGTCTATGGGGTCACAAAAGAATTTGACACGACTGAGCGAGTAAACAACGAACGATGCATCAGTTAGAACTCCCTGTTTGCAGAAGACTGTTTGAATAAAAGTACTCATAAATGCAGTTGTACTGGAGGTGATATCCACCTCTCAGGATTTATTTTTACTGTTTTTAGCTGTTAATTCTAAAATGAAAATGATTCATTTTTCCTAAGTCTTTTTAATATTATGTAATTTTTTAAAAACTATTTTAAAAAAGAATCTCTTACATGACGGAGATTATTCCGTTGTGAGGAGGTTCAAAGACTAAAGAGTGAGAAGAGAACTTCTGGCTGTATTTATTCACATTAACAAATTACTAACTTTTCGGTGTTAATTACATCTCATAATTGCCTTTGAAATATAGTAATATAGTAAAGCTTCTAATAGACATCGAAATAAAACTGTTGACTTATCCAGTATTTATTGAGTGCCAGCTGTATGCAAGGTGGCCTACTGTTTTCAGTTTCAACTGTCTTATTAAAATGATCAGGCAACTTCCCTGGTGTCCAGTGGTTAAGATTCTGTGCCTCCAATGCAGGGGGTGCAGGTTCCATCCCTGGTTGGGGAACTAAGATCCCCACATGCCTCAGAGGCATGACCGAAAAACGAAAAATTTTTAAAAATAAATAAAAATAAAATGCTCAAAGTTGGGAATAAAAGAATAGCTTACATTAGTTACTAAGTAAAAACATACAAAAACACAAGTCCGGATGTATCTAGATTATGCTGTATATATTTGCAACTGTTCGCATTATTCACTTTGACAAATTAATACTCAAAGAAAATAATAATTTGGCAAAGTACATGGTAAAACTATGCTGCTGCTGCTGCTAAGTCTCTTCAATCATGTCCAACTCTGTGCGACCCCATAGATGGCAGCCTACCAGGCTTCCCCCTCCCTGGGATTCTCCAGGCAAGAACACTGGAGTGGGTTGCCATTTCCTTCTCCAATGCATGAAAGTGAAAAGCTCAGTTGTGTCCGACTCTAGCGACCCCATGGACTGCAGCCTACCAGGCGCCTCTGTCCATGGGATTTTCCCGGCAAAAGTACTGGAGTGGGGTGCCATGCTGGAGGAGGTCTTATGACCATAAGTCTACTAGGCTGTGCTGTCCCTAAACTCAGGACCACTTTCCCAGTTGATTATTTAATTTTTGTAAGGCTTTTCTTGATTGTCCCCAGTACTAGGGATACTTTATCAATACTTTGTAGGCTGGCCTTGGTTTATCATGCACCTCCCTTCCACACATTTGTAAAGAGGACCCCTTTGATTTATATGAGGTAGTTTAAAAGTATAGTTAGTCCATGGGTGTGAACTGCACAAGTCCATTTGTAGGTGGATTTTTTTCAATATGCACTTCAATATTGCAGAACCAAAAGTTGGTTGAATCCACGGATACAGACCAGCAAATACCAAGGAACACAGTGGGGGCTGACTGTGAAGTTATGTGGAAGGGTTGGGCCCTAACTCTCCAGTCTAAGAGTCAGCTGTTCAGCTCAGCTTTCCAGTTTGGATTGCGGAAAACTGAAGTGTGTGTGCATGCTATCGTATGACTCCTGGTAGCAAATCAAGTGACTAATCTGGTACGGGCTGGAGGAGAAAGAAGTGAATTTTAATAAGCAAGTCACTTCCTATTTGCCGAGTTTTCGAAGGCAGACTTGGATTATAAAGCCGTGTAGATCATTTCATGGATGAGCTGGGCCTCTGAGCATGTGACGCTGACAGTGCTGTGTGGTAGGAAATACGGTATGAGCCCTCAGGTCATCGCAAAATTTCTAGTAGCCCATGTTATACAAAAAAGAAAAAACCAGATTAGCTGAATTTTAACAATAGATTCTTAGCCTAATATATCAAAAATATTGTAGTTGTAACATGTAATCAGTATACAGATAATGAGCTGTTGACCTTCTTTCATATGGAGTCTTCAAAATTAGGTAGTGAGTTTGATCCTTCCAACATGTCTCAGTAGGGACCAGGTAAATTTCAAGTGCTCCCCAACCACTGTGCCTCCTCTTGGACCGTGGTGGTTTAGAGTTGGTTTTCCTGAATGTAAAGCCTTTGCTTGCTTTATAAACGAGCCCTGAAATTACCATTGTTGAGAGGTGACCTGCCTTCCTGCTAACTTGTTTCAGTTGCGTCCGACTGTTACGACCCTGTGAACTGCAGCCCGCCAGGCTCCTCTGTCCATGGGATTCTCCAGGCAAGAATACTGGAGTGGATGGCCGTGCCCTCCTCCAGGGGATCTTTCTGATCTAGGGATCGAACCCGGGTCTCCTGCCTTGTAGGCAGATTCTTTATTGCTGGGAAAGTGACACTCATATTTAATAATCACTGAAACTGAAAAAACTTCTTCAGCACAGAATCATTGTCGTCCTCTTTTACATGTTTCCATACTGGAACCAAACCAGAAGTATAAGGAAAATTAAAGAGTAGGATGCTCCCAGAACAATTTGCTGAGGATTTGAGAGGTGGAGGGAGCCTGAGTCCCTTAAAGAAACTTGGAGTTTGAGCAGTGTGGTGGAATTATGAGGTGAGATTAGAGAGAAGGCCGTCAAAGAACTTGGAGGTTGTGGTTTTTTAATGTGTTCTTCTTCTTTTTTTGGTAAAATCTCAGATTGAGCCATCTAAGGAGAAATCCATTTTAAATTCCAGGCAAGTGGAATGTGAGTCTTGGGGTAGTTTACCTTTGTGTTCACAGAGTGCTTTCAAGAGCAGTCCTTTGGGTGTTTTAATGGAGGAACTGGGAATTTTTTTCTATCCAAAACTTCTGAGCCGTGGAGGGCGGGGTGGAATTAATCCATGTTACAGTCAAGTAAAACACAAGCTAATTCAGTTTTTGTAGGAAGAAATGTAAAATGATCAAGGGACTAAAATGTTAAGATCAGGGAACATTACACTGGGAAATCATAGTATGTATCAAGACATCTGAACACAAACTGTGGGAATAGAAGCTTAAAAAAATCAAATTCCGCTAAAGGGATGAGGCGGGAAGCAGTCCATTTGGTTTTTTTGTTTTTGGAAGGGTTTTTTTGGCCACTCCATGTGGCTTACTGGATCTTAGTTCCCCAACCAGGGATGGAACCCATGCCCCCTGCAGTGGAAACCCGGAGTCCTAATCACTGGACCCCAGGGAAGTCCCTCCATCATGGTTTCTAGTGAACTACTGAACCCGATGCCTCGTGGATATGAAAACAACGGCTGGGTCTGAGGTGTGAGGTTTTCAAGGGCGCAGGAGCCAGGGTGGGAGACTCCACGGTAATTAATGTGTTCATTTATAATTAAAGGGTATCTATTTGCATATAAGGGACTCCTGGGTGGCTCAGTGGTAGAGAATCCACCTGCCTTTGAGTCAGGAAGATCCCCTAGAGGAGGAAATGACAACCCACTCCAGTATTCTTGCCTGGAAAATTTCATGGACAGAGGAGCCTAGTGGACTGTAGTCCATGAGGTTGCAAAGAGTCAGACATAACTGAGCACACACACATTTGCACATAAACTGCTGATACGAGCAAATCCCGAAAGTGGTTGGCCGCAGACTCAGCATGACGTGTCACAGGAGGAAGGGCTGAGGGAACACCCTACCCTGAGAGGAGAGGGCGAGCCCTGTGGGGTCCCCTCCACCTATCGCTGTCGTGCGGCAGAAGGCGTGGGATGCCGTGCTCTGGCGTGATGTGGAGTGAGCGTGACGCCGCTGCTTGGCCTGGACCCCTGTGCTCACCTGCTAAAACTTGTGGGACTTTTCTCAAAATCACATCCTAAGAGGAATTAAGTGATCCATTAGCTTTACCTCTACTTTGGCCATGTTTTTTTAAAAGTCTCAATGCCTTGGTGTCTATAAACACTTGTCTGCTGCTGATTGCTAGCAAATGCTCAAAGTAAAAGTCACTCAGTCATGTCCAACTCTTTGTGACCCCATGGGCTATATACAGCCCATGGAATTCTCCAGGCCAGAATACTGGAGTGGGTAGCCTGTCCCTTCTCCAGGGGGTCTTCCCAACCCAGGAATCAAACCAGGGTCTCCTGCATTGCTGGTGGATTCTTTACCAACTGAGCTATTGAGGGAAACCCAAAGAAAATAATAAATCCCAATAAATATATGAATACCCCAATGAAATCATGTCTAATGTAACAGGAGTGTTGGGGTTGGGGCTCGTAATTGCGATCTCTTGGTGTTACATGTATAGTGTAATTAATTTCTACGAGTGGAATTATCCTTAGTTTGCTTGATGGAACTAAATACTCTGATATACCATGGTTTTCAATAAAGACAACTTGGCTTCTAGGCACTGTGCCACCTGGGATATTGGAGAGATGCTGCTCAGGACGGTGGGAGGCAGGTAGAAGGCAGGCATGAGCTCACTCGAAGTTAAAACTGAAATGGACTATCCGTTCTCGAAGTCACAGCCATGTGGCCCCCTGCCTGCAGCGTCTTGGGAGGGATTCCCACTCTGCCATCACTGCCAGGGAGATCACAGGCACGACCTCCTGGAAGCACTCCAGCTGTTCCTACATTATGGCTCTATGATTTGTCAGTTCTTTGCCCCTCCTGATAGGTAATCAGGTGCCCCAGATTCTGGTGCTTGGAGAAGATGCTCCAATGAGCCAGGCCTGGTACCCAGGATGCAACTATGAGCAAGCTTCCCCCCGAGGTTGATGCTTCTCAGCCTGTGGCATCAGAATCACCTGGATGGCTGGTTAACAGGCTTCTGGTGAGGCTCCACCCTCGAGTCTCTGAGTCCAAGGGTCTGGTTGGGCTGGGGGGGCCTGAGCATCTGCCTTTCTTAGAAAATCCAAGGGCAGGCCCACACGCTGTGAGTGGCACTAGTTAGTTTAATGGTCTCCACTGGGCGTGATCCCCTCCCACCCAGGACATCTGGCAAAGCCTGATGTTTTGGGTCATCACAGCTGAGAGCTAGGAGGGCTGCTGGCTTTTCGGGGGGTGGGGGGGGCGGGGTCTGGGCGGTAGAAACAAGGGAGGCACCGAGCATCCTACAATGCTGAGAACTGGCCCACGTGTCAGCATTTGTAGTGAAGTATGAGAACACGCTGGCAGATTGTGCTGAGGGCCGTCTAGGGGGCTACCGCTGGGCCTGACTTAATGTAGGGGGTCAGTTAGGGGCACCGCGGTGCATGGGACAGACCCTGCTACTGGGCAGTCAGGCGTGCACACAGTAGGACCATTTGCTGTTGTTGCAACTGTGAATAAAACAAGTGAACCAGAAGGGAGGCTGCCCAGGAGTGTAGGTTACACAGCCTAAGTGACCTTTGACGGCCACAGGATTCTTCTGGGGCGTTCTAGCCTAAGAAAAGGGAACATGCAAAGCCCAGTGAGAGTAGACTGGCCTGTGTGCTTGGAATTTAGACCCAGGGAACCTGGAGAGGCTGTGTCACCCCGTAAGGAAGGCCTTAAGTGCTGTTTTCAGCATTGGGACCCCTTCATCCTGTTGACGGCAGGAAGCAGCAGATGAGAAAGACTTAAAACAAGAGTGCTGGTTGATTCGGGACAGTGGGATCCAAATCAGTGAGGCTTTACTGCTTTAGCAATCAGTTGGGCTGGTGAAAAGCCTTCAGGTGCCTCGACTGTACAGCCAAATAAAACTTTTTTGTATTCTGTCAGTTCTGCCTGTTTGTACATTAATCCCGGAAATCCGACAGAGATTCCCAAGAAAAGCTGAAAAGATCAGACAGTGTCAGCCTGTATGTCCTTTGGCTTGACTTCCAGATCTCCAGCCCCTGAGGCCTATGTGTGAGTGAGGACGTTTTCCCAGCCGACTGGGCCCTCAGACAGCACAGGGGTCAGTCCTGCTCACAGTTTGTTGAGAGTCCAGAGGGCTTGGCTGGGTGCAGCCCCTCAGCATCCTGAGAGGAGTTTCCAGCCACACGTGGAAAGCTCCAGGTTAGCAGCATCCAGACCCCGCAGCCGATCCCGGACAGGGAGCCCAGGACTTTGGTCTGGGGCTTTGCTGATGACACCCAGATAGCCACTTCATTCAGGATGCATCTCTCTGTTTCCCTGTCTCTCTCACATACGTACCTTAATTGTTGGTTTTCTGCTCAAGCAGTTTAATGAGAACTACGGTATATCTTGTCACCGCATAGTGAGCTTGGAACATTTTGGTGACATCGTGACAGATCAGTCACCCCCTTGCATCAAAGCCCCATTGGAGACCCTCTCCCTTGAACCTGGGGTGGTTTTGCTGATTTATGTGCAACAAACAGTGACTGCTTTCTGTGGTCCCAGCAGTCTACCAAGGTTTTTTGTTTGGTTTTTTGATGTTTAGTTTTTAGTATGGTTTTAATTCATGCACATAGTTTTTAAAAATGTACATTGTATGAAAGGTTTTGCAGTGAAAAGTAAGACTTCTTCCCTCTCCTATCCAAATTTTTCTTCTTAAAGTTGTTTAGAGGGAATTCGCTGGCATTCCAGTGGTTAGGGCACAGGCGCTTTGGCTGCCAGGGCCTGGGTTTGATCCCTGGTCAGGGAACTAAGATTAAGCTGCATGGTACAGAAAAAAAAAACAGTTTAGAAACTACTGGAGTTGGTTTCCTAAGTGTTCTCCAGGGATATGTTTTGCATGTACAAGCAACTTTTATATGTAACTTTCAACACAAATGGGCAGGTATTTCTTGTATACCTTTTTTCTCACTCGAGTAGGGAAGATACAGTTATTGTTGCACCCATTTTATTGATGAGGACGCTGAGGCTGCAGAAGTAACTTGCTCCAGGTCACATGGTGAACGGTGGTGCTGAATTTAGGCCAGGAGTTCTGGTTAGGCAGAGCTGACCCAAGACCCAGGGGCACCTCCTCCAAGTAGGTTCACTTTGCCCCACCTCACACTTAGGTCTTTATAAAATGTTTGTTCACCATCGACCTCGGTGAGGAGCTGAGGGCCTCACAGAGAACAGAGAGGAGTATCGCACGTGCCCTCTCCTCTCCTCCTGGGAGCAGGTCAGCTCTGGTCCCGGAATTGCATCCTCCACACCCTCTGCTGGTAGAGAGCAGACCCTCCTTCCTCAAAAGGTGTTCAGTTCAGTCGCTCAGTCGTGTCTGACTCTTCGCGACCCCATGAATCACATACGCCAGGCCTCCCTGTCCATCATCAAAAGGTGTCCAGGGACCATCGATCATTCCTGGAGCCCAGCCTCACCCAGAGCAGGTGGCTTACTGCCACAGTCACATTTCTGCTGAGGTTTCGGTTTCCTGTTGATACTTGAGTATCCGTGCAGGTGCACTCAGTGGTCCGGCATCCTTCAGAACTCGTCCACGCTGGTAGCAAAGCAGGTGTTCTTAAGGCATCTGGGGTTCAGAGAGCCCAGACTCCACCTGGAAGTGGTAGACACTCTCAGAGCAGTGCTGGATCCCGACCCCGGGAGTTGTAGAGGTTCTCAGAGCAGAGGGGGGTAGCCAGATGCAGCGCCTCCTCCACCAGTGGGAGTCCTCGGCACAAGCTGGCAGAACGGCCTGTTAGGTGACCGGTGGGCTGGGAAGAAGGACCTCGCCCCTGGGAACTCTGCCTTGAGATGTCTTTGTACCAGGGCTGCATTGCAATGCCTCCTGAAGGCTCTGGGCTCCTGCTGGGGGACCCTTGAGAAGGGGATGTGTATGCCACGAAGAGAGTGAAAGTGTTTGTGACTCAGTCGTATCTGAGTTACAAAAAAAGTCCCAAATGTCCAGCTCTTTCCGAACCCATAGCCTGCCAGACTCCTCTGTCCATGGAATTCTCCAGGCTAGAGTACTGAAGTGTTGCCATGCCGTCCTCCAGGGGATCTTCCCAACCCAGGGGTCAAACCTGGGTCTCCTGCATTGCAGGCAGATTCTTAACCAGCTGCTACTACTGCTGCTGCTAAGTCACTTCAGTCGTGTCCGACTCTGTGCGACCCCATAGACGGCAGCCCACCAGGCTCCCCCGTCCCTGGGATTCTCCAGGCAAGAACACTGGAGTGGGTTGCCATTTCCTTCTCCAATGCATGAAAGTGAAAAGTGAAAGTGAAGTCGCTCAGTCATGTCCTACTCTTAGGGACCCCATGGACTGCAGCCCACTAGGCTCCTCCATCCATGGGATTTTCCAGGCAAGAGTACTGGAGTGGGGTGCCATTGCCTTCTCCGTAACCAGCTGAGCTACCACCATCTAACCAGAAATGTGGATCTAACACACTGGCCCACAGAGAAATGCCATCCGAATACCAAACTGTGTTTTTAAATGGTGACTGTCGAAGGTGCACGCTGAGAATTTGAGTTCCAGGAGCTCCCAAGACTGAGCTGAGTCATGTGACTCTGTGTTTGTCATTTCTCCTGGTCGGCAGCTAACAAGGAGGGGACCCACTCCACATTCTGGGTGTTGCTGAGCATCCTCCTGGGAGCAATGGCCATGCTGTGCAAAGAGCAAGGAATCACCGTGCTGGTAAGACCCCAGGCACCTTCAGTGGGGTAGCCCTGCTCCCTACACCCGTTTCCCTCCCGTGAAGACACTGTGCACTGCCCTCCGGCGGGATCCCTCTGCTGTACCCCTATTGCCGGTCTTCAGCTTAGTCCCCTCTGGACCGGTTACAGGTGCCACCATGCTCCCGGTGATTCAGGTGGGAACTGAGTGTCTCAGTTGATTCATTAGAGCTGGTGGGCACGGAGAAGGGACACGTCTGAAGAGCAGGTGACTGGCCCCTGTAGAGAGGTCCTGGAGGAAAGAAAGAGCGTTGTGGCCCTTCTGGGGCGCTCTCATGTTGCAGCAGTCCTAAGTACAGCCATGTTGTGACCCTACTGCTGTCTCTGGTCCTGATTAACAAGCATTGGTGTGTGTTATGTTACATTTGCCTTTGTCCGGAAATGTCAGGGGGAACAGGAGAGGGCTCTGAAGAGTCCAGATGTGCGCCCCCTACGTCTGATCTGAGAAGAAGCCCCTGGAAGGGAGAGGCATGGAAATGCACTCTTTGTCTGTTCTAGCTAATTTCCTGCCTTACATTATCAGTGGGAAACTGAGACATTAGGGATATGGGGCATGCCCATGTAGGAAGCCATGGGAAAGGATCTTCCTTTCCCAGGTCCAAGCTCTTTGGGGCTGGACACCAGTTGAGGCAAAGATAAATGGTTTTATTGGATTCAATCTGTACGATTAAGGTCAGCTAGCTAGGAAACAGTATAGAAAGAATTGCTGTGCAAAGATACTAGAACTTCATGAGTTACTTTTTTAAAAGATTGCTCTAGACCAGTGTTTCTGAACCTTGGCATTATTGGCATTTGAGGCTGAATCATTCTTTCTTTGGGGCGTGTCCTGTGCATCATAGGATATTTTAGCAACATCCCTGGTCTCTACCCACTAGATGCCAGAAGGACACCTCCTCCCTCAGTTGTGACAACCTCAAATGTCTCCAGACGTTGCCAAGCACACCCCCCTGGTAGGGGGTGAAAATCATTCTGTGAGAACTGCCGTCCTGGAATCTTGCTTGTCTCAAAGTGTGGCTTGAGGACCAGTGGCGTTGACACCATCTGGGAGCTTATTAGAGATTTAGGATCTCAGACCTCCCCCTGCCACAGGCCTGCTGTGGCACCTGCATTTCACAAGGCCCCCAAGCGACTCCCACCTCCATTAAGAAAAGCACTGAAAAATTAGGTTGAATTTTCATGAATAAAGATAGGGTGATGTTGAGCAGGTTTCCAAAAATCTGACTAGAATGTGGCCATTTTGATGACGTGTTTAAATGGGAAGGGAGAGAGCCCAAGACTCGTGTTGGGCTCAGTCCTCATGACAGCCTGACCGCATCAGCACTGGGTGACTGTCCTATAGCTGCTCACAGGCAGAAAAACGCGTGGCATAAGAAGACAGCGCAGCTCAACAGGGAGCTTCCTGCCTTCTAGAAAATGGTTCACACCCGGGCAGAAATGGTCCTCTGACCCAGGACAACCATGCATCACACGGGTGAATAAAACGAGGATTCTGTGAAGTGATTAACCCAGTGCTGGCCTGTGTACTGGATAATTAATGGCTCCCAGCATGTATGGGGGTTGCTGAGGAGAGATGTCACCCTTGTGCTGAGAACCACAAATTACCACTGGCTTCTGACGACTTATGATTGATCCTCTTTGCCATGAAGCTCTGTGTTCGAAGCCCCCATGTCATAGAAGGGCAGCTTGAACCATCCATACAGTGTATATTCTGACCGCTCTGCCTGGTTCCAACAGGGAGTTCAGCTACATGGCGTTGTCTACAGCAGCCACATTTATGGAAAGTCCACTGCAGGGTAAAGGGTAGAGTCCAGGCCAGATGAGCCCTCAGCTTGTAACCACAGGTGTCAGAGCTTTAAGAGCAGCCATACCTACTAGAAAGGAGCTGCGGTGGTGCTGCTGGAAGCTGTTAGCATCAGTGCAGCTACAGTATCACACTTCCTAGGGCCAGGGGTTTTGCATACTTGGAGTTATTGGTCATTCCCCTAAAAGTCATGGGTAGAGTTGGTCTTGATTGGAGTTACTGGCCTTCTCCCTAAAGGTCATGGATAGAGGTGGTCATAATTGGAGTTATTGGTCATCCCCCTAAAAGTCATGGGCAGAGGTGGCCATCCTCCACACAGTGGGGCTCTGCCATCCTCAGGGTGGTTTCCAGTACTACTCCAGACACCTCCATCATCTCCTCCACAGCCAACTGGATGGGAAACCAAGGGTGGGGTGTGCTCTGGTCTGTGCCCAAACCTCCAAGAGGTGCCTAATCACTTCTGCCCACATCCCATTGGCTAGAACTCAGTCACATGACCACGCTCCCCTGTGGGGCTGGCTGTGTGCCAGGCAGGAAGGGAGAGCTGGTGGGTGACGAGGAGTCTGAGCCTGGGATGTCTCTGCAGCCCCACCAGAGTCTGTATGTTCTGTTCCCTCTCTTCCAGGGCATATGCCCTCATCAGGCAGCACCCCAGGTTCCTGAAGTGTAATTACTTACATGGCTGGGTTTTCAAGGTTGCTGGCTGCCTTATCGTCTTAGGCATGGCCACTGCACAGGTACTGGCTCTGCTACAACTCTGGGACAGTTTTAGGGAAAAAAAAAATGGTAAGGGGGGCCTCTGCAGAACTTCTCCTGGGAGCCCCAAAGCTCTAGCTCTCCTGCATCTTATCATACTCTTGCATGCAGGCTATGGACCTGTGACTAACAGGGGATTTACCAGATGGCAAATCTGATGGGACTTTCTTGGTGGTCCAGTGGTAAAGAATCGGCCTGCCAATGCAAGGGACACAGGTTTGATCCCTGGTCCGGGAAGATTCCACATGCTACAGGCAACTAAGCCTGCGCGTCACATCTACAGAGCCTGTGCTCCGCAACGAGAGAAGCCAGTGCAATGAGGAGCCCACACACCACAACTCCAGAGTAGCCCCGCTCACCACAACTAGAGAAAGTCTGTGCACAGCATCAAAGACCCAGTGTAACCAAGAATTAAATAAATAAATAAGTAAATTTGATACAAATATCATGAGCTAATTTCATAGGAATCATAGGATTTGTTTTGTTTTTAGAGCTGAAGAGATTATCTATGGTGATCTAATCAGGACACTTCTCGTCTAGATTCTGCAATAGAATTGTGGCGTATCCTGGCTACCTGATCAGTTAGGCTGTCCCATGGCTGATTCCTTGCTTTGCTTTCTTAGGGTCTGAATGCCATCTTCGACATCTTGGTGATAGGCAAACTAAATGTCCTGGAAATTGTCCGGAAGCTCCTCCGTAAGGACAGATCGTTAGAGGTGAGTATCTGCTTTTGTCTCCAGCTGAGATATGGAAAATGTCACGTACCCGCTGGCTTAAAACACCATTTTCAAAGTACTTCGTGCAACTTTGAATTCTAAAACAGGCAGCCTTTTAAAGCCCAGTGTCAGCGAGGTTCAGCCAGAACTGCTGCACATTTATACCTGGCTTGGCCACACTTTTATTTGAAAAATCCTCAACACTGGGGGCCTTGCGCTGTCCTTTCAGAGCCCTGGCATGCTCCGGACAGGGGGCCTCCTCTTCAGAATGACCCTCCTGGCTTTGGGCGGAGCCGGGGTGCTGTATGTACGCTGGAAGATCATGGGCACCGGCCCACCCGCCTTCACCGAGGTGGACAACCCTGCCTCCTTTGCCGACAGCGTGCTGGTCAGGGTGAGTCCCATCCTCCACTGGGTCATCTTTGCCCACCAAGATCCCCAGGTCTTCCCTCCCTCCTCCTCCTCACCTCCCTCCCCAACATACCCACAAAAGCCCCCCTTAATCAGAACACCTCCACGGGTGTTTCCGTTCACCAAGGAAGTTCTAGGGTGAAACCAGGTTTTTATCAGGGCTTTGAGAGGGTGTAAAGTCTTTGTATTTCCTTGTGGCTCAGACGGTGAAGAATCTGCCTGCAACGCAGGAGACCTGGGTTTGATCCCCGGGTCAGAAAGATCCCCTGGAGAAGGAAATGGCTACCCACTCCAGTATCCTCGCCTGGAGAATTCCATGGACCAAGGGGCCTGGTGGGCTGAAGTCCATGGGATCACAAAGAGTCAGACACGGACTGAGCAACTACTGTTTTCACTTTCACTCTAAAGGAAATCAAGAGGAGTGGCTTAGAAAACGTCAGGTTTCTTGCCAGACTCCTTAAATTGTCCCCTAACCTACTTTTGGTATAATGGAAATTGACGTGTTGAGGTTAGGATAAAATATAATATTGATGGTATCTTTCTCCCTTTAGCACGACTTTTTACAAGTCGTTTGTCTCTGGCCGCACTGAGTCTGTGTTCTGTGTGGCTGTCTCTGGCTGCAGCCAGCCGGGGCTGCTCTCTAGTCGCAGTGCGCGGGCTTCCCATTCTGGTGGCTTCTCTCGTGGCGGAGCACCGGTGAGAGGCGCACAGGTTCAGTAACTGCGGCACACGGGCTTCATTGCTCCGAGGCATGTGGGATCCCGGACAAGGGATCGAACCCGTGTCCCCTGCATTGGCAGGTGGATTCTTATCTACTGTACCACCAGGAAGTCCCTAGTGGTGGTGTCTTTAAAAGTCTTAACGCTGTCCAGACTTTCTTGTCAAGGTTTGCTTTTTCTGAAGGCAAGGTTTCTTAGCTGTGCATTTCATACAGACAGAAATCTAAGATCATAAAACCCTCTGCTTATATCGTCAGACACGTGAGAGACCCCTGGACAGCAGGTTTCCTGGGTCACGGACTTGGGGCATCAGTGAATAATTGGGACATAACATCCCCAGAAATATAACAAATGTAAAGCAGAGTCTGGTGGCTTTACTGTATTTTTTTATCTATTAAAAAAAAAAAAAACCTCAATGCATTTAGTCAACTGCACACTTCAGCCTAGTGCCCAGGGCAGAAAGTAGCAACATTTTATTTTATACAGCTGGGCTCCTTGAGCAGAAACGTGAAGGCCTCCAAAGGGAAGCTAGGAGAGATATATATATGTATTTTTTTTCCAAGTTCAGTATCACATGTTTGTTTTTCTTTTGACTGGCAGGCCATAAACTATAATTACTACTATTCATTGAATGCCTGGCTGCTGCTGTGCCCTTGGTGGCTGTGTTTTGATTGGTCAATGGGTTGCATCCCCCTCATTAAGTCCGTCGGGGACTGGAGGGTGATTGCTCTGGCAGCACTCTGGTTCTGCCTAATTGGCCTCATATGCCAAGCCCTGTGCTCTGAAGACAGCCACAAGAGAAGGTAAGAGGCCGAGCTGAATTTAACTTCCGCAATGGGTGGAGTCTGAGCGTGTTGCTAAATCCAGCACTGCGGATCACCGCAATGATTGTGTGCAAGGACGGGTGTTTCAGTAGAGATGCACATGTCTGGGCAGGATGAGTTCTGTCTACTCGGAATCCATGGCTGGCTTCAACTCGTGGGGAGTGGACTGGAGGGGGCGCCCGATGACTGCTTCATCTCCCCACCTCTCCCCCATGATGTAGCATTTTGAGATCCTTCTCGCCATAGGTGGTAGAGAGTAATTTATGGTCTGAACAGAGAGTGTAATTGATGTGTGTTGTGCCCATCTTTTCACAATTCCCCTTCAGAAAGCCCTGGTGGATGCGACAGCGATTCCTTCTCTTGTTATTTGTACAAAATAAGCTGCCACCCCAAAGAGACTTATTTCTCACCAAAAAAAGCAGGGGGCGGGGGGAGGGAAGATTATTGAGAAAATAATTGGGAGGAAAAACCTGTTTTGTGGAAAAGAAAACTATTTAAGATGATTTCCTTTAGGCATAAGTGTTTCTGGAATTAGATGAGTAATTTCTCAAAATAAATTCAGTTTTGAGTTTACCCTGTGCCTTAAATTGGTTCGTAATTCTAAAGGGTGACAAACCTCTGTCCCAATTGGCTGTGCATGTGCCAGTAGGATTTTTCTACCACGATAAGCACAGGTTTGTGGGAAGGAGCTATCAAATTTGACCGGGCTTCTTTTGTTTGGTTTTTTAATTGTACTGAAGTGTAGTTGAGTTACAAGGTTGTGTTTAGCTTCTGCTGTGCAGCAGAGTGGCTCAGTTCACATATGTGTTCTTTTTCACAGTCTTCTCCGTTCCCATTTATTGCTGGATTTTGAATATAGTTCCGTGTGCTGTGCAGAAGGACCTTGTTGTTTGACCCAGCCTCTGATTCACCCTCTTAACATCACCTGGGACTCTGGGAATGCTTACCTGCTTCCACAAGTGTCCTGCTGCTCTCAGCTTTCTTTTTGCTCAACTGAAATTTATGCTGGAGCATCCCCAAATGATATGAGTTTATTTCAGATCTTGTAAAGTTTAAACCAGTTAAGTGACATTGCTGCTGCTGCTGCTAAGTCGCCTCAGTCGTGTCCGACTCTGTGCGACCCCGTACACGGCAGCCCACCAGGCTCCCCCATCCCTGGGATTCTCCCAGCAAGAACACTGGATACATCCTGTTAAATGTCAGGGGACTAAATTGGACTAACTGGGACCAATATCCCAATTAGCCCAATTGGGCTAATATATTTGACACCTACATGGTTTGAGATATAGTTAGAAGCAGGCAAGTTCATAAGACTGCTCTAAGTAATCATTCTAACTTTATTCATGTGAAAGTGTGGAGTTCTAAGATTTATTCTTATGCTTGATGCTAAGTAGCCTTAGTGAGATTTTTCTGTCTTATCCTAATGGTACTCAGTTAGACCCTCTCTGCTGATACCTCTTCTTAACTGCTGGCATGAAAAAAAAGAGAGAAAAGGGAAGGGGTGTCTGGATTTCATGTAGAGTAGAACACTTTTCTTGAGAATTCTAAAAGTAGCCATTCTAACTGCTTCTCATCTTCCAGGATCCTCACGCTGGGCCTGGGATTCCTCATTATCCCGTTCCTTCCCGCGAGTAACCTGTTCTTCCGAGTGGGCTTTGTGGTGGCTGAGAGGGTCTTGTACCTCCCCAGTGCCGGCTACTGCATGCTGCTGACGTTT
The DNA here is from genome assembly GCF_029378745.1 of Bos indicus. Lineage (NCBI taxonomy): Eukaryota > Metazoa > Chordata > Mammalia > Artiodactyla > Bovidae > Bos > Bos indicus. The sequence continues at coordinate 80,132,204 of NC_091771.1, read as the reverse complement.
GGATTTGCAGCGCTCAGTAAACATACGAAAAAAAAGGTATTGGCCCAGCAAGGTGGGTGCCTTTCCTGACCAAGACGGTGGGTGGGTTTACTAATGACATTTCCTGTGTCCCTCTCTTCTTAAGAAACTGATTGCTGCTCTCATCCTGGGAATTTTATTCCTAAACACGCTGAGATGTGTGGTTCGCAGCGGTGAGTGGCGGAGCGAAGACCATCTTTTCCGAAGCGCCCTGTCTGTGTGTCCGCTCAATGCCAAGGTATGTTGGCTGCCACGCTTTTAAGTTCGATAGCTGAGTGAGGAGAATCTGGAATATGACCTTGGTCATAGACTTGGAGGTTTTCTTTTTCATTCTTTTTTTTTCCTTTCATGATCTTGACAAAGTTTATTACAGTTACACTTCAGCCAAAATAATTAAAAAGGAATCATTAAATCCAGACAATGTCAGGGAAATAGCAGATTTCTTAAACACGTTTCTATTCATCTTCCAGTTGGTCCGATCATGGATCGAGGTGGTGGCAAGGTGGGCAACTCCATGCATTCAGGCTCAGGTCTGGGGAGACCGACAGTCAGACCTCTTAGAGCACACTTTTTGAAACATGCACTCCAGCCTCCCCCAGTCTATAACTGGAAGATGATAATACCTACCAGCGGACAGCAATTTGGTTTAGGAATTTAAAGGATGCTATGTGGTGTGCAGTACGCACGTTTCCATCACCTGTGGCTTCTCTGCCTGGAATTGTTTTTGCCAGATTAGGTAAAAATAAAATGCATAGACTCTAAAATGGGCAGTGTTCTTGTTGACACGGTCTGGTAGGAATTTGTTTCACTTGTATCCTTGATGAACTCCATCTCTTCACTTACCCAGCTGTGCGTCTTTGGGCAAAATGGTTTTGAACATTGAACAGCCTTATCTGTGACAAGGAGGGGCACCATGGCTGTCCCCCGGGCTTGTCGTGAGGCCTTCATGAATGTGGTCTCTGAAATGCCCTGACATGGTACTTAGAACATGGTAGGCGCTCAAGAAATGTTTGTCTTCATAGGCTCCTTTTAGTATCAGCTGTTCCATTACATGAAAAGAAGGGAATGATACTTGCTCAAAAGGGGAGCCCGTGGAGTTAGGTGAGAATATTTTCTATTAGGGCTTCCCAGGTGGCGCTAGTGGTGAAGAGCCCTCCTGCCAACCCAGGAGACATAAGAGACTCGGGGAGTTCAATCCCTGAGTCAGGAAGATCCCCTGGAGGAGGGCATGGCAACCGACTCCAGTAGTCTTGCCTGGAGAATCCCATGGACACAGGAGCCTGGTGGGCTACAGTCCATAGGGTCGCAAAGAGTCAGACGCGACTGAAGCAACTTAGCATGCATAGAGCATTATGTGATTAATAATGATGTCTTTTGGTGTCATTAGGATTGGAACTTCCTCAGATACTTAAAAGCGATCCTCTTTGGAGCAGGGGCAATAGAAGCACCATGAAGTTCTATCTCATTTCCGCGTTCTATGCTTAAGAGAAAGCAGTGATTTCAGGTGAAACTATATGAAGAAATCTAATGAATAGTCGATGTCTTACTGTGACCCTGGAGTGAAGGATAGTATTATATAAAACGTGTTGACTCCTTGTTTGTATTTCCCTTGGTTTAAAAAAATTTGTTCGTATTCTGTAGTTAAGAGGCTTAGATAAAAGAGTGAATTACTTCAGCCTTTTATTGTCAATTTGATTTGCTGACCTAGCCATTTATGTTATGCTACTGAAAGTAAATCAGCCTGTGATTTAATTTCATAAATGTTAATAGGTTTGCTTTGTTTTTACTTTTCTGTTTGAATAGCAGTGATTACCCCTTCTATTTTACTTCTTCCCCAGAAGGAACTCACACTTCTTTGTAGAGGTTCTGTCATTAATTTCCATTATCCTCCCTCGAAGGCTTTTAGAGAGAGGTTATTATGTACCTTAATTTTCCAAATGGGAGACACTGAAGCATAGAAAGATGGAGCTGACGGTATCTGGGTTAGTAACTCAGATGGTAGGTAGAGACCTGGTATAGTTCTGCACCCAGATTACCCTGGGGAACAAGCGGGGATGGGACCGTGTGATGTCTGAGCCCACATGGCTGCCCCAGTGAGCGATTTCATATATCACAGGCTAGAAAACTCAGGGCCTGTGCAGACGGACACCCACACAATCGTGTGCCTGTGGGTGCAGTTTTCGTCTTTAAATTTAAGACATACACATAAGATCTCATCTTCAAAGTGCACCCAATAGTGACTAGCCTTTCCAGGAACATTTTTTAGTGATTCCATTCAGTATGGGGCTTCCCTGGTGGCTCAGACAGTAAAGAATCTTCCTGCAATGCGGGAGACCTGGGTTCAGTCCCTGGTTTGGGAAGATTCCCTGGAGGAGGGCATGGCAACCTGCTCCAGTATTCTTGCCTGGAGAATCCCCATGGACAGAGGAGCCTGGCGGGCTGCAGTCCATGGGGTCGCAAAGAATCAGACACGGCTGAGCAACTAAGCACATTTAGTATGAGCAAGATAGAGTTGGTTTTTTGTTTGTTTGTTTTGGGTTTTTTGGTGGTGTTGTTTTACTTGGGACTATAAATTGAAGTGTATCAAAATTCTCTACACTTTTTTTTTTCCCCTTGGAAAAAAGCTAGGTTGATTTCAGGGAAGAGATCTCCTTTAGGATGATTTCATTCAACTCTATTGCAGGAGATGCATTTTCTGCACTCATTCCACTTTCCATCCACTGACTGTTAACTGAGCAGTTGGCACTCTGCCATAGACCAGGCCCAGATTTACAAATGCGACCATGCTGAGCCTGGTCAGGCACTGGAGTTACCCACAGTGCCTTGCATCTGGTAGGAACTCCTGGTATCAGTAACTGAACTGAGCCAAATAGAAATTAAATTCCTACTACGGATGAGATACCAAGTATCTGATTATACTTGCAGCCATTCTTCGTTTTTCGAGGCTTGAAAGTATGTGGCATTTTATATCAATCCTGGGATACAATGTTAAAGTTTGTTAAACAATGAAAGGGATCATTTACCACAATGAGGTATTTCCTTAAGGATGAGGCAGCGGGGGTTATAGGACTTTTATGTGTTTAAAACATTTTAACATCAAGTGTTAACAGGAAATTTGAAACAGTGGTTTGAGCACTGTGTTGAATGTGCCTTCTTCCCCTATGGATGCTTTCACTTCGTTTGTATTTACATGTCCTTGACTGGGGGTCTTATCTGTGCTGGTTCGTTGCCTTGGCGTGTGAATCACAAAGACTGGAGGGAAGGTTCAAGGATCAGCAGGCTTTTTCAATCCTTTACATTCCATGGAAACAAAAATCATTCTTTAAACTGTTTTAAGTAAACTGTTTCTGAGCGTTTTGCTTTGGTTTTTCAAGTGGATTTTCTGTTCAAATATGTCCCTGCATATAACCCATAGGACAAGGCTGGCCTCTGCGTAAGCCTGTTCTCCAGTCGTAATGATGAGCAGCTTGCCTTCTAGGCGGCTCTCTGATCTTTAACTGGTTCCACTGACTTCACTGCAGTCTGATTCTGCAGAGGCACCCTCCTCCTCTGCTGACCTCCTGGTCTAACAGAACAGCGGCTCTACTGCAGAGGGCAGTTCAGCTCTTTGTCTGAGCGTTTGATTGAGAAAACAGAATTTCCCAGGAAGTGGCAGGAGCTCGCTGAGTTGAAGTCTGTGTAGGAGCTGTGTTTGTATTCCGGGGACCACAGGCACATCCACATTCACAGGCTGGAGTCTCCCTTTGTGTGCGGGACAGGAGTGAAGTTAACACTTCCAGGCTGGGGCTGGGGCTGGGACTGGGCCAAGCCCAAAATCAAACCATTTAGAGCACACTTTTCCAAACCCATGATCCAGCCATAGCCTTCTCCAAGCTGTAACTTGAAGACGGTGACACCTATGGACAGACAGTCATTCAGTTCGGGAAGTTTATATAGTGTGCTGCACAATATTACACATTTCTGTCACCCATGATTTTCCTGTTTTCTGATTCCTTGTGTGCAAGGAGATAAAAATAGAAATACAGACTTTAAAATTGGGAGTTAAAAAACAAATCTCTGCTACATATGTGCTTAAGGAATATCGCACTGTTCTATACCCTTCTAGAAATCTTAGTATTTTTTGAAGATTGATAAGGCAGGATGTGGTTATACTTTTAGAAGGGCTTTTGAACGTTCAGATATAATGCCACCTGACTATACTCAAGCCATTACTGTAATTCGCCATGTATCAGTCCGCCGCTGTTGCTGTTCAGTCGCTAAGTCGTGTTCGAAGCTTCGTGACCCCATGGACTGTAGCACACCAGATTCCTCTGTCCTCCACTGTCCCCCGGAGTTTGCTCAAATTCGTGTCCGTTGAATCAGTGATGCTATCCAACCATCTCACCCTCTGCTTTCCTCTGCTTCCCCCATCCCCAACTCTTTGCGACCAATCCCTTTGCCACCCTGCGAACTGGGGCCCACTAGGCTCCTCACCATGGGATTCTCCTGGCAGGAATACCGGAGTGGGTTGGAATTTCTTCCTTCAGGGGACCTTCCTGACTCAGGAATGGAACCTGTGTCTCTTGCATCGACAAGTGGATGCTTTACAACTGAGCCACCTTGGAAGCCCTTACATCAGTATACTAGGGCTGCCATAACAAGACACCATGGACTGCGTGGCTTAAACAATAGACCTTTGTTTTCTTACAGCTCTGGAGGCCTGAAGTCCAAGACCAAGGTATCAGAGGGCTGGCTTCTCCAGAGGCCTTTGTCCTCGGCTCGCAGACTTCTTGCTGAGCCCTCACGTGGACTTCCTATGGTCTTTCCCCTGTGCGCGGGCATCCCTGGTGTTTTCCTGTGTGTCGCTGTTTCCTCCTCTTATAAGGACACCATTCAGATTGGATCAGGGCCCAAAGAACCTTGTTTCAACTTAAGGACCTCTTTAAAGACCCCGTCTTTCAATTCAGTCACATTCTGGGGTACGAGGGGCTAGGACTCCAACATGAATTTTGCGGTCACAGTGCAGCCCGTAACACCCCAAAGAAGCATTATTTTACCTGAAGAGAAATAGCAGAGTTTGTGAGTGGGTCTAGAAGTTGCCTTGAGCAGCTGCCCCGTCTTCACCTGGCCCCCTCAGAAATGGGTGTGATGCAGGGAGAAGAAACACAGGCTTTGGAGCCTGGGTTCAAATCCATCACCACAACCTTGGATAAGACGCTTAGTGACACCAAAGCAGCGCATCAGCACCTGCTGGTCGCCTGTGTCACTGTCATTATCATCACGCAGCACTCACCCAGGTGGGTGCATTTCTGTAGCATCATCTCTGAGACTCCTATTGGCCTTTACATTGTACGCCTCCAAAAGGAACGTTTGATGACGGAGAAATACTTGTGACCCGTTTCCCTGGTGGCTCAGCGGTAAAGAATCCGCCTGCCAATGCAGGAAGGAGATGCAGGAGACATGGGTTCAATTCCTGGGTCAGGAAGATCCCCCGGGGAAGGAAATGGTAACCCACTCCAGGATTCTTGCCTGGGAAATCCCATGGACAGAGGAGCCTGGTGGGCTACAGTGGGGTGAGCGACCATGGAGTCGCCAAAAAGTTGGACACAACTGAGCGACCAAACAACAATCCTTTGCTTTCAGTTAGAAGTATGATGGGCCTCCCAGGTCCAAACGAAGAAGCCTGGCAGCCGACAGCCAAGGTTTTCCTCTCTTTTCAGGTTCACTACAACGTTGGCAAAAACTTGGCTGATAAAGGCAATCAGACCGCGGCCATCAGATACTACCGGGAAGCGGTGAGGTACTGCGAGCGGCTTGCCGTTTTTACAGTATCCGTGTCTTACTGTAACTTTCTAGCGCTAAAAATCTGTCTGCGAGGACCTCTACTTTAGGTTTGCCAGTGCCTGAGAGCTGGGGGAAGACTGCGGGCTTGGTTTCTCTTTCCACTTCCAGATTAAATCCCAAGTATGTCCATGCCATGAATAATCTGGGAAACATCCTGAAAGAAAGGAACGAGCTTCAGGAAGCGGAGGAGCTGCTGTCGTTGGCTGTACAGATACAGTAAGCGTCCTCTTACAATTGTGTTCATGGCGAGGATGGGCGCTCCTGCCTCCTGGGGCTGATGCTTTCTTTTTGCCTCGTTCACCTTCCAGGCCAGACTTCGCTGCCGCGTGGATGAATTTAGGCATCGTACAAAACAGCCTGAAGCGGTTCCAAGCCGCGGAGCAAAGTTACCGGACGGCGATCAAGCACCGGAGGAAATACCCGGATTGTTACTACAACCTGGGGCGTTTGGTGAGCTTACGGTGCCCTGCCGCTGCGGAGGAAAAGCGTGACTTTGTTTCCCCTTTATACAGTTATCATTGTAACGTCTGTTTGGTACTTGCCCTCTTAGTGAAGTGAAAGTCGCTCAGTCATGTCCGACTCTTTGCGACCCCATCCATGGGATTCTCCAGGCCAGAACGCTGGAGTGGGTTCAGTTCAGTTCAGTCGCTCAGCCGTGTCCGACTCTTTGCGACCCCATGAATCACAGCACGCCAGGCCTCCCTGTCTGTCACCAACTCCCGGAGTTCACCCAGACTCACGTCCATCGAGTCAGTGATGCCATCCAGCCATCTCATCCTCTGTCGTCCCCTTCTCCTCTTGCCCCCAATCCTTCCCAGCATCAGAGTCTTTTCCAATGAGTCAACTCTTCACATGAGGTGGCCAAAGTACTGGAGTTTCAGCTTTAGCATCATTCCTTCCAAAGAAATCCCGGGGCTGATCTCCTTCAGAATGGACTGGTTGGATCTCCTTGCAGTCCAACACCACAGTTTGATAGCCTGTTCCCTTCTCCAGGGGATCTTCCCAACCCAGGGATCGAACCCAGGCCTCCCGCGTTGCAGGTGGATTCTTTTCCTAGCACTGTATCCTCGGTACTTTGGGGGAAAACAGAGATTGATCAGGAAGAACCTAGTCCGGCCTCATAGGATTGACTGTCACCAGGCAGAAGAAAGTGATTAGGTCATTTGAAATATTGTATTACTTCAGAAGAAGCAAAACTGATTAAACTCATTCAAGTGAAAAAAACAGAATGAGTGACTTCCCTGGTGGCCCAGTGGATAGGAATCCACCTGGCAATGCAGGGGACACAGGTTCGATCCCCTGGTCAGGGAAGATCTGACGTGCTGCAGAGCATCTGGCTTAGTTTCCACAACTGCTGAGCCCTGAGCTCTAGAGCCTGGGAACCACAGCCACTGAAGCCCACACCCCCTGGAGCCTGCGCTGGTCAACAGGAGAAGCCAGGACAGTGAGAAGCCCTCGCCTCAGGACGAGACAGATTCCCCCACTCACCACAGCTAGAGAAAAGCCTTAGCAGCCATGAAGACCCAGCACAGCCAAAAATAAGTCATTTCTTTAAAAGACACTTAAAGAATGAGAACAGCAACACCCATTCTTGCCCTCTACATCTTAGGAAGTCCTCTCACGTACACTTATCTCAGTTGAAGGCAGCTATTTGGTTTCCTAATATGTGGGGTTTTTTTTAAAGCTCTAATTAGAGAGCAAGCCAACTCGAATTAGCCAAGTTTAAGAGATCATAAAGGCAACAGGTTAAACTAAGGAGTAAATTACAATTTTTCAAGTCCCTTTGTGCCCTGTAAAACGGTGTTCCAAGGGGTTACTTCCTGATAAACATTGGCTTCTCTGTTTTTTAAAACACGGATAAAAACTGAAATTTAAAAAAACAAACCCATAATGTGATTTCTGAGCTTTCCTTTTTTCCTGTCTCAAGGGATGGTTCCCTGCGTTTTTACAGGGAACCACCCCTCACCCCCATAAAAGAAAGCTCAGGAGCCCACAAAAGGGCTTTGAGATTATTTAATGGAAATTTTGGTTACTAACCCACTCCAGTATTCTTGCCTGAAAAATTCCATGGACAGAGAACCCTGGTAGGCTACAGTACTTGGGTTGCAAAGAGTCAGACACAACTGAGCAGCCAACACACACACACACTCACACACTCATACACACACTCACACACACACACACACACACAAATAATCTGGTCTTCTGTATCGTTTTCTTGGAGAGAGGAGAGACAGTACAACTTCTCTGTAATGATATCAGTAGAGACCAGAAAATCCAGTCACGCAGGGTAGATTCTTACAAAGCTCATGAAGTGAGAAGGAGGTCTGGAAGCAAGTTGGCTGTTATCCAAATACCTGCCTTGGTGGTTATGGCAGAGATTACTGTTTACTGTGTCTGCACCAGGACTTGCATTGATATAGTATTCTTGAGATCCACATGAATCCTTCTTTGTTTTCCCCACTGTGGCTTATTACAGAATATTGAATATGGTTCCCTGTGTGGTACAATAGGACCTTGTTGCTCATCCACTCTCTGTATAATAGTTTATATATGCTAGTTCCAAACTCCCAGTCCGTCGCTCCCCCAGCCCCCACTCAATTCTTCTTTGATTCCTTTTTGTTCCTCTCTTTTGGAGGCAGCTCTTTTTTCTCATTATTGTTTGTGAAGTGAGTGTATCTGCCTGGAGTCCTGGGTTAATACTTTAAAGCTCTAATACTTAGCAGTCTTCTTCCTTCCTGCAGTAGCTGCCAGTTGCTGCAATTCCTTGGGGTTTGCAAAACTGAGAATTTATGGTAAATGAGCCAAGTTAACGTTCAAAGAAAGGAAGATAGAATATAAACTAGAGGATTCTAGCGATGTGCTCCAGGCCCTGCAACTCATCCCCACTCTCACGCAGAAGATCGTCTGTAGTCTTAACTGTATGGAGACCTTCTGCCACTCGCTGTGTATTGTTTACTAATTGTGCTACCACGAAGTAATCTTCTTGCATTCTCTCCTGCCAACTGTTCTTGCTTATTTAAAGGTTTTGTCCTCTATTGTGGTTTAATTATCTAGCTTTTGCCTGCTTGACAGCTTAAAAGCATTAAGAGCTTAATTTTTAAAAGCTCAACCAGTATATTTATATATTAGCAAATAATAGGGACTTAACGTTAAGAGTTTCTGTTTGGAAAAAAAAATCCTCCTTAGTCACTCTTTAGTAGTGGGAGACAGAAATGTGTTTTGATGTCTGGATCTAGATAAGAAGGGAATATAATGCAGTTCTCATGTGACATAGGAAATGGGGAGGAGCTGGAGTATTTGGGACCCTGGTCTCCTGCATTGCAGGCAGATTCTTTACAGTCTGAGTCACCAGGGAAGCCCTTATTTGGGACACATCACTGATATCAGAGAACTATGGTAATGGTGACTGGACACAGTTCATTGTGCAAGGACTGACTGTATCAGTCAGGATCCATTCAGGAAAACCAAACCATGCTAAGTATGTTAGAGAAGAGTCAGTACAAGGAACAGGTTATACAGTTGTTGGAAAAACACTTGTGGAAAAATGATATTAATTCGGGGAGTAAAAGGAAACTGTGTGGGGTTAGGGGGACAAGCGGGATGAGGTGGTGCCCCCAGAATTTAAGAGCTCATGGAAGGCAGCACATCTCAGGAATTACCATCACCTGAAGACTGAGATGTGAGATGTGAGATGTGAGAGTTGGTCTATAAAGAAAGCGGAGAGCCGAAGAATTGATGCTTTTGAACTGTGGTGTTGGAGAAGACTCTTGAGAGTCCCTTGGACTGCAAGGAGATCCAACCAGTCAATTCTGAAGGAGATCAGCCCTGGGTGTTCATTGGAGGGACTGATGTTGAAGCTGAAACTCCAATACTTCGTCCACCTGATGCGAAGAGCTGACTCATTTGAAAAGACCCTGATGCTGGGAAAGACTGAGGGCAGGAGGAGAAGGGGACAACAGAGGATGAGACGGTTGGATGCATCACTGACTCAATGGACATGAGTTTGAGTAAACTCTGGGAGTTGATGATGGACAGGGAGGCCTGGCGTGCTGCAGTCCATGGGGTCGAAAAGAGGCAGACACAACTGAGCGACTGAACTGAACTGAAGACTGAGATGGTGATAGAACAACCACAGTCCAGCCCTGGGACTGTGGAGGAGGGGACATGACCACTGTAGAGATGCTGCCAAGGATAATAAGGAAGGAGAAAGCAAGAATGGGGGACAGGGCTACTCCTTGTCCAACCAGCTGATCATCAGTTGTGACTCCTATTGGCAGAGACTTAAGTGGGAGGAGCCACGTAGCAAAGCAACCTGGGAAATGTAGTTTGCAGAGCATAGAAAGCTAAGCAAAGACGTATTAGGAAAAGAATGCTTATTTACCTGTTTACTTTCTGGATGAGTAGTTCTTGTTAAATCACCATTTTTCTTTGTTTCACTTAAAATGCATGTTCACTTTGTATAGATGCTGTAAAAGGCAAGTGTGTAAAAGTGTTAGTCGCTCAATCGCGTCCACTCTTTGTGACCCCATGGACTATATAGCCCACCAGGCTCCTCTGTGCACAGGATTTTCAACACAAGAATACTGGAGTGGGTTGCCATTCCCTTCTCCAGGGGATCTTCCTGACCCAGGGATCAAAACTGGGTGTCCTGCATTACAGGCAGATTTTCTACTGTGTGAGCCAGTTCAAGGCAAAATAAGAGTAAATGTTATCTGGTTCAGTCAGGTGTTACTCTTTAATAAATAGTAATAAATAATAAAATACATAAAGAATGTTCATGTAACAAAGTTATGCTGGTTTTCCTGAGTGCTTTAGAAAGAATGTCATTATGAGTCTTGTCCATGTGACTCAAATGCATGTTACTTGCTGGAGAGAATTGGCTGAGAAATCAATGGAATATCAAATATAAAGAGGAAATTAAATGTTGATATAATTGACTTCCCTGGTGGCTCAGATGGTAAAGCATCTGCCTACAATGCAGGTGACCCGGGTTAACTAGAGTTATGAGTCTCATGGGAGATTTCAACACCATCTTTAGCAAATGGATATTGACAGATATTTCTGTAATTCATTCAACATTTCTTTTTCTGGCATAATATGTCACCTATTTGCCGTGTGGGTCACAGGGCAAGTCACAGTGTTTCTGTTGTTTAAGGAAAAGACAGACTTGATAGTAAATAAGGAAAGAGCCTTAAATTCTGATTAATTGTCATCACATGCACTTGGTTTGCAGTTAAAGGAACCATGTCCATTCAGTTGAGATGTGCATTTGAACTGAATTAGAGGGCCAGGCAAAGAATCTGCCGGCAATGTGGGAGACCTGGGTTTGAACCCTGGATTGGGAAGATGCCCTGGAGAAGGCAGTGGCTACCCACTCCAGTATTCTGGCCTGGAGACTTCCATGGACTGTATAGTCCTTGGGGTCTCAAAGAGTGGGACATGACTGAGCAACTGTCACTTTCAGAGAGGGCCAGAAGGTCACCTGCTAAAAACTCCCATCACTTTCTCCCTCTGCGTGCTTTTATTAACTATGTAAATTGAGAACTAGCCATTTTATATTCTGTTATCAATGTTAGCATTCTCTCTCAAAAGACAGCAGTATATCATTCTCTCCTTCCTGAGGGAGGCAAACAGGCTCCAGATTGACAAAGGGATTCATGTTCTTGCTTAAGACTTTTCCAGCGAGTTCATAAAGTATGTCTGGTATACTCACAGTTTCATAGGAAGCTTAGATAGAGGCAGGAAGACCATTTTTCACAAGGTGAGCTTGACACATGGAGCTTAATCACATTAAATGTTTTGTTTGCCATTTAAAATAATACCTTAAATAATACCTAGACTATATGAAGTCTTTCTAGAAAAATACTAATGATTTCGTTTTTTTCCTTACCTCTCCTCAGTAGTATGCAACATAATCTGACACCTAGAATCACTAAGTTATGGGTTGTAGTTACAAGGTTGTAGGCTGAGGAGCTAAACCATCTGGTCCCATTCCCTGCTCTCCCATATCTAGATGTGGAACTTTGGGCAAGTTACTTCCTCTTTGTGTGCCTCAGTTTACTTCATCTGTGAAATGGAAATAGTTCTCTTCATCCCTGAGATTGTTTGGAGAATTAAATGAGTTAATATGAAAATTTGGAAGCTCGATACATGCACGTTTGGTTTGGTTTGGGTTGGTTAGATCTTGGAAAGAGAAAGCAAGAGAGAATTGGAATATTGATTGATTGCCAGGAGTCCGTGCTTTCTTTTCAGTACGCAGATCTGAATCGTCACGTGGATGCACTGAACGCGTGGAGAAACGCTACCGTGCTGAAGCCAGAGCACAGCCTGGCCTGGAATAACATGATCATACTCCTCGATAACACAGGTGCGGAGTAGTGATTCAGTCGGTCCCCAGTACCGCACCACTGGATAATTAAGGAATAGAGATGATTGTGTTTTAATAGTATGTTGGAGTTTTTTTTTACATGAAAATAGGGTTCAGTATTTTGCATGACAAATATAAAATCTAGAACATGGAGTTTCCTTTGACATACTGGAATGTGAATGTTTGGGAAAGTGACCCTTTGCTTAGAGGTGGTGTTGAGTAATGGGGCCAATGTGCGCTGACGTCTCGTTTCATCTCGAGCCTGTCATGTGACAACGGGCCTCATCTAGGATGCCGGAGGTTCCCAGAAACAAGTAAGGATGCCTTTCAGGCTTAGGAAACGGACGGTGCTAAGTCCATGCTCTAAAGTTCATGGATGATACCCAAAGGAGATGCCCTCAAACCCACCCTCAGAGATCCTTGTTTTTGATACAATGATAATAAACTTGATGATCTGGTTTTCTTAGCATGTGGGAGACTGAATCAGTTGGAAGTTTCTCTGTTCCCCAGTTTAAAAAAATCTAACCATCCCATAAGAAATGATAGTTTTCATTTGGCAGAATTTAAAGCTAGTCAGCCATCTGTACAGTGTGGAGAGAGAAATGCACTTGTTTCTAAAGGAAGTTAGAATGTGAGCTTCAATACTATAAATATTAGTTATTAAAGGGTTGCTGGGATATTCTTATTCTGCAGGCTTGTTTGCTCCTATTTGGGTAGACCTGGTATCTGGAGGGAAATTAAAATTAGATTTTACATGCTGTGACAGAATTTAAACCAAAACTGTTAGTATATTATATCAAAATTGTGCTGGACTATCATGGCTTTGCAGCTGGTAGGTTGTGTGTGTGTGTGTTGTGTGAGTGTGTGTTTGTGTTGTGTGTGTGTTACATGTTCCACATTTATTTTATCACAAAGTTTACTCATAATTGTATATAATGCACAAAAGCCTTTAATTAGACTAAAACTGCTACAGCGCAAACGTGTTTTTAAGTTTTCCATTTTTCGCTCATAGGTAATTTAGCCCAAGCTGAAGCTGTTGGCAGAGAGGCACTGGAATTAATACCTAATGATCACTCTCTGATGTTCTCCTTGGCAAACGTGCTGGGGAAGTCCCAGAAATACAAGGTGTGTGGACCCCAGGCCGTGATTTCTTGCACTGAATGCCAGCAGCTGACAGGAACCATAAACGTAACTTTTGCCTAGTTAAGTCGAGAACGCGCCCGAGCCGTGCTAGCCGCATACCAGCATGGCTTGGTCCGTCTGCATCCTGGAGAAGCTGCCCAAGAGGTGACTCTGTGGCCCCAACTCCACGTGCTTTCTGGTCGTCATCGCTGTTCCTCAGACGCGGGAGGGGAGGAAAGGCCCAGAGTCCCGGCGGACTCCCCAAACCCCTCCCCAGCACAGAGCTGTGATGCTGTCCTGGCAGTGAGGCTGGTGGTCTTTGCACAGAAAGAACACTGGTCCAAGGCCAGATAGGATTGGTTCTTCCTGCTTCCAGGTTTCTCCTCACCTGCAGGAAGTTACAGATGGCCTGCAAAGCCCTAGAAGTTTCTAACCAATGAAAACTGGTTCAGCTGTATGTGGCTGTTCTCCCAGGATAGGCCAGTAGACCGTGAATCACAAGGCACATAACTCCCTGTGTACTGAAGGGGACTCCGTTCCCAATGACGGTGATCTCAGATTTTAATTCTGTGTGTCAGAACCACCGAGGGAGCCTGTGAGATTACAAATGCTTATTCTTCCCCATGACTCAGTTGGGTAAAGTCAGCAAATAGGCATTTTTAACCAGCATCCTGGCCTCCTAACACAGATGTTACAGAAAACACACTTTTAGAAGCAGCGTCTTAGTCCTTTCATGAGAGGAGTACTTCCTTCCCGAATCAGGGACCGTATGTGATTTTGATCGCACTAGGCCTAGAAGCACTGATTAATTCCCATTTGTCCCATGTTGTTTACTTCTCTCCAGCTCATGAGATAGCATTCAGTTCAGTGCAGTCGCTCAGTCGTGTCCGACTCTTTGCGACCCCATGAACCGCAGAGATAGCATTGTCAGTATAATTTTCTGTAACGACACCGCAGGAAGATATTTCATGCATTTCTCTCCTTTTTGAGGTGAATACTCAGGGAGTTTCATAGCTTCAGTATACACTTTTGAATTTCTAGATTTTGCTGACCGATAACCTTTTAAGGGGTATCGTGTTTATTTTTTGCAAGTCTGCCTGTGCAGAGGGGACCCAGTTGTAGCTGTTTCTCCCCCATTCTCTCTGCTCATTTTCTCCAACTGACTGGGCTGCTTCTGGGTTCCCCAGGGGGTTGTGGGTTCTTCGGGGAGGTTACCCAGACCCCACCTCCTAACCTGGAGAATCCTGGAAATGAGTTCACGGATGCTGACCGGAAGTGACCCTTCCACAGGTGTTGTCAGAGCCCAGCGCTTTCCTGCCTTGACCTTTGTTCATCCTCCCCTGCACCCTGAACTAGCTGCTTGCTTGGTGTGGCAGGATCCCTGCCACGTCCGGGAGGCCGGTGGCAGAGTCCTTAGCACATTCATCCTCTTTCTGGCCACTGTCCTGGCAGAGTCCTTAGCACATTCATCCTCTTTCCGGCCACTGTCCTGACTCCTGCTGTCACCTTTGCTCCGTCACACCCTGCGGTGGGTCACCGTTCCCAGCCTCTTCGCAACGCGGTGTGGACCCCCGGGCCTCCTCAGTGTTGGAAGGAGGATTTGGTGGAACAGAAAGAGCACGTTCAAAGTTGAAAACCATAGGCGATAAAACTGTGCGTGAGACCTTTGCACTGCGTACCTTATCTTGTGTATGTTTCATCTTCTAGGAATCCGAAGCTTTGTTCCTCAAAGCAATTAAAGCTCATCCAAATACAGCAAGTTACCATGGCAATTTGGGTAAGCAAAATTTTCAACTTGAAACATACAGAAATTCTATATAATCTTAGTAAAATTGGGCTTCCCTGGTGGCTCAGCTAATAAAGAATCCACCTGTGATGTGGGAAACCTGGGTTCCATCCCTGGGTTGGGAAGATCCCCTGGAGAAGGGAAAGGCTACCCACTCCAGTGTTCTGGCCTGGAGAATTCCAGGGACTGTAGAGCGCATGGGGTCGAAGAGAGTCAGACACGACGGAGCCACTTCCACTTAGTGAAGTAGGTACGTTCTTGTAAAGTCGCTTGGGAGAGTTATTGTTCACATCTAGCCTGTGTTGGCCTTGGTGAACTGAGAAGTGCTTTGGGAGTTTGCAGTCTGACCTGTGTGTGCCTGCCCTTTCTGCAGTGGACCTCCTTCTAACCTGGTCTTCCTTGCATTCGCATGTTCTCTGTCTTGGCTAAGAATGCATTTACAGTGATCTATTCCCTAGAATTCCTTTCTTCTATTTTTATATCTCAGTAATTCAGATTTTTTTTTAAAAATAGTTATTTGGCTGCATTGAGTCTTAATTGTTTCTCTCTAGAGGTAGCATGCAGGCTTGGTTTCCCCGAGGCATGTGGCTGCACTGCAAGGCAGATCCTTAACCACTGGGCCACCAGGGAAGTCCCGGTAATTCAGACTTTTAGAACAAGGCTTGTTGATGTTTGGAAGGCTCAGTCATGTGAATATTTTTTCTACCAAATCTCTTCCCTACAGATTCTGTAGCTTCTCTTTGCAAAAAAGTGATGAAGCATGAGTGGTTGCTGTACTGCTCACATCGAAAGTTCATTTTACTTAGAAAATCATTACAATCATCAGAGGCTTACTATTCTAATAAGTAGATTTATTTTACTATCACTTTATAGTCAGGTCTTGATGTGAGAGCCCTGAATTCCAGCTGGCAACAAACAAGCTATAATGTTGCCAAAAGGTGTAAGGGAATCTTTATTAAACAGCTGGTCTTGGGGCGTCCCTCGTGGCTCAGTGGGAAAGAATCCACCTGCCAAAGCAGGAGACAGGGGCTTGATCCCTGGTCCCGGAAGATCCCACATGCTGCAGAGCAGCTAAGCCCGTGTGCCCATGATTACTGAGCCCAGGTGCCCTGGATCCCGTGCTCTGCAACAACAGAAGCCACAGCAATGAGATGCCCATGCACTGCACCAGAGCAAGTGAGTGGAGTTGCTCAGTCATGTCCGACTCTTTGCGACCCCATGGACTGTAGCCTACCAGGCTTCTCTGCCATGGGATTCTCCAGGCAAGAGTACTGGAGTGGGTTACCATTTCCTTCTCCAGGGGATCTTCCCGACCCACGGATCGAATCCAGGTCTCCCACATTGGAGGCAGATGCTTTAACCTCTGAGCCATCAGGGAAGCCCAAAGAGTAGCCCCCGCTTACTGTAACTAGAGGAAAACCCTTGAAGCCTCTAGGACCCAGCACAGCCAAAAATGAATAAATAAAAATTATTCAAACAAACAAACAAACAGCTGGTCTTCTACGTGGTGGCTTTGTGCTGAGCAGTGTGGCAGCCCAGCCCTATCCAGCCCGGCTTCCAGGAAATTTCAGGGCAGCATCACCAAACTTAGGGAACTCTTCTTTTACTTCTTTCTGTAACGATGTTGCTGTTGGGAGATGGTTCAGAACCCCGGGAGTAACTGGGAATGGTTAAACGGACGATCACCAAGGAGTACGATTACAATAAATAAAGTTGGCAGTACAAACAGTACTGTTTTAAACAATGGTTTTGGGAAACTGCTTGCAGAGGTTCTGTTTCTTTGTGCAAGTGGTTGGGAATACCACAAGTTATTCAGAAGCCTTTCCAATGAAATTGATCTCTTGCTATTTCAGCTGTGCTCTATCATCGTTGGGGCCATCTAGACTTGGCCAAAAAACACTATGAGATCTCTCTGCGGCTTGACCCGACAGCATCGGGAACTAAGGAAAATTATGGTCTTCTAAGAAGAAAGCTGGAACAAATGCAAAAGAAAAACGTCTGATCCTTTTTCCTTCATTTTTTGAGTTTGTGTGTGTGTGTGTGTGTGTGTGCATGAGGCAGATTGTTCATATCTCGTGCTTGCATTTAACCATTTAAAGTCCTTACATGTTGTTTATTGTTTTTTTTTCCTGTGGAAACAAAGACATGCAAAAAGATTATAGCACCAGCAATTTACTCTTGAATGCTTGATGTGGTTTTTGCATTGAAATTGTATTTTTTCAGACAATTCAAACATAACTTCTGAAATTCCAAGGGTAAAGTCTTTTTTAATGAAAAAGAAAAAGAGAAAAAAATTATCTTGAGGGACTTACAGCAGAATTAAACCTGCATTTGGAATGAGTCGTGTTGTATAGAGACTCACGCTATTAAACATTGACTGTGAACAGAAAATGACAAACTGACTCCTACATTTATATAAATATCTAATGTGTCTGTATATTAGAATTTTTATTTAATGATGAGTAAATTAAGATTTTTGGTTTTTTAATTTTTTTTCCAAATAATATGCTAGGTACTTCATTTGTAAGGAAATATTTATTTGTATTTTCATGTTTTGAACAGGGCAAATAATTGAATGAAGAGTGGAAATTTTAACATCTAGTATATTTACACTTTTTCCATAGGAAGAAATTCACTCCTCCAATATTTTTTGGATTCTTCAACTTGTGCTATTTGTAGCATGCAAAATTGTGTAGTATTCGACATAAACTGTCACTCTTAATAGAAAATTCAAGCTGTGCTTTAGACAAAAACAGGCAGCCTAATGTCTTTATTTTTGTTATATCCAGTATTAAGAGGGCTACACATCTATGTAAGTTGCGTTTTTATATGTTTAGCTGGAAAGCCGTTTTCCATTTAGCTTTATAGAACCACAGTCATATCCAAAAAACGCAAGAGGTAAACTTCCTCTCAAAAGGAACCACATTTGAGGAGTTTGTGATATTTTTAAGAATTGGATTATTTATCCTGTTTTATTGGGTCAGAATAATCATATTCATTTTGTTTGATTCTTCTGTATTTGCTGTTGACCTAATGATTTATGCAATCTGTGTAATTTCTTATGCAGTAAAATTATTACACAAACCAGTATAAAAGTGTCATTTGCCTGCTCAATAGATGATTTTCAAGTTGCTCGGTTGGCCAAATGTTTGTTTGGGTTTTTCCTTAAGATGTTATGGAAAAACTCAAATAAACATTTTGGGCAACCCAATATTTGACTCTTTGTCTTCTTTCCTTAAACTGAAATCCAAGTGACCAATTCATTCTTTCTAGAATATGGCTTCTATTTGGTTTTTGTTGTTGTTCAGTCACTAAGTCGTGTCCGACTCTTTTGCGACCCCGTGGACTGTAACCCACCAGGCTCCTCTGTCCATGGGCTTTCCCAGGCAAGAATACTGGAGTGGGTTGCTGTTTCCTCCTCCACTGTTTGGTTTTAGGCACCGATTAATAGAGTCATCCAGGTTCAACAAACGGGCTGAGTAGCTCTCACATTGAGATGAGCTGATTGTCTACACTGGCTTGTGGGGGATGGGGTCCGAGGCCAACCAGCGTAGAGTTGTGAATCAGTAATTGTAACCTCTGACGGCTGAGGTCCTCAGAAGAGAAAATGCTGTTTCAAACCTTTCAGAAATGGTCCCCAAACAACAATAACAGTTTATAGAGCTCTTAGGAGCAGGAGCTGCTTTATCGTTCATTAAGTTCCTATAGTGCTTAGCTTGGGAGATAATGGATGTACTATATGCTTGTTGATTTTTTTTTTAACTTCTTTCTTTAAAACAGTGCTTGTCTTTTGAGAGTAAAGGAAAACCATTTCTTATAACAGCCTGTTTGTGATTTTTTTTTTTTTTTTTTCGGTACTGATACTAAAACTTGTGTCAAATCAAGACGCCCTGCCTGCAGAATGAACCCCCATAGCTCTCACTGCTCCATCTCAGGATTTCCATCACAGCTGCCTTCAGCCCAGAGAAAACAGTCATTCGCCTGATTGACATTTCACGGAGCCTTTAATCACGGCAGATTTTGGAAGTGGGCCATGCTGTTCATCTTTTCGTCCTCCTTTTTTCCTTCTTAAGGCAGCCACCTTCTTCATTTCTTAGGTTTCCCTTCTAACAAGACTAAAGTGGAGATCTGACTCCCAGTTCCCCCTCGTTTTTGATATTTTTCTTAAACTTGTGTTTGTATTACTCAATCATGGTATGGGATTCAGTTGGGGGTGGGGGTGGTATCAGAACAAACATAGGGATCGTTGCCAGTTTGGGAAATAAGAGTCCAAATAATTCTTCACATCCCTGATAGTAAACATCACAAAGCCTCGGAAGATAGTTCGGGGCTATTTTTTATTTCTCTGTATATCTCTTCCCCATAAAACGCAGTGTTACATTTATTTCTTAAGGCCCGCACCATGTAGATGTAACCCACTGTGCCCTCACAGGGCTCTTTGGGTTTCTGATTCTATCACATTGCTTAAGCATGGTCCGTACATTTTATTTCAGATGACTGAGTTAAAATCTCACAGAATAGACCAAGCCCCACAGTAAAGCACTGGACATGTATGTTCATATTCACACCTATTGGACTTTGAGGTGAAAAAACCTACAGTTGGCTCTAGGGCTTTGATGTCATAGGCAAGTCATTTAGCATTGCTTCAACTCCAGTTTCCCATCTGTAATGTGGGCATAATAAGACCTCCCTCCCAGTAATGAGGTGCTCGACTCAGTACTTGCCTTAAATGATAGACTAGACTTTTGGAGAAAGGTATAGGTTTCTCAACAGACAGGTCTGACCTATCTGTCATGACTGCATGGTTACCAAATAGCCATAGCTGGTGGGGGAAAATATTTTTCTCTATTGACTAATTGAAGCTAATAAATGTTGAAAGAATGGCAATTAGAAAACCATTCTTTTTTTTTTTTTTTTTTGTCCCCAGTGAATTAATTGATTGAGGCAAAGATCAGCAGTGAATAAAATCACTAGATGAAAGATCAGTGGAGAACTTTTTAGTGGAGGGGACAGCTCTGTGATTTTATCACGGTAGATTTGTGAGGTCACTATAGTCAAGTAGAGTCCCCTGGGCTGCAAGGAGATCAAGCCAGTCAATCCTAAAGGAAATCAATCCTGAATATTCATTGGAAGGACCGACACTGAAGCTCCAATACTTGGGCCACCTGATGTGAAGAGCTGACTCATTGGAAAAGACTCTGAGGCTGGGAAAGCTTAACAGCAAGAGAAGGGGACAACAGAGGACTAGATGGTTGGATGGCATCACTGACTCAGTGGACATGAGTTTGAGCAAGCTCCGGGAGAGTGTAGGACACGGAAGCCTGGTGTGCTGCAGTCCATGGGGTTTCAGAGTCAGACAACTGAGCAACTGAACAACAGCAAGATACAGAAGAGCCCCATCACAAGGGTCCCTCATACGACTTTTATGCTATTATCTTTTTCCAAATATCTTCTTGAGCACAGACTGTGCACTGGCAGTGTGCTAGCTGCTGAGGATATGATGAATGATCACAGGTGATTCCTGCCCTGTGGAGCTTACAATCCAGGTTACTTCAACCCTTGCTGTGTGCGCAGGTTGGGCTTGCTGTTGTGGACATCAGGGACTGAGCATTGTTACCAGCCCCCCCCCCCCCCTTGCAGGGGCCCCTTCGGGGCTCTCCTTTGTAAATTACTGCATCATTTGAAATAACTTTTATTTGTAAATAAAGGAACGTGTGACATCACAGATTCATCTTTCTTCAAGAGAGCCGTGGATGAGTTTATAATATAGCTGTGATAAGGTGCCTTGGTGGTAAAGAGACACCATATGGGAAAGTCGGGTAATGGAAAGTAGTCGCTAAATTGCTCTGCCCAAAAGGTGGGGAAGAGGCTGTGGGGTGATGTTCCAGAGTAATGCTGAGTGAAAAGAACTCAGGAGGCTTGGATTGTTGGCTGAACGATGGGGTGTGCAATGCAGGCTCTTCCGAAGCAAGCTTTTAAGTCTTTAGGAAACTCTGTATGCCGTACGGCTCTCTCGGTGGTCATCTAGAAATAGTTGGCCTTTGGGGGCAGAATACTTGAGTGTGAAAGGAAAATCTGTGTTACACCCAAGTTGGAACCTCACAGACCTTAGGCAAGTGTAGGGAGTGTCGACTAGTGTCCCCTGCTAAAATTCATAACCACCCAAAATTTCAGAAGGTGACTGTATTTGGAAATCAGGTCTTACAGATAAAATTAGTGAAGGATCTTGAGAGGAAATCATCCTGGATTTAGGGTGGGCCCTGAATCCAATGGTTGGTATCTTTTAAAACAAAGAGAAGATACATAGAGCAAAGAAGGCTGTGCCTAGGATGGAGGCAGAGACTGGAGTGAAGTCAAGGAATGCCAGGAGTCACCAGAAGCTGGGAGAGACAAGGATGGATCCTCCCACTAGAGCCTGCAGAGGAGTATGGCCCCACCCACACCTGGACTTCAGACTCCTGGCCTCCAGAACAACATTTCTGTTAGTTAAATATTTATTTGTATTTGTTTACTTATTTGGCTGCACTGGGTCTTAGTTATGGCATGTGGGATCTAGTTCCCTGACCAAGGGTGGAACCCAGGCCCCCTGCATTGGGAGTGCTGAGTCTTAGCTGCTGGGCCACCAGGTAAATCCCACATTAATGTTATTTAGGGACTTCTGTGGTGGCTCAACTGGTGAAGAATCCACCTGCAATGAGGGAGACCCGGGTTTGATCCCTGGGTTGGGAAGATCCCCTGGAGGAGGGAAAGGCTACCCACTCCAGTATTCAGGCCTAGAGAATTCCATGGACTATTCCATGGGGTTGCAAAGACTCAGACACAACTGAGCAACTGTCTGTCACGGCACACAGACTGTCCAGTATTCTGGCCTGGAGAATTCCAAGGACTGTATATCCCATGGGGTCGCAAAGAGTCAGACACGACTGAGTGACTTTCACTTTCACTTTTGGGGCTTCCCTGCTGGCTCAGACAGTAAAGAATCTGCCTGCAATGGGGAACACCCAGGTTTGATCTTGAATATTATTATGTGCCAAGCATGGATCTAGGGCTTTATATACGTTTTCTCATTCAAACTTTTCAATAAGTCTGTGAAAAAGGTAGTATTATCCACCAATTTAAGGACTTCCCAGGTGGCTCATTTGGTAAAGAATCCACCTTCAAGCCACCCAGTGTGTGGCACTTCCTGGCCGCCTTAGAAATCCAATCCAGCAAGTAACTCAGAACCTCATCCATAAAATGGTGGACGGTGGTGGTTTAGTCACTAAGTTGTGTCCAACTCTTCTGTGACCCCATGGACTATAACCCTCCAGGCTTCCCTGTCCATGGGATTTCCCAGACAAGAGTACTAGAGTGGGTTGCCATTTTCTTTTCCAGGGGATCTTCCCTGACCCAGGGATCGAGCCCAAGTCTCCTGCATTGCAGATGGATTCTTTACCAAATGAGCCACCAGGAAAGCCCTTAAAATGGTGGATAATACTACCTTTTTCACAGACTTATTGGAAAGTTTAAATAAGAAAACATATATAAAGCCCTAAACCCATGCTTGGCACATAATAATACTCAATAAGTAACTGAAGGAGAGCTAACTCTCACTTGAGGTTTTTATCCTCAAGACCTTAAGTCACCCAGAAACAATCTCAGGTTTATAGTCTTATCGCCTGTGTTCTAAGTCTGATTAGTTCTGTGAGTTCTTGAAACCTGTTAACACGGTTTATCAAAACCATCTTGAGTGTCCTGCGTTTCCAGTCATTTTGTTTTTAAATATGTGGCATTTTTCTGAAGCCAATAAAGCTTTCTGCTTCCTACTGGTGATAAGTGTTTGAGAAAATGCATTCCCTGTAGATTTAAATTCAGTTTTACCTATCATTTAAAACCAGTTTCAGGGACTTCTCTGGCAGTCCAGTGGATAAGACTTCACCTTCCCTGGTCAGAGAACTAAGATCCCACATGACTCGTGGCCAAACAAACAAAAGCAATGTTGAAACAAAGTCAATAAAGATTTTAAAAGTGGTCCACATCAAAAATAAACTTAAAAAAAAAAAAAAAACTACTTAAAAAAGTTTTGTTTCAGCAGTTAACTTCAACAGCATTAATTTTGACGAGTAGACTTGAGACTTGTCTCAAAAATTTTCAAAACTGCTCATTTCTAGAACTTTCTGATAATGGGTAGAGATGACAGCTTTTATAGTACTGGTCTAGGAATCTGCAGACCTCAGCAAACAAGGTGGTACCATGCAAAGAACAGAGACCAGGAGTGTGAGAGCTATCCTATGGCCAGCTTCACTGGTGTAAGTCATCTTTTTAAGCTTCAACAGTTCAATTAGACGTGAACCCTTCCCATCCGGCCATTAGTTACCAGGACTCTGAAATGAGTCATTTAATTACTGCATGCCTCAGTTGCTTCTAATAAAAATAATGCTGGTGGTGGTGGTGATGGTGGTGGTTGCTTTTGTTATTAGTTTTTCTTCCATGAAATGAGAGGGTTGGACTAAACTAGTGTTCTTCAAATATTCATAGATGCTTACCTTTAAAATATAAAACTTAACTCTTATATAGAAGTCCACTATAAAAAATTATAAAAGTGACCTGGGTGCTTATATAAATCCTCATAAAAATCTGTTGTGTAATGTAAGAATGTTTGAAATTCCAACACTCTCGTGGAAATAAAATATTTTGAAGCTTTCTAGTTCTGATATATTCTGATATGGTTAAAAAGTCCCTTAGACTGAAAAAGGACATTTCTGCTCTGCCATTCATCAGGTTGACATAGCACAGATGAAGGCAGTGGGGAGTGAAGAGAAAATCACATTTTTTCCGGTAGAAATGCTGAAGTTGTAATGTGTCAAGGAACCCACTTCTAAGGGTGACTGCTGCTTTATTATATATGGAGAAACCTTCTTCTGGAAAAGTGCTATCAGAAATGTTGCTGTTTTAAATCATTAGGAAGAATGAAACATCACACTGTACTTGGACAGTCCAAGTCATTTCAACATGAACAAGCACCCTCACTTTCCAACCCACGTGCAGAACTTCATGGAAAGCGCTTCTGGACACACCTATTCACATCTCTTATAACTTTTAGTCTCCAAGTTTGTAGGACCCTGATCCAGCAGTTGGTTCTGCTGCCCAGACTGTGGAGCCCTGTACCAAGGACACAGGATGAAAATCTCTGAAACTGACCAAGCCCCATAGCAACTGTTGCCATGAGCCTCTGATCAAACCGTCCAGTTACTTGACCCCGTATTAGGTAAAATACCCACCCTATTACCCACCCTATAGCATCCTAACCTATCACCTAATGCCCCCATTCTAGTAGGAATTTTCTGTCTTGAGGCTGTAGAAATTGGCTGCTGCTGCTGCTAAGTCGATTCAGTTGTGTCCGACTCTGTGCGACCCCACAGATGGCAGCCAACCAGGCTCCCCCGTCCCTGGGATTCTCCAGGCAAGAATACTGGAGTGGGTTGCCATTTCCTTCTCCAATGCATAAAAGCGAAAAGTGAAAGTGAAGTCGCTCAGTCATGTCCAACTCCTAGCAACCCCATAGACTGCAGCCTACCAGGCTCCTCCGTCCATTGGATTTTCCAGGCAAGAGTACTGGAGTGGGTTGCCATTGCCTTCTAGAAATTGGCTACTAGCCCGAAAAAGGGTTTGGCTCGCCCTTGAGCCCATTCTGCCTCATGTCTGGAAATTCCTTTCCAATCCACACTTGGGCCACAACACAGACCTAATGTTGACCCCTGGCACACAGCTCTGTTTTGCCTTCAGCCTGTGAAAACACAATTACCTTTAAATTCCACCTAACCTCTCCCTCCCCCAAACCTCCTGACTGCGTCTTTGTTTGGTGAGTCATCTCAGGGCTCTGAGGGTGTGTAGATCTCATTCTTAGCTTACAAAACAAATGGTGGCCTGGATTTAGGATACAGGATATTTAGGGTCAAAGACAATTATTTGTAATAATTTACTAGAATGATTTGATAACATTTCAGTTGATTTTATAGTGTTATTCAGTTAGACTTCAAGCTCTGTACATAGCACCCAGGTTCTGTTGCTTATTTCACATTAAAATTATCTTATCAAGAGATGAAGAGTATATTTTCCCATCTACTGTGTGGTACTTGCAATGCTGGAGATGTGGGGGAGGGGTCAGAAGGAAATGAGGTGGGCCCCTTTTGCATAATACGAAGTGTCTGTGCATTGAGTCAAATATATATTAGCCTCTAACACCAACTTCCCTGGTGGCTCAGAGGGTAAAGTGTCTGCCTGCAATGCAGGAGACCTGGGTTCGATCCCTGGGTTGGGAAGATCCCCTGGAGAAGGAAATGGTAACCCACTCCAGTATTCTTGCCTGGAAAATCCCATGGATGAAGGAGCCTGGTAGGCTACAGTCCACGGGATCACAAAGAGTTGCACACGACTTCACTTTCACTTTCTAACACCAAAGTCTGGAAAACAGAGTTTGGCAATTACCTGCTGGTATTTAGAAAACAAACTGACCAAACTAAATTCCAGTAAAAGACGATTTGACAGTTTATATCCTTTGAGTTGATAAAGCGTTTGTTGAGCTTTGAACCTGGGGCGTAGCAGTTGGCCAGCTGCTTGACCCTGAGTCTGGAGGGTATGGGAGACTGTGGACGGCAGAGCATCAGACCAGAATGAACAGAAAAACAGCTGAGAGTGGGCTGAATCATTTCCAGCAAAGGACTCACCTGTACCATTTGCAGGCAACTGACAGCCTCTGTGAGTCAACTCAAGTTATTAAACCCACTAGAGCAGTTGGCTTGCTAAGGGCTCTGGTGTAACGCACCAACCCAAAAATGAAGCCAAGACTTGTCTGAGTTGATCAATCAGTTTCCTTGAGAAACTGATTTTTCTAACATAATGTTGTAGTTTCTCTAACGTATTGTAGGTCAGTTACACTTCAAAAACAAAGACAAAAAATGGATCAAATTTGTGGTTACATCAGGGCAGGTGGGGGAATTAGATGAAGGTACTGAAAACTTAAAGTTGTAAGATAAACAAGTACTAGGGGTGTGACGTACAAGATAATAAATATAATTAATACTCCTGTAGGAAAATTATGAAGTATATCCTAAGAGTTCTCACCACACAAAAATTTTTTTCTATTTCTATTTCTTTAATTTTATATTTATATAAGATGATGGAAAGTGAAAGATGATGAAAGTGAAAGAAGAGAGTGAAAAAGCTGGCTTAAAACTCAACATTCAGAAAACTAACATCATGGCATCCGGTCCCATCACTTCATGGCCAATAGATGGGGAAACAGTGGAAATAGTGACAGACTTTATTTTTGGGGGCTCCAAAATCACTGCAGATGGTGACTGCAGCCATGAAATTAAGACACTTGCTCCTTGGAAGAAAAGTTATGACCAACTTAGACAGCATATTAAAAAGCAGAGACGTTACTTTGCCAGCAAAGGTCTGTCTACTCAACACTATAGTTTTTTCAGTAGTCATGTATGGATGTGAGAGTTGTACTATAAAGAAAGCTGAGCGCCGAAGAATTGATGCTTTTGAACTGTGGTGTTGGAAAAGACTCTTGAGAGTCCCTTGGACTGCAAGGAGATCCAACCAGTCCATCCTAAAGGAGATCAGTCCTGAGTGTTCATTGGAAGGACTGATGTTGAAGCTGAAACTCCAATACTTCGTCCACCTGATGTGAAGAACTGACTCATTGGAAAAGACCCTGATGCTGGGGAAGATTGAAGGCAGGAGGAGAAGGGGACAACAGAGAATGAGATGGTTGGATGGCATCACTGACTCGATGGACGTGAGTTTAAGTGGGCTCTGGGAATTGGTGATGGACAGGGAGGCCTGGAGTGCTGCATGCAGTCCATGCGGTTGCAAAGAGTCGGACATGACTGAGCAACTGAACTGAACTGAAGATGATGGATGTTCACTAAACTTGTGATAATCATTTCATGATGTCTATAAGTCAAATCATTATGCTGATTTAATCATTATGCAAATTACCTTAAACTTTCATAATGCTGTGAGACAATTATAAAATAAAACTGGGGGAAAAATAAATGATCATTATATAAAAAAAGAGGCACTTGTTAAAATGCATTTCATTTCGCTGGGTATCACCCCCAGAGTTGGTTATTCAGAAGGCTTGGGGTGTGGGCTTCGAGTTTACATTATTGAATTTCCAGGTGCTGCTCATGGTGCCCCATCTGGGACCACATTTTGAAAATTACTATTATAAATTATTTTTCTGTGGGTGATTTTTTTGACAGTTAAACTGAATATCTCATCCCACAGAGCCTAATCTATATTGGATCAGACTCTCCCAGCCTTATCTGGCAATAAATGCAATTTAACACTCACCTCCTTACCGTCTTTAATCTTCCTTTATCAGCGGAATTATTTATTCATTTATTTCCCTCACACTTTCTTTTGCTGACATGACCTTCCTCCTTCAAAAAATTAATAAAAATGGAATTTCTCTTCCTTTTGGAAGAGAAAAATTAAGATGATTACAGCTACTCTTTAAAAATGGTATGTTAAAATATACATTAGATGCGGCTTTTTTATATTAATATAAATTTAAATTTAATTATGGACTTCCCCACACAAGAAAGAACTCTGTGAAAATTATGGTTTATGAATCTGATCTTTTAGATTTCTTTAGGAATTGCACATCTGTTCAAAACACAACCACATCAGCATTATTGGAAATGTTTGGGTAGAAACCAGATTGTAAAAACCACATGGGTCCAACCCCATACATGAGAGAGTGGAAAGGCAGAAAATGAGTAAGGGGGATTATTTCTAGTCCAACAACTAGTACTTACGCATTGGTCTTTGGGGTGGGGGCAGAAATGGCTCCCCTCAATCTCTCTGCCAGTCTTTTCACCCAGGTCCCCAGAGTAGCATTGCTTAAGCCCAGAATAACAAAGTCTAGAAAGAAAGAAAAAAAAAAAGTCTTCACTCCTCTCATTGCTGGGGCTCAAATTTAGTCCTGGGATCCAGGGAAGAGATGGTAAGTGGTGATCCCCTGGAGGAGGGCATGGCAACCCACTCCAGTATTCTTGCCTGGAGAATCCCATGGACCGCGGAGCCTGGTGGGCTACCGTCCATAGGGTCGTAAAGAGTCGGACATGACTCAAGTGACTAAGCACGAACTCCTCTAACCACAGTTTTAAGTGAAAATGGAGAATTGGTAAATAGTGGCAGTATCAAGGTTACACGATTATCTGTATCCAGTATCAGTGCCGAGTGGAGTGTGGCTGCTGGAGTGTGGCCTTGGTCATCACCTTGTCCATCTGTCCTACAGGATTCGTGGGCTCATTTCTGTGAGTGTGAGTGTGTATGTGTGTGTGTGTGTGTCCAGGTGGGTCTGGGTCCAATATGGACTCAAGACTGATCCTGGACGCCCAGGCGGGCTACCTTAGAGCGTGTGTGTGTGTGTGTGTGTGTGTTCAGGTGAGTCTGTGTGTGTGTCCAGATGGATCTGAGTTCAACAAGGACTCGAGGCTGTGTGTGTGTGTTCCCAGGCGAGTCTGGGTCCAACATGGACTCAAGGCTGACCGTGGACGCCCAGGCGGGCCGCCTTAGAGCTCACGCATCGGTAGAGAAGCCCCAGGTGTGCGCCCTCCGGGCTCCGGCGCGTGCTCAGGTGTGCGCGCGGCCCTCGCGGGCGGGCGGGTACCGCGTCCCGCCTCCAGGGGGCGCCCTCGGGGGCGGCCTCCCGGGGGCGGCCGCCCCAGCCACGGCCGGCCGGGATTTCCGCTCGGTCGCTCGGTCCGGCTCTCCCCGAAGGGCGCCGCGCTCCGAGGCAGGTGAGTCGCCGGGCGCGGGCCGAGCCGGGCCCCTGTTCGTCCCCGCCCCCGCCGCGAGGGGGCCCCGGGGCCTGGGGGCGTCGCACGCCGGCGCGTATCCGGGGCCCGCGCGAGCCGGGGACGGAGGGCGGGGACAGAGCCGCGGCCGTGGCGGGACGCGACGCCTGCGGGAGCGGCTGGAAGGGCGGGGCCCGGGCCCACGCGACGCGGACGCCTCGGCCAGTTACCCAGGTGTAGACTCCTCCTCTTCCCAAGGAAGACGTGATGACCCATCAGAAGGGTCCCCTTGAAAAGGATCTCCCGCTCTGATGCTTCTGTTTTTAACTTTAGAGATCCCTGTTTGCGAGGAGACCAGAAAGCTGCAAAAGAAAAGAGAACGTCTGGCACTTGTCAGTTTCTGAGTTAGGGCTTCTTTGGAGTTGTTAGTGACACCGCTGTTTTTGAAGAAATCTCTTTTACTGCCTTGATTAGGAAATATGCTTATTGAGCTTTCACTCTGTTGGCCAAAGAGAACACCGCAGCCGCACTGGTAACGCTAAAGAGGTGCACGATTTTTTTTTTTTTTTTTTAATAATTAAGTTTATTGGTGCACGATTTTTAAAAAAAAAAACACACCTGACTCCAGGCTGTTAATATTGAACTGATAAGAAAATGAGACTTGGAGCCACGTCTTCTTAAAGCAGGATATTAATTTTGCTTAATGTCCCAGGGAGAAATCTTGGATTAAAAACTAAAAGGTCTCTCTAAATCAGTTGGATTTGACCAATATAAAGTGTAGGTCTCACACACACGTTTTTATGTACTTTTTCCTGTAACCGAAGACTGTTCTCCCTGGTCTCACTCAATTTATTGAAATGCTAATAAGAGACCCCTGCAGGTTGCCCACATTTTCCCCAAATGCCTTGTTTTTCCTAAAACGACTCCCTGGAGAAACCAGAAGTTCCTGAATAAGCAGACTGCCTGGGTAGAGAGCATTTGTGTTTCAAAAGCTGAGTTTGCAAAGGTAAATTAATTTCTAATTGGTGGACCTTTGTACAGAAGTGTTTTGGACTGGCTGACCTTGCAAACCAGAGTCCTGACTATTAGCACTAGACCTAGAGAAGGTGGTTATTCACGCTGACCTTAGGTAGCCGATTGTGGGAAGAAGAATAGAGCAAAGATAGAACGTGGTATTAAGTTTTTAAAATGATCTGTTCATTGCCCTCTTATTTTATGTAGTAAGATCTTGAAAGTTCCAGTCTGGGTCAGCTCTTGCAGGTGGAGTCAAGGCTCTGTACTTGAGGGCTATGTGCTCAAGTCCGCTGGGCCTTTCCAAGGGGCTAGGGCACCAGTGGGCATGGAGATTAGTGCGGCATTGTTTGCAGACGGACGGTCCCAAGGAAGGTGACGACAGGAGGACAAAATTCAAGCCATCTTACTCTTTTCTAGGACCTTCTTCATCCAAGAGGTAACGCTCAGATTAGAGATTTTATGAAGAGAGTGTTGGTTAAACAGGGTCGGCATCTTGTGTAACAGGAATTCGTTCTTTAATTGAAGCTCTCTCTGGTCAGTAAAACTGCTCGGGGCAAGACGACCTTGCCCAGATCGGATCTGAGAGCTAGGCGGAGAGTAGGCAGAGATTACAATGTGGAAGGTGTTATTATGCCCCCATAATATACCCCCTGCAACTGATTTACAGTTAGTAGAAGTCTCGGGTTTGTATGACATCACAAGGTAATAGACATGGTAAATAGCTAACATTTCTGGAGGATGAAGTAAGTGCCCAAGGGCAGTTAGAGCACTGGGAAATGAATACCTGCCAGAGGACTGGGGGAGGTCATAGTGAGGCTTCACCTTGGACCCAGGGTAGAATTTTTACAGGCAGAGGAGTGGAATGGGGACCAGCATTCCTGGTGGCACACTGCCTGTGTGCGTGCAGGCTTAGTGGTGTCCCACTCTTTGTGATTCCATGGACTGTAGACTACCAGGCTCCTCAGTCCATGGGATTCTCCAGGCAAGAATACTGGAGTGGGTTGCCATTTCCTGCTCCAGGGGATCTTGTAACCATGTTGGAGAAATAGGGATGAAACTCTGTAAGGACGGTGGGACTGGAGGCCTGCCTAGAGAGAAAGGCCCTCTGGAGATAAACTCTAGTTTTTGATCAGAGCTCTGATTTTTTATTTGCTTTTTATTAAAGCAAATTTAAAAGGGAAGGGAATGGTGTAATGAACTTCCATATTTCCATCAACTAGATTTAACAATTGATTAAAACAATTTCTGTGTTTTGTTTTTTTTTTTTTTGGCTGTATCTGCTTATCCTTTTGTTCAGTTCAGATCAGTTGCTCAGTCATGTCCGACTCTTTGCCACCCCATGAATCGCAGCACACCAGGCCTCCCTGTCCATCACCAACTCCCGGAGTTCACTCAGACTCACATCCATCGAGTCAGAGATGCCATCCAGCCATCTCATCCTCTGTCGTCCCCTTCTCCTCCTGCCCCCAGTCCCTCCCAGCATCAGAGTCTTTTCCAATGAGTCAACTCTTCGCATGAGGTGGCCAAAGTATTGGAGTTTCAGCTTTAGCATCATTCGTTCCAAAGAAATCCCAGGGCTGATCTCCTTCAGAATGGACTGGTTGGATCTCCTTGCAGTCCAAGGGACTCTCAAGAGTCTTCTCCAACACCACAGTTCAAAAGCATCAATTCTTTGGCACTCACCCTTCTTCACAGTCCAACTCTCACATCCATACATGACCACAGGAAAAACCATAGCCTTGACTAGACGGACCTTTGTTGGCAAAGTAATGTCTTTGCCTTTGAATATGCTATCTAGGCTGGTTATAACTTTCCTTCCAAGGAGTAAGCATCTTTTAATTTCATGGCTGCAGTCACCATCTGCAGTGATTTTGGAGCCCAAAAAAATAAAGTCTGACACTGTTTCCACTGTTTCCCCATCTATTTCCCATGAAGTGATGGGACCGGATGCCATGATCTTCATTTTCTGAATGTTGAGCTTTAAGCCAACTTTTTCACTCTCCTCTTTCACTTTCATAAATTTAAATTGCAGATAACATATTTCACCCCTGTCTAGGGTAGTTGCTTTTGTTTAGTTATGGCTAAGTCATGCCTGACTTTTTTGCGACCCCATGGACTATGGCCTGCCAGGCTCCTCTGTCCGTGGAATTTCCCAGGCATTAATCCTGGTATGGGTTGCTGTTCCCTTCTCCAGGGGGATCTTCCCAACCGAGGGATCGAACCCGGGTCTCCTGCACTGGCGGGCTGATTCTTAACCACTGAGCCACCCGGGAGGCCCAGATAGTGTGGTCTGTACCTCCAAAAAGGCATTTTTCTTGTATAACCATAATACCATTGTTATCTCTTTATCAAAGTGACAATAATTCCTTAATGTTTTCTGGAACCCAGTCCACAGATTTCCCTGATTGCCTCGGAAATGCACTTTTACTCTTGGCTCGTGTGACTCAAAATGGGCCACACAAGGTGTTTTGCTGCGTGTCTGTTGTCTCTCAGTCCAGGACAGGGGGTTGACGGACAATGAAAAGGGCTAGTTACTAACTCTTTAAGGCTTCCCAGGCCATGTGGTCTCCGTTGCAGCTACTCAGCTGTGTTGCTCTAAAGACTCAACCATGGATGATATGTGAACGAGCATGGCTGTGTTCTAGGAAAATTGTTTCCAAAGGTTTTTGTTTTAAACTCCGCCTGCAGGTGGGAGTTATCTGAGGGCCGTGGTTTGCTGACTCTGGTCTGAAGCAGTCCTGTGGGTTTCTTTAATGCCATGGTTTACTGGTATCGCCTGGTTGGCTCTGGAAGGCTCTCATTCTGGGTTTATTCAGCTTTGCATAGAGTGTGGTTTAGCTTATTCCTCTATCTACTGTGTCTGCATAAACTGCAAGGTAGATCTAAAGGCTTAATTAGAGTCAGAGTCACCATGTACGGCAAGTATGCTTCAGATGTGGTTTGAATGTTTTTTCTAACTGTTGAACGAGTCACTATTTTATTTGTTGGCCATACCATGCAGTATACGGACTCTTAGTTCCCTGACCAGAGATGGAACCTGCGCCCCCTGCATTGGAAGTGTGCCATCTTCCTTGGACTGCCAGGGAAGTCCCTGAATTTTTTTTTTGTTGTTGTTCTTAATTTAGGACTTTAAAAGATTTGAGCTTTCCTCATAGCTCAGTTGGTAAAGCATCCACCTGCAATGCAGGAGATCCCGGTTTAATTCCTGGGTTGGGAAGATCTCCTGGAGAAGGGATAGGCTACCCACTCCAGTATTCTTGGGCTTCTTTTGTGTCTCAGCTGGTAAAGAATCGTCCTGCAATGCGGGAGACCCAGGTTTGATCCCTGGGTTGGAAAGATCCTCTGGAGAAGGAAAAGGCTACTCACTCCAGTATTCTGGCCTGGAGAATTCCATAGACTGTATATTCCATGGGGTCGCAAAGAGTGGGACACGACTGAGCAACTTTCACTTTCAAAAGATTCGAGGGGATTTCCCTGGCAGTTCAGTGGTTAAGATTTTGTTCAATGCAGGGGGATGAGGGTTTGATTCCTGGCCAGGGAGATAAGATCCCTCATGCCTTATAGCCAAAAAACCAAGACATAAAACAGAAGCAATATTGTAAAAATTCAATAAAGACTTTAGAAATGGTCCACATCAAAAAAAAAAAATCTTTTTCTAAAGACTCAAATCCACGTCTGGGAAACTCAGTATTCCTAAAATAATCTTACCCTGATGGCTGAAGATACACTCCATTCTTGTTTTCCTTAGTTGAAGGAGAGGCTATAGCTGCTGTTTCTCAAAGTTGAGAACTTTGGGCCCCTCTGCTACACCAGTGCGAGCTTGCCTCTGTTCTAGGCATCCTTTGGCCCCTTGGGTCATGTTTTTCCACTGAATGGCAGTCCCTTCCTTCCGAGCCACACACCCAGGGTCTGAGATGCCGTCCAAGGGGCTTTAGCCTTTAAGCCTTCATCTCTTAAACACTCCGCTTTCTTCACTCACCTTCCTCTTCATCTCACCCCCAGCAGGACTGAGAACCAGACACCTGGTCCATGGACTTCTGGTCCCACTGTGAGGTGGGACTACTTGTCCTGCATCCTGTTTGGAAGGATTCCGAGGTTAGACACTCTTCAGGCTCCCTCTGATGCAGGATTCTAAGGCTCCGTGGGTTTGAAGAAAGAAGCTTACAGGTGAGAGTTGTTTTGCTCTTTTCGGGAGTGTTTGCTGTTCTAAACTGTAAAGCACCAGAGACAGTG
This sequence comes from Bos indicus, assembly GCF_029378745.1. Taxonomy (NCBI): domain Eukaryota; kingdom Metazoa; phylum Chordata; class Mammalia; order Artiodactyla; family Bovidae; genus Bos; species Bos indicus. The sequence continues at coordinate 80,098,039 of NC_091771.1, read as the reverse complement.
TGTTGACAGAGGGCGTCAGTTGGAAGGCCTGTCTTTTTGTCTTTTAGGAATAGTGGTGAATCTGTTGAAACCTTTTTTTCCCTAGATAATGTGCCATTGGTCTTTTTCTTACTGATTTGTAAGAACTCTGTATACATTGAGGATGCTAATCTTTTGTCAAATATGTTACAACTGTTTCCCCATTTTTTAAAACTTTGTATTTATGCTCTGAGGAAAAATTTAATTTTACAAAGGGGAAAAAATGTCAATCTCCCCTTTACAGTATTCCTGTTTTATGTCTCATGAAGAAATACTTGCCCATTTTAAGCTCTTAAAAAAAAAAATCTGTTAACACAGATTAATAAGCATATGATGAAAACTAGGTACATATGATTCTAAAAAATAATACTCTTTCTACCAGCTAGTATAATATTAACTTGATTAAATGTTGGCCTTTAAGATGGGCCCTACGTTGACAAGTTTTGATGTTGGGAGATGGGTATTTTGGAGGCCATCATATCATGACTTCTGTATATCTTTGACTTCCCAAAATGAAAAACTTTTCTTAAATAAAAAGAATAGTAGGTAGAAAAGCCATTTTGTCCTATTTGTTCATGTTCAGCAACTATTAATTATCTACTGTGTGCTGAATACTGCGGGTATTTTGTTAATAAAGGCAGAAGATGTTGGAATTCACATTTCTCATGTCAGAGGCAGACGCTAATGGCATGGTTAAGGGCACCACCTCCTGTGTTAGACTGCCTGGCTTCACATACTGGCTGGGTGATTTTGCACTTCTTAATTTAAAAGATGGAGGATAATAATCGCGTCTACCTGCTAGGTTTTGGGGAGGCTTGAATGAGAGAACCCACAAAAATTCCTTTGTGTGGTGCTCCAAAACTCCAGTACTTTGGCCACTTGATGCGAAGAGCTGACTCATTGGAAAAGACCCTGATGCTGGGAAGGTTTGAAGGCAGGAGGAGAAGGGGACGACAGAGGATGAGATGGTTGGATGGCATCACCGACTCAATGGACATGAGTTTGAGTAAGCTCCAGGAGTTGGTGATGGACAGGGAGGCCTGGTGTGCTGCAGTCCATGGGGTCGCGAAAAGTTGGCCACGACTGAGTGACTGATCTGAACTGAACTAGCATTTAGTCAACACTTGATAAGTGTAGATTCTGAAGGAAAGAATTCAGTCAAGCCAGGCCTAAGCTGAGAGGAACAGGTGCTAAGAGAATGCCTGGAGTGGGGTCCTGGCCTCGTCTGGCATGGTTAAGCAGGGTCTAGGGTTGGGAGAGTTTCCGGGGGGTGGGGGGGATACTTTTGAGTGGAGACGTGAGGCGTGGACGCCACGTCTTTTAATCGCAAGTACCCTTTCGTGGACTTCCCTGGTGGCTCAGATGGTAAAGCGTCTGTCTACAATGTGGGAGACCTAGGTTCAAGCCCTGGGTTGGGAAGATCCCCTGGAGAAGGAAATGGCAATCCACTCCAGTACTATTGCCTGGACAATCCCGTGGACAGAGGAGCCTGGTAGGCTACAGTCTATGGGGTCGCAACAAGTCGGACACGACTGAGCGACTTCACTTCACTTCACTTCACCCTTTTGTGGGGAAGTGAAGAGGCAAAGTGGCAGCAGCCAGGGACCCAGGCGGAGGCCCGGTGCCTTAAGAAAGCTGGTCTGACTTGGTCTTAGTTTCCTGGTCCTGCGGGAACTTGAACCACCCAGATGGATTGTCCTGTTCTCCAGGGCAGGAGTCCAGCTGGGTGTCACTGGGCTGAAATCTGGGTCTTGGGGGGTCTGTGTCCCCCCCACCGGAAGCTCTGGGGGCGAATGTGTTTTCTTGACCTTGCAGCCTCCACTTGCAAGGGAGCCCCTGTGTGTCCCTGGGGGCCCCAAGCCAGGAGAACGGCTCCACTTGGAAGCTTGGTGGTTCGATTGGGCCCCCTTGGAGCATCCAGGGTAATTCCACATCTTCAGGCCCTTCACTTGAACCGCACGCAATCCATAGAGCCCCTTGTACCAGGCTCTGGGGCTGAGGACAGGGCGTCTTTGGGGGCCTTTCTGCTGTCACCTCGCTGGGTTGGCAGTGGTTCCCCAGACGTTTGGGCCGTCTGATGTGCTCCGGCCAGGTGCTGACAGTTATCCCGGTTGCTCGACCTTCCTAGGCTCCTGGGGCCTCTCTGACGGTGGTGGTGCCGTGCGGGCGGGCTTCTGTGAAACCTCCCCGTTTGTCTCCGCGGAGCGGCGGTCAGGATCTTCTTTGACCGACTCCTGTGCCCCCGTGACCCGTCCCCTCCAGGTCACTCCTGCTCTGCACCCTGACGGGTTTCGCAGCTGCAGCTATGTTACCTTCTGGTTTTTCTGTTGCTTTTGCCTGTGTGATTCTTTTTGCACACTAGCCTTAAATACTGCCGGATGATAAATAAAATTCGTGTTATGATATTGGGTTGGCCGAAAAGCTTATTCAGGTTTCCAGTCCCGTCTCATGGAAAAACCCAGAGGAGCTTTTTGGCCAACCCAGTATTGAGTATTTTCTTCTCCGTTAATACTGACTGGCTGAGAGCTGGGCCTCGCTCCTAACAGACCCCCACTGAAGAAGAACTCGTTTCCAGTGGTTGGGAGTGCTTTTATAGACCTCTGACCGTTGGAGTTACACCAGAGGAAAGCAGAGAGAGAAAGAGTAAATTAGAGAGAACTCGTGCTGTGTTCTTCTCTCTATCCGTTCCTACATCTGCCTTTAAAACTTTTTGAGCATTAATTACCTCTTCCTGCCGTTGTCATCTGCACTTAGGTAGATATAGCAGATAAATTAATGAAAACTATTAATATTTCTACAGCTGATGATAGTCTTAATTATTTATGAGTATTAAATGAGATTTAAAAGCATTCTTTAAGCCATTATTTTTGAGACGAATCACAGCTGTTTTGAATTACTCTTTCTCTCTTGACTCAGTTTTCTGTAAAGTTAGATGCAGATTATAAAAGCCTAAAAATCTGTGAGGGGAAAACAATCTATCTTCTAAGTGAATAAAGAACAGCTAGATGGCATTCTTGGGAGTATTTATGAAAAATAAGTCCCTGGTTTTTTTCCTCTCGTCATTTCTTTAATAGACATCTCCAGTTCAGTTCAGTCACTCAGTCGTGTTCAACTCTTTGCAGCCCATGGACTGCAGCACGCCAGGCCTCCCTGTCCATCACCAACTCCCGGAGTTTGCTCAAACTCATGTCCATCAAGTCAGTGATGCCATCCAACCATCTCATCCTCTGTCACCCGCTTCTCCTCCTGCCTTCAATCTTCCCAGCATCAGGGTATAAATATCTCCAGCCCTCCTCAAATAAGAGCACAGTAAACCCTCGTGAATCCATGGTGGCAGAATCCATACACTGTCCTAGCTTTACCATACCTGCTTCAATTGCCCTCCTTTCTTTGCTTTTTGAGTTTTTGTTCATTGGCTTGCTTCTGGAGAATTTTGAAGCAAATGTCAGAACCTATGTCATTTCACCCCTAGATGTTTTTTTTCTTAATATATATATTTTATTGAAGTGTAGTTGACTTACAATGTTTCAGGTGTACAGCAAGGTGATTCAATTATACATATACCCGTATATTATTTTTGAAATTATTTTCCATTGTAGGTTATTATAAGATATTGATTATAGTTCCCTGTGCTATACAGTAAACTTTTGTTGCTTGTTGCATGCCAACTTTTTAAATTAGAAATCTAATATTCTATTCATACTAAGTCAAACGAGTGGAATCAAAATGTCATACGTTTTTTAGTTAGGCCAAAATTCGTAAGTTTTCTAAAGTATATATAATACATATTTACATATGTATACAAAGCTTTTATACTCTACTTGATAAAGGCTTGAGAAGGAACATCAAAAAAAAGAGATGGAGAAATTGGAAAACATAAACTAAGTGAAGTGGGAGCCCTGAATATGAAATGGAAATAAATGAGACAAACTAGATAGGAATCAAAGGTCATCATGTAGTTCTGCTTCTTAAACACGGTTCTCATTAGAAATATGTCTGGAACTTTGGAGGGAAAAAAGTTCCTTTTTTTGGAGGGAAAAAAGTTCCTTTTTTTGGAGGGAAAAAAGTTTTGAAAAAAAAAATAGCTGGGCATTTGTATCTTCAAAAAATTCCAAGATAATTGATATGCATCTAGATTTTAAAAAGTGATATAGTTTTTTCTATTAAATAGTAGTTTTTGTGATATAGAATTCTATTATTTTTCTGTTGAGCAATCCTGATTCAGTGTTATTTAGTGAGTAATAGTTACATAATCATAATCACAATAGTAAAAGATGTTGTTTATCAGTTTTCACAATAGCCAAACAAAAAATAAAAGATAATTACAACTGCAAGCTATGATGGGGATGTGATTAACCTAACAGTATAAAATAATTACATACAATTTGGGGGGTCACGCAGAGTGATGTGAGAAGTGGAAGTGCATATATGTTCATGTTTTCGTCCACCCAGCCAGTCTCTGCCTTTTGGTTGGTGCATTTAATCCATTTACATTTAAGGTAATTATCGATATCTATGATCCTGTTTACCATTTTCTTAATTGTTTGGGATTTATGTTCTGTAGGTCTTCTCTTGTGTTTCCAGCCTGGAGAAGTTCCCTTAGGATTTGTTGTAAAGCTGGTTTGGTGGTGCTGAATTCTCTGAACTTTTGCTTATTTGGAAAGCTTTTGATGCCTCCATCAAACCTGAATGGGAGGCTCGCTAGAGTACTCTTGGTGGTAGGTTCTCTTGGTTGTAGGTTCTTCCCTTTCACCACTTTAATATATCATGCAATTCTCTTCTGACTTGTAGAGTTTTAAAGGGCATTTCCTTGTATGTTATTTGTGGTTTTTCCCTTGTTGCTTTTAATATTTTGTCTTGTCTTTCATTTTTGTCAGTGTGATTACTGTGTTCTCATGATGTTCCTCCTTGGGTTTATCCTGCCTGGGATTCTCTGTGCTTCCTGGACTTGGTCGTCTATTTCTTTTCCCATGTTAGGGAAGTTTTCAGCTATTATCCTCCAGATATTTTCTCAGGTTCTTCCCCTCTCTCTGTTCTCCTTCTGGGACCCCTGTAATGCGAATGTTCTTGCGTCTAATGTTGTCCTAGAGGTCTCGTCTATGGGGTCGCACAGAGTCGGAAACGACTGAAGCGACTTAGAAGCAGCAGCAGCAGAGGTCTCTTAGGCTGTGTTCATTTTTTTTTCCCATTCTTTTTTCTATGTTCTGTTTTGCAGCAAGTGATTTCCCACATTCTGTCCTCCAGGTTATTTATCCATTCTTCTGCGTCAGTTATTCCGCTATTGATTCCTTCTCATGTATTATTCATCTTTGTTTGTTTGTTCTTTTATTTAGTTCTTTGGTAAACATTTCTTGCATCTTCCCCATTGTTTTCCCGAAATGTAGTTTTTGTTTTAGCCACTGTGGGATTGTGGTTCTTCTGTCTGCCATCTGAAGGAGCAGGCTAGGAGGCTTGTGTAAGCTTCCTGGTGGGAGGGACTGGTGGTGGGGAAAACTGAGTCTTGCTCTGGTGCGCAGGGCCTTGCTCAGTAAAACTTTGATCCAGTTATCTGCTTATGGGTGGGGTTGCGCTCCCTCTGTGGTAGTCCTTTGGCCTGAGACAACCCAGCCCTGGGGTCTGTGGGCTCTCTCACCTACCCGGGGGGTATGGATTTGATTTTTTCATGATTGTGCCCTTCCTACCATCTCATATGGCTTCTGCTTTGTCTTTGGACACAGGTATCTTTTTTGGTGGGTTCCAGCGTCCTCCTGGCAATGATTTGCTTTCACAGGACGAGATAAGCTCGTGTCCTTCTACTCTGCCATCTTGAACCAGAAGTATCCCTCACCCCTAAATATTTTGGTATTGAATTTTATTCAAAAATTTACTTTTTAAATAACTATAATCCTACCTAACAATTTGGAGAAGGCAATGGCAACCCACTCCAGTACTCTTGCCTCGAAAATCCCATGGACGGAGGAGCCTGGTGGGCTGCAGTCCATGGGGTTGCACAGAGTCGGACACGACTGAAGTGACTTAGCAGCAGCAGCAGCTACCTAACAATTAACAAAAAGTCTTTAATATTGTGTAATGCTGTATTCAAATATCCCCAGTTGTCTAAAATAATCTGTTCAGCTGTTTTATTCAAATCAAGATCAAAGCAAAGCTCTTTTATTGTATTTGGTTTATATTAATATATTTCTTAGTCTGTTTTAATTATAATAATGAATGTGTGCCATCTGAGCTTAATTCAGAATGCTCTTACTCTTATATCTACCTTTTGTTTTTATCTCATTGTTTTACATCATTGCATGCTCTCATGCTTTCAGTCATTATTATTATTTTGAATTTATATAAAGTAAAATTGACCTTTTTTGTTGTATAATACTTTGAGTTTTAAAATTGATTTCTGTAACCTGATAGAGCACTCCCATCACCAGAAATATCCAGAAAACAAAAGAAGCCCTCCCTCATGCTGTGCCCTTGAAGTGAAACCCTCACCCTACCCCTAATTTCTGATCACCCTTGATCTGGTCTCCATCTTTATACTTTCACCTTTCCCGGAACGTCACATAAGCAAAGCTATACACTATGTAACTTTTGAGACTGGCTTCTTACATTCAGAGGATATCTTTGAGATTCGCCCACATGTGGATCCTTTCTTCATCTTATGGACATAGCACAAGTTTATCCGTCCACCTTGAGCATCTGTTGAACATTTGGATTCTTCATAACTTTTGGTGGTTATGAATAGAGCTGCTACAAACATTTGTACATGGGGTTTTGTGTGATCAGCAGTTTTGCCCTTTCTGTGGTGGGTCCCTAGGACCAGATGGCTGGGTCAGGGGGTAGGCGTATGTTGAACTTCGTGAGAAACTGCCAAGTTGTCTCCCAAAGTGGCTGCTGCTGTTCAGTCACTAAGTGGTGTCTGAAGCTTTGCAACCCCATGGACTGTAGCCCACCAGGCTCCTCTGTCCAGAGGATTTCTCAGGCAAGAATACTGGAGTGGGTTGCTATTTCCTTCTCCAGGAGATCTTCCCTACCCAGGGATCGAACTCTCATTCCCTGCTTTGGCAGAAAGATTCTTTACTGCTGAGTCACCAGGGAAGCTCCACCATTTTATATCTCTATCAGGAATGTATGAGAGTTCCAGTTGTTCTGTGTCCTGGACAGCACTTGATATTGTCAGGTTTTAAAAATTTGAGCCACCTTAATTGGTGTGTTATTTTTTCTTTTAATTATCTGATTTCAGTTTTTTGAGTATCATAGAAATATTTTAAATAATTATTGAATAAATTACTGAACTAAATTTATTTTATATACCCGTTATAAATATTTCTGGTATTCTGGTGATATTCTCCATTTTAATATGTTAAATATTCTGTATCGGACAATAACTAGATTAAACCCAGATTATTCTACAGATACGCGTCTTCGTTGACTCTCACCCACTGACACATCGTATTTGGCAGAGGTTTGCGGAGTAGTGTCTGGACCGTGATGCGTTTTGCAGTGATCACTCATTGTATGTGTCTGGTGCTTGTCTTGCTCCCAAAGACATGTGCTTTTATCATGAGCACTGTGATTTCTCTTGCCATCAGTTTTATGCTAGATTAGATTGATTGGTGAATAGTTAATTCCATGAGAGCAAATGGATGTAGGCAGAGAGTGATTTCTTTGAGTGCCTTTTAGCTAGGTGAACCCTGTTGTCCTTTAAAAATGGACTGCTCCTGTGTGTCTGAGGCAGCAGTAAATGCTTGTGTTTGAATCCCTTTTTCCTTCTGAAAGCATGCTGAGCTCAGGAAGAAAACCATTTGAGATCTGTGGAATAAAGCTCATATATCTCCCACTGGATGATTTAGGACCATGGCCACTGGTCACTGTTGCTTGCAAGTGTGGAGTTGACTCCTGGACTAATTACCAGAATATCCCTGGTGTTGTTGTCCCTCACTGCTCACATTAGGTGAAACCGTGAAGTCTTGGGGTGGACAAGGTCATCGCTAAGATAGAGCCTATCTTTAAATTCAGGTCTCACCCGTTAGCTGCTGTGGTTTGAGCTTCTGGTGGGTAGTCAGTTCAGTTCAGTTCAGTCGCTCAGTCGTGTCCGACTCTTTGCGACCCCATGAACTGCAGCACGCCAGGCCTCCCTGTCCAACACCAACTCCCGGAGTTCACTCAAACTCACATCCATCAAGTCGGTGATGCCATCCAGCCATCTCATCCTCTGTCCTCCCCTTTTCCTCCTGCCCCCAATCCCTCCCAGCATCAGGGTCTTTTCCAATGAGTCAACTCTTCGCATGAGGTGGCCAAAGTACTGGAGTTTCAGCTTTAGCATCATTCCTTCCAAAGAAATCCCAGGGCTGATCTCCTTTAGAATGGACTGGTTGGATCTCCTTGCAGTACAAAGGACTCTCAAGAGCCTTCTCCAACACCACAGTTCAAAAGCATCAATTCTTCGGCACTCAGCTTTCTTCACAGTCCAACTCTCACATCCATACGTGACCACTGGAAAAACCATAGCCTTGACTAGACGGACCTTTGTTGGCAAAGTAATGTCTCTGCCTTTGAATATGCTATCTAGGCTGGTCATAACTTTCCTTCCAAGGAGTAAGCGTCTTTTAATTTCATGGCTGCAGTCACCATCTGCAGTGATTTTGGAGCCTGTCATTTAAAAAGAGTGGACCTTACTATCATGTAATTGGAAGAGTAGTGTCCATGTAGGTCTTACTTTGTGACCAGACTGTCTCTGCTTTTGCTTCTTGAAAGTTGCTGGAGGGTCAGACCTGTTGACAGACCTTCCTTTGTGACATAGCGCATCAGAAAGAAAAATGCGTCTGACCAAGGAAGGGAGATTGAGGACAGATGGCCGGAAGGGCATCACGTTGCTGTGGTCTGAAGCCTCGGAGGCCAAGTACCAGGAAAATTCATTTCAAAATGAAAATAAATGGATTTCTGTGGTTAAGTCATTTTTTGGTTTAAAACTAACATACTGATTGACCTTCATTACATCAGTTAGATTGGAGTACATCAAAAATACTGAAGGATTAGTAAGGATGTTACCTCCATTGGACCCAAGTCTTTGTTTTAAGAGTTATTATGGATATTCTTTAAACTTTATGCTTGTTGGTATTAATAAAGTCTTAGATATATGTATGTTTTGGAGGGGGTTGGATTTTATTGGGGCTCTAAGTCCAAGGTTTAGAACACCGGACTAATGCACCTGCTGCCCCCTGGTGGCGGTGTATTAAACAGTGCGGTTCAGAGGAGTTCTGGAGGGCACAAGTCCATTGGTCATAGAAGAGGATTGTAGAGGGAGCCAGGAAATGGTTTCTCTTTCCAGCTTTTCTCATAATTACTACCTGTAATTATGACCTCAGGCAAATAATGTAGTTTGATTTAAGTCTAAATTTCACTTTCTTCCACTTTAAAATGTGATTTCTTCCTGTTTTAACATCTTAAAATTCTCCAATGGTAACAACAAATATTAGTGAAATGTATCAGGTTCCACTTCTTCCCTTATTAGCTGAATCCTAAAAAATCCCAGATATTTATTCAGGAAAGCAGACTCCAGAGCAACTGTTGAAGCTTAACACAGATTTGATTCATGGCCAGGAGCTGCATAGACCTGTTTGTAGCATAGTCCATAATAAATCAACGTGGGGACTGTGTGTTACTATGAAAGCATAATTGATACAAGTTGCATCATTTAAAAGTTAATTTTCTTATATTTAATTCTGGTTTTTAAAAACCATAAGATTTACCATCCTAACCATTGTTAAGCGTGCAGTTCAGTGTGTTTATAATGTTGCACACAGATCTCCAGAACTCTTTCATCCCGCAGAACTGAAACTCTTCCCAGTCAACAAGTCCCTGTTTCTTTCTCTCTGCAGCCCTTGGCAACTATCATTCTACTTCCTGTCTCTCTGAATTTGATGACCCTGGGTCCCTCCTATAAGGAATCGTAACAGTCTTTGTCTTTTCGTGATTGACTTATTTCACTTAGCACATTGTCCTCAGGTTCATCCGTGTTGTAGTGTGCCTGGAGTTCTTTCCTCTTCAGGGCTGATGATCATGTATAGAGACCACATTTTGTTTGTTCATCCATTGATGGACACTTGGGGAGCTTCCACCTCTTACCTATTATAATATTATTTCATAATTATATAATGCATATATTACTGATGCAGAGAGGCCTTATTTATTCAGTTTTTTTTCTGTGTGTAAAAGGTTAAACTTCACCATAAAGGACACCATTCAACCAGGCTAGATGACTAGGATATGACTTTTTTTATGGATGAGTTAAAAAGGAGCTAACATCTATTGGACACAAGCTCTGTGCCAAGTACTTACATATCTGTGATACATTCTGTTGCTTAGTCCTTATGATAATTCTTTGATTTATCCTCTCTCAGAAGGGGACTGATACTTACTAAAATCACCGTGTGCCAGAATTTTGACGTACTGAATACATTGTCTCGTATAATCCCCATACATCGGTCTTGGAGGTGGGCATTATTAGCCCCATTTTTACGTGATGTAACTGTGGTTCAGAGGGATGAACCACCTTGAGCAAAGTCACACGGCTGAAAGCATCAGGGTTTCATCTGACGAGGAAGTGAAACATGTCCAGTGCAAAAGCATGTGTCCTTCAGTCTGCGCCCTGCTCCCCTGCTGACAGGAGTAACAGCTGCTCCTGCGGTCCTGGGGCTGTGCTCTGTCATTTTCTCTGAGGGTTCCTGTGCACCTAGCATGACTCTCCTTGGGATTTAAAAACCTAGAGCTGGGGCCAGTTTGAACCCCCAGGGCAGTGTGAGGCAGAGAGAGATGGGGCTGGACAGTGGCTGACCACTGTGAACCCTCTGAGTGTGTTACCCTGGCCTTAGTGGCTGCAAACAACACATACCTGCCCACAGTTTGGGGGGTGAGGGTGAGACTCGGAGGGCCACTCTGCCGGGTGGCTGTAGCTTGGGCTGGCAGGACTGTGGTTGCTCCAGGCTGACTTGGGGGGATCTGAGCTCACCCACGTGACAGCCCGCAGGCCTTGGGTCCTCTCTGTCTCTCTTGAGAGACCTCAGTTCCTCTCCGCATGGGTGTCTCCTGACTTAGGCTTGTCACTGGCTTTCCAGAGAGCAAGGGGCTCAGATGGAGCCAGGGTCTTGTTATAACCCAGCCTCGGAGGTGACAGCCCATCAGTTCCTCTGTGTTCTGTTTGAAGAGAATCCCTGGACCCAACCTTCACCCGAGGGGCAGGATCATGGGGGTCATCTGAGAGGCTGCCCACCGGAGCCCCAGGCTGGGACTCGGGAGCGCAGCCTGGAGGCAGTGAGACCACTTGGGGGTGTTCATCCAAGATGTGACCAAGTGTGGGAGGAAGGGGGAGGTGTTGTTAACAAGCAGTCAGGGGAAGGAGAAGGAGGTGGGAAGGACCAGGTGGTTTGAGTGCTACCTAAGTGACTCGCATGCAGCCGCCAAGCAGCATCGTCTTCAGAATCTTCCGATGAGATGCAGACCGTGTACAAAACTACCCGTGCTTTCTTACTGCTGACCAGTCAGCAGATCTGTTCCTGGATTTCAGTCATGAGAAACCAGCTTTTGCAGAGAGGGCTTTGCGGGACCCCTTTGTACCAGGAAACACATGAGGGCTACTAGTCAGTTACCTTGTTTTAACACAGGTTTTCAAGTCGCGAAGTACCGGGGCTGTAACTTTTCAGTCTCATCCTACAAGTGCCACTGAGCCTGGACTTTCCGTAGTGAGACGCATTATTCGGTGGCCAGGCAGCTGAACCAGGCTCCACAGTTCTCACACGTCCTCTCACAGGCCCGCACTGCATCCTTTACTCATGATGTCGGAAGGATTGTGTTTCTCCTTCTTGAAATCTACCCCCTTTGAAGTCTGACCTGAACGTAAATTATGTGAAAGAATGATGTATTCACAGATCTTGGATATTTAGTTTCTGGTCACGTTATCAGCAAGCCAGTCTAAAGATTAACTGAATTTGGGGAGGAGACGGGGGACATACAGGGCCAGAAGATTGAGGGTGTTGGTGACAGGCCATCACTCATGAACTGTTACATCCAGAGAAAGAGTATTTCAGGTTTATGTCGCTCCAGCCTTTTCCTTGCATCACTATGTTCAAAATTAAAAAGCAAATGTGAAAAACTGTCCTTTAAACCTGCGTGATTCCTGAGACTGCGGCTCCCTGGGTGCTGGCCGAAGCTGTGAGCTGGGCAGCTGGGCTTCCCGCCCGCGAGGGCCTGGCCGCGGCCGCCGTGGGCACACCCAGCTGGGCTTCCCCGCCCGCGAGGGCCTGGCCATGGCCGCTGGGGGCACACCCAGCTGAGCTTCCCCGCCCGCGAGGGCCTGGCCGCGGCCGCCAGGGGCACACCTGGCACAGACCACGCATGGCCCTGCACTGTGTTATGCTGGTCACACCAGGTGTCGAGAGTAGAAACTGTAAGCTCTCCCACAGCGTTAAAGTGGTTGGTCTTGTTGCTTCATACTTACACATAGGCCGGCCTGGAATCATAAGAGAATAAACATAAACTGTTTACTTAGGAAAGTGTATATTCAGAGCTTCCCTGGTGGCTCAGTGGTAAAGAATCTGCCTGCCAACGCAGGGAACATGGGTTCGATCCCTGGTCCAGGAAGCTCCCACATGGCGCAGTGCAGCTAAGCCCAAGAGCCGCAACTACTGAGCCGGTGCACTAGAGCCCAGGAGCTGCAGCTCCGAGCCCACGCCCACAGTTGCAAAGCCCGATGCCCAAGAGCCTGTGCTCCACAACCAGAGAGAAGCCCACGCAGCAACAGAGACCACAGCCAAAAATAAAGATTAAAAAGAAAATGTACATGCAGAAGTATTGTTTAGGGAATGGTCTCATAGCTACACAAAATACTAGGGAAATCCAGAGGACTAATAAGCACTAGATTTGAAAAGGGCCGCCTTATAGTCAGCCTGAGATATGTTTGATTCAGTGTTATCTTTGTTTTTATGTATCTGTTTTCCTTTTTGTATGACTTGGACTTACAGCATTTTTCTAAGAAAAGATGTATATTTGTACATATGTTGGTGTTTGGAAAATTTGCTTTTCTTGTTAATTAAACTTTGCATATAGATGAAGTCTAAGAGAACACCTTTGCTAGAAAGTCTTGGGAAAATCAGCTTTCCTTCACGGTTTTTACAGTATACAGAACATGATGAATCCTCTTTAATCCATAAGTTAGGGATTGTTCAACAGCATCAATATAGACTGAAAGACCTTATTCACAAAAGGCAGGGTGTGGAAGCAATCTAAGTGTCTACCAGCAGGTGACTGGGTGAAGAAAATGTGTGTATCTGTATATGCATGTGTACAGCATTTCATTATATACGTGGGATTATACACACATGTATGTAAATTTACTCAGCCATAAAGAGGGCGGGCCTGAAATGTTATGCTAATATTTCAACCAACTATTTACTGGGAAGCTGCTTTGTTGTCGTTTATTTCTTTGTGGTCAAAATAGAGACAGTTGGCTAAAGGAGCATTCCTAGGACTAGACGAATGAGCCCGTTCACGTTCTCCACACAGGTTTTGTTCCAGGGGAACAAGTCCAGTGGGTCCCTGCCCTTCAGAGGGTTGGCAGGAGGGAATAACTGGAAGGTGGGGCGGAACGCTCTGATACGAAGGACTGAGGAGGCTTTGGGACGGAGCAGGACCAAGCTGGGGAGTGCCGGGTGGGTCGGATTTGGGGGGAAGGTGTCAGTGTGGGGTCCCAGGTAATTGTCAGAGGTTCTCACTGAAGGGCTCTGGGCAGGCTGGGGGCAGGGGCTAAGTTGGTGGGGCTCAGGCCACAGTCATGGGAGGGAGGGAGCGTGGCTGGGCTGCCCGACAGCTGGACAGGACACGGGCATCACGCTCAGCCTCAGGAGCTCAGTGTGGCTCGGGGGTGAGGGTGGTGGGCGAGAAGATATGCAGGGAGAGGCTGGCTGGGGATGTAACTGTGGGAGGCGGGTACGGGCAGAGGCCACAGGAAAAGGGCACCATGCAGGCAGCCTGGGGAGTCTGATGCTGATGAGGGAGAGTTGGGAGAAGAGATGGTGTGGAGAGGCGAGCGGGGGCTCCAGCTCAAGCCGGGCCAGGGCGAGGGGCCAGGGTACCCCCAGGGGAGCGGTCGGGGCAGCCCCCAAGCCGGGGCGCTGGGTGGAGGCTGAGGGAGGGGGCTCTCCGCACGGAGGATGGAGGGGTGGGTGCCTGAGGCTGCTCAGGGGCAGAGACACCCGGACATGGGGCTCGGACCCTGGAGCTCATCCCTCTTGGTTCTGGAGGCCGCAGGCCCGACATCCAGGTGCGGCTCCTCCCCAGGCTCGAGGGCCGGTTGGCTGCGCCATGGTTTGCTCTCCTTGGCTCTGAGCTGGCCGTGAAGCCAGGAGGTGGCTATTTGAAAAGAATCTCCTGTTTATTCAACAGAAATTTCCAGATACATGTATTAGTGTGAAATAAATCTGTGTACACCTTGATGTGTTTGCTAAACAGGAGAAACAGTAAAAATGAAGTAACCAGAAGGAAAAAAATTTCTCCCTGTGTGCTCACGTGGCCTCTCCTCGGGCCAGTGCCCGTGGGCAGCCAGGTCTTTTAAGGCCTCAGTCCTGTTGCAGTAAGGTCCCCAGTGACCCACGCTAACATAGTCACCTCTTGAAAGACCCCGTCGCTGGTGCAGTCACAGCCTGACTTCAGCATGTGAGTTTGGAGGGACACAGTTCATTCAGCCTCTAATGGATGTAAAGGTAATCTGTCCAAGTACGACTGGATAAACTGCTTACGATTCAGGATGAGGAACCCTTTGACTTTGCCCTGTGTTTTCAGAGTGGGCTGGGGCAGGGGATAAATGCACTGAACTCTGGAGGCGGCCAGTCCACGCCTACTGTCTGTCTGGCTTTGGGCAAGTCCAGAACTTCCTACCTACACTCTCATCTCAGTGTTCTCATAGGTAAGATGGAAATGAAGGTGCCTGCTTCAAAGGTTGCTGTGAGGATTAAATCGGTTAAGATATACGAAGCTCTTGGAGGTGTACCTGGTTCCTAGTGAGTGCTGTCTAAGCGCTGGTTGTGGTTGTCGCTTACACAACCCTCCCTTTGGAGAGGGTGGTGTTTATGCAGAACTAAAGTGTGTATATGAGGATGGAAATCGATGTGTTACTCTCCCTGAACTTTGTTGTATAGAATGTCTAGAGTCGGTGGGCAGGGGCTTCTGACGTCATGGAAAAATTAAACCGTGCTTCTGTGTACCTCTGGTCATTTGACCTCGTGGCTGAGCCTCTGACTTAGTCAGGATGGGAGTTTGCTCCCAGCGAGGCTGAGTGCGGTCCCCCAGGGGCGGCCCTGGACACAGTCCTTTAGAACCCTGCAGCCAAGAATGGCCTAGAAGACGGCCCAGGCCTCGAGCCTTGTTTCCGCTGTCTTCTCAGGGCAGGGAGATTCTGGAGGGTGATCTTTTGAGCAGAATTAATAGCATTCTTTGTTGTTTGTGTCATTCAGAGTGACTCTGCTGTCCGTGGTCTCGCTGTTTGTGTCCTCCCACCAAGACTCATATGTTGAAATCCTGACCTCCAGCGTGATCGTATTTGGGTGTCGGGCCTTTGGGAGGTGATTAGGTCATGAGGTTAGAGCCCTCATGGGTGGGATTAGTGCCCTTATAAAGGGGACCCAGAGAGCTCCCTGCCCCTTCCGCTGGGCAAGGACACAGCGCGATGCCCTCTGTGAACCAGAAGGTGGGCCTTCACTCAGCACTGAGGCTGCTGGTGCCTTGAGCTCGACTTCTTACCCTCCTGAACTGTGAGGAATGAATGTGCTTTATCAGTCAGCCTGTTCATGGTAATTTTCTCAGAGCAGACTAAGACAGACTCCTGTTTGCTGGGTCCCTGTACTTGGAAGGCTCCGTGCGGGCACTTCACCTGTGCCGTCTCAAGCGTGCCCACCCGCCTCTGGGAGGCACAACTGAGCATTGGACGGAGGAGGACACTGAGGCTCAGCGGTCCCGTCGCATGCGGCGTCAGTGCCCAGGCCGGTCTGATCCTGAAGCCAGGCACCCCACCGGCAGCCCTCCTGCCACCCGGGGCCCGGGTCGGGGTGTGGAGAGCAAGCTCGGCAGCAAAGCGGCCAAGTTCTTCTAAGTAAGAGGCTGTTGATGTGGAGATCTGTTTTCCTTTTGAAGAGAGCAAAGGAGGACCACTTGGAGATCGTTTCGAAATCACATAGTTCGGGTGTTTCTATCACCAGGGAAGAGAGGCCTC
Source organism: Bos indicus (assembly GCF_029378745.1). NCBI lineage: Eukaryota > Metazoa > Chordata > Mammalia > Artiodactyla > Bovidae > Bos > Bos indicus. The sequence goes on along the minus strand of NC_091771.1, from coordinate 80,081,772 downwards.
GTGTCTCAGAAGAGCCCTCAGTGGCAAGACAAGCTCTAAACTGGGTCAGAAATGGGAGTAACAAGGCAAGAGGTAGGTCTCACCTCTTAATAACCATCAGGAATAAGCAGCTCACAGGGGCAGTGTGTGACTATATTATGGAAATTTTGCTTATATGAGAAAACAAAAAGTAATAAAACAGAGTCCAAGAAAGCTTAGATATTAATAATTAATGGTGAGTTCAAGGAGGTTTAGATAAGTAACGGTGGGTTAATATCAGAACTTTAACTAGAAATAATACCAAACCCGAGAGGTGAAAGTGTCCCAGAAACATTAATGTTTAATGAGACAGAGGTGAGCATAGACAAGAGCTCACCGCTGAGCAGAGTCCGAAATCAGGGAGGAAAGAGGGGCCTGCTTCCTGGGACTGGGCACTTGAGACAGGTCATGGCTGATGGAGTCTGAGGGCCTGTGCTTGCGATGAAATGCCCCCCACCCCCCGACCCCCAGCCCTGGAGGAGACGGGGGAGGGTGCAGCCTGGGCCGTGGGCCATGTTCTAGACAGCAGAGATTTCTCCACATACGCATCAGTCTTGCTCGATCACATGTCCTGCTTCTTTAGAAAATAACTCAGTTGTACTGAGGACACTGTGTCCCAGGAACACACTTACACATAAACAGAAAACTTGGACAAGAGTCTAGCAAAACAGAAGTCCATTCTGTGAAGAAATGAAATGCCTGTGACGGACCAAACCAACCAAACCAACGGGCAGGCAAGCTGAAGCGATCTGGCAGGGTCAGGGGTCGCTGGCAGGTGAAGTGGCTGTGGGTCCTTACCTGGGAGGGTCATGCGGGGAACAGTGCAGACGGGCCTCGCAGGTGCTTGCTGCCCTGGGGACTCCGTCTTCTGGGGGGCCTGGCTGACCAGGGGGTTTCATGCAGCCGGGAAGTGTGATGCCACCAGCCATCCTGTCGAGGCTGGGACTTGACCCGGGGCCGTCTGCGCTGCTTCTGGAAACGGGCTTGCGTGGAGCTCCCCTGGGCAGAAGCTAACAGAGAAAGGCTTCTCAGCCATCTTCGTTCAAATTGGAGTGGAGAGGAATGGGCAAGTCACTTGGGCAAAGAAGACAAGGCCTATAATTCACAGGGTACGAACGTTTTACAAGAAGCAAGTAAAATCATGATGGATAAAAGGGCTTTGTTCAAATGCTGATGTTTGATAGGCCTTTCAAAAAATAAATAGGCTTTATTGATTTGGGTGTGAAGAAATAGACCCATTTAATAATTAAAGTTCAGTGAATTTTTAAAAAATATTCAGTGAGTTGTGACGAATGTACGCATCCCCAGAATTGCCACCATAATCAGACGCGGGACCATTTCCTTCAACCCAGAAGGTGCCCCCGTGCTCCTCTGTCGGGCTTCTCCCCGAGCCCTGCCCTCAGCAGTCCCCGCTCCGCTTCCTGGCACTTTGGTGCGCCGTTTCCAGACGTATTTGGACTCTCACAGCACGTCACCTTTTGTGCCTGGCTGCTTTTACTCAGCACATGCGATTGAGATTTAGTTGTATTATTCTATCTGTATCCCTCAGTTTGTTTATGGATATGCAAGTTGATGGGCATTTGGGTTGTTTCTAGCTATTGCCTATTATGAATAGAGCTGCCATAAACACTCATGTGCCGATCTTTATATAGATGTATGAAATCTTTTATGGTGGGAGTATTTCCGAGAGTGAGACTGCTCAGTTATATGGTGAATATATATTTAACTATGAAGATTCTTCCCAAAGTTACTGCACCATTTTGCATTCCCAGAAGCAAGGGACAGGAGTTCCAGTTACCCAAATCTTTGCCACCACGACTTGATATTAGCAGTAATTTCAATTTTGCTCATTCTGGTGGGTGTATGATAGTATCTCATTGTGGTTTTTATTTTCATTTCCCTAATGACTAATGATGTTGAGCATCTTTTTGGGTGCTTACTTGAGATTCATATATCATTGGTATAATATCTGTTTGAATCTTTTGCCCATTTTTAATTGGCTTCTTTTGCTTTCTTCTTGAGTTCTAAGAGTTGTCTCTATAACACAAGTCATTTATCCGACACATAATTTTTGTTTTCCAGACAGTTTCTCCCACTCTGTTTGCCTTTTCATGTAATCCTGGATGCATTTTGAGGGCAGAGTCTTCTGATTTTGATAAAGTCCAGCTTATCTAAGTTATTTGTTCTTTTTGTTTCCTAATAACAGATTTTCTTCTAGAATTTTAGCTCTTGCAGTTGGATACATTTTGAGTTTAAGTATATTTATATGGTGTGAGATAAGAGCTGTAGTTCATTTTTCTTGCACAGCATCATTTGTTGCAAAGACGGTCCATTCTTGAATTGCCTTGCCACTTATATCAGAAACATCTAGCCATACAAATGTGCTCTACTTCTGGACTCTATTCTGTTCCATTGATTGTTTTTACCAGTTATTTTTATTGATATATAAATCACATACCATAAAATTCACCATATTAAAAGTGTACAGTTCATTGGTTTTTAGTATATTCACAAGATTATGCAACCACCACCACTATCTAATTTTACAGCATTTTCATCACCCCCAAAAGACTGTTTCAGTGATTTTTTCCCCCAGATTCTCTGATATAATTGACATATAACGTTGTTTATATTTAAGGTACAATGTGTTCAATTACACTTAATATACTGCAGTATAACTACCATCATAGTGCCTCATACCATTCGTACTGTTGCAAATGGCAGGATTAAAATTTTAAATTCTTTCTTTTGATTTTTTCTTGACTAATTGATTGTTCAGGAGTGTATTATTTAATCTCCAAATATTTATAAATTTTTTCAGGTTTTGTCTTGTTGCTCTCTAGTTTCAAACCATTGTGGTCAGAAGAGATACTTGCTATGATTTCAGTTTCTTAGATTTGTGAAGACTTGTTTTGTGACCTAGAATAAGATCGATCCTAAAGAAAGTGCCATGGCGTTTGAGAATGTTTATTCTGCCGCCGTTGGATGGACTGTTCTGTATATGTTTGTTAGGTTGACTTTGTGGCTCAAGTCCAATGTTTCCTTGTTGATTTTTTGTCTGCAGGATCTATCCACTGATGAAAGTGGGGTCTTGAAGTTCTCTGCTATTAATTGTGCTGTTGTCTTAATTCACACTTCAGGTCTGTTCCTATTTGCTTAACTTTAACAGTGCTCCCAGGTTGGAGGCGTATATATATTTACGGTTGTTATATCTTCTTGATGAATTAACCTCCCTCTTTGTCTCTTATCATTGTTGGCGTCTGTTTTGTCTGATTTTAAGTATCGCCACTGCTGGCCTCTTGGTTTCCTCTTGCTTGGAGTATCCTTTCCCATCCCTTCACTTGGAGATTATGTGTGTCCTGAAAGCTGAAGTGAATCTCCTGTAAGCAACATATAGTTGGGTCTTGCTTTTGTTAAATCCCATCCAGGCACTCCATGTCTTTCGGTTGGAAAATTCAGTTTGCATGTTAAGGTAATTATTGGTAGGTAACACTCCAGTACTCTTGCCTGGAAAATCCCATGGACAGAGGAGCCCGGTAGGCTGCAGTCCATGGGGTCACTAAGAGTCGGACACAACTGAGCAACTTCACTTTCACTTTTCAATTTCATGCATTGGAAAAGGAAATGGCAACCCGCTCCAGTGTTCTTGTCTGGAGAATCCCAGGGACGGGGTAGCCTGGTGGGCTGCCATCTATGGGGTCGCACAGAGTCGGACACGACTGACACGACTTAGCAGCAGCAGCAGCAAACCCTTATTAATGCCATCTTACTGCTCTCTGACTGTTGTGTAGTTCCCTTGTTTCTTCCTGTCTTGTTGCCTTTCTCTGGTGGTGTGCTCCAATTCCGTTCTCTTTATATTTTGTGAATCTGCTGTAGGTTTTTGCTTGTGGTTGCCAGGGGACTCATATAAAACGTCTTATAGATATAAGTCTATTAGTATTCTGTCCTTTAACCTTTGTACCACAATTAAGTGGTTAACACACCATATTACAGTATTAGAGTATTCTGAATTTGGCTGTGTGTTTACTTTTACCAGTGTCCTGTATATTTTCATATGTTTTCATGATACTGATTAGAGTGTGTTCCTTAAGCATTGTTAATAAGGCAGTTTTAAGGGTGATGAATTCTCTCAGCTTTCGTTTGGATAATTCCTTGTTTTTCTTTCATTTCTGAAGGATAATTTTGCCAGATAGAGTATTCTTCATTGGCAGTTTTTTGTTTGTTTTTTTTTTAGTTCTAGCACTTTGAATATATTAGCCCATGCTCCCCTAGCTCTCTGATGAGAAATGCACTGATAGTTTAATGGGTGTTCCTTTATAGATTACAGTCGTTTCTCTTGCTGCTTTTAGGATTTTCTCTTTGTCTTTGATTTTGAACAGTTTCATCATAGTGTATCCTAGCGAAGATCATTTGGGTTTGAAATGATGGGGTGACCTATATCTTCATGAACGTGGATGTCCAGATTTTTTTCCCTGGTTGGGTAAGTTCCCTGCCATTTTCCCTTTAAATAAGTTTTTTACCCTCTTCTCCCTTTCTTGTCTTTCTGGAACTCCACTAATTCACATATCAGTTCTTTTGCTGGGTCCCCTAATTCCCCTAGGCTCTCTTCGCTCTCTTGCACGCTTTCCTCTTTATCCTTCCGTGTCTGGGTCTTTCGGAGTCCTTTCCTCTAACTCACAGACCCTTCTTCTGTGTGGTCTGTTCTGCTGGTGGTGCTCTCTGCGCACTTTGCATTTCCTTCTCTGAGTCCTTCAGCTCCAGAACCTCTTTCTGGTTCTTTTTTAATAATTTCTCTCTCTTTGCTGATTTTCTCATTTTGTTCATACATTGTTTTCGTGATTGCATTGACTTGCTTTCTGGGTTTTCTTGTAGCTCAGGTTTCCTTAGAACAGTTATTTGTAACTCTCTATTAAGTACATTGTAGAGCTCCATGTATTAGGATTTGGATACTGGGAAATTATTGCTGTCCTTTGGTGATGTCACATGTCCTTGATTGTTCATGTTTCTTGGCGTTTCGTGTTGCTGCTTTCACATTTGAGGTAGCAGTCACCACCTCCCTTCTTTGCCTCGATAGATTCCGAAGCTCTCTCACAGCTCGTATGAACACACCAGCTCCACACCTCCCACTTGCCTTGTGGCAGGATTCTTAGGCTTGTGCGTCTTCTGATCTCCCAAGGCACCAGGCTGGCTGTTGGTAGCCTCTCCTTTTCAGGAAATCGGTGCTGCAGCTCCAGTTTGTGCTTTCTCCCTGGTCTGCTTTCTGTGCGTGTCCCCTAGCCTTTCACCACATCTCGCTCTCAGGAGCATGTAAAGGGAGCCGTTCTGAGAGTCGAGGAGGTGTGGGCAAGGCAAGCAGGGTGCTGGGGGTGCCCACAGGCCAGATGGGGGCTCCTTGGGTGAGGCTTCCCTAGCAGTTTGTAGACGGGCTTCCTGATGGAGTCCACAATGCAGACACAAATTAACGACCTCCGAGAATCTAATCTGCTCTTGTTCCCATCTGTCTCTGCCTCCAGTCCTGGAGGGCCTGATTTGATACCCTGGGTGCTGCAGGAGAGAAGTGTCTCTCTGACGGTCCCGCAGCTGGGCAAGCTGGGCGCTCTCCCTTTCCCCCGAGGGAGAAGGCCTTGTTTCACCCCGGGTACTCCAACCTGGGGTTGGTGGTGATGCTGGCATGGTCAGCCTGCCCCTCCTAGAGTCCAGGCAGGCTGTCCACACAGCACCGGTGTGTCCAGGCACGTGGTTTTCTGCTCTGTGGGGTGCTGGAACCTCCCTGGAAAGCTGGATTCACCAGGCGCTCTCGTCTGTAGGTGACCGCCCGTGTGAGTCTTCTGAGGTGCTCCCAGCTGGCGGCTGAGAGGGGTGGAGCCTCTCACGGGTCCCTGCTGGTTCCACAGCCCCCATTACCCGATGCACAGGTGGGCCGGACTCCTCCCGAGTCCCTGGGCGAACGGTGCTGGGCCCCCCGATTCCCCAGAGGCACTGTTGTTGGTGGAGGAGAACAAAATTGAGGGACGTCTGTGACACGGCACTCGCGTGATCTTGATGTGTGCCTCTAATTCTGCAGTCGTCTGCGTGGCTCTGTAGTAGATACAGAAGTGCAAGCTTTGTTTGGCTTCTTCCATATTGTTTTTGCTATTCTATTCTCTAATTTGAACTTCTATTTATATTTTAAAATCAGCTCATCAATTTCTTAAAAAAAAAAACCCAGAACCTATTGTGATTTTCATTAAGATTATGTTGAATCTATAATTCAGTTTGGGGAGGATTATCATTTTTACAGTGTTGAGTTCTGATCTGTGAGAACATGGTCTATCTCTCCGCTTATATATTTAATTTCTCTCAATACTGTATAAAATTTTTATTTACAGGTCATATTTTGTTAATGTCCATATGTCGTTCATATTTTTTGGTGCTATTGTAAAGGATACTCGATTTCTAAAGTTCCTGTTTTTAGTATATTTTATATTTTAAAATACACTAGTTTTCTGCTAGTATACAAAAATAGAGTTAATTTTTGTGTATTGCCCTTGTATGCTAAGACTGTTAAATTCACTTATTGGTTCCAGTAGCTTTTTTTCAGTTCTTTAGGATTTTTAATACAATCATGTTAGCTGTGAACAAAGATAGCTTCTTTTCCTCTAGTGTATGCCTTTTCTTCATTACTCTGCATGTGTGTTAAGTCACTTCAGTTGTGTCCGACTCTTTGCAATCCAATGAACTGAAGCCCGCCAGGCTCCTCTGCCCATGGAATCCTCCAGGCAAGAATACTGGAGTGGGTTGCCATGCCCTCCTCCAGGGGATCTTCCCAACCCAGGGATCAAGCCCATGTCTACTTCTCCTGCAGTGGCAGGTGAATTCTTTACCACTGGCACCACTCTTACTCTGGCTAGGCTCCATATCCTGTGTTGAATAGAAGTGGGAAGAGTGGAATCACTGCCTTGTTTCCAGTCTGAAAAAGTGAAAGTCGCTCAGTCATGTCCAACTGTTTGTGACCCCATGGACTATACAGCCCATGGAATACTCCAGGCCAGAATTCTGGAGTGGGTAGCCTTTCCCTTCTCCAGGGGATCTTACCAACTCAGGGATCGAGCCAAGGTCTCTCACATTGCAGGCAGATTCTTTACCACAGAGAAGTATTTGATTATTTATTAAAAGGGGTGTTAGCTGTAGGGATGCTGTTTATCAGATTGAGAAAGTTCTCTTTTATTCTTTGTTTTCTGATAATTTTTATCATGAATTGTTGAATTTTGTCAAATAATTTTTCCTGCATGTGTTGAGATCATTGTGAGGTTTTTCTGTTTAAATTCATTGATTGGTTTTCAAATATTAAGCTTAATTTACATTCCTCAGATGAAACAGTCCTTGGTAATGATGTATCATCCTTTTTACATTTTGCTGGATTTGATTTGCTAATTTTATTCAGGACCTTTTTTTTTGTTTGTTTATGTTCATAAAAGATATTGGCCAGTAGTCTTCTTTGCCATGAATGTCTTTATTTGGTTTTGTTGTCAGGGTAATATTGACCTCATAAAAGAAGTTGTGAAAGGTTCCTTTCTCTTCTATTTTCTGGAAAAGTTTATTTAATATTCACATTTTTATACTTAAATGTTTGGTAGAATTTACCAATGAAGCCATGTACCTCTCCAAGTAAAAGTTCATAGATATAGTTATTCAGCTTATTTTTTCCTTTAGTGACATTTGACTGTGTCTTTAAAGGAATTTTTCTACTTTAAGTTTAAAATTTACTGGTATAAAGTTGTTCACTATATACATTTATTACCCTTTAATGTTTGTAATATATAGACAGATAGATGTCCCACCTCTGATTTCTTATATTGATAATTCAAATTTTCTTTTTTGGTTGGAGAGCACAGAAGTAGAGTGACTAGTACAATGATTCTCACGTATCTATTACCCAGTCAATAATGATCCACATTTTGCCACAGTTCATTAATCCTTTTTTTTTTACTTGCAGTATTTTAAAGTTCTATTTTACAACTTCTAGATAGTTCAGTATGCATCTCTTAAAAAGTAAGCATTTTTTTAATAGAACCATATGCCATTAGCTATTCCTAAAACTATCAACTGTGATTCCTTGGTGTCATCTTTTACTTATATATATGCCTATAGGGTTTTCCTGATTGTCTCAGAAATGCCATTTTATAGTCGATAGGTTCAAATCAGAATCCAAACAAGGTCTGCACCTTACCCAGGGCTGTTACGTGCCTTAGATCTCTTAATCCAGCATGAATCATTTTAATAAAATTTCCTCCCATAGAATGTTCTACATTCTGGGTTTGACTGTTTGCTTCCAGTTGGCTTCAGTTGACTTTGTTCTTCCATGAAAAGAGCTTCTTCAGTCTGAGTCACTGTGAAACGTCTTGGGGCCTCTGTCCTCCCAGGGACCCTTCCTCAGCTCTCATGCCATGGGGCCTTGTTGAGTGGGGCACCTCCCACTTTACAGCCAGGGCAACATCCGCTTCTCCGTCCAGCTCAAACCAGGCCACTTCTCTGCTGCCTGGGTCTCCCCGACGTCTGCGTGCTCAGTCGCTCAGTCATGTCCAACTCTGTGTGACTTCATGGACTATATAGCCTGCCAGGCTCCTCTGTCCATGAGATTCTCCAGGCAAGAATACTGGAGTGGGTTGCCATGCCGTCCTCCAGGGGATCTTCCCGACCCAGGGATCGAATCTTGCATCTCCCGCATCGGCAGGCGGAGTCTTCACCACCGCACCACCTGGGAAACCCCTCTGACTTCTGACCTCCACTTAATCACCTATCTGTCTTGTTCATGGAGTTTTCCGTGTGTTTTAAGCCTTGTCCAGCAAATCTGTCTTCTACTCTGATAGTGTATGTTTTCTTTAAATGTTACGTTTTATGAAAGCATAACACACAGAGAAGTGTAGAGATCACAAGCTTGATGGAGTCCATAATAGGAACACACCCTAGATCAGGTGTCCTTCTGTCCTGACATCCAGCAGAGAGGTTGGTCAGGCTGTGATTTACCGCCATGTAACTATAAGCACAGGTGTTCCCTGGTGGTCCGGTGGCTAGGATTTGCTACTTTCTGGTGTGGGCCATGGGTTCAATCCCTGGTCGGGAAATTACTGCAGCCAAAAAATTAATTGAAAAACTAAATATAATCACATAGTTGTTGTTTTAGTTTCTAAGTCATTTCTCTTGAGACCCCATGGACTGTAGCCCACCAGGCTCCTGTCCATGGAATTCTCCAGGCGAAAATTACTGGAGTGGGTTGGCCTTCCCTTCTCCATGGCATCTTCCCAAACCAGGGGTGGAACCCGAGTCCCCTGCATCGGCACATGGAGTCTTTCCCCTGAGCCACCAGGGAAGCCCGTATTCACACTGCCTGTGCTGTTCCGGTCTGACTCTCACTCAGCACTGCTTTAAGGTTTACACGTGTTGCTACGCAGAACAGGCTTGTCCATTTTCATCACTGTAGAGTGTTCGTTCCTCAGCTTGCCTACCACTGTTCATTAGCCCATTTTACTGTTAAGGAACATTTCAGTAGTATCTGGTTGGGGCCATTCTAAATGACGCTGGTCAGAATATTCTCATCCAATTCTTTCTGGTGAACCTGCTCCCAAATTTCTGTGTCACGTATGCCTGGAGTGGAGTTGCTGGGCTGTTGTGTCTGCAGAGGCTTAGCTTTTATAGATGCTGCCAAATGGTCTTCCACTGTGGTTGCACTAGACAATTTCTTAAAACACACAACTTACCCTGTCTCTTCCCAGGCTTACCTAATACCCTTCAGTACCCCATCACATGGAGGTGAAATCCGCCTTCCTTAGCGCCTTCTGCAGGGCTCCCAGCCCCCAGGGGTGCCTGGCCGTTCCCTCTGCTCAGACCACCCTCTCCCCTGACCACCCTCAACCTGTGCCTGCCTGTTGCCCCTTGAAGACTCTGCTCTTCAGGTAGTTCTCCTTCAGGATGCGTGGTATCCCCATCTTTTCATCTCTGGGGAGGGACTCCTGAGAGACCAGGGAAACCTCCAGTAATCTTCCCCTCCATGGGCTGCTCCCACAACAGGGCGGGGAGAGGAGAGAGACCTGATTTTCTTGTCCTTGGCTGACATTGCTTTGTTCATTTTTATAGAAGAAAGTTGTTTTGGGAGAGGAAGGAGACAAAGTTCCTATAAATCAAAAGAAAAAATTGTTAACCACCTCACTGAAATGATCGGGCTGTTCAATTAGGAAAATGGCTGGATAAGCCCAGTGGAGCTTCCCTAAGTCTTTCTCTTTATTATGATTGAAAGAACCCTGTAAACTTAATTTTAAAAGAGAAAAAGGCCCATGATGAAAAGGAGTTCTGGTATTTTTTAAACAAGTCTGAAAAAGCGGTTAACCTGAATGTGGCAGCGTTTCTTCTCTGCTGACCACAGGGCATTTTTACATTTTAACTGGATTTTGGTCTCCCAGGAGTGGCCTGCCTGTTGTTTTTTTAAGTGCTTTTGAAAAGCCAAGTGTAGAGCAGCTCATGCTTTTTAGTAACATTTAGGGTCCTGATATCCACCCCCAAACGCCAGAGGCCAAGATGTGTGAAGGCTGCTGTCAGCCTCCCGTGGGTGCTGGCGGTCACGTAGCTTTCCCAGTGGGCTTTGCCTTTGCTTGTTTGGCTGGGGACAGAGTGTCTAAGAGGCTTGGATTTACTTGGCTCAGTGCATCCAGCCCCTTCAAAGCCGTCACTTCAACAAAATACATATTTCTGGGAATTTTGGACTCAAGATATTCTGACTGCCATTGGTGAGCAGTGATCAGATGCGTGTTCAGACTCACAGGAATATGAATAAATGGATCCACTTTATCTGAAGTGTTTAAACGCATGTTCAGTAATATGCCCTTAATTTCCTCCCCTAATCCCTTCTTGCTTGTAATTGTTTTAATTGAATTTTACTTGGGCTGGAAAAGCACTGAAAGGATCGGCATGCTTTGCTCGGTCACGTCCGACTCTGCGACCCCATGGACAGTATGTAGCCCACCAGGCTCCTCTGCCCATGGGATTTCTCAGGCAAGATTACTGGAGTGGGGTGCCATTTCCTTCTCCTTGAATGCTCTGGGGACACTTAACTAATCAACAAACCCATCAGGCTTAATTTTGAGTTGTATTTTCATTTTTTAAAGGCTTCTTTAAAAAAAAACAACACATCTTTAAAGCTGGAATTGTGTGTGTGCACGCGTGTGTGCACTGTGTGCTGGGGGTGATTCTCCTTCATGTGTCCTGAGGGAGGCGTGAGCTTTCCTAGGTTTGCATTCCTCTTGCCTTCCTGACCGCCTCCAGGTAGCCAACATCCTTCTAGAGAACTTAAACTGGTTTTTAGTCATATTCTTAGCAAAAAGTAATTCTGAAGGTGCTTCTGTTACTGCCACCGGAAGCAGTGAGTCCGGATTCCAGAACCCTGGAAATGGAGTCCGGTTGTTCCCGACTTGCCGTGGCCAGCAGTGCCCACCCGCGGTGGGGTCCTGGGCTGGTGCCTCCTGCACGGGGCTCAGGGCTCCTTTGTAGTGGAGGTGCTCTTCTGGGGCCTCGGGTTGGCGGTCGTCTTCCAGTCTTCTCCCGGAATTCATTCTGCCCCACAGTGTTGGCCCCTGGCTGCTTGCCTGTGGGTCCTGGGGCCCCGGATAGCTGAGCTCGTGTCTCCCACGTCTCCCGCCACCTGCCCGGCCCCCTTGGCCTGGGTGATGCAGGCCCTTCTGAGGTTGGCAGTGGCTTAGCTTTGACCTTTGACCCTCTTGTTCCTCCAAAGCTGTGAAATACTGCATTAAGTATAGGGGACCTGGGCCTAGCTGGGGCCTCAGCTGCATTTGTTACTGTTTTATTATTATTTTATTTATTCATTCACTTTAGGGGAAGCTTGACTTCTAAAATGGTTATCTAGTTGTTTAAATGGGTCTATTTCTCTTCTTTCTGGGATGTTTTGTCCACCTAGAAGGGACTGACTTTGTTCTTTTGTACTTCCTCTAACTTAAATTTAAGTTGCATTTCCAGACTCCCATTTCTCACATAAGAAAGCAGACAGTCAGAAACCACTTTAAGTTAAGCATTTAAGCCTTAAAATGTTTCTGAAAGACAAAACCTTTTAAACAGTCCACTCATGGGTAGTGGACGCCATTGCTTTCTGCCTGAATTGTGTCTAAGAAGAAAAAAAAAAAAGATGCTTGGGGGCATACAGAGTCTGGTGGGAGTTACCTACCTTCACAGAGACCTGCTGGCCCTGCAGGCGGGGGTGGGGAGGGGGATGAAGGGTCGGGGGGCACAAATGCAGATTCCTGACTCCTTCCCCATTGATGGGGGGCTTGCTGCTGGCAGAACAAACATGTTTTGAGCAACTGCCAGCAAGCAAATTAAAAGCTGCTCCTCTAGCAGGCCTGCAGAACAATATCCTGAGCGGCAAATCATCTGCCGCATCTCCCGGCATGGCCACAGTGGGAAGTCTCTGGTCGGCCGCCAGTGGCCCGGCCCCCGGGTGGCTCACGGCAGCCAGCAAGGCCCGAGTCTTCCCCCAGGCCCCCAGGCCCCGTCCCGCAGAGGCCCCTGCGTCCGGGGTGCATCTCGGACTTCTCGCCCCTCCTTCTAGGAGCCCAGGTGACAGTCTCAGAGAAGTCTGCCTGGTTGTGTTGTATGTGGGGTTCCAGAAAACAACTGAATTTTAAGGGAGGCCATTGCAAAGCTGTTGTAGAGCTACTCGGATGCTGGTGGAAATTCAAAGGGAAGTTTTTGCTATTGATTAGGGATTGTCGACTGAGCAACTGAACTGAACTGAGGGATTGTGAAGTGTGTTGAACTCAGATGAAAACATAAACTGGTAATAATTACAGGCGGAGTGGCCGACAGATTGCCTTCTTTCCACAATCCTACTTAATTTTTTTTTCACTCAGCTTTCTTTGATGTATAATTTACACACAAGCAAGCTTGCACATTAAGTGCAAAGATGGATGATTTTGCCAAATGTATATACCCATGGAGCTACTGCCCTGGTAGAGATAAGAACACCCCCCCAGACACACACACTGGTCTGAGTGTTGTCCCTGGAGGTTGGTTCCTTAGGTTCTGGATGGTGGCCTTTCGTTGCGCATGGATGCTCACCGCAGGGGAGGCTGGGGCAGGGCTCCAGAGCGCTTGCTCTCCCTGATCCGTGCCTCCGTGTCTGGCTTCTGAAGGAGGTGGTGACAGAGCCACCAGTCTAGATGTGGCTTTCACAAGTCTGCACCCTGAGCGGCATCTGAGCCTGTGGTTTTGACAGAGAATGTGAGATTCCCAACACGCTGAAGGCTGCAGGGTCTCTTTGGGAGTCTGGACCGAAAGGGAAACCTCTTGCTTTACTGCAGCAAGTATTTATTAAGTGCTTGCTGCACACCCTGAACCGAGCTAGATGATGTGGGAAACATGAGATGAAGAGAATGCTAAACCCCTACCCTTGAGGAGTGTTGTGGTTTCGAGGAACAGTTTAGAGAGAATGGTTCCAGGCAGAACAAAGTGCAGAATGAAAACATGGGGTCCCCTGTTCAGAAGGCAGGGAAGTGCTGTTAAAGGTCTTCAATAGGAAGCCTTTTCCTTTCTTCAGTCTCTCTTGACTTACTGTGTTTTTTCAGTTGCTATTTTACATTTTATTGTATATTATTTTACTATTATGTTAAATTCTCAGCCTTCAATTTATCCTTTACCTTTATATTGGACAACTTCAGTTTTAAGTTTAAATGCAAATATAGGAACATTTAATTCATATGTGGAATCACAGAAATGACAATATTTTGTAATTCGTGCATACATACATATTTTATTCTTGTCAGAACTAGAAACTCTGCTCTGAACTCTCTCACCTGCATTGATTTCCCTTTTCAACACGTGCACACTCTGCAGACAGTCTGCCTTCGGCCCCCGGTGCTGGAGCAGAGACCGAGGACGGGGACCAGGGTCTCTGCGGGTCGCCCTGCCCTCCCTGTGGGTTCGTGTGGGTGGTCGGCCTGTTCGGGAGGGCCCGTGGAAGGAAGGGGCGGTGGGGGGGAGGTAGGGTTTGCCTGCCGGTGTTGGCCTGAACACTGTGCCTCCTTCCTGCATTCAGCGCGGCTTCTGCCTGGAAGGGACAGGCGTCCTCTCCTGGCTGACCTGGCGTGGATGTGAGACCCCGCCTCGGCCTCGCTCAGCCTCCTCGCGGGCCCACCAGGACTCTGCTCCTGGGGCGTCGAGGACGCCGTGAGCCGCCGGGGCTGCGCGGAGCTGCTCTGCGGGCCAGAAGGCGGCAAAGTGCCGCCCCGGGCTTCTCTCACGCAGCACAGGTTCAGAGCAGATCGTTAACGATTCCAGGACAGGGGCCACTGCACGTGCTGGGCCCCGGCAGGCTGCCTGGTGGGTGCCCCGTGCCTGGGAAACGCCGGCGTGTGCCGGAGGGCTGAGGGCGGAAGTGGAGCCTGGCCGGCGCCCCCGGGGCTGGGCGCTGGGCTTGTCCCGAGTCTGGGTGGGAGGCCCCGAGAGGGCACCTGGCACAGCCTCCGCAGGGCAGGCAGGAGGGGCTTCCTGGGGGTCCGGCTGCAGGCGGGACAGGCGTGGGAGCCCTCCTGGCGCAGGTCCTCAGCCCCTGCCCTCCCCGAGGACTCGGGCTCTGACCCCGCAGCTCCTCCGGCCTGGGGCGCTCCCCAGGTGAGGGGCCACCTCGTCTCCCCGGTGGTCCGTGTTTCAGAGATGGCAACGGTGGCCGTTACAGTGGCGTGGCATTAAGTTTCCTCAGGAACGTCTGGCGTGGGCAGAGCAGGACGGCGGCCAGGCCGCACTGGGAGGCCCCGAGGGGCGAGGGGACCCGGGAAGGCTCAGAACCTGCGGGGCGACCGCGAGTGGGGACCAGCCTGCTGACCCCAGAGGCGCCGTGCCCGCCAATGCGGGCGCCGTCAGGAAGCCGCTTTGCTGTCACGTGCCCGGGGCCTCCGGCGGCGGCAGCAGGAAGCCCTGGGCCGTCGTGAGGGAAGCGGGCGAGGAGGGGCATCAAAGCGGCCGCAGGGCCCGGGAGGGGCGGCCCAAGCCGGGGCAGAGGTCGAGCGGCTTGTTTTCCCACCTGTTTCCTACAGCCCGAGGGACTTCTGAGGGATTTCCGTGTAACGAGCAGACACTCGGGCGTCTCTCAGGGGAGAGGAATGTTAGAGGGGGGAGGCGGTGCCCGTACAAGGAGACGAGCCCTCCAGAGAGCACACGTCACACACGGGGCCCAGGCGTCGCCTCGCGTGGCTGAAGCAGGTCCTGGGTCACGGGCCTGGTGGGAGCCGCGTGTGACGCACGAGGTCGACCGAGGAGAGCTGAGGACACGGCCGCGGGGGAGGCCGCGGCGAGTGGCCGTCCCCAGGCTGGTCCTGCGCCCGGCCGGCCATGGCAGAGCCGCTTCGCCGTAACTGTGCGACCCAAGCCGGTCGTTGCTCCTGCCTTTTCTAGCGCGGTCTAATCTAACCCTGACGGCAGGCAGTTGGGCGCTGTTCATGGCTTAAGGATTTATCACTTAGAGAAAAGAGTAAGATCTCCATGTTCTCGTTGCTAACTCTTTAGCATTGCCTTGTGTCATAAAATATTAATCCTGCATGAATATTTTGTAGAGACGCCTCTTTTGTAGAGGTGGTTTTCATGTTAGACGCTGGTGCCCACTTACACCCTTTTGCAGTCTAAGGAGAGTTAAATATTAGCCCTTTTCTATTTGGTTCACCTGGCGTGTGTTTCTAAATGTGGTCCCAGTGTGTACAACAGTTCTAATTCGTAAACCAGATTAAACTCTTAAATGAAATCCTGCCTTTTTACACTCTTGCCACCAGGTGGCTAAGAAAAAATATTAAGCAGGGAAAAAACCAACGATTATGCGGAGGACTCATAATTACTTTCAATTTCTGCTTCAGCAATGAAACAGGAAACTCTAGATGGACTGTGTTTCAGTAAGAAAACTGCTGAATAAGTGACAGGCATTTCAAGTAGTGCCAGACCAGATGGACATTTCCATGAGTGTTTTTGTTTTCTTAAAGATTGACAATGTTAAACTCACCAAATTTTGCTGAAGTGAAACTTTTTGAGACTCTCTCTGAGCCTGTTCCACCTCTGGGCTGACCCCTGGACGTCCACATTATTCCTGACCTGTTGGACTTGAGACAAGGGTTTGGCTTTTGGGCTTCAGGATTCCCGAGGGGAGGGTGACTAAGTCCTGATCACAGCAGGGCCTCCCGGTCCAGGCTTTAAACATCAGTAACGTTGTCTACAGAAACACTGCGTGAGTTCATTTAGAATCCGCTCTAAAACCCGAAAGTAAGACACACCAAGTTGGATGTTAACTCCTTTGTGTCCCTTTTCATTGATTCTTTATATTAACGGTAAAACACTAGAGGGAAATCTATGCGTGGGGGGTGGTGACACAACAGGGTAGAAACCCCTTCAGGCTTCTCTTCAGGAATACATCTATTAAAGACAGCACCCAACCCCCCACCCCACACTGCTACAGCATCCCGGCCGTGGCCTCGTCCAGTGAAAACACAACCCCACCAGTTGCTCACCAGTCCTCCTGTGGCCGCTCAACTTCCGTGCCTCCACTTTGCCCTTCGATGCTCTAATTTATTAACTTTGACAAGTAACCTCTTGGTTGTACAGGATTTTATTCGCAATTCATTTTTCTGATTCAAAGTGAACATGAGTGCCTTAATCCTCTAATGGGAATTAATTGCTTGTTTCAGTGCTTAACTCTGATCCTTTCTCAATCCCCACAGGGACAAGGCTCTTCCTGAAGGCTGTGTGTTGTTCAAAACACAATCAGAAAGGTAATGATGTTTTTCTTGTGAAGGGAGCCAGAAATGCACAATATTAATTTTTTTTATTACATAAGTGGTAGTCTTAATATAGGATGTAATTCAGTAGATAAAATGTAGAGAATTATAATCCGTTCATTCTATCAGGCTACAGTATTTCCTAGAAAAGAAGGTTAACTTTTTATTGCCAGGTTTTCTTTTATGGAAATAAGCCAGCCTCTTCTGCAGAAGAAAGTTACTGAACTGATTTTCTACAGAGTTGGAATCAACACACTGGCCTACCCATGATCATTTCTATGTAATGTCACCTTCCCAGGTATTTGCCTTGGCTCTGCAAAATTAAGGTCATGACTAATGCTTGATTCCCCTCTCCCATTTATTATGTAGAATATTCTTTTCTGTTTCATTTGTAAGGGGCTTCCTTGATAAGAATATAAGCTAGCAGATGTGTAAGATCTTGCTATAGGAAGCAGTTGGGATGGAGAACTTAGGTGGGAATACAGTCACAGGGAAGAGGGGATTAACCTTCGCTGAGTCCCAAGGCCTGGCACAGTCAGGAGAGATTGGCTCTTAGGGAGACAGGAATGAATGCAGTTTTCAACAATAGGCACAGATGCTCAGAAAGTTTAGCATGCCCAGAGGCCCGCATGTGCTAGGTGACGGAGGGGGAGTTTGATTCAGGCCCGCCCCTGTGCCACAGCGCCCTTCAATGGGCCGACCTGGGAGCGCCTCTTTCACGTTAGAGATGAACAGTCTTCAGTTGCTCTGGAAAAGCCCAAACGGCTCACCGCCTATGTTATTTACTGAACCAAGTCCTTACACTTTATCCAAGACTCCGACCCTAACCCAGGGCCGTGGAAGGAGCTACGTGGCAGGAGGAGAACGGGGTGGGAGATACAGGGATGTGCCTCTGACAGAAGGCAGCGTCCCCTTCCGTCGTGGCACTGCCACCCCTCCGACACTGGCCCAGGGGGTGGTGCTCAGGAGGGGCCCAGCGTGCTCCTGACCAGTGGATCGCAGGCGTGTTCTGAGGTAGCCCTGCAGCGGCTGGGAGGACCTGCCCATGTAATAGTCTCTGACGTGTTCTGCTGGCCGTGACCCTCACAGCAGCCCTTGGCAATCAGCTGAACATGATGGACAAAGACCAGAGCACAGGGCAACAAGGAACTCGAAAGAGAAAAACTAAACCCAAAGCTAGCAGAGAAAGGAAATAGTAAAGGTTAGAACAGACATGAATAGAGAAAAATCAATGAAACCAAGAGCTGGTTTTCTTAAAAGAGCAAAAAACTGACAATCGTTTAGCTAGATTAAGAAAAAAAGAGACGATATAAATCAGAATGAAAGCGAGAACATTACAACCCATTTTACAGAAATGAAAAGGATTGTAAGAGAATACTTATGAACAATTGTATGGCAACAAACTGGTAACCTAAATGGATAAATTCCTAGAAACATGCACCTCACTAAGACTGGAATCATGTTACTAGCAAGGAGATCAACTTCGTAATCAAGAATCCCTCCACAATGAAAATACGAACCAGAGGCTTCACTGTTGAATTCTGCCAAACATGCAAAGAGAATCAGCACCAGTTCTCCTCAAACTCTTCCCAAAAATTTAAGAGGAGGGAACACTTCCAAACTCATTTAGTGAGGTTAGCACTACCCTGATAACCAATGCCAGAAAAAGACACTATATGAAAAACACAAACCAATATCTCTGATGAAAACTGATGCAAAAATTTGAAACAAAATACTAACAGAGAATTCAGTGACACATTAAAAGGATTATATACCATGACCAAGTGGGATTTACTCGTGGAATGCAATGATGGTTCAACATATGAAAATCAGTCAGTATACACTGAAGTCCGATGTATACTACATTAACAGGATGAAGGGGAAAAACACTATCTCAACTGATACAGAAAATCATGTGACAAGATTCAACACTACCTCATGGCAAAAGCATTTAATTAGGAATAGAAAGAAACTAATTACACCATCCTAATAAAGGCCGTGTATGATAAGCCCACAGCTAACATCAAACTTAATGGTGAAAAAGCTTTTCTCTAAGATCAGGAACAAGACAGGGATGTTTGCTTTTACCACTTACTTTTAGTATAGTGATAAAAGAAAAAATAATTATAGACATCCAAATTAGAAAGGAAGAAATGGAATTCTCTCTGTTCACATGATCTTATATAGAAAATCCTAACATTTCCACAAGAAAATTAAGTTGCAGAATAAAACCAGTACACAAAAATCAGTTGCATTTGTATTTACTAACAATGAACACTCTCCCCCCAAATTTTACACTTACGATTACATAAAAAGAATAAAATACTTAGAAATAAATGTAACCAAGGAGGTGAAAGACTTGTACACTGAAAACTACAAAACATTATTAAAGGAAATCAAATAATTGGAAAGACATCTCATCTTCATGGATTATGACTTAAATTATTAAGATGTCAGTACTACCTAAACAGATTTAATGTTCTTGTCAAAATTTCCAAATAGTATTTTTCTTTCAGAAATAGAAAAATCCCTCCTGAAATTCATACGGAATTTCAAGGAACTGCAAAAGAGCAAAGCAATCTAGAGGAAAAAACAAAGTTGGAGGTCTCATATGTCCTGATTCCAAAACATACTTCAAAGCTACAGCGATCAAAATAGCATCATACTGACACTAAGACAAATTCAGTTGAACACAGTGAAAAGTGAAAGTCGCTCAGTCGTGTCCCAACTCTTTGTGACCCCATGAACTGTACAGTCCATGGAATTCTCCAGGCCGGAATACTGGAGTGGGTAGCCTATCCCTTCTTGGATGGATCTTCCCAACCCAGTTATAGAACCGGGGTCTCCGGCATTACAGGTGGATTCTTTACCAACTGAGCTATCAGGGAAGCCTTATTGAACACAATAGAGAACCTAGAAATAAATCCTTAGATGTATGGTCAAATGATTTTTTGACAAAGGTGGAAAGACCAATGGGGAGAAAGACAGTTTTTTACAACTGTTGGAAAACTGGGTATCTATATGCAAAAGAATGAAGCTGAACCCCTACTTTATCTACACGATACACAAAGATTAACTCAAAATAGCTCAGTCTTCAACATAACAACTAAAACTATAAAACTCAGGAGAAGATACAGAACAGGAGCTTTATGACACTGGGCTTGGCAGGGGTTTCTTGGCTATGACACCAGAACTACAGGCAATAAAAGCAGAAGTTGGGTGACATCAGGATGTAAACTATGTGCAGCAAAATCCACAATCAGCAGAGCAGAAAGGCAGCCTGGGAAACGGGAGAAGATACTTACACATCGCATGTCCAATAAAAGGTCAATATTCAGAAGCTCCAGGTAACTCCTATGTCTCAACAATGGAAAATAATCTGATTAAAAACCAGGCAAAGGACTTGAATAAACATTTCTCCAAAGAAGATATATGGCCAACATGAAAAGATGTTTAAAATCACTAATCATTACAGAAATGCAAATTAAAACCCACAATGAAGCAAAGTGAAAAGACAACCCACAGCATGGGAGAAAACATTTGCAAATGAAGAAATCAATAAGGGATTAATCTCCAAAATACACCAATATCAAAAAACAAAAATAGGCAGAAAACATACACTTCTCCAAAGATGACATACAGGTGACTGAAAAGCATGTGAAAAGATGATCAACATCACTAGTTATTAGAGAAATGTGAGTTAAAACTATAATGAGGTTATCACCTCACACCAGTCAGTATGGCCATCATCAAAAAGTATACAAACAGTAAATGCTAGAGGGCGTGGAGAAAAGGGACGCCCCCTCTGCTGCTGGTGGACTGTACACTGGTGCCGCAACCATGGAGAACAGTAGGGAGGGTCCTTAAAAACGAAACAGGACTACCACATAATCAACAGTCCCACTGCTGGGCGTACATCTGGAGAAAACTAATTCAAAAAGATACTTGCACCCCAGTGTTCACTGCAGTACTATTTACAGTAGCCAAGACATATAAGCAACCCAAATGTCCCCTTGACAGGAATGGATGAAGATGTGTGTGTGTGTATAAATATATGGAATATTAATTATAAAGAACGAAATAATACCATTGTAAGCAATATGAATGGACCTAGAGATTAAGACAGACAAATATATGATGTCACTCATGTGGACTCTAAAATATTATACAAATGAACTTATTTACAAAACAGAAACAGACTTTCAAGGTTTGAAAATAAACCTGTGTTTACCAAAGGGGAAACTTGGGGAGGGTGATAAATTATAAACACAGGATTAACACATACTACTATATAGAAAATAGATAACCAACAAGGATCTACTTGTAGCACAGGGAACTCTACTCAACATTCTGTACTCATCTATATGAGTGAAGAATCTGAAAAAGGATGAATAGATGAATAACTGAATCACTTTGCTATACACCTGAAACACTGTAAATCAATTATAGTCCAATAAAAAGTTTTAAAAATCCTTAATGAGATACACCTCACACCCTTTAGGAAGACCACTATTTAAAAGAGAAAGAGAAAGGGAGGGAGGAGGAAGAAAGTACCAAGCAGTGGTGAGCCTGCGGAGACCCCGGCAGCCTTGTGTGCTGTAGGTGGGAGCATAAGATGGTGCAACTGCTATGCAACACAGTACAGAGGTCCCTCCAAAGAATTAAACATAGAATTACCATATGATCCAGCAGCATGTTTCCAGGTATATATCCAAACATTGAAAACAGGATTTTGTACAGATCTGCATACCCATGTTTATGGCAGTATCATTTGCAATCGCGACGAGGTAGAAGGAACCCAAACATCCATTGACAGGTGGACAAACAAAATGTGGCAGATGCCTGAGTATCATTCAGCCTTAATTTAGGAAGGAAGTTCTGACACACACTCCAGCATGGATGAACCCTGGACGCTGTGCCAAGTGAAAGAAGCCAGCCACAAAAAGGTGTTTCTCTTAAACGTGGTACCTCCTGCAGTCAAGATTCATGGAAACAAAAAGTAGCGTGGAGTCGCCAGGAAGGAGAACGGGACTTACTTTTACAAGAGGGGAAGTTCTGGAGACGCCTACCAGCGGAGGTGGTACAGCAGTGTGACTGTACGTAGTGCTCCTGAACGGCACACTAGAAATGGTTAAGATGGTACATTTCACATTTTGTGTGTTGTACAGTCTTTTTAAATCTAGAAATCAATTCCTTCTCTATGTTTCCTCTATGTTGGGGAGTAGGGGGCGGGGGGAGAAAAGTCTAGAGAAGTAGCGTTCCTTATGA
The DNA here is from genome assembly GCF_029378745.1 of Bos indicus. Taxonomy (NCBI): domain Eukaryota; kingdom Metazoa; phylum Chordata; class Mammalia; order Artiodactyla; family Bovidae; genus Bos; species Bos indicus. The sequence goes on along the minus strand of NC_091771.1, from coordinate 80,059,690 downwards.
ACGCCTGCTGCCACTGCAGAGCCTGAATCCTTCCGAGGCTGGACCTGACGGGTCACCCAGGCATCCAGCACACCTGGGCCCAGTTCCTGGTGCTGACCCGGAGCCCCCACCTGAGCCGCCTGACTGTGTTCCCTCGCGTGTTCAACAGGGAGGACACCTCCTCTTGCGGGGTCGATGCAGCTGTGCACGCAGACATCCAGGCTCTTCACGCAGGGCCCGCAGAGCCCCAGCACCGCTGCGAACGTGGCCAGCCCTCCTCAGCACACTGTCCTCTGTCGTCTCTCTGACCAGACCTTCTTGCCCTCCCTCCTCCTGGGTGAAATATTCCTTTTCTCACTTTGTGGTTGAATCTGAGTCATGAAAACTGGGAGCAGCCTGTGCTGAGAACCTGCTCTGTCCTGGCGCCTCCCCGCTGTCCCTCCGCAGCCCAGGCCGCTTCCAGCACTATGGTTCCAGACCGCCCCCGCCCCACGCACAGCAGCCAGACGACCCTGCGGGCCACCCCTGCCGCCCCGCCCCTACTCCAGGGGCGCTCTCTGCTCCCTCTGGCTCCTCTGAAGCTGCCTGTTAACACGTCTGTCTCCCCTTGGCCTTCTCACCGGGCAGGCTGTGTCTCGTGTGTCCCTGGGCTCAGCCCGGGGCCTCAGCAGCAGTGCCCTCTCCCGCAGCCGCTGCCTCTGGTCCCCTGCTCGGGCCTGGCAGAAGCGAGGTCCCCACCACCAGCCTCTCTGGTGCCCACTGTTGCTGCATCACTGGCTTTCTCCTGGCGACCTTGGTGACATACCCTGTACCCTGATAAACTCTTCTTACCAGCCCTCCTTGCAAGCAGCCACTGCTTCCTTCCTGTCCACCCCCAGGGCCTGTGATGGAGGGCCGGGTGGTGCAGCAGCAGGAACAGGTTCCTTTACCCTTGCTTTGTCCCCAGATGCCAATGCCGTGACCCCTAAAGACAAATGATGGGAGAGGGGACGCAATTCTGGAAGACAGCTCAGTGACAAGTGGTGGCTGACAGCACCTGGGGCCCGGAAACCTAAGTGCCTGCAGGGAGCCAGCCGACCAGGGCCTTGGACACGAGCCGGGGAGGACAAGGCCGGGGGTGGGGGTGGGGGCAGTCCACGCAGGGAGCAGAGACCCTCATCACCCCTCTCCCCAGCAGGGGGAAGGGTACGTTATGGTCTAGAGAAGCTTGGTAGTGGGGGGACCAGGCACAGCTGAGGGCGTGGTTGAGGGGGTGCCCTGAAGACCAGGAGGGTGGGAAAGGCCACCAACTCGGGGATTCAGTGGTTAGCCAGGCCCCCCGCCAGCCACCACCCCCAACAGCTTCCTATAGGGTGTCTTACTTTTCAACCTGAAAGGCCAGACAAGGAGTATTGAGACGTTTGAAGGAACCCTCTCAAAGAAACAAAAGAGGAATTTTGGAGAAGGAGCAGCAATACAGGGAAAGATAAAAACTTAAAGAAATTCACAGTAATTACTATCTTCCCAAGGAGGAGAGATGGTATTATGCTGAGAAAGAAACAGTAAGATAATGACATGAGGGAACAAGAAAAAGATCCTGAAGATAAATATGATGATAAAATAGTTTTAAAAATAATAGAAGTACTGGAAGGTAAAGTAGACTACAAAGAGACAAGTGGGAGATTCACCCAGGTTATGCACCATCTGAGCTCTGGAGATGCAGGAAGGAAGGGGAGGGATGAAGGGTCCTGGCATCTGCGATGAGTCTTCAGACGGAGATCTGTGGCACAACGAATGGAAAAAACCCGCACGGAGGGTCCTCACTATGGGACCTCACAGTCCACGGGAGAGAAGACCACCCTAGAAGCCTCTCGAGAGAAGAGCCTGATTCTGTACAAAGGACTGTGGGTCCCAACCGCCCTGGACGGCTCAGCATGAGTTTGGGACATCAGAAGACAAAGAAGAGATGCCTTTAGAGTTCTGAAGGAAATTATTTCTAGAATTCTCATCCTCAGCTCAGTCACTCAGTCATGTCTGACTCTTTGCGACCCTGACTCTTTGCGACCCCAAGGACTGCAGCATGCCAGGCCTCCCTGTCCATCGCCAATTCCCGGAGTTTATTCAAACTCATGTCCATTGAGTCGGTAATGCCATCCAACCGTCTCATCCTCTGTTCTCACCCTACGTACACTATTAATTGAGGCTGGTAAAGAAGAAGCTTCAATCAAATGAGGGAGTTAACCAAGAGGGGGCCGTGGGACCTAGGGATGGGGCTCTGAGAGAAGCCTGGGGAGCCCAGGGCACCACAGACCCAGGCCGGGGCAGGAGGGACACGGAGCCACAGCCCCAGCGAAGAACAGAGGTGACGGGTGGTCAGGGTGGAAAGGATTCTTATGGTGCTTCCAGAAATCATGAGGCCGAAGGACTGACTGTCAGAAACTTGAGCTAAGCACAAAAAAAAGAAGAAGAAAAAAATAGCTGAAACAATTTTTAATTCCAAGAAAAACAAAAAGTTGTCCAAGAAAGGAAATTAATCATAGTACACTCTGTGCTTTATCTGAGAGCAGTGTTTACATACTTGTGATGCTGAACTGAATATGGACTTGACCAAAGTCTGTGATGTGAGCCCTGCTGGAGGAGTGGGGCTGAGTGACAGGCGCATTTAATGCAGACTTACCGAGCATGTGATGTCAACTGCTGCGCCTTCACTGCAGTCCCCCGAGGCGGGTGGCTGACACGACTTCCTGACAGTCCAGGAAACTGAGGCCCAGAGAGGTGACGCAGTTTGCTTAAGGTCACACAGCTGTTAAGTGGCAGAGCCAGGATTTCAACTCCAGCAGCCTGGTTCCAAAGTCTGTCCTTTAAACTAACACTGTGCTCACCTGCTTTGGGGTAGGAAGGCAGACGGTTTAAAACGTCAGGAAGCCATGGTACAACCAACAATATGGAGATATTAATAAACAGCAAATGCAACAGTTGGGAAGCTTAACCGGGTCTCTGCAAGGGAGTGGGAATGGGTAGAGATTTTATTTTTCTTGTAAACTTATTTAACTTCACTTTATGGACACATTGGGCTTCCCTTGTGGCTCAGCTGGTAAAGAACCCACCTGCAATGTGGGAGACCTGGGTTTGATCCCTGGGATGGAAGAGCCCCTGGAGAAGGGAAAGGCTACCCACTCCTGTATTCTGGCCTGGAGAATTCCATAGACTGTATAGTCCGTGGGGTCGCAAAGAGTCGGACACGACTAAATAACTTTAATCAAAGGGAAGGGACCCTAGAGCCCAAGGGCTAAGAGGAGCAGCCCCCTGCCGGCCAGGCCCAGCTGTGTGACCCCAGTCCTCACCGACCTGGGACTCGGCCCCAAAGGACTGGGTGGTTTCCAGTGCCCTTGCGGCTCTTCTCGTTCTGTGGTCACCAGGAGGAGCCAGGAGAGAGCAAGCCGGGCCAAGGGGGGCCGGAGGGGCGGGGTCACCTGGAAACGGGGGGTGAGGGCCTGCTGGGGCCCCGGGGACAGGCTGGTGGGGGCCGGGCTGCGGGCTACCAGGGTTCTGGGGGATGGTCTGGCAAGGGTGGGAGCGTTCATCTGGGTTCGACCTGGAGCTGCTACTGCAGATTGTGCTGGAAGGCGGGGCTGGCTGGTCCTCCTGCCGCCCCTCCCCACCGCCCCCAACTCCCCGCCCCACCCCGCCTTGGTCCTCCCCAAGTACGCCACCCCCTCCCCGTCCCCTCAGCAGTAGGGTGCCTGTGTCCCCTCTCCCCTGTACCCTGAGTCCAGGTTCTCATTCACACCCCGACTTTCAAACCCGTGCAGCCGCCCCCGACGCCAGCCTGGCCTCCCTGCGCCATCTGGAGCTGAGCTCCGTCAGGTCTCTGCCGTGCACAAGGCAGGTGGCTGAGGCTGCAGGGAGGACGAGTGGGCAGCCGTGTTTGCCCGCGGGCTCTGCCCATCCACCACAGACACCCTGAAGAGATGGGGCGAGGCCCGGAGCCCTAGACCGGCTCCTGTTTGCTGGGAAGAAAGCCCCGTCCTGCTTGTTCAGTGTGACTTCCCCAAGGGCCTCCCAGCCACATGGCTGGTGGCAGGGCCCACCTGGCACATCAGGACTGAGTCCTGCAGTGTTTGGCAGGTTGGGGGCGAGCGGGTCGGCGAGGTGCCAGCCTCAGAGGAGGGGCCCGGTCACTGAACTTCCCCATTTCTGTGTGAGTCCCTTATGCCCGATCACTTTTGGTCTATTATGTAATGGAGTCGGCCCAGATCCAGGAGCAGGTAAATACGTACCTTCTCATTGCAGCCGAGGCCACTGTGCTGAGTCCCAGGCCGGCATCCTTAACCTCGGGGGCCCTGAAGAAGGAAGGAACACTGAGAGGTGCGGTTAACGTCATGCCCGGGCCAGAATGTAAATGGAGCACTACTGAAACCGGAGCTCCCTGTGGTACCGATGACAGGTGATTATTACATACAGGTGTACATACACATACATGCATGTGCCGTGTATATACCCCTGTAGATGTATGTGCAAATAAGCACAGCACATACATATCTCCGTCTATATGTGTGTGTGTATATGTCTGCTTATCATTATTTGTTTTTCTGTAATATTTGTGTCAAGTCCTTTTATTGAAAACTAACTTCAGGAAACTGCAGCCCTACGCGGCCTGAGCCCCAAACATCCTGTCTCCTCCCAAAGTCTGGTCTCAAAGCTGGCCCTGCCTCCCAGACCCTGTCCGTGAAGGGCGGCCGCTGGGGAGCGGGGCCGGCTGCACCCACCCGTGACCTGTCCGCCGTCCTCTCTGCCCGCAGCTCTGGCCGCCTGGCCCCCGTGTTCGTGTACGGGACGCTGAAGACGGGCCAGCCCAACCACCGGGTCCTGCTGGACGGTGCCCATGGGCGCGCGGCCTTCCGGGGCCGGGCCCGCACGCTGGAGCCCTACCCGCTGGTGATCGCGGGTGAGCACAACATCCCGCGGCTGCTGAACCTGCCGGGCCGCGGACACCGCGTGTTTGGTGAGGTCTACGAGGTGGACGAACGGTTGCTGCGCTTCCTGGACGAGTTCGAGAGCTGCCCCGACATGTACCAGCGCACCCGCCTGCACGTGGCCCTGGAGGGCGTACGCGCGCCCCTGGAGTGCTTCGTCTACACCACGGCTACCTACCCGCCAGAGTGGGTCCACCTGCCGTACCTCGACGATTACGACTCGCAGGGGAAGCACGGGCTCCGCTACAACCCGCGGGAAAACAGATGAGCCCAGCGGGCGAGGGAGGCCAGGGACCAGCCCAGAAGGGCCACGCTCGCTGAACGAGGGCGCGATAACACCCCTGGAAACCGGTACTTGAAACAAACACTCGATCTGTCGGGGGTGGGCGGGGGAGAACACCTCTTTTTCAGTGGCAGCCGATTTCCCAAATAATTTGGAGGTACTGATAACAAGGCTGTTCCTGAAATCTGTCTCACTATGCTGCTTTCTTGCTTGCTGCTTAAAGAGCATCTTGGGTTTGAATGTACTGGATGAGAAAAACTCAGGACTTTAATTCCCCTAAATGACATTTGAAAACTCATGTTATCATGCTTTTCTGATTATGCTGGGTTTTTCTTTTTCCTTGCTCTGCTTTGCTTTAATCTGAAGATAACATTTAAAATGATATCAAGCCTGTGTGACTGCTAGATTTTAACAGCCCTGCTGTATTCATCCTGACCTGTAGCACCGAGAAAAGAAAAAATTTTAAGCTGATTTAAGACATCTCAATGTAATAAAAGAACCTCAAGAAACACATGCTGTATTTTAGAGTTCTTTTCAATATATATGACACCATTCTTTATAATTTTTTAGATCAAGCTTATACAGAGATGATTAAAGATTGTATCAAGTGAGAAACTGAATATAAAGTATTGGTGCGACTGCCGGCCCTCTCTCTGAGTCTGTCTGGTGGTCTAGCAGACTACCTCCTGGTCTAGCAAAATAACAAGCACGCACTTGCTGGCAGGGCAGCTGAATAGCCCGATTTCAGAGAGGCTCACTGGAGCCCTGCCCCAGAAGGGAGAGGGGGACGAGCTTTTCAGAGAAGAAGCAACGCATTAGTAATTTGTTCTTCAGGCCTGACAAAAAGCTTGGCTTCCAAATACAAACAGCACTTAAAATAATTTTAGCACAGCACGAAGTACCAATTACTACCCACCTCCATTTGATACTCTGTCAGGGTGGCCTCAAGGCCGTGCACGACTCTGCCTCTGCTCACTCACCAGCAAGTAGGAGCATCCTGAGAATTCCAGACCCTGATGAAGGTGCAGCTGCTGGTCTGGGTAGCCTCGTTCTCCGTCGGGAGAGCTTGCTCACGCGTCGACTTAATAGTAGACTGAGATGGCTTACTGCATCTGCTTCAGAAGCATGACTGTTATTTTTAACCCTTTTTTCGTAATTGGAAACTCGCTTCACAAAAACACAACAAAGGCGAGGATGGGAATCTGTTGCTGGGTTCTGCAGCCCCACCACCACCACTGGGCCCTGGGAACCCTGACTGGCGCCCACGCTGGTGCCCTGGGAGGGCTGGGGGGTCACACCTGCAGGCTCAGGGGACCCACACTCACTGGCAGACCACCATGAATGGTGTCTGGGCTTCCGGAGATCATGACCAGCCAACCACAAGCGGGGCTCGGGGCCTCAAGATCATGACCAGCCAACCACAAGCGGGGCTCAGGGCCTCAAGATCATGACCAGCCAACCACAAGCGGGACTCAGGGCCTCAAGCAGGATGAAGCAGGTAATGAGATTACAAGGTGGCAAACGCTCATTTAATGAAACTGAAGGCAAAGAACTGGGATTTATATACATTTTTAAAAAGCATCCTGATGAAATGCTGGTATTTCAAAGCACACTGGCACAGCCCATAGCCTCTTCTGTACACTGTCTTCATGCAAAAAAAGGGCAAACTAGTATTAGACAGGTGCTGTTTTATTGATTTCATTTGGGCACTAGGAAATCTCACAGCAGAAGTACAAATCATATGTACCAGTATTTATATCAATAAAAATTTCCATTGCTGATTTTTTTGGCAGAACGTTGGTTTTGACTATATGTAGAGTAAATATGACCATGTAAAATCTGCCGCACAGGGGTGTTCCTGCTGAACGCCTGAATAAATTGAGTGTGAAAGAATAATAATACAAATGGCTAATTAAATTGGGTGATGACTGAAAGGCTATAAATACTTCATTCCAGTTCCACGAGCAGGTCTCCTTCTCCAACTGTGTCTCCAGCTTTACAATGTACCGATTTCACCTTGAATTTAAGAAAGAAAAAAAAAGAAGAGGGAAGATAAAGAATTACTAAGCAAACCAGGAAGAAGCAGTCTTGTCCGGTTCTGGAAGGGAAGGTGCAGCCGGGCAGGCGCTGGAGTGCAGGCAGGAGGCTGGCGGTGGGGGCCCGTCGAGGGGACCTTACTGAGGGCGTCCTCGTGTGGTGGGGCTGGCCCTCGCCCCTCCTTATCCTTTCGGCTCCTAGAAGCCACTGCTCCCCGTGTTGCTGCGGTCCTCTGCACCCGGTGCCCCAGGGTCGAGACCGGCGGGACGACGCTGGGTGAGTCTCTACCCCCACCTCCGGTCTCTCACAGGTTCAGGTTTGGAGAAATGCTCCCTCACGGTTAATGGTAGGAAAAAAGAAAACCAAAACCAAACCCCACACACAATTATCCAAGAGTCAGAATGGGTATTAATCAACAGCAGAAGCGCCCGGGCCTGATCCGAAGCGTCCTGTGAAGGGAAATGAAGTTCTCAGAACGGGGGCCAAACCCTATGGCTTCCACGACATCACCTCCGTGCCCCGATTTCTCCTGATTTCAGTCAGCTTTTGCTTTCCCAAATTTGTGTTCACAGTTAAAACTAGAGACAGCCCACTTGACTTGGCGGTTCTTGCCTGGACGTGAGAATGAATTAGGTTAGAAGTAGGCATGAGGTTAGAAGTCACTGGCCGTCTGGGCAAGTGGCAAAATGGCCAGAGCTGTGGGTTGGGTGCCCTGGCCTTCCGTGGCGAGAGTGGCCTTCATCCCGAGTTCCAGCCTGGGCCTCTCGGGAAGAAGAGAACCTACGTAGCGACACTTGGAAGGCCTCGTTCCACGGGGCTGTTTGCACTGAAGTGGCTGCTTTTTTTCAATAACCTCAGATATGCAGGTGACACCACCCTTATGGCAGAAAGCGAAGAACTAAAGAGCCTCTTGATGAAAGAAGAGACTGAAAAAACTGCCTTAAAGCTCAACATTCAGAAAACTAAGATCATGGCATCCAGTCCCATCACTTCATGGGAAATAGATGTGGAAACAGTGGAAACGGTGACAGACTTTATTTTCTTGGGCTCCAAAATCATGGCAGATCATGACTGCAGCTATGAAATTAAAAGACACTTGCTCCTTGGAAGAAAAGCTCTGACCAACCTAAACAGCTTATTAAAAAGCAGAGACATTACTTTGCCAACAAAGGTCCGTCTAGTCAAGGCTATGGTTTTTCCAGTAGTCATGTATGGATGTGCGAGTTGGACTGTAAAGAAAGCTGAGAGCCGAACAATTGATGCTTTTGAACTGTGGTGTTGGAGAAGACTCTTGAGAGTCCCTTGGACTGCAAGGAGATCCAACCAGTCCATTCTGAAGGAGATCAGTCCTGGGTGTTCATTGGAAGGACTGATGCTGAAGCTGAAACTCCAGTACTCTGGCCACCTCACGTGAAGAGCTGACTCATTTGAAAAGACCCTGATGCTGGCAGGGATTGAGGGCAGGAGGAGAAGGGGATGACAGAGGATCAGATGGTTGGATGGCACCACCGACTCAATGGACATGAGTTTGAGCAAGCTCCAGGAGTTGGTGATGGACAGGGAGGCCTGGCGTGCTGCAGTCCATGGGGTCACAAAGAGTCGGACATGAGTGAACGACTAAACTGAACTGGCTGCTTTCTAAGGTCTGGAGCCTCTGGTGTTTTGACGGGCGGTGTCCATCATAATGCTGTGACTCCAGAGTAGAGGGCCTGCTTCCACTGTGAACCGGGCCCCGGGAGGAAAACTGGCCTCTCAGAGCAAGAACCACCAGCCCCACGCAGGCTTGGGCCCGCTCCTCCGCCCTGGGGGGCAGGACTGAGCGGACAGGGCAGGGCTAACGTGCAGGTTTATCTAGAGCCCCTCAGCACCCTGACGGCAGCTGGGACTCCCTGTGAGACTCTGGGCCCTGAAGACATCAACCACGTGCACGGACAGGCTCCTGGCTCCCTGAGGGAGCTAAGGCCACATTCATTTTAGGATCAGATCCCCAACCTGGCACACTAGCACTTGGCATGCATCAGACACATATTCTGGGTCCCCCAAATGAGGTCAGGTTCTCATCACGAAGGGAAATCTCGTGACAACAATGCAGCGTAAATGTCAACTAATCCTAAGGAACGCACAAAACAATTTTTACAGGAGCACAAACCAACACGTTCTCGTTCACTTCTTAGAAAGGAATCAGGTATGGCAAGCAGGATTCCCCTGGAGCTCAGATCGCACCAGTCTCTTCTCCCTAAACTGGGAGGAGACTGGGAGCGGTTGTCCGAGGCCCCCTCCAGCTGGGCCCGGCGCCAGGCCTCTGTCCTCCTGGCTGGGGTGGGACTGGGCGTCCCCCTTGGCCTGGTCCCTGAACACGGGTTTCACTTGCTCTGCGGGAGGCAGACAGAGGCCGTGTCTGACGCCAACTCCACGGGCAGCCGACAGCACCTCTCTGCCAGGACACCCACTGTGCCTGAGGCTCCAGCGCCCTTTCTGGGAGTGACCACAGCGCAAAACACGGCCAGTCTACACTGCTGTCCCCACACACAAGCCACGCCTCGCTCCACTGTGCGGTGCTTCCAAAGCAAAACACCCTTCAGGAAAGCATCATTCTGCTACAAACGGTGCCTTTCAAGTCAGGAAGAATGATGAAGTTATGCTTAAAAGGACTTTTCTATCTTCTTCGACAGAAAGTACATTTAAGAAGTTTTCCTTTTCACAAATCTCAGTAATACATGTCTCTCCTTTGCTCCCCTCCCTGAATCATGAAGTCCCACGTGTGTATGTGGCCTTTCAGCTCCTCTTGATCTAAAACTGAATTGTTCTCTTTGTGGGGAAATGATCTGGAAGAGTTGCATTAATTTCTACAGTCTCTCAAAACCATCTCCTGCTGGGTCACCTACGTCTCAGATAACTCACTGCCTCTAAGACAGACGTAAACATTAAAAATTAAAGACCCCTTAATTTGAAAGACATTAAGGTGAAGAACAACTGTTCTTCAACCCACCCCCTCCCGCACGGGGAGTCGCACAGACTCTCCCAGGCCCGACGTCTAGGACTCCAAGGTGGAGGCTCTGCTTGCCGTCAAGGTGCGGCCCTTGGGGACGTACCTTGCCAGTCTTCCCGGCCGTCATACTGTTCTGCATCTTCATGGCTTCAATCACACAGATTTCCTGACCTTCTGCTACCTGGAAAACGCACAAAGAGTGGGCAGGCGTGTGAAAAGCATTCGAATTTCGCAACAACGTTCAAGAGGGAGGCTGTTGAGAGAGTCTTCGTCAAAGCTCTGAAATACAATCTCAACGGCAGCAAGAATCTCTTAGTACTTGGGAATTCCCTGGCGGTCCAGGGGTTACCATTCTGCGCTTTCACTGCCAAGGGCCCTGGGTTCCATCCCTGGCCAGGGAAGTAAGATCCCACAAGCCATGCAGCCAAAAAAACAAACAAAAGTAGCCTCTGATACTTTATATTCCAAGCACATCTTTGGGGGACCGCAGACAAAGGCCCTTCCCTTGTTAAGTTGTCATCTGAAAACCATCCCTGACAACTGGAGGTTTTGGATGCTGCTGGTGGGGCCTTCCCCGGGGAACCTCTGAATCAACTTCTGCCAAAGAGATGTGGCAGAAACAGAATGTCTTCCGCTTAATCTAAGTGTCCAGAATTAGCACATGTCTACAGACAGAAAGACCTGTGGTTTCCAGCGGCGGGGAGGGGAGTGCATGCGGATGGGTACAGGGTTCTTCTGGGGGTGACGAAGCGTTCTAAGGTTGACTATGGTGACGGCCGCACGACTGTGTGAAGAGACCAAACGACTGAGGTGCACACCTTACCGGGTGATTGCATTGTATGTGAACTTCGTCCTGGTAAAGCTGTTATCAAAAGGCAGGCTTTCTGTCTGGAGCCCTGGGAACCAGAGCCAAGCATCCAGGTCACAGGGACACCGTCCCAGCCTTTGCAAGACAAGCAGGTGGCTCCCGGGAGGGAGTCACTCCTCCAGGGAATGACCCCTAGCGCCCTGTCCCCTCCTTGCAAGGGGCACTGACTGTTGTTTGCCAGTGGGTGTGGGGGAAATCCAGGCAGGGCTGCCATATAAACCCCTGGGGCTCAACCTGGCCCTCCCACCCAGGCCTCAGGGTGAACAAGGGCCCTTCTGGGTCTTCTTTCTCTTGACGGGACAGTACCAGGAGCCAGGCTACATTCTCCTCGTCTCTTTGTGGAAAGAGCCCACCGTCTTCAAAATGAGAGAGCTGAACCTTCCGGGGCACCCGGCTCTCTGGGGGGGCTGCTGGATGCCGGCGCCCATCCCGCGCGGCAGAAATGCCTGAGAATGTTCCTTCCCCGAAATCCCCTGACGATCTCCGAGCCCCCGCGGCCCTCCCCCCCGCCACCCCACCCCCGAGCCCGCGCGGCCCCCCGCGCGGCACAGGCTGTCTCGCTGGCACCGGTGCTGCCTGAGCCCGCGTGCTCCTCTCCTCTGCCGGTCGGACGGCGGGCTGCTGCTTCCTGGCACGGGAAATGTGGGAGGAGAGGGGATGCCAAGCTTGGTGGCTGGCACGGAGGCTGGAAAGCCAGGCGGACACTCGGTGCCCGCGGCCCTCCGTGACCCACCAGCGCCTGCCTTCCAGAGAGCCGAGAGCCGACTGCGGGGTCCGTCCTCACCACGTGGGGGGTGTCAGAACGGCCAGCCCGAGAGGCGACACCTCAGAGCCTTTTTCTCTCTTTTCAGAGGCAGGAGGAACCCGGCGAGATGGGAGGAGCCCCGCTCGCATGCCCAGCGGGCCCAGACCACGGCTCTCAGAGGCAGCGCGTCCAGGGCTGGCCGCACACGGCAGCATTCCCATCCAGGACGCGCGTTCCGCCCTCAGGGCCTGCGGAACTTTCTGGAAAGTGGATCTGAAATTCGGCAATGGAAGTTCCGTCTAAAAAATTGTGATGGGTTCTCCACCTCCGGGCTCCGGGAGCTCCTTCCTCACAGAGGGAGCCGCGGGCGCTTGCATAGCACCCTCGCCCAGCTGAGCTTCCTCGCTGGTGTCTGAGTGCCCAGAGCCCACCTCTCTGTCCTCAGCCCCACGGGCATCTCTCGGAGGGCACCAGCGTGCCCCTCCGGCAGCTGCTTGGCACTGCCGGCCAGACAGAGCCCCTCACCGCTGCTCTACGGGATCTTCCATAAAGTGAACTCGCGGTTAATGTGACTGTGAAAAAGACACGAATGAACCTGGGAGATTTCCGGTGGTCACCCAGGGGGCGGAGCCCAGACTGCCCACGACGATGCCCAGAAGAAACGCGTAGAAGGGCGGGGCGTGGACCGGCCACAGCCCCAGTCCAGCTCAAGCCGGCTACGCTGGAGGTGCAAGCAGAGCCTTGGAGCCTGGCGGCAGTGGAAACGCGTAGAAGGGCGGGGCGAGGACCGGCCACAGCCCCAGTCCAGCTCAAGCCGGCTACGCTTGATGGCCAGAAGCTTCTGGGACTCCAGTGACCTGCCGGTCCCAGCAGCTCTGTGTGCCAGCAGCCAAGGAGGGGACGTACAGGCAGCTGCGAGGGGTGGGTCCCCAATCACACACCAGAAAAACACAACCTCTGATCCAGCAGAGATGCTCGGGAGAGGTGGGCAGGTCCCCTAGCGAGAACCATGCCTTCTCCCAGGTCGTGTCTCTCGATCGACTATGAAAAAGAAACCAATGAACCTGGGAGGTTTCCAATGGTCACCCAGGGGGCAGAGACCAGACTGACAAGGACGCCCAGAAGAGTTGCTTAGAAGGGCTTCAGAGAAAGTGCCCGCGGATCGGAGTGCCGCCCTGCCTCGGGGCCCTCCAGACTCCCTCTTTCTTCTCATCCTGTCTGCGCTCCCTCCTTCTTCCCCCACCTCTGCTGGTCTCGACTTGTGTCATCTGGTGGAACTTTAATTCATGTCTCCTTCTGCGCTCACTCATTCACGCACAACAATCTGCTCTGTGGTTTGCTTTCTGCTCCTTGGTCCCTAAAAGAGGAAAAAAACTCTGGGATAAGTTGTTCCCTGATGCTCCACCAAACAGTGAGATGCGGTGCGGTCAGCAGAATCGTGTTATGCACGCACGCACGCACGGCACGCAACCGTCTAGACGCCCGTGAACCTGACCTAAATTCACGCTATTTCATCCCTCACCACTCTGAGGCAGGGAAGCGAACACAGTACAGGCCGGACGTCAAAGAACAGACCGGGGCTGGGACTGTGGCTACTCCCCCGACCTTGGGGGCCCACGGGGTCCAGCGCCAACAATCACCCGGGCGGTAGGACACAGGCCTCAACAATCTGGAAGCTTCCTTGTCCAGGGTGTCCTTTCCTTGTCCAGGGGTGCCTTCCTTGTGCCTTCCTTGTCCAGGGGTGCCTTTCCCCCTCCCCTCCCCGACCTCCAGGAGCAATGGAACACCGCCCACATCTCCCCCCTGTGCTCGGAAAGCCGGCTTTAAGCTGGCTGAGCAGAGAGGGCGCTCGACGGCCGAGTCTCCACCCGACAGCGCGCACGCGGGGCCAGGGCCACCGCGGGGTTTGCGGGCGCACACTTCCCCGACACGCCGGTGGATCATCTGATAACAGACTTAGTGATTGTGACAGGACGTCTCCAATGTCGGGCTTACAAAATGGTCACAAGCCTCATGCAAGTCTTTTTGATAAACCTACTCAGCCTGATGTACTTGGCCGCTCCCTGTCTAATTGGTGTAAAGTTTGGAGGTCTGAATCCCGTATCTTTCATCCGGCTTATTGCGTCCTCTCCTTTGACACGGGGTCAGGGTTCACATTCGCATCCGATTATCGGAGCGCACTCATTAGGCGGGAGCCTGCCTTGCTCCGAAATGAGTAAGCCGCGGAGAAACCTCGGCCCATTTACTCGGCAGATTTTAACATGTTTGGGAGGCCTGAATGTCACCCAGCACCGCTCTGGGCTGAAGAGTTTCAGACATCTCCAGCTGATGATTAATTGTGAGTGATGGGAAATAAAATCCAGTAAAGCCAGCTGCTTGCCATGGTCGGCAAAATGACTCTAATGGATATAGGCTGCCAATTTTCCAGTTTTACTGGCAAGTCTTCCAAGTGTAATTAAGGGAAGTTATAAATGATATGGAAATCTATCAAGTTCCATTTATTTTCAGAGGACTCTTTCCCCAGAGACTTTTATCTTCAAGCTTATAGTCGGCTTTGTTGTGCTAATGATTTAAACCACTTCTTATTTCTGATTAAAGCCCCCAATATCCTTCCACCGGGTTTGCTTTACTCCTTCCCCAGAGACAAAAGACACAGAACCTTCTCCAGCACGTGTCCCTGTGGGACACTGCTCTGGCCTGAACGCATTTGGCAACTTGTATCGTTCCAATTGCAAAGGCAAGGAGAAAGCTCCAAGAAGGTGCAGTGGGAGAAAGAGAGGAGAAACAGGGGAGAAAGAGCTCCTCCAAACATAAAAGGAAGCTCCCTCCCGCAACCCCAAGTCCAGACTTGAAAGCTGCGCTCAGGACCAGACATTCATCAGAAGGTGCTGTAGCTCACTAATGTTATTTGATTTGGAATAAAAGCATGAAAATGATGGCAAAGGCCTAAAATTGGAGATGTGAAGGATGACTGCACAGTATTCCATTTCTCAATTTCATCCTTCAGAGCCACAAAATGGGGGTGACACAGTGACGGGATGAAATTTACAGTAACAGCTGTGGTCTTTCCACACAAGGGAGGCCCTTCTAATGGGCTGAGGTCTGTTTTGAACAGACGGGGAGTAACAAAACAAGGCTTCCTATTAAGAGTGTGCAGTCATATTTCTGATGAAGAAAAGGATGGTGGGAGTCGGATTTCCTTTAAGACAGTCCCTACCCTCTTCTGTCGTCCACAACCAGGGCTGTTTTAAGGCGTTATCCTGGAAATAGAGGAAAGAGGCCACAAATGGCGTGGAGGGCTCCCCCCACCCCCCACAGGCCTGCTCTCTAGCATCTCTAGGATGCATGGGGAACTGCGCCAGTGGCATATGGCTTTCTACTGCGCTGAACATTCAGACAAAAGACAGGTTCATCAGTCATTGGAGTATCTGGATAAAAAATTAGCTCCTGATGGATGGTATTTTGAGCTTACCTGCTGCTAGTACATTACCAGAGAAACACAGGTTTTGAAACCCACATGACATTAGAAACTGCAGACCATGAAATACGACACGTGCAGGAGCACATAATGTACGCCAAATTATACAAAATAATAAATAAGCTGTTTAAGCCCTCTGCCTAAAACTGGGCCCGCTGCAAGGAACCCTGGGTCACTTCTACGCAGGCCAATTAATGCACAGCATCTGCTGTATAGAAGCAGGGCACGAAGCACTTCCGAATGATTTCAGCAATTAAAAGAAAAGTGTTTCCTGCCTGTTCAGACAGCAACTGTTTCAATGCAAGAGTGAGCACCAAATCACTGCATGCAGCTGAAAAATTAAATCCCTTTTTTTGGGGGGGGGGTTGGGGGGGGAAAGAAGGTTGGGTGGGAAGAAGAATTTTTATGGAAAAGGGAGCCTTCTTTTGTTGTCCTACGTTCTGTGTTTTTCTGCCAAATTAGACAGAAGGCTCGGAGGGCTCAGCGGCCCGCCCTGGTCTCCCCTTCTGCTGTGCTGGGCCACCCGAAAGCGGGGATCAGTGTCAACCCTGCTGCCGACTCCACAAAAGTGAAAATCCTTCAATTATGGTTTTAAAGGCTGTGCGACTGAGAACACAGGTGCCTGAATGCGGTGCATTTTGAGGCCCTTAGATCTGAAGACAGACGCAGTTAACAGCTACAAGCAAAAGGCATCTCAGATTTGGTTAAAAGGCAATGCGAGGATCTGATTATAATAACTTCCTCTTTCTGAGCTGCTAAGATAGGCTGGGTAATATCCCCTGATATTTCCCGAAGAAGAGACGTGCATTCACATCCCAAGATCTTCATGTAAAGAGGGTGGGAGAAGAGACCCCGGGAGACCGGGCAGTGTTTAAACAGTGATGGAAGGAACCATCATCGGATTACAAAGAAAGAGCAGGCAGGCGATGGAAACGATGCCAAAGCCCTTATCTGTAGCGTGAGGCCTGCTTTACTGGGTCTGGGCACCCAAGACTCCCTCAGGAGGCTGCTGCGGGGAGAGGCACTGGCCCAGCCTGGCACTCCTGGGGCCCCAGGTGCCCCCTCACCCTCGCACCTGAGGCTGCCATCCTGACCTGGACGTGAGCTGGGCATCAAAGTGGGGAGCTGAGAGTCTGGGGCAAGAATACAGAGAGGCAGCCAGTACAAAACACATCCAGCTTTTCAGGAAATTCCTTAAAATGAAGAGAATTACTACTTCCCACCACCCCAAAGTGAACTCAAAACTGGAGTCAGAACCTCTAAGTTACAAAGAGAACCAGTTAAAACTGATGTCACTGATGGTACCTTTAACAAATCACTCTGAATTCTCAATCTATGTGAAGTATGTTGCTTTAAAGGACTCTGTGAGACAATGACCTTTTAAAATTTATTATTGTTACTATTATTTTTAGCAAAATGGCAAGAGAAGATATTTGGAATCTCCTTAAGATTGGGAACTGTCATCTTCAAAAATGTTTAAAACAAAGAAAACATGTTGCCTCACCCCAAGGAGATCATCCCTTGAAAAATAAAATCAGACGCCAACCTGCAGACATGCCTACAATATCTGATTGGTCCACAGAAATACTTCATTTTATATTGATCCTTGTCAAGTTAAAACTGTAAAAACTCCCCAACTGTTACCACCAACAAAAACTCGTCATTAACAGTCAAAAATAAATGTCATCTGGAGAAGACAGAAAGGCCAAATTCAGGATGGCCATTCCTCTGAAGAAGGCAGGGCAGGAATTCTGCTGGACAGAGGCCACAGGGCACGTTCTCCATATCGGCCATTTTTTGTTAAATAAGTAAAATCTGAAGGAAAATACGGTGAAGGTGAGCAGAGAGCATATGAGTGCGTGTATTATTATACTCTGCAATGTTCTCTATGTCTGTAGTATTTCATAATTTAAGGTTTAAAAATGTTCCAGAATGAACGCACGAAGCTATACCTGCCTTGGAATACAGCCAGGTGTGGGCCAAACACTGGCAGTTTACCCAATACACTGAATAACCACCGCTATGTAAACGTGGAAACAACGACGGCAATTATTTCAGGATTGGAAATCCCAGAAACTGGAGACTCTATCCAACATCCAGGCCTGGTCCTCCGCCAGAGAGATGTAGCTCTCAGCACTGGGCTGCGTGAGGATGAAGTCACCCCCACCCAGCCCTTCTCCTGTGGGAGACCTGCAGGCAGAGGCGGCCTCACAGACGAAGAGGAAGGTCTCCTGGCAGGTTCATTCGAGACTTCCTTCAGTCTGCAGTAAGCGCAGTCACAGGTGGTTCAGGGACGCCGGGGAGCTCTGAGCGCCATGCGCATGCGTGTCTCCAGGGCAGTGGCCGTCCCCACCCACCCCCGCCCCCCAGAGGAGCACGTGCTCGGAGGAGTCAACCAGCGTGAGTCCTGGGGGATGCGCCTACTACTGATTCCACACATTATGTTCTCCTTGTGCACTTTATAGAATATACCTTTTTTTTTTTTTTTGGCCCAAGATAATTGTTCATGAGAGCGGCAATCTCCAACAGCTAAGTACCCTCCTGCTAACAGTCAGTTTCGTTCCAAAGTGGATCTTCCTCATCTCAGCCCCAATGAACCACTCCAAACTCTTGTCTTGCCAATACTGAACAGGCTAAGTGGTTAAAAAAAGCAGCAACAGGTACTTAATACCGATCTATGATTTTACCTGGTCTGACAAACTAGTAACTTACAAAATAATAATTAAGAAAGACGGAAATGTAAATGGGTATACAGCCTGCTTCTGGTTCATGTCTCACAGTTTGTGATATATTAGACGGGTATTCTTTTTTTTTCTTGTAATTTCCCATTTTATTTACGTATAACTGCATACATTACTGTATAAATTTAAGGTATACAGCAAAATGAGTTGAAGTTCATATATCATGAAACGACTATACCACAATAAGTTAATATCCATCAAACTAGATGAGCATTTCTGATGCAAATCTGAGATGACTGTAGAATCTAAACAGAACTAGAATCTTACTTAAATGCAATATTAAAATATCCCCGTGGGTTGCCTCATTTTTATTGTTTCTGATATCAAAATCAAAATGAAAATTGTACCACAAATTCAGCAGCACTAAGTCTAATGCTGGGGGAAAAAATGTATTCAGCATCATTCTGAAAGAATATGTATTTTTAATATTTTTGTTCAAGAAATCATAAAGACAGTAGTTTAAAAACTTAAAACAAGTTATCTTTTAAATGTCAGCTTTGATTATAGAAGTGCCCCTGGTTTATGATATTGTTAAATGTATAGAAAAGTAGGTATTTTTCAAAATGAAAAATCAGTTATTTTAAGATTGTTTTCAGAAGGAAGATGAAAAAGGCACATAGGAAAGGCATATAAAAGTCACTCTGGCAACTGTTTTCTGAATTAAATGTGTGATTCTAGCTGTACCCAATCCACCCTGACTTCATGCTTATATGCATTCTACCACTTATGAACTAGCATTCCCTCCCAACATATTCAAAAAGGTTATTACACAATCATTTAAAAACTGATTTCCTACCACATTTAATGTTAAACAGCATGTAATAGACACTGAAAAAGTACTAGCGACTTTTGCTGTGTGAACTTAAAATGAGCACTGAAGAGTAAAACCCAGCCTCTGTGCTGGGGATGTGGGGTAGGGGGGTGGGCAGGGCGAGTCCTCTCCCCACTGAGCTCTCTGACCACCTCTAAACGGCCCGACCAGCTCTAAAGGGCCACCTTGGGTCATTTTGTCCTGAGGCCCTTATGCTCTTTTAAAACTCTTTACTTTGCAGAACAGATTTGCCCTTTATTACCTATGTGACACGCTACAGTACCAGGCCCACCATTCCAAGACGCATCAGATTTTACTTACACTAAATATAAAAATTACAGATAGCTGGCATTTAAACTATACGAAATAACATTACAAAGAAAAGCAGAATACAGGTAGGCCCTTCCTTGTTCTCAGTGTTTTCCTTGCAAATACGCAGGATGACTGATTCCACTATCTTTCTACTGATAAGAGGGGAACCCCAGCCAAGCTATTGTTACCGCCAAGAACAAGACAACGTGCCCTGCCGTGTCCTCAGGTATGGGCTGTGCCTTTGGCCCAAGAAAAGTTCCTTGTGTTCTCATTACGCAAGGAAGGCAGCATTAATTGTAGAAGCTGTTAGGAGAGCAGGCAACTAAACGTCTCACCCCCTGCATCTGGTTCGGGTCTTAGCAGTCTGAGACATTTTTTACAAATAATAACTCACGGGAGAATACTGCATTATCGAAATACAATGATACAGGATATGAAAGGAAGTCCTGCAAGGGCCAAAAGCGGCATCGGAAGCTGGACAGAGAAAGTAAACGCCACCTGCCCTCCACGAGCAGCCTGGGCACACAGGTGCACACCGACAAGCACGGTGCCCGGGGCAATTCTGTGGACCTCCCCCGAAAGCCCGTCACGTGCCCTGTCTTTAAAGAAATCCTTAAAACAGAGGCCCCAGTTCCTTCTCAAGGCAAACCACCCTTGAATACCCACATTTAATTATCGGTGGTGGTCTCCGATGTCTGCTGCTGCTGCTAAGCTGCTAAGTCGCTTCAGTCATGTCCGACTCTGTGTGACCCCATAGAAAGCAGCCCAACAGGCTCCCCTGTCCGTGGGATTCTCCAGACAAGAACACTGGAGTGGGTTGCCATTTCCTTCTCCAATGCATGAAAGTGAAGTCGCTCAGTCATGTCCGACTCTTTGCGATCCCATGGACTGCAGCCCAACAGGCTCCTCCACCCATGGGATTTTCCAGGCAAGAGTACTGGAGTGGGGTGCCATTGCCTGCTCCGTCCAATGTCTGAGCTCCCCCCAAATGAACCAAGACCTAATACCACACTGTCCCATTTTACTAAAATGCTGTGCTTTCCCACATTAAATTATGAACCAGAAACTGAGAGTATGAAGGCCAAACCCTTGTGGTCTCTGGAGCAGCTAGGCCAGGAGGAAGCTCTTGATGTAAAGGAGAAGGCTGCAGGCTCCCCGTCCTCCAGGGAGGGCACCGCCAGCCTGAATCCCACCCCCACCCCCATCTCCCAGCAGGAGCAGCCTCCCCATCCTCTTCCCTCCTCTAAGGCCCTGATTCAGGTGTTAGAAAAGCAAGGATTTCAGTTAAACACTGACTGTTTTTTCCTGAGTGCAAATGTGGTTTTATAATTAAAGCCACGTACTTAGAACTGACAAGCTCAGGATGGCTGTACACAGCCTCTGTGGCTTCCAGAAAAAGCTTAAGGAGGAAAATGAAAAAATAAAAACAACCAAAGCCCAACTCCCTCCCACTGTTTACCAGCCTACACTCCTAGTCGCTAGGAGATTCCACTGACTGCTCTGCTCATGGAGTGGGTATAGGCCTTCTCAACGTCAAGGCCAAAGCCTTCAGAAGGAAGTGATACAAGGCAACCCCCACCGCCATATCCAACCCAATCTTGAATCCGCATCACCTCTCCCAAATCCTTGACGCTAGGTAGCCTAACAGTCCTAAAGAGGGCTTTCTTCTGGGGATGTCAGTGCTTTCAAACCTAACAATCCCCAGCTCGGAACCTCTTTTAAAAGCCGGTACTTCCATTTCTGTGTCATCAAGTAAAGCAATTGTTGGGTCAGTTTTCCAACTTCTCATTATCAGTTTCAGGCCTAATCATTTTAAAACAACTGAAATCAATCATTTTTTGTTAATATTTGCCTACTGCAAGTACTTTTTTAGAAGCTAATGCCAACCAACTACATTAGTTTTTCTCAACATTAATTTATTTACGTTAATAAAGAAACAGAGAGGCAGTTTTCATGTCATCTTGACAGGAAAATGCATAAAGGCCTGTGACATAACTGAGACACAAAATGGAATCACCGTATCATCCGCTGAAGACCACAGTGCTTGGCTGTGCTCCCAGCGCAGAAATAGAAACGCAAGGACTGAAGTTCTCCCTGGAAACCTTCCCGTTGCACCTTTGTTTTCTTTCTACTTTTGATGCTGATCAATAGATTTCTATCTGTTCTAGGACAATGACTGTATCCTACCAATCTGTCCACAGCAAATGACCTGGAGACTGAACATGTGAGGAAACACTAATAATATACCCTTGATTTGTGCCTTAATGTCACAAGGTCAAAATAAAAATTCAACCTCTGATCCTACATTTTATTTGGGAAGTGCTCTGGTACCACACAGATTACGGCAATAACTTTCCTTAGCACCCTTCCCGTTTATTCCAGGATGCGTGCCAAAAGTTCCCCCATCAGGGGGCTATTTCTTAGTATGACTTCTTCAGGAATACTTAAACCACAGAGAGTAAATAGGAATTTTAAATAAACGCTTCTTGAGATGCTGAATTTGCCAAAGAAACAATGGATCTGGCCTTATTTCTGTTTCAAGTTTCCCTGGGTCGTTGGGCAGGAGAGGCGCTGAGAGAGACTGTGATGTGAAATGCTGGACAAAGAGCGCGCAAAAGCTCCTCTGCTGTACTGTGGGGTGACGTGACTCAAGACTGGGACCCTGCCTCGGTCTCCCCCCGCCCCCCGGCAGACAGGGTCGGTCCTCACCAGGTCCCCGGGCTTGACAGAGATGGCCACCACCACGCCAGGCATTGGGGAGCGCAGAATGCTGCTTGTGTCCTCGGCAGCTTTTTCCAGCATAAATTTGTTTAACTCTGCGGCGAGTTTGGTGAGGATACGCACCTTGTACTACAAAGGGGGAGAAAAAAAAAGTGAGGTCACATGATGAACTTTTCCTCTTCCAATGCAGCAATTGTTCACAATCCGTTTTCAGCTTTTAAGTCACACCACCTCTGAAGTCACACGGTTTTCCACTACTGCACACGGAAGCGAAACGCGCTCGTTTGCTTCTGCCCTGTGTTGTGAGCCAGCTGTGTACGAAATTTCTCGAAAGCGGAACGAGTCCAGTAATTCATTAGTGACAAACAGTAATCATCCTGTATCGTTAAGAAAAACATCTTAAAACCTTACAAAGAAGACAGAATTTTCCTGTATTCCCTTAGAAACTTTTCCCAGTGGACGCGCATTCTGCAGCTGGGCCGGCCAGCAGAGCGGCGGGTGCTGCCAGCACTCACCGGTAGGTGGCAGCAGACGGCTGTGTCAAACCCCCGGCTCCCCGGAGACAGCGGCTGGGCCGTGTTATCAGTAAGTTAAGACAAAAGGTTTTGGTGTTCATTTGGGGCAAAAGAATATTTAAAATTCAGGGTTTTTTCCAGTGACATAAAAAATTATATTCATGATTGAAAAAGTTACTTTTTCTTTTTAAGCACAACATTACATGGTCCTTCCAGCGTTAACAGGATGGTTAGAGTTGATGAAAACGAAATATAACGTGAATATCCTCTACACCAAGAGACAATAACTCGAGATTTTTAAAACCACTGAAGGGAAACAATCTGCAAGCCCAGGACTTTAATGGCCCATTTTCTAGGTGGCTCTCAAATGATGAGGGGCACATGAAAGGCAGCTCAGTCCACCAGAACATTTCTAACACAAGGAATTTCTGCCCGGTATGGGGGGTGGGGGGCCCATCCTAGATCTCTGTGAATAAACACACAAGCCAGGGTTTGGTCTGTCCAGAGACAAGACACGGTTGGGGGAAGTGTTGCTTACTCAAGTTAGAACCACCACCTGAAGATTTTTCTGATTCCTACCAAAGAGCATCTCCCCTGGGGGCAAGAGAGATGGCGTGACCAGGCAGCTCCATTTTGTTAGAAAAAAGCAGTTGTAGCTCAAAGGCTCCTTGGGCATCATGATGGCGGGGAGGCAAAAGCCAAATGGAATCACCCTTCATCCTGTCCGGGGCGGTGGACATCTCTAAGTGTGCTCTCAGGGCCCACTTTCAAAGGCATGTGGGGGAGGCTGGGGGCGGGAAGAGGGCCCACGGAAGAACCTGATGGCCTAAATTCCGAGCAGACTCGTGGCGCTGTGACAGGTTGAATAATACCGTCTTCTGCATGTTTTCCTGTACTCCTGAGCGTGTGCTTTGCAATCCAGACGTACACGTGTCTGCCAGTTTCTGAAGGATATGATCCTTAAGTGAAATTACAGCGCAAATAAAAGCTTTTTGCTCCTATTAAAATTCATCTGAGTCATAAGTGGCGAAGGAAAAAGCAAGGAGAATGTACTCTGCTGTCACTCTAATAAACATTCTGGGCAGAGGGGCTATTTATCAAAGACAAAATGCACCTCAAAGTCCTTCATTAAATCTATGGTGGGGGGGCGGGGGGCTGCTGGCTTGACTGCGGGGGGGGGGGGGGTGGAGAATATAATTGTACCAAATTGCACAGTTTTAATATCTGCGCTCTGAATGCCTTGGAAAAGCAAATCCCACCTCACTAGAGGCATCAGAGTCAACAACAACAACAACAAAGTTACTCGTGTGGCTGACACCGTCCCGTGTGGCTTCTTCTTGGGACTGCTCAGCGCTGGGTCCAGCTGGCTAGTT
Source organism: Bos indicus (assembly GCF_029378745.1). Classification (NCBI taxonomy): domain Eukaryota; kingdom Metazoa; phylum Chordata; class Mammalia; order Artiodactyla; family Bovidae; genus Bos; species Bos indicus. The sequence goes on along the minus strand of NC_091771.1, from coordinate 80,035,883 downwards.
GTCCCCCGAGCATACAGATCTTTTCTTCTTGTGTTTCGCACAATTTGACTTCAAAATGTGAACTCGGGGCAAGGTTATCTTTCTACACCCAGGATAATTTGATTTATCACACTTCACCATGGAGGATACCCTTAAAAACCAATGTTAGCTGCATCCCAACCAGCCCCTTCAGGTAATAAAGTGCCAGGACTGTCCTGAGCACCAGTGCACCCCAGAAATGACAAGGTCCTGAGTACAACCGGATCCTTTTTACTATTTTTGTGATTTTCCTATCTGGATTCCTTTCTCCATGGGACTCCTGCTTTGCTTGGAAGGAGATGTAAGAGAGTCACAGAACTCAATGCCTTTGGATGCGGTCTTTGTTATTGATGAGATGTTCCTTTTCCTTTTGTATTTGTTTATTGTTCTTAAATCTGTTTGGGGGATAAGCGACTTATTGTAATCACAAGCAAAAAATAACAACGGGCGTAAACGCCTTGGGAGAGGCTCTGTTACAAACAGTTGGCTTTGAGATGACCTTTCTGAATAGAAAAAGCAGCAGCGGAGGAGAAGGTTCTCGTTTTAAGATTACCTTTGATGTTGTCCTGGCCCTTCAGCGTGCCCACACAAACACGCCTTCTCGAAACGATCTCTATGCTGGCAGTGCGGCGGGCCAGGGGGAGCCGGCCAGGATGGGAGGTGAGCGGAGAGGCAGCACAGAGGCCCATCGGGGTGAACTGCGTGGTGAGAACTGCAAACGCTTCCTGATGCCCCAGAAAGGGAGCCATTTAAGAATGTACACGAGGGCTTTCAGAGCTTATGATCAAAACAGCTATTTACTGGTATCTCTGAATTCTTAGGGGGCACAGACAAAGCAGTCAACGATGTGAGAGATTTCAGGAAAATACCCTATGATGTGTGTGCACTTTTATGCTAAATATTTTAATAGTCCTAAGAGGTCCCATAGGACTTTTCTGGAGAGTTTTGCTGGTAAGTTATTACTTTCAAGCAGGAGAGTGTTACTCGCTCAGTTGTGTCTGACTCTTTCAGACCCCATGGACTGTAGCCCGCCAGGCTCCTCTGTCCATGGGATTTCCCAGGCAAGAAAACTGGAGTGGGTTGCCATTTCCTTCTCCAGGGTAATCTTCCCGACCTAGGGATGGAACCTGGGTCTCCTGCACTACAGGCAGATTCTTGACTGCCTGAGCCCGAAGCAAGCAGACAGACCACCAATTTGCTGCTTTGGGGGTGGCTGGCCAGGATGCTAAAGGTTCACGGATGAGAGAGAGAAGCAGAATCTTGAGAGAAGCCAGAAGGCTCTGCCCTCCTCAGGTGTGGAGACATGTCTGCTTGATGCGGAGGCTGCTTGCTGGTCGGAGGAGGCTGGAAGCTGAGTGGCTCCAGGCCCATCAGGAGGGAACCTCACCTTGTGTGTGTGGGGAGGTGCTCTCCAAACCACAGGCAAATTATTAAGTTCCTGAAAACACACTTCGAAGTGTAAGTTGGAGCAGAAAACAGGTGCTCCCCGGAGCTCCAGTTCCTCAACCCAGGCTTTATCTAGTAACTGAATCATGGTCAAATAACCCCAGCCCCGGCTTTTAAGCAAATTCATTTGTGGTGTCTGCAGTGAAAAACCATGTCTAACAAGAAAATTTCTCCCTAGAAAGTTCAAAAGAAAGAGAGAAAAATCATACCAGACATAAAAAGGATCACGAAGAAAACTATAAGAGATGGACAATTAAAAGGAACACAGTGGACTGTGTTAAGAATGAACATACAGCTCTCAACAGGGAACCTGAATCAGGAGAGGGAACCGTGGTGAGGTGGGGGGTGCCGGGTGGGGAGGTTGCTAGGGGAGGAGTGGGCCCGTCATGGTTTTGGGGGAGAGATGCTTTTTAACCAGACTTGGTTAACGGCAACATCCTGCCAGTGGGTGTGCCCACTCCTGCCCAGCACACATGCTGCTTGGTGCCCCGGGCAGCAAAGAGCCCTTTGGTGGACACACTGCACTCAGATGGTCACACAATGCACCGTCTTGCTGGTATCGATGTTGGTTTAGCATCTGCATCCCCTCATAGGGCTTAAATGCCCGTGCTTCTTCCCGAGGCCTCCAGACGTACCAGCAGTTCTATGCACCCGCGCACCTGTAGGATCAGGGGTCTGGGGGTCCCCTCACAAGATAAGGCTTCCGGTTTGTTTCCTTATTTTTTTCAGTTGTGACTTCAGAGGCTCCTCTGTCATTCCTCGTAAAGCAGTCTCAGCTCCGGTCTTCCTCCCTGCGTCATTCTTTCCAGAACAAGAATTGTATATACGTACAGCTGATGCTCTGCTCGTGGTTTTCATGTCAACCGTGGGCCTGTGCAGCCATCACGGACTGAAGGATAAACGATGAAGCTTCACCATCAATTATTTTACATCAGTTATCTTAACATCCTGAAGCACTGGCCTTATACCGCACCTCGGCCCTGGCTGAGTAAGGTGGCAAACACATTTCTCCAAATACAAGGATCTCTTCTCATTCACAGTTTTATACCTTCTGCCCCAAAGGTCTCCAACGTTAAGCTGTGTCTTCATTTCCACAGTGTGGCAGTGAGAGCTAAGGCTGAAATGTTCCTCTCCAAGTCTACTTTCCTAACCCTGCGCGGGAGGGAGGGAAACTGTCAATGGTTCAAAAGTGGGAGAAATGCCGAGTTGCAGAAATGATGATGCATCTCTGAAAACAAAGGTGTTTAAAAAAACTAGGGGGGGAAAAAACCCACAAGAAATACAGCATTTAGGTGGAACCAGGACTGTAATTCAAGCTTGTTTTCCTTTCCTAAATTCTTCATGGAATACACAATAGACAAAGCGACGGTTCGAAGCCAGGCGAAACACATTCCCCTCTACTTCAGCATCAGGCCCTGCAAAACCAAGCCAACAGAAACGGTCCACAGAACGGTGCGGAAAACATACAGGATGAGGAGCCTGTCGCTGTCCTCCTGGAAGGACAGGCCTGGCGAAGAAGGCGAAATGGAGAGACAGCAGTCCGAGCGCCCGGTACAGCTGCCGGCAGCGGACAGCCTGTTAGCGTAATACTGAGACAACTCCATCAGCACAGTCTCAAGGTAGCTGTCAATCAGAACGCATCATTTAATCCAACAGCACTCGGAGGACTTTCTCCGACGGCCCAAGTGACAGCGTATCTACAGCTCTATTTATATCAGCGCCGGGGTGTGTTTACAATGCTTGTTGTAATTAGAAAAGATGCAACAGGCAGCAATATTATTGAGATCTCCATTTTGCAGTATTGCCCTGGAAAGTGTGATCTTGCTTCACAGAGTCATGCTAAATGACAAAAGGCTATTTTCTTCAATCTCCCGGCTCAGACAGCACTTCATTTGCAGCTATCTATAATTAGATTAATGGTGTAGTGCAGTACAAAGCAGGCCCACTTCACATCAGATAGCATATGAATTAAGACAAACACTTATTTCAATTCCAGGCAGAGAAAGCAGTGACTGGGGTATTTAGCATACCCTTTATGGTGGAATGAGATGTTAATTGTGTACCATTACCTCTAAACTGCTTGCTTGTTGTATAAATCACTGTGCTAATTGATGCAGAGATAGAAATGTAGCCACAGGCAAGAAAGCAAAGGAATGAGGGCTGAAGATGGTGGATAAAGGATTATCGACTAAAACCATATGGAGATGAGGCTCCTTTGAAACCTTTCCTTTCTGCCCAGGAGGAGGATTTCTTACAAGTACAGAAAAGCTCTTGTATCAGGAAAGAAAATTTAATTTTTTGCGTTTCTTTTTAAAAACACAAATATCTTTTGAAAGTTCCTAGCCACTAGAAATCCAACTAAGTGGCAGGTGGAATTAATCTGAAGTACACGTATGAAAATATGGAAGGTGTAAAGTTTTCAGATAGTCAGAGTTCCCTGTCTGGGTTTCTGGCTCCCAGGTTTACTAAGCAATACCTGGAGGGGATGTTCCTGACATGCCCACAGGGCAGAAATAAAATTTTCCCAAGACCTGAGGCTGTCCTTGTCCTGTGAAGAACGACTCACTGGAAAAGACCCTGATGCTGGGAAAGATTGAAGGCAGGAGGAGAAGGGGACGACAGGATGAGGTGGTTGGATGACATCACCGACTCGATGGACATGAGTTTGAACAAGCTCTGGGAGTTGGTGATGGACAGGGAGGCCTGGGCTGCAATCCATGGGGTCGCAAAGAGTCAGGCATGACTGAGCGACTGAACCGAACTCTAGCAACAGAGGCTGTTCTTACAGACGAAAACACAAAATGAACCTGGGCTGGCTTAGGTGTGTGAGAAGACGTTAATGACGTAGAAGCGTTTACTTGGGACGTGAAGCTAACGGAAGAGAACCATTATCATCTGCCACTGGAAGAATGGTGACTCTCCACCAAAACCCTCAGATGCGACTCCTCTAGTTCATGATTTCACATCGACAGGAAGGAACGAGAAAGGAGATCATTTTTTCCTGTCTTTTTTTTTTTCTTTCTAAAACTAGAGAAAAATAATAAACGCAAGCACAGGGTAATTTAAAATGCTGCTCTTCCTTGTTAAAATGTCCCATTTAGCACCCAACAGCTCTTATCGGGATAAAATGAGTGTCCACAAACACAGACAACAAATGCTACACTCGTGGTTACAGATCCGCAGATAAACGTGCCCCTCGGAAGCTCATAAATCAAGTGTGTGCACCCTGTGTGTGTGTTCACAATTTTTTTTAAGTGGCAAAGCAACACTAAGGTGCAAATTACTGCTGTGCACTTTTTCACAAATTCAGCAGTTTGGTAATTAGCACTGTTACAACAAAACTTTATACAGAGAACAAATAAAGGGGGTCAGTTAGTAGTTCAAATTCTCATCTGTAGAGTAACAGTTAATATATCCACCTAGTGCAAATACACATTTAAGAAATGCTGTATATGGTTTAGTCTTGTGAAACAAGAATACCATATTAATGTGTGAGACAATAAAACGAGGTCCCAAGAAACCAGAATGTCTGGTTCAAGTTATCACCCCTGTAACCTGGGGCGGGGCTAGGGGTAGGACCTAGAGCTCCTTGGTTGGGGCCAACAGAACACCTATACTGCAGCTGCAAATTCAACAGTTTAAGGTTTGGGTCATAATGCTAAATAATACTTTAAAAAACAAACAAAACAGACAAAAACTCATCAAGAAGCATTATGGGCCCTCAAAATGGAAAGAAATGCCAGCAAAAGAAACACTGCGAACTACCCTGAAATATCACCTCCCAAGAGTGCAGCAAGGTGACAGAAATGGAAACGCACTGAAGGAAAGATCTGGAGGCAGGGTGAGGGCTCGCTCCTGATCATTAATCACTTGTTTACACCATTTAAAGCTGAGCAGCATGGCCCCCAGGACAACCCCAACATACCCCCCCCCCCCACACACACACACCTTGTGGGACAACAATGCTGGTGTTAACAGGAGAAAATATAATGGTTTCTGATATTGCATCCTCAGTTCCTTTAATTGAAAAAGGCAGTTAAACACAAAGTAAATCATTCAGTTAGGTGAGTTGTTTAAGGATATGTAATTGATAATGTTGATATGCCGCGGTGACATAACGCATCACTTTCAACACGTCTGGCTACGTTTATGAATCAACCTCTCCTCGAGGTTTCTTTGTTTAGCTGCTAAGTCAGTTCTTGAACTTCAGTGTGCCGCAAGGAGCCTCGACGGCAGTGAGCAACACTGTCATTAAGGGCAGTTTTTGAGGGAAGAATCACAGGAATAGAAAGGGAGGAACATGCCAACAGAAAAACAGAAAGGCACAGAATCTATTTCAGCAACTCATCTTTCAAAATTCTGGCCAAAAAGGGAAAAGTTTCCAGAAAAGAAGAACTTAAGGCCAATACCAAAACCTCTGATGAAAGGGATTAGTTACGTCTGTGTATATCTCCAGCTATTTCTTAAAACACAACATTCTCTGGAGAAGAAAATATGGGGCTGTCTTTCAACGATGCAAAAATTGAACCTAACGTTTTCTTATCACATTTTGTAATCAGAAACACAAGGGTCCTTCCAATTCTAATAGCCTAAGATAAATAACTTTCCTCTTTTTCTTTTTTTACCAATAGTGCTGAGAATTAAATAGAAATGTTTAATTAATTTAATGTTTAAATTAATTAAACATTAAATCCAGCACTTAATAATAGGATTTATTTCCTCGGTCTCCACTGAGGTTACTTTTTTGAAGCACTGGTGTCTTGATACAGATCCGAAAATGATGGGGGTGGGGTGGGGGGAGCTACTGTATAGGGAGCCAGCCACACGTCGGGTCTGCAGGGAAGGTGAGCTTGGAGAGCAAGTCACCAGTGGGTTCCTGGAGGACTCTGTTAACGGGGCAGCCTCCCGGGAGCTGGGTGCCGTGGGACGCCGTGTGCAGGTGTGCCTCGATAAAGGGGCCCAGCCTCTGCCTCGCCCAGGTGCCCACAAGCTGTCTAACATATGCCACAAAGGCAATTTGCTGGAATAAGTGGCACTTTCCCAACCACAAAGGCAAGTCCATTGACAATGCGCTGTACGCAACTCACAAAATAGAACATACGCGTTCTGTTTGATCAGGAGCCTCCGTGATACATTGTGGCTATAATGAGTCATTTCTTTTCTTGCTGCACAAGAAAAATATTATAGATCTTTGAAAGCCTTGTGCTCAATTATGTAACAATATCAGCCAACATCTGTTAACAGTACAGGCGGTTTCCATTCTGTATCCTGAATTGTTTTATGTAATTACGAGTTTATAAGGTACTTGGTAAACTAGTAAGAAGGTACCTTTTGAAAAGCACTATATAATTTGGGGTACAATGAAACGTTCTCTTGAAAATCCATAATTAGGGCAGCATCCGCTTACAGAAAAGTACAGGAAATGTTATAAAAACACAATTATGTAAATAAGCACACAGGTAGGGAAGTGTATCATTTTGCTAGGTCCCCGCCCGTCTTCTCCCCTCCTGTTCTCTGTGAACTTCTCTTTGGTCATCTCAAGTTAAAGTAAAGTGGTCTCCCGGGAGCAGAATAAGCGAACTTTGGGGAGCTGGGCCTTCCCGTGCAAGTTCTTCAGCGCTGAGAGGGAACACCAGAGGCCTGGGACAGTGCCAGTGCCAGGGGCTCTTCAACAATGCTTTGACTTCACAGGGATTTTTTTTTTTTATTAGCTGGATTCTTTTCTTTTTATTTTATATCTGTGTTTTGGCCAGGGAGCGCGGCACGTGGGATCTCAGTTCCCAGACAAGGGATGGACCCCAAGCCACTGGAAGCGCAGAGTCTTAACTGCTGGACCCCCAAGGAAGTCCCTTTACAGGGCTTTTTTAAAATGATAAAATAGTTTTGCTATAATGCATTCACTGAAGAAACTCACAATCTAACACACCAAAATGCTGGCTTATGTGGATTTAGAAACTCAAACATGAAGAGACAAAGCAAACCAATGATGACGGTAATACGGCGAGTAAACCACGGACCAAAGAGATCAGAGCAGGAAACGACGCCGGAGAGCACAGCACGCCTCCCCCGAAGACGCCGCTGAGGCGTAAGCATGGCTGCCGGATGAGAGCAACGACCTTTCCATCTTCCACTTGCTGTCTAAAAGTCGGGCATAAACGTCCCCTGGAAAAGTGTCTGTCTCCCACACCAGGAAAGGAACCACCCCACAGACAACTCCCATCACCTGTGCGGAACTCTTCTCTGCATAATAAACCTTTCTAAACAGCTTTCTACAAGTCATACATTTCCTAGTTACCTGCTCACAACTCACCCCAGCCCAGAAGCCCCCAAACTCCTTTGTCTAATCTCTTCTCCACATTGTATTGCCCTCTGTTAAGATGGTATACAGCCCCAAATTCTCACTGCCTCCTCAAGTCATATTTCTTTGTGAACTCCCATGTAAAAGTAATATAATCTGCTTTTTTTCTCTTGTTAGTCTACAACGCTCTAGGCACTATATAGGAAGACAGAAAAGAAAGCCTTCTTTCCCTCCACAACCCAACGACCACTGGTCTAAATGACTGGGCATGAATCCCATCAGGTGTCACAGCAGTGGCTAAGCCATTTTATAGATCAGAATTTTGACATATCTTAGGAAGGAAGTTTAAGCAGAGCTACTAAATGGACTTCTTGCATGCTACATGGTGTGTATTACACAGAAAACACGTTACTAAAGGTAGATAAGACCTGTCAAGCCACGTGGCCAATCTCAGGAACAGGACATCTGGCTGCCATGCTGGAGATGGTGAAGTGTGAGACAAGGCTTGGAAGCCAAACGACCTCAGTCTCCATCACTTTTGGGCCAAGTGGCCGAACTTCTCAGAACAAATTTCTTCATTTTTAAACATCAGGATTTTAATTAAATGAATAAACGAACAAAGATTTGTACCTAGGAAGTGCCTGACAGCAACTATTCATCAAAGAGTATTTCCTGTCTCTCAAACATCTCAGATTTTTCAAGAGACAGTAGCGGATTTTTTTTATTGCATATGGTAAAACATCTTGGATTCAGTTCAGTTCAGTCCTCAGTCGTGTCCGACTCTTTGCGACCCCATGAATTGCAGCACGCCAGGCCTCCCTGTCCATCACCAACTCCCGGAGTTCACCCGAACTCATGTGCGAGTCGGTGATGCCATCCAACCATCTCATCCTCTGTCATCCCCTTCTCCTCCTGCCCCCAATCCCTCCCAGCATCAGGGTCTTTTCCAATGAGTCAACTCTTCGCATGAGGTGGCCAAAGTATTGGAGTTTCAGCCTCAGCATCAGCCCTTCCAATGAACACCCAGGACTGGTCTCCTTTAGGATGGACTGGTTGGATCTCCTTGCAGTCCAAGGGACTCTCGGGAGTCTTCCTCAGCACCACAGTTTGGATTAGCAATGCCTAATTGTAGAGTTCTAGCTCTGTGGTTCTACATCTTAGATTCCTTATTTATAAACTGTAGCTCGTAACAGTGCCTACTTCAAAAAGTTGTGAGAAACCACCATCGGATCACCGAAGAAATCAGAGAGGAAATTTAAAAAATACCTAGAGTCAAATGGAAACGAAAACACTATGATTCAAAACCTGTGGGATGGAGCAACAGCAGTTCTAACAGGGAAGTTTACAGCAATACAAGCTTACCTAGGGAAACAAGAACAATCTCAAACAACTGAACCTTACACCTAGAGGAGCGAGAGAAAGAAGAGTAAACAAACCCAAGATGGTGGAAGGAGAGAAATCAGAAAGACCAGAGCAGAAGTAAATGGAATACAGACTAAAAACCAAGAAAAAAAGATCAATAAAACTAGAAGCTGGTTCTTTGAAAAGATAGGTAAAATGGATGAACCTTTAGCCAGACTCAAGAAAAAAGGGAGAGGGTCCAAATCACCTCTCCCCGCTCTAGCAGGGAGGTAGGGTAATGTGTTATTTACAACCCGCCTGAGACTCTCTTGGGCTTCCCTGGTGGCTCAGATGGTAAAGCATCTGCCTGCAATGTGGGAGACCTGGGTTTGATCCCTGGGTCGGGAAGATCCCCTGTAGAAGGAAATGGCAACCCACTCCAGTACTCTTGCCTGGAAAATCCCATGGACAGAAGAGCCTGGTGGGCTGCAGTCCATGGGGTCGAGAAGAGTCAGACACGACTGAGTGACTTCCCTTTCACTTTTCACTTTCATGCATTGGAGAAGGAAATGGCAACCCACTCCAGTACTCTTGCCTGGAGAATCCCAGGGACAGAGGAGCCTAGTGGGCTGCTGTCTCTGGGGTCGCACAGAGTTGGACATGTCTGAAGCGACTCAGCAGCAACAGATAGAAGAGAAATTAAGTAAAAGGGGAATCACCCATTTCTTTCTCATGCTCTGCTCAGAGTATTTCTGGTCACCAAATGTGTGGGCATTGCCCACGCCTCTCTCTGAATGTCGGCTGGGAGTCCTACAGTTCAATGCGGTTCTGATGCTGTGGTCCCACAGGTTAAGGGCTTGTTCTCACAGGACTGTCCTCCATGTCAGACGGCAATCCAAGTCCAGGCCTGTCACCTGCAGGATGTCCTCGTCTCTCCAGGTGTGTCCCCCTCAGCACCCCACCTGTTCACCAAGCTGGAAGCTCTCTAAACCCCCCCAGTTGAGAGAGAGAGAGTATGTGGGGGTGTGGGAGTCTGGGGGGGCTTAAAGTTCCCATCCTTCAATCACGCGGCTGGTTCCCTGGGAAGCAGACTCTCAATCTCAGGGGCTTCCTAAGAGTCACCTCACTAAGCTCTGATGTGGTTGAGAGGGACTTGTTACCAGTTCAATCACCTGGCTGGTTCCCTGGGAAGCAGACTCTCAATCTCAGCGGCTTCCTAAGAGTCACCTCACTAAGCTCTGGTGTGCTTGAGAGGGACTTGTTACCAATAACAAAGACACTCCTCTCATCACTCATTTCACTCAGTAAAATTCCAAGGGTTTTAGGAGTTCTGTGCCAGAAATGGAACAAAGACCAAACATACAATTGTTTACTATAAATCACAATATGTCAAGTCAAAATTCAGATGCCAGCATTCTTGGGCTATTCCCTGGGAAGACACTGGAGGCTCCTCTGGGTAGGTCTACAATCAGTGAAAACACAGTGTCTCAGACAGTCAAGAATCTGCCTGCAGTGCAGAAGACCCTGCTTTGGTCCCTGAGTCAGGAAGATTCCCTGGAGAAGGGAATGGCTACCCACACCAGTATTCTTGCCTGGAGAATCCCATGGACCTAGAGGAGCCTGGTGGCTAGAGTCTGTGCGGTCACAAAGAGTCAGACATGACTGCATGACCTGTACTCACTAAGGGTCTGAATCTCTCTCTCTCAAAGAGCACACATCTTACAAACATAGAGCTTATTAATCCCTCACAGAAATTCACTTGGCATTTCTTTTGATAAAATTGTTCGGCCTAATAACTTGGCCTTCCATTCAATTCTCCGGAGGTTTCTCCAGACTGGAAACGTTACCCTACCTATGCTGATCCGACTACCACAATCTTTCCCTAGACTTTGGGTCTTTGTTTTTTCTTTTTGCCATGCTGTACGGCTTCTGGGATTTTTAATTCCCTGACTGGGGATCAAACCAGGGCCCTCAGCAGGGACAGCTTGGAGTTCTAAGCACTGGACTGCCAGGGAATTCCCAGGTCTGTGTTTCTGAATTCCGGCAGGAGAATTCATATTTGAAGAACTTGAGATTTACTAGAAAATGAGAACTGGGGACTGAGTGAAACCTGAAAGCCCTTATAAAATTTAAGATGTATTTTATGGACTTAACAGTTACAGGCCGGCTGCACACGTCCCACAATGTAAGAGGTGTGCAGAACAAGCTAACGATCCACACCCCCAACAACCTCCAATCCCACTCCCCACAAGTCCTGGTAACAGTGTGCTTGAAAATCTTCTCACATACATCTATAAAACTATAAACATACTCATCTATGTTTATAAATGCTTTTCCACTGGGTAAAACACAACGATGTCAGTGTATTTAAAAACAAGGAAATCCATGACGTTTTTGCCATTTGCCATCCTTAACTCACTCTATATAAACTTTTTTGTTTTTACTCTTTCTGGATGTTTTTTCTAATTTCTTTTTTTTAATTGGAGAATAACTGCTTTACAGTACTGTATCAGTTTCTGCATTGCATCAACACGAATCAGCCACAGGTGCACACGCATCCCTCGTCTTGAGCCTCCCTCCCACCGCAGCCCGCCCCTCTAGGCTGTCACCAAGCACCAGGCTGAGCTCCCCGGGGTGCACAGCAAACCCCACTGGCTCTCCGTCTTCCACTTGGTAACACACACTGTGTCCATGCTGCTCTCTCCACTCGTCCCCTCCTCTCCTTCCCCTATTGTGCCCACAAGACTCTTCCCTATGCCCGAATCTCCACTGCTGCCCTGCAAACAGGTTCATCAGTACATGAAAGATGTTTAAGACAGAAAGAACTTTAGGTCACTTCTTCTTCCTTTTACATGCTTACTTCAGCTGAAGCAGGGGGAAAACTCCCAACCCCCTTCCATAATACACAAACTCTGCCCTTGACACCTCCACAGTGTCTCCAAGTACCCCCAACCTGGCCCCGCCAGCCCCTCTTACCCAAGGCTCAGCTCCCCTGTCCCCTAGAATGATAAGCCCAGATGTAAATATGACCTGAAGGCCCCGGGGAAGCTCCCCCTTAGTTTCTTGAACCTTCCCAAGGCTGCAGGGACAAATCACAGACTCGGCCACCTGCTCTACCTCCCTCTCGTTTTCTCAGATTTTTTCCTTTTTCTCTAATTATCCCCAACAGCGTGACTGGTTATCTGTATATGACAGATAACTCTGCCTGGTTACAATGACTTCATGATAATTTCGTGGAAGCCTGTATCCGTCACCCGCATACCAGTGCATATTATCTTAAATGCTAATATTCATACTGATCAACATAAAACTCTCCTAAATTTACAAATTGTCACCCACTCAGCTGATTTAGACTCTGGAGGGCCAGAAATGCCAAAAGTAACCACCAAAAGCTTTAGTCACAGAAGTTGAGATCTCTTCCCTAAGGACGAATTTCTAAGTGGCAGCTGTGTAATCGAATTGAAAAAGGCACACTTAACTTTTACCATTACTGTTAAATGACGCTACACAGTAGCTGTGAAGTAACACTAGAAATATTTCACTTGTGTCTATAACCGGGACACCAGGAGTACTGAATCTCAGCTATTCCTTACTGACCTGCGATTCTTTGCTCTGGGCTGCAAACACTAGAAACAGTGAGTCCTGGGAAGATGGGACGGGATGCTTGCTGTCAAGCAGCTTCCTCCATGGCATCTATCTTAGTTAATCTGCCCTGAATCAGGCTCTAGGCCTCTGTTACACAGGCTTAGAAATCAGATTTCCTCTATTAGCTTAGAATGGATCATTTAGTCATTCTCAACTGGATTGATTCCCTGTCAAGCTCATAAGAAACTGATGCCTAAACTATCTTATGAATTTAGAATCGGAAATACAAAGGGAGCCAGCACACCACCTAACGGTAGTGTGAGTACCTGAGCTACAGTCAGCGGTTGTTTGACTAATATGGAATGGGCGGCAGCTCATCGAAGGCAGTGTTCCCCACTAAGATATCAGGAGCAGTGGTTCTCAAAGAAGAAGCGTCAAAACTCATCTGGAGGACCTGTTAAAACCCAGCATTACACCCCACCTTCAGAGTTTCTGACTCGGGGCTGGGTTGGGGCTTACATTTCTGAAGAGTTCCCAGGGACTACACTTGGAGAAGCATCAACACAAGGCAGGCTTCTCCGCTATGGGAACAGGCTTTCTGATGGGACTGTCTTAGACCCTTAGGGCTACTGTAACAGAATACTACAGACTTCTGGTTCATTAACAACAGACGACTTCTCACTGTTCTGGAGGCTGCGAATCCAAGATCAAGGCACAGGCAGATGTGAGGGTCTGGTGAGACCCACTTCCTGGTATGCAGATGGCCATCTTTCTGCTGTGTCCTCATATGGTAGAAGGGGCAAGAGGTCCCTTTGGGGTCCCATTATAAGGGCTCTGATCCCATTCATGTTCTTTGCTTTTAGCTGTTTAGTCAGTAAATCATGTCTGATTCTTTGTGACCCCATGGACTGTAGCCCGCCAGGCTCCTCTGTCTATGGGATTTCCCAGGCAAGAATACTGGAGTGGGTTGCTATTTCCTTCTCTAGGGGATCTTATTGACCCAGGGATTGAACCCATGTTTCCCGCATTGGCAGGTGGATTCTTTACCGCTAAGCCAGTCGATTCCAAAAGGCTCCACTTCCAAACACCATCACATTGGGAATTAGGTTTCAGTGCATGGACTCTGGCAGGGAGACAAAGCTCTGCTTATAGCAGGGATCTTAGCTCATGTCCCCTGGTGGCTCAGTTGGTAAAGAATCTGCCCGCAGTGCAGGAAACCTGGGTTCATGGGTTGGTAAGATTCCCCTGAAGGAGGGCATCACAACCCACTCCAGTATTCTTGCCCATGGACAGAGGAGCCCGGTGGGCTACAGTCCCTGGGAATGCAAAGAGTTGGACACGACTGAGTGACTAACACTTTAGCTTATGTCCGCTGAGAAGCTTTCCTTTCCCAAGATTCAGCTGAACATAACATGGCTTCTCTGATTCTCGTTCTACTTAGAAAAATCTTCTTCTGAGTAACTCTTTCTTCATACAGATAATTCCTGATAAACCTAGGACATTATGAGTATAGTGCTGGTAAAACTGGGGTTCAGATTCTGACTGAGTGTGGCTTATGCTTATTACCTCACTTTACAGTTTCTTTCCTCATCCACTAAAAGGGAGACCACTGCTCGCCCTTTTTCGGCTGCACCTGGCGGCTTTGCAGGATCTTTGTTTCGCTCATCAGGGACTGAACCTGGGCCTCCTGCAGTGCAAGCAGGGTGTCCTAAGCACTGGATTCCTAGGGAACTCCCAAATATTGCTTGTCTTACAGAATTTTTTTCTGTGGAAATAAAAACCGGTAGGCCTATTTTAAGATCTGAATGAGATAGTATGTGTGAATCGTCTGGCACAATTTCTAGCAAGAAACGCTGTACTTTCCCTCACCACAACCCAGTATCAGTAGACTGGCTTTGCTATGTGGTTGGGGGGTGGACCTGAGATCAGTTCAGTAATAAAAATAAACCTGCTGATACCTGGCCTTGGACTTCCAGGCTCCAGAATCGTGAGGGGATACACTTCTGCTATTTAAGCCATCCGGTCTGTGGTCCTCTGTTGCCACAGTCTGAACTGACTCATAATTCTGCTCACGGAAGGAATGCCTTTAATGTACCTTTTGCATGTGTTCAGTCCTGTCCATTTGATGTTTTGAACTTTTGGAAGTGGTGTGCTGTCTACAGTCACCCTCCTATTAATCTTCTTTGACCTCAATGCTTCTAACCCTAGCTGGACCATATACATTATTATTGTAAGGGTGCGATCAGGAAATGAAGCATCCACAAGCAACCTCCAGAGGCTGGAGAACAGCCCTGGGCTCAAAGTGTTCTCTGGAGAGGGAACACTGTCTGCGTTCTCTGTTGTAGACGAGTATCTGTTTTAGATGGACTGAAACCAGGCGTAACCGCCCAATATCTGAGAAACTGGGGGAGTGTTCATTTGATCTCTTGGTTTATTAAAAAACGATGGGGAAGCTAAAAAGTCCTAGCAAAGTTGGCAAGGTAACTTCCAATGGAATGTATATGTTATGAAACAAACTAACTGAGCACAAAACCCTTGAAAAGAAACTTTAATATTAAAAAAAAATTCTAAAATACCCAAAGGAAAATTCTAGTCTCAACAAATGACAATGACTGTACTGCTAGACTACCGCTGCCTTTGGTCTGGCATCTGCAAGAGAGGACGATACACTGAACCAGTTTGGCTTTTAACTTTCAACCTTTCTACAACCTTACTAGAACATGCAGTCTGGCTACTCCATTTGTTTTCAAACGAATCATCTCAATCTGAAAAAAGGTCCCTAGGAGAAAATGGATTGAACTAAAATTATTTTAGATGTTTTGGACAGAACTCCATTCTTGCCAAATCTCTTAGTTCTACTAATTTCACAGGTGATTTGAGACCTACAGTGTTCTGAAGATGGGTTTCAAGCACTGCCTGTCTTATTTTTAAAAAATGAATCTGTTATTCATCCCCCTTGAATGACAGAGGCATGAGTTCAATGAATATTCCTTTGAAACTCTTCATTAGAGACTCTTAACTTGGGGACAATCAAACACTAACACCTCTAATAAAGTCTCAGGCCATCTGTGAATCAGAAATGTACAAAATACTTTTTTTGTTCCTGGCTTCTTCTGTGTTGTTTTGAAAATCATCTTCTGTGAAGGAAAAAAAAAATTTTTTTAATGTCAAATATAGTTGAAATTTGTTTACATAACCAAGTATGACCAGGGTCACATGAGCTTTGGTCTTGTTTCTGTCCCTCACTGTGATGGATCAGAGCGCTTCTCTGTGGCACAGGGCTCGGCAGTGAAGTGTGGATGTGGGGGCATCCATTCCCCCGGGGGGCACTGGCCACCACACTCTGCCAGGAGCAGGCACAGCATGAAAGGCTGGACCCAACTTTACCAAAATGTCACTAGTCCCAATGTGAAGGTCTGTCTTAAGGCATCCTGCTGGCTTGCCTATCATCCTGCCAAATAAAAGAGGTCACTCAGTACTGGAAAGATGAGGCTGAAGCCATGTGGCCTGGAAACAGTGATATGTGAGCCAGGAAAATAAAAAAGAGGTACAGCAGTTTCTCTGTCAAACACTAGAAGTCGTCAACATCAGAACAAATATTTCACTAATATCTTATATATCCCATTGAACAGCAGATAGAAAAGCCCCTTATTTTGGCCCAACATCCCCATGGGACAACGACTATCTCCCAGGGCAATAAGCTCTGGTGTCTCCAGTATGCCAACACTGATGCTGACAAAGGGAAAGATCTTATTTTCCAAGCCTCTTTTGGGAACAATGGAGGCTACTGATATTTGAGAGCCGGCGATGCAGTTTGAAGACGAACAATGGAAGCAAACCCAGCGTGCTCTGTGCAGACTGCACACCTGGGACTTCTACCTGGGACCAGTGGAGGCGCCCCCATCACCCTGACTCACGGTTTTCCACAGGGTGTGAAGTGACAGCAATCATTCTGCCCACAATGCCGATGGCAGCCTTGCTGGCTGTCATCGCCAAGTTCTTAGAACCAGAGAACTGAGTCAACACCTTGTCAAAAAGTTTCAAATGTTCTATTTATGGGGGCAAAATACAGTACTTTTCTCTACTATGGAGAAGTATGCTAAAATAAACTGAGTTTAAGTTGAGTCTTTAAACTATTTCCATCCCTGAAATATCACTGTGAAACAATTCAACAGGGAGGAGTTAATTTTCAAACATACCTAATGGAACAACAGACTGGTTCCAAATAGGAAAAGGAGTACGTCAAGGCTGTATATTGTCACCCTGTTTATTTAACTTATATGCAGAGTACATCATGAGAAACGCTGGACTGGAAGAAACACAAGCTGGAATCAAGATTGCCGGGAGAACTATCAATAACCTCAGATATGCAGATGACACCACCCTTATGGCAGAAAGTGAAGAGGAACTAAAAAGCCTCTTGAAGAAAGTGAAAGTGGAGAGTGAAAAAGTTGGCTTAAAGCTCAACGTTCAGAAAACGAAGATCATGGCATCCAGTTCCATCACTTCATGGGAAATAGATGGGGAAACAGTGGAAACAGTGTCAGATTTTATTTTGGGGGGCTTCAAAATCACTGCAGATGGTGACTGCAGCCATGAAATTAAAAGACGCTCACTCCTTGGAAGGAAAGTTATGACCAACCTAGATAGCATATTCAAAAGCAGAGACATTACTTTGCCAACAAAGGTCCGTCTAGTCAAGGCTATGGTTTTTCCTGTGGTCATGTATGGATGTGAGAGTTGGACTGTGAAGAAGGCTGAGCGCCGAAGAATTGATGCTTTTGAAGTGTGGTGTTGGAGAAGACTCTTGAGAGTCCCTTGGACTGCGAGGAGATCCAACCAGTCCATTCTGAAGGAGATCAGCCCTGGGATTTCTTTGGAAGGAATGATGCTAAAGCTGAAACTCCAGTACTTTGGCCACCTCATGCGAAGAGTTGACTCAGTGGAAAAGACTCTGATGCTGGGAGGGATTGGGGGCAAGAGGGGAAGGGGATAATAGAGGATGAGATGGCTGGATAGCATCACTGACTCAATGGACGTGAGTCTGAGTGAACTCTGGGAGTTGGTGATGGACAGGGAGGCCTGGCATGCTGTGATTCATGGGGTCACAAAGAGTCGGACACGACTGAGCGACTGATCTGATCTGAAACAATACAGTCGGAAATAGAGTATTATTCAGCTGTGAAAAGGAGATCCAACCAGTCCATCCTAAAGGAAATCAGTCCTGGGTGTTCATTGGAAGGTCTGATGTTGAAGCTGAAACTCCAATATTTTGGCCACCTGATGCAAAGAGCTGACTCATTTGAAAAGACCCTTATGTTGGGAAAGATTGAAGGCAGGAGGAGAACGGGACGACAGAGGATGAGATGGTTGGATGGCATCACAGACTCAATGGACATGAGTTTGGGTAAACTCTGGGAATTGGTGATGGACAGGGAGGCCTGGTGTGCTGCGGTTCATGGAGTCGCAGAGTCGGACATGACTGAGCGACTGAACTGAACTGAATAGGAATGGAGTGCTGATATATCGCATGACAGATGAACTAGAAAGAATA
Source organism: Bos indicus (assembly GCF_029378745.1). Taxonomy (NCBI): domain Eukaryota; kingdom Metazoa; phylum Chordata; class Mammalia; order Artiodactyla; family Bovidae; genus Bos; species Bos indicus. Next base: position 80,017,641 of record NC_091771.1, on the reverse strand, counting down.
CTAGGCTACAGGAAAGAAACTAAACACAAGTCACATATTATATGATTCCCTTTATATAGGGCCTGTAGAATGGGGAAACCCAGAGACAGAAAGTAGCCCAGTGGTTATCAGAATCTGGGCTTCCCTGGTGGTTCAGCTGGTAAAGAATCTGCCTGTGATGCAGGAGACCCAGGTTTGATTCCTGGGTCAGGAAAATCCCCTGGAGAAGGAAATGACAATCCACTCTAGTATTCTAACCTGGGAAATCCCACGGACAGAGGAGCCTGGCAGGCTACAGTCCATGGGGTTGCAAAGAGTGGGACACAACTGAGTGACTAACACTTTTCTTCTTTTTATCAGAGGCTAGGGAGATAGCAAAATGAGGAATGATTGCTTAGAGGGTACAGGGCACTCTTCTAGGTAATGAAAACTGGGAATAGACAGAGATGACATCACTGTTCATGTGCTAAACATCACAGAACAGTACATTTTAAAATGGTTAATTTTATGTTATGTGAATTTTAACTCAATATTTTAAACAGAATATATTTGGCCACATGAATTGTGTACAGCTTTTCTTTCAAGGCTCTCTAGTTATGAGTATGGATGCTGCTGATTGGTGGCTGGCATGTTCTCTTTTTTGTGTCTTCTCTGACAGAGAGTAAAAACCCCCACAAGCTAGAGATCATAGTCTGGAACACAGAAGACACTCAATTCTGTAAAGGAAAAAAGAAAAGACTCTATAATCCTTTTGGTCGAGCTATACATGACTCCATGTGGGCAGGAGGCAAAAAGCACTAACTAGGAAAAGTTTTAGCACCAAAGAAAGAGATTACACTAACCTCAAACCCAACGATTTCCCTTATAGAGAAATTTAAGGGGTCCTGGAAACCTCAAGGAATTCATCTGAAAACATTTCTGCCCAGATATCGCTGAAATTTAGACAGAGGTTCATACTCTTTTTCTTGCCAACAGAATCACTAATGTTCAACTTGCAGAGATGACCTCATTGATCAGGGAAACAGAGGAAGTGTCTTGGCATGAATTTAATTTGAACACTCTTGGCAAGTCAGCTTGTTGACCGGATTCTGGAAAAGTCCTGGCCACTCTGACTGTATCTGCTACCTCATGCCTAGGTAAGGCAGTGTATTTTGCCACTAAAATTAAAAAACTGAATTGACTGAGTGTCAGAGAAGAGGTTACCCACTCCAGTGTTCTTGCCTGGAGAATCCCAGGGACGGGGGAGCCTGGTGGGCTGCCGTCTATGGGGTCGCACAGAGTCAGACACGACTGAAGTGACTTAGCAGCAGCAGCAGCAGAGAAGAGGTTACAATGCATTCCCATTCCACAATTTTAACTACTTATTCAAGCTAAAGAATAGCAGGCTTCTCAATATAAACTTCTAAGCTAACATCAGGTCTTTTGTTTCATTTGCACAATTTTTCATCTTTCTATTTTCATTAATTTTGACATTCAAAAAAGGAAAGAAAATAGGGACAACTCTTCGCAAAGATAATATTTCTCTTCTATGAAAAGAAATGCTGGAGAAGAGATAGGCTACCCACGCCAGTATTCTTGGAATTCCCTTGTGGCTCAGCTGGTAAAGAATCCGCCTGCAATGTGGGAGACCTGGGTTCAGTCCCTGGGTTGGGAAGATCCCCTAGAGAAGGGAATGGCTACCCACTCCAGTATTCTGGCCTGGAGAAGTCCATGGACTGTGTAGTCTATAGGGTCACAAAGAGTCGGACACAACTAAGCGACTTGTACTTTCACCATGAAAAGAAAACCAACTTTCAGTACAATAAATATAAATTGTGTATCCTAATGATACAACTTCTGTGACTACCAAGTACTCTGATTCCTCCCCTGCCCTCAATGTCCCACTTTTCTGATGTTTTTGGATTAGGGGAGGGACAGCTATGAAATTCTGAGGCAAAGAGACCCCACAAATCCTGACAAAGAGCATGGCCTCTGCCTCCAGCTCCCCATGAGACCTTGAGCCCTCAGTTTCCCTCCTGGGAATTCCACGATTTGAGAATTCAAACCGAGGACTCAAGCTTCCGACTGTTGCAGATTTCGGAATATACTATGCAGCTTCATAGCTCCATTACTGTGTTTGTGGTAATACACCCTTCTAGAATATTCTCCCCACTTCCCTTTGCTCGCCTGACCCATAATCCTTCCTTAAGGCTTAGTCAAGGTGTCATAAACTCAGGTGCCTTCCCCGAATTCCACGTACAGGCTCCAAGAGCACCCTGGCCATCTGCCTGTCTTATCTACCATATCACATTGAAGTGACCAGGATAGGGGTCTAGCTCCTTTACCAGATAAATAGAAAAAGGAAAGCAGTAACTTTACATAAGTGGAGAAACCAGACGCCACCTTACCCAAGTCACCAGCGCAATGGCGCCAGGAATGGGGAAAGCAGAAACCCACCCCTCCTCGTGATATAATGCACTGAAAAGGGCGCGGCGTCTCTTCTGTGCTGCCTCTGCCCCAAACGGGCAACTCAGTGTGACGACGGGGAAACGCCGGGCAAATCCAAATTGAGGGACATCTGACAAAATGAACGGTCTGTCTTTAAAAATGTAAAGGTCGTCAAAGACAAAGAAAGACTGAGGAACTCTTCTAGACTAAGGAGACGGAAGGACGTGAAAACTAAATGCAGTGTGGTCTGAATTAGATCCTGGAGCGGGAAATAAAAAATATTTTTCTTCTCTTGCTATAAAAGACATCAGTAGGAAAACTAGAAAAATCTGAAAGGCTTGTAGGTCAGCCAATCATACTTTTTCAATGTTAATTTCCTGCCGTGTGACTGTAAAAGGCAATAGCCATCTTCTCATTAGAAAATACACACTTAAGTATTGTTAGCAACTTACTGAACTGGCTCAGAGAAAAACAATCATACAGACAGGGTGAGAGAACACAATACGGCACTCACAATAAAATGTTAGCATTTGAGAAACTGATGAAATTATATGAACATTCTTTCTACTATTTTTGCAACTCTCCCCTAAGTCTTAGATTATATCAAGGTAAGCTGAAAACATTTTACAGTACAAAAACCTAAAGAAAACTTTCCTTTTAGATGAGAATAAAACACGGGATTAGAAAAGTACATGCTATTAATACATTCAGGGTTGATGAGAAAATCTGCAGTAATTACTTTTAGAGTGAAATCAGTGGTTATACAGAGTGCTAATTGGAAGTTGGCACAATTCCAGGTCACTGACACTATCTCCCAAATTAACCCAACAAACTGGACAGCAGAGCAGTAAAAGATAGTTTCTTTATAATGTAATCATGAATGAGAAGCAAGAACACCACACAAAAAATGCTGCGCTATCCACCTACTTTACAAACAAATATTCTTCTCACAGGCTTTACCAAGTAAAAACCCCATCTCTGCTTTAAAGGCAACCATCCTACAAGTACCCTACAAAATATAAGGGACAATGAGCTGCACCATGATTACAACTCGTATACCTTCTGGATGCTCTCTGCCAGCAGCGGCACCAACTCTACGGGGCTGGTCATTGCAGAGAGTTAGCATTTTCTATCACAAGATGAGCTGTACTAGCTACTGGGCTGTGAAACAGAAGAGTGAGACGTCACGTCTGCCGTCTGCAGGTTCACCCTGACATTTGGGGTAGGTGCACCTGCAGAGCTAAGTCGTCGGACCAGGGAGGGACACACGTGGGAACTGCCAGGAGTCACACGGGAGCACTCTGCAAACACCCCACGAAGGGAAAGGAATCCATTCATTGGCCCAGCCCCAGAAGACAGACTTCAACCCGACACAAGGAAACGATTTCCAGTGGAGCTCCCCCACAACAGAATGGGTGGCCTTGCAAAGCAGGGAGCATTTCACCACTGAATATATTCAAATATACCTGAGATCTCCTCTTCAAATACTCCAAGGATAGAAATTCTTATGTCACGTAGGTTAGATCTAGGAACACTGAAGGTCAGGTTTCTCAGGCTGGCCTCTACCCACCATGTCACAGCACCCTCTCCCAGCGGTATGACAGTCAAGACCGTCTCCAGACATTGCCACATGTCCCCAGGGTAAAACTGTCCCTGGCCGAGGCACCCCTTAGAGCAAACTGCTCTGGGTCTGTGTGTTAAGAAAATGAAATATTCTTAAATATACAGAATTTCAGAGGAAAGCACCTATGGGAGTCAGACAAAGACTAACATAGAGAAGATAAGACTTGTGGTAAGCCTTAGAGTAAAAGAATTCCACTGCAGGGCAGAGGTAGCAGTGAGCTTTCCTGGACAGGGATGCTACGATTCAGGAGTGGAAGAGCCAGGAGAGAAAAGCCTGTCATGGGATCATTAGGAGGCCAGCTGACCAAGCAGAAACGTTCAGCAGCAGTAGGTCAGGCTAGAAGTATCTGTAATGTTGTTGTTTTTCAGTCGCTCAGTTGTGTCCGACTCTGCAGGCTTCCCTGTCCTTCACTATCTCCAGGAGTTTGCTCAAACTTGTGTTCACTGAGTTGATGATGCCATCCAACCATCTCATCCTCTGTCGTCCCCTTCTCCTTCTGCCCTCAAGCTTTCCTAGGATCAGGGTCTTTTCCAATGAGTTGGTTCCTCATATCAGGTGGCCAAAGTAGTGGAGTTTCAGCTTCAGCGTCAGTCCTTTCAATGAATATTCAGTGTTGATTTCCTTTAGGACTGACTGGTTTGATCTCCTTGCAGTCCAAGAGATTCTCAAGAGTCTTTTCCAGCGCTGCAGCTCGAAAGCATCAACGCTGTAATGCACAGAAGGAATTTCGAATCTAGAGTCAAGGTTGCCTAGGTTGGCATCTTGAGCTATCCACCTCTCAGGAAAGTTCGTGTTGAATGCCGTCCTGGAAGAGACAACGTTCTGGGAGAAGGATGGAGTGCTGGACATCCCAGAAGGCCGGGTGGGCCCCCCACCATGGTCAGAAGTTCAAGGGGGCCGTCCTAGGGCCACTTTTGTCATGCCCTCTGCCACGTGGGCCAGCAGACACCCTTCCACTGACTCCACTGTTCTTTGCAGTCTAGAAAAAGGACAGTCAACTAGAGCAGTTACCGCGGAGCAGCAAATGGCTGACTTTTCGTTAAGAAACATATCAGACCACCACCTCTCCAAGCAAATGAACCTCTTTTTCAGTGATTCTTCTCCTGCGTTCTGAAAAGCTTCTGAAACGGGACCTCTGGCTGACCTCTGCTGGGTTCTTCGATGGCTGCTACTTCCGCATCTCTCTGGCATCATCTACGGCTTCCACTTTGTCTCTTGGGGGAGGGGGAGATGGAAAGCCACCGGACTCACCTTTACGTGGACTCATAGTCACTAAAACCATTTTATTAAAAGAAAAATACAGAAAAAGATACCAAAATATTTACATTTGGAGGTGATTTAAAATAAAAAGCATTACAAATGCAAATGAGTTTGTACAAACAGAGAGCTTTCAATCCGGGCCTCCCCGCTGAGCCAACCGATAAACAGCAGCACCTTCTGCCAAGCATCTCACATTAAATGGAGGCACTTTCTCGAGGGCTAAGAAAAAGTTATTAAGAGTGTGAGCTCTGGCCATTATTGCACAATTCAGCTAACCTCTATCCCAAGGGCAACATTTTGCAGCTGTCTGCAGTGAGTCAGTACTTGCCTTTCAGTCTTTTTTTAATTCTTTTTTTATTTTTCTTCTATTTGGGTAAATTATCCTTTACATTTTTGCCTGTGACTGGAGACATGAGAACAAAGTTTGGCTCTGCTTCTTGTTGCTGTGAATAGCTGTCTGCTTTTTAAAGGGCAGAGATGGCAACAGCTGAGTCACATGATGTTAACTCATTCCAATTACAAGTTACAAAATGATGGACAGATATGGCGCGCCCATACAAAACCAGCCTTCATGCCACATCAAAGGTGACGGCAAACATCACTTTTCAAATGGAATTTAGTGGTTATGATGATAATTCAGTCTCATGACGTACATTTCCTTGCCCTAGAATGAGCAATATTTGCTCACCAAGAATACAAAACAGACCCGTCGCAAGCAAGAGTGGCAATTTTTCCAAGTTGTCTGAGATTGTATATCAAAATAGGATCCCCTGACCAGCATTATCAGTGAGAACTTGTTGGAAAGACAGATTTGCGGGCCTCACCCCACCTATAAAGAACCAGGGATTCTCAGGTGGGCCCAGCTGTCCAAGCTCTAACAAGCTCTCCAGCTGATTCTGTTGTACATGAGCCCAGGTTTGTAGTGACTCAGAGGATCTGGCCCCTAACAGCCTGGGCTCTCTCCGTCTCACTTCCGCACCAGTAAAACTGAGATAAGGACAGTAACCCATCTTATAGCAGTGCTCCAAGGAGTAAAGTAGTTAATAACTATAAAATGTTTACAGTGACTGCCTGGGGCTGGCGCTGGAATCAGGAATTAGCTGCAAACGGGCAGAAAGGAACTTCGGGTGATGGAAATCCAAAAAGTAGGCTGTGGTGACGGCTGCACAACTCTATAAATTTACTACAATTCATTAACTTGTAACTCACAGGTGTAAATGTTATTGTCTGTAGAGAGTACTTCAAAAGAAACTTTAAAATGTTTAGAAGAGTGCCTAGTTTAAAGTAATCAGATGATGGTTCTCATCACTGTAGCCATTCAAACAGACTTATCAAATGATACATGTTCCAAAAGGCACTCATCTCCCTTCAAAGTGGGAGGGTCTTATTGCCTTATTGTCTTGAGTGGGACCTGTACTGTTGTTGTCTGGGACTGACTCAAAAAGTAAAGCAGGCCTGTGGCAGTCCTCTTATTATAAAGACTTTTACAGATGGATAAAATGATAGTAATATCACAGAAACAGCTAACTGACATGTAACCAATCCCTTTTATATTATTCCATAGAGACTACTTTCCTTTTGAAGAAAAGTTGGATGTTTGCTCTAATTCATAATTGCGTCTCTATTCCAATAAGCAATGACTTATCGTAAATGTATTGACTACGACATAGAAAGAGAAGTGATGGAACAAAATACAGGAAGAGACAGAGGAGGCCTTGGATAGAACACGAGAAAACCACATTTTAGGGTCAGAACTACATACAAGTGGGTACTGGATGGTATTTATTGACTTGGTTGACAGTTGACAATGCTGACTTTCCCCCGAGCCCTGTGTTGCTAGAAAACAGAAAGAGTTACAGAATCCTCCACCCGTGTCTGATAAATGGCTAAGGCAAGGAGCCACTCTCCCTTCCAGGGAGTCAGGCAAAACTCACATCCACTCTGCCTTGTGGATCCCACCAGACTCTCAATGCCCCCTGAGTACCTGGCCCTACACAGCAAGGGCCCTCCCTTTCCTTTGAGACATTCCTCATTGATAACCTTATCAATAACCTCTCCCTTTTACAACTGCCTACACAAAATTATCTTCTTGATTGTCCAGTGCATTTGGTTTTGACACAAAAAACATAATGAACAAGTTTGGCTGGCCTTTCTACTCATTCTTGGTTAACACTGTTAGTTGGTAAGATGTCTTACAATATTTTAAAATATATACACATATGCACACACATACATATACCTATATTCGATTTTTAATGGGCTTCCCAGATGGTGCTAGTGGTAAAGAGCCCGCCTGCCAATGCAGGAGATACAAGAGACGCAGGTTCAATTCCTGGGTTGGGAAGATCCCCTGGGGGAGGAAATGGCAACCCACTCCAGAATTCTTGCCCAGAGAATCCCATGGACAGAGGAGCCTGGCAAGCGATAGTTCATAGGGTCGCAAAGAGTTGGACATGACTGAAGTGACTTAACACATATACATTTACCTATATTAAATTTTTAATTGCATGTATTAACGCTAGTGGTACAAAACAGAGAGGGTAAAATTAATTTGCACACGTAACTACCTACAATTAATTATCTAGGGCAGAGATGGGCATGCTTTTTCTATAAAGGGCCAGATAGACAGTAAATATTTTAGGCTTTGCATGTCATAACTAAGCTCTTGCCACAATGTGAAAGCAGCCACAAAGAAAACATATATGAATGGCTGTGACTGTGTTCCAATAAAACTTTATTCACAAAAGTAAGTGGTGAGGCTGTCCGTTGCCCCTGATCTGGAGCAGTGCCTCCCAAAGGTATCCCAAGGAACACTACCTTTTAGGGCTTGTTAATAGGTATGTGAAAAAAATTAAATATGGGGATAAGGAAGTCACCTGTGTAAAACAGATTTGGGAAAATCTGGGGAACAGGCCTCTTTACTATGGTACTTCTCGACTTAAAAATACTAATGTACACTGTGAATCTCCAAGAGAGACCCCACGCAAAACTTCAAAATCTCAAGTCAGAGTTATTATTTCTTAAAAATATTCTTAAAAATCTACAGAATTATTAGTAAGGCTATATAATATATATTTTAAGTACTAATTATAGTTTAAATACCTACATATTTGAAACATTTCAATGTGTTATATATAATTCCATTCTGTAATATATAATTCCTACAGAGGATGGGATAGTTGGATGGACATGAGTTTGAGCAGCCTCCCAGAGACAGTGAAGAACAGGGAAGGCTGGCATGCTGCAGTCCATGGGGTTGCAGAGTCAGACACAACTTAGTAACTCAACAACAGCTTATAGCAGTATACTATAGAGAACACAGGTTATTCTAACTGAGACAAGCTCCTCTAAGTCCTGCTACTGTATCACCCATAAGATTACAGTTTGAGGGGGGTTTGGGGATTTTTCTATTTATCTGTTTATTTTTGATGGGAAAGGGATCTCCTCTCTAATCACTGGAGTTTCAGCTATTATTTCTGTTCTCAGTCTTCTCTGCCATCCTGCTTCCTTCAAGTCCTAATTTAAAAGGTCCCAAGGTAGCAATCTCCCGTATTTTCTACAAAACCAGTTTTAGTAACGGCTAATACACACCTAGTGAATAAAAGGACTCAGTGGTCAAAATACGTCTGAGAAATACTACCTTCCGTATTTCCTCTTGGAGAGTCAAAATGGATATCAGTTTAATGACGACTGAGAAGTCCTGAAGTAAAAGAAAAAAGATTATTTAACTGAACCTAGCCCTTCCCAAATTTATCTGAAATAGAATACCTTTTTTTGGAGTGCTACTACTATTTACATTGCTTGGTAAAAACTGTCCTACACACACACAGATCAGCAAAATGAAATTCTGAGAATTCTATAATACGTAAGAGTCGATAAAGTCATGAACTTAATGACACCTCAACCAGCAATTCTCAAGTTTTTTTCCCAATTATTCCCAGTGGGGAAAAAAATCCATGGTGAAATACTTCCAGAAACCTGGAGTGTTACTATATTAAAGAAATGTGGTTTTCTCCTTTTATCTCCTTAGTAATTACACTGCTTTTTAACTAAGTTCACATAGTTATGCCCCCTTAACTTGCCTATTATATGAGTAAATGTAATTATTTGTAGTTTGTGGCCTGTCTTATTTTCATTGTTTCAATATTTTTCATTTCAGCTACTTTTCACTGTACAATTTCTGTACCTTGATATGTTTGTCAAACATACTGCACTTATAAGCAATATATGTTCATTATTAAAAAAAAAACAAAAAAACACTAAATGTTACCAAAAGAGCATGATGAAAAGTCTACCCAAATTACTCTTAATATTCCTGGATTCAATCTTCCAAGTTTGGGTTTTTAAAACAAAATAGTATCCAAAATGACTTTTCTTTCTTTTTTTTGGCATGTGGGATCTTAGTTCCCTGACCTGGAAGACCCCAAACCCGGGCCCTTGGCAGTGAAAGTAAAGAGTCTTAACCACTGGAGCGTGGGGGAAATTCCCAGCACGTGCCATTTTAACTTATTTTCTCATGTCACTCTATAGTTCATATAGCATCTTTCCATGTTAGTAAACACTGACCTGCTCATAATTTTAATGGCTACATATTAGTGTCCTACCACATGGAATATCGTAATCCTGTTAGTCACCCTGCTGATGGACAGTCTGGTAGTCTCCAAAGATTGTGCTAACATAAATATCACAGACAACTATCTTTGGGAACGCATCCCATCAGTCCTCAGGGTGGGCTTCAATCTTGGGACCTTTCCCATCAGAGTCCTCCTAAGCGGTAGTCCACGGCCTTGTGTAGCCCCACTTCCTATCCCTGGTACTGACTGATGGGATTAGAGGGCAGCAAACCTTGGATGACCCAGCAATCCACCAAACATCTAGGTGAGAAAAGATGAGATGGACCAGTCAGAGCCTCCCGCTCTCAGGAATGAGGCAGCTTCCAGGGAAAGCATGGCCTAGAGATGTTGATGAGGCTGTGAGACTGGGGTCCTCCTACCATATGCAGAAACTGTAGCCAGCAGAGGAAGGCAAAGCCAGGGGTGGGTGGCGGCAGACCTGGGCGGGGGCACTGTCACATTAACCGTGGTGCCCAGAGCGAGACCATCCCGGAGCTGCTTGTAACGGGCCTCTGGGCCCAGCTGTGCCATCAGACAGCCCTTGGGCCGAGTCCTGCTTCTGGTACTGGCTGTGTGACCCTGGATGGTGACCCGATGCCTGTGCATCTCAAGTCCTTCATTTCAAAAGTGAACAATAATCAGTACTGAGGCTCACCTCATGGGAAGAAGAAAAGAGAAGGCAATCCAAAACGCCTCGGATCTGTGGTGTGCTCAACATGGGCCAGTGCTCAAGATTATACTATTAGGATGAAGATGATCTAAGCCAGCAGACCCAGAAAACTACCAGCTAATGCATTCCCCGGGGCCTGGGCGACTGGCCTTTTCCAAAGGCCTCTGTCCACATTCCCTGGTGCTAAGTTTAAGAAACGTGAATCTCCTGCAAGCAAAAAAACCTAACTAAAACAACTTCTGAGGCTGAATTCCCGGCACTGGGATTTCCAGATTGAAAAGGAGTCTAATTCTCTTGGAGAAGCTCCTATTACAAATTACGCATGCTGGCCACTGGTGTGAACTGCTCCTCTGAAGGCACTGACCCATGGAACACCTAAACTAGACATGCTTGAACCCAGGATGTGAAGATCTGTAGCGCGGTTATCTGTGTCCAAGTTCAGCATGGGTCTCAGGAGACAACTGGAAACCGACAGAGCACCCCGCCTCCCTCAGTGGCTCTGCTGCTGTTTGGTCACTACGTCGTGTGTGATTCTTTGCAACCCCATGCACTGCAACACGCCAGGCTTCCCTGTCCTCCTCTATCTCCCAGAGTTTGCTCAAACTCATGTCCATTGAGTCAATGATGCCAGGGGGTCTTCTATCACCCCCTCTCCTCCTGCCTTCAATCTTTCCCAGGATCAGGGTCCTTTCCATTGAGCTGACTCTTCGCATCATACTGGAGTTTCAGCTTTAGCATCAGTCCTTCCAATGCACATTTAGGATTGATTTCCTTTAAGACTGACTGGTTTGATCTCTTTGCTGTCCAAGGGACTCTCAAGAGGCTTCTCTAGCACCACAGTTCAAAAACATCAATTCTTCGATGCTCAGCTTTCTTTGTGGTCCAAATTTCACATCCATAACTGACTACTGGAAAAACTATAGCTCTGACTCTGCAGACTTCTGTCAGCAAAGTGATGTCTCTGCTTTTTAATGTTCTGTCTAGGTTTATCACAGCTTTTCTTCCAAGGAGCAAGCGTCTTTTAATTTCATGGCTGTAGTCAGTGAGCTGGTTCTGGGTAAAGACTCAAGGATGCAAAGGATGGAACAGAAAGAGATGACTCCACCAGCCAGTGCTTTAAAGAACAATGAGGTTGATGCAGAAACTGGGCCCAGTCCTTAAACCCTTTCTGCTAGTGTCAGTGCAACGGGATGGGGCAGTTTCTACCTTCCACATGCTCACTCACTCCCTTTCCCCTTCACCCCTCTGCCCCTCTGCTCAGATGGCTAGATCTTAGAGCAGTGCAGTCTCTTTAGTTCTGAACTGATAGAGCGAGTGAGAGGAAGAAATAGGCACCAAAGCACGAGTGGCCAGTGTGAAACGGTCTCAAGCCTTTCTTTCTTTGGATGGCCCTAGGTCCTATCACTGAGTCAATAGTAAGCAATAAAAAAATGAGCCAAACCAAACCATACTCAACAAGAATTCATAGTGGTGATTATACAGAGATAGTCAACAGAATCTCTGGGGTAGCCTCTTCAAAAAGGATTCACCCAGGCTCCATGGAGACCCAATAACCCACTGCATTAAAATCTATAATGAAAAAAGAGAAGAAAAAAAAAAAAACCATAGCTGTTTTCTGAGTTCCAGTAGCTTATTGTTGCAGTCCATCCGGCTATCGGCTAATATCTGGAAGAACCTGATATTACTAGTGGCCCCTCAAGTTCTACACACAAGCCCAATATATCCACAGGAAGAAGAAGAAAAACTCAAAGCATCTCGAGTGATCTTTGTAACCTCAGGCTTTTATCTGAAGGATATTGAACACAGTGTTTAGAAGCGAGGAGTGACCACAATACATCAAAAACTTTGGGTACATTTAATGAGTTTTTCTGGTCCTTCCTTAGCAAACGCAGTTTATTTTTGGAGGACAAGGTCACATGCATATGGCTTATAGTGCCTGAGCACTTTCCGTAGGATGGGTCAAGGTGTCAGGGCTTTGGGAGAGCCCTGATCAGTTCCTGCAGACCGCTGCGTGCTTGCTCTTGACTTAAAATAGGGCCACAGTTCTTACAGTGTCAGCCTTAGGATCATAAACACGAATGACTGTCTGAAACCACAGAGGACCGGATGTGAGCCACTTATAGTAAAACTGAGCCAGAAACAAGAATAGCAGGAAAGCTGCCTGCTCTCTGGTAGTGGAGCCCTTTGAAGTTAACTATTTATTAAACACCATATTACAGTGCTCCAGACAAAAATCTTTGAAGGCAGGTTATCCTCCTCTGCACAGTGGCTCACTGCTAACGAATTGCTTCCTTTTCCCTTTAGGTTTTGTTTTGTTTTTTTGTTTCTTTTCCCATTTGTGAAACTGAAACCTGGACTGTTTTCTTCCCATCTATGAAGCTAGTTGACACCAAGCGCCACTTCTGGCAATGATGCTGATCAATAGAAAGGGTATTAAAAACACACCAACCCATCACCATCACAACACAAGCAGCTGTTATAAATATAAAATAGGTAACTAATAAGGACCTACTGTATAGCACAGGGAACTCTACTCAATACTTTGTAATGGCCTATATGGGAAAAGAATCTAAAAAAAAAGAGTGGATATACATATAACTGATTCACCTTGCATACACCCAAAACTACAACAATGTTGGAAATCAACTCTACTCCAACAAAATTTTTTAATAAGATTAAACATGAGGAAGAAAATCACAGAAGAAAACCAAACAAAAAGAAATTGTTACATAAAGTTCAGCAACCTCTAACATAAAACCACGTTACAGAAATGATGAAATGGAGGGACAAAAAAATGGCAACAATTCAAAATATAGGATCTTTTAAATTTAAAGGCAAAACTTATCTACTACATTTCCTATTTCAAAACTACAGATGAACATGCCTTTTTTTCAGCTGGCATTTTCCCACTTATCAATAAAGCCCCCAAGATATACCAATAACAGTTACATCTTAAAGAAATATTCAAAAGAAGAATAAAAGGGTGATACCGTTTATTTTTCCGAACCAATCATTAACTTAAAAATCTTTGCCTTTAATCAACTATACTCCAACATAAAATAAAATCTTTTTTTAAAAAAGAACGATTGCCTGGAGAAGAACTGGGGCCACCCCTGTGCTAACACGGCCCGGGTGCAACGGTCCAGCCCCAGCCACTCACAGGCAGCGTCTCCAGCTCAGCACGTGCTGAGGAGACAGAACACGGCGTTGCCGGACATGTGACTAGGTCTGTCTCAGTGTGGCTGGGAACGACGGGAAGCTTTGTAAAATCTAGAAATACATCAAAGGGCTAATGCAGATTAAGCCCTGCTCCTTTTTTTCTGAAAGGCTCACTTTTGTTCCTAATATAAAGACTTAGATGATATTTCTTTAGATCATAAAGCAAGTTGTACTTTTAATGATGGATTAAAAATTATAAAAGTAAAAGATGGCCTGTTCTCCCCAATTCTTTTTTTTTCCCCCCTTTTTAAGTGATGAATGTAGGAAAAGACTAGTCTGGGCCAAATTTCTCTCTTGCTGACCTTCAGGGGTGTTGAGTAAGCCAAGCAGGAGGATAGTACAAAGTCACCTTTGGATAATTTAGTTGCTTTTTTGCTAACTCCACTATTAGATACGTTAGATAATAAATGACAAACAGCATCTATGGTACATATAGCTTTAAAAACAGTATGACTTAACTCTAAATTAGTGTAAAGTAAAATACACTTGTTCTTACACTGGTCTTTTAAATAGAAGAGCTTGTTATATCAATAGAATGAAAGTGAGTGAAAGTGTTAGTTGCTTAGTCATGTCCAACTCATTGCAACCCCATGGACTGTAACCCACCAGGCTCCTCTGTCCAGGGGATTCTCCAGGCAAGAACACTGGAGTGGGTTGCCATTTCCTCCTCCAGGGGGTCTTCCAACCCACAGACTGAACTTACATCTCCCAAGTCTCCTGCGTTGCAGGTGGATTCTTTACCGCTGAGCCACCGAGGAAGCCCAGCCGGCATGCATTCTCTCATGTAATTCTCATAATAACCAATAAGGTAGATGCTGTTATTACTCTTATTTTACAGACCAAGAAACTGGTCTTAGAGAGCATTAGTAAGCAAAGTTAGAATAGCCAATCAATAAGTATCTGCCTGACTCAAAATCGTAGGTACCCTATAGAGGTGTATGTGTTCTCAATCACTAACCTGTACAATGCATTTTAAAAAATAGCCTTTATTTTTTAGAACACCTTTTTTTTTAGCTTTAAGCAAAATTATGCAAAAGATATTCCCTGGTAGCTCAGCAGTAAAGAACCCACCTGCATGTGGGAGGCATGGGCTCATTACCTGGGTCAGGACACGACTAAGCACACACGTGCAGTTTCCTGTATACCCCTCCCTGGACACATGTTCAACCTCCCTCATTATCAACTTGTAAATCACTTTCTGTGTACAAACTGAAGGGATACACATAACTGAAGTAATAAGTATCGAATCCAGTCTCAGGGCCAGTGGCACAATGGGTAATGCATCTGACTACCCATCAGAAGATTCCAAGTTCAATTCCTGGCTGGCTCAGTGGGACAAGTGCTCTCTGGGCCTCCATGGTGGCTCAGACGGTAAGGAATCTGCCTGCAATGTGGGAGATCTGGGTTCAATCCCTGGGTCAGGAAGATCCCCTGGAGAAGGGAACGGCTACCCACTCCAGGATCCTGGCTGCAATGTGGGAGATGTGGGTTCGAGACCTGGGTCAGGACATGACTGAGCATGCACATGCAATTCCCGATATACCTCCTCCCTGGGCACATGTATAACCTCCCTCATTATCGACACATAAATTACTTTCTGTGTACAAACAGAAAGGATACACATAAGTGAAGTGATAAGTACAGAATCCAACATGAAATTCAAGCAAGGAAGCAAGATCGTTACACTTGGGGAAAGTAACTTAAGAGAATGAAAAATGGCTCTTAACGTTATGAAGGGAGAAAAGAACGCCAAACACCAGAGTCCAAAGGCTTCATCCCCCCTTATGTGACTTCCCTGCCCCGCCTCCAACAGGGCCCTCTGAGAGGTGCCTTGGTCTCCTCCAGCTTCGCTATGAAAAGCCACGAAAGCCTGACTTTATGGGTGCACCAGTCTTCACTTACTACACTGTGTGTGCCAGTCGGTCGCCACCTACTTGCGATTCTGTTTCTGTCCTATTGAAACTGGTGTGTGTCCCCAGCACCTAGGGCACGGGTTGGCATATAATAACACTCAACAAAATCTTGTTAAGTGAATGAAGGAATGAATGAATTTGGAAATGGATCACAAATTTCCACGGTTATTCCCAGGTGACACAATGGTAAAGAATCCGCCTGCCAATGCAAGAGACACAAGACATGGGTTCGATCCTTGGGTTGGGAAGATTCCCCTCAAGAAGAGAATGGCTACCCGCTCCCTTCCAGTATTCTTGCTTGGGAAATCCCATCGACAGAGGAGCCTGATGGGCTGCAGTCCATGGGGTCACAAAGTGTCAAGACACGACTGAGTGACTCAGTGATGTGATGCAAAATATCAGTGCAACCTAGACAAGGACTTTTTCCTCCAAGCTTCTGATAATTTTGAACTAGTGACTTGGAAAGATACTTAATATGTTTTTCCTTCTACACAATATTAGTGCTAATTAAATACAGTGTCAGTTATTACAGCCCTTACAAACACACGTAGGTGGTCTACAGAACAGGATTAATACCTAAATGACTAAAGAATTAAAACACTGGTATTTGAAGCTTTGACAAATATTTTCACTATCTGCGTTTCTGAAGCAAAACATCAGTTCACAGGCAACCAGAGGGGACGGCCCAGGAATGTGCACAAAACATGATTAGTTGGTTTAAATCTCAAAACAGTACAAGGTGCCTATTAAAAAATTATACGAACCACATTAACTTTCTCTTCGATGCTGATTATTCTTTTTTCTTCTCTTTATGTAACGACCTTCCTGCACAGTATGTGCTGCCATTAAAAAAAAAAAGCCTAGGGAAATAAAAGGAACTGCTTGCTTAATATAAAAACATTGTATTTGAGGAAGAGATAACAATGTAATAGAAAATATACAATAATTAAAATGTATATGCTTTGTTGTTTTGTTAGGGTTAAATTTGTTTTAATAAAACAACTAATACACAGTTTTGGATACTTTTGCATTTACCATAAGTGCTAGGGAGAAGGAGGAATCCTATTTAGATGAGTCCTGTAGACTCACAGACTTAGAGAACGAACTTATGGTTGCCGGGGGGTAAGGGATGGTTAGGGAGTTTGGGATTGACGTGTATACACTGCTATATTTAAAAGGGATAACCAAGAAAGATCTACTGTATAACGCACGGAACTCTAATCAGTGTTATGTGGCAGCCTGGATGGGAGGGAAGTTTGGGGGAGAATCAACGCATGTGTATGTCTGGCTGAGTCCCTTTGCTGTCCACCTGAAACTACCACAACATAGTTGCTCGGATATACGTCAATATAAAATAAAGAATTTAAAAACTCAAAAAGAAAAAAAGGAGTCCTGTCCGCATACCTACTAGGTGGCTAGAACCTAAAAGACATTAGATGTTAACTAGACTTACTGTGGTGATCAAAAACAATGCAAAAATTGAATCATTATGTTGTACATCTGAAACTAGTATACCATTATATGTCAATTACACTTCAAGAAAAAAAAGATAGTGACACATGTTGGCAAGTGAAAATGAAGATGCTCAGTCGTGTCCGACTCTTTACAACCCCATGCCATGGACTGTAGTCCACCACGCTCCACGGTCCATGGGATTTTCCAGGTATGAATACTGGAGTGGGTTGTCATTTCCTTCTCCAGAGGATCTTCCCGACCCAGGGATTGAACCCAGGTCTCCCACACTGTAGGCAGACGCTTTACTGTCTGAGCTACCAGGGAAGCCCGTTGGCAAGAATGTAGAGAAACTATATAATGTTTGATTAAGCGCTGAGGGGAATGTAAAATGGTATAATGGCTTTAGAGAAGACTGGCAGATCCTCAAAACCTTAAGACAGAATTGCTACATAACCCAGAAGTCCCACTTGGAGGTATACACTAAAGAAAAATGAGAACGTGCATTCACACAAAACACACATACAAAGGATTGTTCATAATGGCATCATGAATAATAGCTCAAAAGACAAGCAAGTAGATGGCCATTCTGAAGGAAAAAATGTGGTATGTCCATAGAATGGAATATTATTTGGCAAAGATGAATGAAGGGCTGATGCTATGACATGGGCAAATCTTTGAAAAGGTGCTAAGTGAAAGCAGCCAGTCAGAACAGATCACACGTTGTATGGCTTTGTTTATATGTAATTCCCAGGATGGGTGAATACACGGAGACAGAGAGTAGGTTAGCGGCTGGCAAGGGGTGAAAGAAAAGAAAACAGGCAGTGACTGCTAATGGATTTGGGGTTTCTTTTGGGGGGTGATGAAAATACTCTAAAACTGATTACGGTGAGGGGTGTACAGCTCTGTGAATAGACTAAAACATACTCAATTGTACTCTTGGAACCGTGGGTGAATTGCGTGGAATGGGGATTATATCCTAATAAAACTGGTTTGTTTTCTTAAAACTTCAGAGGCAGCCATTTGAAAATTCTCTGTAAATCAAGCACCTGTATTTTGGCCAGAGGCAAAAGGTAAAAAATGGATCAGGAGAAGAAAACAGTAAAAATGCAAAACATCTGCAAAAACAGCAACAAAAATAGCAATGCTGCAATAAATGTAAGGAAACTGCTTCTAAGGGCAAATATTAGAATTAAGTAGTAAGCAGGATGCTGACTACTGCAGTCAAAAATAACTACTTTTTACATACATAAAAGAAAAACATGAGCCTTTACTTTGGAAATTCCACTTAGAATCAAACGAACTTTGATTTGAAACTGAATAACAAAAGAGGTTTAGTTTCTAACAGTTTTGACCTATTTTAGACAGATATTTATTAAATATTTATTAAAATGCTTTAGCTTGAAATACTATAGGCACCAGAAAGAAAACAAATATGAACAATTCAACTCTATAACTCCTGTTCAATAAAACTCGCTTCTCCATGGCAGGTGGTACACAGAACTCTACCCAGGGGGTTAATCAAAATTCCCTTAGAATAATTGAAAAGCATCTGTATTTCCCCCCCAGAAACCGCAAAAAAGTCACAGCAAGCAGAACATATCATCCTGACTATTAGCACGGAGCCTGTAGCCACACGATGTGCTGTCCCCAGGAACTGAGTGACAGGACACAACCGCGTATCTGATAAGCCAGGGACGTCTGCCCGCGTGAGACGCAAGGACATTTTTTAAAAATCAAAAGACAATGATAATAAGTTGCACATGTGATGTTTTTGCTACCAGTGCAAAGCAAACTACACTTTGTGACAAAAGTCATCCTTCTCAGAACGGGATGGTGCCAGGCAAGACCTTGGAGGTCGCCGACCTCGACCTCTCATCTTACAACAAAGAAAGCTGAGGTTTCGGAAGGTCACACCACCAGGGCAAAGCATTGCTGGGGCTAGAAATGAGATCTTTCAAGGCTCTTTTCACAAAACGTTTTGGTTTTTTTTTTTCCTGTCTTGAGTGTATGTACTACAGAGAGTGCTACCTAAGAAATGGAAGAGTCCTAGGAACTTCTGGGAGCCGTGTTGGTAAAACTCCACACAGGAGTGCCATACTAACGAACTACGGACATACACGACCGCAGAGCTTGGAGACACTCAAAGTTTCAGTCCAAGTAATGTGTACATTAATGTAAGGGAAACAGAACTACACTCTGCAGGGTACAAGTCAGTTATGAGAGTTGGAGGCCTGCAGCCTGACTGACCACAAGAGTCCGCTCTGCAAGAAGGTGACCGTCACACTAAGGCACAGAAAACAGAAGGAACGGAGGTGGATCCAGAAGGGTGTTCTGGCAGAAGGTTAACAGTGATGCGCGGGTTTCGGCAGAGCATAGGTGCGCTCAATCTCTCTTCATTCTCGTTATCACATAACCCAGACCAGCTCTAAAATTATTCTAACTAGCTTCCTAACTATTTTCATGAAAAAAAGTGAAACTGAAAGTCACTCAGTCGTGACTCTCTGTGACCCCATGGACTACACAGTCCATGGAATTCTCCAGGCCAGAATACTGGAGTGGGTAGCCTTTCCCTTCTCCAGGGGATCTTCCCAACCCAGGGATCAAACCCAAGTCTCCCACATTGCAGGTGGATTCGTTACCAACTGAGCTATCAGGGAAGCCCAATTATTTCCGAACCATCATTCAAAGCTCTGGAAGGCAAATTTGAAGATCTGGAAGAAATCTTCGCCCCCTCAAATTAACATACACGCATTCTGGTTTAGACATCCAGTCTTCGTGAGTTTAGTTATTGGACACCAGTTCCCTTGTTTCCAACTGTTTGTAGGTTCTCCGTGTATTAATCACGGTTGGGTTTTTTATTTTCTGTATCTTACAATGATTTTTAAATCTTGGAGGCCTTAAGGACCTGAGAGATCCTGCTCATCCGCCCCCAGCCCCTCCCAGGGCTAGCTTAACTCTTGAAGACAGGGCTGAGCCTGGGGACACACCTTTATATTCCACCAGCCAAACCTTTTACCTAACACAAACCAAAGCATCGTTTCCTGCCCCAAATCACCCTAGGGCCAGGTACCATATAAGGAGGACCACTCCTAGAGCCCACCGACATTATTCAAACTCGCCAGTCCTAACCTGTTTACCCAGCTTCACTTGGCTTTTCCTTCAGAAACCCCCTAAAGGTTGCACCCCCCCCACCCCTTTCCCCCAACTCTGTGCTTTCCCCTCACTCCTTTTTGCCTCCTAACTAACCTGGAACTTCCTAAGCGGCCCTGTGTGGCATGGCGTCCAGACCCCTTCTCTAGGAGGTGTAACTAATGAATTCTTTCAGTAGGCATTAACCTCTCCGAGTTGGCACTAAGTCACCTTGAGAAATTAAAATCCTGCGGGTACATTTCAGAACCCTCTGCCAAGTGCAGACCAGGCCAGCAGACCCACGGAGGGCCAGGCTACAGGCTGCACAGGGTGGGCATGGAGCAGGGGGAGCTGTAAATGAGGGACGGCCCACCACTCTCACCTCCTTATAGGCTCGCCTTCAAATCTCAAGAGCTGCCACTTGGAAGATGGCAGGCTTTGTCTCAAGCCCAGACATACTGTGCACACACGTGGCACACACAGCATGTATTTATGTAAGTGTATTTTCAACAAATTGATAAACTGATACAACAATATCTGATTGATCTTTTACTCTGAGGAGCATTAACAGAGACGATCCAACAAGAAAACACTACTGATGGGTGAGCCTGCAAAAACTTCGTTCTTTTTGAAAAGAAATGTAGATACAATCAAGAATATTTTATATATATATATATGTATGTATATGTGTTTGTGTGTGTGTATATATATATATGTATGTATGTGTGTGTGTGTGTGTGTGTGTGTATAAATCCCTTGGATCATAACTGCAGATACTGATTAAGAGAAAACTTCATTGATAAAAATTGATATTATGGTCAAAATTTGGTGAAGACACAGAAGCATACAAAGAGAGTCATCAATGTTAGGAAAAAACAGTTAATATATGTGACATACATGTGTATGGGGACTAGTTTTTCCTTTAATACAATCAAGATGCCAACATGAAACAAGCTACAATGAACAGGGTGGATTAGCTGCTTACTACTTATCCACGGGCACATAAGAGTAAGTTTGTGGAGCATCAGACAGCTTTAATTAGAAGTCCCATCACTTCAAGGCAAATTATGGGAAACTGTGGAAACAGTCGCTGACTTTATTTTTCTGGGCTCCAAATCACTGCAGATGGTGACTGCAGCCATGAAATTAAAAGATGCTTACTCCTTGGAAGGAAAGTTACGACCAACCCAGTGAACAGTGAATAGTGAAGTCGCTCAGTCGTGTCTGACTCTTTGCAACTCCATGGACTGTAGCCTACCACGCTTCTCTGTCCATGGGATTTTCCAGGCAATAGTCCTGGAGTGGATTGCTATTTCCTTCTCCAGGAGATCTTCCCAACCCAGGGATCGAACCCGGGTCTCTGACATTGTAGACAGACGCTTTACCATCTGAGCCACCAGGGAAGTCCTAGAGAGCGTATTAAAAAGCAGAGACATTACTTTGTCAACAAAGGTCCGTCTAGTCAAGGCTATGGTTTTTCCAGTGGTCATGTATGGATGTGAGAGTTGGACTATAAAGAAAGCTGACCCTGAAGAATTGATGCTTTTGAACTGTGGTGTTGGAGAAGACTTTTGAGGGTCCCTTGAACTGCAAGGAGATCCAACCAGTCCATCCTAAAGGACATTAGTCCTGGGTGTTCATTGGTAGGACTGATGTTGAAGCTAAAACTCCACTACTTTGGCCACCTCATGCAAAGAGCTGACTCATTGGAAAAGACCCTGATGCTGGGAAAGATTGAGGGCAGGAGGAGAAGGGGATGACAGATGATGAGATAGTTGGATGGCATCACCAACTCAATGGACATGGGTCTGGATGAACTCCGGGAGTTGGTGATGGACAGGGAGGCCTGGCATGCTGCGGTTCATGGGGTCGCAAAGAGTCAGACATGACTGAGCGACTGAACTGAACTGAACTGAGACAGCTTTACGGTTGGGGAGATGGTCACAGATGCTTGTATGCCCTTTATAAACATCATCTAGGCATGGACATTTTGGCACTATTGACATTTTAGGGCAGATAATTCTTTTGTAGGGCTGTCTTATTTACTGTAGGATGTTTCAGAAGCCTCTTGGGTTAGATATGTTCTCAATATATTTAAAGAAATTAGTCCACTAGATTTCAGTAGCAGCCCACCACTTGTAACAACCAAAATGTCTCCAGACATTGCCAAAGGTCCCCCAGGGAGCAGCATCACCCAGGTTGAGAACCACCAGTTTAGATGTGCAATATCACAAAATATTGCCAGGCACCTGTGTTTCACAAACTACTGCATTATTCCTAAAACCCTTGAAGGGGACTCAAAGTTTTGTTTAGCAGAGGGTAGAGAAAGAGAGGTTCAATACTCAAAAAACAACAGTGCCTCTTCCACAGCACACTTCACCTGGTGCTCCATGCCCCAACCACCTGCAGTGTCAGTGAGGTCTTCTCACACGCTCATTCAGAGGAAAGGCTTTACATAAAGTGAGCATCAAGCTGCAATTTTAATCTATTTTTAATAGCTACAATAGTTACTTCAATCAATATTACCCTTTCTAAAAAAAGAACCACCCCCTAGCCCCAATATGAAAGGAATTCTCACGAGGAAACTGAGGGGTGTAGACCTCCAGCACTAAGCTAAGTGGGTGGGCTCTAAGATCAAACAAAGAAGAAGAGGAGGGTCAGTCCCCTCAACCCCCGCTTCACAAGCTACTCTCTACCAGGTGGTCAGGAATCATACAGAGGTGCAGAGGGCTGCGGCAGGACCTAAACCCCAACCATGCAACGTGCTGCTGGGAGGAAGCCAAGCTGTGTCGGTGGTCCAGGTCTGAACCTGTGGCTGCCCACACTACGAGCCATGCTGACCAACTACCACCTGTAAATATACAGCAGAGACTTGGCCTCATCTGTGAGGTGGGGGCTCTGCCAATGATCTCAATGGTTGGAGGTATTAAATGAGGTCACGAGTCTAAAGCAACAAGCTCACCGCAGGCACACTTGGGGAGCGCTGTCTCCTGGGCACCCCTGTCTTAAAGGGCCGCTCAGCTGAGCAGCGGAGACGGGTGCTCACCTTAGTGGCGGGTGGTGGCCCGAGCTCTAGGACACAGTGGACTCCAAGGGGGACTGTGAGAACTTACACACGGATTATCTCCCCATCCTTAAATGAGGCAGCGGTTCCATTTCAAACAAGGGCATGTGACAGTTTCACATGTCCCCGGATGCTTGGTAATTACCTGGGTAATTAACACGGACACCTTAGTCGTTACCTGAGCTGTCCCCTACAACCTTGAGAATTTACATCATATGAAAGATGGGAAAGCTACATCTCAGGATACAGACTTGAGCTACTAGTGACAGCTGGACCTTTCTAGATTTCTAGATTTGGTCTGAATTATATCAAGTCTTAGACCCACAGGACAGCGATCATTTTTACTTTTGGCCTAGATCAGGGTTTCTCAACCTTGGCAATGGTGACATTTTGAGATAGGCAATGTTTTTTGTCGTGGAAGACTGCTCTGTGCATTATGGGATGTTTAGCAGCATCCCAGGCCTCCGCCTACTAGATGCCAGAACCCTCCCCCACCCCAAAAAACACTAACATGCTGGTGAGAAAGTTAATTCTTAGGTAGATTGATAAGGAGTCCAGGGCCCTCAAGGAGGAATGGGTCCAGGGCTCTCAAGGAGGAGAAAAGGACAAATTTTTTTTTTTTTTTTTTAATTCCTTGTCTTCAGTTCAGTTCAGTTGCTCTGTTGTGTCCGACTCTTTAAGACCCCATGGACTGCATCACGCCAGGCCTCCTTGTCCATCACCAAGTCCTGGAGCTTACTCAAACTCATGTCCATTGAGTCGGTGATGCCATCCAAACATCTCATCCTCTGTCGTCCCTTACTCCTCCTGCCCTCAATCTTTCCCAGCATCAGGGTCTTTTCAAATGAGTCAGCTCTTTGCATCAGGTGGCCAAAGTATTAGAGTTTCAGCTTCAAGAGCAGTCCTTCCAATGAATATTCAGGGTTGATTGCCTTTAGGATAGACTGATTGGATCTCCTTGCAGTCCAAGCAATTCTCAAGAGTCTTCTCCAACACCAAAGTTCAAAAGCATCAATTCTTCAGCGCTCAGCTTTCTTTATGGTCCAACTCTCACATCCATACATGACTACTGGAAAAACCAGAGCTTTGACTAGACAGACCTTTGTCAGCAAAGTAATGTCTCTGTTTCTTAATATGCTGTCTAAGTTGGTCATAGCTTTTCTTTCACAGAGCAAGCGTCTTTTAATTTCATGGCTGCAGTCACAATCTACAGTGATTTTGGAGCCCAAGAAAATAAAGTATGTCACTGTTTCCATTGTTTACCCATCTATTTGCTATGAAGTGATGGGACCAGATGCCTTTAGTTTTTTGAATGCTGAGGTTTAAGCTAGCTTTTTCACTCTCCTCTTTCCTCTTACATTCCTTGTTTTAGTCACATAAAACATTTTTTCTTTAAGCCCAGAGCTCAATGTTTTTCCTTAAGCTATGTACCAAGGATTACGTAACAACAATGTATCTGGCTCAAGGACATGTTTTTCCTTTTTACCAAGAACCTTCTGACTAATCTTATCTTAAGAGGTATGTTGTGGGAATGGGTCTGGTAAGATCTTTCTATTGTTAGTTCTAATCTTGTTAATTTAAGATGTTTGTTGTAGGAGTGGGTAAAAGTATATAAGGCCTTGATAAGACTAGCAAGTGGGGTACTCTCATCCCCCTTCTGATGACTGTGTCAGAAGCTTCTCTGTCCTTTGTCACTTTAATAAAACTCTGTTACACAAAAGCTCTTAAGTGATCAAGCCTGGTCCCTGGTCCTGAAGCTAAATCTTCTTTGGAGATCAGGAATCCGACATCACTCACCAGAAGCTATCACTGGTGGTTCACATAAATTTCTTGTGAGCATATAACTGAGTAATTGCAAATATTTTAAACTGACACTATTTCAAAGAGTAACTCTAAAGGTGCTATATGGCCTGTCTCTCTTAGAAATTGAATGGAATCAAATAAGCATTCTAAAACCCTAAAGCATCACACAAGTGTAAGGCATTATGTTATTCATTAAAATTAATTTTTATTTTGAGGGTCTTTGGCAGACAGCAGCAGGATTTTGAGACATTCTGAAATAATTAGGGACACCCTAGGACACTGTGAAATCATGATTGAGGTTGCACTAAATTGGCTCCCAATAGCCACATATAATAGAAATGATTTGGACAATAGATAATGTCACTTTTAAATGATTCTATTAGAGATGCTAGAAGCCGCCCCCTTGGAAGTGGGCATTCCCCAGGGGTCCATTCCGGGCCTGTCCCTTCACCATCCCCTCAGGTGATCTTAGCTACTGCAGGCTTCAGATACCACATCTTCATGTCCAAAGGCACCCACTGACATGCTCACCCTTTATCATTTCCCTGATCTTTCCTTTACATCATGCATGTCCCTCTGGCATTTCAGATTTAAAATGGTCAAAAACCCAACTCATTATCTATTCCATCTGAGCCCAGGTTCAGTCCGTGCTTGGGGAACTAAGATTCAACACGCTGTGTGGTACGACTGGAAAAAAAAAAAAAAAAAATCCAGAAAAAACAAAATACACCTTAGGTGATACTGCCACCCTCGCTAGCCAGCCTGCTTTTCCTTAAATACATGGACGACCTCATGCCTCTCTACCTTCACTTATTTTACTCCCTGTGCTTTCTCCACCATCACTGCAGAGCCGTTTCTGAACGTGCTGCCTCAGGGCCTTTGCAGATGCCGTTCCCCTCTATCTGAACACCGTTTCTCTGCTTCAAACTCTATTCACCCCTAGAGTCTAAGAATGAGCTGGACATATTTACCGGGAGCTTTCCATAATTCCCCTATTTCTTTTTTCCAACCCCCAGAATACTTCTTCTTCACACAAGGCTCTGATCATTCTCATCATGCTAGGGTTTCAACACCCTGGGTTGGCAGTGGGTCATGGCTGGCAGAGATGCCTTTTTCCTTTGAATTGCCAGAACTCAGTGTCATCACATAATAGATGCTCAGTCAGTGTGAGATGACTCAGTACCATGACAACCAACACATGCCAGGCTTTATGTATGCTCCCTAAAAAAAATTTAATGACTAACAGGATATGAAAAGGAGGTTCTCATTCAAAGAGCTACACCCTATGGTTTACACTTTATGCTTTTGTATCAGACAGGAAAAAGTAAAGCTAATAGATCCATGGCTTCCCTGGTGGCTCAGTGGTAAAGAATCCGCCTGCCAATGCAGGAGATGCAGATTCGATCCCTGGGTCAGGAAGATCCCCTGGAGAAGGAAATGGCAACCCACTGTAATATTCTCACCTGGAGAATCCCATGGACAGAGGCGCCTGGCAGGCTACAGTCAATGGGGTCACAAAGAATGGGATACACCTTAACAACACAACAACAACAACATCAAACAGATCTCTGTTCTTCTCTGCCAGCAAACCGGCCTCTGCACCCCATCTTGCCACCTACTGCGCACTAATGGTCTGTGTTTCCCCGCAGCCAGTGCACTACTGAAGGGCAGGAGCTAAGTCGTGTTCATTTGTCACACATCCTAGCATGTAGTTAGGAACTGGCAGTCCACGACTTCTTTTACATTTTTTGTTCAAAATGCTTCATGCAATGAGATATTAACAACTGCATATTTGAATTTTATTCAGCATGCCTATTTCACAAGGCTGGAAAGTAAACATATTCTAAAAGTTCCTTCTTAAAGTCAGGTACAGGATATGCAGAACACGTCACCATGGAAACAATGTTAAAGATTAAGACTGTACTTAGAAGCTCATCTTATCAAATCTTATCTTACCCCTATTCTAGCTGAAGTTTTGAATACTGAAGGGAAATGCAGGAAGGGATGCTAAAGCTTTACTTTTTTCTTAGCATTATAAAATGCATGAAAAAAACCCTAAAAAAACCCTGGGAGAGGGGTTCAGGAGGGAAGGGACACATGTATGCCTATGGCTGATTCATACTGATGTATGGCAAAAACCATCACAATACTGCAATTATCCTCCAATTAAAATAAATAAATACATTTAAAAACAAATATCAAAAACCTCAGATATGCAGATGACACCACCCTTATGGCAGAAAGTGAAGAGTAACTAAAAAGCCTCTTGATGAAAGTGAAAGAGGAGAGTGAAAAAGTTGGCTTAAAGCTCAACATTCAGAAAACGAAGATCATGGCATCCGGTCCCATCACTTCATGGGAAATAGATGGGGAAACAGTGTCAGACCTTTATTTTTTTGGGCTCCAAAATCACTGCAGATGGTGACTGCAGCCATGAAATTAAAAGACGCTTACTTCTTGGAAGGAAAGTTATGACCAACCTAGATAGCATATTCAAAAGCAGAGACATTACTTTGCCAACAAAGGTTCGTCTAGTCAAGGCTATGGTTTTTCCTGTGGTCATGTATGGATGTGAGGGTTGGACTGTGAAGAAGGCTGAGCACCGAAGAATTGATGCTTTTGAAGTGTGGTGTTGGAGAAGACTCTTGAGAGTCCCTTGGACTGCAAGGAGATCCAACCAGTCCATTCTGAAGGAGATCAGCCCTGGGATTTCTTTGGAGGGAATGATGCTAAAGCTGAAACTCCAGTACTTTGGCCACCTGATGCGAAGAGCTGACTCACTGGAAAAGACTCTGATGCTGGGAGGGACTGGGGGCAGGAGGAGAAGGGGACGACAGAGGGTGAGATGGCTGGATGGAATCACTGACTCGATGGACATGAGTTTGAGTGAACTCTGGGAGTTTGTGATGGGACAGGGAGGCCTGGCGTGCTGCGATTCATGGGGTCACAAAGAGTCAGACACGACTGAGCGATCGAACTGAACTGAACTGAAAAACAAACAAACAAACAAAACCAGAGAGACTTCATCAACCCTTGACAAAATGTCAAGCCTGTGGCCACAGCTGCTTTCTACAGCTGGACGGGAAAAGCGTCAGGAATAACGAGAGCTTGATCCCGTGGGGATGGAGCCCTGTGAGTACTGGGAAGAAGTGCCCGTCTGATGTAGGCTCTGCGGTTCTATGCCAGACACCTCCCAGATCCCTCTCCTCCCCATCCAAGGAAACTGGGACCAGGGCACCTTGGGTTAACGGGTCAAGTCCCAGGGGTAATTGACTCAGATGTCCCTGTTTACACAGGAAAGTAAGCCTCTGGGTGGCTGCAAACGCTGGGACACGGGATCAGCATGCAAGAAATCCCAATAAGCCACCTTGTCACTTCTGAAACCTCCCTGATACGAAGCAAGAGATGGAAAAGAGAAGGGAGAAAAAGGCAAGTGAAGACTAGAGATAGTCAGATACGTAGACAGAGGGATTTATACGGTACAGAAGACCAAAGAAGTTCTCTGGATGTTTATTTTTGGAAGACAGTCATAACGAAAAACGTGACATAGGTTACTTCCCAAAAAAGTACTGGTAAAGGAGATGTGTGCTGAGTTGCTCAGATGTGTCCAACTCTTTGGGACCCCATGGACTGTAGCCTGCCAGGTTCCTCTGTCCATGGGATTCTCCAGGTGAGAATACTGGAGTGGGTATAGCCATGTCCTTCTCCAGGGGATCTTCCCAACCCAGGTATCAAACCCAGATTTCCCGCATTGCAAGCAGATTCTTCACCGTCTGAGCTACCAGGGAAGCCCACTGGTAAAGGAAAACAATAATAAACCTAGTTCTTTTCATTTGCCAGTTATTTGGATTTTCAACAAATGGGAGTTTACTCTATTCAAGTTCAATATCCATAAGGTAGTTTTCAGAAAGAGTGAAACTTTTTGATGATGTTCATATTTATATCTATAAATACAAATGATGCAGAATTGGGACTTGTGCTATCAGATGACAAGATACAGCCCAAGCTTCAGCTCTTGCTAATTAAACGAATCAATTAAGAGACTCCAGTTGCCACTGTGTAGCTGCTGTTCTATAGTAGCAATAACAACCCCGCGGGGAGGTCTTTTACTACATTAAAATGCTGTCCTCCACAACTCCATCTGATATTATTAGAAACAGTTATTTGTGTCTTGCTGTCATATTAGTAGCAAAGGCAAATTATGGAAATATGCAGACCAGAATGGTCCCAGTATGAGACCAGGTTGGGTTTTCAGCCTCCAAGGGAACAACTGCTGAAATTCCAAAGTTCCCCAAAGTTCTTTAATGGAACTGATAAATCTATCAGCACAGCATCCATTTAGAAACTAGGTAAGGGTCACATATTTACATACTTTCCTGCTAAGCTGATACAATTCAACTAGATGAATTATCATATTAAGTTTACCCTCCTGAGTTAAACTGATGGAGTTCAAAATTGTTTTCGATGGTTGTCATTAATCGCTGTTACTTCGTAAATGCTAACTTTGAAATCTAATTGTGCTAGCGTACCAAGGGTCATATTAATACCATTCTTAATGGTAAATCTTTGTAAAACATGT
The DNA here is from genome assembly GCF_029378745.1 of Bos indicus. NCBI lineage: Eukaryota > Metazoa > Chordata > Mammalia > Artiodactyla > Bovidae > Bos > Bos indicus. Next base: position 79,987,906 of record NC_091771.1, on the reverse strand, counting down.
TTATTCTACTGATATTATTACTCAAGCTTTCAAGGCTAATAAGAAATAAAGTATATTTATTATCAATAAAAACTTAATTTAAAATGTACAATTTGAGATTTAAATTAGCTTTAAGAAGTTCAGCGTGATTTGGTTTCATTAAGATCCCTGGCTAAGCTTCAAAGACATATAATTTGATAGTTCCTCGAGAGTCCTTGGGTGAATGCCAGCAGCACAGCTATGAAGAAGCTGCTCAGCGCAATGTAGGTTATTTTCTCTTTCGGGCAATATGCATTGTTTTCACACACACAAAAAAACCTCAGTCTTACACAGATACGTTTGTCTTAGAATTGTGATGTTTTAAACATAATGGTACTTTAAAAAAATTAAATACAAGCAATGATTACAGTACAAAATTTGGAATCAAATGGTAACTTCTGTATTCTTCAAGTAGTAACAAAATATACGTCCTTATTGTGAATCACAGTTCAAGTAAGGAATTTGGGTTATGTAAAACACTGAACCTCTTCGGCTTCTTTGTGAGTTTATACTATCTGACATGCACAAACTCACAGCTTCACTAAAAATGTGTCCGCAAAACAAACAAGCAAAACCCAGACAATCTACAAATTGAAGTAGGCACAGATCACCTGGAAAAGTTCTGGGGAGGAGAGCTTTGACAGCTAAATGCACATTATGGACTGAATGCTCATGTCCCCTCCACCCGGTTCATACACTGGCGTCCCCATCCTCACGGTGCCGGTATTTGGCAGTGGCGCCTTCGGGAGGTAATCAGGTTTAGATGAGGCGTGAGAGCTGGGCCTGGCAGAGGAGAGGCAAGGGAGGAGGCCCTGATGCTAGCGCCTGACATGTTTGAAGACGAGCAACTAGGCTGGCTGAGCTGATGTGTATTTTAAAAGGATCACTTTAACCGCTATATTAATGATAAGCAGGGAGCAGGGGTGGAGGTGGGAAGACTGGCTGCTCCAACAATTTGGACAAGAGGTGATGAAGACTTTGGACAGGATGGGGGCAGTGAGAGTGGCGGGAGAGGGAATTCAAGGAAAAGATAAACTTTTAGCTTAAGTTGCCATTTTCTGAGACAGGAAAAATTGTAGGAGGAAGTTTATGTTGGTTTGGGTTTTCTTTTGCAGGTTGTGGCTGTCAAGAAGTATTTTTTTCAACGTTTGAACCCTGAGAAATCTATTAGAATGCAAGGAGCAATAACAAATAGCAGACACAGCACAAAAACCCTTTCTAGCATGACAACAAGAGGTCCAGAAGACCCTACCCACAATGTAAGTCTAGGTAGCTGATAAAAAAAGAATGGCATGGATCTTTATGCAATGACGTAGGAAGATGTTCACAATTTACTGTTGCGTGAAAAGATGTGTAAATCCGTTTCTGGAAGAATACGTCTATTGTTAAAAACTTCAAAACCTCTAAGGGATAAAATGAACACTTTGACGATGGTTAATTTTGTGTGTCAACTTGGCTAGCCAACAGTATTCAGATATTTGGTCAAACAGTATTCTAGATGTTTCTATAAAGGGTTTTTTGTTCTTTTTTTTTTTTGGCCAAGGCATGCAGGATCTTAGTTACCCGACCAGGGATCAAACCTGCACCCCCAGCATTAGGAGCACAGAGTCTTAACCAATGGACCTCCAGAAAAGTGCCATGGTTTTGTTTTGTTTTGTTTTTTTCTTTTTTAGATGAGGTTAACATTTAAATCAGTAGACTCTGAGTAAAGCAGATTACCCTCTAATAACATGGGTGGGCCTCTTTCAATCAGTTGAAGAAAAAGGATTAACCTCCCAAGCAGGAAGGAATACTACAGGCACACTGATCTTGAACTTGAAATGTTAACTACTCTGCAGGTTTGGGAATTGCCTCCACAATCACAGGAATCAACTGCTTAAAGTCAATCAACCAACCAATCTCTCTCTCTCTCTGTACATATGAAAACATAATACACATACTCTGTTGGTTCTGTTTCTCTGGAGAACCCTAATCCAATTTCTTATGAATTTAAATAAAATTTAAATTTTTTAGTTGAAAAAATAAGCACATGCCAAAGTCTCTGACTGTGTGGATTACAATAAACTGGAAAATTCTGAAAGAGATGGGAATATCCAAACCACCTGATCTGCCTCTTGAGAAACCTATATGCAGGTCAGGAAGCAAGAGTTAGAACTGGACATGGAACAACAGACTGGTTCCAAATAGGAAAAGGAGTACGTCAAGGATGTATATTGTCACCCTGCTTATTTAACTTAAATGCAGAGTACATCATGAGAAATGCTGGGCTGGAAGAAGCACAAGCTGGAATCAAGATTGCCGGGAGAAATATCAGTAACCTGATATGCAGATGACACCACCATTATGGAAGAAAGTGAAGAGGAACTCAAAAGCCTCTTGATGAAAGTGAAAGAGGAGAGTGAAAAAGTTGGCTTAAAGCTCAACACTCAGAAAACTAAGATCATGGCATCTGGTCTCATCACTTCATGGGAAATAGATGGGGAAACAGTGGAAACAGTATCAGACTTTATTTTTCTGGGCTCCAAAATCACTGCAGATGGTGACTGCAGCCATGAAATTAAAAGATGCTTACTCCTTGGAAGGAAAGTTATGACCAACCTAGACAGCATATTCAAAAGCAGAGACATTACTTTGCCAACAAAGATCATCTAGTCAAGGCTGTGGTTTTTCCAGTAGTCATGTATGGATGTGAGAGTTGGACTGTGAAGAAAGCTGAGTGCCGAAGAATTGATGCTTTGGAACTGTGGTGTTGGAGAAGACTCTTCAGAGTCCCTTGGACAGCAAGGAGATCCAACCAGTCCATTCTAAAGGAGATCAGCCCTAGGTGTTCACTGGAAAGACTGATGCTGAGGCTGAAATTCCAATACTTTGGCCACCTCATGCGAAGAGTTGACTCACTGGAAAAGACTCTGATGCTGGGAGGGATTGGGGGCAGGAGGAGAAGGGGATGACAGAGGATGAGATGGCTGGATGGCATCACCAACTCGATGGACGTGAGTTTGGGTAAACTCCAGGAGTTGGTGATAGACAGGGAGGCGTGTCATGCTGCGATTCATGGGGTCACAAAGATTCGGACATGACTGAGCAACTGAACTGAACTATAAACTATTAATCAGAAAAGCAAGAATAACTACAAGTCTTAGGTGCAACACTTAAAAAGTACATATTGGACAGGTGTCTTCACATGTACTTTAATCTGTAAACTATACCACACCTCTATACATATATAAAGTACAAAGCATGAAGTAAATGTACATTGTTATTGATATCCTCTGTAACTCAGTGGCAAAGTCACTTTTCTTTTGATCTAAGCCACAAACTTGTCCGCTGATATCCTCAAGTTACAGAGCCAACAGAAATACCCAATATAAATATACAACCTAAACAAGGTACCCAAAAGATATGAACCATTTTACAGATTATAAATGATACCTAACAGATGAATACACAGAGAAATATGCAAATACAATAGCAACAAGTGGAGAAATGATATTAAAACAATAAAGTATCTTTTTCACCAAATTATTTTGCAAAATTATACTACTACTAATATGGTACCTATAAACTCATAAGTAAAAATAAGTGTGAAATAAGTTTCTTTTTACTATGTAGAGCTATATAATTTTGAAATTATTATTCAATTTCATTAGAAATGTGGACCTAATAGAAGAAGCTAGATGGAAAACTAAGCAAAAAAAATAAAACAAACCAAACATAAAATATCAATCACCTGTTTGTTTGTTTGTTTGTTTTTTGCTTATGCCACCTGGCTTACTGTGGGATCTTACTTCCCTGCCCAAGGATTCAACCTGGGCCCTCGGCAGTGAGAGCACAGAGTCCTAACCACTAGGCCACCAGGGAACCCTCCAAGGTCACTATTCATAAGCATCTTTTTAAAATTTGTTTTTATTTTTATCAAAAATAGGGAAAGAGTATCCAGCGAAAAAAGTACTTCAAAGATTCAACAAACTGCAAATAATTTTTAAAATTATTTTGTCTCTAATAAGAAATAGCTAAACTTACTCCATCACGAGAATTTTCCCCACATGTTAAAGAATCCATTTCTTATACAAAGACATCTCACTTAACAGCAAAACAAAACCACGGTGAAGCCAAGTTCAAACACAAGGGCTAAAACCAGCTGATCACTTTTCCAGTTGATCTCTCTGTAAATTAAAGAACATATAAAGTAGTCATCCTTTCCTACTTACCACTGTGCCGAGAAACTGAATGCTCATGTTGCCCCCTGCTTCTCGAGAAAGACACTGGGGAAAAAAGAGACATAAAATGAATTCTCAGCCACACAAAAACATGTACCTGAATGTTCATAGCAGCATTACTCCTAATAGCCAAACAACCCACATGTCCATTGACTGATAAACAAAATATGGTATCTTCATGCAATAGAATATTATTTGGCCATAAAAAGGAATGAAGGGCAGATACATGTATGAAGTAAGACGCCAAGCACCTCTTCCTATGCTTGTTGCCCACTTGTGCTTCTTCACTGGAGCAACATCTATTCAAGGCCTTTGTCTAACTTTTAATCAGGTTATTTAATTTCCTGTTGTTAAGCTGCAAAAGTTCTTTATATATTCTGGGTATTAACCCTTTATCAGATGTATAACTTCAAATATTTCTCCCATTCCACAGGATGCCTCTTCACTCCGTTGTGTCCTTTGATACACAATTTTCTTTAAATGTGATATAGTCCAATGTATCTATGCTTTTCTGCTTACAATTTTGGAGTTATATCCAAGAAATCACTGTCAATTCCAAAGTCATGAAGCTTTTGCCTACATTTTCTTATGGAAGTTTTATAGTTTTAGGCATTATGCTTAGGTCTTTAATCCACTTTGCGTCAATTTTTGTTATCTAGTGTAATGTAAGGGTCCAACTTCAATCTTTCGTATATGGCAGATCCATATACAAAATCCATTAGATTTTACAGAAAGCCTATTGAATACGATCATCAAATTTACGTTTTCAACTCCCATTTATCCTGAGTTCAAGACTCATGTAGTCATCTGTTAGTTGGATATCAATACTTGGATATCTAATGCACATATTAAACCTAGCAAGTCCATACAGAATTCTTGATCTGCCTCCCCAAGCCTGCTTCTCCCCTAGCCTTCCCATCTCAGTAAATACTATCATCATTCACTCATGGCTCATCTTCAATTCTTTAACTTCCTTCATACCTAGTATCTAATCCACCTACCAATCTTTCCTATCTTCCCTCCAAAATATATGTCAAATTGGTTCACTTCAAGTGGCCGCCACCACTACCACCTTAGTCTACGCAAGGGCTGACCATTTTTTTCTCCAAAGGGCCAGATTTTGCTAGATTCTTCTCTTGATATCTGCCTTAGCATAACATTATTTTGCAATTTAATCACTTCCAATTGAAGGGTAAGTGAAATATCCTCAACAGTAGTTATGGAGATTATAAAATACGGAAATATTCTTTGCTTTTGCACTGAGATTTGAAAAATCCTGTTGGAACGCTAGTCCACTTCTTGTTTTGACAGCCCACGGACTCTAAAAAGCAACTTGACACTAGCTGTGACTCAAACGTCATTTGTCAAAATGACTTGACCACAGTGTGCATTTTGCATGTAAATGCTGTTTTGTCTTACAATTTCAGTGTGAATTCATTAAGAAATATTATCAAGTCCACAGCACAAGCTAATTTTCAAAGCTGTAAGACGTTCCATAATAGTGGCTGAGGACAGTTCTTTCTGTTCAGAAAAAATTCAATCTTGGTCCTGCATCAAAAAAAAAAAAAAAAAAAATCCCAACAAACTCCTAAGCCACTGAACTGCTGTCAACAGGGAAAAACCAGGGCACTGAGTTGCTACATATGATAAAACTCCACAGACAGATAAAAATGAGTAAAGGCGGCTGTGTTTGGTAAAACTGTATTTACGAACCTAAAATTTGAATCTCATATACTTTTCATGTGTCATGAAACACTCTTTTTTTTCAACCATTTAAAGTGTAATACTTCCAAACTTTAAAAAATCACTCAACTAGTGAACTGTACAAAAACTGGTAGTGGGCTGGATTTGACTGACTCTTTGTCTAAACCATCATCAGCACCTCACGTAGATGACCGCCATGAACACACAAATGATTTCCTTGTCTCTACTACTTGTTCCCATGAGTCCACCTGCCTCACAGCAGCTCCTTTAAAGCACATCTTGCTGCTGCTGCTGCTGCTAAGTCGTGTCCGACTCTGTGCGACCCCATAGACAGCAGCCCACAAGGCTCCCCTGTCCCTGGGATTCTCCAGGCAAGAACACTGGAGTGGGTTGCCATTTCCTTCTCCAGTGCATGAAAGTGAAAAGTGAAGGTGAAGTCACTCAGTCGTGTCTGACTCTTTGTGACCCCATGGACTGCAGCCTACCAGGCTCCTCCGTTCATGGGATTTTCCAGGCAAGAGTACTGGAGTGGGTTGCCATTGCCTTCTCCTAAAGCACGTCTTACCATTGTTCTATTCAAACTCTTCAAAAGTTTTGCAGTAGGAATTTAATAAAACCCAATTTTCTGGGTCTACAAAGATCCTATACGACCTGGTCCCTGTCTATATTTAGCACTCTCCTAACTACACTTGTAGAGTATATCATGAGAAACGCTGGGCTGGATAAAGCACAATCTGGAATCAAGATTGCCAGGAGAAATATCAATAACCTCAGATATGCAGATGACATCACCCTTATGGCAGAAAATGAAGAAGAACTAAAGAGACTCTTGATGAATGTGAAAGAGGAGAGTGAAAAAGTTGGCTTAAAGCTCAACAATCAGGAAACTAAGATCATGGCATCTGGTCCCATCACTTCATGGCAAACAGATGGAGAAACAATGGAAACAGTGACATGCTTTATGTTCTTGGGCTCCAAAATCACTGCAGGTGGTGAATGCAGCCATGAAATGAAAAGACGCTTACTTCTTGGAAGGAAAGTTATGACCAACCTAGATAGCATATTCAAAAGCAGAGACATTACTTTGCCAACAAAGGTCTGTCTAGTCAAGGCTATGGTTTTTCCAGTAGTCATGTATGGATGTGAGAGTTGGATCATAAAGAAAGCTGAGCACTGAAGAATTGACACTTTGGAACTGTGGTGTTGGAGAAGACTCTTGAGAGTCCCTTGGACAGCAAGGAGATCCAACCAGTCCATCCTAAAGGAGATCAGTCCTGAATATTCAATGGAAGGACTGATGCTCAAGCTGAAACTCAAACACTTTGGCCACCTGATGCGAAGAACTGACTCATTTGAAAAGACCTTGATCTGGGAAAGATTGAAGGCGGGAGGAGAAGGGAATGACAGAGGATGAGATGGTTGGATGGCATCACCAACTCAATGGACATGAGTTTGAGTAAACTCTGGGAGTTGGTGATGGACAGGGAGGCCTGGTGTGCTGCAGTCCACGGGGTTGCAAAGAGTTTGACATGACTCGGTGACTAAACAACTACACTTGGGATACTGACCTTTCTTCTGGCCTCCATACAAACCAGTCTTGTTCCTCCTCAGGGCCTTGACACTCGCCATTCTTTCCACTTGGGACTTTCCTCCCCTAGATTTTTGTAAGGCTTCCTCCTACTCCCCACAGGTTTCATCTCAATGGTAGCTATTCAGAGAAGACTTCCTAACAAAAGTTTCTCTCCCTACCTAAAGCCATCTCCTTACTCATCTTCAATGATTATCATGTTACAGTCTTCATAACCTTCTTAGCACTCAAGTTACCTTCTTTATGTGTTTACATGTTTGGCATCTACATCCCCCTGATACAATGTGAGTCTTGGTCACCGCTGTATCTCCTGAGTCTAGTACACTGCCTGAGTTGTATTGGCATTACTTTCTATGTAGGAGACATTTACAAAATACAACGGTTCCTTTCCCTTACCCTACAAGGGCTGGGCTGATTCCCAGGCAAACAGAAGTAATTCTGCAATATGTAAAATGGAAACAGGTTTAGAATTTATATTTTTACAAACAATTAAATTGTAACAATGATATGTAAACCATACATATAAGCACCAATAAGTTACCCTATTGCATTCAACTGAAAGCAAGTTAAAATTACATATCTACGGAGTCTCAGATTGTTCTCACCACAGCTACTCTGTGTACTTGAAAGCATCCACACCTGACATATCTCAGCAATAAAGACGGATGTAACAGAAAACAGGGAAATAAAATTTCACTCAAAATTGGAATTTACTTGGCTACAGGAAACAGGAATGCACACTTTTCTCACAGTCTAGAATTGAGACCACTTGGTTTACGAATCCACAGAGAACAAAGCACTCCATGCCTACGACGAGTCTGAGGCACGCCCAAACAAACACAAACTGGCCACTTGCTAGGCTCAGAGCAAAAATAAAATAAAACTTAAAACTTTTTTCCTGAAACATATCCTATCCTAAAATATTTTCTCCAAATATTTCACCCACTTTTCTATTTTAAGTGGCACTTCATAGCTAGACGAAAATGGCCTTCTTTTCTTATTCTAATAGTCTGCTTCAACATTTATAAAATATACTCCCTTTTCCCTTCTTTAAGGAAAAGAATATTTAAGAAGACTTTGTTAATGCAACAATTTCAACATTTGTTAGAATCAAATTCATGCACAATTAGCAAGATTGCTCACTCAAAAAAAGCAAAAACATTCACAAAGTTTTAAAATGCTCCAAAGATATCTCTCAGATAATAAAATCAGAGGCAGTTTCACCTTTAAAAGTAATCTTGCTGAACAGTAAGAGAAGAAACAATCATAGTTGTCTCTTTCCCCTCACTGATTCCCAACTTGATAATATGTTTTAAAGGCCATTACTATGGGATTGCTCTTATCGGTCTTCAGTGCAGCTGCCTGCATTATTTTCCATAATCAGTGTTTATACTGTTCAAAATCCTCTTCTTGTGGCAGCTACTAAAACATAATTTTCTACTTAACAGATAGTAGAGAAGAAAGAAGTGTGTGTGTGTGGGGAGGGGGGAGGGGATTGAGAAAGACACTTTCCCATTACATTAAATTTTTAAAAGCAACTCCAAATCATAAAACACATGCCACTAGAGACAAGAAAATGGCTAAGCTTCTAGGCTACACTACAAAAGCAGGCAGACCTGCACTGAAATTAATATTTTGAATTATGGCTGTAAATACATCCCAGCTGTTAAATAGTGATTAAATTTTTTGAAGCACAGTGAAAGGAGTTATTTCTGTGCTACTACTGGTGGGCTTGTTTCTATGATGTGTAACTGTAATTGATGTTTTCAGGAATGTGAAAAGGATATGGTTAATAATTACTCTTTCATTTCCTACTTCATTAGGAAAAAATACCATCCTCTACTTCTTCAAGTTATTTATTTATATATCCTATACATTCTAAATAGATGGTTTCATATTACATTTGATGACTCCAGAGTAACCACATGCATTTAGTTAAAAAATAACAGCTAATTACTTCTCAGGGAATGGGGGGGGCATCTAAAAAATGTGGGGTACACTTATTTGGGGCCTAAAAACATAAGACGATTACTTTCAAATTCACTTTTTTCTTGTACTGGTGAAGTATAAGCAAAATGTAAGCTACTACTTCATTTAATTTTCTTGTCAAAATATTCCTAACATATTTATTTTAGCACCTGTACTCATACATTTATTAGGATTAAAACTAAAGTTTGTTCTCAGAAGTTGTGGGAGTTATTTTAATCTAAAAACCAGAAAAAAGAAAATAACATTTTTCACTTGTTTTCTGAAATGGTGAGAAAATCCATTTCGTTTAGAAACAGAAACTCAAGGTTAAATCTTAAAAATCTATTCAAATTCTCTCTGGATAAGCATTTGGCAAATATATCACAGACATACATTCAACAAACACGATAACCTCTCTTCTATTATATTCCTGTGCTTGTATACGATTCTATATTACAAAGGCCCACTGAGCATTTTAAGTTATCATGTTATATCATCTATTTAACACTGCAATCAATTCACAAGTAATCCATTTAATCTGGTATTCTGTAGTAAATAACATGAGATGCATGTGACACTATTCCAAATTTGTCTGCTTTAACATAGAAAATTTGTTCCACTTAGTTGAATATCAATGACCTATTCAATGCAGAATGCAATAGGACTGCAATCAGCTTTGTACTGTTATTTATAATAAATTTATCTTCTCTTGAAAATATTTAAGCAAGAATATGAGAAATAAAAAGAAAACAGCCTTCAAAGGTACACCATGAATAGCTGCACATCACACAAATGCGGAAATTGTTAAGACCTTAGCAGGATCTCAAGATATTTTCAAAAGTATTTAGCTACTCTTCAGGCCTGTAGACAACCTGCTGTGAGCAGGTGGGGAGAAGAAATCATGCCACACAAAGAAGCAGGCCAATAGCAGTTAGTGGGCTCCGCTTGCAAATGTTCAAACAACGTGACTACGCAAAATGAAAATCTACTATGGAAAACGCTAGCGAGAAACAATACATCAAATCCCAGCAGACAAATTACATTGTAAGAAACCGAAAACTGAATTGTTTAGGGTAAAATTAAAGCGCTTCTTAAAAAAAAAAAAATTACTTCACAGGAACAGACTACAGTCATATGAATAATAAAAGAAGTTCTATTTATCCGGCACGTTCCAGAGTAGGAAGGTGCTTGGATGTGTGAAGAAAAGCAGTGAGCTTAACATGTATAGAATGGCAAAATTTTCTGTTTAGTTTCAACACTTCAGTTATACGTTCCAGACGGGAAATCACTTCACTTTTTAAAAATTGTTCTAATTTCTGTTAAGCTTCTAAATAAAAATTTTAAAAGGTTGTCACCTAGATGAGAAATTTATCTTCTCTTTAAAAATGAATTTAGTTCATCTATTTCTAATTTTTAATGATAAAAACCAAAATTGTGGTTGAAATGAAAAGAGGAGCACTTTCTGAAAATGTGGGTTTTTTTTTTTCCCCTTGCATTAACACCATCTGACTTACAAAAGATTTTATTTGTGAGCTGTCTAACTAGCCACATATGGCTACTGAGAATTTGAAATGTGATTAAGGCAACTGAGAAAATAAATTTATAATTTAATTTTAAATACAGAAGTAGTATATATATTTTCTTTTAAACACAACTTCATTGTTTCAGTGTTTTCCACTTTAATCATTCAACCTACATTACTTTTTGTCATATATATGTCAGGGGTACATTTCACTTCCGATATCATATTAGTAATTTTTAAATACTGTTTCAGGTAGAATGTTAACACTTTGGAAATACTGGATTAAATAAATGGATTTAAAAAAAGAACTTCAGTTGTTCTTGTTTTCTTAATGTGGCTACTATGAAAACCCAAGAACTGCAAATATGGCCCATATTAGATTCCTATTGGACAAACTGTTTCATTTCATAACTTTTAAAATTGGTAATTTGGAAATGAGAATATATCTTTCCACAAAAGAATGAGAAAAGATTGTTAGTTTCTCAGGTTATATCATTAAGACATATTTAATATGTACTATTACTGATGGATTCCACATATACAGTGAAAATAGCAGGAATGCTCCAGTGTATCAGATCAGATCAGATCAGTCGCTCAGTCGTGTCCGACTCTTTGCGACCCCATGAATCGCAACATGACACGCCTCCCTGTCCATCACCAACTTCCGGAGTTCACTCAGACTCACGTCCATCGAGTCAGTGATGCCATCCAGCCATCTCATCCTCTGTCGTCCCATTCTCCTCTTGCTCCCAATCCCTCCCAGCATCAGAGTCTTTTCCAATAAGTCAACTCTTCGCATGAGGTGGCCACACTACTGGAGTTTCAGCTTTAGCATCATTCCTTCCAAAGAAATCCCAGGGCTGATCTCCTTTAGAATGGACTGGTTGGATCTCCTTGCAGTCCAAGGGACTCTCAAGAGTCTTCTCCAACACCACACTTCAAAAGCATCAGTTCTTCAGCACTCAGCTGTCTTCACAGTCCAACTCTCACATCCATACATGACCACAGGAAAAACCATAGCCTTGACTAGACGAACCTTTGTTGGCAAAGTAATGTCTCTGCTTTTGAATGTGCTATCTAGGTTGGTCATAACTTTCCTTCCAAGGAGTAAGAGTCTTCTAATTTCATGGCTGCACTCACCATCTGCAGTGATTTTAGAGCCCAGAAAAATAAAGTCTGACACTGTTTCCCCTGTTTCCCCATCTATTTCCCATGAAGTGATGGGACCGCATGCCATGATCTTCGTTTTCTGAATGTTGAGCTTTAAGCCAACTTTTTCACTCTCTACTTTCACCTTCATCAAGAGGCTTTTTAGTTCCTCTTCACTTTCTGCCATAAGGATGGTGTCATCTGCATATCTGAGGTTATTGATATTTCTCCCGGCAATCTTGATTCCAGCCTGCGTTACTTCCAGTCCAGCGTTTCTCATCATGTACTCTGCATATAAGTTAAATAAACAGGGTGACAATATACAGCCTTGACGTACTCCTTTTCTTATTTGGAACCAGTCTGTTGTTCCATGTCCAGTTCTAACTGTTGCTTCCTGACCTGCATACAGGTTTCTCAAGAGGCAGGTCAGGTGGTCTGGTATTCCCATCTCTTTCAGAATTTCCCACAGTTTATTGTGATCCACACAGTCAAAGGCTTTGGCATAGTCAATAAAGCAGAAATAGATGTTTTTCTATCACCTCCACTAGCTTTGTTCATAGTGATGCTTTCTAAGGCCCACATGACTTCACATTCCAGGATGTCTGGCTCTAGGTCAGTGATCACACCGTCGTGATTATCTGGGTCGTGAACATCTTTTTTGTACAGTTATTCTGTGTATTCTTGTCATCTCTTCTTAATATCTTCTGCTTCTGTTAGGTCCATACCATTTCTGTCCTTTATCGAGCTCATCTTTGCATGAAATGTGCCTTTGGTATCTCTGATTTTCTTGAAGAGATCTCTAGTCTTTCCCATTCTGTTGTTTTCCTCTATTTCTTTGCATTGATCGCTGAAGGCTGCTTTCTTATCTCTTCTTGCTATTGTTTGGAACTCTGCATTCAGATGTTTCTATCTTTCCTTTTCTCCTTTGCTTTTCGCTTCTCTTCTTTTCACAGCTATTTGTAAGGCCTCCCCAGACAGCCATTTTGCTTTTTTGCATTTCTTTTCCAACAGTAAAAAGAAAATAATCATGAAATACTATCATTTTATTTTCATTGAACAATAATATTTGAAGGAAAATGTTTAATTATTAGATGAAGAAATGGATTTTAAAAGTATTAAAATTCTAAAGAGGGCCTTTAAGTATCTTCAGGAGTTTTTAAGGTTTATATCCCCAGTTCTTTATTACCTTATTTCAAACATATGATCTCTTCCCCCATCAGATAAATGTATCATTAGCTCTAGACTTAAAGTTATTAATAATGGTGGAAATTTGTGTCCAAGAGTATGATTCTCTCGAATCTTATTTAAAATACATAATAAAAAAAGAAAGTACCATGTAGACATGTGGACATACTGGAATAAGAGGTGGTACATGCCATGAATAATTAGTGATGCCAGGGGAGAGAGTGCAAGCAAGGTGTGTGCACACCTGGCAAAGGAAGCAATGAGCAACAGCCTGGGTGGACCCTACTCGATAACCATCAATGGGTGGTACTGATCGTGTGCGCCAGCTCAGGGGCTCCCACGGCCAATGAGGGCAAACAGGGACTAGACTGGACGGAGACGTGCTCTGTAAGCAAGATGCTCTCGTGGGCAAGTTCCTGGGAATACAGTGATTCTGTATCTGCACAGACCAACCCGCCATGCTATCCAACAGATAACGGATTTCGCAAATGTTGGAAGATCAGGAATTAAAGAGAATCGATAAAACGGCTAAGAAGACAAGACTATCTTATGCACATAACTTAATTTGACGAAGGCTTAGAAGAAATCTCAATCTTAAAATGAAGGTACAGATACGGCAGAGTTATTTCTGAGATTGCAAAAATGAACGATGACAAGCCATTCATCCACCCACTCAACCATTCGTCCAGTTACTGAGCTTTAACATGGGCCAGGAACTCAACAAGGAGGTGGAAATTCAAGGTCAAATCAAAACTGAAACAGGTAATTCAGACCAATTAAAACAATTTAGTCATTTATAAAATTCATTATCCAAATAATGGTACATGCCAAAATACTATTTATTTTTAAGGAAATGAATGGATAATATTAAATTCATGAGGCTTACCAATGGAAACAAGGAAAGTGAACGGACAAATGTAACCTGATTGGAGAAGGGAACCAACTACTAAAGCAAAAGTAAGGCTTCCTCCCCAAGTATTAATATTTTATCAGCTAATCAAATAAAGATGTTCAGTGCTCTTTCCATGTAGATACAGGGTGGTGGTGGTGAAAGCCGCTCAGTCGTGTCCGACTCTTTGGGACCCTGTGGACTACACAGTCCATGGAATGCTCCCGGCCAGAATATTGGAGTGGGGAGTCTTTCCCTTCTCCAGAGGATCTTCCCAACCAGGGATCGAACCGGGGTCTCCTGCATTGCAGGCAGATTCTTCACTAGCAGAGCCACAAAGGAAGCCCAAAAATACTGGAGAGGGTAGCCTATCTGTTCTTCAGGAGATCTTCCCAACCCAGGAATCGAAGCAGGGTCTCCTGCACTGCAGGCGGATTCTTTACCACTGAGCTATCAGGGAAGCCCGGATTATCAGGCAAGACTGTGTAGACACAGGGATTCAGCAATAAAACTAGAGAGGTGTTAAATACCCACATATCCTTAAGCAAGATGGTAGACCACGCTACCTAGCAGGACATTCTAGGCAAGAAACTAAGAAACGGCAAAACCAGCAATTACCCATTCCTACTTCAAGACAATAGGAAAGAGGTTAAAAAATAATTAGAGGACATGAATTCTTAAGCTAAGAATTCAAGGTTGAAAACTTCAAGGAATTCATGAGACTCTCTTGATCTTCTGTGACTCGTGGATTTTGAGGGACACCTTGGGCTTCCCTGGTGGCTCAGACGGTAAAGTGTCTGCCTGCAATGCTCAAGATCCCGGTTTGATTCCTGGGTCGGGAAGATCCCCTGGAGAAGGAAATGGCACCCCATTCCAGTACTCTTGCCTGGAAAATCCCATGGACAGAGGAGCCTGATAGGCTACAGTCCATGGGGTCGCAAAGAGTCAGACACGACTGACCGACTTCACTTTCACTTTCACTAGGGAGGATAAGCAAGACTCCTGGTAACAGGGAAAGAAGACAAGACTGTGGTGAGGCACCCATGTGGCCCAGACGTGGATCACAGAGAAGAGACCCACGCTGGGTAACTTTAAGAAACTCTGCCTACCAGGAGGGACAGGAATCAGGAAAAGACAGAGCAGGGCATTAAGGGCATTGTGCAAGTGAGGAATTCCTCCCAAACCCACAAAATGTCCTAGAAGACCCAGACAGCTTTGGGCACTTGTCATGCCCGGGAAGAATGAATACCATGTGCCTTGGTCAACCTAGTTCCTCCAACAAGTTACTACTCACCCTTCCCCCATCCTGCAACTGCAGGTAGGAAGTGGAGGAAGCTATAAACCAAGAAAGAAGCAAGCAACACTCTTGTATTCCCTGAAAACACTTCTCAGTCTGAGAAATTTTACCAGCTTTAATCGAGAGGTGTTTTAGTTTTTTTTTTAATCAGTTTTGACATTACAATGAACTAGACTTTCAGACACATTCTCTGCCAGATAGGCTATGACTTTGCTTATGACCTGATAGCAACTTTGTGGACTGTGAGAAGTGTATGTGAGCTTATGCATGGGAGGAAAAAATAAACTGAGATGACAAGTTTGAAAGAATGGTTGTAAGACAGTTACTTCTACTGGCAGCAAAAGAGTTCCATTTATGCAACTAGTTGGTTACACAGTAAAATAAATAAAGAAATGGTAAGTATTGAGAAGTACCCTGAATGCTTTTTTAATGACGATCCAGAAAATCCTGTCCTACAATGAGATGCTGCTTCACATCCATTAGGAGAGCTATTACAACAACAGCAACGATCAGAAAATACAGTGTTGGTGAAAATGTGCAGAAATTAGTCCTTGAGTAGTGCTGGTAGGAGTGTAAAATAGTGTAGCTGCTGTTGAAAACAGGATGGAGCTTCTTCAAAAGATTACCCTAGAATTACCCTGTGATGCAGCAATTCCAATTGTGGGCATATACCCCTGAGAACTAAAAGCAGGGACTAGAAGGGGTATCTGCACACCCATTTTCACGGCAATATTGTCCACAACAGCCAAAAGGCAGAAACAGCCCAAAAGTCCATCAACAGATGAACGGATAAACAAAATGTGAGACGTATATATGTACTTTATGATTGATAATTAATTTTGACATGTGTCACGACACGGGTAAACCTTAAAGACATGCTCATCGAAATAAGCCAGGTTCAAACACACACACACTTTGTGAGCGCACTTCCCTGAGGAGCCTAGGGTAGTCAAATTCATAGTGACAGACAGCAGACCTGTGGCTGCCAAGCACCGTGAGGAGGGGGAACGGGGTGGGGGGGGGGGGGCGGGTACTGTTTCAGGGAACAGAGTTTCAGTTTGTGAGGACAGAAAGTTCAAGAGATGGACAGTGGGTGATGGTGGCACACCAGTGTGAATGTACTTAATGTCACTGACCTGCACACCTGAAACTGGGTAAAATAGTAAATTTCATGTTTAATAATTTAGGTCTATTTTAGCACAATTTTTAAAATCCTGTTGAGGTTACAAAGTAGTATGGAAGGAAGAAAAATCTTGATAAAAGTGCAGCAGATCTGATCTCAGGCTGGCATAGAACTCTGGTAGATGACTGGTGGGGGCTTCTCTGGAGGCTCAGTGGTAAGGAATCCACCCACTGGTACAGGAGAAGCAGGTTTGATCCCTGGGTGGGGAAGATCCCATGGAGAAAGAAATGGCAACCCACTCCAGTATTCTTGCCTGACGAATCCCATGGACAGAGGAGCCTGGCGGGGCTACAGTCCATGGGACCATGAAGTCAGACACAACTTAGTGACTAAACCACCACCACCAGATGATGGGTGGCTTGGCATGTAAGAAAGCACGGAATGCAGGGTTCACTTTCAAAACCTTGTTTTTAAGAGGATAACCATCTAACAATGACAGGCAAGGCCAATACAAACAAATTTTAAAAATAATAAGAAAAATGGTCAAAGCAGAAGACCAGTGCTCATGGGAGACAGGATTTTGTGGTTGCTACGGTACCCCAATGTATGCATGTGTGCGTGAAAGTCAATCAGTCGTGTCCGACTCTGTGATCCCATGGCCTATACACAGTCTATGGAATTCTCTATGCAAGAATACTGGAGTGGGCAGCCTTTCCCTTCTCCAGGGGATCTTCCCAACCCAGGTTTCCCACACTGCAGGTGGATTCTTTACCAGCTGAGCCACAAGGGAAGCCCAAGAATACTGGAGTGAGTATCCTATACCTTCTCCAGCAGATTTTCCCAACCCAAGAATTGAACCGGGGTCTCCTGTATTGCAGGCAGATTCTTTACCAACTGAGCTATCCGGAAATCCCTACTGTATGCATAGAGAATTCAACAAACTGTGTCAAATTCTCATCATCAGCTTCTCCCAAAGACAGCCCTCTGTTTTCTGTAAACTGCCAGCACCCTACTTTAGAACCCATTACCTCATGAGTGAAGTAATACGAATATTATATCTTCTAAATGAACTTTTCCACTCCCCATTTCAATCCCGTAACCCCTCTTTTATTGTGAAGACACAAGCTCCCACAACAGCATTCTGATGGACATTACTTTCCTCTGCAAAAAGTGTCAATGACATCTCCGTTGGTGATTGAAAAGCATAGACTCTTTAACCTTCTGTTCACAACTTGGCTTCTCCAACCTTATTTTCATGTGTAGCTCACGTTACTTCCTTACTTGAATCTTCCCCATCCACCTCCCATTTCATGAACATGCAAAAGTATCTCAAATGTCATCTGAGACCCTTAGCCTGCAAAAGACACACACAAAATCACACACTTTCAGTGGCTAGGGATTCCCCAGAGATAAACGACAAATGAGAGTGACAGCTCACAAAAGCAAATACAGTTCCAGTGCTTCATATTATGGAAAAAGTCACTTTTCTATTGACATAATTGAGAAACATTTCACAGAAACAGAAAGCCTTTTAAAGATTTGGGGGTTGGAAAGCTAAGAAGGTGGCAGACTATTAATAGAGGGAGAGAAAAACACGACTAAAAGCAGTGACGGTTTTTGTGTTTTAAATAAAAATATTTTAAAAACTAAACATATTTCAAAACCTAAAACTGGATCTTAACTCACACCATACACAATCATCAATTCCAGAAGGATTAAGGGTTTAAATGTGGAAAAGCACGACATAAAAGATAGAAGAAAATGTAGGCAAGTATCTGCAGGAGCTTGAGAGTATTGAGAGGATTGTTTAAATAAATACAAATTACACAAACCATAAAGGAGAAGACTGAAAATTCTCACGTTAAATCTCAGATTCAGAACTTTACTTGTAGAACTTAAAAAGGTAAAAAAACACGAGCTACAGACTGGGAGAAGTTGCTTGTAACACAAATAACTGACGGGGGCTCAGGACACACAAATGCGGAAGAACTTCTGTGAACCAGTAAGAAAAAGACCGTCACGTGAAAAAATGGGCGAGGTGTCCCTGGCGGTCCAGGGATTAAGAATCTGCCGGCCAACGCAGGGGGCACAGGTTCAATCCCTGCTCTAGGAAGACCCCCCATGTCGTGGAGCCCGTGGGCCACAACTCCTGAGCCTGAGCTCCAGAGCCTGGGAGCTGCGACCACTGAAGACCGTGAGCCCAGAGCCTGTGCCTCGACGGCAAGAGAAGGCCCCGACTGAGCAGCCCACACACCGCAACTCAGAGGAGCCACCGCTCGCCACAACTAGAGAAAGCCCACAAGCAGAAAGAAAGATGCAGCACAGCCAGGAAATAAAAAATAAATAACTTTTTATTTTAAAAAAAGGGCAAAAGCCATGAACAGGTATTGTGCAGAAGAGAAAACAGGACTGTCAATAAAAATATTTTTTAAATGCTGTTACTAATCAGGGAATATGAAAGTGAAGTTGTTCAGTCGTGTCCGACTCTTTGCTATCCCATGGACTGTAGCCTACCAGGCTCCTCCATCCTTGGGATATTCCAGTCAAGAATACTGGAGTGGGTTGCCATTGCCTTTTCCAGGTGATCTGCCTGACCCAGGGATTAAACCCAGGTCTCCCGCACTGCAGGCAGATGCTTTACATCTGAGCCACCAGAGCCTCATCAGGGAATACAGTACACGTTAAAACCACAGAGGTACTATGTAAATCCCTCAGTCAGGAAAAACTTAAGTCACCTGGATATCAAGGGGTCAAACGACATGAAGAACAATTGTTAAGGGCACAGATTCCTATGTTTGAATTCTGGCTCTTCCATTTACTAGCAGGATGCCCTGGGCCAGCAACTGAGCCTCTACAAGCCTCAGTTTCTCCAACTGCAACATGAGAAATGACAACACCACATACTTCACTGAACTGCTGTGAGGATTAAATAAACTAAAGAAGTGTTTAGAAGAGTCAGTGCCTGGCATGGAAAGGAAACAAAAGTGTTAGCTCATTATTCATAGTGCTAATATCATCATCTCTATCACTACTGCTGCTGCTGCTGCTAAGTCGCTTCAGTCGTGTCTGACTCTGTGCGATCCCAGAGACGGCAGCCCACCAGGCTCCGCCGTCCCTGGGATTCTCCAGGCAAGAACACTGGAGTGGGTTGCCATTTCCTTCTCCAATGCATGAAAGTGAAACGTGAAAGTCAATTCGCTCAGTCGTGTCCTACTCTTTGAGACCCCATGGACTGCAGCCCACAAGCTCCTCCACCCATGGGATTTGCCAGGCAAGAGTACTGGTAGCATGTAAATTGGTACACCCACACAGGAAAAACCATTTGGCATCACCATGTAAGATTAAGGGTGCTTAGTCCCTAAACCCAGACATTCTACTGGTATATTCCTTGAAGAAACAGTTATTTCAAGAGGAAATGTGCAGTAAAAAAAAATGGTCACAGAAGCATTGTTTGTGTTAACAAAATAAATAACACAAATGTCTCTCTAGCAGAGAAAGAATAAACAAACTGTGGTGTATTAATATAACTTAATAACATATAGCATAGAATAAACTACATTCACTAACACGGACCAAACTACAAGTGTAACACTGGAGGGGAAAGCAGCTCCGAGAAGCCTAGACAGTGCGGTGCCATTGATACCAAGTCTAAGAACCCACATAACTAAATAATACACTGTTTGTTGTTTTAATCTGTATCTAAATATCCTGGTGGCTCAGGTGGTAAAGAATCTGCCTGGGATGCAGGAGACCCAGGTCCGATCCCTGGATCAGGAAGATCCCCTGGAGAAGGTAATGGCAACCCACTCCAGTATTCTTGCCTGGAGAATCCCAGGGACAGAGAAACCTGGTGGGCTGCCGTCTCTGGGGTCGCACAGAGTCGGACACGACTGAAGCAGCAGCAGCGGCAGCTACCACAAAAAACGCTCTTTCTGAACTCCAATTTTGTTCACATCATCACTTTCTTAGCTAAAGCTCTTCCATGGGCCCCACTGGCCTCAGAATGAAGCAGAATCTCTACTATGTAACTCACAAGGCTTCAAACCCCTTGGCTCCTACTTAGTCACTCTGCTCATCACTCCGAGCTTAATCTCTGATTGTTGCTGTTGTTTGGTTGCTCAGTTATGTCTGACTCTTTGCGACCCCATGGACTGAGGCACACCAGGCCTCCCTGTCCTTCACTGTCTCCAAGAGTTTGCTCAAACTTATGTCCTTTGAGTCAATGATGTCATCCAACCATCTCATCCTTTGTCATCCCCTTCTCTTCCTGCCTTCTATCTTTCCCAGCATCAGGGTCTTTTCCATTGAGTCGACTCTTCACATCATATTGGAGCTTCAGCATCAGTCCAGTCCTTCCAATGAATATTTGGGTTGATTTCCTTTAGAATTGACTGGTTTGATATTCTTGCAGTCCAACAGACTCTCAAGAGTCTTCTCCAACACTACAGTTCAAAAGCATCAAATCTTTCGTGCTCAGCTTTCTTTATGGTTCAACTCTCCCATCCATACCTGACTACTGGAAAAACCATAGCTTTGACTAGATGGACCTCTATTGGCAAAGTAACATCTCTGCTTTTTAATATGCTGTCTAGATTGGTTATAGCTTTTCTTTCAAGGAGCAAGTGTCTTTTAATATCATGGCTGCAGTCACCATCTGCAGTGATTTTGGAGCCCAAAGAAATAAAGTCTGTCACTGTTTCCATTGTTTCCCCATCTATTTGCCATGGCGTGATGGGACTGGATGCCATGATCTTAGTTTTTCAAATGTTGAATTTTAAGCCAGCTTTTTCACTCTCCTCTTTTACCCTCATCAAGAGGCTATTCAGTTTAGAAGACTCTCAAACTGCTTTTGAACAACACCGCAGTTCAAAAGCATCAATTCTTTGGCACTCAGCCTTCTTTATGGTCCAGCTCTCACATCTGTACGTGACTACAGGACAAAGGTAAATTTAAGGCAGTGATTCTCACACTGTGGCCCCTGCAGCATGAACACGACCTAGGACCTCAGAAATGCATGCCTCACCCACACCTACTACATGAGAATAAACTCTACAGGTGGGTCCAACCACTTGAGTTTTACCAAGAAGTTTTAACCTTCCACTTGATTCCAAAGCACCCAGAAGTCTGAGCAGCACTGGTTTAAAACATAAATGAGAGATGAATTAGTCTCTGCAGAGCTCCGTGGGAGAACGAAAAGCACTGCACAGCGCAGTGGTTAGCAGTGCACAAGCTGGGGCCCCGGGGCCAGGGCTCAAATTTCCGCTCAGCTCCTCCCTGGCGCTGCCATCCCAGGGAGGTCACTTAGCTTGCCTCGGCACAGATCCTACAGAAGGCTGCTTGGAATTCAATGCTGGTCCTCTTTCCCAAGAGCTGTGTGACACTAAGCAAGTCATTTACCTTCTCTCTGCCTCAGTTACTTCATTTACCAAAGTGTAAATAAGAGCACCTGCTTCGTGTAGTTCTTGTGAAAAGGAAATGACTTAATATAATGTGCTATGCTTAGAACTGTACTTATACCCATTAAGCGCTATGTATTACTATAATTATTATTAATTTCACAGGAACACATTATATTTTAGAGATAAAAGAGAGTTGACAGTATTAACGCCCACAGAAAGGAAGTAAAACTCATCTATTCTGATGAGGAAAAATTTTCCTCATCTTTTACTAGGTAAGTGACTTTTTTTTTTCCAGTTTACCACTCATCTCTCCAAGTTTACTTTTTTCCCAATGATGGAGCACTTAACTAGAAGTAATAACCTTCTCCAAAAAGTCAAGGGGGTCTGCCCTGAGGGCCATTTATGTCACATTAACACTTCTTTTTTAAACAAAGCACTTATGAAGAATGAAAAGAGATTTAATGAGCATTATTCCTATGCTTGGGAAAATATTTCTGGGGATTATTCCAAATGCATACCTGGTGTTATTTTTATCTAGAAACTTTGCATGTAAAAATGCTGGTAAGACACCCCTGTGCAGTCATTGAGAAGAACACTGAAAATACCATGATGCAAAGATGTGGAGGGCAGGACTCTGTATCTCTCTCTCCTCACTACCAAGAGGTCATGTACTGTGTTCCCCAGAACAAAGCACATGAATGTCAGCCACAGCACATCCAGGGTAGAACATATTCCATTCACATAAACAAGGGCAGCAAAACCATGTGTTCTGAAGACAGAATAACTGGACGTCCCTGATAGGAGATTATGCAGTGAAATTTTCCCAAGGGTCTCTTAGTGTTTAACCTCATACTTCGAAGAAGAAAGAAAATATGAGAGAGACAAAACATACCAGGGCAAGTCACAAAACCAAAGTCTAAATAGAGGGCTCATTACTGAGAGTTCATTGCTTCTTGCAACCACAAAGGTAATAAAATAGAAGCTTAAAAATGAGTTTAGTTATTAATATTCATTGAGAGTCTAGAATCCCCCACACCCCAGTTTCTAATAGAAGTATGTATGAATCTGGGGTATATAATCTTTATCTGTGACTTTCTTGATTTCTCTAGGTTTTAGAAAAAATCAGTTTCCTGTGTAAAATCAAGTTAAGAGAATGCAAAAACATTTTCATAGAAACGAAAAAAAATGAGTCTTTTTAATGCTATGGAGGGCTTACGATTTTTATTTGCACGTGAGAGCCGTATGTTCTGTGCTATTCTGTTTTGTTTTTCCTGGACCTCAACTATGTGGTGAGGTAAAGGAATTTTGGCAGAATCTGTTTTCATAATTTTCTACTTTCACATACAGGACACCGATGTCAAAGAACATTCAATCAATGCTAGATTTCAAGGCATATCCTCAATGCAACAACAAATTTTATATTGGGGAAAAAAAGAAGGGTTAACAAGTTAAGATTACTTAATTTTTAAAAGGCACCCATGTACTATGGCAAGTCAACCTGAATAGCTCATGTTTCTGTTGACCCAATACCCCACAATTTCAATTACAGAGGAAGGAGAAGTAACAAAGTCATATTTTACAACTAAAACCCCAAAATGGCAAAGAAAACTGCTAATCTTCTAATATTTTTAGAAAAGCACATAGCATGCTTCATTTATACCAAAATATAATACATAACCTTCCTGGATTGCCTGGAAAAGGAACAAGCGGATTCCTCAGAACAGGATGCAACTCAAGATCCTCTAAAACAAGAAACAATGTCTCCACTATAAGATGCCTGAGGTGGATGAAATGTAGCTTCGCCTACTGTATCTGTCAGTATTAGTGACACAGCTACTGGTAAGGATACAGACGGGGCCTCTAAGTAACTCATCAGAACGTTTACCTGTATCGTCCTCTGAGTGCCATCAACGTTGACAGACAACAAGGGTGAAGCCAGGTTCCACGTGCTGGTCACATTTAGTTTCGACCCATCAACTTCCACCTGTTGTGACACCAAAGAAGACTGTTACCATGAAGAAAGACAGAGAACTGATCTCAAGTTCATTGCTGCATACAAAGCAGCAGCCATCCTAAACAGATGGCTCCCCAAACAGCCTGTCACGTTTACTGCTCCCGCCATGAAAGACAGGGTCCAGCGAGAGTGTTCGCAGGCATCTCTGGGGAGAGGCGAAGGGCCTGGGCACAGCTGCCTCTGGGTACTGAGGTTTCGAGTGATTTCCAGCAAGTAACAAACAGCCTTCTAACTCTAAACCTATCTGGACATGCTACATTTACCGCAATTAGACAAGTAATGCATATAAATTTCAGTGACACTTTGCAACCCACACAACAGGGCTTGCATATAATATCCTCTCCAAGGACCAAGAAAGAACTTTTCCTGTGTTAATTTTAATGAAGGACTATGCATTGTTATCTTAATTAAACCGAAGCTTTAATTAGGCACAATTCTTTGGCATTGAATATTAAAAGTCTATTTGAACTTTGCAAACTTCTGCCATATTATTGTCCATCATAAATGACTAATTTCATCAAGTCATTGTTCATGGAGTTATCCCCCAAAGCCCACAATCTTCTAAAACAGATATTCTTAGCAGAAACATTTTAATAGCCAAGTAAATAAAAGCAATTGAAAGGAAAAACAACTCAAAGCTAACTTGAAAGTATCATTCCTCATTTCTTCCTTTTCATTCACCCATTCCCTAATTCTTCAATATGAGAGGGAAGGGAAAATATACATGATCCTTAACAATTCTTTGACTACCAATCCTATTAAAAGATACTCACTAAAATCAAAGACACACAGACTTGTACTGTTTAGAAGAATATGTGCCTACCTATACATTTGGATAGTTATTTGAGTGTGTGCTCAGTTGCTCAGTCATGTCGGACTCTTTGTGAACCCATGGACTTTGGCCTGCCGGGCTTCTCTGTCCATGGGACTCTCCAGGCAAGTATACTTAGAGTGGGCTGCACTTCCTTCTCCAGGGGATCTTCCCAGCCCAGGGATTGAACTGGCATCTCCTGCACTGCCAGGTGGATTCTTTACCACTGAGCCACCTGGGAAGCCATTTATGTATATATATTTCCCCTCTAATGTGGTCATGAAGTCTAAAAACAAAGGTTACTGGCTATGTAATAAAGTATCAGTAGGACATACATCAGGCACTGGCTTGAATTTCCAGGTTTAGTGGCCTCTCTGCACACAAAGTAGAATTCAGTTACAGGCAAGAAAAAAACAACGGCTTTGGAATCACTGACTTGGGACTCACTTGACATTGCTGTTTTATCAAATGAATGTTGTATACTAAGTTGGTGTATTTAACTTCTCTGAGCTTCAGTTCCAAACCATAATACAGTAAAAATGGCTATCTGAGAGGGTGCTAAATAAGTTAACATATGAAAGTCTTAACCAATATGCTTGTCAGGGTAGGTCATAAATATTTTCTTTCTTCCCCTATCTCTTAATAATTTTATTGTCCTACCCTTAAAATAGTTTTAAAAATAAGGTCAGATAATAATATCTCATATATTACTTATATATTACTCATATATTACTTACTATTAAACTACTACATGATAAAGATGTAAGAAGCAGAAAAGGCTGCAGTTTTGATTAAAGCAGCACTAATATCCTTTAAATCATGCTATTCAGCTTTCACCCCCAAATTAAGTATCTCCTTATGCAATAAAAGAGTTCCAAAAGAAGTTCTCAAAAGTAAGAGTTTTACAAACAGTAAATGCTAAAAATGTCTTCTAAAACTGAAATATTGCTTTAAAATAATTCTAAATTTAAAAGTTTAGAGAAGCTCACCAATCAATTATAGAAGTTTTGTTTGTTAAAAAGAGAAAGTTAGATGTTGTAAAGAAAGCTTTTGAATGATAAGCATTTAAAATCTGTAGTTGATATTAATTTCAAGTCAGACGGGCTCACAAGGAAACCACAATCGCTGTCTTTTGGGCACATGAAGGGGAACTGAGAAAAGTATTTCACCTACTCAGATCCCCTTAAAGGAGGAGCCGGGTTATTACGCCCTGAAGTAAACCACTGTTGTGCGTGCGTGCTAAGTCGCTTCAGTCATGTCTGCCTCTTGCAACCCCATGGATTGTATGACTGTCTGAATAAAACACGATATATCCACACAACAGCATATTATATACTTGGCAATTAAAACAGATGAAATACTAATACATGCTACAACACAGATGAACATTGAAAACATGCTAACTGCAAGAAGACAGTCACAGAAGACCACAAATTATACAGCTTCAAGGCAAACAGTAAGCAGGGCTACAGGTAGCAAGAAGCCTCTTTGATGACAAATAGGATCCGCAGTCACTGGTCCAGGTCCTCGCAGCAAAGCCTTGTGGGGACACTGGGGGTCTGAGTTCTCTGTCCCACCTCCACAGTTATGAGGCCACTGTGACCACATTCCCACTGGCCCCTCTCACATGTATCCAGACTCCATGCCTCAGTGGAAGGAGGGGAGAGAGGGGAAGAAGCCTAAAGTACTCCGGTGCCTAGAAGGAGCTAGCCAAACCAAAAGAGACCAAGACCCTGCTTATTAGCAAGCTTTTCTTCCCCCTCACCCCCTACTAAGGATCATATGTGATAAAGAAACTATATTTCCTTATACACCTGATAAGTAATGAATGTGAACGTGCATGCTCACAATCTAACTGAAGGGACAGCTCCAAATCCCAAACTAGGAAACAGATCTGCAAATGTTAAGTGAGGATGAGAACATGCCGAAAGCCATTATATACCTCATCAGCCCCCAAGCAACAGACAGATTTCTAAACAACATCAAACAAATGACAGAAAACCATAATTCTGAACAGCAGATGCAGATTCTGTTGATGCTGTCATTAGATGAGTGGAAGCTGCTGCTGCTAAGTCACCTCAGTCGTGTCCGACTCTGTGCGACCCCATAGATGGCAGCCCACCAGGCTTGTCCGTCCCTGGGATTCTCCAGGCAAGAACACTGGAGTGGGTTGCCATTTCCTTCTCCAATGCATGAAAGTGAAAAGCGAAAGCGAAGTCGCTCAGTTGTCCCCGACCCCCAGCGACCCCATGGACTACAGCTTACCAGGCTCCTCCATCCATTAGATTTCCCAGGCAAGAGTACTGGAGTGGAGTGCCATTGCCTTCTCCGTAAGTGGAAGCTAGATGTAAGTATAAGCCATACAGAGGTAGGGAATGTCTCTTTAAACCACAGTTCAACACCACAGAGAGGTGGAGGCAGACATGAAGAATCCTTGTTACCATGCCAAACATACTGTTCACACGTAATTTTTCAGCTGAAGTGACTAAGCA
The DNA here is from genome assembly GCF_029378745.1 of Bos indicus. Lineage (NCBI taxonomy): Eukaryota > Metazoa > Chordata > Mammalia > Artiodactyla > Bovidae > Bos > Bos indicus. The sequence goes on along the minus strand of NC_091771.1, from coordinate 79,960,527 downwards.
GCAGACACAGAGGCTAAATGGCATTTATTTCACTAGTGCAACACTGAGAACCTGGCATAAAGAACCACCCTGTTATCTCAGTGCTGAAAACTGAGGGGAAATGAAATCGAGGGCAAAGGAAGTAACAGGTCTGAGACAGAGTTAGGGTACCCGGCCTGACAAGGAAAAGCTGCAAGCAACCTATATGTACAGCCAACCACCTACACCACTGCAACATAAATAATAATCAGAAAACAATCAATATTGGATCTCTGCAAAGAATTTTCCCCAAAATTTTGAGAAAAAAAAAAAAAAAGGTAAATTAAGAGCATTCAACACAAGAACTCCTCAAAGAAATACAGGAAGAGTTCAGATAAATAATTCTCCAAAGTCTCAAAGACAGTCATAGGAAACGTGACCCTTCTTTGAAAAAAAAAAAAAAAAAATGAGCTCAAAGAAGAAAAACAAAGGTTCAAAGAAGAGATTAAACAACAACAGAAGGAAATGAAAATCAAGCTGGTAGAACTCAGGAAAAAAATGAAGAGAAAAATAACATTATAGAGATAAAAGCAACGTTAAGAAGCACCAAAAATAGAATAAATGTGACTAAAAAGAAAGACAAGGACTGGACCAATTCTCCTTCAAAAGTACTACAAGCAAAGAAGAATAGGGAATTCCCTGGCAAACCAGTGGTTAAAGCTCCACACTTTCACTGCCGAGGGCCCAGGTTCAATCCCTGGTAAGGAAACGAGGATTCCACAAATCATGTGGTGCAGCCCAGCCCCAGCCACTGAAAGAAGGAAGAAGTGTAGATTAAAGGATATAATGGGGGAAAGCTTTGCAAAATAAACAAAATATTAAATCTGTAGATCAATGCTTATCTTTAAGAATAAAGAAGGAATTATGTGGATATTTAGGCAAAAATAAGAAATCATGCACAAGCAAGGAAAAAATTCAGGTTGGCCTAAACTTCTCAAGAGCAACACGGATACAGAAAACCACAGAGCAATGTGCTCTAAGTACTAAAAAAATTAAAGGTTGTCTCCCAACATTTTCCTTTTATACTCAGCCAACCTGTCCTTAAGAGTGTATCCTAAAACATAACCTGCACCATATATGAACACCTTCTTTAAAAATGAGGCATCTCTGTACATAGATATGAAAACATCCCCAAGAAGACGCAGAATATTATTTATAATATGCTATCATTAATTAAGAAAAAAAATGTTAAATGTGTGCTTGTTTTGTTTTTTTCACTTTATAGCCACAGTGCACACACAGCTTGTAGAATGAATCTTAGTTCTCCAACTAGGGATTGAACCTGTGTCCTCAGCAATGAAAGTGCAGAGTCTTAACCACTGGACAGCCAAGTTTGTGTTTTAAACACCGAGAACACCACTTGAAAGATGTGTAAGAGAATCAGAGTAGCTGAGAAACAGGAAAGGGAAGCATGCTTTTCACTGCCAATCCACTCATACTTTTTGAATTTTACATTAGTTTACAAATTTACAAAATTACATATGCATATGTATTTTATATATTAAAAATCTTTCCAGTGAGGAGAAGTGTAACTGCCTAATTCCTCATGTAATCAACACCTACTTTAGATCTTTCACTAATAGCACATAATAAATGGTAGCTGTTCTTTTAAAACTTCAATTTGGCCAACAGAGCAATCAGTCCAGTTCAGTTCAGTCACTCAGTCGTGTCCAACTCTTTGCGACCCCATGAACCCACAGCACACCAGGCCTCCCTGTCCATCACCAACTCAAAGAGTCCACCCAAATCCACGTCCATGGAGTTGGTGATGCCATCCAACCATCTCATCCTCTGTTGTCCCCTTCTCCTCCTGCCCTCGATCTTTCCCAGCATCAGGGTCTTTTCCAATGAGTCAGATCTTCGCATCAGGTGGCCAAAGTATTGGAGTTTCAGCTTCAACATCAGTCCTTCCAATGAACACCCAGGACTGATCTCCTTTAGGATGGACTGGTTGGATCTACTTGGATCAAGGGACTCAAGAGTCTTCTCCAACACCACAGTTCAAAAATATCAGATCTTCGGCGCTCAGCTTTCTTTATAGTCCAACTCTCACATCCATACATGACCACTGGAAAAACCACAGCCTTGACTGGACGAACCTTTGTTGACAAAGTAATGTCTCTGCTTTTTAATATGCTGTCTAGGTTGGTCATAACTTTCCTTCCAAGGAGTAAGCGTCTTTTAATTTCACGGCTGCGGTCACCATCTGCAGTGATTTTGGAGACCCAAAAAATAAAGCCAGTCACTGTTTCCACTGTTTCCCCATCTATTTCCCATGAAGTGATGGGACCAGAAGCCACGATCTTTGTTTTCTGAATGTTGAGCTTTAAGCCAACTTTTTCCTCTCTCCTCTTTCACTTTCATCAAGAGGCTTTTTAGTTCTTCAGTTTCTGGCATAAGGGTGGTATCGTCTGCATATCTGAGGTTATTGATATTTCTCCTGGCAATCTTGATTCCAGCTTGTGCTTCTTCCAGCCCAGCGTCTCTCATGATGTACTCTGCATATAAGTTAAATAAGCAGGGTGACAATATACAGCCTTGACGTACTGCTTTTCCTATTTGGGACCAGTCTGTTCCATGTCCAGTTCTAACTGTTGCTTCCTGACCTGCATACAGGTTTCTCAAGAGGCAGGTCAGGTGGTCTGCTATTCCCATCTCTTTCAGAACTTTCCACAGTTTACTGTGATCCACACAGTCAAAGGCTTTGGCATAGTCAATAAAGCAGAAATAGATAGAAAAACAGGAGTGAATCCATGAATGAAGGGCAAACATAAGGACTAATGGTTGTATTGAGGCAGAGAGACAGACCTTGAACTGGCTGCTAGTCTTCAGCTGCAAGGGGAGGGACTCAGGGCAGGGAACATGAAGGTTGACAAGAGGAGGGGGAGGTGGTGATGCAGACCATTGATATGAGCTTCAAAGAACAATGGTTTTACAAGAGGGAGGGGAACAGTGGTCTCAAATGAAACCGGGAGAAAACCAGTCCCACCTCCCAGCTCCAAGGTGCACACTGTCTGAGAAACTCTCCAGCCAGGTTTAACTCTCCTGCCAGATTTCCCTCTGTTCAGGCAAGTAAGAAGTGAAACATTCAGAGAAACGGCTGAGAATCCAGGGGAGTTTGTTGATGACAAAGCAAGAGATACAAAAGGCACAGTGGAGAAGGTAGAGAGCAAGTAGAGAGTTCATGTTGAACAACAGAGAAAGGAGATTTAGGATAACAGATGACTGGATATTTAGGCTAACAGATGACTAGGCTTTCAAACTGCCCACCTCCTCTCCATCTGCACCACTACCATCTTAGCCAAACGTGCTACCATCTCACACCTGGACCACTGTGAGAGACCAGCCTTCCCACATACATGCTTCCATATATATAATTGGTTCTCCTCACCATAAGCAGAATAATCACAAAACTGATCTTTTACAAAATCAGAAATGAAGGGAAAATAAAAACAACCTTAGAATATCCCAATGGAGGTCCTGCCTGCTTTGAAAACTGTAAACTCTTAAAAAGACATATAACACGGTGATCTTCTGTATAAAGATACCATATTTCACAACATTCTGTAATCATTTAAAAATTATATTCTATTTAAAACACTGACATTATCAACTTGGATTAACCAGAGCAAGGCTATGGTGGGTGGAATTCATGAAATTCATCTCAACACACTCTTTTCTGGTAACTTTTCCCCAGCTTAATCAAAGAGATCAGCTCAGTTGAAAATTGTTCATAGTAAGAATATTTACGATGCTTGAAAACAGCAGCTCAAAAACAATGTCTTTCCTATTTTAAGAAAGCATTTTCTCATGTTTAGCAAATCTACCTGTAACTTCGTATTCCATTAAAAGCATTTTATTGTACAGATAATGTTGATGTGGAATATTTTCCATGAGTTGTTTGGAACATTCAATTTTCCTATCTACGTAATCATAAGGGAAAAAGAAAGTACACACCCTAAACTAATCTGACATATGAGAGAGATTACTTACATCCTTTACGATTAAAAAACAAAAAAGCACTTCCTCCGAGATACCTCATGACACAGTTACAGCTTCTATTGGAGTACGCACCTGCTAAACAGTTTTTTTCAACATTAGGAATGTAAGACCTACAAAACAAAACATTTGCCAAAAAGCATTTCCAAAGATAATAAAAATTTGGGACCATACTGGCTGTAAGAAGTGTTTGTGATTTGCCATAAAAGTCTTTGTTTGGGTCACACACAAATTCTAAATTCGCTTTTTGTCATCAAATGTTAAGTTGATTAGCACAGAGTTAAATTGAAGATAAAAATCAAGGTGTTCCACTAGTTTAAAAAGACTTTGATCTTGTATCTTGATTCTATTTCTGGAAACAATATGAAGGATGAGAAAGACTTGTTAATCAAGCCATAACTAATTCTCAGAAAGGAATAACTAGTTCCTGCCCCTTTAATAGGCTTTCAGAGTTAATCTTAAAAATAATCACTCTGCAAAAAAAAGTGGAAAAAGATCTGCAGTTTTCTGATTTCACTATTACGCTAGAAAGGATCCTGGAAATCATATACTCTGGCCCAACCCTCTCTTCCTTTTATTTCATGTGTTGGGAAATTACAGAACCATACAAAGTGTGTAAGTTATAGAAGCAACTATCTTATAATTCTCCTGAGTGTATGACTGAAATCCACATGTCAAAAGCAAAAGTAACCAAAGTAAATCTAAATACTGAGACACAATGTTTGACCACAGTGGTCACGCAGTGTGTATTTTACCTTGAAAGAAAACGGCTCTATAGAAAGACAGCTACTGGTTCTTTTGGCTTTTATCTCGTAAGTACTGTTTACAAAAATATGATTATTAGATGTGTGTCAAATAGATAAGGTTCATCCACACTCCCTAATAACAAAGGAATCTATACATGACGCAGTTGATTAAAGTGGGACAATACCACCACCCAACATTATCACAGTTCACTGACTTTCACATAAACTGCTGTTGGATATATAGAATACAAATATACTTTTTAAAAAATTCCAGAAGTTAGGATATTGAAAATAAGAAGCACGTAATTTTCACATTTGCTGTTCAATCGCTAAGTCGTGTCCGACTCTCTGCGACCCCACGGACTGCAGCACACCAGGCTTCCCTGGCCTACTTTTCATATCATTTATATCTATTAACTTTGCAAAGTTATTTACCTCTGCATTTATTTCTCCAGTAAACTATGAGAAAAATAACTCATTTTATTTTATTATAGTAAGGAATATTTTTTAGTATTTTAGTATGGACAATAATAGTCTTAAATATTAATACAAGACTAAGGGAGTAGGTTTTCTTTATCCTGTTCCTCTACTTACTAAAATACTTTACTATTTTAAAACACGGTTATGATACCTCTCCTGCCCTTCTAGAGGGAAATGAGAAAACTTGTTTTCTGAAAACAAACAGAGACCACCATTTTCCATGAGTTTATTCCTTATCACCTTGAAAGTCTTATTTCTTTTCCAAGTGTATGTGTAATAATGACAAAAACATCAACATCAAGAGGAATTAGACATAATGATGATGAAGATCTGTTAATCTGTCACAAAAGATTACATTAAGTATGAATGTATTAGAAATGTAATTAAATATATCTTAAAGGATGTGAACTGCCGAAACAAAGTTTAGGTACAGATCTACAATCAGCCAGGTTGACTAGTTTCTGTTTAATTATAGCCTCGTTAATTCATCAGTAACAACTTGGATTTCAGTTGGATTTTTTTTTTTAAATCCTACATTATTTTGCTCACAGTTTAATTATAGTAGTACTTTCTTTTGGATTGGTGTTGGAAAGGGTTATTCTCTGCACATACTGTTGTAAATTAGATCAGCTTAATGAACCTCTCTAGGTAGAGGAGCTTAACACGTCGAGCATCTGAAACTGACTTAACTTCTCCAAGTTTACCGAATGGTGGTGGAATCCGGTGTCTTCTCTGTAGCACTGTCCTCAACAGTCAGAATGCCTGTGTCTGAACCTCAGCTCCACAAGTCACCCAATTATTCGTGCCTGTTTCTTCATACGTCACATCTATTCTCACAAAGCGGTTGTGAGGAAAAGGTCAAGCACTCAGAGCAGTATCTGGCACAAAAGTCCTCAATACATGCTACCTGTCGGCGGTGGTCCCCTTTACTGACACATGTACTCTCCCACAGTACTGATCATTCTCAATCTGTTTGTTTCCGTTTCCAAGCATACCTACTTTTGTTTGTTCTTCCATCCTTCTTGTCCTTCCATGAATACCTCCTCCATTATCTAGCCTTTTGATTTCACCTGATTCCTATTAGCATTTATTTTGCTTTTCATATGTACTTTGCTAGCACAGATAATTCCCCAATAAAGTCCCATTGCCTCAGCTGGTGGTTCACCACCACAGGATCCCAGTGGGTTACGGGACTTCACAGCAGTGTTTTAAGTCTTCCCTCTTCTAAATTCCCATATGCTGTCACTGTGATGTGCTATTCTGTGCTGTTATCTACGTTATATAATATCTCTCTGTGACTGTTCGACATTCCAGAACTATCCAGAGACACGCAGAGTTTGTCCAAATAGACCATTTCTTCCAGCCTAAAGCAAATATATCTGATATTCTGTTTTCTATGTTTCTACTATAAAAGAGTATTCAGTGGTTCTGTCCTCTCAGCCTCTGCAACCTTCAGTGACATTATTCCTCATAGATACACTAAGAAACTGTAGTATAGCGTATTTACTCTTCCCAAAATCAGTATACATTTTATGTCCTTTAAAAAAAAAGCAAAAACATGTTTTTTAAAACTTCAGCTCAAAATCTTCCTTGGCTTCTGGTTGCTTAATAAATATAAGTCTCAACACAGCCCTCAAGATCTTGGGTACTGATGTCTCCATCTGGCAACCTCTCATTCCTGTCGTTCCCTTTCTCTTACTCAGCAGAGGTGCACAAGACCCTATTCCCTGATCTTTACTCCCACTGTTTACTAAACGTGAAACAGTCAACTCGGCTCAATAGACATCTACCATCCATTCTTCATTATCTAGGATGTAAGCTCTTTATTTCCTCAGTTTGCTCCTGTCTTACTGCTCCATTCTCCCTGAACCCACCAACATCATCTCTAATCCTCTGCTAAACTGGACAGCATCTTTCTTGTCTTTGAATTTCTATTACATGTTTTTTTTTCTATGCACTTATCACATTACGCCTTATGTCACAATTGTTAGTGTACTAATCCCAACACTTCCCAAAACACTTCATGAGGCCTACTGAATGCCCTGTTCCTTCATGTCAATCGTGAAGAGCTTAGCACACTGCTTTGATGGTGAAGACTGGAGTGTCCTAGACTAATATTTATTTATTAAAAACAAAAATGATCTAATTCAGTGAAATAGAAAATCTTTTATTTTCATGATTACAGAATTACTAGAAAACTCCCAAAACTATGTTTTTAACTTAAATATCCCAACATAAAGCAAATAAAAGCATATGACTTGCTTAAGCACCTGTTATATACGTCATACAGATAAGTGGCTTTTGTTTTAGATTCTTGACACCCAAGACAGCTTTTGGTAAAACTAGTAAAGTAACTTTTAAATAAAAATATGATTAGTCATAATGTCCTATAAAGTGTTGATAACTCTCGTACTTTAAAATCCATATGTGCTTATAATAGCAAATTAAAGTTATCCAACTACATAAAGGACTCCACTAACCCTTTTGTGAAACAAAACCTACAAAGGATCTAGTATTTCAGAGATGAACACTCCAAACTTTACTCACACGTATACACCCAAGCACATTTAACATATCTCATTTGGAGACAGACTAAATTTCAAAACAAATTTAAAATGCTACTTAAAATTCTATCCCATCTCTAGGGTTTCACTTTCATGTCCACCCAAATAAAATTATCCATTCAAATTGTTAGATAAATCATTTTAATTCTGATGACTACAAACAAAGTAAGACCATTCTTTTATTTGTAAAACTATGCTCCCAAATGGAAAGGAGAATAAGCCTGGCACTTTTCCAGGAGCCTTGAAAAAGGGCAGGGCTAATATAATACACCAGTTTTGGTAGCAGTTACCAGACACAATACACCCATCATGGCCAAACGAAAAGCTAACAAGGAAAGGGATGAATGGAGAACGATTGAGAATGGTATAGGAAATTAATGAGCAAACAACACTCATTCCTCCAGAGCTACAAACTAAAAAAGAAATAGTGAAATTGTTTTTATATTTTAATTCCTTAGAAAGTTATTTAAAAATCTAAAATATTTCAAGCAATGCTACTTTGAAATAAGGAGTAACCCAAATCAATTCTCTGGATAGCCCAAAAGCATGGGAAAAGAAGTAACAGTCTAAAATTGTCTCTTGGCTTCTCCACCTCCTACTAGTCAAGAATCAACATTTTAAAACACCTTACACAAAGGTTATGTTTACTTGATATTAGATCTCAAGGGGACTTTGATCAAAACCAGAGTACAAAATTTACATAAACTACTCATCTATGTAATAACCAGAAGACAGACAGAGCAGTTACAGTAACTGTTTTCAGCCCCTAATTTTCAAGCTGAAGTCTCTAGCAAGCTTCTCTCCCTAGATACTCCTTTGCAAAGGGACCTTTGATTCAAGGAAATAAGACTCAACTCTACTTTTCAACACAGGTAATTCTAAATCATTTGCAGATAGAGAGGGGACCAAAAACACATGGAAACACCTACAGGAACAAAGATAAGATACACAAGAGTCACACCCTCCTAACTCACCTAAAGAAAAACATTTTCTTTACGGAAATTATTTCTGCTGAAGGAAAGTACATCATTATCTCCAGCACAAAAATGCTAAGATCAATCATTACACAACACTACAATTGTTAACACTTCTGTGAAGGGTGGTCCCCACACAGAACAGGCAAGAAGACCCACCCCAGTGATTAAAAATTCCACCCGGAGCCATCTCTCTCAATTAAGGAAGCGTCTTTAGAAAGCTCCTATTATAATCACTCTCTCTAGACATTAACTCATTTGTGCATGGGCACACAGATTGGTTTATCAGGTTATTAGCACTGACTTTAATAAGTCATTTTTGATGAAAGGAATTGGGAAAAAATCTTAAAGCAGGTACTGCGAAGGATCTGGCCAAATATAGAAGACCTAACGGTAGGGGGTAAGGTCACTGAGCATATTAAACCAACCAACAAACAAGCACCCTTCTGTGGTGGAAAATTTCGAACATATGTAGAAGACAGAACAGCTTAATAAACCTCTACAGTTTCATCACTCACGCTCAAAACTTTCCCACTCAAAGCTGATCTTGTTTCATCTATATCCCTGTTGATTCCCCCGCCTGCTCCAAGAACACTTAGAAGCAAATCCCAGTCTTCTCATTTTATCCATAAACTCAATTAATACACTTTCTTAAGTTTAGCCTAAACTATTGATGATGCTCATCTAGTTTTTGGCAAAAAAATCAAAAAATAATTTTATATTCAGTATAATATAGTTCTTTTCTATTCCACACATAAACTTTGGTTTCTCTGAGCCCTGGAAGGCGGGTAGGGAGAGGTGGAAAGTGGGTAATGGGGCAGAGAGCTGTAAAAGGGTACCCGAAGAACAATCAGTAATCACACACGCACACGGCATATTATGCTTCCTATAATTTCTATTCATTGAAGGATGAGGTCACAATGAAGTGTTCCTGTTAGTCTGGGTCACAAAAGTAATTCAAGATGCATATAAAAATGCTTATTATCATTCAAGTTCTCTAAACCCATTCAACCATTCAGCCCTTTGCTTTCTGATAAGACTGCCAACAACTATGCCAATTAGTGTCAATTGCAATGTTAGATTTTTTAACATTTGCACCTGCCTACCCAGTTAGTTTAGTGGGCAGAAAGAAGTGACTGATGGTTACAAGTTTCAGCAACACCAAACGCTAACTGTTCTTATGTTAACATTTGCAAGTCTACAAGTTCACCAATCAGCTTTTTTAGAAAGACATATTTTACATACTAGCTTCTGTAGAGGATTTCTTCTTTTATACAGAAGGTTTAGCCACTGTGTTGTGAGCTATAGCAGTAACAATAATTTTTAAAAGCCTGAAGTTTTTTAAGTAAGGAGAATGTAATTTACAACAAACTCAGTGAATTACTTACAGTTACTTCAAAGTTTCGCTCAGGCTAAATTCATGCTTTTCATTTGAACACATGATCAAATTTTTAAAGACCACGTACTCATTCTTTAGTTTTAGAACCAGATTTTTGGTTAAAGTTTCTTTAAGAACTTGCAAGCCAAAAATTAAAGCACATATAAAAGGTCAAGGTATATTTAACATGGAAGAAATCATGAACATCTAGAATTTGATCTTAACTAATTAATTTTGCATCTCTATTTTTTAAATGTTAAGTAACTGCCCCTAAATTTATAAACATGCAATAACTCTGAAATATCAGGAACAAACTACAAGCATTAATCTATCCTCAGATCAAAATGTTTCACTTTGGCTTATTATAATTAATAACAACACAGTATGTTCTAAAATTTCACAATTGAAGCAAATGGTATGTAGCTGATAAAAGCTACTGGGAGTGATATGTAGTTAAAGGCAAAGTGCATTACTACAGAGAAATAAAAATTGCATGTCAATATCTAAAAGTATGGGAGATGCATATAACGTAGCACATTCTATCTACTGTCATTACTTCAATTGCTACTTTTCCTCAACAATCTATTCTCCAGCTCTAGCAAGTAGAATAAATGGTAATTTTACCTGCCAAATTTGGCACAAAAAAGGACAAGCAACTTCATTAACAGAACAATGCTTTCAATATGATTTTTTTTTCCCTTTTTCCACCCAGTGCCAAGTAGTAGAACAATTGGAATCAAGAAATCTCAAGCAAAATTACCTCCCCTTGTTGAAGTTTTACATGCTTGAATAAGCAAATGATACATATGGAGTGCAAGCAAGAATATCCTCCTGGTAAGTTAGTGTATTTCTTGTACTGCAGCTTAACTCCAAGCTGGTATGCTAAACTTAAGTGACCCCATTAATATACAGTCCATGGAATTCTCCAGGCCAGAATACTAGAGTGAGTAGCCTATCCCTTCTCCAGGGGATCTTCCCCACCCAGGAACCGAACTGGGGTCTCCTGCACTGCAGGTGATTCTCTACCAGCTGAGCTACAAGGGAAGCCCAAGTTAGTCTAATTTTTGTACTGCAGCTTAACTTCAAGCTGGTATGCTAAACTCAACAACAAAAAGAAACCCCTCTGCACTGAGCTGAAGTTCTCAATGTGTGATGTGGCATCATGTGGATATATGATCATTTAAAAGCCAATAGAACAGACGACACCTGAAAGCCTTGATTTATTACTGACAGACTAAACTTTAGGTGGCAACATCCATCAGTGTACCTAAATCAGTATGTGGAATGAAACAAAACAGATCTTTCTTCAATCTTTGATAAGTTAAACCAATGGAAAACGACACCCACCACCAGCAACTTTGCCAGTTACCACTACTCTCACACTTAGCTGGTGTTGTCAGTAGCTGTCTATAAAGAGAATCATAAATTCTTCTAAACCTTATTTCAAACACCTATAAAAACAATAAGCAACAAGTCCTCTATTAATTGAGCTGGACATGTATCATTAACCGAGATAACATTTAAGCTAGTGTTTAAGTAGTCATCATTAGATTTTGAAAGCTAAGCATAAGCACTTTCTATCTAAATTTGAATTTGGTAGCTTCTCACAAGTTTGTCCATGGCTGCTTACAAAGAGGATTATGCCGTATTTAATATCCAGCTGGTTTCCTTACTCTTGTTCCACAAGTAACCATACATTGCACATCTAAACACAGTCAGGTTTTAGAAAAAGCCAAGCAACAAAATGAAGCAAGAGCAATATAAACCCATCATCATGCTGACGTGGCAACAGGGCTGAGAGCAAAAACATCCACGCAAAGCGCACCCGAAGCCATTTGCACTAAATCTTAAAATTTTAAGCAATATGCCTACCGTTGTGAGATTTGAAACCGAGTTAGAGACAAGTGGCATGGTTTATTTTACAATTCTATCTTAGAGATAAAATGCCTTTAAAAAAGAAAACAATATTGAAATAGACTAGAAACTCCAGTGACGGTAACAGCCAGGTTATGAACGCCCCTCGGTTTTCTTTGCAGCTAAACTTTTGTCACTTGTTCAGAAAGGGTGTGTTAGTCACTCAGTTGTGTCTGACTCTTTGCAACCCCATGAACTGTAGCCAGCCAGGCTCCTCTGTCCATGGGATTCTCCAGGCAATAATACTAGAGTGGGTTGCCATGCCCTCCTCCAGGGGACCTTCCCAACCCAGGAGATCGAACCCAGGTCCCCTGCATTGCAGGCAGATTCTTTAACATCTGAGCCACCAAGGAAGCCTTGTTCAGAAAAAATAAGCCTAAATTGAAGAAAGGGAACACGCACTGAGTGGCGAACATGTATCAGATATTTGAATAAACATTAAACTCACTGAATCCTCAGAGTAGGCCTACAATGGGGATGTTATTAACCACAACTTATAGATGCCAAATCTGAGGTCAGAGAATTTAAATATGGGTTTATGGTTCCACAGTTAGTGAAAGAGCATATCCAAACCCAGAATGATCTGATTACCTCAACCAAGCCAGTTTGGATAGTTGTAGATAAATTCATTTGGAGGGAAAATACAGTAACAAAGGTCAATATTTTATTGAGAAGCATGGTCACTATAATAATTGTGTGGTAATTCCATGGTGCCTGGAGCTTTTCAGAATGGGTAGAGTATGCACAGGGAGATGGTGAAGGACAGGGAAGCCTGGTGTGCTGCAGCCCATGGGACCGCAAAGAGTCGGACATGACTGAGTGATGGAAGACAATCCATGGATGAGAGAAAGGCTTTGAAAGAAGGGCAGATCCGCCCGAAGAGCTGGATTCTGTCAGCCGGGCACCTTAACCATGCAGGTGTGCCCTAGAGTGGGGGAGGAGGAAATGCAGAACTAGTGGGCTTTCAAACCGCAGCAGGGCCCCAGGGCAGCAAGGGGCGTGGGGACAGCAGTAACTGGCTCACCAGCCGCACAGAGAAAATTGCCCAAAGTGAACCATGAGAGGCAAAGATTACCTCTATAACACTCTCCAGGTATTCTATGTGGCCTCAAAAAGGGCTTCATAAAATAAACGAAGAATACAATTCTAAGCAAAGAATTTTAGAATCTTAGAATATAAATTGGTACCCACAAACCTCACTAAAGTATGTGTGCACATTTTCATTTTAGTGTTATTGTTTAAACTTTCCACGAATTTTTCACAGAATGGAAAAGAACTGTTTGCAAAGTAAACGCTATTTTAGATTCTTTCAAAAAGCAAACTGTCTCTATTTAAGGGGGAAGGGAGGTGGCTCCTTCAGTACCTACTACATGCCAGCCACTGTACTAGAGACTTTACATACTTTATCTTATTTGATTTTAACAAAACTCTGTAAAGAATCCACCTGCCAATGCACAAGACCTAAGAGACTCTTTGATTCCTGGGTTGAGAAGATCCCCTGGAGAAGGAAATGGCAACCCACTCCATTATTCTTGCCTGGAGAATCCCATGGACAGAGGAGCCTGGCAGGCTACAGTCCATGGGGTTGCGAAAGAGTTGAACATGACTGAAGAGACTTAGCACACATGCACTGAAGATTATTACCCATTTTATAGATGAGAAAAAGGAAGACTCAGAAAAGCTAAGTAACTGCTGCTGGTTTGACAGCCAGCAGTCTCGGGACTAGTATTTAAATTCAAGTCCATTTGACTCAAGGACTTTACATTCTCCTCTGTACTGGCATTTATATAAAATAGTATTAGTGCAGTGTCTCAGAGGGGTTAAATGGCTTTTCCAAAGGTTAAGGACCATCGGTCCTCAAAAATTGTTTTGTTTTGTTTTTTTCCCAAGTACAATGTTACATGACTGTTTCTCTACTACACCCTTACCGAGCCCCAAGCTAAACCTTATTAGTAAATGCAGACAGTTAATTTTACAACTGAAGACAAGGGAGGGGGCATATGACTGCCTGTGTCCCCGTATGCATGTGATGGATGCTTCTTTTTATAAAAATACCCCAGCCTGCAGAACAGAAAATGTGGTCACTGTAATATGATACTAACTTCAAATACTAGAAGTAGGGCTCCCTAACATACGGTCCTGCAAATGTATATACAAGATAATTCACAAGTGTTCTGTCCTTTGTATTGGAGGTTTTCTATTTCTACCAAGGTTTTTAGGGCATTTCCAAGAGATACTAATGCTGTGAAGCCATGGAACACTGTACCAAAGTCAGAACCACTAAAAGAACTCCTGAAGTAAATCACATCCATAAAATTGAATAAAATCATTCTACTCACACGTGTGTAACAAAATATTCCTGAGCCACGTGTCCACAGTTCTCCTGACACCAGGAATCCCACAAAATAGTCACAAAAAACACAGAGAGAACAGAGATCATTTTCCCACAGTATGTTGGTCCTCCCAGGGCAATCTCTTTCTGACTGACTGTGAGCACTCTTCAGAGTATTTTTTAAAAATGTTTTAAGCCTTTGTGTATCTTTTTCTCATATCTTCAATGGCGGAACATGCCTGACCTTTGAGTTTTGGAAACTGGCACAGTTAAGAACTGAGTCTGATAAATAAGATGGGAAAGATCAGCTATGACTTCCAGAAAACGGAAATATAAGCCTGAGATTCTACAGATTCTTGGATGGAATACTGAAACAAGACACCAAAAGAATTTGGGGGATATATTAATATGTATTTTTCAGTGTGATCTGTGGCTTTGGGACAATTTTAAGCTTGAATAGTCTAAATTAACTTGGTCTTTTCAAGGAAAGGAAAGATTACTAAGAAGTTTAAGAATATCTTTTAGGATTTTTATACAAATCAGCATGTTAGATAGAGCAAGAGAAGCTTTTCGAGAATGCAAACCCGTGCCTGTGAGTGAAAAGCACCAAAACCCCCTGAAGCATTTCATCCTGAAGAATGACTGGGATTCTGGGAGAGAGCACAACCCCCTGAAATGTAATTAGAATCGTGGGCATGGGAGAAAAAAGCTGCCTTGATGATGAACTATGCCAGGTCCTTAGACACACTAACTGGAGAATGGCGTTATTTTCAGGGGAAATTCAAGTAGCTCTACTAATGAAATGTTAAGTTTTAAGGATAATTTTAAAAAGTAGTAGTAGCAAATATTTTTTTAATATATAATTTTACCATAGAATAGATGTTTTCATTCTTTCAACGTATTTATTGAAAGCATACCATGAGCTTACACTGTAGGCAGAATAAATCAAAATTACAATTACTATGTGAGTTATGGAAACTCTAGTTAGTTGACTAGCTGTGCTTTTGTGGTTAATATTAGAAGCTTCTGAATTAAACATCTGCCTTACTAATGTATTTGGTACCGGTTTTCACCTTATTCTGCTTTCAAACTTCGTGTTTAGAGAATTTTTTTCACAAGCTTATGCCCCATTTTCAGTTCACGCCTCTCTGAAGTAAAATATGCAAACACACACACAGAGCAAGATCTATTCCACAGGTCTCGACTTCCACCAATAACCGGCACTGAGACAAAAGGACCCTCGCAAAGAAGGCTATGTTTTCTTAATAATAACAGTTGTATAAACATAAGGTCTTCTCAGTTAAAGGGAAACCGACATCAAAAAGCAGTAAAACACAGAACCCTAAACCCCTCTTTCTTTGAAGAAACCCGTTTGAAGCGAGGTGTTTCCAGTTATGGGTGAATGAAATGAGAATTGAGCCGCAGCAAGCGGACGTCCAGTCCTATGGAGGACTAATTAAATCCATCTGAGGAGCTGTATCTCAAACCGCCTCACACATTTCAAAGGAAAGCACCCGTCTGCCTTTTGCAAAGACATCAAAACCTTCAGTCACAAATGACGCACATCGAGGCTCTATGACAATGCTGTTTTCATGGGCTACAAAGCTCCACAAAAGGAATGTTAAGAGTTTACACTATTTCATTACTGAAGAATCAGAGTTAGGACATGTTTACTTATCGCTACCTGAAATTTCGTTCCAGCTTCCAACTCTATAGTTTTGTGGATCTTCTTCAAGATCTCAAAAATAACACAGGAGATGCATCAGTATTTAAAGTGCTTCATATATGTGCTGAGCGGAAGTTGTTAAAAAAAATACATGAATTAACCATGATTGCATGGTTATTGCTTTCTTTTTGATACATAAAACCAGGATTTTGATGTTCCATTAAGATTCTTGAGTAGTTAATAAAAGATCGTAGAGGGCACACAAAGCTTTAAAACCTCACTGGTTTGACAAAATATCCCATTTAATAGCCATTATTTGGGCTGTAAAGTGGTAGGGAAAAAAAAGTTATATTCAGAATTTGAAATATTATCCCAACAGAATGAAGCAGTCTTAGTGTTTGTGTCTATCTCCCCAAGCCTGTCAAACCTTCTGTAATTGGTTGTGGGAAGCTCATATACAGAGGAATCACCCTTTTTTAAGCTGCACCATTTTTTTTCCTTAAGAAAGAATATTAGATGTGACAGTAGGCAAAAAGCTCCCAAATAGGAGAAACTCAATACTTTAATTTTTTTCCCAATATATTATAGAGATAAAACTAACACCATCTGCATAGATGCTAAATTTAAGTTTCTTTCCATTGCGGAGAGCTCAATATAAAGAGAAGGACCAGCCATGAGGAGACCCAGGGCTTCCGGCCTTGCTCTCTTTAATCACCCAGCAATCTTGGGTGTCCCAAGTGTTAGTCGCTTAGTCATGTCCGACTCTTTGCAACCCCTAGGACTGCAGCCTGCCAGGCTTCTGTCCACGGAATTCTCCAGGCAAAAATATTGCAGTGGGCAGCCATTCCCTTCTCCAGGGGATCTTCCCGAACCAGGGATCAAAATCGGGTCTCCTGAATTGCAGGCAGATTCTTTACTATCTGAGCCACTAGAGCTCCCCAGGTGGTGCTAGCGGTAAAAACAAACAAACAAACAAACAAACAAAAAAACACAAAAAACCTGCCTGTCAATGCTGAGTATGCAGTGGATATTTATCCTGCATATAACCTATTCATAAAAGTGTTTTATTTCCTCAAAAGCACACTACTGTATATAGTAAGCAACTTCCTTTCTAACAAAAATGAATGCTTTTCAACTTGCAAGGTATCTTGCAAGGAGGTGGGTGGTTAGGGCTGTTCTCCATGTGGATACATGATAAGACTGCCATCTCCCATCCCCTAAAGGAGACGCATGTCACACGACCCACTGTTGCGATGGGATGGAACATGAGCGGAAGGATGCTGCCTGAAGCTCCAAGAACCAGTCATGACTCCCCATGCTCATTCTGTCCCTTGGTCAGAGCGACCAGCAGCATGGCAGCATAAGCCTCCTGGTCAGGAAGAGCCCCAGCACACCCACAAAGGACATTTAACATTTAAGAGACAAACTGTGGGAGTTTTAGGTCCTTGCAGTATTAGAGCAGCTGTTACTCGCAGAATGTTCCAGTTAATCTCAAATCCCACCTCTCCTCCTCTTTGGCCTTTCCTCCCCTCCTCCCATCCCTCTCTCTCAACAAATACTTCCTGAGAAGTACAAGGCATAACCACCAAGACAAGGTCCCCATCCTTATAAAGATTATATTTTAGTGTAAAAAGATGGAACTTAATCAAATGGAGAAAGAAAAACAGAAGGTATATAATTAAAGTTTGTGATAAACGCAATGAAGGAATTAAATACTATCATATGATAGCAAGTGACTAATTGGCCACTTAAGAGACCTGAACTCCCTTACTGCTTCCTCAGGTAAAAACAACGCCAAAGACAAAACAGTAGCCATTAACCACCTCTCAACTTCACCAGAAGTAGTTAAGTAAGAGAATCTGACAGCAAACAAGTGTTCACCAAAAATATGACACAAATTCCAGTAGACGGTGAAGGACAGGGAAGCCTGGTGTACCACAATCCGTGGGGTCGCAACGAGTCGGACACGACTGAGCGACTGAACAACGACACAAATCTATTCGTTCATAACAGTGACCAAGGTACAGAGTCTATTAATCCTCACAAGTTATCGACTTAAACACAATTTAGACTTTCTAGAAACCTCCGTCCATCAAGAGTATTCTCTAGAACATACTTCTAAATTGCTCTGATAAGAGAGGGCTAGAATTAACAAACAACTCAGAATATTATTACTACTCAACAAATGCTGTGCAGCTAACTCTACATTTTAAGTCTCTCTACCGTCGATGTATTTTTTTCCCACTGCCAAAATAATTGGAGCTGAGGATACTGCTGCTGCTGCTGCTGCTGCTAAGTCGCTTCGGTCGTGTCCGACTCTGTGCGACCCCATAGATGGCAGCGCACCAGGCTCCCCCGTCCCTGGGATTCTCCAGGCAAGAACACTGAATTGGGTTGCCATTTCCTTCTCCAATGCATGAAAGTGAAAAGTGAAAGTGAAGTCGCTCAGTCGTGTCCGACTCCTAGCGACCCCACGGACTGTAGGCTACCAGGCTCCTCCGTCCATGGGATTTTCCAGGCAAGAGTGCTGGAGTGGGGTGCCATTGCCTTCTCCGGCTGAGGATACCAGTACCTCCTATTTGCAATGCTGCCTTCAGTGGACACTAAGACTTCTCCTTCACCCCGCACTCTGGCAAGCTACTCTCTGTAGCATAGCCTAAGGGTGTTCTTTCTCACAGGCAACTCTGATCCAGTTTCCTGAAGGAAGGCCTTCTCTGGTTCCCCCTGCTCTCCAGATAAATCCACACCATTAACACAAAGAGTCGGGCACGACTTAGCAACTGAACAACAACCGATTTTCAAAACTTTTCAAACAGGATATGCAGTGGGTATTTATCCTGTATTTAACCTATTCATAAAAGTGTTTTGTTTCTTCCAAAGTACAGTACAGTACAGGTATAGTAGGCAACTTTCTAACAAAAATTAATGTTTTTTTCAACCCAGCTTGTATCAACCCAGCAGGGAGATGGTCAGGGCTGTTCTCCACGTGAACACGTGGCAAGACTTCCTCTCCCATCCCTGCACCATCGGGCCTCTGCTCACTTCATCTTGGTGTCACCGCTCACACCGCTGCTCTCACCACCTTCCCTCCCTGCCACCAGGTCCCCGACAAGCTTTCCACGTTCCAACTCTTCCATTTCCCCAGCCATATCGAACAATCTTTTAGCCCTTTTTACAGTTTTTACGTATGCTTTCAAACTCTGACCTCTCTCCCCTCCCCTCCCCACGCGGACTTCCACAGGACTCAGTTTGGCCTTTATTTCCTTCATAAGTCCACCCACAGCCACGCATGTCCAGGTCAGACCCCCGCCCCACACCAGGTGGCCTCCATAGCATCCGCCGCTCCCTGGCATCATCCACTCGTTCTACCTGACACAGCCTTTATTTAAATAGTACAGAGAGAGATTTCCTTGTCTCATTCTAATTATATTATCATTTTGGCCTGTTCAAAGGTATCTTCATGAAACAATGGATTACCCTGGTCTATTCTATAGAATATGCGCCTTGTCTCAAGCACAACGCTAGACACGTCACGTACGCTGAAGGACAGCCTGTCCTCGTCACCCTCCACAGATGACAAATTTTACAGAGTCAGACATCATCTCTCTTGATTCCTATTGGTTCTCCAGGAACTATGTCATTTGAAGCATCCAATAAACGGCCATGAAACTATATTACAGCTAAATGATAAATGTAGAGTGGCTACAAATACACTGAAATTCATCTAATGGTCAAGTCACTCAGCAAAGGCACTCAACTGTGTTTTCACTGTTTATTTATGTACAAATAAGTCAGAGAGGCCATCAGTATCATGACAAAATAAATAAAATGACTTACAATAAATTTTTGTGATAGAACTTTTACCAGTGCCCATAAAAGGTTACTGGATTACTATGGATTATCTATAAGTGCTTATAAAATTGAACTGAACTCAACCTGAATATCTGGTGTCCACAATGAAAATTTGATTCCAAATAAAATTTATCAGAAAGTGGCTGAAACCAGGCAGTAACACCAAAAATCACTTGACGTTTTAATTATAGTATTTGCCAACCTTAATGTGATAACAACCAATACCATTTAGCTTTTCATTTCCAAAGTAGCTGGCTTTCATAACTTCTTTTTCCCCTTCATTTAGTCACATAACAAGTTACTTCACTCTTGAGCACAACACGACTGAGTCACTCAAGAGGGTACAGGTGCAACTATGCACCCCATTAGACGAGCAATTTTCCAGATTACATGGGCAGGAGCCTCATCTTTTTGTGAAATCTAGTCCTATGGTTCACAAGTGCAGTCCCAGATCCACTGAACAAGGTGGCATTTAAAAAGTAAACAGATCAAGCTGTGCATGATGTACTCTTCAGACTTTATTTTTCTACAATCTTGTTTATTTGACCCCCTCCTACGTTCAGGAATAAAATATTCTTTGACACAGAGGAAGAGAGACAGATACAATAATAATGGTTTTTTTTCCCTAAGGAGGGTATTTGAAAATTATTTTTTTAAAGAAGAATCATGATTCTTACCATGTCCCTATACAAATTCTAGTACCTACATGATTTAGCATTACTCTCTGCAAATGAGATAAAAACCAGATTATATGTAAATTGAAGGTATAAACTCTTATTGAAGATTTCCTGGAGAAGGAAATGGCAACCCACTACAGTATTCTTGCCTGGAAAAGTCCATGGGCAGAGGAGCCTGGCGGGCTGCAGTCCATGGGGTTACGTGATTGAGCACGCATGCGTGAGGAAGGTGGAAGGAGATGGGTTGGTAGCAATAAACTAGTAAAACTAAAAAAAAAAAATTCTTTTCATTAACATTTGAAAACATGAAGAAAGGGTTAATTTGTGCACAAGATTATTTATTGGTATATGCTAAGTTCCTTTAATTCTTCACCGTTTTGAAAAATGTTACATAAAAAATACTCAGCTCCACTTAAAACTACATTTTCAAAATGTTCTCTAAATATCAAAACAAACTCTGGTGGAATGTTTTCTTAGTCAGGAAATCTAGAACAAAATGCACAGTGGTAGGAAAAAATGGGAAAGAGTTGGCTATACTAGAGAAAGAAAAACTTCACACAATGCATATATAATTATTTCTTATTATGCATCCATATGTAATTATTATTTTTTATTCTTATGCTCATCACCATATTCTTCCTTTGAGAAGAAAAACACAAGGTGGTAATTTCAATAATATGACTATTACAAAACATTTCCCTCCCTCCACCACAGGCATCTCAAGTTGAGACAATTTTACATCAACCAAAATGAACATTATTAAAACAAAATGCAAGCACAAACAAAATCTTGTAGATGCAATATCTTACGTATTTCAAATCTTGTGTTGCTCTAAAAAGTACTACTTGCTCGGATAAGACTGTAAAATTCCCATGAAAACTCAGTACTTTGAACTTTAACACAACTGGAAAAACATGTCAACATCTACAAGAGTAGTGAGACGCTGAAAACGCGTTCTGACAAACTGCTCTTAACCTGTATCTCTAACTGTACACTTTGTGAAACTGTACATTACGTAATACTATGATTTATTCACGCTGTTGTGATGCCTTCTAGGCTGCCTTTAAATGGAATGACTTGAGCCTCAATGTTTAACACAAAGAAACTTCCTATTATCATGTGACAAAACTGTTCTGACTAGAAATGTATTATTCCTCAGATTAACAAAGATGTGTCCAGAGTCTAACAGAGCTAATTTTCCAAGTTGGTGCTACTATTTCTCTGAATTTTCTTTAGCAAAAGTACTTTGTAAAGTCAGATGCAGAGAGGTACCATTTCACAGGCCTTGGAATCATACTGATACGGGTTTAATCTTGGATCCCACGTTCCTAAGCTGTGTGACTTCGGCTTTAGTATTTCTGAATGTCAGTTTCCAACTCTTCTGTCAACTAAAGCTAATAACATTGACCTTGCAGTTTATCACCATCTCATTTAGAACACAGGTCAAGTGTTTAACACAGTGCTTGAGACAAGGCACAAACTCTACAGAACAGACCAAAGTAATCAGCCGTTTCATGAAGATACCTTTGAATAGGCTAAAGTAAGTATCAGAAAAAATATAATTAGAACAAGACAAGAAAACCTCTAACTATACTATTTATAGAAAATCAATAACAATAAAGAAAGCAAACATTCCCATAATAAAAAGTCAAAATTATCTATAAAAGATGTCTCTAATTTTTCCACAAGCTTTGGTTTCCCACGCCAACAAGTCTCAATGTTTTTCCTTACCTTCTTACGCTGTGATTTAGACTCAAGTCCTGGCTTATGCAAAAATCATGTTCTAAATGGTTATTCATTAATCATCTCAGCCAAGGAAAACTTGCATCTTCCCCTACATCCTTCCTTTCCCCCAGGCAGATGACTGCTTTCTTCTTTCTTTCTCATGGATTTAACTAGTTGAAGGGACCTCCATTAAAGCATTTATCACTGTATCTCAATCACTTTCAAGTCTCCTTACTGTAAGTGAGACTGCTTCCCTGGCTATCTCTGCCATGAATTCATCTTTTCCTTCCCAACACAATACCATGTTCATATTAGCAATTTTTCGCTGCTTCCTTAGAATGAATTTCTAGAGGTAGAATTAGTAGGCTGAAGAATATCAATGTTACCAAATTGTTTAGTAGACAGGGTAAATAAATATATATTTCTATTTAATTTGTCTTTTAGTTGCTGACATCTAGCCAACGGCACCCCACTCTGGTACTCTTGCCTGGAAACTTCCATGGACAGAGGAGCCTGGTAGGCTGCAGTCCATGGGGTTGCTAAGGGTCAGACACCACTGAGCAACTTCATTTTCACTTTTCACTTTCATGCAGAAGGAAATGGCAGCCTACTCCAGTGTTCTTGCCTGGAGAATCCCAGGGACGGGGAAGCCTGGTGGGCTGCCATCTATGGGGCTGCACAGAGTCGGACACAACTGAAGCGACTTAGCAGCAGCAGCAGCCTGGCAACTATTACTTGGAAAAATTATTGTGTGAAGTATTATTTGAAAGGTAAAATGCATCCACCACAGTAACAAACATATAAGTAAGTCTAAAAATACTTATTCGTGATAAAATACTCATGATAGAACTGAGGTTCTGGATAACCTAGATGTTTAACTTTTTGAGGAAATATCAGCTTGTTTTCCAAAGTGGTTGCATCATTTTACACTCTCACCAACAGTGTGTGAGGGTGCCAATTTCTCTCCATCTTCAACCCTACCTGTTACTATCTGGCTTGCTTACTGCAGCCATTCTGTAGGTGTGACGTGGCATCTCATTGCGCTTTAGACGTGCATATCCCTGATGACGAAGGATGCTGATCACCTGTGCATTTGCTTATTGACAACTGGATATTTTCTTTCAGAAATGTCTGTTTAGGTTCTTTGCTTATTTTTATACTACATTGTCATTATTATTAAGTTTTATTATTGTCTTTAGTATTAACTGTTCTTTACGTATTTTAAATGCAAGTGCTTTGCTGGATATATTATTTGAAAATATTTTTTTCACTCTGTGGTTTGTCCTTTCAATTTCTTGCTAGTATTTTTTGAAGCAGTGTTTTAAATTTTGACAAGCATCAAAAAATTTTTTTTTGATGCTTGTGCTTTTGGGTCAAATCTAAGAACCCAATGCTACGTGCAAGGTCACGAAGATGTACTCCTGTGTCTTCTCCTGAGAGTTTTGTTGCTTTATCTTTCATATGTCACATCTTTAATCCATGTGGGATTTTGTTATATCAATTCAATATGAGGTAGGGACCTAACTTCATTCTTCTTATACATGGATACCTAATTGTTCCAGCACTACTTGTTAAAAAGGTTATTCTTTTCCTACTGAATAATTTTGGGACCTTTGTCACAAATCACTTGACCATACATTTATGGACTTCTGGATTCTCAATTCTATTCTACTGATTGATCTGTAAGTTTCTTTATGCAAATACTGCATGGTCTTGATTTCAAGACAATTTTATAAGTTTTGAAAGGAGGAAGTGAGTTCTCCAACTGTATTCTCTTTTTCAAAATTATAAGGTCTATTCTGGATTCTTTACGTTTCTATTTGAGTGTTAGTATTAGCTTGAATGTCAGCATCAATTTCTGACAAAAATAAAGCCTGGATTCTGATAAAAATTATGTTTAATCTGTAGACCAATTTGGGAAGTACTGCCATCTTTATAATGTTAAGTCATTCAATTCATGAACTAAGTCACTTAGATTCATGAATTTTCAATAGCTTGAAGATTTCACAGTATAGGTATTGCACTTCTTTTACTAAATTTACTCTTATGTATTTTATTCTTTGGATGCTTTTGTTAATGAAATTGTTTTCATAATTTTATTTTTGGAGTGCTCATTGAAAATGAGTAGAAATACTATTGATTTTTATATATTTTGTTTCCTGTACCCTTGCTAAACCTGTTGTATTATTTGTGGCAGTTTCTAAATGGCTTTTGCAGAATTTTTGACATACAACAGCATATAATTCTGTAAATAGAGATTTTTTTAATAATATTCAGCAATTATAGTTAGTTTGCTGCTGTTCCAGAAATGAATCTTTGCCATTTAACTTTTAGTATAAATTTTATCAATACAAAACATACTTGAAATTAAAAGAAAGAAAGGATTGTGACCACAATTTAAAATTGTAGCAAAGTTTTACGCCTATCAAAAAGTTAAGTTTTGACCTGTATATAAGAAGCAAAAAAAAAAAAAAAATCTCATTTAGGAAAATAAACTGAAAAAAGTTTTAAAAACAAAAGTGCTTTTTTTCTTGATCTTAATATTTAATGTTATTTTAGATCATTTAGATTTTTCTTTATAAACATTAACATAAAAATTGCATTGATATGACAAAATTCAATACTCTAAGGATTCTGATTATTCTTAAGAAGCATTTCACAAGGTCCGTAGAAAAATTTCTATCAGTCATTCACTGTAACAAAGAATCTCTAATTCAATAGGAACACTACAACTTTTTTCTAGTTTATTAGTGCCGTGTGTGCTCAGTTGGGTCCCACTCTTTGCAACCCCATGGACTGTAGCCTGCCAGGTTACTTTATCCAGGGAATTTTCCAGGCAAGAACACTGGAGTAGGTTACCATTTCCTGCACCAGGGGATCTTCCTGACCCAGGAATCAAACCTATGACTCTTGCATCTCCTGCACTGGCAGGTGGATTCTTTACCACTGAGCCACCCAGGGAACAGTTTATTAGTAGTTAACATGAAATACTGGGCAAAAAAGATTTTTTAGAGCATGTACAGTGTTCATTTTTACATCCTTGGGAAACCCAAATTTCCAAGCTAAGTTTCATCATGCCAAGAGTACTCTGACATTTTTCTTTATTTAAGTCCATTCAATATGAGGTAGGGACCCAACTTCATTCTTCTGAATTTAAGTCCATTATCTTTAACATCAACACATGAGTATTTTCTAGTTTTGTATTATGCAGAATAAAAGAGAAATGGGAAACATCCTGGGAATCCAGAAGGCAGTCATGAAAATACTATAAACGAAATTTGGTTTTTACATATATGAGTTTATCACCTTAATAACCAAAATAATATCTCAGCCTTGTACGTATCAGGTTCTTTTCTTCTTAATGATGCTATTCATTTTGACTCATATTCAGCATTAGAATAAAAACCTAAGATATATAAAATATCTTTTACTGCTTTTTCACTGCTTGCTTTATTTCCCCAAATTTTCATCCTCCCTACTGAAAAGTTTTTCAGTAAAATACTGATTTGCAGTTCAGTTCAGTTCAGTCGCTCAGTCGTGTCCGACTCTTTGCAACCCCATGAAATCGCAGCATGTCAGGCCTCCCTGTCCATCACCAACTCCCAGAGTTCACTCAAACTCACGTCCATCGAGTCAGTGATGCAATCAGCCATCTCATCCTCTGTCGTCCCCTTCTCCTCCTGCCCCCAATCCCTCCCAGCATCAGGGTCTTTTCCAATGAGTCAACTCTTCGCATGAGGGGGCCAAAGTCTGTATCACATTTGTATGAAGTCTGATAAAATGTGTCAGAACTTTCTTCCGTTTAAAGGTTAAATAACATTTCATTTTACGTATATACTTTGCTTATCCATTCACTTGGCACTGGACTCTTGGGTTGGTTCCACTTCTTGGCTATTGTGACTAAGACTGCTAAAGATGAGTGTGCGAATATCTCTTCAAGATCCTGCTTTCAATCATCTGGGATAAACACCCAGCAGTGGAATTGCCAGATCTTATCAACTTTTAACTTTTACATAAACCACAGTACTGTTTTCCACAGCAGCTGCATGAACGGTGCACAAGGGTTCCAGTTTCATTCATACTCGCCAACACTTACTATTTTCTGGAGCTTTGTTTGATAGTAGCCATCCTAACTGCTATGAATTGGCCTCCAGTTATAGTTCTGATTTGTGATTCCTTGATGATTAGTGATGTCAAGCATCTTTTCACATGTTTATTGGTCATCTGTGTATCTTCTTTAAAGAAATGTCTATTCAAGTTCATTGCCCATTTTTATTTATTTCACTTTATTTTTGGTAATAATTTAGATTTTTATTGCAGTACTTTTAGCACTACTAACAACCAACATTTAATTTGTTCTGGACAACATTCCAAGCTCTTTAAATATATCATTTCACTCTATCCAATTGAAAGACATTATACTTTATCTCCATTTGACAGAGGAGGAAACTGAAATTTAGAGGAATTAATTTCCTAAGAGCAGATAGCTCTTAACACCAAATCACAACATAGTGTCCAAATCACTCCATTATACTGCCTGCTAATTGTTTCTTTCTTAATAATTCTTTTATTTATCTACTAATGTAGATATTTTTAACTTTGTAATAAGTCCTTTGCCCATGTTTAAAATAGATTGCATCTGTAAGTTAGTCTATATATTCTGCTGCTGCTACTGCTAAGTCACTTCAGTCGTGTCCGACTCTGTGCGACCCCATAAACGGCAGCCCACCAGGCTCCCCCATCCCTGGGATTCTCCAGGCAAGAATTCTGGAGTGGGTTGCCATTTCCTCCTCCAATGCATGAAAGTGAAAAGTGAAAGTGAAGTCGCTCAGTCGTGTTCGACTTGTAGCGACCCCATGGACTGCAGCCCACCAGGCTCCTCTGTCCATGGGATTTTCCAGGCAAGAGTACGGGAGTGCGGTGCCACTGCCTTCTGAGTAATATGCAAATGTATCCTGCATATGCAAATATTTTCTCTCATTCCGTGCACTGCCTTTCCGTTCGCTGATTTTGATGCACAAAAGTTATAAATGCTGACGCACTCTAACTTACCTATTTTTCTTTTGTTGCCTATGTTTCAGATGTCATAACCAAGAAATTATCAAGTCCAATGTAATGACTATTTTTCCCTAAGAGTTTGAAGTCCTAGTTTTTTCATTTAGGTCTTTAATACATTTTGAACTCCTTTTGCATAAGGAGTAAGGTAAAAGGTCCAATTTCATTCTTTGGCATGTGGATATCCAATTTTTCTCAGTACTATTTGTTAAAAGACTGTCCTTTCCTTATGGAATGATCTTAGCACTCCTGTCAAAAATCACTCGATCACTTATCCACGGGTTTATTTCTGGGCTCTCTATTCTCTTGGTCTGTGTGCTGTCTTACTGGTGTTCATGCTGTTTTGATTACTGTAGTTTTAAAATAAAATCTGATATCAGGAAGTGTGCGAGTTCTCCAACTTTTGTTCTTCTTTTTTCAACATTGTTTTAACTATTGGGGGATCCCTGAGATTCCATATGAATTTCTGGATTTTTTTCTATTTCTGCAAAAATTCTGTTGGGATTTTGATAGGGATGACATTGAATCTATATGCTTTGAGTATATTGACATTATAGCATACATTAAGTCTTCAAATCCATGAACATGAGATGGCTTTCCATTTATTTGTGTCCTCTTTAATTTATTTCAGCAACATTTTATATTTTCCAGTGTGCAAGTCTTTGTCCTCTATGTTTAAGTTTATTAATAAGTATCTTACTCTTTTTGATGCTATTGTAAATGGAATTGTTTTGCTTTGTGCATTTTAAAATCTTACATAAATGATATCATTAAGTATTGATATATATATTTTTCACATCTTTCTTTTTCATCATTATTATGGTACATGAAATATTTCATTATTATTATGGCACACTGAAACTGTAACAACATGTACAAGAAAGACACATGGTACCTTCACGAATGATGTCATCTCTAGAGAAGAAGAGAGCAGAATGGGATGATGTAGAGAAGAGATTTAGCTGTATCTACTACTTTTTTCTTTTTTTTAATAGGCGACCTACATAGAGATTTGTAAATTTGCTATATTTTCCTCATTTGAATATCTTATTATTTAAAAAAATTTTTTAATTAAATAAAAGACTTTCAGAAAACACGAACACATTACTGTAAGGAAAACAAATATGTATTACCTCTTGGGTCATTAACCTAGACTGTCACCTCTTGGCTAATTTCCTACTGATGTGGCAGAGGGTGATCTAGAAAAACAAGTAAATGGTCACAACTCTCCCTTCTGAGACTCTAAAAGCAGGAGTTCCCCTCTATTAAAATCTAATACCAATGAAAGCCTTTACTTACTGCACACTATTCAACTTGTCTCCTTTCATAACACTGACGCTAAATGAAGCTCAATCCAAATATGGTCAGGAAAAAGGGATATACTATCAGGAATGCTCAATTTTTATTATGCCTGATGCTTCTGATAGTAGCTAAGCCAATACATACAGGAAGTAGTTTTTGTACTATATATCAAGGTGGATGTTTTCCAGGGAAATTTTTAATGCATTAATTTTGATGGGTTTTTTAAACACATCATGAGCTGAAAAGTAAAATGGGATAATTCTACAACGAAAACTCGACAGATATCACTTGAACTGTGCCAATGATCTATAGCTTTCCAACATGGAATCTGAAACAAGCATAGAGAAATAACAACTCATAGACATAAGCTGGGCAGTTTTCTTATTAAGGCAAGGCACCGCTTAGAAAAACACTGTATCAGATTAACAGTAACACTTCAGTGGTGACTCAGTACAGAACTGAAAATTATGCTAAGGTCTACATTTTTGCAAAGCTAACCTTCCCCTAGGAAAATACTATACTACATTATCTTTTAATATTCAACACATATAATTTGCTACTCAATTTGATGCATAGTTAAGTGTCCACTTACAGAGTTATTTTTCAAATGATCATATAGAAAGGAGAAATATAAAGAATCATATAAGTTCATCACAAAATACAAGAACATGGTTTAATTCCATCACAGTTTTTGTTTTAAGACAGTTGAGTGAAATATCTTTTAGTAACAAATGCTTTAGCAATTCTGGCATATAGATGAATCACAAAATTTAAAGATAAGCAAGAATACTAACATAACACTGCAAAATAATTATATTCCAATTAAAAAAAAAGAAAAAGAAAGACAACCAAGGAGACCAACCTTAACTCAGGAATTAATCTCATTTACTTGTGACTATCACATAAAAATGTCACCTTCTCCAGTGTAACAGCCTTACACTTATCTAGTACACAGTAGGCATGCAGTAAGTATTTGCTGATTAAATGAATTCTCATTAATTCTTACTTGAACTATTTTTCCACCTGGGATAAGAATCTACCATATATCTCAAGCCTCTCCAAGGACTGTTTTCAATGAAATTACATAATTTTGATTTTCATATCTGGTTTAAATTTTTTGATGAAAAGTCATTTCCTCCCCCACCCAGTAAAATGACATCTCAGTGCAACTTAGCCATGAGAAGAGAAATATACATTAATATTCATTATGTGCATGCGTGCTAAGTCATTTCGGTCATGTCCAACTCTCTGTGACCCTATGGACTGCCACCCGCCAGGCTCCTCTGTCCATGGAATTCTCCAGGCAAGAATACTTCAATGGGTTGCCATGCACTCCTCCAGGGGAACTTCCCAACCCAGGGATTGAACCTGCATCTCTCAAGTCGCCTGCATTGGTAGGCAGGTTCTCTAACACCAGCACCACCTGGGAAGCCCAACATTCACTATACTAACATATATAATATGTATAATCAACATACAACATTCATTATACTAACACATATAATATATATAATCAACATATAACATTCATTATACTAACCATGTAACTATGTAGCAGCTTCTGTGGTTCATGCTGAAAGTTAAAAAGGACCCAAGTTAAAATAGTTACTCCTGGGAATTCCCTGGCGGTCCAGGGATTAGGACTTAGCACTTTCACTGCCAGGGCCCAGATTCAATCCAAGGTCAGGGAACTAATATCCCACAAGCCATGTGGCCTAAATAAATAAATAATAAAATAGTAACTCTTTATGGTATTTTTCTGGCAATTTAAATCACAGGATCGAAACATGTCATTCATACCATGGTATAAATCTTCTGGAACAGTGTTCAGTTCAGACCAGACTGAAACTAAAGCAGTTCTCTCATGGGTATGACTCAAGGGGTTAAAGACTTCTAAACAAAAAGAATGTCACTGTAAGGTAAATTCAGCATAAAGCATGTCCAACAACATGAAATCTCAAGAAAATGTTACATGAGGCTTCAAGTTACTTGTCTTAAAAGAAACAGATCTATCATATATTTGGAATTATGGTTAAAGATGCTCTTCTCTATAACAAAGGCAGAAGTATTCCTTCTCAGTAACAACAGAAAAATAAATCAGGTAACAGGAAGTGGATTTAGAATGTGGCTAAGTCTGGGCATACATTTCCTCATTAACATAAGAGACAAAAATTTCATTTCCATTCAGCTTCCTAAAGAAGATGAAAACAGAAACACACCTATGTTGTAGATGCAAAAGATGAGACTCGTGGAATGTGCTAAAATTGTTGTAAATATTCATAGATAATTTCAAGATAGTCAAAAATTAAAAAAAAATAAAACTCACGGAGAATGTTGGCCCACTGCTGGATACTACGACAGTATGAATTTCGTCATGCAGTTTCACTGAGAGCTCCCAGCTAGCCACTTGTGGTTTTACAATAGGCACTCTGAAGTTGAAAAAAAAGATAGAGTTAATAATTTTATATTATTCTGAGTAAACTGATTTTCCTTTGACATTAAGTGTGCAGAGTAAAACTGCCAAACACTGTATTCCAGAACATTTCAAAAGGTTCTATTCTTGGAAAAAAGGCTTACAATGCAAACTGCTGCTGCTAAGTCACCTCAGTCGTGTCCGACTCTGTGTGACCCCATAGACAGCAGCCCACCAGGCTCCCCCGTCCCTGGGATTCTCCAGGCAAGAACACTGGAGTGGGTTGCCATTTCCTTCTCCAATGCATGGAAGTGAAAAGTGAAAGTGAAGTCGCTCAGTCGTGTCCAACCCTCAGTGACCCCATGGACTGCAGCCCACCAGGCTCCTCCAGCCATGGGATTTTCCAGGCAAGAGTACTGGAGTGGGGTGCTATTGCCTTCTCCAAAATGCAAACTAGACAGATGAAAAGCAAAAACTAGCACACAAAAACACTCCAAAGACAACAACAGTCATTCTGCGGAAATTGTGGTACCATCATCTATTCTATGAATCTGAGTTGCCTAATTTTTTACATTCCTTCAAAATTTAACCTTCTTTAAGCATTATTTTGTTTTCAGTATTTGGTTACTTATCAAGACTATTTTTAAAACCTTATAATACTAATGTTTTCCTTTCTCCAGCTTGAGTTAAATTTGTATGCAAAAAACTGCACATGTATTTGATGAGTTTGGACATATTCATTCACTCATGTTATCTCACCACAATCAAGGTAATAAAACATAGCTATCATTTCCAAAAGCTGCCTTTTGTCCATGTATTTGGTTTCAGTTTTTCGTTTGTTTGTTTGTCTGGGTGAGAAAACAACATCAATGATGCTAATTTTAGCACACAGGTCTTTTCTTGTGATGATGAATGGTACACACTCCAGAAAAATTGGGACAAGCAGCCTAAGACAAACAAACATTTCAGAATACAAATGTTTCTCCCAATTTTTTAAGCTAACAAAATTTTAATGATTTCTGAATTAACCTCATTTAAATAAGGCATATTTG
Organism: Bos indicus; assembly: GCF_029378745.1. Taxonomy (NCBI): domain Eukaryota; kingdom Metazoa; phylum Chordata; class Mammalia; order Artiodactyla; family Bovidae; genus Bos; species Bos indicus. The sequence continues at coordinate 79,928,380 of NC_091771.1, read as the reverse complement.
CATTATTTATACTGACTAAGCACTAAGCATGTAGTATCCAGACTCTGCCTTAAGTTTTAGTTCTAAAAATATGTTGCAGGCCAATACTTTAACATCCTCTGAATTTCAAAGGAGTCTCTGTGTAGTCAATTAAAAAAAAAAAAAAAGCCACAAAAACTGTGACTAGAATCAAATCATCTCTAGTCACAATGTCTAACGGAGGATGATTAATAGTTTAGGTGAATATTTGTATTCAGCACACTCTTTACTGAATTATTTTTTTGGAGATGAAGGAAATGTTTTTAACACTACACAGATGAAAGTTAAAGAAAAGTTTTTAAAAATGCATCAACAAATCAAGAATAATGCACACTGTAGGTCTGGAAAACTATTTTTTGGCCATTTGAAGAGGGCTGTTTGAGAGGATAGAGCTTCACGCATGAGAACTTGAAAGAACAACAGGGTCCCACAGGGGAGGAGGAAGAGAGAGAAGGCACATGGAGGCATATGGCAGCCAGGAGGAGCTGGAGGAGCAGCAGGAGGAGGGGCACTCTGCGACCCATCTTGGCCTCCGGGCATCTTTTCCACTGGGCACTTGTTTATGCCTGTCTCACCCACTGGCCTGTGAGCTTCTAAAAGCCCAAGATCATGCCTTACTTTTCTATCCCCAAACCGCAGTGCAGGCTGGGGCAGGAGGGCCAACGGTGGAGGTGAGCACGAATCAGAGGAGCACCCACTAGGTGCCAAGCCCATCTCCCCAGGGACACAGCACCAGCTGCCAAAGGAGAAACTCGAGCTCCCAGGCTCCACTTGGCTGCCTGAGACTACGGGGGTGACCTCACGGTGCTCACCTTCAAATGAGGTCAACACCCCCATCCGTCCCCCCCCACCAAGGAGTATCACAATGACAGACTACTATGCAACCTAGCTTTCTGGAACCTGCTATCTGCCATAACTGGATCACTGTCCTGCTCAGGACTGTTGTGTAGTTTTCTACTTTACATCAAGACAAACTTCAACGCAGCTAGTGGTAAAGAACCCACCTGCCAATGCAGGAGATGCAAGGCACACGGGTTCGACCCCTCGGTCAGGAAGATCCCCTGGAAGAGGGCATGGCAACCCACTTGAGCATTCTTGCCTGGAAAATCCCATGGTCAGAGGAGTCTGGAGGGCTGCAGTCCATTGGGTCACAAAGAGTCGGACACGACTGAAACAACTTAGCACACACACTCAAACCTTAATCAACCAACTATCAGTCAAGTTCCTTAAAATAAAAGAAGGCCCCACTCTGTATTTATTTTTGACTATTCCCTGACTTGTATATCTGACTGGGGCAAGGCCTTAAATTGCTTCACAAAACAAACTGAGCTAAGCTGACACGAGCAGGAGAACTAACCACAGTGGTTACAAACTCTGGATCCAGTGACTCGAGAAGACAGAAGAAAACCCAGCTCTGTCATTAATCAGCTGTGACCTCCAGAAAAGTCTGTTTCCTTATGTATAAAATTGAGACAGTAATAGTGTCTGGGTCACAGTGTGTTGAGGATAAAATTAAATAATGCAGGCAAGTGTTCATTTTATTATTAGAAATGTTTCATAATAAATATTTCATATTATCCCACCTCTAGGCCTATGGAGAAGGAAATGGCAACCCACTCCAGTCTTCTTGCCTGGAGAATCCCCATGGGCAGAGAAGCCTGGCGGGCTGCAGTCCATGGGGTCGCAAAGAGTCAGAATTCGTGTCTGACTCTTTGCGACCCCATGGACTACAGCCCGCCAGGCTTCCCTGTCCATCACCAGCTCCTGGAGCTTGCTCAAACTCTTGTCCATCATGTTGGCGATGCCATCCAACCACCTCATCCTCCGTCGTCCCCTTCTCCCACCTTCAATCTTTCCCAGCACCAGGGTCTTTTCCAATGAGTCAGTTCTTGGCATCAGGTGGCCAAAGTATTTTTTATGCTTAAAATTTTTCACAATGCAGAGGCCCAGTAACTCTTTCCAGTAAATGTGGTGCCTCTGTTTCCAGAGGCATCTTGGGAAGCTGCTCATCCTGGCATCCTCTTCAAAAGCAGGACACGTCTTCCACGGAAAGCAACCTTATGGATGGTGGCGAGATGTCGTTGCTGCTCTTCAGAATCTAACTGCTATTTATTTTTCTGTTGTTTTCTTTGGATCCACATGTTTCATACATGTTGGAACCTGCCCCGAGAGGGACCTGCAGAGCGTGCAGAGGCTCTTTGAGTTAAAAGGCTGAGGGTCTCATCTCAGCATGTTCATCCTACTAGCATTGTTACAGGGAACTCATCTGATCCTTTGGAGCCAAAACTTCCACGCTTTAAAATAAGGATCAGAGCAGGGACAGTGAGGTGACAGGGGAGGCTGCTGCTGCTGCTGAGCTCACGTACGAAGGATCAGAGCAGGGACAGTGAGGTGACAGGGGAGGCTGCTGCTGCTGCTGAGCTCACGTACGACGCCTGAAGCAGCAGTTCTCTAACAATGTAGCAAAGAGGCTCCTCTGTGAAAGCAAGACCTTGAGACACTAAGAACACAGGGTCAAACAGTGGAATCTCTTTACAGGAGTTCACTCTTCTACAAACAAAATTTGTTAAGATTCCTTCTGGCTCTGAGTAAGTTTTAAAATAGTTTTGTTTTGGTTTTAAATAAAATGGATGGGTTTGGGAGCATACAGGCCCAATGTAAATATCAATAAGTTCTGCAATGGAAATAATCTGTAACTATAAAGTATAAACTATAAAGATAGTAATACATACCAACCTGAAAGCATATGTGTTCTATTTACGCAAAATTATTGAAACCACATTAACAATAATTACTTCAAAATAAAATACTGATATTAACTCCACCAGCACAAACATGTTCATAATGGTAATAATCACTGAAAAAGTTATATTTTAAATTTTAGAAAAAAAATTATATTTCTTCATGAAATTCAAAACAGTCTGAAAGAGGACTTTATGAACAGTTCTCTGAAAAGGTGGAGCAGGGCAGAGTCTTAGAGCTTTACTCAAGTCATCACAATAATGATACGCAGAAAACAGTCTCCTTTCCTGATCTATATGTCTGGTGAAAGAGATTGCCATTTGATGAAAAATTTCATCTGGGTGACTTATTAGGTAACTGGAAAGCTGATATCATTTAAGCTACTACTTCAAAAACAAACACACAAAACAGTAAAAAGGAATTCATATAAACAGCTACTCACAAAGCAAATCAAATAACAGCTCTTACCCAGACCTGTCCACTTTCATTCTCATCTGCTAGTAAGAATGCGTATGCTCAATAAAACTAAATTATCCTACATTTTATGGTAAAAGCTGTCAGCTGACCGTCACAAATGTTAATGGTACAACATTTAAATTTACTGGAATATTTTTTACTCAAAAAGGTGCAAGTAATACTAAGTCAAGCATGTTAGTACTGCATGTCATTTGTTACAGCAGGCTTCGTGTAAACATAACGAGTAGCATCTTTTGTTATCAAGGATCATAAGCATCTCAAAACCATACTATCACACACTCAGAAACGCTGGTTTGCCATTGTGCCATTACCTATTTAGGACTGAAACACTGAGTTAAAACAATGTTAGTGCTCAAAGAATCATTACGCGACCCTTCATCATAACTTTCACAGTGGGTGGTCTGTAAAATGATCAAGAATAATATGCAGCATTCCGCGGCCGCGGAGGTCAGCTTCTGCATACAAGTCTTTGCAGGAAGAAAAAGGCCTTCAGAAAAGTGGGCCATTCATCTGCACCAAGTTCAGAGAATTTCCAGCACGGTGAAAAGATATGTTATGCAAGCACATAGATGTATTCAGTGGGGGTAGACAGAACCAGTTACATGGAGACTACAAAGGAGCCCTCCCATGGCTCATGAATAAGTCGAGGAAATGATCAGAAAAAAACAGGAGAGAGATGTTTAGACAGATGGCCCACTTAAAATGCCTGAGACAGGGCATAAGCAATTTTAATGAAACTTTAGATCTAGCATATGAATTGTGTCTTATTTCCTCCGGGGGAGGGGGGTAAAAAAAAAAAGAAAGGAAACCGAAAAAGACAAAAATCCAACAATCTGCTGAAAAGCCCACTTTTAGCAAGTTGGGATGGAGGAAGAGTCACAAATAAAAGTTTTATTAGTGTGATAAATTCACATAAAATTCTTCACAGAGCCATCAGCCATCACAATGAATATGAAAAAGCACGGAATGAACAGATTAAAAGAATTTTAAACAGAAGTCTACTGCCAAACCAAACAAAAATCTAAGCCTTATTATGTGAGAACTTACAACACTCCAACATTAAAGTTCATTGCTGCAGAAGAAAGATAAAAGCAGCGTTTTCAGAGAACCTCTTCAAAGCTAGAACTTGTCATAGTGGAGGAACAGAACTCTGCCTGTATGCAATTTAAAATGTGTACGTGAGAATATAGGAGACTGTGGAGGAGAACGTGTATCACAAAATCGTGCCTAGAAGGAGTTAGAGAATATCCCCAAGTCCAGCTGCATTAGCGATACAAATAACTGCACAAATGACACTTGAATCTAGAAATGAACCACATTACTTATAATCTTAAGTATATTTTAATATTATGCAAACTCTATTTTTTTCTTTCACCAGTAAGGCTTTATGGTTCTAAGTCTGATCTCTAGGTACAATTAGTGAGGAAGACAATGCTGATAGTGTATAGCCATCACTCCTGCAGCGTCTGACGGATCACTACATGACCTGGGCCTCTATGGTGGCTCAGTGAAGAAGAATCCACCTGCCAGTGCAGGAGACATGGGGTGGATCTCCGATCTGGGAAGATCTCACACGCCATGAAGCAGCTAAGCCCATGTGTTGCAACTATTGAGCCTGGGCTCTGGAGCCCGGGAGCCGCAACTACTGAGCCCACGTGCCTCATCTACTGAAGCCCATGTGTCCTAGAGCTGTGCTCTGCAGCAAGAGAACCCACTGGAACGAGAAGCCTCTGCACTGCAACTAGAGAGTAGCCCCACTCGCCACAACTAGAGAAAAAGCCCACGCAGCAACAAAGACCCAGCACAGTCACAAAAGAACCCAATCAATAATTTTTTAAGTTACATGACCTTCACAAGTTACTATACTTCTTGTGCATCAGTTTCCTTATCAGTAAGACAAAAATAGTAAGACTACTTAATTTGCATGTTGATTAAATGAGATAAAAGGTGTAAAACGATTAGACAGGTGCTTGGTACATTAAAGGCTAATTAAGAGACACTATCAACATTATCATGATTTGTTTGGTGCAGTAACGTGAAATCCTCCTCTATTGTTGCAACAACCTGCTATTCAATACTATACAATTTAAATACAGTGAAATTAAAAAATCTTAAGTTCCATCATTTATCTTTCCAATAAATCTGCCCCTTCCCAACAACTATAAAGCTCCCCATAAACTTCAAAAAATATGTACTCCTGTGTGTGGTTTTTACCCAAAATGATGTTTCTGAGGTCCGTTCACGTTGACGCGTTCATTCTTTTTGGCCGCTGAGTGGTGAGTGCTCTGTTGCACGTGAGCACACTAAGTGAGTTCACCCTTTACTGACGGGCCTTTGCGTGGTTTCCAGTTTGGGGCTCTCGTGAACAAAGCTGCTATAAATATTCTTTGAACAAATATTTTTTGAGGACTTATGTGTTCGTTTCTTAAGGGTAAATATATCTTCATCTTAAGAGTGGAGATTCTATGATGAAGGTACACCCAATTTTACTTCTGGACTTGTACCCCACTGACCAGCGTTTACTCCTACACCGGTGCCACACTGTCTTCGCTACTGTAAGCTGGCACTATGCTCTGAAATCAGGAAGTATGAGTCCCCCCAGTTTTGTTGTTCTTTTTCAAGAATGTTTTGGTTATGCTGAATCTCTTGCACTTTCACATAAATTTTGGAATGTGATTATTTCTGCAAAAATCACAGCTGGGATTTTATAGTGATGGCATCAAATCTGTGTATCATCATTTCATCTTCTGATCCATGAATGTGGGATGTTTATCCATTTATTTGTCTTTATTTCAACAACTGTTCTATACAGTTTTCAGTATACAATCTTACACTTTTTTTAAAAAAAATTTGTACTTAAGTACTGCATTCCTTTTGCTGCTACTGTAAAATAAAATTGTTCATTTTTGGTTCATAACACTCCTATTGTATAAAATAAATGGATATTTACATGCCGCTCTTATATTCCACAACTTTGCAAAAGTATTTTAATAGCGGTTTTTTTTTTGTGTGTGTGTGAATTCCTTAAGATTTTCTATATACAAGATCATGTCACCAAAATTAGAGATGGTTTATTTCTTCCCCATCTTGATATCTTTAATTTTTCATGCCAAACTGCCCAAGCCAGAAACTCCAGGAAAATGCTGAAAAACTAACAACAAACACCAGTGTCTTATTCCTGACCTTAGAGGAAAACATTCAATTGTGTGCCAATAGATATGATGTTAGCTGTGGATTTTTCGTAGATGGCCTTCATTGGGTTCAGGAAGTTCCTTTCCTTCTATGCCTAATTGGTTGAGTGCTTTATCATGAAAGGCTGCTTGATTTTCCCAAATGTTTTTTCTGCATTTCTTGAAATAAGTCCGTGGATTCTGCCCGTCATTAATATGATTTATCACATTGAATGATTTTTGGATGTTAAGCCAACTGTGTGTACCTAAGGTAAAACTCACTTGGTTATGGTACATAATCATTTTATATATTCATGAATTTAGTTTGCTAGATTTTGTTGAGGATTTTTGCATTCATGTATGAGGGAGGCTGGTCTTTAGTTGTCTTTTTTTCTAACATCTTTATCTGGTTTTGGTATTACAGTATAATAATACTGGCCTTGGAGAATGAGTTGCAAATTCTATCCTTCTTTTGTATTTTTTGGAAGAATTTATAAAAGATGAGTATTAGTTGATTTCTTTCTAAATAGTTCACTGAATTCACCAGTGAAGCCATTATCCCTGGGCTCCTCTTTTTAGGAAATTTTGTGATGACTAATTCAATCTCTCGCAGGTCTATTCAAATTTTCTATTTTCTCTTAAGTTAGTGTTGGTAGCTTGCATCTTTCTACAAATTTCTCCATTTTATCTAAGTTGGCATATAATTATTCACATTATTCCCTCATCACACTTTTAATTTTGTAAGGTCAGTATGTACAATACCTATTTTATCACTAATTTAACGATCTGAGTCTCTCTTTCTCTTGGTCAATCTCTCTAAAGGCTTGTCATTTCCACTGATCTGCCTAAGGACCAAATTCTGCTTTTATTGAACTCTACTGTTTTTCTATTTTCGATTAATTTCCTATCCAATGTTTAGTACTTTCTTCTCTCTGCTTGTTTTGGGTTTAGTTTGTTCTCCTTTTCCAATCTTCCTGAAATGGAAGATGAGGTGACTGACATGAGATCTTCTTTTAATTCATTTTATTTATTTTGCTGCACCGGATCTTAGCTGTGGCACGCGGGATCTAGTTCCTTGACCAGGGATCGAACCCAGGCCTCCTGGCACCGGGAGCACTGAGGCTTAGCCACTGGACCACTAGGGAAGTTCTGAGACCTTCTTTTTCAATATGTGTTTACAGCTCTAAACGTCCCTCTAACCACTAGAGGCATTTCATAATAAGTTTTTAAATGTTCTGATCTTGTTTTAATTTCAAAATATTTTTCTAATTTCTTTGATTTCTTCTTCATCCCATTTGTTATTTAGGAGTGAATTATTTAACTTCCACAAATTTGTAATTTTCGCAAATTTCCTTTTTTGTTGACTTGTCATTTCATTCACCTGTGTTTGGAGAACATACTTGGTATATTTCAGTCCCTTTACATGTATCAGGGCGTGTTCTATGGCCTGGCACATGAGATGCTTTACCGTGGCAAGTGTTACACATGCACTTGAGAAGCTGCGTGTTCCGCTGTTGACTGTATTCTTCTATATAGGTATCTTCTATTCTTCTACATAGATATATTAGACCTGTTTGGTTTATAGTGTTATACAAGTCTTCTACTTTCTTGTTCATCAAGCCTAGTTCTATCCACTACTGAAAGTGGAGTATTCAAATCTCCAACTATTACTGGTGAATTGTTAATTTCTCATTTCAATTGTCACAGTTTTGCTTCATATACTTGGGGACTGCATTATCAGGTAACATATATGTTCAGAATTGTTATAACTTTCTCATGGATTGACTGTTCTATCATTATAAAATATCCCTCTGTCTCCAGTAACAATTTCTGTCTTAAAATTATACTAGTATTACAAATATAGTACGTCTGATAACTCCATCCTTTTATCTTCAGTCTACATTGTGTCTTTGTGTCAAAGAATATCTATTGTAGAGAAATTACATTTGATCTTATTTTTTTATCCACCATACTAATATCTGCCCTTGATTGGTGTGCTTACTCCATTTACATTAAATACACTTCTTCATTAAGCAAGATTTACATCTGCCATTTTATTTTTTGCTTTTCATATCTTTTTTTGTGCTTCTATTCCTCCATTATTGTCTTCTTTTAAGTAGATATTTTGCAGTGTACCATTTTAACTCCCTTGATGGTTCATACACTATTTTTTAAAGCTATTTTCTTAGTGGTTACCTTAGGGATTACAATTTGCACCTTATATTTAAACACTATAGTATGGATTAATGCTAGTCATTCAGTCATGTCTGACTCTGAGATCCCATAAACTGCAGCCTACCAGGCTCCTCTGTCCACGGGACTCTCCAGGCAAAAATACTGGAGTGGGTAGCCATTCCCTTCTCCAGGGGATCTTCCTGGCCCAGGGATGTGTCTCTTGCATTGTAAGCATGTCTCCTGCACTGCAGGCAGATTCTTTACCATCTGAGCCACCAGGGAAGCCCGGATTAATGCTAACTTAATTGCAAAAGCATAGAGAAAATTTGCTGCAATCAATAGCTTTGTTTTCTCTACCATTTGCCTTCTTATTGTCATACAAATTATATTTGTATATATGATACGCCTGTAAACTTAGAATTAAAATTACTGCATTATGTAATTCTTTTAAATAAGAAAAGGGGGGGAAAGATTACTAAAACTAAGAATACATTTATACTGTCTTTTATATTTACTGATGTAGTAATCTTTAACCAGTGCTATTTTTGCTTCATACATATTTACGTTTCTGTTAAATGTACTTTCATTTCACCTTGAAAAACTTCCTTTCATACTTTTTCTTGCATAGGTCTGCTAGCTTTGGTTTCTCTTATTTGTTTTCAATGTCTTAATGTCTCCTTCATGTTTAAAAGTTAGTTTTGCTGGATACAGAATTCTTTGTTGACATTTATTTTTAATTCTTCAGCACTTCATATATACCATCCCATTCTCTTCTGGACACCTTGGTATCTAATGAGGTGGGAGCCCTTAATCTTACTGAGGATCTCTTTTACATGATGAGTCCTTTTCTCATGCTGCATTTAAGATTCTTTTTGGTTTTTGACAGTTTTGACTGTGATGTGTGCAGCTGTTGAGCTTTTTGAGTTTATTCTACCTTGGACTTTGTTAAGCTTCTTGAATGTGCAGATTAAGGTTTTTCATTTCGGTTTTCATTTGGGATGTTTTCAGCCATGATTTCTTTTAACAGTCTTTCTGCTCCTTTATCTTTCTTCTCTTCTGCTTCTGGGACTCTCAGCATGTATGCCAGTACATCTGAGTGTCCCCAAGATCTCCAAGGCTCTGGTCATTCTTCTTCAGTTTTCTTTTTGTTCTTCACTTTGGATAACCTCGATTGATATATCTTCAAATTTGCTGATTGTTTCTTCTGCCACTCAAATCTATTATTGAATTCCTCAGTTCATTTTACCATTATGGGCACTGTACTTTCATCTCTAGAATTTTTATTTGCTTAAAAAAATCATTTCTATCTTTTAAAAAATATATTTATTTATTTATTTGGCTGTGCCAGGCCGCAGTTGTGGCATGCAAACTCTTTGTTGTAGCATGCAGGACTCAAGTTTCCTGACCAGAGATCAAACCCAGGCCCCCTGGATTGGAAGGATGGAGTCTTAGCCACTAGGGAAGTACCACTAGGGAAGTACCAATTTCTATCTTTTTATTAATATTTTCTATTAAGTGAGATATGGTTGCCATAATTTCCTTTAATTGTTCATACTGGACTTCCTTCAGTCCTTCAAACATAATTTTAATAGGTTATTTAAGGTCATTGCATAGTAAGTACAGTGTCTGGGCCCCTCTTGGGCAGTTTCTACTGAGTTTTCATCCTGTGAATGGGCCATACGTATAAGTTTATTTGAATGTCTTATAACCTTTTATTGAAAATTGGCACACGTGCAAATGAGATTCTCTCCCCTCACCAGGCCAATAAGTTCCCTAAAGCACAGGAACTATTTTGTTATTACTCTAAGCCCAAGCATCTTATCACAAGGAGCACCATTTGTTATTTTTGGAACAATCGAACAACTCTAATTCTGAAGGTAAAAAATTATCATCATTAAAATATATACTCAGGAGTTTACTCTGATGAAAGTTAAGTGACCTCTGTAAAGCAGATGGTCAGGATACTGGCCATCTAAACCAGTGTTATCTAGATTCAGGGTTGTTAGTTACAAATGAATATTCAGAGTATGAAATCAGTCTGACACACTGTGAGAAACCAGAAATTCAAAAAGAGCACTAAATCATAAAAAGATTTTTTTAAAGGTGGTTTAAAAGAAAAAAAAAACAAAAAACGCAGCTTAATTCAGAGTTTATCTTATTGATCAATATGAAAACCTCAATGAGTGTAATAATGGAAGATAAAGATACTTTAAACAGCTACTATATTAATATCTTTGGAAAAAAATGCATTCAAATAATACGGGTTACTAGTTGCTGGCTTTCCTTTTCTTATACATTTCTTTATATTTCTTAGAATATATCAAATTTCATAAAACTTATTCACAGAATAAATTTTACTGAAACTATTATTGGGATAAAGATGAAAAGCTATCTCTATAAGTAGAAATTCAAACCTATTCAAACCAAAGAATCAAGATCTAAATAAACAATGCATTTTCAATGTCCACTAACTATAATACACAGAGAGAATTTTTTTACTGAAAAATCATGAAATGTCTTCAAAAAGCTTATTTTTCCAATTTGCACCAATTTCATTACTTTTAAATTCTTACTTAACTAATGAACCTCTCTAAACCACCTTTAAATCTTTTTCTGAAACAAGGCTGAACAATTACATACAAATATTCTTCCATCACCTACAGAAAATTGCCTTACACATATTGGCTCACTTGGGTTTTTAATAATAATTTTTGAACTATGTAAATTAATCATTTTAAATTTTATTATGAATGTAGTGGTAGTGTTGATTTAGTTTCAGTTCCAAAATCAAGGATTTTACTATCCTATAAAACATATCCTGAGTTCAAAGTATTTAAGGGGGGTTAAACAAAATGCAAACATTTAATGCAACATTAAGCATATGAAATAAAAACTTGATTGCCAAAAGAAAGCATGCTACGCTGTTACCCTGGTGACAGGTTAAAAAAGGGATTGTGAGCTGAATAGCTGTATGATATGAAATTAAAATGTTTCACATTGAACAATCCAAAATGAATTGGGAAAGGTTAGAGTAGAGGAGAGAGAAATCAATTCTCCAATGGCAATGGGTGAATGGGAGAGAAGAATGAATAGGATTTGCCAGTGGGGTGCAACAGCTGCCAAATATTCCTGCAGCCAAAGAATCACAATAATACTGATGAAGTGTGCAAGAGCTTTTGGAATCATTGCAGGGAACAGAGACATTCTCCTGCAATAATGAGGCTATTCTGTCTTCCATTCAGCTCTTGTAGTACAACGAAAAACAAAAAAAGAAAAATATTTCAAAATGTAATATTTAACAAAAAGCCTATAAATATGACATATTTTCCACTTAATATTTTGTGCCTAAATTCACACAGGTTTCTAAATCATCCAAGATACAGTCTTATTAAGAAACTGAAAATATAAGAGAGATGTCAAAAAGTAAGGCAAGCTTAAAGGATGAAGACTGAATTAACATTTTCTTTCCTCTTGGTGCTTTCGCTTAATTAAAGAGCTATTTCCAAAGGCACAATATAGCTGGGTATGCTTGTGAGTGTATACCCAAAGTACTATTTTTAATTATATAGTTATCAGACTATCAACTCCCTTGTCATAATGAAATGGCCTATCTGAGAACATAAATGAAAGAAGTATGATATAAGTTTTAATTTGTTGTCACAGATGGTGTAAATTTTAATAATTCGATATATCCTTTTAAATTCAGAAATAATTCAAAGAGTCAATATGCAGTGGCCAACAATATTGCTCTTCCTCGGGAATTATTTACAAATGGCTACTTTTTTCTGTTTCCTTCCCCAGTTTTACTTCATTGATTATGGCATTTCAAAACCTTAAACTTTTATTATCTAATTGAAAACTTAATGAGTGAATGAATTACAAATCTAAAATGAGGCAAGCACAGTCTTATTTAATAGCAAGAAAAAAGCAGATAATTGCATCTGTCAGGTAAAAAAAAAAAATCACTAAAAAATTGATTCTCCATTTTATCAGGAAACCGGATGAGGAAAGAAAATACTGTACAAATGTAGACACAATGACTGCAATTCAAGTGAAAGTACTTTCCCATTATGCTACTGTGACTAAAAGAGTTAAACTGATGGCAGGCTGTACAGCCAGTCAAGATACCTGATACATATGTTCTGCTAAGCAGGAGCTCAAAGTGGTGGTTATACACTGACTCCATACACCCAAAGTAATCCTCTACAAAAGTGAACACTACATTTTTAAAAACTGCTCTGATTGCAGTCTTTTCATCAGTATTATCACAGGCCAAAGTGAAAGTGTTCCTTTTGCCACATCTTTAACTTCTGCTCAAATATCAAGAGAGAAAATAGAGAGTTTAAGTAGAAACCATAAAGAAGAGGATCTGCCCCAGATTCGGTTAGGATCAGAACTGAAAAAGATTTCAGGAGGACTCATCCAATCCACCACCACCATCTCTCAGAGGAGGAAACTGAAGTCAAAAGTTGAAACATTTTACACAAAGAGTTGTACCACCTTGATACTCAATAGTGGTGCTGAGACCACACTTCTGACTCCCAACATCTGACCCAGTGCTGGTCCCACCATACCAAGAGCTGTGACATTTCAGTGCCAGATGAAGGAGCCCAAAGAACCAAAGATGGTACAATTTTCCTAGCCTGAATGAATGAAGAGAATAAGCAAGCTACATGAAACTCTGCATACATGTCTACAGGGTTGACCAGATGTAGGCTGCACCATCGCACTCTGTACTGCCAGGGACCACCAATCCCACACAACCTAATTAACTCCCAGACTTACCAATCCTATCTGAGCAAGGTTTTCTATCAAATGTTAACTTTTTTAAAGTAGTAATTTTGTACAGTCCTTAAAAACCACTTTTTCAAAAACTACTACAGAGATATGTAGACAACATAATGGTATATAAAAATAAAAAATACTCTTTAAAAGCAGAGTGGTACATTTTCTAAAAAATCAAAACAAGACATTAACCATATGTATGTAAATATAGAAACCCTGAGAGCTGCTGGTACTTGCAGGCTCCAATTTCTCTTTTTCCGTTTTTTCTCGTTGTTCTTGTTCAGTTGCTAAGTCGTGTCCAGCTCTTTGCGAATCCAGCACACCAAGCTTCCCTGTTCTTCATACCCTGAACTGCAGCACACCAAGCTGCCCTGTCCTTCACTCTCCCTCAGTTTGCTCAAATTCATGTTGATTCAGTCAGTGATGCCATCCAACCATCTCATCCTCCGTTGCCCCTGTCTTCTCTTGCCGTCAACCTTTCCCAGCATCAGGGTCTTCTCCAATGAATCAGTTCTTCCCATCAAGTGGCCAAAGTGTCAGAGATTCAGTTTCTGCATCAGTCCTTCCAATGAACACCCAGGACTGATCTCCTTTAGGAAGGACTGGTTTGATCTCCTTGCAATCCAAGGGACTCTCAAGAGGCTTCTCCAACACCACAGTTCAAAAGCATCAATTCTTTGAAGCTCAGCTTTCTTTATGGTCCCACTCTCACAACCATACATGACTACTGGAAAAACCACAGCTTTGACTATACGGACCTTGGTTGGCAAAGTGATGTCTCTGTTTTCTTGAACCCTCATCAGTTTAACTTTAACTACTACTTCCCACTCAACATTCCTGAAAACTACCTGTCAAGGTCTCCTATGACCTCCACATTGTGAAACTCAACGGTCGACAGTCATTCTCACAAGTGATGTAATTCAGTTGAACACTCCGACCTTCCGTTGGTTCTCTGAACGCCACGCCTGCCTACTTTCCCACCCATGTCCCCTGCTCTTCCTTTTCAGTCTCCTTCGCTGGATCCATCTGATCTTCCTGACTCGTCAATGTGGACTGTCCCAGGGTAGGCCTGGGACTTCTGCTCCCAGCTTATCTCCCAGCTTCCACTCTTATCCCTCTTGAGGCGTTTACGATAGTGTGCGCCCAATGATCTTGTGGCATATGTCACATCAAACTCTGCTTTGTCAAAACCCTGCAAGGTCTCCCCATTGCTCAAAGGTTAAACGTCTAAGTCCTGAGACTACCTAACAAGACTCCTTCTCTATTACTCTATGGTTTGCTTCCTCCTCTCAAGCAAGAGTATCTGCCTTCTTGCTGTTTCTCAAACAGGCCAGGCATACTTGACTTTGGGTGCTTTACATTTGCTGTCTCCTCTCATCAGAGGATCTTTCCTCCGGATAATCACATGACTCACTCCTTTCTGCCTTCAGGCCTTTGCTCTAATGTTAATCTTCCCATCCTGCTAATCCATCCTGCCATCTACTTCTCTGCAACCAAATTAAAACTGCAACTAGCCCACCATCCACCCCCAGGATGTTCTACAGCCCCTCCACCCTGTTTTGCTTTTCACCAAAATATTTATCATCATTTGATGCCCCACATCTGTTTTGTCTGCCTAACTTCTACTTAAATGTAAGCTCATTGGAGGCAGGATTTTTTTTTTTTTTAATCATTTTGTTCCCTGCTAAATTCTCTAAATTTTCAAACTCAATTCTCATAATGATCAATAGGTAATTTTCAAAGACATATGGTTGTATTTAATATCCGTATCTGATTTTATTATTCAATAAGGAATGGAAGGGTACATCTTTAACAAAAAAAATTTCAAACCAATAGCTAACATACCTGTTGATGTTGAAAAACTCAAGGTAGTTGAGTTATTCGGGAATAAAACAAGTATATATCATTTCTACTACCCTTGAAATACAATTTGCATCATTAGAGATTAAAAAAAAAGAAATTCGGGAGGGATAGATAAAAGTTAATGGTCATCATGTTAAGTAGTTTATATCTCACTTGACATTGACAAACACTTTAAGCACCACTATTACCCTCACATTATAGGGTAATATAAATATAGGGACATTATAAAGGCCAGGGGAGGCAAAATAATTTATCCTAGAATAGCAGCTGGAGATAGCAAAACCAGGGAGAAATCCAACTCTCTGGCACAAAAGCCTGCGCTCTTATACTTGAAACTATACTGGCAGTGCTATCCAGGAGAACATGACAAGAAAAACAAATCATACAACCCATACAAAGGCAGGCAGGGAGTTATTATTAGGAAATGTAAAGTGGCTACTTTAGCTGATTCAGTTCGGTTCAGTTCAGTCGCTCAGTTGTGTCCGACTCTTTGCGACCCCATGAATCGCAGCACGCTAGGCCTCCCTGTCTATCACCAACTCCCAGAGTTCACTCAGACTCACGTCCATCGAGTCAGTGATGCCATCCAGCCATCTCATCCTCTGTCATCCCCTTCTCCTCCTGCCCCCAATCCCTCCCAGCATCAGAGTCTTTTCCAATGAGTCAACTCTTTGCATGAGGTGGTCAAACTACTGGAGTTTCAGCTTTAGCATCATTCCTTCCAAAGAAATCCCAGGGCTGATCTCCTTCAGAATGGACTGGTTGGATCTCCTCGCAGTCCAAGGGACTCTCAAGAGTCTTCTCCAACACCACAGTTCAAAAGCATCAATTCTTTGGCGCTCAGCCTTCTTCACAGTTCAATTCTCACATCCATACATGACCACAGGAAAAACCACAGCCTTGACTAGACGGACCTTTGTTGGCAAAGTAATGTCTCTGCTTTTGAATATGCTATCTAGGTTGGTCATAACTTTCCTTCCAAGGAGTAAGCGTCTTTTAATTTCATGGCTGCAGTCACCATCTGCAGTGATTTTGGAGCCCAGAAAAATAAAGTCTGACACTGTTTCCACTGTTTCCCCATCTATTTCCCATGAAGTGGTGGGACCCGATGTCATGATCTTCGTTTTCTGAATGTTGAGCTTTAAGCCAACTTTTTCACTCTCCACTTTCACTTTCATCAAGAGGCTTTTGAGTTCCTCTTCACTTTCTGCCATAAGGGTGGTGTCATCTGCATATCTGAGGTTATTGATATTTCTCCCGGCAATCTTGATTCCAGCTTGTGCTTCTTCCAGTCCAGCGTTTCTCATGATGTACTCTGCATATAAGTTAAATAAACAGGGTGACAATATACAGCCTTGATGTACTCCTTTTCCTATTTGGAACCAGTCTGTTGTTCCATGTCCAGTTCTAACTATTGCTTCCTGACCTGCATAAAAATTTCTCAAGAGGCAGATCAGGTGGTCTGGTATTCCCATCTCTTTCAGAATTTTCCACAGTTTCTTGTGATCCACACAGTCAAAGGCTTTGGCATAGTCAATAAAGCAGAAATAGATGTTTTTCTAGAACTCTCTTGCTTTTTCGATGATCCAGCGGATGTTGGCAATTTGATCTCTGGTTCCTCTGCCTTTTCTAAAACCAGCTTGAACATAAGGAAGTTCACAGTTCACATATTGCTGAAGCCTGGCTTGGAGAATTTTGAGCATTACTTTACTAGCATGTGAGATGAGTGCAATTGTGCGGTAGTTTGAGCATTCTTTGGCATTGCCTTTCTTTGGGATTGGAATGAAAACTGACCTTTTCCAGTCCTGTGGCCACTGCTGAGTTTTCCAAATTTGCTGGCATATTGAGTGCAGCACTTTCACAGCATCATCTTTCAGGATTTGGAATAGTTCAACTGGAATTCCATCACCTCCACTAGCTTTGTTCGTAGTGATGCTTTCTAAGGCCCACTTGACTTCACATTCCAGGATGTCTGGCTCTAGGTCAGTGATCACACCATTGTGATTATCTGGATCATGAAGATCTTTTTTGTACAGTTCTTCTGTGTATTCTTGCCACCTCTTCTTAATATCTTCTGCTTCTGTTAGGTCCATACCATTTCTGTCCTTTATCGAGCTCATCTTTGTATGAAATGTTCCTTTGGTATCTCTGATTTTCTTGAAGAGATCCCTAGTCTTTCCCATTCTGTTGTTTTCATCTATTTCTTTGCATTGATCACTGAAGAAGGCTTTCTTATCTCTTCTTGCTATTCTTTGGAACTCTGCATTCAGATGTTTCTATCTTTCCTTTTCTCCTTTGCTTTTCGCGTCTCTTCTTTTCACAGCTATTTGTAGGGCCCAGACAGCCATTTTGCCTTTTTGCATTTCTTTTCTATGGGAATGGTCTTGATCCCTGTCTCCTGTACAATGTCACGAACCTCATTCCATAGTTCATCAGGCACTCTATCTATCAGAAGCAGGGCTAAGGAACTACAAAGAAGCAGCGCCAGCAGATGTGCATGCTGAGCCTTGTCCTTTCCACTCTCAGAGCCTCCTGCTCAACGTGAGATGTGTCTGTTTGAATCAGGCTTTGTTACTTAAATCCAAAAGCATCCCAGTGATTCAGGAGGTTCTATGACTGCTCCTTTTGAAATCACGTAAAAAGTGGAGCTGGACCTGAACCAGTGTAAAGTGAGAGGTGTGTCAAAGTGCAGAAAGCGGAATTCTGCCCTGTGGACAACATCTGAATCTCACCGACTCAATGGACATGAGTTTGAGCAAACTCTGGGAGACCGTGAAGGACAGGAAAGCCCGGGGTGCTGCCGTGCACTGGGATCACAAAGAGTCGGACGCGACTGAGCGACTGATGACAAGGAAAACAGGCCTTCTGACCAAACTAAATGAAAGACTCCTGAAGGAAACTATTTTCTGTACTAGTTTCTCCTCCAATCATTAGCAGATAGTGAAACCAAGTACTATACTAAACCACAATGCCAACAAGATCATTTCATCTTCGAATAACATGAAGCGATTGTTCAACCCAACTTTTAATGATTCACTTCTGTCAAGAAAAGTGTTTAGGAAAAGAAGGATTACAAAGCAAAATAATTCCATATTAAGACAGTAAGTATTTATGCAAAAGCTTAATTTGCCTTATTAGACAAAGCAAAACTGTTATATGTCTCTGACATTAACTTTACTCTCTTGCTAAAATGCAATATCTTTTTACTATCCAAATAGTAGGGGCACATATTATTAAATTTTTTTCCAGGTCATAAATGATGAAAGAATACCATCCATGGAGAAACTAGGAAAATAAGATCAGCAGCCAAAACAAGCAGAACAAAGGAAGTGCTGCAGGCTACTGGGTTTGGAGGCAAAACAGTTCCGTGACGGAGCCACACACAGCCACACCTGGAGGCCAGCTCCGGTCTCCATTCCCCAGGCCATAGTGAATGTGAAGTGAAAACATAGTGAAAACACGACTGTGAAGCCAAAATGGGAAGAGGCAACCAGCTTACATCAACTCTGGTGTCAGGGACCTCTTCAGCAAATAAGCCAACACAGTTTCAATTCACTTTGCCTAAACAAGATTATGCTTTGTCTAAAAGACTGGTATAAATGTTATAGGTCTTTGCTGCTAGGGTGGTAGCAACTTTACAATAAATGGGTCTGTTTAATAAATGGTAAGTGCAATAGAAACTCAGCAAAAATAATGTTATTTCGATAGTATGTCCACAATTATCTACATAACCAAAATTTTGGCTTACATATTTCATAAACATAATTTTTTTTCCAACTTCTAAAGGGTAATGGGAGAGTTACTCACTCAGTCATGTCTAACTCTTTGAGACCCTATGGACTGTACTGCACCAGGCTCTTTTGTCCATGGGATTCTCCAGCCAAGAATACTGGAGTGGTTTGCCATGCCCTCCTCCAGGGGATCTTTCTGACCCAGGGATCGAACCTGGATCTCTTGCATTACAGGCAGATTCTTTACCATCTGAGCCACGAGGGAAGTCCAAAGGGTAGTGAATTCAATAGCAATATAACAGGAGGAGGAGTCTAGGAAGATGACAGAACAGGTAGAAAGCACCAAGAGTCTGTCTCCCCACCTAGACAACAATCACACTGGCAGAATCTGTCTAACAGAACTGAGAGTTTCCCACTTTGTAACTTTCAGAAGGCGGCTCAGGTGGTAAATCGCGATAACTTCTGGTCAACTTCAGCTTTAGTACAGCAGCAGCTCCCCATCCTCCTACCCTCAAGCTGCCTGGCATGCAACTGTGGGTGTGTTCACTGGAGTAGCTTGCACATAGCTTATGGAAGCCCGGGTGGGCAAAAACGGACCCTATCCTTGAAATATTGAGGATCTGAGCTCTGAACTGGTAACTGCTGCTTCTGACCACAGAGGAGCAGACAGAGAAGCGGGCAGCCATTGTTACTGTGCCTCCAGCATTGCTGCAAACTCCTCCTCCTCTGGCTGGAATGACTTCCAGGAGATTTAAAGGTACAGTGTATCCCTAACCACCACCCCCCTTCATTTTTTTCTTTTTTCCCCTTTCCAAGAGCTAGGCCTTAAAGGCTAAAATGTTCTAAAACAACTGCATATACAAGGAAAACTGGCAAGTGACTGCACATGCCCAGGGAAAGTCTAAGAAAGGACCTCAGAAGAACTTAAGTTTACATCTCGGCCTGATCCTTGGCACAGAGACAGTCTGCAACCATCAAAACAGCAAAATGACAAAGACAATAATGAAAACCACTAAACCTTGGGGAAGAAGAAGAATCTGATTTTCAAAGTCATCACATTATTAAATTAGATTAAAATGTTCAATGCTCAACCCAAAAATCGGAAGTCATACAAATAAACAGGCAAGTATGGCCAACTCAAAGCGGAAAAAAAGATCAACAGATTTATCCCTGAAAAAGACCTAATGGCAGATATAATAGAAAAAGACTTTTAAAACAACTGTCTTAAAGATGCTAAACGAACTAAAGGAGGAAAAAGTCAAGAAAACAATGTGTAAGCAAAATAAAAATATCAATAAAAAGACAGAAAACCTAAAAAGAAATGAAAAAGAAATTCTGGAGCTGAAAATTACAATAATTGAAATGAAAAACTCACTCGGGTAATTCAAAGGTGGATCTGAGCAGTCAAAAGGAAAAAAACCAGTCAATATGAAGATAGGACAATAGAATTATCAAGTCTGAAGAATAGAAAGAAAAAAGATGGTTTAAGAAAAGTGAACAGAACCTATGGGTCCTGTGCAGACACCACCAAGTAGACCAACATACACATCGTGAGAGTCCCGGAAGGAGAGAAAGGGGCAAAGAGAATATCTGAAAAACAGTGACCGAAAACACCCCAACCTTGATGACAGACATGAACATACACATTCAAAAAGCTCAACAAACTCCAAAGATGAACTCAAAGACCCAAGTCAAACTTTCAAGCGCTGACAACAAAATCTTGAAAGAGAGGGACGAATCTTCAAGTGAAAATAAGATTATCAGCAGATTTCTCATCAGAAGCTCTGGAGGCCAAAGAGATTGGGCTGATATATTCAAAGTGCTAAAAGAAAAAAAAAAAATTTGTCAACCAGAATTCTACATCCAGGAAAAATATTCTTCAAAGGTGAGGGAGCAGTTCATATCTTCTCAGATAAAACAAAAGCTGAGGGAGTCATTTTTTGGCCCTGCAAAAAAAATGCTAACAGAAGTCCAGCAGAGTGGAATGGAGACACTAGACGGTACCAAGAAGCCACGTGAAGAGATAAACATCTCAGTAAAGGGAAATATATGGACAATCCTAAGAGCTAGTATTATTGCAACAATGCTTGTAACTTCACTTTTTTGTTCTCTACATGATTTAAGGGCCTAATACATTTAAAAATTACTAGAGTGAAAGCTAGTATCATTTTAACTTTTCCAATAAGCCAACTCAGAAAAGACCCTGATGATGGGAAAGATAGAAGGCAGAAGGAGAAGGGGACGACAGAGGACAAGATGGTTGGATGGCATCACCGACTCAGTAAATAGACTTGAGTTTGAGCAAGCTCTGTGAGATGTGAAAGACAGGGAAGCCTGGCATGTTGCAGTCCAATGGGTCACAGAGAGTCGAACACGAAGAATCGACTAAACAATATCATTTAAAAATTACTAGAGTGGAAAGAAAAATTACTAGAGTGAAAGCTACTATCATTTTATCTTTGTTTTGCAATTCCATGCTTTGTTTTCTATATAATTTAAGAGACTAACGCATTTAAAATAATTATTGGTTTATAGTTTCGGACCTAGACTGTATAAGGGTGTAATTCTCTGATGTTAACACCTGCACCCAGGCAATCACCTGACCTTTATTCTGTCTTTTATACTTCTGTTCTTTCTATAAATTTCCAATAAAGGAAATTATACATTGTATAGTCTTCTTTAACTGGTTTCTTTCTCTTAGCATAATTTTCTTTTTAGGGTTATGCATGTAGATTCATGTATCAATACCGCATTTCTTTTTATTGCTAAGTAGTATTCCATCATAAAGACGTACCACATTTATTTACCCACTCTCCACTTGATATTAGAAAAATGCAAATCAATGCAAATCAACTACAATCAGGTACCACACCTCACTCAGGTCAGAATGGCCATCATTAAAAAAAATCTATAAATGACAAATGCTGAAAAGGAAGTGATGAAAACATAACCCTTCCACATTCTTGTTGGGAATGTGTAAGTTGGTACAGCTACATGGGAAACAGTATGGAAGTTCCAGAAAGAACTAAAAATAGAACTACCATGTGATCCAGCAACCCCACTCCTGGCATATATCCAGACAAAACTGTAATTCAAAAAGATACATGCACCCCTGAGCTCACAGTAACACTGTTCACAATCAACAGCATGTGGAAGCAACCTAAATGTCCATGGACAGATGAATGGATCAAGATGTGGTGCATACACACACACACACAGACACACACACACAGACACACACACAGATACACGCACACACACACAGACACACGCGTGCACACACAGACACACACACAAACACACACACACACTGGACTATTACTCAGCCATAAAAAAGAATGAAATAATGCCATCTGCAGCAACATAAATGCAACTAGAGATTATCCTAAATAAATCAGAATGAGAAACACAAATACCATATAATATCACTTATATATGAACCTATCTCATGAGACAGAAACAGACTCAAACACAGAGTACAGACTTGTGGTTGCTAAGGGGGAAGGGACTGAGGGAGGGAAGGAGTGGGAGGCTGGGGGTAGGTTAGCAGGTGTCAGCTTTTATACACAGGATGGATAAACAACAAGGTCCTACTGTATAGCACATGGAAATATATTCAATATTCTATAATGGAAAAGAACAGTTAAAAAGAATGATATATATGTATATGTGTGTAATATGTATAACTAAATCACTCTGTTGTACCACAGAAATTATTACAACATTGTAAATCGACTAAACTTGAATAAAAAAATAACAAAAAAAAACGTTTTCTCACTAAAACAACATTAGCCATAAATATACACCGTAAGCCCAATTTTGTTTTCCTTCTACCTAATTCTTCAGGGGTAACCTTAATTTCTGATCTGTGCCTTCAGACCTGCTCAGTCACCTGTCATCTTTTTTCTTTTATTTTAATCATTATCCTTCCTCTTGAAAATGAAAGTGAAGCTGCTCAGTCGTGTCCAACTCTTTGCGGTCCCATGGACTATATACATTTCATGGAATTCTCCAGGCCAGAATACTGGATTTGGTAGCCTCTCCCTTCTCCAGGGGATCTTCCCAACCTAGGGATCAAACCCAGGTCTCCCGCATTACAGGTGGATTCTTTACCAGCTGATCCACAAGGGAAGCCCAAGAGTACTGGAGTGGGTATCCTATCCCTTCTCCAGCACATCTTCCTGACCCAAGAATCGAACCAGGGTCTCCTGCATCAGAGGCGGCTTCTTTACCAACTAAGCTACCAGGGAAGCCCCTTCCTTTTGAGGAAAAGCAAAAAGAAAAGGAGCTGATATAACACAATTTTACTACCCATTTCACTCCAACAAGTAATGGATAGTACTTGCTAATAATGCAGGATTACTCTAGGAGGTACACAGACATTCATAATAAATAATCCTGTCACTCAGAAGCATGAACGGCACAATGATTTTGTTTTATTTGCCCTGGTATAAAGCAGGTTTTCCCTTTTGCTTATTAGATTATTAGGAAGCAAAAAGGTACACTTAGGGTTCACAAATAACTAACTCAATCTGCTGTTAATTCTTTCTTGTTTCTTATACACATACTTTTAACTGTTCAGATTATTTCCTATGTTTTAGTACTGTCCCCGTTCTCAATACATTTTTCAAAATTAACAGAGTAAGAAAACAGAAGTAATAAATACAAACTATTTGAACGGATTTCCTATAAGATTTCAGAGTGCCTTCCTCAATGTTGCCCAAGTTTCTCTGCTCATTTATTCTGTTTTAAATGGTTTCACATACCTTGAACTTTCATGGTCTTGAAAATGCTGTGCTCTTAATTGGGATGCCACAAACAAGGATGACGCTACTGCCAGGAACTGGTTTCTCTCAGTCTCTGTTAACGGGTGTCCTGAGGGAAATCAATCACGTACATAATGTTAACATCTTTCCTTCTATATTACAGAACTATTAGTCATTCAAACAAGCGTTTTATCAAACGTCTATTATGGAGCTAGTATGGTACCAGGGACTAGGTTGTGCCAGGGGAAAGGAGGGAGCAAGATTATTTAAATAAAACAACAACCCCTGCTCACCACAAGCTTATAGTCTAATTTGGGAAAGAAGATGTTAAACAGATGCACAGAACAGAACAATTACCAAAAACAAAACAAAACAAACTATCAACATAGATCTCTAGGAAAACCTTAGGGCTCCTCACAGCTGCTTCCCTTTATCAATCTCTACCCCAATTTTACTTCTAAGGAGAGAGAAGATAAAAGTGAGGAAAAGGCGTGTTGTTGGTCAAGGACAGTGACCGGGCCATGTTTTCTAATGTGAGGAATGAAAAGAAAAGAAGTACATGACTGTCTTGGCTCTAAAATCCCAGTCAGGGTTTGAATCCCAATTAACCAACCAACCAACCAACCAATTTCTCTCTCCCTCTTGAATTCACTCTTCTTACCATCATACAGCTGGACCTGGGGGCAGAGGCCTCACCTGACAACCGGGGGAAGACGCCCCGGTCTGGCTGAGTGTGGCTCATGGGGGAATCTGCTCTATGCGCAGAAATTCCTCAAGACGTGTGAGAGTCAAGGCAGGATCGGCTGCTCCAGGGTCTGCCAGGGCTAACACACCCCCGTGAGCTCTGTAACCTCACCGCAATGTCTAACACTATTTATTTACCACGGTGCTATACAAAGATGATGGACTTCACAGATGCTGCAGCACAGCCAATCTGAGTGCTGGGTCATCTGCACTAAGATGCCATTTGTACAATTCAAAACAGAAAAAAAACGATCAGGTAGTTATTTAAATTTATCAGAAAGAAGTGAAGCAATTTCAACATTAGGTCTTAAGAAAGTATTCAAAATATAAATGAGACTAAAACTATTCACAATTAGAGTATAAAGACCTGATAATCCATTCCTCTTCGAGACAAACTTAGAAGCTCCATAATGTGAGATCTATCAGAACCCTCAATGGCTTAATAAACCACATTCCTACAGGCTTTGAAAAGTTCCTAATCATACCCAACCCTTCAGCAGTGATGGAAACATTCTACTTTGATTCTATCAAACTACCCTACGTGAGGATTACAGAAATTTGGCTTAGTCTTCTCAAAAACATACCATCTACAAGAGCAGTTCTCAAAGTATGGCCTGGGGACGACAGGGAGTCCCTAAGAACCCTTTGGGGGTCTGCAAGGTCAAAACTATTTTCATAATAATGCTAGGATTTCTGTTTGTTCCCCCCTCTTGTTTTCTCAGGAGTATATGGTGGAGGTTCCCTGACCTAGACATACTATGTGTGATGGTATCATTCCTCTGATGTCAACATATAATGGATTTATTAGTGTTACTTTGAAAATGAATTAATAATTATTTTTAAAGCTCCTAAGTTTTAATTTAAAATATGGAATTCTCCAGGCAAGAATACTGGAGTGGGTTGCCATTTCCTTCTCCACGGGGATCTGCCCGACCCAGGGATCAAACCCACGTCTCTTGCATCTCCTGCATTGGCAGGTCGGTTCCTTACCACCAGTGCCACCAGGGAAGCCCAATTTACAACATAGCAAATATATAACCACAAAGGCTCTTTGGAGTATGAAGAGGACCTTCTTCTCAAACCTCACTGTGCATCAGAATCACCTGGATTAAAGCTCAGATTCCCATGCTCTACCTGGGGAGCATGATTGGTAGTTAGCCTGAGGTGGGGCCCAGTAATCTTTATTTCTATTAATAACAAGCTCCAGAGTGATGCTGAAGTTACATGTCTCCTGATCTCATTTGAATAGAAGCTGTTTTCGACTCATCTTTATCAAACTGTGTAATACAAACCACTTAGTAATAGCTCATGAAACCAGTTTGTGGGTCAGACCAGCAATAAAACTTATGAGAGCACTTTGCTCACACTATTATCCAGAGTGTGTGTATCCTAAGTCATGATGTAAAATACATTTATTACAGTGGTTCACAAAGTAGACTCTTCTCTAGACACATCTGCACGTCATATATCACCACCAACAGAGTGGGAAAAAAGGCAAAACAAGGTATCCTTAAGCTTTTAAATCACTTGTGTAGTAAGCCTCGTGAATCTAACTGGAATTATATAAAATTTGCGTACTAATCTGAGAAAGACCAGCACTCATAAATGCTGAATCTCCCAAACAATAACTGAGTTTTCCCCACGTGTTCAGATTGCATTTTTTGTTTCTTGACAAGATTTTACAGTTGTCTTCATAAAGGTTCTATCTTCACTATTACATTTTCTCTATAGTCTTACAAGATACTATAGTTAATATGAAAAGATCTGGGTTTTTTTTTTTCCATTTGCCTTTCAAGCTAGCTTCCCTGCAGTAACCTGTGTTTCACTTGGTCTAATAAATTACCAGCTGCACTGACTCAGGCAATATTGAGAAAGGAGGTTCCCAAGTAAAAATCGAATTCCATCACATCTCATAGGCAAACTGATATAATGCATAACAACTTTAACCCTTTTATTGATAGCAGAACAGATTTTCAAATTTTGCCAGTGATAAATATGCAATAAATTTGGTATAAGAGTGCTAAAAACTTCTTAACTTCTGCTACTCAATCTGTTTCTACAGTTTTTTAAAGAATCTCAAGTAATTTTAATAGAGAAGGGCTACGAAGATCGTCAACTCCATCCTCAGTGCAGTGCGGTGTCTATTCTCCTGCGGTGTGGGACAGATGGTTATATATGACCCACAGAACTCCTCCAATACAGGAGAATGAAGACTTCTTACAAGGATTTCTGAATCATTAGCCAGTTCTTATACTGAGTGAGACTGCTTCTTTGTGACTTCCACCCATAGATCTGGTCTTTCCAATCTAACATTGAATAATTCTATTCCCTCCTCCGCTTGTACATCACCAATCTAGACTGCAGTTAGACATCCTGTACCACGCTTAGTCGCTCAGTCATGTCCAACTCTGCAACCCCACAGACAGCAGCCCATCAGGGTCCTCTCCATGGGGATTCTCCAGGCAAAAGTACTGGAGTGGTTGCCATGCCCTCCTCCACGGGATGTTCCCAAATCAGGGATCGAACCCAGGTCTCCAGCACTGCAGGCAGATTCTTTACTATGTGAGCCACCCGGGAAGCCCTTAGACATCCTAAAACATTAAATAAATGTCCTGACCACTCTTGAGGTACTCTGGCCATGTCAAAAGAGGGGTATTCAGGTCCAGAAAGACAATGTATCAGACATACTATCATAAACAAGAATATTTTATCCTTTACATTATACTTCTTATAGAGGCATTGCAATATGTTTTAATATATGGAAGCCAATTTTGCTCTTTATTTTTCACATAATCTTGGCTAGTCTCAGAAATCTATGATTACATACAAGCTTTAAACATGATTTATGTAGTAAACCTTGTGAATCTAACTGGAACTACATAAAATCTGTGTATTAATCTGAGAAAGACCAGTTCCCAAAAATGCCAAGTCTCCCAAACAATAACTGATTTTTTTACCCATCTGTTCGGATTCTGTTCTTGTTCCTTGACAAGATTTTACAGTTACAACTATCTTCACAAAGGTTCTATGTCTTCCCCATTTCATTTTCTCTACAGTCTTACAAGATACTACGGTTAATATGAAAAGGTTTGGTTTTTTTCTATTTTCGTATCAACCTAGCTTACACACAAGTCACTGATTTGGCATACTTTTCTTGTTGTACTCAGCCACCTTGCCAAATTCGCTTTTTAAGTCTAGAAGTTTTTATTAATAAAACTAGGATCTCCTGGGTTTTCTAGGAATATAATAATACCTGGGGGAAAAAAGTCTCTTTCAAAAAATATTTATACTAACTACTTCCTTTTTTCCTTTTTTATCCTTTATAACAGTGTTTAATAATAATAGTAATTTTATAGTCGACCTCATTTCATTCTCGATTTTAAGGGAAATGATTTCAGCATTTCATCATGTAAAATGATGCTTTTTATTAGTTTTCAGTAAGCAGCCTTTTAATCAAATTTAATTGGCTTACTTTTACTTTTATTAGAAATGCGTTATTAGAAAGAGCTTCTTTACCAAGTGGCTACTGAATATATCAAATATCTTTCTAACACCTGTTTTTTGGTAAGCAATCAGGAGTTTGCAAAGAGTCAGACACAAGTGAGCAACAAACTTTCTTAACCTTCTGGGGGATAACTTCAAAGCCGTGAGCCCTCAACAACGTCAACGCTCTCCACTCCAGGGGTTACTGCAGGTCAGGCCCCTGGTGCAGCACCTCGTTGAGGGCCTCTGGGAAGCCCCTGCTGTTACCCGCCCACCTAGCTTTAAGAAGCCTCATCTGTGTTCTCCTAAGTGGTTTTCTTCCAACCGTCTGTGGTTGACACTTTCCTGGGGGTTCCATTTTAAGGCAGTGTGTATGAGAAAGTGCTGACAGGTGTCCTGACCCTGAGCCATGCGTGCTCTACATGTGGGCTGCGGCTTGGCCAACCCCTGGCCTCATGGGTAGGGTAGTCTGGGGGTCATTTTGTTTGGGGGGAATCTTTGGGTAATCCCTTTAAGGGTTGGTTAGATTACTCAGGGGTTTCCCTAGTGGCTCAGCAGTAAAGAATCCTCCTGCCAAGAGGTTCACTTGGGTGTCCAGGGTTCCATCTCTGGGTGGAGAAGATCCCCTGGAGGAGGCACGACAACCCACTCCAGTATTCTTGCCTGGAGAATTCCATGGACAGAGGGGCCTGGCGGGCTGCGGTCCATGAGATCGCAAAGAATTGGACATGATTCAGCAACTAAACAGCAGTAAGATTTCTCTGGGATATTCTACTATTGTGCCTGTAGCTATTTGCCTGCCAGCACTCTGGGAACCAAGTGGAGAACAGGGCTGGGGAGAGAAGGAATCACCACATTCTGTCCACTTTCACTTGATCCTCTACCTTCTCTGCCCGACATCCCTCAGGGCATGTCCCTCAGAGTCGTGTCAGACTCTTTGCAACCCTATGGACTGTTGCCCGCCAGGCTCCTCTGTCCATGGATTCTCCAGGCAAGAACACTGGAGTGGGCTGCCATCTCCTTCTCCAGGGGATCTTCCTGACCCAGGGATCAAACCCATGTCTCTATGTCTCCTGCACTGGGAGACGGGTTCTTTACCACTAGTGCCACCTGGGAAGCCCTCATTGTTTTCCACCACGAAGAACCTCAAAGCCTTTGCCAGGCCGGAGAAGACAGTCACCCTGTCACAGTGAAAGAGCCGATGCCCGCAGGTCTAAAACTGAGGACTGCCTGTCCTCAGGGATTCTTCTAGGCTCTTCCTCCCTGGCTGCGGAAATCCTCTTCCTTTGTATGCAGATGGCTCTGTGTGCTTGTGATCATCAGGTCAAAGAGTAGGCAGTGGTTTGCCCGCAAAAGTTTAATAACCAGTTGGGATGTGGGAAGGAAAAGAGCCCCAGTGAAAAGCACGTGCTAATTCCCTAACTGTAAATACCTTCTCCAAGGCTTATTTCAAACCACCAACATCGCATCAAAGAAGAAGGATCAGGAAGAGATACATGCAGAGTCTCTCCTGAGGCAGTATTGTGGCCCCAGCACCTGCAGAATAGAGTCCTCAGAGAGAGCATTTAACATTCTACACTCCCTATCCCTTGAAGCCATCCTGGACTCCCCAGATCACAACTGGTTTATTTTTTCTCCGCTCTAAGACACTCAGCTTATATCTTCACCTTAGTGCTCCTTCTATTCTGTCCTGTAGTGTAGTTAGTTCTTTACAGGTCTATTTCCCTAATGATAGAACCACACTAAGGATGAGGAAAATACACTATTTCTCTTTGATTTTCTTCTACTGCATATACCAATTATTTGTTGAATGATTTTAATGACTGAATTTTTAAAGGCAATACTTCAGTCATGTATTTAACACTTTTAAAGGTACAGAAATACATGATTAAATTCAGAGGGAAAAAAAGAGAAGTATAATTTAATGGTAGACTTCTTGGGTTGAATCAAAGTTTTCTAAACATTCTGCAACTTTTCAGAAGAGAAAGATAATTCTAATAATTTCTAATAGAAATCATATATCTAATAATTTGATAGGGATAATAATTCTAATAATTAGATATCTAAAGATATCTAATAATTTGATAGGGCTGGTGGTTCAAGTGCAGCAAGGCAGCAGAGAAATAAGTCCGAAATTGCCATTTTAGGCTAAATGAAATATTTCTTAAAGTATCTTCTTCTTCATTTTCCCTTTATTTCAAAGTCAAAGTATCTACTCCCCCATTTTCCATTTACTTTTCAGAATCAAAGGAAAATACCTTTTCAACATCAACATCTAATAAGTTGACGTGACGAACAAATTCTGTGTATTCTATTTTTAAATTTTAGACACAACCTTTCAAAGTTCAGCCTGAGTGTCTTTAGTAACACTGTCCTAGTCTACAAATAAACTTGGGATAATAAACATATATAATAGAAAATTTTAATGCAGTCATAAAACAGGCACTAGCCTATGAACAGCGTCTGGGGTAGCTGGACAGATGGGAAGCAGATGGGTAATCCCAAAGGGGCAAAATGACCCAGCCTCAAACATATGGATAAGATCCCGGATTAACTTCAGTTGCCACTTCCTGCTGTCTCTTTCAGGCACATATATCAAACAATCAAAGATGATACAGTTTAATATATTTAGGACCTCCTATGGAGAAAAATTGGGAAGAAGAGGTAGAATCATCTGAAGAAGGAGGAGGAGATATAGTAGCCACTCAGAGAAGAAAGAACTGACATGAAAACAACATGAAGGAACACAATCAGCGGCAGACGTTCAGAATGGCAAACACAGGTGTGCACTTCTCAAGTCCCTATGTGACAACACACAGCATACTCTGAAAATGTCTGTGACTTACAAATTTTGAATTCTAGCACAACAGAATGACTATTAAAACAGAAGTTGAAAACTCTCATTTCCGGCTTTATTATGTCACTGATCATTTAGCTTTATCAGGCTTTCTGTGCTTTGGTTTCCTTATACGTAAAATGAAGGCTGAATTAAAAACTGCTAAGGCCCTCTAACAACGTACCACAATTTAAAAACTATTATGCATAAGAATCAGAATTATAGTGTCTGTGCTAATCCATCCCAAAAAAGAAGTGTAATATATTAAGCTTATTACAACAAACTGCAATGTTTGATTTTAAGAAAACTTCTGAGGTCTCTTGAGAATTTGGAACATTTTCAATTGCTGCTAAATATATATCACAGAGTAACCAACTCCAATTAGAAATTTTAAGTGCTCCATGGTAATGGGATATGACACCAAATATGCATAAACACATATATAAATGTGTAAATGCATACATAAATATCCATGTACACACACAATATTTTGATCTGTCATCTCCTCCTGCCTACTGTTTCATGTAAGCCAGGTGGACACAAAAGCACGTGGGAATCCAAGTCCACTTCACAACTGACAACAACTTTTAATTAAAACTTTAGACAGGACAAGAAGCCAAAACTTTAGGATCCAAACAAATCTGTAATCTGAATACATGTACAGTTAATTCAAAATAGTCAAGGTGACACCTTCTCACCTACATTATGAGCAACATTCCTTTCATTAATTTGACAAATATTTATTTAGGGTCTGCTTTAGTTGTATGGATACAATAAAAAGCAAAAACATAAGTGGGATTTGACTTCATGAAACCAAGAGATATTAATGAAATAATCACATAAGTAGAAAAGTGCAATCATGTTAAGGTTGTAACACATGTATACCTGTGGCAGATTCATTTTGATATTTGGCAAAACTAATACAATTATGTAAAGTTTAAAAATAAAATAAAATTTAAAAAAATAAAAATTCAAAAGTTCGGGAAAAAGAACATGATGACTCATTGGTCTTTGTTTCAAGTTCTGAAATAAAACACTTTATTTTTCTTGGTACTAATGATAAAGGTCTATAACACTAGAGTTTTGAAAGAACAATCAAATCAGTAATCCCCAGTTAGTCTTACAAACACTCAATAATAAATTCCTTGGTAAGAAATTGCTATGTAAATGTATTTAATATCTCTACATGAAGCTGGCCTGAATCTACATACAGCTCCTAAAATGAATGAGTCATTTTATATATTAAAACACTTTAAATAGACATGAAGCACACTTAAAAATTGTGAGAGAAGATCTAAGCTTCATATGTACCCAAGTTCATTAGAAACATATGGAGAGCTTTCTGGCCTTCACTTGAACATTTCTAGTAAGTCCCAAGTAAGTGCTGTCAGGGTCTTAGTACTGTGTTAACCATGCTTTTGACGCTCATTCAAGGGTTTTCTCTGCCTCTCACCCGATGAGTAACTGCTGCTCCCCGGAAACACTCACGGGCAACCCTGCAGTGCTAACTTTCACAGAACATTCATTACTTTACTCAAAACTCAATTTTCAGGATAAAATCTTCATCTTCTTCGACATCTCTATTTCCATTAATAGGAATAGCACCTGGTAGTCTGAAATGTTCAGTGCTCATTTTCATAAAGATACAGTGTTAACATTAAAGAAGAGATCCTATATATATTCTTATCAGCAGGGAATACAAATCTGTATTGGCTTTCAGAAACACAACATTCCACAAACTAGCTGAATTTCTCACTCAACAAAATTACAGACTATTACACATTCATGAGTCACTCATGAATACTAGAAATCATGAATGTCAATAGCCTAGGATACTCTTAGGTATTAACATATTAGTATCAAGCACAACATAAGTGAAAAGCCCTAATTTCAGAAAAGAAGAAAGCATCCATTGTAATAAAGTATAAAAAATAATAACTTTAATACATTAAAGTATTTCAATATATACAAACCTTTAAAGCCATCTGGATATACATCAGAAAGAAATTTAGTGTTGATGTCTCCTTCTATAAAGCGTGAGTTGATTATCACCTCTCGAAGCAATGCGATATTATGTGTAACACCTAAAAATAAAATAACAGACTGAATTGAAAATCAATGAGTCAGTTAAAAACATAATTCCTATATATGCATAACTGTATTATTAATGTCCTATGACCTAGCAAAAACCAGGCAAAATTGCTTATCTCCTTGATTTCAAGTGATAACAAAATATCTGAACTTGAGGCAGCAATAAAACACTAAATGTAAACTCAAGAACCCTATGACGGCCATGTCAATTTAATGGGGACACATCAATGTCTTTTCAATAAATGGTAGAACCACTGGATATGCATTTGGGAAAATCAGAAGATGAACCTCAACCCTAACTCACAGGATACATAAAAATTAACTTAAATTGGGTCACAAACCTAAAACTATAAGACTTACAAAAGGAAATAAAGGAGAAAAATCTTGAAGTAGAGAGCAGATTCTTAGATAGTACCCAAAACCCATGAACCATAAAAATAAGTATACCAACAAATCATACTCCATCAAAATTTAAAAGTCTGCTCTTCAAAGGATTTAGTTAAGAAAATGAAATGGCAAAATACAGACAGAAAAAATATTCACAACACATATTTCAAATAAACAACTTGTAACTGGACTATATAAAGAACAATTACAACAATAAGATGATAAACAAACCAGGCTTTAAGAAAAGAGGCGAGGTCACATATACCAGCTATACTGAAAATGGATAACCAACAAAAACCTATCCTATAGCACATGGAACTCTGCTCAGTGTTATGTGCCAGTCTGGATGGGAGTGGGGAGACTGGATACATGTATATATATAGCTGAGTCCCTTCACTATACACCTGAAGCTATCACAACATTGTTAGTTGGTTATACCTCAATACAAAGTGTTTTTGGTATTAAAAAACAATTTTTTGTTTAAATAAGCAAAAGATATAAGCAGGCATTTCACAAAATATACACAAATGGCCAGCAAGCACAAGAAGATGTTCAACACTGTAAAAAAAAAAAATATGGAAATATACCCAAATACCAATTTAAGTGGTTGAAAGTTAAAATGTAATATTAAGTGTCAATAGATATGTGGACAAGTGGAACTGTCACAACCTGTGATGGGGGGTGGGGAAATAAATTGGTACATTTTGGTTTACTTCCACTTTGGACTGTATGAAGGTTTCTTTAAAAGTTAAACATACACTCATCATATGATTAGATAATTCACTCCTAACTATCTACACGAGTTAAAATAAAAACATATGCCTATACAAACACTTACACACAGATGTTAACAGCTTTATTTACAAAGTGAAACACTGGAAACGGTCTAAATACCCATCAATAATGAATGAATTAACAAAGTGTGGTTTGTCCATACAAGGAAATTCCACTCGCCTGTAAGAAGAATCCAAAATCACTGCAGATGGTGACTGCAGCCATGAAATGAAAAGACATTTGCTCCTTGGAAGAAAAGCTCTGACCAACCTAGACAGCACATAAAAACGTGGAGACATTACTTAGCCAACAAAGGTACGTCTAGTCAAAGCTATGGTTTTTCCAGTAGTCATGTATGCATGTGAGAGTTGGACTATAAAGAAAGCTGAGCACCAAAGAATTGATGCTTTTGAACTGTGTTGTTGGAGAAGCTCCTGAGAGTCCCTTGGACTGCAGGGAGATCCATCCTAAAGAAAATCGGTTTTGAATATTAACTGGAAGGACTGATGGTGCAGCTGAAACTCGAATACTTTGGCCACCTGATGCGAAGAGCTGGCTCATTTGAAAAGACCCTGATGCTGGGAAAGATGGAAGGCAGGAGGAGAAGGGGACAACAGAAGATGAGATGGTTAGATGGTATCACTGACTCGATGGACATATGAGTTTGAGAAAGCTCTGGGAGTTGGTGATAGACAGGAAGGCCTGTTGTGCTGCGTCCATGGGGGTCACAAAGGGTCGGACATAACTGAACTGATAAGAAGAAGTGAATCCCCTCATATACAAAACAAGGATGAATCTCAAATTATTATGCTGAATTAAAGAAAGAAGCAAGACCAAAAATAATGCATCCTAAATGCAACCTACAGGAAGCATTAGGACAGGGTCAGAGACAGGGTGGACTGCAAAGGCCACGAGGAAACTTTGGGAGGTGATAGAAATGTTCAGTCTTTTGATTATGGTGATGGTTTCACAGGTCTACATAGGTCAAAACTCACCAAACTGAACGCCTTAAATATGAGTAGTTGATTATATGTCAAGTATCCTTCAAAATAAGTAGAGAAGAAAGAGGAGAGTTGTGGGGACACGAGAGGCGGAAGAGAGAGGACAAGGAGAAGAAAAAGCTGATGATCAAGAAGGAAAAACTGAGCCCAGGACACAATGACTCCTTCAAAGTGAAGGAAATGGCAACTCACTCCAGCATTCTTGCCTGGGAACTCCCGTCAACAGAGGAGCCTGGCAGGCTGCAGTCCATGGGTCTTCAAAAGAGATGGATACAACTTGGCAACTGAACTACAAAACAAAACAATGACTACTCCAAAGCGAAGTTGAAATAGGTAGCCACTACAGAGGGGTATGAATGGTACAAGGAGGAATATACGATACAGCAAAGTTTATGAAGGAGGTATATTATAAAAATATTAAATAGGAATAAAAGGTAGAGCGAAGAGGCATCTTAAAACCAGCTATTAGGGAAAGCAGGTATTAGATCAGGCGTCCACTAGAAGGGCAACTGGAGTATATTACAGAGTTGAAGTAAACAGAGAGCTTTGTTAATTCCTTTCAATTCTTTAATGATTCAGTCATTAGCACACCCTCCAGGTAGAATTCTATGTATAGTTCCAATTTGTACTACTATGCTTCGTAACAAACCTAGAAAGCCTGATTCTGTTCTGGCTATTCAAGACTTAGAGAATCCCTCCCTATACAATACTTACAAAATAGGCAAAGAAAACCTCAGGTTCAAGTACCTGACTGACCTCTCACTCTGAGTAAGCTATTTAAACTCTCAAAGTTTTAATGTCCTCATTTGTGAAATGGTGATAAATAATAAATCTATTTAGTATCACTGTCATGAGGTACCAAAGAAATAATGTTTACTACAATGTAGGGCACTCAAGACTATTATTGTGCTCTTTATTATCCTTCTATATGAGAATAAATATAGAGCAGAAGACAACATGTAATTAATAAACAACAGACAGAAGCTAAATAGCACTGACCTACCTACCTTCTAGTTCACTTTCTGTAAGAATGTAAGCTCCACAAACCTAAGCTTACATCTAATTCTACCCGGAGGGTGTGCTCATCCTATAAACAAGATCAGGAAACTACGGCCTGCGGTTCAGATGGTAAATAAGGTTTTACTGAAACACAGCAGTGTTTATACAGAGTCATCTTCATGCTGCAAAAGTAGAGCCTAGTGGCTGCAACGGAGACCACGCGACCCACAAAGTCTAAGATATTTCTTCTCTGGCCCTTTACCAAAAATTTGCCCATATCTGCAACCAAGTGTTAACAATGTTGTCCCAAGCAAATTAATCTATACCTATTAGCAATTTCTCCACACCTACTACTCATGTAGGAGTCAGATATCACAGGAAGCAAAATGAAAGTAAACTCTATGCTATATGTTTTGGGGGAACTTTTAGCAACCAGTGATAGAATAAGAAAATGAGCATGAAAAAGAAGACGCAAATAAGAGAACTGTGATCCAAAGAGACTAAATCATTCATCAAATGTTTAGTACACTAAATTATAATGGTTCAGTTCAGTTGCTCAGTCGTGTTCGACTCTTTGCGACCCCATGAATCGCAGCACGCTAGGCCTCCCTGTCCATCACCAACTCCCAGAGTTCACCCAAACTCATGTCCATTGAGTCAGTGATGCCATCCAGACATCTCATCCTCTATCATCCCCTTCTCCTCCAACCCCCAATCCCTTCCAGCATCAGGGTCTTTTCCAAGGAGTCAACTCTCACATGAGGTGGCCAAAGTATTGGAGTTTCAGCTTTAGCATCAGTCCTTCAAATGAACACCCAGGACTGATCTCCTTTAGGATGGACTGGTTGTATCTCCTTGCAGTCCAAGGGACTCTCAAGAGTCTTCTCCAACACCACACTTCAAAAGCATCAATTCTTCGGAGCTCAGCTTTCTTCACAGTCCAACTCTCACATCCATACATGACCACTGGAAAAACTGTAGCCTTGACTAGACAGATCTTTGTTGGCAAAGTAATGTCTCTGCTTTTGAATATGCTATCTAGGTTGGTCATAACTTTCCTTCCAAGGAGTAAGCGTCTTTTAATTTCATAGCTACAATCACCATCTGCAGTGATTTTGGAGCCCCCAAAAATAAAGTCTGATACTGTTTCCACTGTTTCCCCATCTATTTCCCATGAAGTGATGGGACCAGATGTCATGATCTTCGTTTTCTGAATGTTGAGTTTTAAGCCAACTTTTTCACTCTCCACTTTCACTTTCATCAAGAGACTATTTAGTTCCTCTTCACTGTCTGCCATAAGGGTGGTGTCATCTGCATAACAGGTTACTGATATTTCTCCCAGCAATCTTGATTCCAGCTTGCACTTCTTCCAGCCCAGCGTTTCTCATAATGTACTCTACATATAAGTTAAATAAGCAGGGAGACAATATACAGCCTTGACGTACTGTTTTTCCTATTTGGGACCAGGCTGTTGTTCCATGTCCAGTTCTGTTGGTTCCTGACCTACATATAGGTTTCTCAAGAGGCAGGTCAGATGGTCATGTATTTGCATTTCTTTCAGAATTTTCCACAGTTCAATTGTGGATGTGACTGGTGATAGAAGCAAGGTCCGATGCTATAAAGAGCAATATTTCATAGAAACCTGGAATGTTAGGTCCATGAATCAAGGCAAATTGGAAGTGGTCAAACAGGAGATAGTAAGAGTGAACGTCGACATTCTAGGAATCAGCGAACTAAAATGGACTGGAATGGGTGAATTTAACTCAGATGACCATTATATCTACTACTGCGGGCAGGAATCCCTTAGAAGAAATGGAGTAGCCATCATGGTCAACAAGAGAGTCCAAAATGCAGTACTTGGATGCAATCTCAAAAACGACAGAATCATCTCTGTTCGTTTCCAAGGCAAACCATTCAATATCACAGTAATCCAAGTCTATGCTCCAACCAGTAACGCTGAAGAAGCTGAAGTTGAACGGTTCTATGAAGACCTACAAGACCTTTTAGAACTAACACCCAAAAAAGATGTCCTTTTCGTTATAGGGGACTGGAATGCAAAATTAGGAAGTCAAGAAACACCTGGAGTAACAGGCAAATTTGGCCTCGGAATACGGAATGAAGCGGGGCAAAGGCTAATAAGAGTTTTGCCAAAAGAATGCACTGGTCATAGCAAACAGCCTCTTCCAGCAACACAAGAGAAGACTCTACACATGGACATCACCAGATGGTCAACACCGAAATCAGACTGATTATATTCTTTGCAGCCAAAGATGGACAAGCTCTATATAATCAGCAAAAACAAGACCGGGAGCTGACTGTGGCTCAGATCGTGAACTCCTTATTGCTAAATTCACACTTAAATTGAAGAAAGTGGGGAAAACCACTAGACCATTCAGGTATGACCTAAATCAAATCCCTTATGATTATACACAGGAAGTGAGAAACAGATTTAAGGGACTAGATCTGATAGAGTGCCTGATGAACTATGGATGGAGGTTCGTGACACTGTACAGGAGACAGGGATCAAGACCATTCCCATAGAAAAGAAATGCAAAAAAGCAAAATGGCTGTCTGGGGAGGCTTTACAAATAGCTGTGAAAAGAAGAGACGTGAAAAGCAAAGGAGAAAAAGAAAGATATAAACATCTGAATGCAGAGTTCTAAGGAATAGCAAGGAGAGATAAGAAAGCCTTCCTCAGCAATCAATGCAAAGAAATGGAGGAAAACAACAGAATGGGAAAGACTAGGGATCTCTTCAAGAAAATCAGAGATACCAAGGGAACATTTCATGCAAAGATGGGCTCCATAAAGGACAGAATTGGTATGGACCTAACAGAAGCAGAAGATATTAAGAAGAGGTGGCAAGAATACACAGAAGAACTGTACAAAAAAGATCTTCATGACCAAGATAATCACAATGGTGTGATCATTCACCTAGAGCCAGACATCCTGGAATGTGAAGTCAAGTGGGCCTTAGAAAGCATCACTACGAACAAAGCTAGTGGAGGTGATGGAATTCCAGTTGAGCTATTTCAAATCCTGAAAGATGATGCTGTGAAAGTGCTGCACTCAATATGCCAGCAAATTTGGAAAACTCAGCAGTGGCCACGGGACTGGAAAAGGTCAGTTTTCATTCCAATCCCAAAGAAAGGCAATGCCAAAGAATGCTCAAACTACCGCACAATTGCACTCATCTGTCACACACTAGTAAAGTAATGCTCAAAATTCTCCAAGCCAGGCTCCAGCAATACATGAACCGTGAACTTCCAGATGTTCAAATTCGTTTTAGAAAAGGCAGAGGAACCAGAGATCAAATTGCCAACATCTGCTGAATCATCAAAAAAGCAAGAGAGTTCCAGAAAAACATCTACTTATGCTTTACTGACTATGCCAAAGCCTTTGACCTTGTGGATCACAATAAACTGTGGAAAATTCTGAAAGAGATGGGAATACCAGAACACCTGACTTGCCTCTTGAGAAACCTGTATGCAGGTCAGGAAGCAACAATTAGGACTGGTTCCAAATAGGAAAAGCAGTACGTCAAGGCTGTATATTGTCACCCTGCTTATTTAACTTCTATGCAGAGTACATCATGAGAAACGCTGGACTGGAAGAAGCACAAGCTAGAACTAAGATTGCAGGGAGAAAAATCAATAACTTCAGATATGCAGATGATACCACCCTTATGGCAGAAAGTGAAGAGGAACTAAAAAACCTCTTGCTGAAAGTGAAAGAGGAGAGTGAAAAAGTTGACTTAAAGCTCAACATTCAGAAAACAAAGATCATGGCATCTGGTCCCATCACTTCATGGGAAATAGATGGGGAAACAGTGGAAACAGTATCAGACTTTATTTTTTGGGGCTCCAAAATCACTGCAGATAGTGACTGAAATTAAAAGATGCTTACTTTTTGGAAGAAAAGTTATGACCAACCTAGATAGCATATTCAAAAGCAGAGACATTACTTTGCCAACAAAGGTCTGTCTAGTCAAGGCTGTGGTTTTTCCAGTAGTCATGTATGGATGTGACAGTTGGCCTGTAAAGAAAGCTGAGCCCTTAAGAATTGATCCTTTTGAACTGTGGTGTTGGAGAAGACTCTTGAGAGTCCCTTGGACTGCAAGGAGATCCAACCAATCCATTCTAAAGGAGATCAGTCCTGGGATTTCTTTGGAAGGAATGATGCTAAAGCTGAAACTCCAGTACTTTGGCCACCTCATGTGAAGGGTTGACTCACTGGAAAAGACCCTGATGCTGGGAAGGATTGGGAGCAGGAGGAGAAGGGGATGACAGAGGATGAGATGGCTGGCTGGCATCACCAACTCTATGGACGTGAGTCTGAGTGAACCTCAGGAGTTGGTGATGGACAGGGAGGCCTGGTGTGCTGCGATTCATGGGGTCGCAAAGAGTCCAACAAGACTGAGCGACTCAACTGAACTGAACTGAATGCATATCAAATAAAATTTTAAATACAGAAGTATCTTGTGACAGACTGCAGGGTTCCCGTAAATTTTACATTTTATCTTTCCACAGTAGAATGCTAACTAAACAAAAGACCACCTACACAGACTCCATTTTCTCATCTACGTTACAGCTAGACGGACTAATTCCAAGGAAAAAAAAGAGTCTAAGGTAAAGAAATGTATCCAACTGCAGTCTCACTTACATGAAAAAAAGAACTGCTTGATCTTCCTTTCCTTCCTTTTCCCATGAGCTCCCTGATACTGCAGGAACTTCGCTTTGGCAATGTGGATGAAAGGGAGAATCAAGGCAGGTGTAGGGGGTGGGTGGGGGTGGAAAGAGACAGGTCTGTGTATCTCCTGGAATAATGGCCACAGGAT
Source organism: Bos indicus (assembly GCF_029378745.1). NCBI lineage: Eukaryota > Metazoa > Chordata > Mammalia > Artiodactyla > Bovidae > Bos > Bos indicus. The sequence goes on along the minus strand of NC_091771.1, from coordinate 79,887,502 downwards.
ATTAACTTGCCCCATCAGTGCAGAGCAGCCAGACCATTAAACAAGAAGTAGATGAATTTCTATCTTATTTACACCACTGGATTTAAGACACTTTGTTCCAGCAGGTTACCCTATACCCTAATGGGTACATATGGGGGAGAAAAAGTCATTTTTTCAATATGACTTGCTATCTCTGAGCCAACAAACATGAACAATTTAATACATCTTTCCAGGCATTCTTCTATCCATCTCTTTATATTAGACTAGCAACCATATGAAAAATTCTGAGCATCTCTCTCCCTGAGTCAGAAGATATCATGTCTATAATTTTATAAAATACAATTTTCAACCTATTCAAACTATTTCAAAACGTTTAGAGAAAGTTCCAAAATTCAAATTTTAATGCTACTCCTTTATTTATTCCACGGGAGAAGTTTTCACATATAGACAGTAATCTAATAAATATCTTTCACAGTACATGCCCAGGAGAAATGCATAGTTATCTCAACCTTGCTTTGAGGATAATGACTTCGTCCATACTGAATAACTAATGTTTTGAAGGGCTTTTGTAATTATGTATATCTCTACAAGGAATTATAAAAAAGTATAACAACTTCTGATTACACCAATACAGCTAACAAATCATTGCAAAAGTTGACATTTGCCTATCTTATAGATGATTTTTTTTTTTAACTTCCATGGGGGTCTTAGTTCCCCGACCAGGGATCAAACCCATGCCCCCTGCAATGGAAGCGCAGAGTCTTAATCAGTGGACCACCATCGAAGTCCCTAAGTGATGGTTTGCTACACAAAAACAAAGACCAACTGATTAAAAAGCAAAGCGTTAGGATGCTTAGAAAGACAAACTAGGTAGGCAAGGATTTAAAACAGAAGACACCATGGAAGAGTTCAGGCTCCACAGAGGAAAGGAATCCCTTTGTCTTATGTTTTACAAACAGACCAGACTAAATCACTTTGGAAGAAGAAGAGAGTTACAACTTGCCAGCGAGATTTATACGTACAGGAAATGACAGATGCAGTGTCCTAGGAAGAGTAAAGAGACCTGGCTGGGAAAGAAAACAGAAGAAGACGCAGAAGGACACAAAAATGGGTAATATTAGAGAGGAACTTAAGAGCATTTAAGAGTTTTCATTTTGGTAGAAAGTGAATACCACCAGGCATTTCTACGAAGAGCACTAAAAGAAGGACGACTCTGTGCGACCCCATGGCCTGTAGCCCACCAGGCTCCTCTGTCCATGGGATTCTCCAGGCAAGAATACTAGAGTGGGTTGCCATGCCCTCCTCCAGGGGATCTTCCTGACTCAGGGATAGAACCCACGTCTTTCACATCTCCTGCACTGGCAGGTTGGTTCTTTACCACTAGCGCCATCTGGGAAACCTAAAAGAAGGACACCAAGGCCAAAGGGTATGAGCAAAGAGGACTGGAGCATCAGAAGTCAAACAGGAACATTCAGGGTCTCACAGCCTAGCAAAGACTTCACTTTACCTTGAGAGCAACCAGAATGGCTGAAACAGGCAGACATAAGTAGATCTGTGCATTCCAGGAATCACTCTGGTGCTGCTACAAAAGGGATTGGGAAGGTTCAAGAGTGAAGTTGGGAAAAAGCAAGCTGACAACTGCAGGAGATGTGCTGGAAAATTGTAAGGCCTCAGCCCACAGTTAGGGAGCAGATGAGACAAGAGACAGGAGAAAGAAATCTCTCAGCCCCACTTAAGAGATGTCTGGGAGGCAGATGGGGCTTGGTGGTTTAGGGGATGGAAGGATGGGGAAGGTGAATCAAGCACCAACACCCGAACTTCTGAGTCTGCAACATCACAGATAATAACATTTACAGGAAAGGAATAGGTTGAAAGGAAAAAACTAGATGCATATTTTGCAAGTTAAATGAGAGACGCCTGTGAGACGGATAGATAATGTCTAAATCATTAGAATTCAGACTGGCAGACAGATTAAACGCACACACATCAGAATACAGAGATCGTGCAGGTGGACATTCACATGAAGGAATCCAGAAGAGAAACTGAAGCACAGACAGGCAAGACCAATCCAGCAAGCTTTGGAAAAAAACAAGATCTTAAAGGAGGGACTGGAAAGGATGAATGTGAGAAGATCAAGGTGTAGTCGTAACTTCATTCCTAAAATATAGTGTTCTTATATATACAGTGGGCTTCCCAGATGGCGCTAGTGGTAAAGAAGCCATCTGCCAGTGCAGGAGATGAAAGGGACAGGGGATGGATCCCTGGAAAGATCCCCTGAAGAAGGAAATGGCAACCCACTCCAGTATTCTTGCCTGGACACGAATCTCATGGACAGAGGAGCCTGGAGAGCTACCGTCCTTGGGGTCACAAAGGGTCCAACATGACTGAAGCGACTTAGCACAGGCACATAAATACTTTAACAATTCAGAATGTTTTGATTTATAAGTTATTTTATGTAAATAGCAAATAACTTAGAAAGGCAGTCTCTCAGCAATTTTGTCCTTTCTTCCTCCAGTTAAATAAAAATAATACTGTCCACTTTATATGCACAATATTCTGTATTTAAGCTTTACTGGCTTTTCTGTGATAGTCTCATGCTAGTATAAATTTTCTTGCCCTCTGTGAGGCCAATGCCAGAATCGTTGGCACTGGGCTCTGTCTTCAGTAAAATACAACTTTCAGAAACAGTTAATGATAATCTGAACAAAAATAAGATGATTTACTGATGCCAGTGATCAATTCAAGATCATGACACCTCCAAATTTAAAATGCATGCAGTTTTGCAGGATAAATGATGTTGTACTTCAATCCCATATTCAAAGTTGAAAAAGAGGTGATTTTTTAAAATGTAACTCAATGGAAACATCAGCAAATATTAATTTATGTTTTGGACATCAAAGAACAGAGCCACTCAACCACACAAATGAAGCATGGACTTTCAAAAATTTTTCTACTTGATTAGTAAATAGAGCATGAAAACATAGACTTTTACCCTGCTAATAGTGTTTTAGGGATAAAATTAATATACAAGAGCACTTTCCCTTTAATGTTCTCTGAATAAAATATCATACATTACTATGTAATACTACATATTACTAGTAATTATCTATTATCTTTTCCTAAGGACCAAGGCAAGACAAGGGTTAATGGCAGACAACCAAAATCCAGATCCCACAACTGATTGCTCCAAAAACTACTCTGTATTAATTAATTCTAAAGTCAATTAAGGGACTAATAAGCTATTAAATCTAAAAGCTCAAAAGACCAGATAAAGGATAAAAAGCACTCAACCGCTAAAGGATACCCTACATATTTGAAAGTTAGCATTTTGTTCTTAGTTTACTTTGCATGTTCCAGTTACGACAATGCCGTTATATAAGCTGGTCCTGTTCAAACAATAAGCGGATAGCTGAGGTGCCCTCAGGCTTAGTTTTATAACTTTAACGATATTATTAATCACATACTCATAAAAATTATGACTGTGAGATGTGGACTGGGAATTGAGGATGACCTCTGCCAAAGTTCACGGGGTCCCATCTGTATGGGAAATCATGACCAGGCCACAGAAGAGAGGACCCCCAGGAGCAGCCTTCTCCTGACTACCTGCTGCTTCCAAAACACGGGCCAGACATGAGCTACACACACTGTCAGGATCAAACAGAGGCCAAAAGCCATCGCTTATTTCATGGGGGCTCAGAAATTAACTTTAACCAAATTACATCTTTTTCTAAAGAAGCTTTATCGTAACAAAAGCTCACAATCGGCTCCAGGAAAAAAAAAAAATTATCTGAACAACTAAATAGTTATCAAACTAAACAGCAAACTACCTACTGCTCTTTATAAAACAATTTTCTAAGCCTGCAATCCTTTAGAATTAGTCAGATGAATGAGATATAGTACGTATCGCAAATGCGTCTCCATTTTCATCCCTTAAAGGTAAGCTTTGGGAGAAGGGCAGCATATGCTCCCCTTTACTTATTTTTTTTTAATCTTTCATTTTGGAATATTTTCAGAATTACAGAAAATTCACAAAAATAGTACAAAGAGCATATACATCCTTTACCCAGATTCCCCAATGTTAACATCTGACCACCTTTATTTACTCTGTCATTCATTGTTTCTCTCTTTATGTATACATACACAATTTCTTTTTTCTTAAACATTCGAGGCTAAGCTGCAGGTAAATACCTCTAAGTATCTCAGGGCACATCTCCTAAAACCAAGCCGAGTCTCTCCCGTAATCATAGTACAATGATCAAATCTAAAAATTAACACTGACAATGTATTATCATTTCATCTACAGACTTGATTCAAATTCCACCAGTTGTCCTATTTATGACCTTTTCTACAAAAGGAAAACATTTTTTTCCTGGTTCAGGAACTAATCCAGGATCACATGCTGCATTTAATTGTCATGTGTCCTTAGTTTGCTTTGATGTAGATAAGTTGATCCGTTTTTGTGTTTCTTGACCTTGACACTCTGGAAGAGTACAAGCCACTTATACTGTACACTTTCTTTCAGTTTGGTTTGCCTGATGTTTCCTCATGATTATATTCATGTTACACATTTTTGGCCAGAATAGCACAGAAAGAATGTGGACTTTTCAGTGCATCAAACCAAGAGGCACAGGCTCCTGATTTGTTCCATTACCAGTGATATTAATTTTAACCATTTGGGCAAGCTTCAAGGTTTAACCATTTTAAAGGTACTATTTTCCCCGTTTTGATTCATTAGTTATCATCTGAAGAGATATTATAAATTAAGCAAATACCTGCCTCTCATCGTATTTTCATCCACTAATTTTAACATCAATCACTGGTGATTCATCCAAACAATCTGGTGTTTGCCGAGTACTGATTTTTCTACACTTATTAGTTAAAAATCTACCGGAAGGAAGAGCTGTGAGCCCCACCCTCATTCACTTTTCTATTTGTATCACATAAACTCATGGACTCTTCATTTCATGGATTTTAATCTATTCCTAGCATTATTCATTTTCTTGCTGAGGTTTTCCCAGAATTGCCAACAGAAGCCCCTGAAAGCTGGTTCCTGGGTCTTTTTTTTTTTTTTGGCATATCCTCATTTCTTGAGCCACTTGATTACATTCTTATATAAGATCTCTCAGGCTCGTCTTCTACTCTTTCTGAAAGCAGCCATTTTTGAAGGAGTGCAGGTTCCACTTATGGGAGGATGGTCTTCACAGAACAAGCTCTGGGTGCCTGGTGTGCTCCTTGCTATGGGTGTCAGTGCTTCCATGACCTCTCAGCGGAACAGTAGTTCTCAGTCACTGGGCAAGACTTTCCCCTCGGGGACACATGGCAATGTCTGGAAGTCCATGACTGTCGCAACCGAGGAGATGGTACTGAAATTTAGTGGGGAGAGGCCAAGGACGTTGATAAACACCCTACAGTGCACAGACAGGACGGCCCCGCTCTACAACAAATACGTGTCTCCCCCAGACATCAGTGATGCTAAGGTTGAGAAATCCGGAGCTAGAAAGTGTGTGTGTGTGTGTGTGTGTGTGTGTGTGTGTGTGTGTGTGTGTATGTATGTATGTACACACACACACACACAATTACAAATGTAGTAACATGTATTTATTTATTTTTCAATCTATGTTAAAAACTATGAAGTCACCCTGAACTTACAACTCAGCACTGCAGGGTTCATTCCATGCTTTTCCATTCCCACATCTGTAACTCCTTTCTCTGACAATGAGAAACTTGGCTCCTCTTATCCACAATACATATATTTATTTCCTCAATCCCAGAATATACATCAACTGGTTTCAGAGCTGCTAAACCACGAACTAAGAAAAATAAACCTACTAACTAGAGCTTAGTGTTTGTTTAGACGTATTTTATCTCTACCTTGAGGGTATCCAGTAAAAATACTATTAAAAGTTATTTAGATTCACTTTCCCTCCCCACCTCCTTCAGCATGATTGTATTATTCATACCATCCTGTCCATCTGTTTGTTTGGATTTCTCTTTGAGTTTTTCCCCCAGAACATTAATGATTTTATGTATTCATTTTTAAATATTAAGATGGATCTACAGGTCAGAATTATACAAAAATGTATAATCTAAGAAGTCTTTCCCTTTCATCCCATGTACTATTTCCCGTCCCCTAATCATTTCCACCAGACCGTCCCACCACCTCCTACAAAAATGTCATCTTACTAGTCCTGGCCTTGCGTGTGTGTGTGTGTTTTCAAAACAGAGCAGATACATTTATATATTCTTATTTCTTCTAGCTGTCTGCCAATATCTGTTTTCCCTTCCTTCCTTTAATAAGAGAAGTGTTATGCTTCAGCTGAGGATATGGCCACCTTGCTATCCACTACATCTCCCATCTTTCTAGCACCTAGGTATGACCACCTAGACTCACCCCCAATAGGAGAGGAGCAGAAATAGAGGGTACTCTCTGGGTTAGGCCCTGAAAATCAGTGAGCATGAACTCCCCTGCTCCTGCTATCTTCCTGCTGAGCCTGGATGAGAGGCATGAAAAGCAGCTGCTCTGGGCCCTAAAATGAGAACCATCTGCTGTGATCCTGGAGTCACCCTACTGACCCTTGACACCTCCCTTCTCAACTGTTACCTGGGAGAGAAATTGAACTGTATCTCTCTCTCTATTTTCGATTCTGTTACAACTGCTTAGACTGGCTTAACTATGAAAAGCCATCAAGTGGGGAGAAGATGGTGCAAACCAGGAAACGGAGACAAGAGTGAAGCATGAGAAAAGGAGGCCTGAGAGACAGTGGCGCAAACGAGGCGGCGGAGTCCACGAAGAGGCAACGGGAAGACATAAAGCAGGGGAGTGCTCTCTGGGTTTGTACTTTGTACACCAACCCACTAAAGAGTCGACTGGTGCGGTAAGGAGGAGGTATGGAAAACCCACTCAGGAAGCAAGAGCTCTCATCTGGGACATCAAGTGTTGGCTTGGGGGTCCAGGGCCAGGGGACAGAAAGTGGAATCAAAACGTAATCAGACGAAGTGTACAGACCCTCAGAATGCATTTGAGACCACTTTTCTGAGCCCAAGTGCTCACCGCCGTTACTCTCAGAACTCTGCATCCACCACCCAGAGGGCAAACTTCTCTGCACATCCCTCATCCTTGGAACCTCAGAGGACTCAACCCCACCCTCCCTAGACACCCACTCCCTCTTTTCCAGGCTGGCCCACACTCGGTGAGACCACTGACTGGTTCGTCTACCACGGATCCAGCATCTTCACGGGACGTTCCACTCACCTCCTTAGTGGCCAGTTGCTTAGTTGTGCCCAACTCTGCAACCCCAAGGACTGTAGCCTGCCAGGCTCTTCTGTCCGTAGAATTTTCCAGGCAAGAATACTGGAGTGGATTGCCATTTCCTTCTCCAACCCACTTCCTTGCATTACCTGAAATCCTCAATGCCCTCAGGGACCTCACTTCTCCAGGGACCTCACTTCTCCAGCGACCCTCACTGCCGCTTCCAAAACATCACCTCTTCTAATCCTTGGAGAAACTTCCATTTCCTTGAGGTTCATTTTATTTGGTCAGTGAAGCTTCTCAATTATCTATCATCTCTCAGCATCCCTGGCACAATGCAATATTCACTAAAGAATTTACATTACCCAACTCTTGACCTTTCCTCTGATCCTAAGTCGTACCGCCCATGCAGGTGATCCATTCAATATTAGCTCAGTTCTTAGGATCACCTCTCAAATAATCTGTTCTCCCACTTTAGCCACCTAGTTCCATAATCACACTCTGAAATCACCTAATGTTTAGTAACTGAGCCACTTTCAAAGTCATCAATTCAAAACACGTAGACATCACTGGCCAACCATAACCCCCAACTTTCCAGCTTATTTCCCAAGTACGTTCCCTGGGCCAGTACTGAAACCTCCAATCTAGAATGTGAGATGTTCTATGCCAATTGCCCCTGGCTCTTCTGAGGAGTTAATGTTATGACATAGAAAGAGGCAAGAAAATAGAGATATAACAATAAAAACTTTGAATGGACCGTATTAGGGCTAAAAAAAAAAAAAAACACAGGTAAAAAACACAATGCGGGGAACAACTGGGGAAATTCCCATATGGACAGTACATTAGATGATATTATGAACCGATGCCAGTTTTCTTTGATGAGGTAATGGTATTCTGTGGTTTTGCAGAAATATAATCTTACCCTTAAGGTGCCTTCTGAAGTATTTAGGAGTGATGTGTCAGGATGCCTGCAACTTTCTGTCAAATAGTTCAGGAAACAAACAGGAGGGGCGGGGGGAAGGGAGAAGATGAACAAAGGGAGAGATGAAGAAAAAAGCAAACACAGAAAGGCTTAACCATTGATCTAGATGAAGAGCGGACCAATGTGCAAAGTACTATCCATTCACCTTTCCTCTGGGTTTGAAAAATACCTAGAATTAAAACATCTGGGGCAATACCTAAAATTAAAAGAAAACCCCTCTTTTGAGCTAAAATAAGTTTTTTATATATATACATATAAAATATATATATGTATGTATTTCAATATGATGTAAAATTATTCTCTATGCTCGTTCAAACATAACTGAAGGGCAGGAAGATTTTAACTAAATGTTTGCACTATGCATTACTCTCCAAACTGCTTGTCTATTTTAGTAATATATACAGCTATCACAATTGCCCAGTATTTTATTGTGAAGATTTGTCCACTGAGTAGACACTGAGGCTCGTCAAAATTCTGGCTACTACAAACAAGACTGCTGTAAGTGTCTTTGTAAACAGCATCTCACAATTCAGTCTTTTCACACTGCAGGGCAGATTCCCCAAAATGGAAGAGTGAGATGAAAGGGCACCTACTTTTAACTTCTAGCGCTAGATTATTTTCCCAAAAGACAAGAGCAAGTTACACACTTCAGGGATGCATGCCTGAGTGTGCCCAGAGCCTTTACTTCTCCAGCATGGTGAGTTCCCGGCCTTTTTTAAAATGTTGCTATTCTGAGGAGTCATTTTAAGGAAGCACAAGTAAAATATTCTCAAGAGAGGCCCCTAGGAGTCCTAAAGTACTCACATTACTTTCAAAGGACAAAAAGGGAGAGGTGTGAAAAGACAGATACCCTCTTCTCCTCTAATTTCCCACTGTTTTGGCACCTACGAATTTACATTTCACTTATGTATTTTCCATCAAAGTATACTAGAAACTCGTTGAAATACAGACAGTATCTCTCTCTTATTCCTTCACTCAGTGAACAAATATTTACTATTCACCTACCATGTGTCAGGAACTGCTTAGCACTAGTAATACACAAGTAAACAAGATAAAAACACCACCAGTGCCCTCATGTACCTAATACTCTTGGGAAAATACAACAGCAATTAACTGCAGAACCAGTACTTTAATTACAGTTACGGTAAATGCTTTGAAAAAGAAGAACACGGTGCAATGAAAGCATGTGACTCAGCACACAGTACCAGGAATGGCCTAACTAGGCTTTCAATATGCCTTACTAATGGTTTAATACAGTTCACACAACACCAACGGACTGATAATGATTGATGGCATACAGTTTCTAAACTTGTGGTTTTACAATTGTAATGAGAAGAGGAAGAAAAGAAGATGGGAACTAAAGTTCCTGAACTCCGCAAGCCAGCACCGTGCCAATACCGTCCACGTACCTAACCCACTGAGTCCTCCTCACCAGTTCATAAGGCAGAGACTCACACCCCATTCCTTAAATGTAGACTGTGAGATTCAGAGACACAAAACTTCATGGTTATCAGTATTGAGGACACAGTAGGAATCCAAGCCGGTCTGATTTCTTTCTATTCTATCGCAGTGAATCAAAGGTAGAAATTTCAGACGAAGCCTGGAAAAATGTATCTGCATAATAAAATATATTTTGCTTTACACGTGGTACATTTATAAACTTCCAAGAATAGCAGTAGGCCTACTTTGTATTTAAGTCACTTAGTTTAAAAATATAGTAACTTGCATGCCTGCATATAGAGTACAGGAAGCAAATTAGTGGAAAACATGTTCATTTAAAAATAAAACATGAAGGACTTCCCTGGTGGTTCAGTGGCCAAGAATCCGCCTGCCAATGCAGTGGACAGGGGTTCAATCTCTGGTCTGGAAAGATTCCACATGCCATGGGGCACCTAAGCCTGTTCACCACAACTACGGAAGCCCACATGGTCTAGAGCATGTGCTCTGAAACAAGGAAGAACCACCAGAATGAGAAGCCCCTGTGCCACAACTAGAGTAGGCCCTGCTCACTGGCAACTAGAAACAGCCCATGCACAGCAATTAAAACTCAGCTCAGTCAGAAAATAAATTAACTGAACAATTAAACATGAAAATGTATTCTGTAAATATAAAAGAATATTCCTTTCAGAAGACAGCCGTAATGGAAAAAAAACTTACGTGCGACCAATACTAATTTAATATTTTGACAAACTGCCCATGTGCCATGCCACTGTTTTACAGTATCAAAGTTCAATAGAGATGTGATATGACAAAATATTCTTACTCAGACTATTTTGACTTCATGAATTTACCATTCAAGCTCATTATAATGAAACCTAAATTACTTTGCCAAAAAAGGTCCGTCTAGTCAAGGCCATGGTTTTTCCAGTAGTCATGAATGGATGTGAGAGTTAGCTGAGCACCGAAGAATGGATGCTTTTGAACTGTGGTGTTGGAGAAGACTCTTTTTTTTTTTTAATTAATTTTATTTTTAAACCTTACATAATTGTATTAGTTTTGCCAAATATCAAAATGAATCCACCACAGGTATACATGTGTTCCCCATCCTGAACCCTCCTCCCTCCTCCATCCCCATACCATCCCTCTGGGTCGTCCCAGTGCACCAGCCCCAAGCATCCAGCATCATGCATTGAACCTGGACTGGCATCTCGTTTCATACATGACATTTCACATGTGAAATGGAGAAGACTCTTGAGAGTCCCTTGGACTGCAAGGAGATCCAACCAGTCCATTCTGAAGGAGATCAGTCCTGGGTGCACATTGGAAGGACTGATGTTGAAGCTGAAACTCCAGTACTCTGGCCACCTGATGCAAAGAGCTGACTCACTGGAAAAGACCCTGATGCTGGCAGGGATTGAGGGCAGGAGGAGAAGGGGATGACAGAGGATGAGATGGTTGGATGGCATCACCGACTCAATGGACATGAGTTTGGGTAAACTCCAGGAATTGTTGATGGACAGGGAGGCCTGGCATGCTGCAGTCCATGGGGTCGCAAACAGTTAGACATGATGCCATGAGCAACTGAACTGAACTGAAGTGAAATTAACCACTATCTTAAAGAATCCGCCAGCCAATGCAGGAGATACAGGTTCAATCCCTGGGTCAGGAAGATCCCTTGGAGAAGGAAATGGCAACCCATTCCAGTATTCTTGCTTGGGAAATTCTGTGGACAGAGGAGCCTGGCAGGCAATAGTCCATGGGGTTGCAAAGTCCCCATGGGGTCTCATGACTTAGCACCTAAAACAACAACAATAATTTAACAACCACAATAAAAATGCAATGATGGAGCAGGAATGTGGGTGTCGGGGGGAATATTTAGAAAGTGAAAGTGAAGTTGCTCAGTCGTGTCCGACTCTTTGTGACCCCATGGACTGTAGCCTACCAGGCTCCTCTGTCCATGAGATTCAACTTTAAAGTCCTCTGGGAATAATCTTGCCAAGTACCTTAATTATGTCTATGTATCACTTCCCTTGTGGCTCAGCTGGTAAAGAATCCACCTGCAATGTGGGAGACCTGGGCTCAATCCCTGGGTTGGGAAGATCCCCTGGAGAAGGGAATGGTTACCCATTCCAGTATCCTGGCCTGGAAAATTCCATGGACTGTATAGTCCATTGGGTCACAAAGAGTTGGACATGACTGAGGGACTTTCACTTCCTTATATATAGTTAAACACATACAAATACATGCACACACTCAAACTGGATGTGTGTCTCAAATATGCACTAGAATAATTTTGCAGCAATATTACTTCTGTAGCACAACAGACCTCTCAAGGCTGACTTAACCAATGTACAGAGAAAATATGCATCTGCTGCTTATGGTAGAACACAGCAGAGTTATAAAACCAGCAAACACTACACCATTAGGGCTAAAAAGGAGCTAGGGAAATAGCTAGAAAGAATGTGAAGGGAATTTTTCAAATTCTTAGAAGCTCTGAATATTGATGGCACTGTTAACAATCACATCTAGGTTCACTGTGGAGCTTTCCTTCTACAGATGGAGGTGAATCACCAGTACATGAGATTAGATACAATCACTGTCACTTACTAGCTAACAAATGGGAAGAAAAGAGGGTGACAGTAAAAGGGAAGGGAGGGAAGACAGTCCTCCTGCTATAACAAGAGAAAAACTGGAAGAGAAAACATGAGCATGAGTGATGGCTGCACGACTTATCTGCCAACGGATGAAAATTAGCAGGGCAAAGTAGATGTGTAAAAACAGAGTCACTAAATTGTCCCGGGCTGCTACTGGACAGCTGTCCAGACTGTTCATTGCACAAAGGCACTTGGTCAAGGGGCAAAGTAAGGGTCTGACCTGCTCCACTGCTAAGCTGGGCTCCGTGTCTCAGGGCTGGAGACACCCAGAGAATGGAGTACTTTCTCTAATTCATAAGAAGTTGCAGTCACTTGTCAAGACTTATGACCAACAGGCTGTGTCCACTCTGATGGAGGTTTTATGAAATTGTATGAAAGCTACACATGGGCTTGAGGGAGACTGTCTACTCCCCACTGTCATACTCCATCACCATCCCACCACCTCCAAAATTCAGCCTCCCAGCCTCACTGCTATATATAGTGATTCACCAGAAAAGAGCCAAACTGTACAGTCAGTCTTTCTCATGGACGTTCTTGTGGCTGTGAAATACACTCAGTTGTGTCCGACTCTTTGTGGCCCCATGGACAGCAGCCCACCAGGCCCCTCTGTCCATGGAATTCTCCAGGTAAGAATACTGGAATGGGTTGCCATTTCCTTCTGCAGGGGATCTTCCCAACCCAGGGATTGAATCTGGGTCGCCCACTTTGTAAACAGACTCTTTACTGACTGAACCACTAGGGAAGACCAGTGTTACTGTAGCAGAATGCTAGATAAGATGAAGCAGAATGCTAGAGAAGATGAAGTATGTTCTTAGATACACACAATTTATTCATAATTCAAAGTGAACTCATATTTCACACTTTAAATTTGATATGAAAGTCCATTACTCTGAAGTCGATGATAATTTATGTTAGGCTAAACTAAAATGATCTTTTCATTACTAATGAAAGTTGCTAATAAAATTTATACTGTAATTTACTCCTTAAGGGGAATAAGTATAACTTTAATTATTTAAATTTAATAGCTGCTCCTAATACCATTATCACCACACACCCTGAAGGCTTGCAGGATCACACTTGGTTATGCATTCTATATGTACATGAGGTAAGAGAATGGCATTTGCTAGAAAATATTTTACAATTTGCTCTAATTCAGAGAAACGAAGAGCTATTCCCTGTACTCTTATAGTAGTCAAATACAGGTCACAATGTTTTAATCTGCATACGTTTTTAAGTTTCATACTTCAAAACACTGCAAACAAATAAACAAAATCAGAAATAGACGAAACTGGCTGTTGAACTGCACTTGACAACAAGCGACTCCAGAATGAAGAGTACTAAACGTTCATCCAGGAGAGGTCATAAATGATAAGTTCAATCAAATAAGTTCATCTCAGATATAGATGTAAAGTATGGGATTGCTACAGAAAATGAAATACCTATTCTCAATTAGTATGTCAGCTTAATCCAAGCTTTTCTTACTTCTACTTAAACACGTAGTAAGCAAACGTTCTGGTGAATTCTCTACTTAATAAAGCTTCGTGCTGTTTCCCAGTACGAGGCTCCAGGTACAATAACATAACCTCAAGTGTTTGTTTTACCTCGAATAACATAACTATCCAGGGCATCTTCCATTCTCTTCAGTGCTTCTGTTCTATCAGAACCATATGTGATGAGCTAAAAGCAAGCAAACAAACGTTTATATAGACAGGTGGAGATCAATCTACCCGTAAGTCAAACATCTCATCCTAGTAAAAGTTAAAAGATTTCATAACACATTTCCAGAATATATTTTGAAATTTCATTCATTCAGTTGTTAGTACAAACTATGTCAATTAAGATTTTTTCAACTAAACAAATATCAGAAACCAGCTATTTCAGACTTTTCTCCTAGATTTCACTATCACAGAAAAGAGTCACTTGAGGTAAACCAAAATGTAAAAAAAACAAGCATAAAAAAATCTGAAAGGAAAGCTATCAAAATTGTCAACATTTAGGATGGGATGAATATAAACATCTGGAATAGTGGAGGATTAGCCAAGATTTGTTTTTTCTCTCCCTTCAAGTTTGACACCCTGAATAGCTAATTTAACAAATAATAGAGCACAGAGGCAAAGGGTTCCTGTGTTAGAAAAACAGAAAATCCTACTGTTCTGTATGATTCGGGGCCTGTTTATGTGCTCTAGACCTTATACAAATTGGCAACAGGAACTTAAATATTCATAAAATAATTTTCTGGTTATTATATGAGACAATCTGTAGTTTGCAAGTTTTTGGTACATTTAATTAGCTTCAATATCAAGCCAGGTTGAAATTAATTTTCAGGTCATTTTTCTGAATAGCAATATAATTTATCTAAAAGTGAAACCATGTATCTATAATATTTTATGTATTTTTTATTTTAATTAAAGTGTTTCTCTAACAAAACACCTCAAGTTCATTTTAACAATATCACTGTAAAAACTTAAGTGAAAAAAGAAAAATGAAAAAATGGGTCATTTACTACATGAAAAAGCACACTTGGAAGGAAAAAAAAAACATCTTAAGAAACAAGTTTGGGAATTCCCTCATGGTCCAGTGGTTGGAACTCAGTGCACTCACTGCCAGGTCTTGGGTTCAATCCCTGGTTGGAGAACTAAGATCCCACAAACTGAGCAGCAAGGTCAAAAAAAAAAAAGAAGAAAGAAACAGGGGTTTCAACACAGGTCCATCACTTTAGAAAAAAAAAAAATATATATATATATATATTCTAAATAAAATCCAGTTTCAACCACTAGCATCATAATTTTACATTCTGTAAGATTCAAAAACGTTAAAAGATCTAAAATTTTAAGTGGATTGGTTAATTTATTCTGGAAAGTCAAATTTCAAAAAGACATCTCATAGTCTCACATAAGATTTAATTATGCTAAATCTACGTAAGTAATTACTGATTCATAAAAACCGAAGCGACAAGGTGAAAAGTCCTCTTAACAAACACAGCCTATTACCTCAACTCCTTTATATCACCCCGTCATTCATACTTTCATCTCGGCAATGCTCACGACTGGTCAAGAAACAACATAATTCCTTCTCTCTGTACTGAGCTAGCTTGCTGCCACTGGTTAGAGAAGTTTGTTACTGTGGGGCTTGGGGTGACGGTGTGATTAGACTGGGGAGTGGGGAGTGCTGGCAACTAACAAGATGCTGAAATTTCTCTTAAGAGAAAGAAAAGCTGCCCAGCTTTCACTTTTCCATAGTTAGGTGGCCCTAACTATGTGTTTAATTACGGCACACGATTCAGGTAAAAGCCCCATTCCAGACTTTTTAATTATATATGTCCATTGTCATTCAGAAGAAAACTGAAAGGAACCATTAAGAGTCGAACTAACTTTCGAGATCATCGGATCATAATAAATGCTAATATCACTTCCTGGTTGAATGCCGCTGTCAACTCGGACCTGGGAGAAAGAAGAGAAGAGAAAAGACAGTTCATAGTGTGAAGCTATTTTTCTAACAACACATTTAATTTCCATGAGGCAGGTGGATAATTTTAATCTCAAATAATATTTCTGCTTCCAGGAAGTAGAAAAACAATCTAAAAATAAAGAGAGATCAAATTATCTTTATCTGTTATTACACAGTTCAGTGTATATATTTTTGTTAACCCACTAAAGGAAGAAACTAAGGAAGAGCAAAAAAAACAACCTTTCTACAGCACTATAGTGGGATGTGTTTGGAGCAATTTGAGGGTGCCTTCCAGCTGAAACAGAGCATGAGTCTGCCAGGCATTCCAGTGCGGTCCCCAGCCAGGCCACGCATCAGGACTCAGAGCTCTGCTCATCAGCTCCATAGGAACGCTGGTCCTGTGGCTTTCATCTCCGTAACACTTTCCTTTTCTGCCTCACCCTCTCAACTGTAAAACGCTTTTTTTTTTTTTTCTGTTACTGTCAGTCCCCTGAGAATTTAATGTTTACACAGCTTTTCTCACGGCTTTGCTTTGTAAGGACACAGCCCCAATTAGAGTTCTGATTTTGCCATTTTCATGGGAGGGGGGAACAAAGCACAAGTTCAAAATATTCTTTTGAAGAAGCTGATTGCTGTTAACCAGCCAACAAGTTAGTTAGTACATCGCTGAGTCTTGTTTTCATCTCCCTGTTTGATGACAGCAGTAAGGCACAAAGGTTAGCCATGTAAAACTTTCAAATGAGCAGTTGCTGAGGATGAAATATTTATTAAATTATTGTGCTGAAGTTTTGGAATCTGAAGTATTTAAAAGCTAATCAAAACAGTCGAGACAGTCAAACATGTCCTAGGGGTCTTGAGGATAGAAGGATTCAATGGAAGCTGCTAGAACAGCAGGACTTTGATGCCCAACATGGTTAAGGAGTGGGAAGAGAAGAGGCAAATTCACGGAGCTCTTCACCTGTGGGAAGAAGCCTGCCTCATAAACAGCCGCTCATCTGTCTGCAGCAAGGCAGAAAAAGGTCAACACAGCGGCTGTTAGGCCTTTAATATTTTAATTTAGGCAATTATCAAGGGACCACATGTAGACCCTCTTGTCTAGGATATCCACATGAGAGTTCGATGATGGCTTTATTAAACGGTGACATCAAAAGATAAGCCATGGTTTCATTCTCTTAAAAAAAAAAAATCATACTACTGTTATCTTCTTTGTAAGGTTTAGGAAGATAACATTAGCACATACCCAGAGTGCTTTTATGTATATACTTGTAAAAGTGTCATGCAAAAATATAGATATTTATATTTGCATTCACATTCATATAGAAAAACCTTCATTCTAAAGGAAAGTCATTCAGCACACTTAAAACATATATTTGGCTTTCTTATTTTCTGAAAACACACTTCAGGGCATAAGTTGAAGCTCTATGAAATTCACAGTGCTTATAAAAACTAGGAAAGAATTAATAGGGCAGCTGTAAAAGCAATAATATCATAATCTGCCTACTGGCCACATTTAAATGGCTCCAAAGTGACAACTGGTGGATCAAGTTACATAACAGAAAAGACATCTCAGAACTTGCATTTTTTAAATTTTAGTAGCAAAATGTTAAGGAGATGATTTTACCAGTATGCATTATTTAAAATCATAGCATGCTTGCTAAAGCTGTGTTTAAAATTGAGACTGGTGCAAGTATTAAAACTTTTGACTTTAAACATATGCTACCATTTACTACAAAAACTGCTACAAAACTAGTGTGGAACTTTGATGTTCAATCCACTGGTAAAATAACAGACAATAAAGAGCATTTATTACGTTCATCTATAGTTCATAACCTAAATTTTTAGTTACCTTGAATAACACCATCCTAAAAGTTAAGTTACCTAGGGCTCTTAGATATAACTGTGTCTTTGTTATTTGCTAAAATTATTATCACAGAAGTTACATCATTTCCATTTATATGGTAAAATAAAGATGTATTACATATAATCAACAAATATCTTTGTAAAGCAAATTGGCATTTCCAATTTAAAACTGAAACAAAACATGAAAACTCTGATTTATAATTTACTGTTTATGCAGCCTTTTTCCAAGTGATTGTCAGCTTTTTTAAAAAGTGTTCTAATAATGAATTAAAATTCAAATTAAGTCTCATTAAACAAAGCTTATACCAAAAATACATTTTAGCTTTTGCACTAAAACCTTTAGGAACAGAGTCAAGTGGAACTGACACCAAATTTCTGAGCAGAACAAAACTGTGGTCTGAAAATAACACATTTACAAAATATAGTGATCAAAGATAAGAAGAAACTCTTCACCTTTGCCACATAAGCAAACAGGAGACTTACAGAATGTGAAAAGCACAAACCATAAGTTAACTCTGAAGTAGGTATTCTTGTGACCAAAAAAGGTAAGCGCTGCAAAGTTAAAACTGAGTTAAAACTGATGGGGTTTAAGGCAGAAAGGAAGAAAACCCACCATCACCACCAATGCCCAAGCACCTGTGTGTGAGTCCCAAACCCTCGTTCGGAAACCTCAGGCATAATTTAAACATCTTTCTTCACACGGTGGACCCTGTGAAACTGCCAGCCGAGTCCCACCCTTCATTCTCGATTCACCTCTCCCCCTCAGCACAACTCCCAGCCCGCCATGTCTACCTGACAAGTGACAGCCCAATCTGATTAAATGCTTCCAAGGGAGGGGACTCATGGGCCGCCATGACAGGCCAAAAGTGATCACCATGGAGATACATAATTACAGCTGTCAACGCATCTACTGTCCTGCTGGCATCAAGTTGATTGCTCCCAGCAATAATGATAGACAAAGCTTGTGTGCACGCTCCCGCACCCAGTCACTTTATCTATTCCTTGGTCCATTTAGCTGACATGCAACATTCACACAAGCAAATAACAGCAGTAAGCAGAACATTTAAGGCATTTTAATTGTTTTTTCTTTCTATGGATGGCTCACAACTGCAAATGTTATTACATAAAACTCCTGCTGCAGCATTAATTGAAGAAAGATTTGGTGGGACAAAGACCGTAGGGGGTAGAGTTTGTCCATTATCACTTGTACTTTCAACAGGTCTCACGTTTGAAAATTGCAAATTGCAAAAAACTTGCGAGGGCAAAATGTTTGACATCCTGTTAGCTGTTACAACATGGTGAAAACTTCTAACAACTCGAGTAATCATTATGAATTCTTATTTAATACTTTTTTTCTTTGATTAAAAAAATGCTTAGATATGTCCCTATGATACTTGTTTTCTCATCTGCTATTTAACGTCACACAATGCCTGTTAAATCTTTACAATTTTTTTTTCTGCCTTCAGGCTTTGAACACAGCATGGAGTCTCCAAGCCTGGAAAGGGTCAAGTCCCTTTAGAAAGCACATGGGCAAAAACAATTTAAAAAGTGAAATAAATCATATATCCAACAACATCTTCAAATTCAGAATTCTTCCTGTAATCTTTCACCATCTTCATACCAGTAATCAAACGGAATAATCATATTCACAGATGGTACAGCCTTGTCAGCCACTAGCTAACATAATGTCACAAATATACACACTTATTACCTTGATTAACAGAAAAGGTACATCCTTGTTCTTTTTATGCAAGAAAAATGATTTAAATAATAGCCATTAAATACAGAAGTATAAATGAAGTGAGCACTGGTCACTCGTAAGTGGTATACATACTGTGTACTTCTTAAAGTCCTTGACACGTAACAGAATGAGGCACGTTTTGCTTTCCTTAATCCATTTCAATTAACGAGCTGATTTTGTGCTGGAATTTCTTGACATCTGACTATATAGGGGAAGCTGAATTAGATTTATTGAAAAGATTACATTGTAATATAGGAAAGTCATTCCCCATTCTTAGGATGCCACAAACTTCTTCATTACAATTTTCAGAAGAACTGGGAACACTGGGAACTATCATTTATTTAGAAGCCAGTTGTCTCCAGACTTCCCTATTAGGTGAATTCTGACTTTCCTGCACATCATAAAGTACAAAATATTAAAAACAAAAAACTGTGATTCCCCATGAATTTCACTTGTCATTCAATTTACACCCTTCGGTGTTGACAAGCTTTAACATAAAAGTGTGACATAAATCAAGATTTTAACCTCTCACTTGGTATTGCAGCTTAATGACTTACACCAGGTAGATGTATTGGTTCTTCATACTGAGACAATCTCCCAACAGACGGCAAACCAAAAGACTTGTAGGGGTCCTGAAAGTTCAAAGAACAGGAAGCACAGCCTTTGAAATATAAATCAGCACAAGTAAGGTTAAATATTTGTACAATGAAGAAGCATTTTGGGGCATATTTACCAAATCACAGATTTCAGAATATTATTGTCTTCTCGCTCTAGACAACTTAGAAGTGTATTTAAAAAATCAAACAGAACTAAAAGCAGAATTTAGCCTGACCTTGATCATACTTTATTGAAACTGGTAAAATTCCAACTTTTTATAAATCTTCTTAGAATGCCTTGGGCAAAAATAAAATAACCTAGGCGCTACATCAAAACATACTCAAGTTCAGAACAACAAATGCAGTGCACTGAAGATATTTGTTTTTCTTACTCTCAAAACAGCTCACATATGGTAAGATTTGCGCGTTCTGATTCTCCAAATAAAGACCTGAAAAGTAACTCTGCATGTGCTTCTGGATAAACGCTCCATTTGTAAATATCTTAGATCATCAGAATAAATATTCAGTAAGTTCAGTATCATAACAATAGGGAAGAAAAAGAATACCACTCAAAATATAATGCAAAGAAAACTAACTAAGCCAAGAACTATTTCTCAAGATCCTTGAAAAGCATTCCAAAACAAGGTCCAGGATTGTTAAAACACAGATACTACTAATTTGCTTTTTATTTTACAGACAGGCTTCAATGTCTAAAAGTAAGAGATGGCATTAATGTTTCCTTGCATTTTTGTTTTAGTCATTTGAGAGAAGCATTTTCAGATGCTGGCTGCTTAATTATGTGGTTAATATAGTTATAAAATAATATTAAAGCACTGAACTGAGAGTTTATGAGTAAAATCCATAATTAAAATTGTAATTAAGAGCTTTGCAATTTAAATTTTAGTTGTGATTATTCATGTAAGAAATAAAAGTATTAGGGGGGAAACTGTTAAAAAAAATTAAACACTGAATTAACAACTGATGTGTAACTAGGGTAGCTCTTTAACATACACACAGAAATAAATGCTCCTGTTTATTTTCAATGTGGTTTGAAAATAAGCAAACAAAACAAAACCCACGGTCCATTCAAGCACAAGAATATTAAACTAATTCTTTCTCGCTCCTTAAACTGATTAGAAGCTATTCTTCCATCCAGAAACAACACATGAAAATTAATTAAACTCAATCTTTTAAAACTATTTTGAGTTATGTCAAAATGATCTAACCTTTCTTTTTCTGGTTCAGCTCTGAATTACATAATCAAATACTTGACCCCAAGTTACAGGACGCTGACTTTACCTTGTTGTTTAGTTATACGTGGTCCCATGACTCGGGACACAAACACCACCCTTCCTCCCGTCATCCCTCCTCCCAGTGTTCACTTTACCTCGGCATAAACTCGACATTCGACCGCCCAGCCGTTGATGGGAATATCGGCTTGTTTGTGCCTGAGAGGGTAACCCTTGGCAACACGTATCATTTCTTGGACCAGGTCCAGGCCAGTGATGCATTCTGTGACGGGATGCTCAACCTACAAGGACAAGACCTGCCCGTCAGTAGGTGTGGTGGTGGTGGTCCAGTCACTCAGTCGTGTCCCACTCTTTTGCGACCCCATGGGTTGCAGCCCACCAGGCTCCTCTGTACATGGGACTTCCCAGGCAAGAATACTAGAGTGAGATGCCATTTCCTTCTCCAGTGGATTTTCCAGACTCGGGGATCAAACCCATGTCTCCTGAATTGAAGGCAGATGCTTTACTACTAAGCCACCAGGGAAGCTCCAACAGATGTAGGAAAAAGTAAATAAATAGAAATAAGCAGGGACAATGTCAGCAATTTCTGGGTAAAATGAGGTTAATTATAATCATAGTTGACTTGAAAACTATCTAAGAGAATAAAATTAAAGCATCGATACCATATAGTACAAAGCTGGGTGAGAAAAACAGACACCCCAAAAGTGTTTGTAAACTGTCTCTACTACTTTTCCCAGTGTTTATTTTGATGGGGTTCAACCAGGTTCAACATTTTTAATTTTATACTAATTCTTCACTGACGATTACATATTTATAGCTAGCGTCCTCAGTGTGGCTGATCATCAGCCTGTTCTGCTACACTTAGCACGGCATCCGCAGAGGCAGCTTACGCTTTTCCACAGCACTAGTCCAGCCTGAGTCTCACCCACTCGCACGCTTTCACTAACCTGTCCTGACAAGCAACCAGATTAGCGTACTCTTGCATCAATGCAGTGTAGCAGAAAGGAGCAGATGGATCCTGCAGGTTGTTCTCCCTCCAGACCGGCGTGGGGAGTGCTTAGCATGCACAATGGCAACACTGAGCCAGTGAAATCACTGCTCTCTCAGCAAACTGCTGATAACTATTTTGGATGATGCTGTCGTGGGGATCCCTGGCCTTCCACCCTAGCGCATGGGATGCACATGTACAGAAACATGCACAAACATACAGGGATACTAACAGACACACTGTTATCAATCTGATCGATTGCTGACGAGATCCTGAACTTAACTGAGCTAAAATAAAGCCACTGAGGGTGTTGGTAAAGGGCAGGTCCTCTGCCTTCCATCTAAAGCCTTGAATAAGTTTTGAGAATATCAACTTTGGCCACATCAGCTGCTTCAATACCAGTTTCCTTTCTCATGAAAATTAAGCATGTTTTAAAAGCACTTCACTATAGTTTCTTTATCATGACATGTTATATTTCATACACTCTGACATGCGAAAAGGTCAATGAACAGACCAATTGTCTTTCCATCTTCAACTACACTAATTGAAGGACAGGACTTAGTCATTATAATAATCTTGAAGCTTATCATAAGCAGACAATGCCACGGTCTTAAAAAAAAAAAAGCTTTGTAAAAATAAACAGATGGCATCCATAATTAGCTCTGTGTGTGTTATGAGTTTGTTTACAGTTTCAACAACATTTTAAGACATTTTGACATAATTTTAATGACAAATCATCACTAAAATAAGCATCTACCCTTTGTAAAATATACGTAACACTTAAGTAAAGATTTTATTAGATAGTTTAGAATCTATATTCTTAAAAGCAAAACATGGTTTTGAGAGAAACAAGGTTCTGTATGATAAACATAATAAGAAAGGAACAAATGTAAAGCCATTCTATTATTGCTGGAAATGAATTTCACGTGAGAATGCATCTTACCACCCTAACTATTCAACCTACTATGTGACCAAGGGCTTTTTATATTAATACTATCCACTACCTTTGTTAAGTAAGAAAACATTTTTAAAAGCTCACAAAATGATTTAATTTCATCCTTCTATATCTATCGCTCAGAAAAGCACATACTATATACTAGACAAGGAAATATACATTAAAGGAATGAAGGAAAGAGTGGCAAATTCAGAGCCATGTCTCTAGTAAGTGGTAGAGGCAGGGTTGGAATCTCATCCCTCCAGAGGTGATATTAGCTGCCTGTTCTTCCTCATGGAAAAATGGATATGAAAGTATGTAGTAAAGATAAACAGCTAAACAATTATGTACTGTTACCTTTTATAAAATACATGATTATGAAAGGCTAAAGACCCAAATTCATTGTAAGGCTCTGTTACACCTTAGAAAACCTCCTTATAACTCCTTATAACTTATAACCTCCTTATTACTCCTTATAACTTATAACCTCCTTATAACTCCTTATAACTGTATAGGAAAAAAGTTTATTAAACTTCTATTGAATAGAATCTAAAATTGGACCCACTTTAACCCAATTTAGAGTTATATAACAGTAACACAACATTTTATAATCTTAGTGAGCCGCAATTATTACAAAATAAAATCAGCAGACAACTAAAATAACAGCTACCTACTAAAGACAAAATCATTAAAGAATTTTTAAAAAATATCCACTGAGGTTCAAGTATTGTTAAAGTACACAAAGTAGTCTGATGTACCTAAATTTTTCAGATAACAGAAATACGTCTTTTTAAAGGAAAACATAAATTTAAACATTTTTAAGAGAAATCCTTCTAAATACATTTTAACAGAATTCCAAAGTTATTCAACAGGATATGTGAAGCATTTCCTTTAGACCCTGTATTATTATTATCATCGGGCATCTTATAATTAAAACACTGACTAAATAACCATGTCTACCCCCCATTCCTGAAAACTTAAAAATAGTTTCCCTGTGCAAGTTAAACTCAATGCTTAAGAAGAACAGAGGTTACAAAGAGAAAAAATCATTCCCACGCCAAAACATAATTCATTAAATGTTTTAAAAATATCATTAAATAAAACAAAAAAGAAAGAAAAGGAAGGGAAGGGGGTAAAATCAATGGAAAGTAAAGGTTAACTGAAACAAAAGGTTATAAGAAGAAAAAAACACTGGCTTCTGGTAAACCAACAAATTCATCATGTCCAACCTAGAACACCATGTCCAACCTAGAATAAAAAACAACCTCTGAAAGTATGATGTTAATAAACATCTATTCTGAGGACTACTGTGTCGGGGGAGTACAAGGTTTCTGAGTAACTTCTATTTGGGAAACACTGAGTTAATCTAAGTTAAACAGGCTTTTGCTTTTTTTGAAAGACTCCTCAAACACATTAATCTGTAAATACGCCACAGGACTCTCTGAAAGGAGACTGTACAGCATTTATTTAACTGCACACCTCCTCCTTTTGCAGACAATCTTTATGGATTGAGAATTCCAAAGAACACACAT
The DNA here is from genome assembly GCF_029378745.1 of Bos indicus. Classification (NCBI taxonomy): domain Eukaryota; kingdom Metazoa; phylum Chordata; class Mammalia; order Artiodactyla; family Bovidae; genus Bos; species Bos indicus. Next base: position 79,862,850 of record NC_091771.1, on the reverse strand, counting down.
TTAGAAACAATGCCTTAAAGATTCAAAATACTGGGTTGGCCAAAATGGTTGTTCGGGTTTTTCTGGAACATTGTACAGAAAAACCTGAATAAAATTTCTGGCTAACACACTACAAAACCCAATTCCCTTATGTGACTCTATCCTCGCCAAACAAATTGTTGGTCTTCACACATCAATTTCCTGCCCCAAAGAAATAAGTGCTAGTTCCAAGAAACGTATGAATGAAGGATCTTCCAGATAGTACGACTGTGCATTAGAGAGTAATATACTGACATCCTAGTACATGAAACCTTGGGGTTTGGGCAGCAAAATTAATACCTAGCCAAAAAAGCGAGTGAGAAGGAGAGAAAACATACACACACACACACACACACACACACACACACACACAAACCCAAAAAAAGAGTGAAAGTCACTCAGTTGTGTCCGACTCTTTGCAACCCCATGGACTATACATACAGTCCATGGAATTCTCCAGGTCAGAATACTGGAGTGGGCAGCCTTTCCCTTCTCCAGGGCATCTCCCCAACCCAGGGATCAAAGCCATGTCTCCTGCATTACGGGCAGATTCTTTACCAGCTGAGCCACAAGGGAAGCCCAAGAATCCTGGAGTGAGTAGCCTATCCCTTCTCCAGCAGATCTTCCTGACCCAGGAATCGAACCAGGATGTCATGCATTGCAGGCAGATTCTTTACCAACTGAGCTATGAGGGAAGCCCATCCAAATCAGAATTTAATTCTCCAAGGCAAATTATTGACTGGGATGTATTTATCAGGTCAATGCCACCTTGGAGGTTCTGCTGCTGCTATTAGTTGCTAAATCGTGTCTGACTCTTTGCAACTCGATGGACTGTAGCCTCCAGACTCCTCTGTCCATGGAATTTTCCAGGCAAGAATACTGTAGTGGGTTGTTTTCTTCTCCAGGGGATCTTCCTGACTCAGGAATCGAATGTGCACCTCCTACACTGGCAGGTGGATTCTTTACCACTGAGCCACCTAGGAAGTATCGCAGGTTCTATCAAGAGCTTATAAATCAGCACTGGCAATGCCAATTATGAACCTCGTTATGAATCTTTTATTCAAACAGGTACAAATGACGATCATCAAATGCCATGTTAAGATCCATAATCACACTCAAAATCTATGAGTATGTATAGTTATATATGCCTACATTAGATGGTCACGGCCAGCCAGTTTTTTATAGATCTATTTGCAAATTTACTTTAGTTGTCTTCTCAGTCACCATCAAACTGTCACTACTGTCAGTATTTGAGTCTAGATTTCTTGCCACTCCCTCTAATTTTTTGCTTCAAATGTATTTCCCCCCAAAAAATGAATACCTGAGCTTATCAAATGCAATGGCAAAGTAAACCAGGTTTCACTTCACATGAGTACTTGATGTATCAAATTTCAATAGTAATAAACTTAGAAAAGCTAAATGTTTCTGGAATTGTGTTGTCATTATCTGCCTTTGTAAAAGTTATAATCATAAATTCTGCCACTGCCACTGTGATCTTTAGCTTTATTCCTCCTCAAATACCAACTGCGTGCGTGCATGCTAAGTCACTTCAGTTGTGTACAACTCTTTGCGACCCTACAGACCATAGCCCACCAGGCTCCTCTCTCCATGGGATTCTCCTGGCAAGAACATTAGAGTGGGCTGCCATGCCCTCCTCCAGGGGATCTTCCTGGTGATCTTCCAGTGATCGAACCTGCATCTCTCAAGTCGCCTGCATTGGCAGGTAGGCTCTTTACCACTAGGACCACCTGGGAAGTCCTAAATACCAATCAGGAAGTATCCAAAACTAGTGAAGGGAAGACAGATATTTCCAGAGTCATAAAGTCCTAAAGTATCCACCTATAAAATACCTTCATTAATGACAAGGGGAGAAACACGAACATTACGGTGGGGAAATCCAAGACATGCCACCTTAACCAAGGCAACATCACCAGTAACGGGATAAACAGACACTGCATGTCTCCTATAATGGTCCTCATGGAAGAACGGCATTTCTGTAATATTCTTGCTGAATATGCAATGTCCGGATATACTCAAGAGAAAAAAGACAAACACAAAATGAGGGACACTCTATAAAACAAATGGCCTGTGCTCATTTTAAAAAATGTCAAGGTCATAGGTGACCAAACAAAAGACTAAGGAACTGCTCCAGATAAAGACTAAAGAGTCATGGCAAGCAGACACAACATAGGATCCGGAACCAATATTAAAATGTTGTAATTTTACTATAAAAGACATTTGTGCACAACTAGTGACACGTGAAGATGGTCTGTGGACTGGGAGAGAGCAATATGTCATTGTTAGTATTCTGACGTTGATAATGGTACTGTGGCAACGTAAAAGAGCTTTCTTGTTTTTAGGGGATACATGTTTAGAGGTAAAGGAGCACCAGGCCTACAACTTACTCTGAAATGTTTCAGGTAAAGAGGACAGAGAGAAATTAAGATATGGGTATAGGATAAAAATAAAGCAAACGTAAATGTTAGTAAAGGGTGTTCAGATATTTTTAGTAATGTTTAGAAATTTTATAGACATCAGAAATAATTGTAAAATAAAACTTAATAAAAGTTAGAGCAACATCACCAAAGTTTTTGTTTTTATATTATGAAACATTATTAAGGTAAAGGTATCTGACTTGATTGACATTATCGTCTCTTCAATCAGAACCCTTCCACTGTGCTAAATAACCAAAAGCAGATAATTTGCTCAATGTGTTTTCTCTGACTTAAACTTTTAAATATACTTTATTATGCTGATTATCTAATAATTCTAAAGATTGTAAGAATGGGTAACTACATAACAGGCAAGCATTCCTCAAGGGGAATAAGATTCAGGCAAATTTTAATTACATACTGAAGTTAACTTCAAATGAATATTAACACTGAGGCATGTTTAAAAGTTTAAATGGGTGCTTCATTTAGATGTTTGTAACAAAACCCACCCTACTAAAGAATTACATAATTACTCAAGGTTACAGACGCTTGCTCCTTGGAAGAAAAGCTATGACAAACCTAGACAGCGTATTAAAAAGCAGAGACATCATTTTGCTGACAAAGGTCCATATAGCCACAGCTATGGTTTTTCCAGTAGTTGTGTACAGATATGAGAGTTGGACCATAAAGAAGGCTGAGCACCAAAGAATTGATGCTTTCAAATTGAGAGTCCCTTGGACTGCAAGATCAAACCAGTCACTCCTAAAGGAAATCAACCCTGAATGTTCACTGGAAGGACTCATGCTGAAGTTGAACCTCCACTACTTTGGCCACTTGATGTGAAGAGCTGACTCATTGGAAAGGACCCTGATGCTGGGAAAAACAGGGCAGGAGGAGAAGGGGACGACAGAGGATGAGATGGTTGGATGGCATCACCAACTCAATGGACATGATTTTGAGCAAATTCAGCAAGACAGTGAAGGACAGGGAAGCCTGGAATGCTGCAGTCCATGAGGTCGCAAAGAGTTGGACACAACTTAGTAACTCAACAACAACCACAAGTTTAAAAGAGGAGAAAGTCCTAAAGAGTGAGGAGAGGCATCAGACCAATGAACTATGTGTTAACTTGGCCGTTATACAGAAAGAGGGTGATGTAAAGTGTTCACAGTTCCTTAAACAGAGGGTAGGTTTTTTTTTAGGTGTTAAGTGGAGGCCCAGCTGCTTAGTCCAGGCAGCAGCTGTCCCTAAAAGCAGAAGACCCATGTACACATCATAACTAACATCTGCATGGCACTGAAATTTATCAAACCTCTCCATGTTCATGAACTTGCTCTCTGTTTCACTGTCATTTTACAGACAAGACACTTGAGATACTCACAAGAAGTGTGTGGTAAGAGAATGCTCTAACATCCAAATAATATTATGTTAAATTAACATAACTTAAAGTAACTTCTTTATTAAATACAAGTCTAATTGACAGATACTACAAAGACCCAGATTGTGAAAGCCATCTTTTGAAAGAACTTGTTCGATTCAACTGAGCAAAGCAGTATAGGTATGATTACCTGATGAGATATGAGGAAATTGTCCTGTTACATAAAATTGTGTTTCATAATGGTATTTGGCATAATAGGTCTCTATCTTTTTTCGTTTGTTGTTCTGGCCTGAAAGGACAACTGATGTCATTATTTTTGGTTTTGCGCTTTCAGGTCAGAGACAGTCTTTGTCCAAAATGGAATCTAACATATACCTATTAAAATACTGAAACTCTACCTCCTGGGAATACAGGATTTCAAAATAAAGATCTAAAGTTATTAAATTTTGATCCACAGGCCTCAAAGAAAAAAAGCACGTTGGGCAATAGGCCCCAACACATCATTCCTGTAAACTCACCTTGAAAATAATGGCTACATTCAAGGGTGGTGCTGAAAACTGAACAAATTTTATTACAGAGCTTTCCTGTTGACCCACACACAAACAGTCAGATGAAGAAAGGATAAGAGAACTATTAGGGGTTGAACTGTACTCCCCTCACTTCCGCCCAATTCATATATTTAAGTCCTAACCCCGAGTACTCAAAATATGACTATGTTTGGAGATGGGGTCTTTAAAGAGGCAATTAAGTTAAAATGAGGTCATTAAGGAGGGCTCTAATAAAATGTGACTGACGTTCTTGCAAGAAGAGATGAATACACAGATGACACGCAGCAAGAAAGGAAGACCACAAGGGGACCCAAGATGCCGAGTTCTAATCTGCAGGCCACAGAGAAAGGCCTCCAGACCAAGCCACTCTGCCACACCCTGATTTACACTCCTGACTCCACAAGTGTAACAAAACGGTGCTTAAGCCACTCAGCCTGTGATAAGCTGATGTGGTAACCCTAGGAAACAAATACAGGAACAAATTTGGAAGGTTCTAGATAAGAATCTGGAACTTGAAGACACCAACATAGTTTATAAAATGCTTCCAAACAAAAACTAATGAAAAATGTCTGACAAATTTAACTATTCATGTCTATTTAACAAAAGCTTCTTTCCTTCAATTTTCCAGTAAGACTCAAAGAAAGACATCAAGTGACAGCATAACATACCCTACTTTACGTTCTCAGTTTCCCAGGAAAGGAACTTCAAATATTCCAGAATATTCCGGTTCTGGCTAGCTCCAGCCAGTCTGAGAACCCTGGCCTCTGTGCTTTCAAATACAATCAAAATGTCAATTTCTGTCCAGATCTAAAATATTCCTCCTGGCAAGAAGGGAATTTTACAAATTAATTACAAATCCATTTCCCTGTAATTTCTCCTATTTCCACCAATTATTCTTTCAGTCAAACACCTTAACTCCATAAAAGGCTAAACTCTTTAAGTACATTTTTAAATTTAAAATTGCTCTGAAAATAAGAAAAAGATATTTGTTCAGTTATAGTCAATTCTCAGAAATCAGATTTAGGCTGCAATAATTCTTAACTTTTTAATTAAGTTATATTATATATATATAAATAAGTTAATAATTAATAATAAATATTAATATTATTATATAAAAATAATAAAATAAGGAAAACAAGGTTCCATACGATACAAAAATCCTTGATGGGATCTCTGATGGGATGTGGGGGTATCTGGCCTCCAGAGAATTTCAACAGCACTATTATTACACTTTTTCTTTCACAGCAAAAGTAGATTCCTCCTTCACTGTTGCAATCAGTATAAGCCACTGACTGAGATCTAACAAAGAGGATACAATTTAGATCTCTGTTCTTCAAGATGTGGAATAGCCAGCTGACCATATTTGGGCATTAAATTTAACATGTTACTCCTTTCTATTTGAGAGTTTTCTAGCCTTTTTTTTTTTTTTTTTTGCCTTTGTAGACAATATTAAGACTGCTTTTCAAAAAAAATAAAATCTATAATTACTTGGATTTGGAAATTAACAATTACATACACACACATACACACAATTTGGAAAGGTATAGTCAGGATCCACAATACTAATTTTAGCACAAAGATCTAAGCAGAAATAGCTTATCAATGTAACCCTTTAGTGAGTTTCATGTTCAGAAGAAAGATTTCCATCTCCATTTTTCTCTTACACAAAACTCTTAAAATGAAACAGAGACTTCTTCCAAAGCAGTTAGTATTTCAACTATGTTTGTTCATTTGCAACAATAATTTTTCAATCAACTGACAAAAGAATAAGAGGAAGTTATTATTAATTAATTTGTGGCCCAGTTTGCCACCTGAAAAAAAAAAAAAGACCACTTACAAGCTTTTTAAATTATAATGACGACAGTAATAGTGAACATATTAACCAATGTTTAACCAACATAGCATGCAGAATATTACTGGTAAGATTCCTACAGTTAGGAAGAAGAGTGAGTGCTTACTATTAACCAGACGCTATTTTCAGCAGTTAAATATTCATTCATTAATGCTCACAATCCTATCAAGTAAGTGCTACATTACTGTCACTTCACAGATGAGGGAAATGAAGCACAGTGAAGTTAAGGAACTTGCTTACAGACACACAGCTAGGAAGGAGCAGGGCTAGGATTTACTGGTGCTGAGTGAAAACAGAGGATGCTCATAATTTACGGAAACAATGATTAAATGAGCTCCCACTGGTCAGTTATGACTGTTTTGAACTGTTTTAGAGTCTAGAACCTCATAAAGTTTCTCCCTGGTAAAGTGTGTGTCCAATTTCAGAGGATCCACAGACTCCCCTCCAACTCATTAAAAAGCCCAGATAACCCAGCTTAGATGTTTCTGGTTTGGGAAGAGGGAAATAGCAACACGGTTCACTCCCCTCCAGGGTCTCTATCTCCCTCGACTTAGTGAGACACAGGGGACATGTGAAGCACTGCTATCTGGGGGCAGTGACAGCTGACAACAGGTAACAGGCTCTTCTCTCTCATGGGCTGGGATGAACTGAGAGACCAGCTTCAGAGAAGTCCAGGGAAGAATGTGAAAGGCACAGGTCACGGAGACGGCTTGGATCCTGCAGAGACTCACGCACCCTGGAGAGAAAGTCAACCAAGGCTTCAGAAGAGTCCCTGTTCTCTTTGCCAATGAATCCAAGTGGTCCATGTATGTTAGTTGGATGCTGATGTCTGGATCCTTGAGACAAGGAGAATGATGGGGACACAGGCTCCTTCTATCCTCGGGAGTAGATACAATCCTATCACCAACTACTTGAATATCACAACAAACAGGATTTGGTACTGACCACTCCAAAAAACCACAGCTAAACCACAGGAGAGGATGTACCCACCGAGAAAGGATAGGAATTCAGAATAATGATCATATAGGCCAAGTGATGGAGAAGGCAATGGCACCCCACTCCAGTACTCTTGTCTGGAAAATCCCATGGACGGAGGAGCCTGGTAGGCTGCAGACCATGGGGTCACGAAGAGTCGGACACCACTGAGCGACTTCACTTTCACTTTTCTCTTTCATGCATTGGAGAAGGAAATGGCAACCCACTCCAGTATTCTTGCCTGGAGAATCCCAGGGACGGGGGAGCCTGGTGGGCCGCCATCTATGGGGTCGCACAGAGTCGGACACGACTGAAGCGACTTAGCAGCAGCACCAGCAGCAGGCCAAGTGAATCTAAGCAAACTCCAGGAGACTGTGGAGGACAGAGAAGCCTGCTGTGCTGCAATCCATGGGGTCACAAAGAGTCAAATACAACTTAGCAACTGAACAACAATGCTAAGTGAAATAGAGCAGCTAAGGGACAGAAAAAAAAAAAAAAGGAACTCTATCCAAAAAACCAGTAAAGGCACCTAGAAACTCCAAGAGTAGTGATATAAGAATACACACACACACACCACTCCACCTGCAATTAGACTTTCTGGGATAAAATAACATAAGGATCTTTATGGGGTGATGATATGTCCTACAACTGGATCCTGCTCTTTATAGAACAACTTTGTAAATGTTCCACCACTCACTGACTTGTCTTAGTGGTTTGCACTGCCGTAACAGAGTAACACAGACAGAGTGGCGTATAAACAACAGAAATGTGTTTCGCACAGGTCCAGGGGCTGGGAGGGAAGTTGAAGATCAAGGGACAGCTGATTCACTGTCTGATGAAGGCCGCGTCTCAGTCCACAGACGGCCACCTTCTCTCTGAGTCCATACATGCAGGAGGGGAAGGTTCTCTCTGGGGCACAAACCCCACCCATGAGGGCACCCCCTCATAATCTAATCACTTCCCAGAGGCCTTACCTCCCAAAACCATCACACTGGAGGGTAATGTATCAACATATGAATTTTGGAGAGACACAAACATTCAGCCTACTGTATTTGTATACTTAAAATGGGCTAATGTTATGATATACAAAGTATACCACAATAAAGACTATTAATTTCTTTTTCAATAGTTAAGTTAACATAGGGAGTTCCCTGGTGGTCTAGTGGTTAGGATTTGGTGCTTTCACTGCTATGGCTGGGGTTCAATCCCTGGTCAGGGAACTGAGATCCCACAAGCTGCGAGGCACGGGACAAAATTAATTAAAAAAAAAAAGTATAGAGTCATTTTCACTCATGCAAATTCTCATATAATTTAGCTCCTATGCACCAGTCCTCAGGAAGCTACTTAAAGACATGCTGTAGGGGAAAAAAAGGAATAAACCAACAGTGCTTAAGACAAAAGTCCAGGAGAAAAGAAATTTTTACAAAGAGAGGTAGAAGAAATTCTCAGGACAGGCAGAGAATGTAGTGGGTGAAAGGAAACCAGAGACTACTACACAATGGCAAAAGTGACCAAAAAACAAACAAAGCTCAATGAGTTTGAATGTAATGAAACACAGATCAAGAATGTGGATGAATCAGTGATAAATACACAGAAACCTAAGCCAGCACACAGACAAACCAGAAGACAGTTTTTAGCTACAGAGAAAGCAAAATGGTGCAGGAGAGTGAAAGTAATCTTAAGAGACAACATGACTGCTATGAACAGCATTCACACTGTGATCATAATAAAATCCCCGATACTGGGCTAACCCAAGTCATGACACAGTGATAGCAGAATCGTGAATCGCAGGCTCCCTTGTGAGATGGAGGCGATGATTCATTTTTCCTAATCAGCAGCACAGAAGCTGGAGCCTTCCTCCAGCCTTTTCCTCCCTCAGCAGCCATGGCTGTTCCTGGCCCAGAGCAGCAGATCCCTACACACATCGCTTCAAAGAGGCTCCCCTCTTCCACGTGGTTTCTCATTTCTCCTTTATTTCTTTTTCCTTCCTTTCTTTTTCTTTTTTTTGGGGGGGGGGGGTGGTGGTGGTGGTGGTGGGTGGGTATTGGTAATTACTCAGGGGTTGATATTGGGTCAAAAAGCCAGTAATGTGTTAATCCAGCTGTTTTAAGCCCCATAATTTTCAAGCCCCATAATCTTTCACCTTTATGAGATGAAAGTTCTTCAACTGTAAGGATAACCTTGTGTGTATGTGTGTTAGTTGGTCAGTCATGTCCAACTCTTTGCGACCTCATGGACTGCACAGCTTATCAGGCTCCCTGAGATTCTCCAGGCAAGACTACTGGAGTGGGTTGCCATTCCTTTCTCCAGGGGATCTTCCCAACCCAGGGATCAAACCTGAGTCTCCTGCACTGCAGGTGGATTCTTTACCACCTGAGCTACCGGAGAACATTATCACCCATCTAAGAAGTCAGAATATAGTACCATGGATACCTCTCAAAATAAATTCTTGATTTTAAAAAAAAGATACAAGAACCACCTAACCACAAGTGAATCAAAATGCAGACTGATTAATCATAAAGCTATGGTAAGATGCTGATTATGACCATGAAAGCAAGTTAAAACACCAAGGTATGATGAAAACACCTGAAGATACAGAACTACAGAAAAGCAAGTACAGTAATGTTATAATAATGAAAAGCTGACAATGAAAAGAGCAAAAATGAAGGGTTACGGAAGAAATCAGGATTAAATATAAGTATGCCAATTTCCACTCATTTTTATAAAAAAAGAAACAATATACTTTCAAATTGGAATATGAAGAAATGCGATGACAAAAAATATAAATACTTCCAATAATCATTTGTCACATTAAGAACATCTTTTAGGAATTAATATTTCAGTGGAAAATAAGAAACATTTATCTAATAGTTCAGCAATTTCATCATTTCAATTTCTTTTCCTTCTGTTAAATATAAATAAAATGAGCTAATTCAAAAAACAATATGGAGAAATAAGAGTAATGAGAAAGAAGAGTCCTACTGGCTACTGTATTATAATAAAAAGATATAACATCTAAAATAGTGTGGTACCAGCACATAAATAACAGAAAGGCTAAAAAAAAAGAAAACAGTAAAGTAAAAATCTGCATATATATGAGAATTCAGTACATAACGAAGAAGACTTGATTAACACCGAAAAGAATAATTATTCAGTAATGGCTGTGATAAACAGGTAGACATTTTGGAAAGAAAAAAAATCCCTGGTGAAATGAAAATTTCACCAAGGAAGATGACATAAGTACTAAAAGAAAACAAGGAAGAAAAATTGAGTAGAAAAGTCTAAGTATGTGATAACATCAGAAATAAGAGATTTAACAATTCAACTGCAAACTTTTAAAACAAAAATTTTCTCCCTAGAAAGAAAAACTACATCAAACTAAAAAAGACAGGTAAAAGGTGAGAGAAAAGTAGCTAGGAATCACATCTGTATATTTTATATCTGCATTCATTTGCTTATCTTGCCAGGAAACAAACAGTTTCCTGGACTGGAGAAGGAGGCAACTGTTAACTCACAGAGCATCTTCACACCATTTCTCACACCCTGGTTCCCCACGGTCTGATGTCCCTGTGCAGGCAGAGGGGGGTGCACCTATCACTAGAGAGCAACCCCACAACGATTCATCTAAACAGACATAAGCGATGCTGCCATGGAGAGAGAGCAAACTTGACTCTGGAAAGTAAATAAATCTTTCCAGAGAGAGAAGGGGAAAGGCCTGGAATGTCAACAAATGGCTCTGGGGAAAGATAAGACTTTCTCTCTAGCAAGCTCCATCTTTCGAGTTGTTATCATTTAATCAGGTGCCAGAGGTCTTTGCTTAGAAAGCCCTCACTCTGTAAAAATGTGAAAATATTCATGGAGCATTGCTTCCTGATGATATCACAAATGGCTAATTTCCTGAAAAAACATAAAACATCTACAACTCAATCAGATCAGATCAGTCGCTCAGTCGTGTCCGACTCTCTGCGATCCCATGAATCGCAGCACGCCAGGCCTCCCTGTCCATCACCAACTCCCGGAGTTCACTCAGACTCACGTCCATCGAGTCAGTGATGCCATCCAGCCATCTCATCCTCTGTCGTCCCCTTCTCCTCCTGCCCCCAATCCCTCCCAGCATCAGAGTCTTTTCCAATGAGTCAGCTCTTCGCATCAGGTGGCCAAAGTACTGGAGTTTCAGCTTTAGCATCATTCCTTCCAAAGAAATCCCAGGGCTGATCTCCTTCAGAATGGACTGGTTGGATCTCCTTGCAGTCCAAGGGACTCTCAAGAGTCTTCTCCAACACGACAGTTCAAAAGCATCAATTCTTCAGCACTCAGCCTTCTTCTCAGTCCAACTCTCACATCCATACATGACCACAGGAAAAATCATAGCCTTGACTAGACAGACCTTTGTTGGCAAAGTAATGTCTCTGCTTTTGAATATGCTATCTAGGTTGGTCATAACTTTCCTTCCAAGGAGTAAGCGTCTTTTAATTTCATGGCTGCAGTCACCATCTGTAGTGATTTTGGAGCCCAGAAAAATAAAGTCTGACACCGTTTCCACTGTTTCCCCATCTAGAAAACCCAAAGGGCAAAAGAAATGTACATGACTCTATGAAAAAAAATTCATCCTCACTCAGAAGAAAAACAAAATGAAAATATGGCACCATTTTTCACTATCATACACAGGGTCAAAGGCAAAGATCCTTTTAGCCATGCAAGTTCTCCTATAAAAGGCACCTTGATACTATTTCACTAAATTATACAAGAACCTATCATTTTCCAGGCAATTCTACTTTCACATGTGCAAAATCATAATATAAAAGGTATTTAATTGCACTATTTATGATAGCAAAATACTGGAAAAATTAAAAATAGGAAACTGGTGAAATGCATACTCATACAAATGAATATTCAAAATCATAATGAAGAAGATAACACTTTAAGTATGAAACACTGCTACTGCTGCTGCTGCTGCTGCTGCTGCTGCTAAGTCGCTTCAGTCGTGTCCGACTCTGTGCGACCCCATAGACAGCAGCCCAACAGGCCCCAACGTCCCTGGGATTCTCCAGGCAAGAACACTGGAGTGGGTTGCCATTTCCTCCTCCAATGCATGAAAGTGAAAAGTGAAAGTGAAGTCGCCCAGTCGTGTCCGACTCTTAGCGACCCCATGGACTGCAGCCTACCAGGCTCCTCCATCCATGGGATATTCTAGGCAAGAGTACTGGAGTGGGGTGCCATTGCCTTCTCTGAAGTATGAAACACTACAAAAGACAATTTTTAAGTAAAACAAAGGTTGCCTCTACAAGAAAAATACACAATTGTGATAACAAATGGGGTATGGGAAGTTATTTTTCCAATGTTTACTCTTATGGATATATTAGGTTTTTTTTTAACCAATGATTACTACTTCTTAGTATTTCAATTCAATAAAGTAAGAAAATTATTCAAGCAAAACTACATATTTCATTAAAATAAGATTTTAATAAAGTTGTATTTTTGGTATTTATCCATTTCTCTATCCATCTTTCAGATGCAGAGAAGGAAACATATAGGCATCGGTGGGTACATATGCACACTTCTACTAGGACAAGAGGTGGGGACCATTCCAATCAAAGGGAGTAAAACCTGATAAAGGCACACAGAGGTCAGACAGAACCCAGGAAAAAGAAAGGAGAGGTTAAGGCTACAGAGCAAAGGGACTTGTAATATAAAAGCATCTGAATTATATCTTTAGGAAAAAGAAAATAACCTCAGATATACAGATGATACCACTCTAATGGCAGAAACTGAAGAGGAACTAAGAGTCTCTTGAAGAAGGTGAGAGAGGAAAGTGAAAAAGCTGGCTTAAAGCTCAACATTCAAAAAACTGAGATCATGGGATCTGGTTCTATGACTTCTTGGCAAACAGATGGGGAAACAATGGAAACTGTGACAGATTTTATTTTCTTGGGGTCCAAAACCACTGAGAATGGTGACTGCAGCCATGAAATTAAGACACTTGCTCCTTGGAAGAAAAGCTATGACCAACCTAGACAGCATATTAAAAAGCAGAGACATTACTTTGCCAACAAAGGTCCATCTAGTCAAAGCTATGGTTTTTCCTGTGGTGATGTATGGATGTGAGAGTTGGACCATAAACAAGGTTGAGTATCAAAGAACTGATGCTCTCTAACTGTGGTCCTGGAGAAGACTCTTCAGAGTCCCTTGGACAGCAAGGAGATCCAACCAGTCAATCCTAAAGGAAATCAGTCCTGAATATTCATTGGAAGGACCGATGCTGAAGGCTGAAGCTCCAATACTTTGGCCAATCTGAAAAGAGCCTGATTCTGGGAAAGACTGAAGGCAAGAGGAGAAGCGACAACAGAAGATGACCTGGTTGGATGGCATCATTGACTCAATGGACATGAGTTTGGACAAACTTGGGGAGATGGTGAAGGTCAGGGAACCCTGGCCTGCTGTAGTTCACGAGATTACAGAGAGACAGGACTTAACAACACTGAACACCACCAACATAAAAGCATGTGAATTTTATCTTTAAGAAAAAGAAAACAGTGACTTTAAAAACAAACATATGAGGATGGCATAGATAAACCTGATACATAAATTCTCACCAAAGAGAGATAAAAACCAGTATTTATGCACCAAACCCAGTGACTTTCTCAGTGTTTCTCTTTAAGAAGAAATGGTATTTATTTCAAATGTCACTCTTAAGGAAATCTAGCAAAGTGAAGATGCTACTCACACTGTGTTACCAGGAAAAAAGTGTACAAGTTCTAATGCTGGAAAAAAGTGACAACTCAATCAGGAAATTTCAAGGAAAAAGAAGAAAAGAAAATTATAGCTCTCCAGCCTCAAACTGAAACACTAATTAGAGATAACATATATCTTAGAAGATAAAGAATTTGGTGAATGTGCCTTAAGTATTATAATTTAAGGTTAGTAAAGAAATTTGAAACAGAAAATCTACCATTAAAAGGACATCTGAATTGTTTAAACACTATCAGAAAGACATCTTTGAAATATCTAAGCATGGCTTTCGGGAATACTATAAAACACAAGATTCTTTTTTTCATGCTCCCATTCAGTCACAGCCTCCACCACCAAATATCCCTCCACCACACAGATGTTTCTTAAAAAAAATAAATAAATAATAATTTGTTTGGTAACTGACAAGACTACTATCCCTGGAAGCAAATGAAAGAGAGAAATGAGATATTATTAAACATTAAACAGGAGACACAAATTAATAATTATGCTATTATATAGCACAGATTTAGGCACTATCAGATTTTTTCCTGAAATTCATTTATGCATAATCTTTTTTTGAGGGTACTGAGCATAATTTCCTGGCAAGCCACTCATGATACAAATTGTAAACACAGGTACCTAAATGATTTAGACTGACAACACAGAATTATTTGATAATAAATATCAATTTTTGGAGGTCTTATACCAAAATTGACCACGGGACAAACTTGAAAAAACTTATGCGCTGAGATACATGAGCCAGAAACAAATAAAAAGTAAAGGATTCTTAAAAAAAAAAATTGAACATAATAACAAAGTGCCCTAAAGAAAAATAAAAAACACTGATTATTAATTCTGCAAAATCTGCTAAGTATCCCAACTAAAGTCTAGTATTTATTAAGTCTTGAATACAATAAACATACATTGTAGTCACTTCAAATTGCCTTCAGGATCATATTACAAAGCTATTATTCTCATCATGATATAATCAAGTCTCCATTTTAATAAAAAACATGATTTCCCAGCTAATCATATAATTAGACATACTTCATTATAAAGATATATATTTAATCAAAATCAAATTAATCTCTACAAGTCTGTCAATTCTGAAGATATCCACAACAACAGGATAGAGGCTAAAAAAGTGACTTAAACAGAAGTACTGTAAGTTTTTAGCAAAAACTACTAAGGTTAATATTGTACAAATTATAAATATGAATTACCCTTGGTCTCAAAATGCATCTAGATACACAAATTCTGCCACAGTATATGAAAATCTGTCCCATGGTATAATCTCATAAGTGTAATACTGAGAAAAGAAGCCATATACAAAAAATTCATATTTAATACAATCCCATGGACTGAAAGTTTAAAAAAGAAACAGGCAAAATTATTTCTATTGTCAAGGCATGCATAAAGGAAAGGAAGAACTATCCAGAAATATAAGGAAATGTTGTTTAGAATTCAGTCAGAATAATAAACAGGAAGATGGAGGCAGGATCTCTAAGAATGGGAAGAAGTTGAGGGGCAGGGGTAAGAAGTACTGGCATTTTGGTACTTCTAGATCCAACTGAGCTCCCATAAACTTTTGCTTTTAATAATTTTTTTCAACTACACATTTGTATTCTACATACTTTTCTGAATTTGTCAGTTTACAATTTAAATCAAAGAAAAGAGAGAAGAAGAAAGGAAATAAAGCCATCAGTGAGTTAACAGTATACCAGTGGCTTCCTGAAACCTTGCTTGGAATTGACCAAGTACGTCCCTGAAGTTAACAGTTCCAGGCGACCACTTAATTTCTCAATCTCACAACTGTGGCAGAGGTGTCCATTCCGCTAGAAGCCAGGTTGGATGGTTCAGTTCTGAGATTCATTCCCGAAAGCTCACTCTCAATACCTTTCCTTTCCCCGTCTCTTCCAAAGATTTGTAGGCACTTAATCCCTTTCTATGAGTCATATCTTGATTAGTTTCCCTTTTCAGCATATGAACCCTAACTAATGCACTTCATTAAGAAACATTCAAGAAAAAAAAAAAAAGAACTGGAATTTCCAATATAAAGTATTAGCAGTAACGAGGCAGAGGGGCTAGTCACTGACCATCAAATTAACATGATACTCATCTGTCATTTCCAACAGGTCTCTTAGCACCAACATAAAAACCAAATCTTTATTTCCCACTTTAAGGAATTGGTTTTTCACTTTTATAAAACCAAAAGGGGTGGTGAGAAAGGGAAAAGTTTAGGGGCATGGAGAGGAATGAAGAACAGAGGTTTTATTACCTGGAGTCTCGTGTTCATTTCCAAGAAATAAAAATTCTTCTTTGAGTCCACAAGGAATTCTACGGTTCCAGCAGAAGAATAACTCACTGCTTTGGCAAGGGCTACGGCTTGTTCTCCCATTGCTCTTCGCGTCTCAGAATCTAGAAAAATGCTGCAAATATACACAGAGTGACCACCTACATTTTGAACAAAAATTAAGTAATCTTTTGTGTGCATTAATTTTCTTTAAGTTTACTCAGATATGATCATCTATGTTGACTTAAGATTTCAAGGTATATGCTTTATATATGCTTAGAATATATGCTTACTGTTAATTAAGCATAACAGTTTGAAATAAACCAACTTCAAATTTTTATATAAAACTAACATCTGAACCAGTCAATCCTAAAAGAAATCAGTCCTGAATATTCACTGGAAGGACTGATGCTGAAGCTGAAACTCCAATACTTTGGCCACCTAATGCAAAGAACTGACTCACTGGAAAAGACCCTGATGCTGGGCAAGATTGAAGGCAGGAGGAGAAGGGTACAAAAGAGGATGAGTTGATTCCATGGCATCACCGGCTCAGTGGACATGAGTTTGAGCAAACTCCAGGAGTTGGTGATGGACAGGGAAGCCTGGCGTGCTGCAGTCCATGGGGTCGCAAAGAGTCGGACATGACTGAGAGACTGAACTGAACATCTGAACTTTCTACATTATACTGCAACTTTAATCAATCTATAAAATATACAGCTGCTTTAGCAAAACTAGTTGTTTACAACTAGTAAAATTTTACACATATATTCAGAATTTCTCCAAGTAAGATTGGAAGATGTGCTTTATGGAGAAAAGGTATGTTAGGTGAGATTGCTTCAAGCAAGTATTACAGTGCTGCTCACCAAGATAGTGAGTACAACATTAATGAATCAACAATATGCATAAAATAAGGTGTCTTTCAACAGAAACACATACAAAACAAGATTATGCATTAATCGGTTGATGAAAATGTTCTGACTCAAGGGTCACAGAAACTTAACTCTATTTCCTGTGAGAGTAACACTTCAGTATTGTGACTTTATAAAACATAACTACCACAAATAATAAGAATCAACAGTACATCTAACAAATCCTCACAACTGTTGCTTCACAATAAAGAAGCACCTTCCAACAGACAAATACAGGGTTTCAATGAACCCTGAAAAGAATATTATCAGATCATTTCCACTTTTTCATATATTTTGTTTCTATGAAAGAAAGGCTCTGAGAAACAAAACATTGACTATTTTTCTATCTGTGGATTAAAATTAGTCTCAAATGTATAAGATTTAGATGACATCTTATAAACATTTTATTATGGAAGAGCATAATGAACTTGGGCTTCCCTGGTGGCTCAGCTGGTAAAGAATTCACGAGCAATGCAGGAGACCTGGGTTCCATCCCTGGGCTGGGAAGAGTCCCTGGAGGAGGACATGGCAACCCACTCCAGTGTTCTTGTCTGCAGAATCCCCATGGACAGAGGAGTCTGGCAGCTATGGTCCATGGGGTCACAAAGAGTCGGGAGATGACTGAGCGACTAAGCACATAATGAACTTGCATGTATCTGTTTGCCATATGTAACAATTATTACTTTACAACCACTTCTGTCCTGTCTAATGGCATGCCTACTTTTCTACCAGCCCACCCCTTTTTTTTTTTTAAAGAAAATACCAAATTAGGTATCACTTCTTCCATCAAAACTTCCATATCTATTTCTATAAGTATTTTCCTAACAATCACACTTTAAACATTAACAAGAACTCCTTAATAGCTTTAACATCTATATTAGTATTCGGATTTCCTAGATTATCTCATTAATTTTTTTTATAGCTGATCTCTTTGAATCAGGATCCAAATAAGTTCTAGCCACTGCATTTTACATCTTTGTGATTCTTTTAATTGGTAATGTCCTCTTCGCTTTCTTTAAGCCAAAAATCTGATCATTTTCCTGTCTCGTTCAGGCATAGATGACATTTCAACAATAACTGGATGACAGAATTAATGCAACCAAAAAAAAAAAAAAAAAAGGGAAGTGCAACTAAAGATTATCATCATAACATCTGGATAATCGCAAGCACAGCTGAGTAAAACTACTCTCACCTGTCATGGTGAGAATGGTCCTGCTCATTCCCTTGTCATAAACTCTCCTAGTGATCCTTAGAGCTGCAGACAAGCTCATCACTGTGCTCAAAGCCCAGAGGTAGAGACTTCCCTGGTGATCCAGTGATAAAGAATCTGCCTTGAAATGCAGAGGACATGAGTCTGATCCCTGGTCAGGGAACCAAGATCCCACATGCTGTGGGACAACTAATAGATCCTACTATTACTGTTAAAGTAATTTCAGCTCTATTAAATAGTTTTTATTACAATGGGAAAGAATCATAAGAAATATAGAAAATCAGACTACTCTGTAGTTTCCTCAGGAGAAGCGCTTACCTTGGTGCTTCCTCCACCACTTTCTGATTTCTTCTCTGAATTGAGCACTCTCTTTCATTGAGCCACAAGGCATTCCCATGTTTATCACCTAAAACCTGAAACAGCAATAATACCACTTGAAAAATTATACAGCCATATCCACAGCACACATGCCCAGTTAACATTTCTCCATGTAACACCCCCTGGTTTTTAATACTCCGACCTCCTAAAACACAAGACACCACTCAAATACAGTTTCCTTGTGGTTGACATCAGTGAAAGAAAATTTTATTATCTACCACTCCAAAACTCAATGGAACATTTTTATTAAAAAGACTTGAGGAAAAAAATTTTCATGTTACATTTCCGATATACTGGGTAAAATATCAGAATCAATTGTACAAATTTGTGAAGGATACTGAACATCAGTAAAGGGAATACATCTTAGATTTCAATAGCACTTGGGAGAGCCACGGTGCTATGATAAACATTTACTTGTTAATACCGCAATGTCTGTTGATCGGAAAATGCTATTTCATTTACAACCGATATGCAGTCTGTTCTATTATACAGTGATATTTTTACTGTGTTTTATTTTTGTTATAAGAAACTAGTAGAAAGTTTGGGGTTAGTATATACCATTATGGTTTTTCCCATTTGGGATAGTGAGAAATAAACTGGAGCTTTTCATTTTAATATTTATTTATATATTTACTATTTGTGCTGGGTCTTAGTTGCAGCATGTGGGATCTAGATCCCTGGGCAGGGATCGAACCCAGGCCCCCTGCATTGGGAGCCTGGAGTCTTGGCCACTGGACCACCAGGGAAGTCCCTAGAGTTTTTAATTGTAATAAAAATATTAAAATATTGAATGAGACACGCTTTTACTTTAAAAAAAACAAATACCATTTATCTGAAATTCAAATTTAACATGTATTTCCTTACCTAAACCTGGCAACCCTAAAACATGCTTTTTGTTCATGTTTTCCCATGAAAAAAAAAAAAAAACCCAGTCCTAAGTGTTCATTGGAGCATGAAACTCCAATACTCTGGCCACCTCATGCAAAGAGTTGACTCATTGGAAAAGACCCTGATGCTGGGAGGGATTGGAGGCAGGAGGAGAATGGGATGACACAGGATGAGATGGCTGGATGGCATCCCTGACTTGATGGACATGCGTTTGGGTGGACTCTGGGAGTTGGTGATGGGACAGGGAGGCCTGGCGTGCTGCGATTCATGGGGTCGCAAAGAGTCGGACACGACTGAGTGACTGAACTGAACTGAATCAATTTTCATGATTAAGGAGTAGGTGTATATTACTGAATGCATATATTTAAGCTAATGGAGATAAAAGCTATTCTAGAAGCAAAAAGAGTAGGCCCTAATTTAAATTCTAAACAGCTATGTAATCTTTCTGGGCAAGTCACTCTGTTTCTTCATGCATCATTAATAGTAGATATCATCTTAATATTTTATATGGCTCCTGGAAACACTGAAAAGATCGTGATTTAACAATATTATTAAACAATAAAATGAACAGTTAATACATGATTGCATGATTAATTTTTAGGAATTTAAACCTATCCAAACCTCAAGAATGCTTCCAAAGGGAAACATTACAGCAATGAAATCCAATAAGTTGGAATTTTATTTCTAAGACTCAAAAGTGACCATAGAACTACATCCAGAATTATTTTTAAATGTTAAATTTATTCTACCTTTTCTTAGTCTAATTGATGTAGCGGTGAAAGTAGACTTAGCCTCCAAGAAATAAAGTGACAACAATCAAGGATTCTCAGAAACATTTTCAACTGTAAAATATTAGATTCAAATATACATAAATGATCTACTTTTTTTTTTCATTTTGGTCACAGAGTCAAGTTTGTTTTTCTCTAAAGTCTGCGCATAGTTTTTCTTCTGGCCACACCATGTGGCTTTTAGGATCTTAGTTCCCTGCCCAGGAACTGAACCTGGGCCACAGCAGTGAAAGCCCGGGGTCCTAACCACTGGACCACCAGGGAATTCCACTAAACAAATTGAGAGACGAAGTAACCGGACAACATTATTAAAAAAAAAAAAAAAGTGCTTGTAAAGGAAGTTAATGCTCAATGCATCATGAGGTTTTTAAACTATCCATATTACCCTTTACAGACACGTGTGATAATGATTATGATTATAAAATGATCTCCCAGGTATCTAGTTTATTAGGAAAAGCTTCCTTGTTAATAGACCACTTCACATAATGCAAGTCTTTCAGCATCCACGGATCCAGCCCATAAAATGCCAGCAGCGCCCTGGTTTCAACAGAGCAGTGTCATTCCCACTGCACGACAAAGAACAAAGTATGTGATAGCTCCCTTCGAAAATAACACTACATATATATATATTCATCGACTATGGCAGGATATTCAAAAAACAGTAACAGTGTCAGCTTCCAGGGATGGAAACCAGGGTTGCTTGGAGACAAGAATGGAAGAAGGCTTGCTTTCTGTTGAATACCCTTTATCATGTGCACATACTAATAGTAATTAATTAAAATGAAGAAGGTAAATAAAAAAAAAAAAGAAAGCAACTCCCAAGTGCAGATCAGATCTGGGAAACACCTGTGCTGCCTATTTAAGTTACTGTAACTTTAACCTATGTTAAAAAAATATCAACATAAATATATGCCATGGTTAATTAAAATAAGCTAAAAGTTGACGTAGAAATATAATTATTTAACACAATACAACAAACATTTATTGAGTATCAGTAAAAAAAAAGTGATACTTTTTAGTGTGGAAAAAGTGAGATGGCTAAAGGTAATATGGCTTAAGCGGTCTTCTGATAGCACAAATAAGTGCTGGGTGGGGAATACAGAGAAGGGGAAAATCTATTTTGCCTCTAGGATCTTACAGGAAGGACAGCTCAAATACTAATATCTCCCCTAAATTAGTCTACTCAAATCCACATTTTGGTATCTGATGGGCATCTCAGCCTTCATCTGTTAATCTTCATACCCTGATTTCCTCCCCCAAATATGTACCTCTCACAGTCTTTCCCATCTCAGTAAAAGACAGTCCCATTCTTATCATTTCTTGGGCCAAAAGCCTGAAACTATCTCTGATGCCTAATTTTTCTTATATAGCACATCAATCTTTTGGAAATTCTAGTCTGCATTCACAAAACACCCTGAATTCGATCACCTCTCATCACCTCCACTACACGCTGGCCGAAAGGACTACCCTCTCAAACTATAATCAGTATAAAAACCTTAAGGACTCATAACAAAACAGATACAGAACCCTCAACATTCAATAATTTTTAAAAAGTCAAATTTGAAAGTGGGAGAGGGGAGGGCCAAGGATGAGACTTGAGCGGTCACTTCAGAAAATATGATATCCAGTTTTGGTTAATCAACTTAAAAAAAAAAAACAAAAACACATGTTCAATATCAATATTCATTAGGGAGATGCAAATTAAAACAGAGATACTATTACATGTCCACCAAATGGCTAGACATTAAAAAACTGAGAAATCAAATGTTGGTAAAGATGCCTGAACTGGGAACTTTCTATGAACAGTTCTATGAAGACCTACAAGACCTTCTAGAACTAACACCCAAATAAAGATGTCCTTTTCATTATAAGGGACTGGAATGCAAAAGTAGGAAGTCAAGAAATACCTGGGGTAACAGGAAAATTTGGTCTTGGAGCACACAATGAAGCAGGGCAAAGGCTAATAGAGTTTTGCCAAGAGAACACACTGGTCATAGCAAACACCCTCTTCAAACAACACAAGAGAAGACTCCACACAGCGATATCACCAGATGGTCAACACTGAAATCAGACTGATTATATTCTTTGCAGCCAGAGATGGAGAAGCTCTATACAGTCAGCAAAATATATACAAAATACATACACGGGAGCTGACTGTGGCTCAGATCATGAACTCCTTATTGCCAAATTCAGACTGAAATTGAAGAAAGTAGGGAAAACCACTAGGCCATTCAGGTATGACCTAAATCAAATCCCTTACAATTATACAGTGGAAGTGAGAAATAGATTCAAGGGATAAGATGTGACAGACAGAGTGCCTGATGAACTATGGACAGAGGTTCGTGACACTGTACAGCAGACAGAGATCAAGACCATCCCCAAGAAAAAGAAATGCAAAAAAGCAAAATGGCTGTCTGAGGAAGCCTTACAAATAGCTGTGAAAAGAAGAGAAGCGAAAAGCAAAGGAGAAAAGGAAAGATATACCCATTTGAATTCAGAGTTCCAAAGAATAGCAAGGAGAGGTAAGAAAGCTTTCCTCGGTGATCAGTGCAAAGGAACAGAGGAAGACAATATAATGGGAAAGACTAGAGATCTCTTCAAGAAAATTAGAGACACCAAGGGAACATTTCATGCAAAGATGGGCTCAATAAAAAACAGACCATTCACAATCACCCAAAAATTTAAGACAGGATGTATTCTAATAGGACTAAGTAATATTATTTTAAAGTCATAATGATTTGAAAGTATCTTAAAATGTACCAACCTGGATTTCTATATGACGGGGGTTATCAATAAATTTTTCTATTAGTAGCCTATCATCACCAAAACTAGAAGCAGCTTCTTGAGATGAAAACCGAAAACCATCCCTATGAAGAAAAAGAGAAGAGGCACATGAACACAAAACAAGCACAGCCCCTGACATAAGGAAAACTAGATAAAGGCTTACCGTTGCATACCTCTGAGCAGAGCAGAGAAAAATACACTGAACATACAAATAACTCAATTAACTCGGACTGAACAACAAGTCTTCCACTTACTAGTACTGTGACTCTGGGTAAATGCTTTAATTTCCCTGATCTTAGATTTTTATAAAAAGACGAATACCAAATACTTATTTCACCAACTGCTTTTAAAAAAGAGACATTTTAATAAGCCATCAAAGCATGTAAAATTTCATTTCTTTGACCTTAATATACCTTAATTCCACTAATAAAAATATATAAAAACGCGTATCCATTTGACTCAAAAGTGAGACAATGCACACAAAAATGTAAAGAACATAGGCAACTGCACAGCTGGGGCAAAACCACAGCAAATAAACTCAGTAAGAACAGGAGAGGGAAGTCCTCAAGAACATTTCCAAATATTTTAAGCACCCAACTTTGAATGGTCCCCCACACGTCCATACAGATCATTGTAATTTTTATCTTCTTTAAAATTGCTCAAAAATAGTTAACAAAAGAGAACAGCTTGATTTTTTAAATAAAAACATGAATTTAAATATTGTTATACATTTATTTCCAAACTACAATAACTTAAACATTATTAATTATTAAAATATGCTTACTAAAGTCACACACTTTGACATGAGTTCATTCAGTCTATTAAAAACTCAGACTTGCTTACTTAAAACTAATTGAGGATCTTATGTTCCATTCATCGATATATATAGAATATAAACTTTAATTCCTTTTACATGTAATTAATAGTTTTTTACACTTCAAATACCTGTATTTAATGTTCAACATTAAAATTCTTTTAATCCTTTCATTTGCAAACACTTCATCTGGCAATATTAGAAATAACTATCTCATTTGTTTGTGTGCTTGAAAAATATAACATTGCGAATAAACACTGACTAGAAGATGAATTTCAAAACATACTGCAAATATTTCTATCTCTCAGTGGTCTCAGAGAAAAAGTGTCATGTTTTCTTAGGCCTCCATTACTTTCACGATTTAAGGGAATGGAGTTTAGATCTCAGGAGACTGAAAACCTCAAAGAAACTAAAGCACGATGAATCATTGCTTTCAGTATCATATAACCCACTTCTTATTAGGTGGGATACAATGATTCACAAAGGAAAAACATAATACTTTACAGTTTGTCTCTGCTCTAATGATTTTAGAGTTTTTATTTTGCTTTGAAATCACAAATACCAAAAGTGAAAAATCAAAGTCTCCCAAATAAAGTATCAAGTTTGAGAGCATTTACCAACATGTTTTAGAATTCATGGAAAACTGCATGTAGATCATTTGTACCACTCAGTCATACAATCATTCCATAAATACTAACAGTGAAACTGAGGCTGGTGCATATATTATATATGTGATAGAAAAATAAAACAGAAACTGCCCTCACAACACCTGAAATCATATAGGGGTACTCCAAAATGTAGAGAGGATTAATTTTCCATTCATGCCACAACATTTCATTTAAATTGGCGTAAAGAAAAGGAAGCCAGAGATTGTGAAAATATATGAATTTATTTTCAATAACCTCCATGACTTTCACCCGAATTTAATATGTTGTGGTTGTTCAGTCGCCAAGTTGTGTCCAATTCTTTGCTACCCCATGGACTGCAGCATGCCATAACCAACTTTAAAAGTTTAAAAGTAAACTTTTAAAAAAATCTTTCAGATGTTCTAAAACTTCTAAGTACAGATGACACTTCCCTGAAGATGTTACAAAAGGGACATACTTCTTAGGATAATAAGCAGCTACTAAATTTTCTGAGGAATGTTAAAATTTTTGTGGAATATGTGAAAAATTTCTTCCTCAAGTTAGGAGAAAGGAAGGAATAAATGCAATTCAGCATTATGTCAACAGCTGGTGACTCCGAAAGACAATATATGGGTGTTTTCTGGACTGTTTCCTCAATTTTTTCAAAGTTTCTATTTTTCCAAATTAACAGAGGTTACAGAACAAATTTTTAAAATGAGGATCCTATATCATTATATCAAATAATGTCATACTTTTGTTAATCTCAGTACAGTTTTAGAGATGGCTTATTTATCAAGTTGAAGGGAATAATTTTAGGTAGAAAAGTATTTATGTACATACTTTTACTAGTTATATGAAAATATTTTGAAACAATACGCCATTTACTAGCCAGGAAAGGGTTAA
The DNA here is from genome assembly GCF_029378745.1 of Bos indicus. Lineage (NCBI taxonomy): Eukaryota > Metazoa > Chordata > Mammalia > Artiodactyla > Bovidae > Bos > Bos indicus. The sequence continues at coordinate 79,837,329 of NC_091771.1, read as the reverse complement.
CTTATTTACCAAAGAGGCCCAATATAAGAATAGATATGGCGATTTCTGAAGACACTGAATTCTAAATTAAAATCCACTGGTTAAATACCAAATCCACTGGTGAAAATCCACTGGTGAAAATCACTGACTGTCAGGAAACTGATGAGTAATCTCACTATAAAAGAATATGTTACTAAGAGTAGCCTTGGAGAAATGACTGATAAAAAAACCTGACATCCTAAGAAGCATAATGAAAACTGCATGCAGGAGCTCCCTAGTGGTCCAGTGGCCAAGACTCCACACTCCCAATGTCGGGGGGGGGCCGGGTTCCATGTCTGGTCAGGAAACTAGATCCCACATGCCACAACTAAAGATTTTATATGGCACAGCTAAGACCTGGTACACCCAAAAAATAAATAATTTTTTAAAAAAAGACTAAATGCTAAGACTTTTAGTGAAATTGCTCTATAATTGCTATACAAAAGGGGAAAACACGGAGGAAAAAAGAGTTCACAAAATACACATCTCTTATAAAACCATTAAGTTGTGTTTAATATATATTTTTTTTTTTTTACTACAGAGACTATAGCAGATTGTGTTTTCCAAACATGGCCACAGTGGCATCTCCCACTCAACGTGCTCTTCTAAGAAACTTGCTACTCCTGCATGAGGAAGTGAAGTCTAACGTTCCTCCCCTTGAATTCAGGGGGAATTTGTGCTCACTGATAATCAAACAGTATGGTAGAAGGGATGCTGTGTATAAATTTTGAGACTGGATCATAAAAAGTGATACGGCTTTCTCTTGGATTTGAAACAAATGCTCTTGGACCTTTGGGTCACTAAATAAGAAATCAAAGCCACCATACTGTGAGGAAGCCCAAGCAACCCGTGGAGACGTCCACTAAATCACTGGGGTTACAAACAAAGCACAAGAGATAGCTTCAAAACCTGAACTTCAAAAGATAAAAGTCAAATAAGACAAATTATGTGGTAAAAATGGGACTACGCATGCCTCTTATCCTTAAGCCTGCTTCCGCCCACACACAGCAGCCAGCCAGCCCAATTGCCAACGTTTCAGAGAGGTAACCAATGCTCTGTAAGTCTCCACCATCAAAAGGAACACGGGGAGAAGAATTCCAGAGAGAAGCTAAGAAGCAGACCTTTCTTCAATTAAGCATTCTTCAACTGTGAAGACAAATGCCTTCATTCTGACCTTAACCTCTCAGCACTTCCCAAGAAATTTTCAAGTAAAGCAGTGTTGCAGCATAGCCATTTAATTCATATATATGAACTCCCCAGTAGTTCAGTTGGTAAAGAATATGCCTGCAATGCAGGAGACCTAGGTTCAATCCCTGAGTCAGGAAGATCCCTGGAGAAGGAAATGACTACCCACTCCAGTATTCTTGCCTGGGAAATCCCAAGGACTAAGGAGTCTAGCAGGCTACAGTCCACGGGTTTGCAAGAGTTAGACACGGCTTAGCGACTAAACCACCAAGGCCAAAGAGACAGTAAGAGCCAAACATATATATATATATATCTCTCTCTCTCTTAAACAGGGCCCGTAAGTCATCCTCAAGTACTTAAACTCTATATCCAATCATTCAGCAAATTCTGTTGCCTCTCCTTTCAGGATTAAATTCTTTCTTACCACTTCCACCATTACACTGGGGAAAGCCACCATCATCATTTTTCTTGCTTGAGTTATTTCAACAGCCCCCTGTCTGGTTTCCCTGATTCTGGGGTTCATGATTCTGTCCCCATTAAGTCTATTACCAAGATAGCTGCCAGAGTCATCCTTTTTAAAACTTAAGTCACAAAATCTTGACAACTGGTTCATCTGGATGATACACAGTACAGAAGTTCATTACATTCTTCTACACTGTTGTATGCCTGAAAATTTCTACAATTTGAAACATGTAAATAAGGTGAGGAATTTGTTGTCAAGTTCCATGATTGTGACTTCTCTACTGAAAACCCTCCAACAGCCTAAGTCTCACTAAGTATGGCCTACAAGGTCCCAGATAGTCTGTTCCCCATGTCCTCCTACCCCTCCCCAGCCCCCACCACCTGGCCACCTGCTTCTCTCCAGACCTGCTCCTGCATCACCACCTCCACACGTGCTCTTCCCCAGCCTGGTCCTCATCTTCATGTACTCTAACCTCACCACTCAAATATACCTACTCAGCAAGGACAATCCTGCCAGTCCTGTTTACAACGGGAATTCCTTCCAACACTCCCCATGCCTCTTCCTTTCCTCCTTTATTTTTTTTATATTGCTTATCATCCTCCACAATAGTATATGATTGATTTTCATCTTGTTCACTGTCTCTTCCTACCAGAATAGGTTTCTAAACCTTGTTTATGTCACGGATGCCTTTGGCAGGATCACGAAGCATTTGTCAAAATATGGCTCGAAGTGATTTAAAACATAGAAAAGAGTATGCATAGGGTTTCATAAGAAATTATATTGAAATAAAGGTATCAAGATATTCTTTAAAAACAAATTTGGGATATCCTGTAAGTGGCTCTTTATTGTTAATAAGCTCCAACAACAAGTCTAATTGTTACTTGTTGCTAATTGTTACACTGTTACTGAGAGGAACCTGCAATAACTGTGATGTGAAAATACAAGGGATTTCCCGAAGGCTGCAAAGCTCCACAGATACTACTACTGTTGTAGCTTGTTGTCTATATTGGAAGAAACACTAAATTCCAGGTATAGGCTAGTAAAAGAAACACGTACTTTTTTCCCCCTTATCCAGGTGCATGAACATCCCTGAACTCTATGCGTCTGTAAATTCAAAGGTTAAGAACTCCGGATCCAGTCATACACTGGCTATGGAGGAATAGAGGGTTCCCTCTATTGCATATTTCTGTTCATGGCTCTCTTCCTGGAAACTTACCAAAACACTGCTTGTCATATAGGAGGCTGCCAATATCAAACACCTCAATAACCACACCAATGCACCCAATGAGCTTCTTCATGCTGGGTAAGTGTAAGATGGGAGAGGAGACTCTGATGGGACCTTGGTCACTATGTGGTAGCATAACACTGAGCATGAGGCTGGGGTTGAAAGACTCGTCTTAGGCAAATATCATCACCCCCACCTCTGAATACAACCCAAGAAACAACGGTGTTTTGAGACAATCATCTTTTAGAGTTAAAACTGTCTGTGCAAGTCTGCAATGTGGTGTCTGTCCCCTCACATTTTAGGGTAATCTATTGCCCCTGAGAGATTTTTACCTTGTGAATTAAGTTCACTTTAGAACCTAACTTCTGTGCTTGCTTCGGCAGCACATATACTAAAAATTGGAACGATACAGAGATTAGCATGGCCCTTGCGCAAGGATGACACGCAAATTCGTGAAGCGGTCCAGATTTTTTCTCGCACAGTGTCCCAGGACCCTGCGGGGCGGTGGAGGCGCACCAAAGGAAAGAAAAAAAAAGAACCTAACTTCTGAATTAGCTTTGCACTGGATGGCTTTCATACCGATTACTCCTGATCTCTCTCTTTCAGAGATTTCAGGGAATGAGAAGGAAAGGAAAAGAAAAGGAGAAAAAAGAACTAACCATTTGGAAGACCAAATTACTTCTGGGTAGAGAAAGGGCAGGAAAGGCAACATTAATGATAATAATTCAGTGATTTTTTTCATCCCTTTCCTTCAAAAAATGACATAAATCTCTCTAACTGTCAAGCTTTGAAGTATGTAATAAAATCTGAATAGAGTCCCCTAAAACTTGCGTGGACAAGGCAGTTGTTAAAAAATTTATTTTTCTACTCACCATGATGTTATCAATACATTAAGTTTATAAAATTTTGTTTTCAAAGTCTCTTTTAATTTCTGAAACTACTACTAAGAAACTGTTCAAATACATAACAGAGTACACTGCATATGAACAACATACTATACTTTCAAATTCAAAAGGAAATATATTTCACACTATAAATTATATTGAAATACAGTAACACTATAAAGATAACACTAAAGTTATCAAAGTAGTTCACGATTTTTACAGATAATCAAGGGGAAGCAAATGAGTACTGAGTAATACATAAACAGATGAAATTACTACTGCTTTCAAATATATTAGATTCAAATCTTCTATCATATTCAGAACAGCCAAACATTAGCAATTTTTACCTAGAAGACAGAATCATGACTATAATCTTTAAAAATATACTGTAAAAGATAATCCTTTATTAATGTTTGAGATAGTAAAAAAAGAAAACTTTCTATAATAGGATAAACACCTAAATGTAAATAAGAAACGTTTCTGCTGAATATTAATTTTGCCCATCTAGAGGAGTAAAAATTAGATGATTGTTTTAATTATTCCATTATGCTTTTGGTATCTGTTTACCTGTCAGTTTAATAAAACTCCAGTGACTGCTATTTTCATCAAAAGTATATTTTGGACAGAATCTCACCTGGTCTCTTCATCATCCCAAGCGATCCGCATGCCCTTCCCACCACCGCCTGCTGAGGCCTTGATCATGACAGGGTAGCCTAACAGCAGGGAAGAATGAGACAGCAGTTCAGGCTTCGATCATCTGGATGCATGAACATGACAACTGACCACATGTTCAGAAACACAGAAGACAATAACTAATTTATTTTAAAGTTCCTTTCTTTAACATCAGGAAAATAATGCCGGTTAAGGATCTTACATATGTTTCATATATATTTTTAAATGAGTGTGATCATTTTTAAAAGAAAAAGACTGTGTGTACCAATAAATGCAACATTTTCCCCAATAAGAAAACATAATTTGACAGTGGATTCCAAAAATGAAAGTAGATACAGTATTAATTAACCAAAGATATAAGAAACAACTTATACAGCATTAAGGAAACACACACACAAACACATGCTTTCCTTTTCATTCCCCCAAACTGCTGTTTGCAGGCGTAACAAATTAAATTCCTTGTTTTCAAAAGTAATGATTTACAGGTACTTGAGGTATTTTCATCTGCAAAACTATAGGGAACCCCTGCAGTTTTTATCTGCAAGAAAGACACGATGGCTCTGGGAAAAATCAAGCCATGGCTGTTCTATTATGACTGGAGCTGAAGAGGCAGGGCCTGCTGCCATCATAGAGAAGCTACCATCATATACCATTCAGTCACCAGGGGATGAAACGCTGAAACGTGGGAGTATTACAAAAATACAACATCAGGCCCAAACCAGAGGACGCTTCCAGCCAAAGTCTTGTAAGAGAAAAGAAAAAAACTGCTGTGATTAAACAGGAATGAGTATTTAGAGTAGTTATAAAGTAAAAATTTTGACAGCATGAGTCATCTGTGATGACTGACCAAGAAAAGCTGTGAAGTCTCTGTGTTTAGAGGGTTTCTGACAATACGGTGGAGACACATGTCTGAGACCACTTGTTTGTGATCGTTTGTGAAGAAAGAGGTCAGGGAGGAGCCCTTCAAGGACTCCGCCCGCCCAGTGATGCTCTGTCAGCCCTGCGCTCTAGCTGTGGGATCTCTGAAGAAAAGGGCAGACAGGGCGAAATGCCACGGACATCTGACCCCTGAGCCACAGAACATCACTCTTAACTTCGACTTAGTTAACAGTGTTTCATAATTAATTCAGCTTTAAAAGTTTGGGTACTGGTTACACTTATGTGAGATAGATTTATGTGGGACAGCACTATAAAAGCAACACAGATGCAATAAGAACAAGAAAGATGAATATGCTATTTTCACACATGGAGCCGTATAATCTAGGAAGAAAGAGGCACAGGACCCCAGATAATTCTCTCAGTAGGAATTCAGAAAGGAATCATAGGAAAGAGAAAAAGGGATTAAGACAAGCATATTATATTGGGTTGGCCAAAAAGTTCATTCAGGTTTTTCCATAACATATGATGGAGAAACCCAAATAAACTTTTTGGCCAACCCAACAGACAGGAGGCTTCCCAGATGGCGCTAGCAGTAAAGAACCTGCCTGCTAACACAGGAGACAGAAGGGACACAGGTTAGATCCCTGGGTTGGGAAGATTTCCTGGAGGAGGACCTGGCAACCCAGTTCAGTATTCTTGCCTGGGAAATCTCATGGACAGAGGAGCCTGGCGGGCTAGAGTCCATGGGGTCGCACAGAGTCAGACACGACTGAAGCGACTTAGCAGCAGCAGTAGCAGCAGCAGCAGGATGAGCAGGATATGAACACAGTAGGCAGGAAGAACAGAAACAAAACAGAGGTGGGGAAACATAGAACAGGTTTAAGGAAGGACTGAAACCATCTGAAGTACAGAGTTTATCTGCAGGATGGCAGAGGAAAAGAGAACTGGACACATAAATTAGGTGCAAATTATCCTACATACTTCTGCATTCTACAGATTCTGCTTGAGAGTAACAAGAACATTATTTGTCTCTTAGCACTGCAGCCGCACAACGAATATCACATAAAGGAACTAGACTGAAATCAGTAAAGAAGAATTAGCTTGTTTTTGAGCAATGAAGAAACAATATCTAAAAATTAGAAATCAGCAGGCCTGAGATATCTTTTTAAAATCAACTTAAGGTCTTTATTAAAGTGATATTCCCCCATAAAACATGTTATCAATTCACCATCAAAAACTATTTATCCATGTGAACAGGAAACCTCAAGAGGAATGCTATCCGCACCTCATGTCTCTACCATTTCCAGTTCCCACTGAGGATTAGGAAATTTATTCTGATTCCAGTATTAATCTCATCTTAGTCATTTACTATGGGTCCTGGACTATTTAGGGATTTGTGAGGTTCAAAATAAGATTTGGAAATTTTCCTTGGTAACAAAAAACTAGATGGCAAAACAAGACAAGTAAAATCATTTGTCAACAACAAATTATTTTATGTTCAGTGCTGTCACTTCGGTCGTGTCTGACTCTTTGCAACTTCATGGACTGTAACTCCCCAGGTCCCTCTGTCCATGGGATTATCCAGGCAAGAATACTGGAGTGGGTTGCCATGCCCTCCTCCAGTGGATCTTCCCAACCCAGAGAATGAACCCACATCTCTTATGCCTCCTGCATTGACAGGTAAGTTCTTTACCACTGACCCACCAGGGAAGCTCCCCTATTTTATGTTCAGAAGAGGTGAGACACTGTTAGGCATCGGGGTAATATATAATAAGACAATTGCAACATAGCGCCCCCAAAGGAGGCGATGCAGCAATAGACCTGTGAATACACACAACCCAGAAGAGAAGACTTCTTGACAAGAATTTAAGAAGCCAAATATTAAACGACAGAGACACGGGAAGAAACTGGTAGAAGTTGGTGACATTACAGTCATGAATTCAATGTAATTTTTGAGCTATAACTGAAAATAATATAATAGTAAGGTATTCTACTCAAAGTCTTATGCCAAGTAAGTCATTAAATTTCGGACAGCACATATTTTTATGCTGTCATCATGCCATGGAGAAATGAGAACTAGCCATTTGAAAAGGAGGGGAAAAAATATTCCACATAGATGATACTAAATAGTATCAAAAAGCCCAGTCCATCATCCCCACTTTCTTATTGTGTCTGTGACTCTAATTAGGGTAAGTTATGGGGTGCCAGGAACTGGAAGAAAAAGGAAAAAAAACATATTCAGTCAAAAGTTGGCATTCCCAGAAAAATCAGAAGTGATCAAGTTTGATGGCTTGCAACCCCTCACTTTTTCCAGCCTGGGTATGAAATATCCACTAACGTTCTCTCACATTGTTTAACCCATTAGAGTACTTATTCCTCTGTTCAACTTTTGTCTAGAACACATTTCTTTAAATTTATAATCTTTAGTTGACGTATGTTTGAAACAGAACAACCTTCCTTATCATAACAAAATAAAATTCTCCAAGGTTTTTAAAACGAGATGAAATCTCCTGATATGGTAAGATTGCTTTTAAAAAACAAAAAACAAATCTGTGCTGTTGGCACGTTTTCCCTCACCTTTACCATCCTCTCAATGGACGTCTGCCTGTGGCTCTAAGTCAGGCTGACTGACTGGGCTTCCCGGGTGGCTCAGCGGTAAAGAATCCACCTGCCAACTCGAGAGACACAAGAGCTGCAGGTCTGATCATCGGAAAAATCCCCTGGAGAAGGAAATGGCAACCCACTCCGGTATTCTTGCCTGGAGAGGTCCATGGACAGGGGAGCCTGGAGGGCTACAGTCCACAGGGTCGCAAAAGAGTCAGACGTGACTTGGCGACTAAACCATCAGTAGAGAGAGAGCTGTAACCCGGACCTAACTGTCGATACAGAGAAAGAGAAAGGTCTAGCCTTGTATTAGAGGTAGAGTCAGTACAATGTGTAGGCAGGATGTGGATGAAGGCAGCCTCTACGGCTTGGTGCTTTCCCACTCAGTTGTAATCCCAAGTCTAACTGTATTTCTTCACCACCACACCATGTTGAGCTGTACAAGACACACAGTGCATAATCTACACCCCTTTAAGCAAAACCTGCCCCTATACACAGGGGCATAATCCGATACTGTAAAGGCTGGTAAAATGACATCTTCATGACATAAATATCATGAGTCATATAATGAAGAATTTTATATAGTTTTTCACCTATAGCTTCTTCAATAAAAAATTCATAGACTGTAATGACTGATAGAGAAGGAAATGTAAAAAGAAAGGAAAAGTGAAATATTTCTTGAGAAATGTCCGATTCCTAATTTGGTGGTGCTAACCAGAAATCTCCTAACAGAGCTCCCTACTAATACAGTTGGTCCCATCAAACTATAAAGAGGTTAGCAAAATTCTTTAATATATACATATGATCACTTCTCTCTCCTACCTAAAATGGTAAGGGTTTACATTGATGAGTAAGCCATACATGTAAGAACTGTGCATGCTAAGTCACTTCAGTCATGTCCAACTCTTCCTAGGATCAGGAACAAGGCAAGGATGTCCTTTCTCACCCCTCCTATTCAACATCTTGCTATAGGTCCCAGCTTAGGCAATAGGACAAGAAAAAGGTAAACAAATTAAGAAGGAAGAAATGTCATTAGCAGGAAATAAGATCATCTATGAAGAAAATCTCAAAAAATCAAGAACCACAACCACCAAAAAAACCCAAATGAACAAAAAAAAACCTTCTAAGATTAATGTAATTACAATTTGAATTGCATTCCCACATACCAGCAATGGAAACACTTGAAGTTAAAAACAATACCATTTACATTAGTACCCCAAAGAATAAAACACTTAGGCATAAATCTACAAAATATGTATAGTATCTATATGCAGAAAACTACAAAGTTCTGATGAATGAAATTAAGGAAGATCTAACTAAATAAATAGAGAAAAATTCCACATTCATGAACTAAATATTGTTGAGATATCAATTCTCCTAAATTGATCTATAGATTCAAAGCAATTCCAACCAAAACCCCATTAAGCTATTTTGTATATATCAACAAACTGATTTTAACATTTATATACAAAAGTAAGAGACCTGTAATGGCCAACACAGTATTAAAAGACAACAACAAATTCAAAAGACTGACATTACCCAACTTTAAGGCTTACTATAAAGCTACAGTAATAAAATCACCAAGATATTGGTAAAAGAACAGTCAAATCAATCAATGGAATAGCATGGAAAGCACGGAAATAAACTCACCCAAACACAGTGAATGATCTTTGACGAGAAAGCAAAAGTGACTCAATAGAGAAAAGACAATCACTTCAACAAATGTTGCTAGAACAACTGGAAATCCATGGGCAAAAAGTGAATCTAGATAAAGTCCTTCACATTTCACAAAAAGTTAACCCAGAGTGGATTGTAGCCCTAACTATATAATACTAAAGAATAAAATGTCTAGAAGATAAATAAGAGAAAATTTAAGTGACCTTTGGTTTGGCAAAGATTAATGAATAGTCATTAAGCATGTGAAAATATGCTCCACGGTATTAAGGAAACAGAAATCAAAATCACAATGAAATATAACTACATATCCATTAGAATGACTAAAACTACAAAAACAAGTATTCACAGGCATGGAGTAAGTAGGTAACTACAACTCTTGAAACACTGCTGGTGGAAGTGTAAAATGAAGGAAGCAATGTTTTTTAAAAGAACAGAAATTATCTATACCTTCAATGGCACCCCACTCCAGTACTCTTGCCTGGAAAATCCTGTAGACGGAGGAGCCTGGTAGGCTGCAGTCCATGCTAAGGGTCGGACACGACTGAGCGACTTCACTTTCACTTTTCACTTTCATGCATTGGAGAAGGAAATGGCAACCCACTCCAGTGTTCTTGCCTGGAGAATCCCAGGGACGGAGGAGCCTGGTGGGCTGCCGTCCATGCGGTCGCACGGAGTTGGACACGACTGAAGTGACTTAGCAGTAGCAGCAGTAATTGTAGTGACATGTACTAAAATTCTCTAACCTATACACTTAAAATAGTTAAGATTTTATTCTTCATAAAGCATTCCTCCATAAAAATGATTTTTATGAAGGAGCCGGACAAAAAGAACAGACCGCCTACAAAGGAGTAACAAAAATGAGACTGACAACTCTCTCTTCAACAGCTGCAGAGCACAGTATAGTACAAATATTCCAGCACTACGCTAACAGAAAACCACTATCAACCTGGACTTGCATACACACCAAAGTCATCTTTTAACAAAGAATGTGAATAGTCCCATTTAGACAAAAACTGAGTTAATTACCTGTAGAAACTTCTAAGGGGTAAATTCCAGGAAAAACAGAAATAATCCCATTTGTAAAGTCAGGGATGGGAAGAAGGAACAATGAACAAAGAAAATAAATATTTGAGTAAAGGTACATAAATATTAGCTATTTATAGCCCAGTAATAATGTCTAATTAGCAGGGTAAAGAATTAAGGAAATAAAATACAAGAAAGCATATAAGGAGGAAATCTTTGACAGGACAAAAAACTGTAGATTGAATCTTAAAGTAAGTAAACATTTTGAAAAGTTTAGGATACTGAGGAACACCTGAAGAACTGTCTCCAAATTCAAATTTCTACAGTAAACCCTGAAATAGAAATAAGCATAAAATTTCTATCACAGTGGAAAGGAGTGGGGGGGATGGGAATGGAATAAAGAAGAGAAATTTTAAAGGCAATCATTATCAAAAAGAAGTCATGAAAGGAGAGAAAGTAGAATCCAAGAAGTGGAACAAAAATAAAAAGAAGATAATATAAATAAATCAGAAAGTAGTAAATACAACAAATGTACATTGACTGCAATCTATGGTTAAAAGACAGTGCCAGTCTTGAACAGAAAAAGAAAAACATCAGTATATACACTTACAAGAGAGAGACCTCAATCAATAGACTACTGGTTGACTGGGAAAAAAAAAAAAAAAAAGAACATAGGAAAACACCAAAATAACCTGGTTTAGGCATAACAATACTGATAAAATGAAATTAGAAAGCAAACTCAAAAAAAGCCATATATTTGATAAAAAGTAAAATTAGCCAAGAAGACACATTACACTGCTATATTACCCATTAACTTCCTGGCAAGCAAGAAAACGTCACTAATCCACTCTCAAAAACTGATCAAATAGCCAAAAACATCACTAGAAGATTTGAACATCCCAATAGGCAGACTTGACCTACAAAACATGGCCTACAATAATATGAAAATACACACTCTGTTCAGGTACACATGGAAGATGTATTTAAAGTGATTTACTCCTTGGCCATAAAGCAATTCTCATCAAATTAGAAAGTTTCTAAATAAGAAAGATGATATTCACTAATCAGAAAGCAATTAGAAATATAACAAAAAGTTGAAACTGTTTGTTAATGTATTCCTAAATAGCCAGATTCAAAAATCATAACAGAACTCTGAAAATACTCAGAAATGAACAACTGTGGAAAATACATATTAAAATTATGAAACAGAGCTCTGTCCATCTCACCACTTTAGGACATTCCTCCAGCTGCTGGAAGTTTCATCAACCAAAAGCTGACTTGTCCTCAGCTTGTATTACTCCTTCCAAGGGGCAGCCTGCTGCACCCAAGGCTTAGTTAACATACGTGTATAACAGTTCAATCTTATTGCCCCAATTTGAGACAGCTATTTAATATAAAAGATCAGCCAATACTGGGCTTTCCTGACAGCTCAGTTGGCAAAGAATCTGCTTACAATGCAGGAGACCTGGGTTTGATCCCTGGGTTGGGAAGATCCCCTGAAGAAGGGAAAGGCTACCCGCTCCAGTATTTTGGCCTGGAGAATTCCATGGACTGTATAGTCCATAGGGTTGCAGAGAGTCACGACTGAGTAACTTCCACTTTTCAATACGCAGAACTCTTTGCAGGAAGAGCTAAGGCCGTTGTTGAGTCTGAGTCTCAACTCAATTCAAATCCCCCTTCAGTCCACAATTTCTTTCACTCCCTCATGTGCATTGGTCCCAAGAATATTCCCCAATAAAATTCCAGGGTCTGCTTTAAGACAGGTATCCAGTCTGTGACAGAGGAGCCATCTGGAAGGCTATTACAGTGATCTAGGCAAAAGATGACACTAGCTTGAACAAATGGAACCACAAGATAAATGGAGAAAAGGGGATGAATTCAAGATTTAGGACATGATGACGATGATATACAAACTGCAAAACCACATAATGCAATATAGTAGTGAATGCTGAATTACAGAGAACTGCTGATCAAAATCGAGACCCCTCTACTTCCTGCCTCCATGATCCGTGCCACTGTGGATGGCAGAACCTCCATCAGCCTCATACCTGGACAAGGCTGGCATAGAATAGAACTCCAATGCACCCACAGTCTTACCAACGGGAAGTGAACATGGAGGATGAGGAAAATCTTTGCTGTTTAAGGTTACAGGGCAGGGGCAATAAAAAGGTGTAACACTACAGCTCTGATAAATGAATGACAGTTGCACAGACTCAAATAAGAATTACCACATTACTAAGTTTTCCAAGGAAACATAATTCAAAATCTACTAGGCAATTTGGCTGCCATGCAACACTTGGCTACACTGAAAAGTTCCTACTGTGAAGACAAACAAGGAGATAGTTCAAATTCAAACAATTTGGAAAAATAAATTCCACCATCAATGCGTTTCCCATATTGTTATTTGGTCATAATGTTCCACTTTTTTGTTGTTGCCTTTTAATTATAAGTTAGTTATAGTTACTTCAGTCATTATCAATTTAGTATTGGTGTATCTTCAGAAGAGCACACTTCAGACTGAAGTGATATATATTTATATTTCTCTAGGGCCTATAATTATCCAGTAACTAGAACATAAACATATATGTGTTACAGTCCAACTATGATTTATTCATGTATCTACTACTACTGCAGATGAACATAATCTCTACAAAAGGTACCTAGAGGTGATCCTTATTATCACTGAGCTTTTACCACTGGAAAATGAAAAAGTGTAAAGTGGGCACAGGACATTTTGCCTTTCCTAAGATGGCTATGCACACATGAACACACGGATATCTATACAAATACACTGAGTTTAAATAGTATACACATAAAGATTTAATCAAGCTGTGCTATAAGAAAGTAAACCAGTACATAACAGTATTTGTTTAAATATGGCAAAGAGAGGCAATTAGGTTTTTTTTTTGTTTTCTTGGGAAAACTGATCTGGGCTACCTTTCCTCTACTCAGGCAAATAAAATATACTAGATCCCTAATTCTGATTCAGGGATCAGAAGTAAAGCATGGTTCAACATCTAGACTGGAGCAGAATGAGCTGTCAGAAAGTTTCCAAACATTATGTAGAGCCTTTTGCAATAGAGTGATAAAAAAAAGAAAAGGTATGCAAGAAGGAACAGCAATAAAACAACAAGAGAGACAGTGAGAACACATATAACGTGGTAAAATGCAGAGAGAGAACTTGTGAAACAATGCGGAAACCCGAAGTGTGTATATTGGAGCAACGAAAGAAAACGGAAGGACCCAACTGACGAAGAAAAGAGAGAAGGGCTGCAGAACACGGACTATCATTGTAACCTCAAATGACCACTAGACTTCAATAATATGAAAACTGCAAAATGAAAACCTCATTCTTTCATACTTTATGAGAATGAGAATACTTTAACACTATTTTCTTCAACATAATTTTTCCTTAGGCATTTCTTAGAAATCTCCTAATTAAATAAATGAATATTAAATATCTCTTCTACTGAGGACCAAATTAGAAAATGAATTAACACGATGTTAAGATTGGGGAAAAGATACAAATTGCAATATTTTTTCAAAAGCTTCCTTGACATATCTTTAACCACAAAGTCATATACAACATGTGAAAAGTTTTCTAAGCTGCATGAAAGAAAGAAAAGATTTGAGGTCTTAGCTAAGTATTTCTATCCCTCGTAGCATGAACAATTTGTTCTTCTATATTAAAAAAACAAGAGCAACTTTTTTAAACGTTATACCATGCCAAAAGGAAAACTAGCCAAAGGAAAGGAAAAAATAGCCAGGGCAGAGAAGAAAAGATAATATAGTTGCTACATACTTAAGAGACAGGGGCCAAGGTGGTAGGAAGACTAATATCAAGAAGAAATTTATGGGAGAGCCTAACCTGCAGAGAACGTAAGATATAACGTCATAGGTTAGTGTGACGCCAAGAAGGTTCATTAAAAGACTCTCCTATGTTTGAATCTTAAAACTTCCATTAGTCCTGCCTAATGAATCCAAGGACAGCCAAAATGGACTGACTTGCTATAGTCATTAACAATCACATACTAAGTTTACTTAAATAATCCTAGCTTTTTTTTTCTTTTTAGTTATCTGTTAGCTGAGAGTTTATCCTGGCTTACTTAATATTGCTACTCTTCCCAGATATCTCCATTACAAATTTGGAGATGAAGGGGGGGGGGGATGAGAAAAAATATTGTCAAATCATGATCTATAAATACTGTGAAAAAAAAAAAAACCTTTAAAATGTGGGTCTACTTATTTCCATACTTATATAGACACCTCTATTTGGATTCATTCACTGAATAACCATTCACTTAATACATACTTATGTGATGTTCACTGTCTTAAGTACTAGAAATCTCCCACATTGCAGGTGGATTCTTTACTCTCTGAGCCACCAGGGAAGCCCAAGAATACGGGAGTGGGCAACCTATCCCTTCTCCAGCAGATCTTGCTGACCCAGGAATCGAACTGGGGATTCCTGCATTGCAGGCTGATTCTTTACCAGCTGGGCTACCAAGTAAGCCACTAGAAACTAGAAATACAAACTAACCCGTGGTCAATTTTACTATAAAATACTAAGCAAATGAACATAAAACAATCATTTTCAAAGAAAGAATTTGCTTAATGCAGAGAAAACCCCACACTATTTTAAGAGAAGAGCAACCCATCAAGGTAATTGAGTACAAGAGACAAGAGAGTATTTCCATATCAAACTAAATCCTGGGATTCTGCAGGGAAAGGAACAAACTTTATGAGATACTGTTCCAGCTTGATACTATTTTCTCTTTTCCATCAAAAATTCTTTACAACTCAATTCTTTATATCTCAGTCATTCACTCTTCCATTTAACAGAGAATTACTTGAGACAAATGTGTATACTTTTACTATTGGGTAGAGTGTCCTATATATATCTATAAAGTTTCATTGGTTTAAACTGTTACAATCTTTACTTCTTTACTGATCCTCTCTCTGGACCTTCTACTCATTATTTAAATTGTACTACTGAAGTCCCCAACTATTATTGTATAACTATCGATTTCCCTTTTCACGTCAATACTTACTTCGTGTATTTTTGGTCTTGGCTGTTTGGTGCGTATGTGTTTATAACAGTTGATACATAGTGTCTTTCATCTCTTTCAACAGTTTTAGACTTAAAGTCCATTTTGTCTGATAGACAAAATATATTTTAGTAGAGCCACCCCAGTTCTCTTGATTACTATCTGCATGGGATATCTATTTCTAATCTTTTGCTTTCAATCTACCTCTGTGTCTAGATCCAAAGTGAGTTTCTTAGAGACAGCATATAGTTGGATTTTTTTATCCATTCTGCCAATATCTGCCACAGTGAGATATCATTTCACACATACTAGGATGGCAATAATATTAAAAAAAAAAAAAAAACAGAAAATAACAAATATTGGCAAGGATGAAAAGAAATTGGAAACCTCATACACTGCTAGTAGGAATGTAAGATGTTTCAGCCACTGGGGAAAACAGATTGGCAGTTCCTCAAAAAGTTAACCATAGAATTACCACGTAAACCAGCAATTCCACAACTAGGTATATACCAAAATAGTTGAAAACAGATACACAAACATCCATAGATATGCATATTCACAGCAGCACTATCTGCAACACGCAGTATATGGAAACAAACCAAATGTCCATCTGCAGCTAAATGAATAAATAAAATGTACTATAAACACACAATGGAATACTATTTGGGCTTCCCTGGTAGCTTAGCCGGTAACGAATCCACCTGCAATGCAGGAGACCCCAGTTTGATTCCTAGGTTGACCAGATCCCCTGAAGAAGGGACCGGCTACCCACTCCAGTATTCTGGAACAGGATGGAATATTATTTGCTCATAAAAAGAATGAAATACCAATATACATATCCAGGAACTTTGAAAATATAACTCTAAGTGAACACAGAAGGTCATTAGTTTTATAATTCCATTTATAAGAAATATCCAGAATAGATAAATCCACTGAAACAGAAAGCAAATTGGTGATTGCCAGGGGCTAGAATATAAGGAGTGACTGTTATTGGATAGCTGGGGAGGAAATACCAACACACTCCAGCATTCTTCCCTAGAGAATCCCATGGACAGAGGAGCCTGGTGGGCTATAGTCCATGGGGTTAAAAAGAGTCGGACATGACTGAGCACATGCCCTCATGCACACACACACACATTAATGAATACAGAGTTTCTTTTGTGGGTACTGAAAGTGTTCTGGCATTAGAGTGGTAGG
The DNA here is from genome assembly GCF_029378745.1 of Bos indicus. Lineage (NCBI taxonomy): Eukaryota > Metazoa > Chordata > Mammalia > Artiodactyla > Bovidae > Bos > Bos indicus. Next base: position 79,820,454 of record NC_091771.1, on the reverse strand, counting down.
TGGTGGTGTTGCTTACTCGCTTAGTCGTGTCTGACTCTTTGAGACCCCATGAACAGAAGCACGTCAGGCCTGCCTGTCTTTCATTATCTCTCGGTCCTTGCTCAAACTCATATCCATCAAGTCGGTGATGCCATCCAACCATCTTGTCCTTGGTCATCGCCTTCTCTTCCTGCATTCAATCTCCCCCAGCCTCAGGGTCTTCTCTAATGAGTCAGCTCTTCATATCAGGTGGCCAAAGTATTGGAGCTTCAGCTTCAGCATCAGTCCTCCCAATGAATATTCAGGACTGATTTCCTTCTCCTTGCAGTCCAAGGGACTCTCAAGAGTCTTCTCCAGCACCACAATTCAAAAGCATCAATTCTTCAATGCTCAGCCTTCTTTATGGTCCAGAGCTCACATCCATACATGACTACAGGAAAACCACAGCTTTGACTAGACGGACCTTTGTGGGCAAAGCAATGTCTCTGCTATTTAATAGGCTGTCTAAGTTTGTCACAGCTTTTATTCCAAGGAGTAAGCGTCTTTTAATTTCATGGCTGCACTCACCATCTGCAGTGACTTTGGAGCCCAGGAAAATAAAGTCTCTTACTGTTTCCCCATCTATTTGCCATGAAATGATGGGACCAGATGCCTGATTTTAGTTTGTTGAACGTTGAGTTTTAAGCCAGCTTTTCACTCTCCTCTTTTACCTTCATCAAGAGGCTCTTTAGTTCCTCTTCAGTGGTGAAGATTCACTAATTCTGTGAATATACTAAAAACCACTGGACTGTACACTTTGAAAGGCTGGATTTTATACTATCTAAATTTTATCCCAACTTTTACAAATCTAATATTTACTATTTTAGGAATCAGCGAATTAAAATGGACTGGAATGGGTGAATTTAACTCAGATGACCATTATATCTACTACTGTGGGCAAGAATCCCTTTGAAGAAATGGAGTAGCCATCATGGTCAACAAAAGAGTCCGAAATGCAGCACTTGGATGCAATCTCAAAAACAACAGAATGATCTCTTCGTTTCCAACGCAAACCATTCAATATCACAGTAATCCAAGTCTATGCCCCAACCAGTAATGCTGAAGAAGCTGAAGCTGAACAGTTCTATGAAGACCTATAAGACCTTCTAGAACTAACACCCAAAAAAGATGTCCTCTTCATTATAGGGGACTGGAATGCAAAAGGAGAAAATCAAGAAATACCTGGAATAACAGGCAAATTTGGTCTTGGAGTATAGAATGAAGCAGGGCAAAGGCTAATAGAGTTTTGCCAAGAGAACGCACTGGTCATAGCAAACACCCTCTTCCAACAACACAACAGAAGACTCTACACATGGACATCACCAGATGGTCAATATGGAAATCAGACTGATTATATTCTTTGCAGCCAAAGATGGAGAAGTTCTATACGGGCAGCAAAAACAAGACAGGGAGCTGACTGTGTCTCAGATCATGAACTCCTTATTGACAAATTCAGACTTAAATTGAAGAAAGTAGGGAAAACCACTAGACCATTCAGATATGACTTTAATCAAATCCCTTACAATTATACAGTGGAAGTGACAAATAGATTCAAGGGATTAGATATGATAGATAGAGTGCCTGATGAACTATGGACAGAGGTTCATGACACTATACAGGAGACAGGGATCAAGATCATCCCCAAGAAAAACAAATGCAAAAGAGCAAAATGGCTGTCTTAGGAGGCCTTACAAATAGCTGTGAAAAGAAGAGAAGTGAAAAGCAAAGGAGAAAAACAAAGATATACCCATTTGAATGCAGAGTGCCAAAGAATAGCAAGGAGAGATAAGAAAGCCTTCCTCAGCAATCAATGCAAAGAAATAGAGGAAAACAATAGAATGGGAGAGACTAGAGATTTAAGAAAATGAGAGATACCAAGAGAACATTTCATGCAAAGATGCGCACAATAAAGGACAGAAATGGTATAGACCTAACAGAAGCAGAAGATATTAAGAGGTGGCAAGAATACACATAAAGAAAGAAAGTGAAGTCGTTCAGTCGTGTCTGACTCTTTGCGACCCCATGGACCATAGCCTACCAGGCTTCTCTGTCCATGGGATTCTCCAGGCAAGAATACTGGAGTGGGTTACCATTTCCTTCTCCAGGGGATACACAGAAGAACTATACAAAAAAGATCTTCATGACCCAGATAATCACGATGGTGTGATCACTGACCTAGAGCCAGACATCCTGGAATGTGAAGTCAAGTCAGCCTTAAGAAACATTACTACAAACAAAGCTAGTGGAGGTGATGGAATTCCAGTTGAGCTCTTTCAAATCCTAAAAGATGATGCTGTGAAAGTGCTGCACTCAATACATCAGCAAATTTGGAAAACTCAGCAGTGGCCACAGGACTGGAAAAGGTCAGTTTTCATTCCAATCCCAAAGAAAGGCAATTCCAAAGAATGCTCAAACTACCGCACAACTGCACTCATCTCACACGCTAGTAAAGTAATGCTCAAAATTCTCCAAGCCAGGCTTCAACAGTACGTGAACCATGAACTTCCAGATGTTCAAGCTGGAAAGGCAGAGGAACCAGAGATCAAATTGCCAACATCCGTTGGATCATATAAAAAGCAAAGAGAATTCCAGAAAAACATCTACTTCTGCTGTATTCACTATGCCAAAACCTTTGACAGTGTGGATCACCACACTATGGAAAATTCTTAAAGAGACGGGAATACCAGACCACCTGATCTGCCTACTGAGAAATCTGTATGCGATCAGGAAGCAACAGTTAGAACTGGACATGGAACAACAGACTGATTTCAAATCAGGAAAGGAGTACGTCAAGGCTATATATTGTCACCCTGCTTATTTAACTTATATGCAGAGTACATGATGAGAAATGTTCGGCTGGAGGAAGCACAAGCTGCAATCAGGATTGCCTGGAGAAATATCAATAACCTCAGACATGCAGATGATACCACCCTTATGGCAGAAAGCGAAGAAGAACTAAAGAACCTCTTGATGAAAGTGAAAGAGGAGAGTGATAAGTTGGCTTAAAGCTCAACATTCAGAAAACTGAGATCATGGCATCTGGTCCCATCACTTCATGGCAAATAGATGGGGAAACAGTGGAAATAGTGACAGACTTTATTTTGGGGCTCCAAAATCACTGCAGATGGTGACCGCAGCCATGAAATTAAAAGATGCTTGCTCCTTGGAAGAAAAGTTATTATCAACCTAGATAGCATATTAAAAAAACAGAGATATTACTTTGCCAACAAAGGTCCATCTAGTCAAGGCTACGGTTTTGCCAGTAGTCACATGTGGATGTGAGAGTTGGACTTTAAAGAAAACTGAGCACTGAAGAATTGATGTTTTTGAACTGTGGTGTTGGAGAAGACTCTTGAGAGTCCCTTGGACTGCAAGGAGATCCAACCAGTCCATCTTAAAGGAAATCAGTCCTGAATATTCATTGGAAGGACTGATGCTGAAGTTGAATCTCCAATACTCTGGCCTCCTGATGCAAAGAACTGACTCATTTGAAAAGACCCTGATGCTGGGAAAGATTGAAGGCGGGAGGAGAAGGGGACGACAGAGGATGAGATGGTTGGATGGCATCATCGACTCAATGGACATGGGTTTGAGTAAACTCCGGGAGTTGGTAATGGACAGGCAGGCCTGGCATGCTGTAGTCCATGGGATCGAAAAGAGTTGGACACGACTGAGCGACTGAACAGAATATTTGGTATAAAAATTGAGAACAGGTTGTCTCTAAACCCGGTTGTGGGGGGAGTGAGGACTGACAAGCACTGAGTATGAGGGAATGTTCAACGTCAACTGAGTATGACAGTAATGTTCAACATCTTGGTGGTGTTTGGGGTATGCATATATCAAAACCAACAAATACATACTTCAGATGTGTTCACGTTAACTGTATACAAAGTTTGCCTTAAAATAACCAAATTGTATACAAATACTGAATTAAGTTAATGACATGTATATTCAAGTATTTAGCAGGATGCATACTGGTATTTGCAATGTACTATGAAATACACCAAAATTTAAATAGTTAAACAAATAAGCAATAAAGCCAATTTAGCAAAAGATTAATAATGGAGTTTTGGTGTTGGGAATATAAGCACACGGGGCTTCCCTGGTAGCTCAGTTGGTAAAGAATTTGCCTGCAATGCAGCACACCCTGTTTCAATTCCTAGGTCAGAAAGTTACCCTAGAGAAGGGATAGGCTACCCTCTCCAGTATTCTTGGGCTTCCCTGCTGTGGCTCACACAGTAAAGAATCTGCCTGCAATGTGGGAGACCCAGGTTTGATCCCTGGGTTGGGAAGATCTGGAGAAGGGCATTGCAACCCTCTCCAGCATTCTTGCCTGGAAAATCCCCATGGACAGAAGAGCTTGGCAGGCTACAGTCCAAGGGGTCGCAAAGAGTCGGACACAGGTGAGCACAGCATAGCACCTATGGGAATACACTGTAAAATTCTTTTAAAATATTGTCTGATTGAAAATTTTCAAAATAATACACCAGGAAAAAATTAAGAAGCAAGAAAAATATCCAAAAGTCATGAGTACTTTACAGAGATTTAGAATACGGTTATAAAACAGAATGACTGACTAGAAATGTCAGAGTGTCTTCTCTTGAATACATGACACTTAAGCCAAGATATGAAAGATATCAGCAAGAGTGTTCTAGACTTCCCACTCTATCCCCAAAAACTTATTCTAAGTTTGATGTGTTCAAGAAAGCTAGTGACTAAAGTATGGTAGGCAAGGAAGGGAGTGGTATAAAATGGGATTGGAGAGAAAGGCAGATGTCAAATCATTCTGGGTTTGTAGTCCCAACAAGGAATTTTCATTTTATCTAAGTGCAATGGAAAGACATTAATGGGTTTAAAGCAGGAATTGACTGGGTGGAATGAGATGGGGTGAGTCCTTATTATTTCCTTATTATTTAGAGTTTTAAAATATCACACCGACTGCTATGTGAAGAATGGCTTCAAAGGGTTTAAGAAGTAGAGAAACTATTATCATAGTCCCTTCCAGAATAATGGTAATCTGGAGGAGAGTGTTGGTAGTCAAGACAGTGAGCAGTGAATATGGGAGATATTTTGAATGAAGAAGTGACCGTATCTATCGGTAGCGTGACAAGAGGATGACAAGGAAAGGGCACCACGATAGATCTCGGGATTTAGCGTTAGCCACTGAGTATGTGGAGTGAAATATCAGATGTAGAAACCCTGGTGAGAAGCAGGTCTGGAGTATGATGACTTGAGGACCAAAAAATTTTCACTTAAATTGGGTATGATTTGTAACTGTGAGAAAGACAGGCCAAAAAAAGGAATTAGAATAATCTGGAAGTCGTTAAAGACAGAGTTGAAATTTACAATTTCTTTTTCTTTCAAGAATCAATTTTGGCCTGATTGTATTAAGGACCTTTGATCCAGATCAAACTGTAATGCAAATCAAGCTCACTGATTGCTGTTGTCTATCTCTAGGGTTAAAGATAAACTCGGGATCAATAGGTCTTGTATCTTCAACTTAGAGAGGTCAAAGGGAAAATATCAGGAGTGAGGATGAGGGAGACAAGGAAGACCAAAAAAAAAAGTACACAAAAGTAACATATTAAGTCTTAACTGTCTCTCACCCTGACAATGATAAGAGCCTATCTGACTCTTAAATTCCACATATAACATGCCTTGTACTATTTGACACAAAATGGCAACTCAAATTTTAGCCCGCATCCTCTAATCCTATTAGTTTTACCAAAGTATCTTGAAAAATACATGGTCCCCGGAGCTAAATGAACCTAAATTTGAAGCACCCACCACTCAGTAGCTCTGAGACCTTGAGCAAATTACTTACCATTTCTAATCCTTTGTTTCTTAAATGTAAATGAAAATAATTAAGAGGAGAATTAGCATTAGAAATAACATTCACAAAACTGCCTGCTACTGGGGAAAAAATGCTCCATAAACAAGAGCTACTATTATGCAAAAGACACCTAATTCATCAATGCTCCAGCCAGTAGTCTCCTCCTTGGGCAGCACAGAAGAAAAGAAAAGAAGCACAGATGTGAGAGAGAAGGAAACCACAGAAAAGATCAATTTCATTTTCACCACATAACCCAGAAAGACAGTAAAACAGAGGAATCTATGAATAGTTATGACCATCCACAACCTACAAATGGGTAGGTGTGAGAGGCATGATTACATTTCAGTTGTTCAGAAAAGGGAACATATTTTACCAGGGAATCAATGTTCAGTTCAACTCTTAGACAAACTCACGAGAAGTCACTGAACTCAAAATGTAGTTAAAATGTGATATATCTCAATAAAATTAGTATAAAAGTGATGAATCGCCAAACAGTACAGAAAACCCAGAAACTTTAATAGCATGTAATTTCACTTATTTTAGAAGCTGGCACTTGAGGGAAAAGGTTTTATGGGAGGTTTCAGAGTGATTCAGAAGGGGTTTTCAGGGGAATTCCAAAAGCTTTATAAAGTTGATGACCCTGCCCTGTTCTTTATTATGTTTTATTTCACCTCAAATTTTATGGCTTCCCTTTCTTTTAGCATAAGCAAAACACTAGCACCCTTATATTTAATAGCCATGATGGCAATCATTCATTTCACAAATGAGAAGAAGCAAGTGAGGAAGAATTAGAGGAAAGATAGGAAAGAGGAAGGCCCATAAAGGATGTGCCCAGATATTAAAAAAAGAGCCTCAAATTGAAAATAACCTCAGGAAGTATAAAACTGAAGTGGGGGGGTGGGCAGTGCGGTTAAGCACAGCATTAAAATATTAAAGGAAGAAAGCCAAGTGATGAGAACTGGTCAGAGTCCCATTGTGATTAACTGGTTATTTTAAAGGCTACAGGTTTTTTTTTTTTTTTAAGTGGAAGACAAAACATGAAACAGCAAGCTAAGCAATCTGTCATTTACACAAAGGACATTTTCAAGAGCTGAAGATTCACAATTTAAATTGTGACAAACCAGTGTAATTCAAGATTTTATCCTAATCTCTTTGTATTTCTCAAAAATTCCTCCAAATATTCTGCTCTTTTTGTGTAGATACTACTGTGATATTACTATTACATCCCATTACATAGATAATAATAATACCTAAACGAGAACTAGAAAGATGATTTTTGACATTTAGAAGTACACAACGAAATAAAATTATTTTAGGAGGGTGTCCGCAAAAGCCAGCAGATAGGTGACAGCCTCTTAGGCTATGGAGAATGCCAGTGATTTCAAACCACAGAGAGAAACTGTTGATTTTCTTAAAGGCATAAACCCCAAAATAGGCCCATGTAGTTCAACTTATTCAGAATCTAGCAAATCTTCCTGTGAAGTACTGAAATGCTTTTTGATGAGCCTGGAGAAATGATTAAATGAAGAGCTGTTACAGTCAGATAAAATAAGATTTTCTGGGGTCTGGTCTCAACTCCAGGACCTGTATCAGTCAAATCAGCCAAATCAATGAATAAAATAACTCTAAACAATCAATCTAGTGAGAAAACAGGACTAAAGAAATGTTAATGTGGGGTGCTGAAAGTTTGGCTCTATCAGCTCAGGAATGCTGAGATGCTGGGAATGCCCAGCTAGCAAACATTATCTAATCTCTCTCATATTCCGACAAATTTCTATCAAATGTAAACAAATACGAACTGATTAATACAACACCACAGTTATTCAACAGCAATACTAATCCATGGTAATGGTAGGCCCTTGCATTTTCTTAATTACCAGGCACTAAAAATACACTAGTTGTCAAGAGTGCCAGGGATATTTTTGAAAATAAAAAGTCAGGAAGCACTGGCCCAGTGCAATTATACATAAAACAGGCAAGTAAAACAGTCATTAAAATGTTCTTCAGCTTACCTTTTATTCCAATATAGAATATTCTGTTCTAATCTCTCACATTCTATTTTCTCTTTCCTAGCAAGATTATAAAGTTGATATTTAACATCTTAAGAAAAAGTAAAAACTTGAAGAGCCTTGTCAAAGAGGAAATCCTCATTTTAATCATGAGTGCCCTTAAGTAACTTGTGGTCTACTACATATGTATAAACTTACATTCCATCCAGTCTCAAGAACGATTAAGACAATTTCTTCTTTTAATTAGCCAGTGACTTCATCTTACAAAAGAACTATCATGAAGGTCAAACTAACTCTTTAAAGTTCACATTAATAATAGAATATGGTGATGCTGCTGATAAATTCTTCCAGAGGAACAACTCATCAGAATCCTGAAACTATTAAAGTACTATTTGCTCTCTGGGAATTAGGTATTACGTGTTCACTCAACCGTATCTGCTGAAAGACACAGAAACTCAACCAAAGTTAATTTAAGAACTTACCAATTTCCCTTGCAATTCTGACAGCTTCATCTGCATCCTGAAAAAGCAGGAAATGAGACTCAACATTAATCCCATCAGCCATTGCACAATGTCTTTAGGGCAGTCATATATTGCACTACTGTCTCCTCCGATTCATTTAATGTTCAATTTTACAACCTTCTAACTCTTTTCAGTCAGAGAAATGTAAAATTAATACCATAAGTGGAATGTAAATTCTACCTCATCATTATTATATTAAGAAACTCAAAGCAGTTGGAAATGAGCTGGCAGGAAGCACCACCAGAAATGTCAAATGATTTGGTGCAGTGGCTGGAATTTAAGGGCAGAATTTAGATGTTTACAATCAATACTGAATCATAAATCAGACCATTAAAGCTTGTCCACAGCTAGCTCGTTTGTCTCTGATATTTACACGTCATGTTTTCCTTGATTCTGTCAGCAGGGGGAGTTGATTCTCTATTGTTTGGGAGGAGCTTGACAGATTTTCCAGAAATAAAGTAACTAAATTTCCAGTATCTATAGGAATTGCCAATTGTTCCCCTCAAAAAAATTCCTTTAGTAATCTCCATTACTTTTTTTGTGTCCTTTTTTTGGGTACATAATTTTATCTTTACCAGTTGCACCTTGTCAACAGAAATTAAAAATCTTAAATTCCATGATCTAGTAGAGGGGGGATCTTCCCAAAAGCCAAGGAAAGGAAATGCATTCTAAAACAGCACACAGTAACACTGTGAGTCAGCTTTATTTCAGTAACAAATAAAACAGTACAAGGTAAGCGTTTATGAAAGCAAGGATTATTCATTGGTGAATAGCGACCAATGCTATTGAATGCACAGAAACTTGCCTTGAATCTAAACTATTTCATTGATCAGTGACTCTCACCTAACATGCCCAACATAGGACATTCCCGATACACTTCCCCCATAAACAGCAAAGAAAAGCTGAAAAGATGTTAAATTCAAGTAAATCCTAATAAATTTAACTTTTTAAATAACTTGATGACATAAACTATCACAAGGAATGACAATAATGTTTTGAAACCACTGGCTGGTAAGAAAGCCTGAATTTTTGGAAAATAACTTTAAACTATCAAAGTAAACGCTGGTATTTTTTTTTTTTAAGCTTTTACGTTAATACTTTAAAAATGTAGAGTAACCATGTCAGAATCCTCCCTCAAAATGGGGGCGGGGAATGTTTATAACTGGTTCATTCATGTCTAATAAAAAAAAAAAAAAAAAAATCTTCCTTAAAAGTCTTCAGTACCTAATAACATCCCCTGAATAAGGAGGCTGGCAGGGGAAGTTGTCAGAAAAATTTAATTTCCTTTCATTAGCCAGTCTGCTCCCCAAATAGGTGCTTGTTAAGTTCAAAGCGGTCCTGAAAGCGACATCAGTTTTAAGTCTTTTTTTTTTTTTTAACTCCAAGCAGTCACATCTGCTAATGAGATTTTCCAAATAACAATTGTTTTCAAGTCAGAGATAAATCTATACTTCCCATTCTATCCCCTTCCTGCAAAAAAAAAAAAAAAATCAAGGTTTACTGCTTTATTACACCTTGCTGTTTTCGCTGACCCTACATTCTCCAAATTTTAGCTTAAAGGGATAAAATTCCATGAAAAGGGTCATTTAAGAATGTTAGTGGTTTCCACACATTGAGTTTGAAGGTTCTTTGTTCAAGCCACTGACAGTTATTGGAGAATACTTCCCCTTAATAGCCTCTCTGTCAGGAAGTGTTAAACCTGCCAAATGCAGACAATTAGTGCCTCATGAACAAAATACAGGAACAGTACTGGCTGATGGAGACTGGATTATAAGAAGTCTAGAAGGAAACTTTTAACATGTCTTTTCTTTCAAACGAGTAATAGTATATTTGCAAAAGATATTCAAAGAAAAAAATAAACCCTGCTATCTAAAAGGTTCATTACCTTGAGAGAACTAACAGGCAAATATTAGCTCATTAGTAATATTTTAACATGCATTTATATATAAATATTAGGGATGGACTGTGTACAGAGAGAGGTATCATTTACACAAAGCAAAACTTCTAAAAATTCTTCAGCTGTTACAAATCCAACTCTTGTATAAACCACCACAAAATAATCTTGTGTCTTAACTAATCGGTAACGCTTAAGTTTTCCTACTACGAAAAGCAAATTCACTAAATGACCTTCCAAGTAAAATCAATAGTCTTTAAAATTAGCTTTTCACTTGTCAATAATTCATTGCAGAATTATTTTGTTAAGAACATATTATGTACTAGACACTAAAAACCTCTATTACCAGTTTCAATAATAAACTATTAAGTATACCTGGTTCCAATATGTTCCTTCAGCACATATATTTATAAAACTACTTTTAAAGGGATAAAAAGCCCGATATAGCTCAAAATTCAATGGCACTGACACATCCCACAGTGTAACTTCCTTGTAGGGCTGAAAGTGAGGGAAGTTGATAAGTCACTCAGTCGTGTCTGACTCTTTGCGACCCCCATGGACTGTAGTCCGCCAGGCTCCTCTGTCCATGAGATTCTCTAGGCAAGAATACTGGAGTGGGTTGCCATTTCCTTCTCCAGGGATCTTCCCAACCCAGGGATTGAACCAAGGTCTCCTGCATTGCAGGCAGATTCTTTACCATCTGAGCCACCAGGGAAGCCCCTACAGGGCTAGAGGTAGAAAAACAATTCTTAGTAAAAAGAATTAAACCAACAAGAAAAAGACCAACAGTCATCAGGAAAAAATGAGCAAAGGATGAAATAAGAAGTTTACATTAAATGAAATTTAAAAGGGTAACATATAAAATATGTTCAACTTTAATCATAATTACCAGACAGTACTTTTCATCCACCAGCATCTGCGAAGAGCCAAGAGCAGTGACCTGAAGGAGAACTAGCACTACTCTCCCTATTGGGTATAATCTTTTTAAAAAGAAACAGTCAGTATCTATCAAAAGTTTGAGGGCATACATCTTTCGACCCAGAAATTTCATTTTGGAGAAGTTATTCTACAGATATAGTCACATGCACGCACGAAGAGACATATATAAAGACATTTATTATTTTCACTTGGTTGGTGGTGGTTTGGTAAGGAAAGAAAATCAGAAGAGAAAAAAAAAAAAAAAAACTTAAAAGGCCTTAACTAAGGAAACTGGTAAACTGGTACCATAAATGGTACACATATCAACATGGAATACTACACAGCCTTTTAAAAAAATGAGATTGCTCCATCTGTTCTTATTCATCCATTTGTGCATTAATTAGGAAAATATTTACAGGGAAATACCACATGAAATAGATTTTGCCCTCAAGGAACATACAGCCAAATAAGTGAAACAGAAAAGAGAGTAAACAAATCCAATGAGACTTGAAATAAATGTTCCATGGAAACCAATGGTACAGAGGGAGCCAGTAAGAGGGAGAACCCACTTCAGAAAGATCGCTCAGACAGGGGACTTCCAAAGTAAAATTTAAACTGAAACCCAAAGGGAACGGCAGTTAGCCACCATGGGAAGATTCAAAAGAAAGAATTCTAGACAAAAGGAACAACATGCGTGAAAACCCTAGTCTAGAAAGCTGGTGCAGAGGCACAGTAAGGACGTGGCAGAAAAGGGCAGGAGGAAGCATCAATACAGGTAGCAGCTGTGCTCTGCTCTGACAGGACCTTATGGGATTCGGTCCCGGTTCAAATGCCTTGGCACCAGGCAGGAGAAAGACGGTTCAGATTTAGGTTTCAAGAAGATAACTCTCACACACTAAAGAGATGCCAACTACAATATACACTGTGGGAGGAAGGGAAAGTTAGAGGAGAGTACACAGACCTCATCTACATTAAGATAGAAAAACATACATCAGCGCTTAGAAAAACCTATGTATAGACATATTAAAAAACTCAGCTTGAGTAACTGCTCAAAAATAGGATTGAGAGCTGGGGGAAAGGGGGAAATTTTACTTCTCATTGCATACCCTTAGTTTCACATTGAACTTTAAAAAAAAACATAAAGATAAAAATTTCACACTACGTTCATAATTCAAAAATTAAATCAAGGCTTCCCTGATGGCTCAATGATAAAGAATCTACCTGCCAATACAGGGGACACAGGTTCGATCCCTGGTCCGGGAAGAGCTCACAAGCCAGAGGACACCTAAGTCTGTGCGCCACAACTACAGAGCCAGAGCTCTAGAGCCTGGGAGCCGCACCAAGAAAAGCCACTGCAGTGAGAAGCCCAAGCACCACGACGAAGAGCAGCCCCCGCTCGCTGGAACTAGAGAAAGCCCCATGCATAGTAACAAAGATCCAGCGGGGCCATAAATAAAATAAGTCCTTTTTAGAAAGCCAATCTGCCACACTTGAAGGTGTTATTCCAATCATCTAACTAGTGATTTCCAGAGCACTAACTGTTAACTAAATACAGTGATGGTGGTGATTTAGTTGTTCAGTCATGTCCAACTCTTGCGACCCCATGGACAGTCTACCAGGCTCCTCTGTCCATGGGATTTCTCCCAGGCAAGGATACTGGAGTGGGTTGCCATTTCCTTCTCCAGGGGATCTTCCCAACCCAGCGACTGAATCTCGGTCTCCTGCACGGGCAGGTGAGTTCTTTACTGCTGAGCCACCAGGCAAGCCCCACAAAATATAGTATATTCCCAATATCTGCTTCACATTTTCATGACTTCTCGCTGCCTCAGAACCAAATTTCAGCTCCTTCACTCCCGTTTCCATACCTGTTCCTGTCATTCTGAGCCACCAGTCCATCCTAGTCTCTCTCTATCCCAACGCCACGCACTCCCTCCAGCCTTTCCTCAGCCAACCTGGCTCAGCCAGAAACTCTATTCTCCTTCACCACCTTCACCAAACCAAATCATAGTACTGTATGGCCCACACTAGGCCCTGAAGGCACAGGACAGAACGAGAAAAGCTCCTCCGTAAGCAAAAAATTACAACATTACACCCCAGTCCTCGTGCAATCTATAGCCTAGAAGAAAAGACAGATCTTAACCATGACTGCACAGCAGCTAAGAAACCAGCACCGAGAGGCGTGCTGCGGAAGTGAAGAGGGCACGTGACAGCAGGGGATCTCGAACTCAAAAACGGTCTCAGGAGGCCTCTCAGACGCAGTGACTTTGAAAAGAGACCTAGGAAATGAAATCATGGTGGAACACAGTCAGGGAGACTGGGGCCTGAGCGTCAGCCCACTGCACAGTGAGGCAAGGCCTCATGAAAAAGCATCAACTCCAGCTTAAGAGCAAGGAAATGAGGGGACTTGCTTTGGCAGCCTTTGGCAGACTTTTAGCATAGAATTTACTTATTAATATTATTTCTGTATTGTCTTACCCTGCGTAGGCCCTGATCCCATTAAAATGTAAGCTCCAGAAGAGCAGAAATCTCTGTCTTGCTGGCTCAGCGATATATTTTCAGTGCCTAGAACAATGCCTGGCACATGCAAGAAACAGCTGTTGAGTGAAAGAAGGAATGAAGGAACGAACAGACGAATTCTTTAGAGAGAGGGGAACGGGATCTGTGGAGTCCAGCCGGGAAGCGGCAGTCTAGGTGAGAGACAAATGACCATTTTCTCTTAAAGGGAGGGGTGCTTGCTTCGAGCTTCACGCAGACATCACTCTCTTTAGAAAGCCTTTCCAGTCCTATGCCAGGTTAGGCATCACTGCCCTATGATCACATTACACCCTGCCCCTCCATTAGGACGGCCCCTGCCACACTTCATCTCCAGGAGCGACCTGACTAGCTCACTCGCTCTCTCTGCTGAATCCCCAGAGCTTAGCAAATCAACACATTACTTGTTGAATGAATAAACAACCATCCATCAGCCTCCAAAGAAATCAGTCTGTTGTGACAAGACAATCTCCTGAATGATGACTCCAGTGCCAACAGCACTCTCATCTCAGGAGCATCGATGTTAGAAGGGGGTGAACCTGTATCCCAGGAGACGGAGAGGCTTGTCCAAATTCCCATATCTAAGTGACACACAGAAAGGGGGTGCTCTGCATTAATCTGGAGCAGGGGCTCAAGAGCCACACAGGCTCGGGTTCTGCCATAACATTTTGATGAAATATTGTCAACACTAGGCAAAACCAACTCCAGGTATTCACCTTCATGTCTTAATTCTCTCTCAGTCAAGCACTTTTCTCACTGCATCACACAATTTCAAGTTTTGAAACTTATGTTTTCAAAAAAAAAAAACTGCTGTTAAAAAGAAATATATAATGCTACCCACATAAGGATTTTTAAATAAACATTTCATTAATTTTTTTAAAAACTCAAACCTTATGTGGTAGTTAGCTTTCAAAATGAAGGGTCACAGTTTGCCAACAAAGGTCCATCTAGTCAAGGCTATGGTTTTTCCTGTGGTCATGTATGGATGTGAGAGTTGGACTGTGAAGAAGGCTGAGCGCCGAAGAATGGATGCTTTTGAACTGTGGTGTTGGAGAAGACTCTTGAAAGTCCCTTGGACTGCAAGGAGATCCAACCAGTCCATTCTGAAGGAGATCAGCCCGGGGATTTCTTTGGAAGGAATGATGCTAAAGCTGAAAACTCCAGTACTTTGGCCACCTCATGCGAACAGTTGACTCACTGGAAAAGACTCTGATGCTGGGAGGGATTGGGGGCCAGAGGAGAAGGGGACGACAGAGGATGAGATGGCTGGATGGCATCACTGACTCGATGGACGTGAGTCTGAGTGAACTCCGGGAGTTGGTGATGGACAGGGAGGCCTGGCGTGCTGCAATTCATGGGGTCGCAAAGAGTCAGACATGAGTGAGCGACTGAACTGAACTGAGTGAATAAACCTGATGACTTCAACTCAAGAGGTAGGAGAAATAATCCAATGACATCATTTGATTCTCTTCCTCAAGCAATAAAAATTCCTGTCATTCATTCTGTAATGCCAATCTGCCTTGAACTAAACTCAGTTTCTAAAGTTATTTAACGCATGGAAATACTGATGAGGGAAGCAGTGGAGGAAAGCATTAAGCTATAAATTCTAAAGCAGCAGTTCAAGAAATGGAGATAGAGGAAAGAAGCCAACAGAACCAGTAACCATTTCTTTTACTCCTCTATTTCAGTACAACTTGCATTAAGAGAGCTTTATCATCCAACCCAAGAGTAAAACAGTGAAAATTCTGTTTTACAGAGAATATGGTGGGAAGGGTAGGTGATATTGCTATAACCAAGTAAGTGAAAGTGAAATTGCTCAGTTGTGTTCGACTCTTTATGACTCCATGGACTATAGCCTAACAGACTCTTTCATCCATGGAATTTTCCAAGCAAGAGTACTGGAGTGGGTTGCCATTTCCTTCTCCTGGGGATCTTCCTGACCCAGAGATCAAACCCAGGTCTCCTGCACTGCAGGCAGACACTTCATCGACTGAGCCACCAGGGAAGCCCCAAGTAAGTAGATCACAAACATGTAAAAAGAAGCTAAAAAAAAAAAAAAACTGGCTGCCTTTTCTGCAAGCCTAATATACCTGCTGGGTTTCCCTGGTAGCTCAGCTGGTAAAGAATCTGCCTGCAATGCAGGAGACCCCAGTTTGATTACTGGATAGGAAAAATTCCCTAGAGAGGGGATAGGCTACCCACTCCAGCATTCTTGGGCTTCCCTGGTGGCTCACACAGTAAAGAATCTGCCTGCAATGCAGGAGACCTGGGTTCGATCCCTGGATTGGGAAGATTCCCTGGATGAGGGCATTGCAACCCACTCCAGGGGAGAATCCCATGGACAAAGAAGCCTGGCAGGCCACAGTCCAGACGCAACTGAGCAGCTAACCACAGTGCACCTGTTAATGGTCTACAGCACCCACCTGTGAGGCAGTGAGGCCCAGCAGCTAAGAGCAAAGGTGCTGGGGCCAAAAGGCATGGGCTCCGATGAGGACTCACTGACAGTGTATGTGCTACCTACCAGTATGCCTCTCTGGATCAGGTTTTCTCATCTGTAAGATGGACACAGTATCTCATAGGGGTTATTAAGAAGATGAAATCAGTAACAGATGAAACATACTAGAACAGAGTCTGGCAAGAAGCAAGCAAGCACTCAGGGTTGGCAACCTGATAAAATGGGCAGCCCGCACCCCCAACTATCAAGTGTGCTTCTCTCCTGCTTGGCCCTGGGTGTTCTATCCTGGGATCATCACTCACTCTGAAACTGCATGATACAGAATACAGAACTAATACTGGTGCTGCTGCTGCTGCTGCTAAGTCGCTTCAGTCGTGTCTCTGTGCGACCCCATAGACGGCAGCCCACTAGGCTCCCCCATCCCTGGGATTCTGGTGCTACAACACCACAAAAAATGTGTCTAGGGGAACCTCCATCACACTTGCGTGGATCAGCTGATCTGTGTATTCTTCCTAGTGGGTGAGCGGGGCTTGTCTTGGGTGGAGAAGGGAAGGAAAATCTGTAACAAAGACAGATTCAAATAGTCCTCCCCGACACCGAACACCCCATTTTTTCCTAGTGATGTTGGTGTCAAATACCACCTCCACCACCTGCGATTCAGACCACACCTCTCCTGCCTCTCTCACCACAGATAGTCTACTTACCAACCCCAAATTCTGGGCTCACTGGACCCAAGTCCTGCTACTCGTCCATATGGGAAGCTATTTGGGAGTTTACTTCCATCAGCTGGTTTTTGAACAAAACCTTCACTGCTTTTGAAGAAAAAAAAAAATTACTGCTTCAAGACATCATGGGGAAATGTTCTATCTGTGTACAAAAAGCTATACACCCTCAGCTCAGTTCAGTCGCTCAGTCATGTCCAACTCTTTGTGACCTCACGGACTGCAGCACACCAGGCTTCCCTGTCCATCACCAACTCCTGGAGCCTAATAGACCCTCAAGTCATATACAAAAATAAAGCAGAACTTCCAGCAATCCTGGGTTCAAGAAATAGGCTCCCACTGATGATGTGTTTTCCAGATAACTCTGAGTCAAACAGAAGACTCTTTCTGCTTAATTTATTTGCAAATCTAAATTTTAGCACACATTTCTCTAATTATAAAGCTGTGTAATAAACATGGTTGAATAAATTTTTTTTCCCGAAAATATAAAGCCTCTGTAGCATCATCAGGAAAGTTATTCTTGGTTTAGCAGGGAAAAAGGATACTGATGTCTAACAGTATACTTTTTGATTACTAGGAAAGAGCTTTTCTTTTTTCGTTTTTTTAATGATTCCCTTCACACCAGTTTTTTGTACTTATTATTTGGCTCTTTCTACTAAAGCAAAAGTGCAGTGCTGAAAATCTGGCTAATGAGGTGATAAAAATAATCACTACTGTGAACCTACAGTATAAACCTCATTCAACTACCTTACCATAACTTTGAGATGCAAATATTACTGTTCTCTCTTACAGAGCAACAGAAACTCAAATAAGTTTAATAAATATCCCAGGAAAAAGGTAGGTATTAGAACCAAACAAAGCAATTTAACGACTGGTGATTCTTCCCTCTGCTTCACCCCTGACATCTAAGGGATCATGAAATCTTCAACCTCCAGTGTTTCCCCACACTGTCAACTTGGCTCCATTCTAACACCTTATTTTAGGCCCCCATCATTTCTTGTCTAGATTAAAGGAAATGTATTCTAATTGGCCCACCAAACTCAAGCTTTGCACTGCTCTAATCCATTTTCCACATCACAAATCAAAATCAGTTCAGTTCAGTCGCTCAGTCCTGTCCGACTCTTTGAGACCCCATGAACTGCAGCACGCCAGGCCTCCCTGTCCATCACCAACTCCCGGAGTTCACTCAAACTCACGTCCATCGAGTCAGTGATGCCATCCAGCCATCTCATCCTCTGTCGTCCCCTTCTCCTCTGGCCCCCAATCCCTCCCAGCATCAGAGTCTTTTCCAATGAGTCAATTCTTCACATGAGGTGGCCAAAGTATTGGAGTTTCAGCTTTAGCATCATTCCTTCCAAAGAAATCCCAGGGCTGATCTCCTTCAGAATGGACTGGTTGGATCTCCTTGCAGTCCAAGGGACTCCCAAGAGTCTTCTCCAACACCACACTTCAAAAGCATCAATTCTTCAGCACTCAGCTTAGTTCACTGTCCAACTCTCACATCCATACATCACCACAGGAAAAACCATAGCCTTGACTAGACGGACCTTTGTTGGCAAAGTAATGTCTCTGCTTTTGAATATGCTATCTAGGTTGGTCATAACTTTCCTTCCAAGGAGTAAGCGTCTTTTAATTTCGTGGTTACAGTCACCATCTGCAGTGATTTCGGAGCCCAGAAAAATAAAGTCTGACACTGTTTCCACTGTTTCCTCATTTATTTCCCACGAAGTGATGGGACCGGATGCCATGATCTTCGTTTTCTGAATGTTGAGCTTTAAGCCAACTTTTTCACTCTCCTCTTTCACTTTCATCAAGAGACTCTTTAGTTCCTCTTCACTTTCTGCCATAAGGGTGGTGTCATTTGCATATCTGAGGTTATTGATATTTCTCCCAGCAATCTTGATTCCAGCTTGTGCTTCTTCCAGTCTCAAGAACAAGACAAAAGGAAATCATTCCAGAAGACTCCTTACGTACAACACACAATGGTTTAAAAGAATGTGGTAAACCATCTCCATGGAACCTCCAAATAAGATTCAATTATTTGAATAGAAAAGGAACAAATGTTTTAAAGAGAGATATAACAAACTGAAACCACATGAATCCACTCAAGCACTTGGAAGGGAAAAAGGTAGAGTATAGTTGCCAAGAAAAAGAACTGCCTTAAAAATACCACAGATCAATGGGGAGAAGAAAGAATGGATTTTAAAAAGATGGAATTATCTATAATTAGCACATACAGTCTTCCAATGCAAGAGTACTGCTTAATGCAGCTGCTAAAACTACAAGGTATTCCAAAAATTTACACTTTTTATCTGCATCAGCAACTCTCTGTCTGCATAGACACCATCAAAAACAATCTCTTACCTAACAAATCTAAACTACACAATGTGAAAAGTAGTGGTTTTGAAGTAAAGTGGAGTTACTACGGGATTCTAAAATAATCAAATTTAAAAGAAAAAATGTATTGCTTCTTATATCAGAAATAGTTAAAAGCAAACTAGAAATAAAACTATTAAAATTTATCTGAAAAACAAAAAGGCATTCCATAAAATTATTTTTTAAATATTTATCTGAAAACTATATCCTACAGATTGCAGCTTAACAAATTCATTCAGACAAGCGGTGTTGGGAACTGTACACCACAGTCAAACTTACACAGGCAATGAAAATCCATCATTATTTAAGAGTATTAAGAGGATCTTAAAAATCACCTAAGGCATACAAGGAGACAATAGTGAAAAACAGTGGATTTCTTTTCCTCAACTTTCTACTTTTCCCTATTTTTCAAATGAACAGAGGTTGGAAATTCATATACAGTTTGTCGAATGACGCCTCCCTGAAAAGAAAACCAAGAACACCCGTTGATGAAGCAAAACCAAGCTTATGATTGATAGCACCTACTACAGTAAAGGGCACTAGCATTTTGAGGCAATTCTGGAGGTTTCACTGGGATCAGTTCAAGGCCTGCTAAAAGCCACAGTTCCAGATCCTAGCTTCAAAAACTGCAGTTTTTGAAGTGGGGGGCCATCCCAGGGATCTCCCCAACCACAATATGAAGAAAACTTTCACATAGGGGAGAGCTCCAAAAGAATCAACATTTTTTTTGTTGTTCAAAGTCCATAAGACCAAGTTCACTGGGAAGCAGATGATCATGGGACCTAGAAATTCACCTTCATGCAGGCTCCAGGAGCCAGTGAGTTCAGAAGGTTTCAAGGGTGTTCAAACAGGATAAAATCTGCATTGAAACCCATATGAAAATCTTGAGGACGTTCCTCTGTTTTTTGTCCCTGGGAGTCTGGGGCTGGTAGATCTCCCTTCCAAATGCTCAACCACCAAGGCCCTGCACACAGCCAGGTCTCTGATTCGAGATGGCCAACCACAATTTGATGAGCCAGTATAAGATGTTCACAGAAGGTTTGCCTCAGGCTGCCTGTGCTGTGAGTACTGTACTTCTCCTCAAACAAATGAAATCTGTAACTCAAACTCGGGTTCTTATCTTTCTACATGGCATGATTTCACCAAGCATAATTTAGAATTACAATAGATTCTTTCAAAAGCTTTTGTTATCAGTGGTTCATTTGAGATGCCCCTTAGGGAAAAACAGGGGGGCAAACTCTCAAACATCTAGAGTTTTTGCATTTTTTAAATCAACATGAAGAAGCTTCCAGAAGAAATTCAAATGCCAAATCTGTTTCCTTATGAAATTCACAGGGAAGACAAGGTTCATAGAGAACAGCAAAGGCACAGAAAAAGCCAAATGAAAAACACAAAAAACTTACAACTCTCTCAAACCTACTGGTCTTTATCCTGCTCTTCCTGTTTCTCTATTCTATGTCCCTCCGCTCTCCCCTGCCCTGTTCTTCCTTCCCCTGAGTTGTTCCCCTTTTCTCCTGGCTGACCAGAAACCTGTCAAATGAGGGCAAGTCCCTATGGCTGAAGTAAACCTCGATCTCATTCTGAACTGAGAGGCAGTATCAAAGATTTCCCAAAGCCTCCACAAGATAGAAGTTTATAGAGAAACAGAGTATTCTAGGAGCGTATAATCTAAGGTACCCAAGTTTATATCACCTGGTTCATACTGCTAGCAAGAGCCTCAGGTAGAAAATAGTGGATTAACGGGGAGAAGAAGAAGACCCTGAGAGTGACTTGAGACCCCTAACCACATAGAAACAGAGGTTTAGAGAAACCGTACATGATGGGCAAGGTCTCTGGGAGACTACCACCAAAATCTGCCTGTGAAGTTACGCTGGGCTCTAGTGCAGTTCTGCTGGCAGAGAGAGCAAAGTCCTCGGAGACACCAGAGATGGCCTCTTTAATGCCCTTAGACAGGAATCAAGGGGAGATCCTGAAGCACTTGCAACCCCAGCTCTCTCTTCATGTTTTGTGAGCAGCCTTAAACCAGAAATGGGAAATTTCATGAATAAAAACTGGATGGAAAACAGCCACATTTTCAGGTCTTCAATTTCATACCATACATTTTAAAGGAGCCTCAAAACAAAAGCAGAATAAGGCCCAGAATAAACTAATGCCCTTACAGATAAAATCAGATGCTCCCATTCCAGATATTAATATAGTCTTCTGATAAAGACACCAGCAGACTTTGTAACCAGAAGTGACAATCAGTAAACAATTGCTCGGTATTAGCCAAGAAAATGAAGGAAAAAACTGTAACAGACAGTGTTTCAAAAGTGAATCAAGTACCCATTTCACCCATCAACTCAAAAGGAGAAATTTCACTAATTACTAATTACTGATACTGCTGGTACACTATCAACCTTAACCCCACCATTGTTACACATGCCCTCTCTGAGTGTCAACAAAGTACTCAGATAACAGGTATCTCTAATACTTGTCACATTTTCCATGTGCCAGTAACCAGCTTTGAATCTTTACTCAAGGAACATTCTGGAGAAGGAAATGGCAACCCACTCCAATATTCTAGACTGGAAAATCCCATGGACGGAGGAGCTTGACAGGCTACTGTCCATGGGGTCGCAAAGAGCTGGACACACCCGAGCAACTTCACTTCTCCTTTCTCCTATGAGACACTAGACTCATTGACTCATAAGAAAGAATGCAAATAGAATTTTTAGATCAAATGCTCTCCTAATGACCTCTTCCTTGAATTCCTGAGGACTCTGTTACTCATCAAAGCAAAATTAATTTGGACTCCAAGCCCAAACTGAATATCTCAAGAAGGCCAGATTTCTTGTTCTCTCTCTCTATATATATATTTATTTATTTATGTATATAAACATACAATTATACTGGCAGAAGTATTAGGGCTGAATAGATCAAGGTTCAGAAAACCACTACCCAAAGGCTGGGCTTTCCTGGTGGCTCAGATGGTAAAGAATTTGCCTGCAATGAAGGATACCCAGGTTCAATTCCTGGGTCAAGAAGACCTCCTGGAGAAGGTTACCCAGTTGAGTATTCTTGCCTGGAGAATTCCAAGGACAGAAGAGTCTGAGGGACTACAATTCACAGAGTCACAGAGAGTAGTACACGACCGAGTAACTAACACATTCAGACTCTCTCAGATGAGAATGTAAGGAAGGACTAAAACCCAAAAGCTGACCCCCTACTCAAGAAAACACTTACCATGCTCTTCCTGGGGTCTTTCAAGGCTGCGATCAAGGTATGGGCCAGATGGCACTTTCACTTAGAGGCTCAAATGGGGACAAATTCAACGTCATCCAAGGGACTGGCAGGATTTATTTCCTTGTGACTGGGGAACTGATAGCCCCACCTTTCTGCTGGCTCGGAATGGAGATCACCTTCACTTTGATCCTCAAAAGGTGTCTGCCATTCACTGCCATGTGGGTTTCCTCAATATGGCTGCCTTCATCATCAAGCCAACACCTAGAATCTGTTCTCTCGTCTCCCAGAAAGGAGTCTTTTGGATAAAACACAATTACACAATTATATTTCATCACCTTTGCCATATAATGTAATTAATTACGGGAGTGACACGCCATCACCCTTTGCCATAGTCTCTGAGTGAAGGAGGTGAGGCAAACTGAAGAAGAGGGGATTACACAAAGGCGCAAATGCCTGGAAGGTTCATTATGACTCAGCAATTCTACTCCTGAGTATATATCCAGAAGAACTTCAAACAGATGTTCAACAATATACCTGCACACAAATGTTCACAGCAACAATATCCACGATCACCAAAAACTAAAAATAATTCAAATGTCCACTAACCAATTACAAACACATTTCCTACAGAAACAATAACCCAATACATTTCTTACAGCAACAAAAACAAGCCAAAAAAAACCCCACAAAAAAACCCCAGTGGCATTGTCATGCAAGGGAATATTACTCATCCATAAAATCAGGGATGAAATACTCATGCATGCTACAACATGAATCCTGTATTCTGCTTCACTTACTATTAAGCATATCTAAAGTTCTTATTTTCATATATAGTATTTACATTTATAGAAGATTTATTTAATTTCCTAGTAGGTTCAAATTCTCTGGTGAAATTCTTTATATGTTTAGCTATTTTCTCCACATTTCCCCCAAATTTCTTTAACACAGTAGTCATACTTATTTTATAGTCTTTTCAGCCAATTTTAGTATCTAGAGAGACAGCACATGCGGGTCAATTCTAATGTCTGTTTTACTGTTTCTCTTGGTTTTACTAGTTAGGTGTTCTCCTCTTTCAGTGTGTCTAATAAACAGGCACTAAATGGCAGATAATTTATATACAACGGTATGTGTATAAAATGTATCTCCTAGAACACTATTCATCCAACAAATACTTAGTCAGCACTCACTCTGTGCCAGGCACCACGTGCAAGCGATGCAGTAAAAAACAGCACAACCCTTGTTAGCAAGCAGCCTACTGTCCGGAAGTAGATACTCAACCCACCTCTACAATGGGCAAAAGGGGCTATAAAACGAGGCTGTTGCTACACATCTTACCCCTGTTACCTCTTCTCTCTCCCTTGATGGCTCCAGTCATGTAATTCCATACTACTTGTTCAACATCAAGTACTCTTTAACCTCATTACTTTGGCACTTGTGAACAGTTTCTACTCAGTAAACCTTGCTTTTCTCCCTGATTATCACATGACACGCCCTGTGACGGCCTTACCTGACATGCAAAACCTCGTTAAAATTGTGAGTCAACTCTACCCTAGAGCATGCCCTTTCCCCATTCCCTGCCCTGTGTTTCTTATTTTTTGTGTACTGTTTTTCTCCTTCTATAGCATATGTTATATGAGGGCAGGAATAGTTTGGTGGTTTTGGTCTAGTTTGATCCCTACTATATCCAGGCACTTCAAACAATGTTACACAAAACAGCATGTACTATGTTAAATATCTACTGAATAGATGAGTAAACAGTTTTAAACACGATAAATGAAGTATAGGATTGTTGTTGTTCAGTCACTAAGCTGTGTCCAACTCTTAGCAACACCACTGTCTGAAGCTGTCTTTCACCCCAGGCTGCCCTATCCACTATCTCCTGGAGTTCACTCAAACTCATGTCCATTGAGTCACTGATGCCATTCAACCAGCTGATTCTCTGTTGCCCCCTTCTCCTCCTACCTTCGCTCTTTTCCACTGAGTTAGCTCTTAGCATCAGACAGCCGAAGTATTGGTGTTTCAGCTCCAGCATCAGTCCTTCCAATGAATATTCAGGACTGATGTCCTTTAGGATGGACTGGTTTCATCTCCATGCTGTCCAAGAGACTCTTAAGGGTCTTCTCTAGCACCATTGTTAGAAAGCATCAATCCTTTGGCACTCAGCCTTCTTTATGGTCCAACTCTCACATCCATACGTGACCACTGGAAAAACCATAGCTTTGACTAGACAGACCTTTGTCAGCAAAGTCATGTCTATGCTTTTTAATATGCTGTCTAGGTTGGTCATAGCTTTTCTTCCAAGGAGCAAACATCTTTTCATTTTGTGCTGTGCACAGTGATTTTAGAGCCCAAGAAAATAAAATTTGGCACTGTTTCTACTTTTTCCCCATCTATGTGCCATGAGGTGATGGGACTAGATGCCATGATTTCAGTCTTTTGAATACTACATTTTAGGCCAGCTTTTTCACTCTCCTCTTTCACTTTCATCAAGAGGTTCTTTAGTTCCTCTTCACTTTCTGCCGTAAGGGTGGTGTCATCTGCATATCTGAGGTTACTGATATTTATCCCAGCAATCTTGATTCCATCCTGTGCTTTATCCAGTCCAGCATTTCGCATGATGTACTCTGCATATAAGTTAAATAAGCAGAGAGACAACATACAGCCTTGACGTACTCCTTTCCCAATTTTGAACCAGTCCATTGTTCCATGTTTGGTTCTAACTGTTGCTTCCTGTCCTGCATACAGTTTCTCAGGAGACAAGTCAGGTGACCGGTTATTCCCATCTCTTGAAGAATTTTCCATAGTTTGCTGTGATCCACACAGTCAAAGGCTTTAGCACAGTCAACGAAGCAGAAGTAAAGGGTTTCCTGGAATTCCCATGGTTTTTCTATGATCCAGCAGGTACTGGCAATTTGATCTCTGGTTCCTCTGCCATTTTGAAATCCAGCTTGTACATCTGGAAGTTCTTGGTTCACATACTGCTAAAGTCTAGCTTGAAGAATTCTGACCATAATCTTGCTAGCATTGGAAATGATTGCAATTGTACGGCAGTTTGAACATTCTTTGGCATTGCCTTTCTTTGGGGTTGGAATGAAAACTAACTTTTTCCAGTTTTGTGGCCACTGCTGAGTTTTCCAAATTTGCTGGCAGATAGAGTCCAGTACTTGAACAGCATCATCTTTTAGGATATGAGATAGCTCAACTGGAATTCCATCACCTCCACTAGGGTAATTCAGGGAAAATATATAGTAGAGGACCTAACGTAATACATACAGTCAAGCAATGCCTCTGTGAGAAATGTTATGTTTAAGCCAAGACCGAAACTATGTGGAGAAGACAATCAAGAGCAAAGACTGAAGCAGAATCAATACACCCATGTCAGAACTAGGCACAAAAGTTTCAAAAATCTGAACGATATCACAGGAGACTGGCTCATCCGATACAAAGAGCAAGCTGACACAGTTTCAGTTTGAAGAGACAAACACAGGAGAACTATTCAAAGGATTTAAATCAGTCATCATTGAAGAGTTTCTAAGCACAAGCATATGATCAAATCAGGATATGTGAAACATCACTCAAGTTTTAGTGTCAAAAAGTAAGTGAACGGGACCAAGACTGGCTACAAGGAGAGGACTTAGAAGGTTGGTGAAGTAATCCAGTCTATATGATGTTAGTTGGAACCTGGAGTTAGCGTGAGGACCAAAAAAAAAAAAAAAAAAGGTAACAGATCAGAAAGATATTTAAGTAATTCTCTTCAGCAATATTTATCAAGAACTCCTGAGTTTCTAGCTGGTGAAATGCTGGCATTTTCTCAGGCAGGAAAGAATGAAAAATGAGAAGCTTATAGTAAGAGTCAGCAAACTTTTTTCTGAATAGGCCAGCTAGTAAATATTCCAGGCTTTGTGCATCTCTGACACAGTTATTCAACTCGGCCATCCTCATGGCACAGCAGTCACAGACACTTGTAAAGGAAAAAGCATGGCTGTGTTCCAATAAAATTTTATTTACAAAAACAGGTGTTCATGGAGCCATCAAATGGCAGTCCCTGGCTAGAGAGAAGAGGATGAGGTGGGCTTCCAACTTGTTACTTTTATGGTGTCTCAATGTCATCAGGTCAACTTGTCTAAGTAGCAACTAGATATGCAGTTCTAAGGTGATATCTTTTGGGGCCCCAAAATCACTGTAAATGGTGACTGCAGCCATGAAATTAAAAGACACGTGCTCCTTGGAAGAAAAGTTATGACCAACCTAGACAGCTTATTAAAAAGTCCATCTATGGAGAAGGAAATGGCAACCCACTCCAGTATTCTTGCCTGGAGAATCCCGTGGAGGGAGGAGCCTGGTAGGCTATAATCCACGGGTCGCAAAGAGTCGGGCATGACTGAGCTACTTAACTTTCATGCCCAATATGGAAGAAAAGGGGGGAAGAATAGGTAAAACTATAAAATTATAGTTTAGAAGTTTATTATACTATAAAAATACAGTTTAGAAGGGCATTGTTGTATGTCATAGGCCAGGGGTAGATATTTTTGGCTTTATTACCCATACTGTCTTTGTGGTATGAAAATTGCATCAGATTATACTAAATGGTGAGCATTACTGAAGTTTGAATTTCATATAAATCCTTCACTTGTTTTGGGGGAAAAAAAAAAAAGTCCATCTAGTCAAAGCTATGGTTTTTCCAATAGTCATGTATGGATGTGACAGTTGGACTATAAAGAAAGCTGAGCACCAAAGAATTGACGCTTTTGAACTGTAGTGGTGGAGAAGACTCCTGAGAGTCCCTTGGACTGCAAGGAGATCCAACCAGTCCATCCTAAAGGAGTTCAGTCCTGAATACTCATTGGAAGGACTGATGCTGTAGCTGAAACTCCATTACTTTGGCCACCTGATGCAAAGAACTGACTCATTTAAAAGACCCTGATGCTCGGAAAGATTGAGGGCGGGAGGAGGCGGGGACGACAGAGGATGAGATGGTTGGATGGCATCACTGGCTCAATGGACATGAGTTTGAGTAGACTGCAGGAGTTGGTGATGGACAGGCAGGCCTGGCGTGCTGGAGTCCATGGGGTCACAAAGAGTCGGATACGACTGAGCAACTGAACTGAACTAAACACAGTGTAACATATGTATGATATGACATGTTAGCACATAAAGTTCTCCTGATCTTTAATCTCTGAAATTAAATTGTGTAAGTTGTTGTGTAAGTGCCCAGAAAAATAACTGGGGAAATCCGTGTCCTACTTACACTTTTTATAGACCAGTCACTGAGGACAGTTTTATATTGTAAAAGATGCAGACCACAGCTAAGGGGTAAAGTGTGAAAACGACACCAAGTGAGGACAATTGTTCTAAGGCTGTGAAAGGACGGAGAACTAAGGCGGCAGCCCTGGTGCGACAAGAGGTTCCCGTGCTCTCAGAAGAGGAGGAAGACAATTTCTCTCCCCACAAACTGGAAGCACCGTGGTGTGAGGGACCACCGGCCTCTTTTATCACCACGCGCTACTCACTAAGCTCAGGGGTCAGTACCTTTCTGACTGACTGAGCTCGTTTAACAGCAGTGATAATGGAAGGGTGCTAAAAGACAAGGAGAGTTTTAAGACATGGAAGAAAGAAAACACCGTCAGTGAAGACTGCCGCCCGTGAGGGCGATACAGCTGACATCTGGGACATCTGGCTTTATGGAGGATGGGAAATATCCTATTCATTGTAAGACGAAAGAAGAAAAAAAATGGATGATTACGTATTAAGGTAAATACAGGTAAATATGGACAAGAAGTTGAGGATACTTCCTAATCAGGGGCCCAGCTTGCCAACAATCCTGTTATGCGTGAGATAACCCAGCACAATGATGAAGAATCGCCCAGTTCAGAAAGGGTAATAAGAAACACTGAGATGAAAAGGTCTTCCAGACTAATTCAAATCGCAAGGTGAAAGTCTACAGAGAGACTCCTTTCTCATGAGAAAAAAAATGAATTAATTTTTCCTTGATGGTGGGGAGAAGTGTAGAGAGGGAGGGAAGACATACACTCTGACTTCTGCCGTTCTTCCTTAGAAGAAGCTGCTGCAGAAGCTGTTGAGGAGATGTCCCTGGGATCTACAGTGACACACAGCTATACCACTCTCCACCAGAAACACGTGTATGACTTATGTTTTATGCATATGGACAGGAGCTCAACGGAAAGACACAGCAACATCATGTTTCAAACATTAAAGAAAAACCACCAATTAACAAAATCCATATAGCTAACGGCACATTTCTATATCACCAAATTTTCTCCTATGAAAGTCAAATACTCATTAAATACAATGCTTAAGTGGCTTCTTCCTCTTTTTAACTTGTGCCACTCAAAATAATCCAAGTGTAAACAACACGGGTTTTTTTTTAATCCAACATGAATATTTTAAAAAGCAAAAACTGCATTTTATCTTACACTTTGGACAAAATGTTTGGTCTCAGGACATGTACTGGAAAGATTAGAGTAAAATAGTTTCTCACCTTGACCACTCCATCAAAGCCAGGGATTGTGTTAACCTTTGCTTTCTTAGCTAATAATTTGCTTTCAATCTTGTCACCCATGGCTTGAATAGCATGTGTATCAGGTCCAATGAAAATGACATCTTCTGCTGCCTGTGGAGAAAAGCAAGTAGAAATCTGTAACAAAAACATCACAGTGCTTGATATGGAGTCACAGTTTCATAATGAAAACCCGTATGTATACTTACTAGTTACTCACAGGCCATAGACAACTTAAAAGCAAGCATTTGAGCCAACACGTTACAATATATGATACAGTATTTCATATAGTGTAAGTGTGCAAAGATACCTGAAACAAAGTCAGGTCAGAGAAAAATAATTAAAAGAACTCCTATGTGATATTAACAGTATTCTTTGGAAAAGCAAATTCTGTGGTGTTGGAGCTGGATCTAGTACTCTGCCACCTAAACAGTAAATTCACCTCTCAAATGTCTTACAAATCTCTGTATTCTCAATGACCCACAGCACAGTGCATTTTCAATGAACACCAACTCTCTGTCAGACTTTGAGCTAAGTGGAGGGGATAACGTAGACAAAAATCACAGGATATCAATTAATTCAAGGGGACATGAAACAGATCACCAGTACCTCAGAGAAAGAGACAAATTAAAGTATGGAATTTTAATATCCTTGTGACTACAAGAACTGAATAAAGAATACAGTAGCAATTTACCAGGTAGAGTTAACGGTTTCAATAAAAGCTACTAAAATCACATTTAGTTCCCCAGCAATAGGCCCATCTCTCTGTGTTGATGTTATTAAAGTAAACAAAAAGCTCATGGACACTAATAAGGAACAGAACAGAGCATGATGGAGTTAGTGCCACTGTAGAGCACAGTCTAGAGAAATAAAGAAGGGGTTTGCTGAGGTAAAGGATGTGGTCACTGGGTAGAGAATTGAGGTTAGATACGAAAAAGCAAAAATCAGATTGCAAGCAGGGCATCACTGGAACAAGGTGCCTAACTGTTGATTCTCTCACCATCTCTGGCCACGGTCAGTATAAAGAATAAATCATATAATTAACATCTCATATTCTATCTACTGGCACTGCAGCCTGAAAAGGCTCTTGGCTTCATTTTCCTGATGGGAATATCATCCAGAGTAGCTGCTGCAGTGTGTTGCTTGGTTGCTCTCTGCCATCATGGCAAAGAGGATTCACCCCAAAGACGTCTGCTTCTTGCAAGAAGAGCTATGACAAACCTAGACACCATATTAAAAAGCAGAGACATCACTTTGCCAACAAAGATCTGTGTAGTCAAAGCAATGGTTTTCCCAACAGTCCTATGTGGATGTGAGAGCTGGACCATAAAGAAAGCTGAGCACCAAAAAACTGATGCTTTGCAATTGTGGTGGTAGAGAAGACTCTGGAGAGTCCCTTGGGCAGCAAGGAGATCAAACCAGTTAATTCTAAAGGAAATCAACCCTGAATATTCATTGGAAGGACTGATGCTGAAGCTGAAGCTCCAACACTTTGGCCACCTGATGCAAAGAACTGACTCATTGTAAAAGACCCTGATGCTGGGAAAGACTGAGGGCAAGAGGAAAAGGGGATGACAGAGGATGAGATGGTTGGATGGCATCACTGACTCAATGGACATGAGTTTGAGTAAACTTTAGGAGATAACAGCAAAGGACAGGGAAGCCTGGTGTGCTGCAGTTCATGGGGTCGCAGAGAGTTGGACATGACTGAGCAACTGAACATTAAAAGCAGGAGATGCAAAGATAACAGGGAATCAACAAAGGGAATATATGAGGAGATAAATATTTGGGAGATGATATGACAATTTCAACTCTACAAAGGCTGAGCCAGTCAAGTGTGGGATAGTCAAGTGCCTATGTTCAGGAGATAAACAGAGACATCTGGAGGTTATAAGGCCTTATAAGATGTATAAGGTTATATGTCTAGGCTAAGATTTGGATGTTTAAAGGCATCTAACAGGAGGAAATTAAAGATTGTAGATAAAGTCACTCAGATAAAATGTACAGAAAAGCTAACGCCTTTAAACTCAGGCACTCACTCTGACCCAAAAGCAAAACACAGGCACTCACTCTGACCCAAAAGCAAAACAGAAGAAAGAGGAATTTTTAGGATTCTGAGTTTAAAGCCTCTTTTGTGTGACAAGGGGGATAACAGGATAATAACCACCTTGCCAGTTTGATGGAAGGACTGAATAAAATAATGTTAAACAGGAAGCTGAGTGCCACAACTCTTAGTTCTTGCCTCTTACCCAGAAGTCCTGATAAAGAGAACACTAGAATAGGAAGACAGCTAGGTTCACAGGACCCCATACGCACTACAGGAATGCAAACACCCGCAGTCACTAGTGTCACCACGAAACTGTCAGTCACTCAGTCGTGTCTGACTCTTTGCGATCCCGTAGACTGTAGCCCGCCAGGCTCTTCTGTCCCTGGGATTTTCCAGGCAAGAATGCTGGAGTGGGTTGCCATTTCCTTCTCCAGGGGATCTTCCCGAACCAGGGATCGTACCCGAGTCTCCTGCATTGCAGGCAGATTCTTTACCATCTGAACCACAAGAGAAGCCCGGTGTCACTACAGCTGAATGCCAGATGGGAAATCTCCTCAGCCATAACTGGTGCTCATGAAGTACATCTCCATCGAATGCTTTTATGCAGTTTTAACAGAAACTCATTTTCTTATGCAAGAAAATCATATGTGAAACCCCCAAAACGGACAGCAGATAGAAAACTGAACCGCTCTGCTCGAGGGGAAGTGATGGAAGGACTGCACCCCACATACTCTGTGTCTCTGGAAGGATCAACTAGTCGCTTTGCACTAGAGCAACAGTCATGCTCACTTCTCTTTACCTCACCCAATAAACGCTAACTCAAGAGGAAACGATCGTGTTTCAACTGTCAATTGTCTTTCCATATTCTCATTTTACTTGCCAAGATGGAGGAATTTTTATTATAAATTGTTTTAAATACCACTGTGCCAGGCAGATGTAATCAAGTAATCAGTATACCCACACAAAGAGCTGAAGAAATGACATAAAATGAGAACATCCAAAATACATTACGATTATACAGTAAAACTTCTGATTAACAACGGCCAGGAACCACTGATTAACTAGGCTTTTTTCGTGCATTCTAATTTGAGGAAAATTACTCACCCCAAAATGCAAAATTACCAAGAAAGAACATGCACATCAAGCATTTTAGTGACTATTCTTACTGCCGTTCAACACAAAGAAAAAAAGCCAGTGGCACGCTGAGTAACTACTCAAACAGATGTTTCAAGGGACTAACTTCCTTTTTATCTTCTTATGTTTGGATAGTACTCCCTGGGTTAGCCTTTAAATGTAATTATGGCAAATTGAGACAGCAGTATCATAGCTCCTGACCCCCATCATTCTTTGACAAAAAAGCAAGGCTAAGATGTATGGTAATGGCAAAGTGACAAAGCATGTTTCAGAAGTCCTAAGTTTTTGACCAGAGTCCTTTGTGTGATTTAGAACTTAAGGCCAAAATTTATGCACTAATAAGCTTTCAATACTCCACTGTTAACCCTGTATCTTTTCTTATTCGTTTTCCTTAATCACCAGCAAACCTGTTTGACGTGACAAAGCAATAAAATTTACTTCTCAAACTAGGCTTTTCAAGGACCATTTAAATTTACCATGAATGACAAATATAATACCTAAATACAGGTAAATGTATAATGGTCATGAAAAAGAGGAATTTTTTTTCATCATCATCACATCATTATAGTAATACGTTAAAAAATTACAAAAAGCTGAAACCACTGTTCCTAATGGCAAAAAAACAAAACATTGTTTTCATCTTCTAAATTCTGTGATTTCATGGTTCTGGTTGTATTTTGATAAAAAATGGGGAAAAGGGTTGAGTCTGAGCAATATGTTAAGGAAAGAGATTTATTTTACAATAGGCTTTATGTTACGAATGCAGGACAGAAATAATCATCTGTAAAAATTAGAATGTATGATATATAATTCATTCTTAGAAATTCCATGACAGTAAATTGCAATACTATGAATTCAGATTCTTTTTTTCATGTATACAGTTTAGACTCATAAAGAATTACTACTTGGATAAACTGTAAAAACAGGGTCAGACAGACAGGAGACATAGCTATGAAAAAACTGCCAAATTGCCTAAAGTACCTAGATTCTGGATTTTAATTTTTATTCCTAATAAAAGAAAAACGAATTTCTCGTAGAAAAGGCCAGTTTCTGGGCCTTCTCTGACTGGGCAGAGAAGTTAGCACATGAGATTAAAAAAACTGAGTCAGTGAGAAAGCTTTCAAAAAATTAACATAGTTATCTCAAAAGCACATATTATATAAAAACGGCTACCCACTGAATGTGTTGATAACAATATGAGCATCAAAAAGAATAAAAGAAATTACAAGATTAATTCATCTTTTCATGACCTCAGAATAAATCTTTTCCTGCTATCCCTGTCAAATATTTGAACTTCTTAAGCATGTATCACCATTTTAAAAACCATATAGCTCTCTTAAAAGCAATATATGGGAAAACTAATTTCACGCATAAAACTAAGCAAAATAAAAGTGTCTAGGTAAAATCCCATATATAGTTTTCATAAGAAAAAAACAAGAACTAGAATAACATCCATGGAGGGAAAAAGCATGAGAAAGACATGGTAACACAGCAGATCAGTGTCACCTATCATTTCAAAACAAACCGAAAGACATTTTAAAATAAGAAAACATGAAATAACATAAATGAGAATCAGAAATGCTCAGAAATGAGGTGACAGACCTAAAGACAGAATTAGAAAGGCAAAAGAAAATAATTTTGGAAATCAAGACTAAACTAGAGGAAAATTAGAGTGAATAAAGAAAACAAATAATGCCTCACAAGAGATAGGAAGTCAAAGGAAGAAACTTTAAAAAAAAAAAAAATTTAAGATTCAAGATAAAAGGACAAATACCAAAAATAAACAGAGACCATCCAACATATGAATAAGAGGAGTCTTTGGGGGAAAAAAGAAACTAAGAAAAAATTCTAAAACCCAAAACTCAAGCAAATTTTCTTAAAATTGAAAGTTAACTATTAAACATCACAGCCTACTTGAAAAATTCGACCCAGAGCAAATTGTACCATGATACATTCCAGCAAGACCACTTAAAAAGGAAAAAAAGTAACCTGTTCAAAAGAGAAGTTTAAATTATCACCAGATTTGACAGCAATAAATCATGACAAAATATAA
This sequence comes from Bos indicus, assembly GCF_029378745.1. NCBI lineage: Eukaryota > Metazoa > Chordata > Mammalia > Artiodactyla > Bovidae > Bos > Bos indicus. The sequence goes on along the minus strand of NC_091771.1, from coordinate 79,786,200 downwards.
TAATGTACTCCACTGAATAAGACATTCAAGAAAAGAAAGGATGAGCCAAGGATTTTAAATCCAACACAACTGACCGCCAAGTATAAAGGGCAGAGAAAAATGTAACAACAAGCAAGAACTCAGGGCCTTGTGAGGAATCCAACAGAACAAGGGTTTGCACACTGGTCTGTGGACCAAACCTGGCCTACGACCTGTTCCCAACCGGCCCACAATCTAAGGACAATTTCACATTGTTTACATTTCTAATTGTTTGGGAAAGAAGTTTAGGAGTGCTATATCATGACATGTGAAAATTACATGAAACGGAAAGACAGTTTTACTGGAGGAGAGTCACGCTCTAGCTTACACGCTGCATGGCCGCTCTCTCACTCCCACCATAAGACTAAGAACTTGCGACAGATCACACGGCATACAAAGCCCCAAACACTTGCTATCTGGCTCTTCACAGAAACGGTTTGCCCATACTAGAGAATGAGCTTCAGGAAACCAAAACAGCTACAGAGAGACTAACCTGGAGACTAACTCTGCAGTTACTCGCTGAACCAAACCTAAATGAAGGCTAAGAAGAGAACACGAATATAGCAAGTGCAATAGTTGGATTTTCTGGCATTATAAATACAGTGGAACTATTTTTGGAAGTGTAGGAGAATAGGGAGATGTGTAAAACTTTTTAAATTTTTCAGTAAATTTTTATATTGGTATTATAATTGTTATCCTTTGCTGTGTGTGTACTACTGACAAATAATTAGGAGGTATTTTAATTATATCATTTCTTCTATCCATGAAAGTCAGAATTCTAACTATGGAAGGATAAAGATACAAGTTAACAAAGAAGAGGTTAAGTAAAAGTTCTATAATCATGAATTTTAGTTGAAAGTATTGGTTCGGCCAAAAAGTTCATTCAAGTTTTCCTGTAACATCGTATGGAAAAGCCCAGATGAACTTTTTGACCAACGTAGTATTACTATAATCACAGTTCGTATTCCTATCTCACATAAAATACAGGCTATATTTAATTATAGTTTGATATCACCACCTATTACAAAACTGTTCCATATTTCATTGATGTAGATATTTATTATATCTATTTTAGATATTAAATTTGTGTTATATATACCCTACTTGGGGTTGAGGTCAGCATTATATCTAAATACACACATATTAACTATATTGATGTCATATATTCTTTTACTATAAGTTAATATAACATAAAGTATATGTAATAAACATGTGTAACATGAAACATGCTAAAATTCTAGGAATACACATTTTATTTGCTTTGCCTATAAATTAAAAAAGCCTAGAAACAACAACTATTAGCAGCGATGATCATGCCTGCCACACAAGGTGAAAGTGAAAGTGAAGCGAAGTCACTCAGTCGCGTCCGACTCTGCGACTCCACGGACTGTCGGCTACCAGACTCCTCAAGCGACACTCCGTGGAGTTTTTCAGGCAAGAGTACTGGCATGGGTTGCCATTTCCTCCTCCAGGGTATCTTCCCGACCCAGGGATCGAACCCGGGTCTCCCGCATTGCAGGCAGACGCTTTACCCTCTGCTGCTGCTGCTGCTGCTGCTGCTGCTGCAAAGTCGCTTCAGTCATGTCCAACTCTGTGCGACCCCATAGACGGCAGCCCACCAGGCTCCCCCGTCCCTGGGATTCTCCAGGCAAGAACACTGGAGTGGGTTGCCATTTCCTTCTCCAATGCATGAAAGTGAAAAGTGAAAGTGAAGTCGCTCAGTCGTGGCCGACCCTCAGAGACCTCATGGACTGCAGCCCACCAGGCTCCTCCATCCATGGGATTTTCCAGGTAGGAGTACTGGAGTGGAGTGCCATTGCTCCAAATACCATTAAAAGAAACCAATGCATCTAAAAAGGTCACCTGATTAAAGGCCTGGAGCAAGAAATACAGTACTTGAGCCTAGAATATCTTATCAGGGCTGAGAAGCTATAAAAGATTATGAGAGTCAAGTCAAGAAGATCAGGAGCCAACTCAGGCACCCTCCAGCCAAACAGTGGCAACTGGAGCTTCACTAGTAATTTCAGCAGACTTAAACCTACAGAACATGTCTCAATCTATGACTTCATAGTGATACTTTTACAAAGACCTGGTTAACTTTGAAGGAAGTTAACCGAGTAAGGAACCAACTTACTACCTCAAAAACTACAAACCAGGGTAAAGAATTATACACTATCTTGCTCTTTCTATATGAATTCCACCACTAGGAAACCAAACAATGAGGGGAAGAGCTTCTTTATAAAGATACTCCAATTAAATAATGCAAAAGATGTTAGAATTAAAATATCACCATTTTTGCAATCTAATGAAGGAATAGTAAGCGTCAAAGGCTGCTTAGACCTTAAAAGCCACTAACAAGACTTGTGCCTCCTACAGTCTTGGTTAAAGGAACTGAAACTTAAGTCTGGCAACCTGGATTCAGGGATGGGACCCGCCTGCAGGAAACACTGAAGGGTGCCATGATTACATGCCATGATTATCCCATCAGCTAAATCAAGACTGAGAGACACTTTATGGGTCAAAAAGCCCAAGGTTTATTCAACAGATAAACTATAAAGGAAGAGAAATGTATGCAAGGAGAAGCTATGGCTTGAGAGAAACTTAGAAGACATATCAAAATTGAAAATAAATGGGCAAGACAGATCACAAAGTCCAGGGAGGCACACTTGGACAATACGATTGTTTTATAATGCCAGAAAAGGATTACTGTAAACATCAAAGCAGTTTGTATGTACAGGGAGAGACTGGAGGTTGGGATTGGGATGGGTCATGTAGACAGGCACTCTACTATTGGGGCTGATGTCTGACATCCGAACCTATAAAATGGTTACATGATTATTCGCCTTAAGCAAGCCCACGTGTGTTCTGTGTAGTTTTCTTCTGTATCTGCCTTTTATTTCCAAAATAAAAATTTTGAGAATGTGTTCAGAGTAGCCACCAGCTTATAGGAGTAAAACCAACACTGGGACCAGGAAGTGAGGTGTTGCTCAGACAAGCTTGCTAACCTCTTCAGGGACCTGTTTTTGGCTTTTAAAAAAGGTAGGGGGAGGGAAGGAGGTAGAGAAAAAGGAAGGAAGAAAAAGAAAGAAAGAGACAGAGAGAGGAGGAAAAAGAGAGGGAGGGAGGGAGAAAAGGAGGGAAGTAAAGGAAGAAAAAGAATAAAGAAAGGAAGGAGAGAAAGGCAGGGAAGGAAGGAAGGGGCATTCTCATGTCTGGCTGGAAGGCTTCAGTACATGGTTATTTTGTACAAACTGAAGCCTGATGAACTGTCAGCAACTGCTGCCACTCTAGGTAAAAAGTAACAGTGATGAAGTAGAGAAGCATCACCTTTGCGGGATGACACGGACAGCATCCAGCCTTGGCAGCATCGCTGCTTCCAGAATACACAGATCGTGCTGTATGGATGAGGTCCGGGAAGAGCTCACAAGAAGACAGGAGGGAGGGTTGATTTGGAATTCCGTCTGACTAGTTCTTTGCAAAGAAAAAAAAGACCTTCCTGTGGCCATGAGCACCGCTAAAGTCACAGATGAGCTTGGACTGCTTTCTCTGAGCAGTGGAACACTGGTCCGTCAGTGGAGGAGGACCGAACTGCTGTCCCATCTGGGATGAAACCAGAACCCCTCGGGGAGAACCCGTCCTCCAGCCGTCCTCCCCTCTCTTTCACTGCCTCTGCTTCACTGCCGGTGGCAAACCCTGCTCGCTGTGGATCAGGTGCCAGAAGCTGCGTTCCATTACATTCTTGGTCACAGTGGGGCTTCCCTGGTGTCTCAGATGGTAAAGAATCTGCCTGCAATGCAGGAAACACGGGTTCTATCCCTGGGTCGGGAAGATCCCCTGGAGAAGGAAACAGCAACCCACTCCAGTATTCTTGCCTGGGAAATCCCACGGACAGAGGAGTCTGGCAGGCTACAGTCCACAGGGTCAAAAAAGGTCAGACATGACTGAGCAACTAACACTGGATCACAGTATATTATACTATATTGCAAATGTCACACATGCAACCTACAAACTGATTTATTTAGTTTTTGCTTCCAATGAGACCACTTCTGGTATTTTGATGCAATGTTACTCAGCTTTTTAAGTTAAAACCAAAGACCTCAATTCAGTACCAAGAAGGAATTTCAGCCAAGTTGGCACTTGGGCTCTAACAAGTTACTGTGTAGAAGATAGAAGGGTTCTCCTCTCAGATCATGACATCAGTGTTGAAACCTGTCTGGGTAGTTGGCTTTGAACCTACCCTCAGGGTACTTTTCAAAACAATAATTAGAAATAAAAAGGAGAACATGTGAACACAGAGATGGGAAAAACATTCATAGCGTAGTGTTCACGGTCATGGGTAAACACCAGTCGGCCGGGTCTTCACCCCCAGTATTGGGTCCAAGGTGTGCATGAGCATTTACTGGGAGTCCCAGGCTGTACAGTGCGCACACTCGAGAAGATCAGGATACAAACCCTAATTCGCTTTCCTCCACACTGACTGCAGGGCGTCCATGAGAGAGGTGCAGAACCACCCAGAAGAAGGTTCCATCAGCCCCCACCCCCTACGTTTGTAGGAGTCGTTTTCTTCAAGCGCTAGTCTGTTCACTGCAAATTAAGAACCCAATTTACAGTGATTCATTAGGATAAGAATATTACGGAACTTGACTGTTGCTGGGGGTGGATAGTGGAAGGGGAAGAAAAGGCTCTTTAAAATTCTCAACATAAACTTATAAACCAGCAAAGTTCTTCAATTTGTTTGGGATGCTAACTGCAAGATCACCTGAAATCTACTGACGTGCTTACAAGCTGCATTTAACTGAGGGTACACTGTATATACTATGACTTGGTTTAACCAAAGGAAACTGTGTCCTTCTCTTGTGATATGACCAGTATCTGGATTTCATTCAGTCTAATGTATATTTTGTATTAAGTGTATACTTGGCCCAATGCACTCAAGTGATGTTATTACTTCCAGATCATAGCCATGTACAATATTTAGTTAGGGAAATAGAATAGTGGTAACTTTTCACACTGTAACAATTGGCAGAAGTCAGGTTTTCTAGTTAAGGAATATAAAACCTTGCTTTTCATGCATAGGAAGTAGACAAAACAGCAATAGGACAATTTCTATTTCTAATATTTGACAGTGAGTGGGATGGTTTCCATTTCTATTCTTCAGCTATTGTCAACTCAAAAAACTGTTAAGTGCCTTTTACTAAATGATGTGGGTTTCTGACAAAGGTTCTTAGGGCAAAGAAGAGGTTTTCAGTACTAATTTAATAGAAATCATTTAAATAAACAAACTAAAAATATCTAAATATCTTTGTGTTTGGGTGGGTAAACTTTTTAAGCTCAGGTGGAAAACATTCTACTTTTAGAAATTCAGGTTTCTATATTCTGTACTGGGCTTCCCTGATAGCTCAGTTGGTAAAAGAATCCACCTGCAATGCAGGAGACCCTGGTTCGATTCCTGGGTAGGGAAGATCCCCTGCAGAAGGGATAGGCTACCCACTCCAGTATTCTTGGGCTTCCCTTGTGAATCAGCGGGTAAAGAATCCGCCTGCTATTAATTATGGAAATGTTCCTTTCATTTTAAAAGACTAAGAGTGAAGTCTATTAGTGTCTGCCATGCTTTTGTGCACATCTGATTTCTTATTTTTATTTCCCGGTAATCAGCACTGATAACTATCTCCAGAGTCTCCATGATTGTTAAGGAGAGGCTGTGTAGTAGCTTCCACATTCTACACTCTCTGTGTGCAGATCAGGACACTAAGAAGAGATGAGTTAACAGAAACCTGAGTGGGCTGTTAACCTTTTTTTTTTTTTTATCTTCGAGGAAATGTAAATGCAGTAACACTTCCAGATGAAAGAAGCATTCTAAATTCCCAATGTTTAAGAATGCAGATGAAGTATTCCGTCTTTTTGGTGCCTGGAGGTGTTATGTGAGAAAACAGAAAAGAGGTTTCTAGGATTCGTTTCACAGACTTCCTTTATCATGTAAAATCTCAGACTGGTTGCTCTGGTCAGAATCAAAGAAAAGCGAAAGAGAAGACACCCAGAGAAAATGAATTCAGTAACTTCTTTAGCAGTAAACACAGAAAATTAGAATTAACTAAAAAGTCGATCTTTGAGATAAATTTAGCCTTCTTTCTTTCAAGAAACTCCGGTTTTAATATTAGAATATATATCTTTTTAGTATTAGGAAAATGTTGATGATCAATTCATGACATTAAATTTGCTTGGATGAAACTGTTAGCATTTAGCTACCTGGCATTTTCCAGAAGTTAAGCTTATTTTTGCTTTGTAATACAACAACAGTAATAATGCCTTAATTAAAGATGCAGGCACAATTGTGAACTTCTTGTTGAATTTTCATAGAGACTGATCTTCTTACGTGATGTTTGAAATATGTAAATAAATAATTTAAATAAATAAAATAACATTTGAATATATAAAAATTTAAATTTGTTCATATAAAATTATTAATGTAAAACCTTGAACTCTTAATCATTAAGTACTGGATTGAACAAACTATGACACTCATGATTTGAAGTCCCAGTTGTCTAAAACCCATAAGAAATTCTATTTTAAATACAATGATTATATAGAGTTTAATTACTATTTAACAGGACTACCTGTAGGAATATGTCTGTGCTCCAATATTTCTAATAAATGTTATTGTAAAATAAATTTTTTTAAAAAAAGATGCAGACACAAATGTTAAAGTATTTCTTCTAGATGTATTTTTAAGAGGATTCAGTTCAGTTCTGTCGCTCAGTCGCTCAGTCGCGTCCGACTCTTTGCGACCCCATGAATCCCAGCACGGAAGCTTTATAATTAAATATGGTTGTGTATTGCTAAGGTTCTCCTGGTCATAGGAATTATTTCGTTATGAAATGTAATTTCCTTCTTTTGCACGTCACACGAAATACTTTTATAGCTCAACAATCTGAAAATTAAAAATGAGTTGCTTTCATTTTTCCCTGATCAAATTATTTTTTATTGTTTCATGAATACTAAAATTGATTGGTACTTTGGATTGAAAACTAATTTTTCCAGTTCAATTCTGGAATATACCTTATAACAACTATGGAATTAGATGAGCAATTTTACAGTTTAAGTCTTTAAAAAAAAGTAAGATTTAATAATACTTCAATTAGCATAAGGGAATGTTAATGTAGATGCCTCCTGGCTCACCTTCCTGTTCATTCCTCACAAGCCATTAACATTTACTGTTAGTAGTAAGCTGGTAAAACTTGTGAAAGGCTAGAGATTTTGTGTTTAATCCAAACATTAGATATTAACTTTAATTTTTAAACTTTTTCAATTAGTCTGGCACATTATCTGAATTATGTACTCTCTTTTGAAAACTCGAATTTCTTTTAAAATTTGCTACAACTAGAAGTCCTTCCACATACTGTACTAAATTTACTGCTTTCTGGAACACATCAAGTTTTCAATACCACCGCTGGATGGAAACAAGAGTCATATGGTTTGAATAAAGCATGCTCTACCTACAGTGAGGATTGTCTTGTTAGCAGATTTAATTGCTGTGCTCTAGTACAGCCTACATTAGAAAGCTTATTTCAAATAATGAATGGAATGTAAAAAAAAAAAAAAGCAGAGATCATGATGTTCAGTTAATTGCCTAGAGTAACTAAGTAATTCCTTACCCTACTCAGCATTAGTCTGAGTGGCCAACCTGTTACTTCACCCTTTATTCTGGTTATTAACAAGGATACAATGAAGAGATAGTGACAATAAGATGTAGCGGAATGACCCAAGTAGAAATAAATTTAGGTAGGAAATAATTTTTTAAAGTTTGAAGAGAGTAAAAGAACGAGGAATGCACTAATATTAACAATAACAATCAGATCAGATCAGTTGCTCAGTCATGTCCGACTCTTTGCGACCCCATGAATCGCAGCACCCAGGCCTCCCTGTCCATCACCAACTCCCAGAGTTCACTCAGACTCACGTCCATCGAGTCAGTGATGCCATCCAGCCATCTCATCCTCTGTCGTCCCCTTCTCCTGCCCCCAATCCCTCCCAGCATCAGTCTTTTCCAATGAGTCAACTCTTCGCATGAGGTGGCCAAAGTACTGGAGTTTCAGCTTTAGCATCATTCCTTCCAAAGAAATCCCAGGGCTGATCTCCTTCAGAATGGACTGGTTGGATCTCCTTGCAGTCCAAGGGACTCTCAAGAGTCTTCTCCAACACCACAGTTCAAAAGCGTCAATTCTTCGGCGCTCAGCCTTCTTCACAGTCCAACTCCCACATCCATACATGACCACAGGAAACCATATTCACAGAAAACTAGTCAATCTAATCACACTAGGACCGCAGCCATGCCCGTGGGGCAACAATAACAATGCTAAGTATTTATTTACTTCCTTATTTTGCACTGTCTAGGAAACCACTGTAGTAAGGCTCACTTTACTCTACAAACCATTTTATAGATAAACATTTCAGTCACATCAGGTTCCAGCTGGTTTACAAAGTCAGGAAGTCTTCAATTTATTCTGGAATTACACATATGAAATAAAATACCTTACTCTAACATTCCATAGTTTTTTTCACTGAGGTGTAGTCGATTCACATTGTAGTAGTTTCCGGTGCACACAAGAGCGACCACATGTTCATAGATTATAATTCATTTATAGTCATTATAAAATAATGGCTGTATTTCCTACACTGCACAATATTCGCTTTTAGTTCATGTATTTTACACGCAGTAGTTTGCACCTCTTAACCCCCTACCCCCTCCTTTGTCCCTCTCCCATTTCCTCTCCCACTAGTTTGTTCTCTATATATCTGTGAGTCTGTCTCCATCTTTTTATATTCACTAGTTTATTTTTTACATCCCACATAAAAGCGGTAATATCTAATTATAGGATTTGTCTCTCTCTGACTTATTTCACTAAGCGTAACGTCCACCCATGCTGTTGCAAACAACAAAACTGCATTACGGTAAGTGGTGTTCTTCTGGACATATATACCACACCTGCCATATTTACTCATCTGTTAATGGACACTTAGGGTGCTTCCATACCATGGCTACTGTGAAAAGTGCTGCTATATATACTGGGCTGTGTTATCTTTTCCAAACTGTATTCTTTAATCATTTTCCTCAAAAAAAAAAAAAAAAAAAAAACAGGGCTAAGAAACCAGCAGGAAATAACTAGTCATCTCCACTTAATATGTCAGTAAAACTGGGATCTGAGGGATACAACCAAATATCCACCATGCCTAAATAGGTGAAGTGGCAGAAACAAGATAAGACCCAAACCAGCGTTTTTTATCTGCAGCTCTGCTGCTTCCTCACACCCTGGGTTCAGGTGGCACGTGCTGACTACTGGGGAGGGTCATACGCCTCCTGACACAGTTCCAGGACACACCTATCACCCCAGCACCCACAGGACTAGCACCTCCTTTCACTCTCCAAAGCATGCCGGTTCGGACTTGTCTGGTAGTCTAGTAGAACAAACTATACATCCCAAACATTAAAAACAGCAGACGGTAGAGACTACAGCAAAAGCACTAAGCATGTAAGGAGACATCAGGCGCGGTCAACAGTCTAGCCAGGGAATCAAGGAAGACTTCACGAAATGCATACCATTTGAAGGAAAAAAAGACAATTTGGATTTTTAGGATTTGAAAAAGCAGCATGGGAAAACAAACATTTACGTATTCAAGAGAACAACCCACTCACTGGTCTGTAAAAGGTTCTATGGTCTCTAGAGAATCACGATACATCTAGAGAATCACACAACCAAAGGTCTCCTCTCCTTCTCTTAAGCCTTACAACAATCAGATCCCAACTGCATACTTCAGTATACACGTAAGGCCACTCTACAAAACCCGCTAAGTACCCACTCTGTGTCAGGCACTGTGTTAATTCGAGGGAAAGGATGATGGATAAGACAAAGACGTACCACTGCCCTCTTTTAGTTGACAAACCAACTGGGAGGACAGGATACCACAAGCAATTAAAGTCACAAAACAGCCTGGCTGCCTTGACACAGAAGTACAGTAGTATACTCTGGTAAAGGAACGGTAACCAGAATAAAAAACATAGGCAGGGAAACTGTTAGCCAAATCAACCTAAGTTTACTGTGATGATACTTCTACATACAAAGTGGCAATGATGCAACTGTCAACAGCGTGGACAACAAAAGGCAAGGGAATTCTTTCCAGACAAAAATTCTTCCTCTCAGCATCAGAGAATCTCCCTCCTCCGTTCAGATGTAAATACTGCTGCAATTTTAACATGCTCATATCACCTTATGTTTCTTTCTCAGAAAGTCCACCCAGGGCCTTTCTACCCTGCTAGATAAATGAAACTTGAGAATGCAGTCTCTGCCCTTCAGTCTAAGTCTTGTGACTGAAGAGGGGGTAAACTGACATCACATATAATAGATGAAGCATCATTTTATGCCAACTACATAAACATTAACTTCAGCAAAATTATATACTTACAATGTTTTGCCAGCCAGTGTGAGTCCCATCAAATATATACTCATACCCTCTTGCATGGCCTTTTGAAGTTTTCAAGTTATGACTGACACCACCTTTAAAAGCCCTCACCTCCCACGGCTCTTGCATCATACAGAACAATTGTCAGGCAGGAGTGTAAATTATATTCTTGTACGAAAGAAAGGCAGGGGTTTCCCTGATGGCTCAGTGGAAAAGAATTCACCTGTCAATGCAGGAGATACGGGTTTGATCCCTCATCCAACAAGATCCCACACGCCGAGCAGCAACTAAGCCCGCTGGCCACAACTACTGAAACTAGGCTCAAGAGCCCGGGAGCCACAGCTACTGAAGCCCCACACCCGAGAGCCTGTGCCCCCAACAAGAGAAGCCACGACAACGAGAAGTCCAAGCACAGCAGCTCGGGAGCAGCCCTCACACTCCGCAACCAGAGAAAGCCCGAGCGCAGCAACAAAGACCCAGCACACCCAAAAGTAAATATATAGTTTTTTTAAAAAAAAGAATGGAAGGCAGGAATTAGAAACAGTAGAGTACAATGGTTAAGAGCAGGGACTGTGGAGGTGCCTGAACTCCAACTCTACCACCAACTATATGGTTGGCCTTGGACAAGGTACTTAACCACTCCGTGCCTCAGTTCCTGTATCTGGGAGGGTTAAATTAATTCATCAGTGGAAAGCACTGGGCTTCCCAGGGGGCGCTAGTGATAACCTGTCTGCCAGTGCAGGAGACGTAAGAGACCCGGGTTTCATCCCTGGTTCAGGAAGATTCTCTGGAGAAGGAAATGGCAATCCACTCCAGTCTTCTTGCCTGGAGAATCCCCATGGACAGAGGAGCCTGTCGGGCTACAGTCTACAGGTCATAAAGAGCTGAACACTGCTTAAGCGACTCAGTATGCAAAGCACCTAGCACAGAGGGAACCCTAGGGAGCTGCTACCCTACTGTGAAGGAACCCAGAAGTCACAGTTCACAACTGTTGGCTGCTGAGGTCTCCCCACCCACCTTCCCATATGCGGGTGTTTAAATTATTCCAAGAGTCTTGGTCCTGAGACGGTATAACCCTTCCTAAAGCAGCTAACCTTACCTCTTCCCCACACCTTTCACCTCCTCCTCTCACCCTAAAACCCTGCTCTCTTGTAAATCTACTTGTCCTTCCATCGCATGGCCAAAGTTGAGGCAAGCAAGCAAGCCACTGTTCTCAAAGAAGCAAAGATGCTCTTCAGATGAAAGCTAAACACAATTACAGCAGCCAGCTGACTCTGGTAACAGAAATTACAGAGAAGCTAAGTAAGCACAGACAGTGTTGGAAGGCAGACAGAAATGCAACTATTGTGCATGCCACCTTGAGGAACACAGGCTCCACAGACAGCAGTAAGCCACGGAAGAATGCTGAAGTAGACGAAGTCATCAGTGGTCCAGGCGAGAGAAATGAGGGAGGAAGTAATATGACAGCAGCAGAAATTCAGTGAAGAGCAAAGCAGCGAGAAGAGCTGCAATGATACTAATTAATAGTGGACCCAGCAACGGATGTAGGGAGGAGACAGAATTCGGAAGTGCAAGAGAAGGGGAATAGTCAAAGTTGACCGTAAGGTTTGCAGATCAAAAAACTTAATTCAGACAGGGAACTGAAGAGCAGGTTTGGTTACAAGAATAAGTTTCATTTTAAGTTTCACATAAGTGACTTGTTGGCAGGACATCCAGGGGAGACTTCCATAGGAGACACTCTTACATGGGATGGAAATGTCTTCAGTAAGGCAGGTACCAAACCAAATACAATTTCCTGTGATAAACTACCCAGAACTTGAAACCTTAAAAACTGTTATTGTTGTTCAATCGCTGTTGTGTTCAACTCATTTTGCAACCCCATGGACTGTAACCCGCCAGGCTCCTCTGTCCATGGAATTTTCCCGGGCAAGAATGTTGGAGTTGCCATTTTCTTCTTCTGGAGGTCTTCCTGACCCAGGGATCAAACCCACATCTCCTGTGCTGCAGGCAGATTCTTTACCGCTGAGCCACCAAGGAACACATTTACTTGTATAATCACTGCTGCCAAGTGCTGCAAAGTTCTGGGAGATTTCAAGTAGTTTACTCATGTTACTACTACCTTAAAACTTCATTTCCAATACAAAAAGGGTGTGTTGGAGTACTACTCTTCATGCTATAAATCTCCGTGATTTAGAATGTTTTTTAGTTTTCAAAACTGAATTTTGAAACAGCAATTACTCAGCTTGACCAAAGACTTCAACTCTGATTTAATAATGCTATTTAACAACAAACTTCAAAGTCTGAGTTTTTAGGTTCAGTATCCACAGTAGAAATCGCATAAAGAGAATTATGAGAAGTCAGGAGAAGATATAAACAAGTCATCAGTGATGAACTCCATGACCTGGGAAGACATGTCAAGGCATTTTCAGAGCATGCTAAGACCCACCCACCATACCAGCCAGAAAACAGTGCTCTCATGCTATAATACCAATCCATCATAAGCAAATTTCAACTATCCTAAGAAAAGCCTTGCTGCTGTTGTTTAGTCGCTAAGTTGTGTCCGACTCTTTGTGACCCCATGGACTGCAGCCCACCAGGCTCTTCTGTCCATGGGATTTACCAAGCAAGAAAAATGGAGTGGGGTGCCATTTCCTTCTCTAACAGATCTTCCTGATCCAGGGATCGAACCCACGTCTCCCGAATTGGCAGGTGGATTCTTTACCACTGAGCCACCAGGGAAGCCCTAAGAGGAGGTTAGACTATAGTTTAAAGACCTATAAAGAAATAAAAAGCCAACACATCACAAAATGCAAGTAATTTGAAATTAAGTCTTCTATCTTCCTTGAAAAAGTGAAAGCAAAAGTCGCTCAGTTGTGTCCAACTCTTTGCGACCCCATGGACTATACAGTCCATGGGATTCTTCAGGCCAGAATACTGGAGTGGGTAGCCTTTCCCTTCTCCAGGGGATCTTCCCAACCCAGGGATAGAACCCAGGTCTCCCACATTGCAGGCAGGTTCTTTTACCAGCTGAGCCACAAGGGAAGCCCCTATCTTCCTTAGATTACCTATAATAAAGCTCTAAAAAGATTCAGTCCATTTCCAAGATGGTTGTCCAGTCTAGCAAAGACTTTGCAAATTAACAACATATAAGTTGATTTCAGGTTTTTTGGATAAGAAGACAGCACAGAAATGATCTTAGGCTGAAAAAAAGCATAATTTTATGGGTTTAAAATAAAAACCATACAGTTCTGGGAAACAAAAAGTTATAATCATTGTTGGTTCTAAACAGTCAAGACATAAGCAAAATAATCAACAACTTAGGTATAACTTTTTAAATAAAATAGAAAAAAGTTGTTTTAAATATTTTAACTCGCTATTCGCAACAACTCAGGATGATGTCATAGGTCCTCCAGAAACAGCACGATTTCAAAGAATGAAGCCTGAACACAGAGCAAAAGACCCGACAGCTGTTTAGTCTCTGTTTCCAATACTTTCCTCAAAGCTCCCAATCTTCTCACTCCAGGATTCCTCAAAATACCTATGGACAATGTGCACTGTGGGGCTAGCCGCCCAGTAACACCGTTAAAGCAACTCACAGATCTGACAGTGCCTCCCTGACTTATTAACCTAAGGATTCATGCTTTAAGCTCTGGTTCTGAAAGTTTCAACTGAATAGGAATAACTGAGTGTTCTCTCAATCTGCAAAACCAGTACGAGAGACAGAAGGAATCAAAATCTAATGCCCATAAATAAGATTCCTGAAAAAGCAAGTCCTGTGCCCTACTTTATTTCTAAACTAAGCTTCTCAGTGTCCAGCACAGTGGGACAGGAAGACTTTTCAGTAAATATCTGATCAAGTACAAAAGGGCTTTCCCCAACGGCTCAGTGGGTAAAGAATCCACCTGCAATGTAGGAGATACGGAGACACGGGTTTGATCCCTGGGTCGGGAAGATCCCCTGGAGAAGGAAATGGCAACCCACTCCAGTAGTCTTGGCTGGAGAAGTCAACGAACAGAGGAGCCTGGTGGGCTACAGTCTATGGGGTCGCAAAGAGCTGGACATGACTGAGCGACTAAGAGAGACAAAGTACAAAATGCTGTCAACCCATGAAGCACCCTGACTCTCCCCTCCACCAACACACACTCCCTTCAAAACCAAGACAAACTCTTCTAAAAGGTTATCTCCCAAGTCTGGGTTTCTCTGCCACTCTTTCAGATCCGGCCCATTGTGTAAGTCAGCTGTGTCCTTGGCTGGCTATCCTCACACTCACAAAATGGCTGCCAGATGCACCAAGCCCTCTCACTCATCGAAGGGTGGGGGTGGGTGGTGTGCAGCTTGAGCACCACGGCCTCTCTAATGAATGAGAAAGCTTCTTTCCCAGGAATGCCAGAAAAGCCTCACATTCTGTTTCATTGATCCAAACTGGCTTGAGCCTTCACTGATTCATCCTTGAATCAATAATTGTCAAAAGAGATAACATGATTATAAGTAGCTTAAACAAATCATCAGTGGTGGAAAGAATGTTAGAGAGGCAAAAACCGTCCACTGGAATTTAAGTGATTGTGTGCACATGTCCACACCTACCGTATACAAAGCACATTTGCTTGGTATAACCATCACCTGCTAGCCAGACAGAAAGGTAAAGAAGTTTATCAGTAATTAATGGGCTTCCCAGGTGACTCAGTGTTAAAGAATCCGCCTACCAATGCAGGCAATCCGGGAGACACGGGTTCAATCCCGGGGTCGGGAAGATCTCCTGGAGAAGGAAATGGCAACCCACTCCAGTATTCTTGCCTGGAAATTCCATGGACAGAGGAGCCTGACAGGCTACAGTCCATGAGGTCGCAAAGAGTTGGACACAACCAAATAAACGAGCACACACGTCAGTGATTAACACTGGCAGAAAGATATCAAAGGAGACAGAATTTCAAGTGGCCACCTTAAACTATGATACCATCTACTCCCTTTGTATCCACACCCTCCCCTGACTGTCCTTAAGACTTGAAGGGTCAAGGGTTACTATGGATGGTCTTACTAGGTGTTTTTCAAGACTGAATAATCAAGACTTAAGGAAATAAGTCACTGCAGGAAGAGGAATGTTTCTTGGTCTCAGACTAATTTCTAAGTAAGGGGGGGCTTACTGAAAAGGGGATGATTTGCAAAGTACAAATTAGAAGACAGCACTGTTTTCACAGGGAGATATGTCCTAGGAGCAGCAAGACAAAGTTAAGGAGGGAAGATTTCTACAGAAAGACCAGCAGGAGACTTCTAACTTCTAGGGCGCTGTTTCTTGTTATATATAGTTTACATTTTTTCCTACTCCCATTATCATAACTGCTTTTAATCACATAATTCTCCAGTCTGATATGCATTTGTTACAGTTAATATAGAAATACACCACATTACATCACTACATGCTTAAAATTCCCCACTGCGTCTCCCTAGAGCTGCTCATGTTAACATCCCAGCTTCTTACAATGACCCTCGCGGATCTGCCCTGAGCCCATCTTTCCAACCACATCCTGTAACACATGCCTCCTCATGCATTCTCCTGTCACATGGGCCTCTTTTCCTCTACCCAACGTGCTAATCTTCCAGCCTCAGAACATTTACACCTCCTCACTCTCTCTTCCTGGAAAGGGTCTACCCCCAGATCCTCATGTGCTGGCCGCTCCTTCTCATCTTTCAGAATGTCACAACCTTCTCTGCACCCCACCGCCACCCACAACCCCCACCACACATGACCCCATCCACACCCACACACCCTGGGCCTAGGGCCTTCCGCAGATCGACTGCCTTTGGGTCAGACGCTAATCCCTGATCTGATCAACTGTCAACAGAGTGACAGGCTCACATGATAAAGAGAGCCTGGCAATTTAAACAACAGCAACTGCAAGCAAGGAGGCAAAGAGAAGCAAGAATATTAAGCAACAAGTTCAGTATTAGTGACCAAACTGAGCCACAAACACAGAAATGATTAACAAATCAAGCCTACAGTGAACTCAAGTTTCCTAAAAGATCGAGTAAGTATTTAGGGGCCGAGAAATAAATTATTACCCCAATTCAAATACCAGCCATAAATTTCAGTCTTCTTTCCAGTAAAATACATCTATCAACTATTCTCATTTCTTAACAGCAGCGCAAGCATGAAAGGATGACAGGAAAGCCACACTGAGCACCTCTAAGAGAATGAGAACCCAAGGTGGTATTACTCATCAGTATATAAACCACGTTTACTAATAATATCAGAGTTATTTACAGGAGCAGTAAGCACTGTTTTAGGGTACGTCATGGTACAAACCTTATATTTATCTTCACTAATGTTAGGTAAAATTCAAGATTAAAAAAGCTCATACAAACCAAAATTTAAGTTAACAGTGGAAAAAATACAGCTAAATGTTGCATCTAAATTATATTTTCAAAGAAATAGGCATTAACATGGGTTTCAAAGAAACATATTATAGAAAACAGGAATTCTGTGACTGAAAAGAAAAACACCTTAGCATTTGCCCAGAAGATGCTGCCTGAACCTCCCATCCATCCTTCTAAATTTGGGGAGTCTTAAAGAATCTCATGTTAGCAATCAAAGCCGTTGCTGCAACCCAACTGTAGCAATCCACCTTCAAAATTCTTAAAAACCCATTTGGGGTTTGTCGGTAGGAGGTAAATTAAAGCCTTATGTATTGAGAAGCAAATAATTTGAAAAATGTACTGGGGCAATGAACCTTGAAGTTATCAGGCACTGAAATGACTATAAAAGTGTTTTGTACAGTTTAAAGAGAAGAGCTAAATTTCCTATTTTTCACATATTTTTTAAAAATGTATAAGAAACTGTTAAACTTGGCCTTTGGGTTCAAGATGCTACTTATCAACTGTTAATTTACATAAGCATCTTTTCTAGTTATTAAGTCGAAATACAATTGACACAGCATCCAAGTAACTGAATAGGACAGATTTTGAATCATATTAAACAATGCAATCATCTTCTGGCAGCAAAAACACATTACTACATAAACATTTATCAGATATTCTAAAGCAGACAATTAAAAAGAAACCTGAATTAAAGGTTTCTTAATATTAAAGTCTAGTGATATTAAGAGACTAATTTGAGAAATGCTGCTGTAAGTCCTAACCACTTTCTAAACACAATTCTACCTCTAATATACAGATCTATTCAAATAGGAAAAGGAGGAAATCTACTTTCATATTAACGATTAGAAAAAAAAATCATCCTCATGGTTGAATTTTTAAGGACACTTTCTATAAACAGACTACTCAGTACCATGATGAAATTTTCAGTAACTAGAAAATATAAATGTAGTCACTATGATGAAAATATTTTCTTTGGTCTCTTTTAGGTCTGAGAATGTTTGAAGTCTTGAGTTATTTTTATATGCTCTTCTTGAAGGAACTGATTTCTCTACTCTTACGTTTTATATCTTAAAATGTTTAGGAAATGGCAAAAACAGAAATAATCAATTTCCTTTTTCAACAGGGGGTCCATGCAAGGCTACCTTTGTCAAGAATCAAATACTCCCTTCTCAACAACACAAGTATATATAAGAGAATATCTTAAAGTTCAGTTTGAGATTTTTTAAGCTCTTTTTTTTTTTTTTACTATAAACAATTTAACAAAGAAGTTTACTAAATAAATAAGACTTGAGAAACATAAGAATTCTATAATGCCTTTATCTGACCTCAAGTCTACTAAACCAAGAATCACTAAAACTAGTTAAGTGCTAATTATACTAGAGGCAATTTGCCAGTAATTGAAAAAAGCCTACAAAATTAACAAATGAATACTGACACAAGAAAGCTGGCAATGGTTATGGAAGCTTTGGCCTTCTAAAAGCATAATCAGAACTCAGAACGATTAATCAACGTTTTAACACTTTCCATCTGTATAAGTGCTCAAGGTAGGACTGTCACTTGACAAGTTGCTTAGCATTGCAAAATTTGATAATTCATGTCTTACTGAATTTTTACTGACTTGGAAGAAAATAAAACACCAATTAAAAGCAGATGTCACCTTTAATTCTAACTGGCTAGCAAACTTCTCATTTTTTTTAACTCAATGCAGAGACAGAATGCACGTAGATGACAGTTTGGACAGTTAAATATTTAAAGTCACTGATATCCCCCACAAATTTGCAAGTGATTTTCCAGAACTTAACCCCATGGGGCTTTTATCTGGCAAGCATCCAAAAGGAATAGTTTCAAGTCGTCATCTAGAAGGTAAATTTATGGTTACATTTTTGCAAAGGCTACAAAAACTGATCAGAACATTTCTAAGCTAACATCCTCAAGATTCCCATCTTTACCTTCATACACATAAAAAAATTTCCAAAAACTACATTGTTCCATGTTGCTCCTCTATTAAAATCTAGCTTAAAAAAAAAAAAAAAAACTAATATAAAGATTTAATAAACCGTGCTTAACATACGTTCATGTTTAAGAGCTGAATCACATCCAACTCAATTTACCATAAAATAGTAACACATATTTTTCATCATCTTTCAATATTGTATTGTTGGTCATAAATTCACTCACCTTTGCTTCTAACCATGAATTCTGAACAAAACTTCTTAAATTCAATGTTTTGAAAAACATCAGAAAAATAAATAAGTAGACAGGTGACCATACTAACAACCAACGGGCAATATTAGTATCTACTTTCTCACAAGAAACCTGAATTTCCATGTATATGTAAATAAAATGTATAGAGAATTACATTATTAACATTCTGAAGACAGTGAGGCTAGTGTTTCCTAATGCTACTGTTTCTATGCATAAAGTAACTTAGAATAAAATCCCAAGGTCTAAAAATGTTTCTTTCTAATATAGCAGGTTTTTCTACGAGAAGGAAACTTCTGGATTTTCCCTAACATCCCAGTTTCGAGGACAACATCGTAACAAGAGACCTGGCCTGATGTGCAGTAACACTGACCCACAGACTTCACAGATTACCCCTGAATGATCTAAGCCAGCTTTCAAAAGCCAGAACAAGCTGCTACCAATCAGGCAAAGAGGGAAAATGAATCCCAGAAGGAATCACCCCAGAGATCCCTCACAATAACGGGGTCCCTAGGAGCTCTAAAGGCCTAGCAAGGCTTTGCTCACATCGACTCACTGCATAACAATCAGACTTGGCTTAACACTCAGAAGGGGTAAAGGAACCAGGTCAATCCTCTATTGTTCACCTCTGAGGTCTAACAGAGTATTTGCACTTTGACAGCTAGTCTGTCTTGAAAGAAGAACCTGAGGAAGATGAAATGGAAAGGTGGTCACAAAAAGGGGATTTAAGGGAGTGGCCTACCTGTGACAACTTCTGCAAGCCTCATCTTTGCATTTCCATCCTGCTTCATGCATTGCTAATCAGAGATCCACTGGAAGCTTCAGAACCAACTGAAAGGCCTGGCAGGGTATCTGGCTTTCAATTCTTCTACTCTGTTTATTCCCAATATATATTCACTGGGCTTAGAAACAACTCTAGAACAAGGGCAGCCACTCAGCAATGAAATGTAAATTACTGACGTGTGCTGAAACCTGGACTTGCCATCACTAATGAGCACATTAAAGGAAAAATGCTCGCTAGACGACTGCAACCTTTTTACTGAACCCTGTGTGCATGGAAAGCCACAATTCAACATCAATTAAAAGAGCTAGCTGCAAAACAGTAACAGAGAAGCCCTGTCACCACTTTTAATACCTCAGGGACCGAAAAGCTAAGACAAACATGAAATTTTTACACTTCATCGGCTAAAAATGTTGTGCAAAACATTATCGTAAATGTGGTCCACTTTGGTTAAGATTTGTGAATCATTAGTTTCTGAAGAGTGAAAATAAGATCTCTGGTGGTTTAAAAAAAAAAAAAAAAAACAAGCTATTAATCTATTGCTTAATTCATTAATTCAGTCAACAAATTCTAGACTTAGTGATCTAAAACTCACCAGAGACTCTGCAAGACTGAAAATTATATAGTTTGTCAGGAAAAGAAGTATAAGCTAATGATTTAATCTCAAAATAAGCAAAATATTTGGTTTATTTGAGTAGGGGGTCATATATATAGAGGCAAAGATTATTATTAACCATTATCTAATTGGAGATTGACAATGGAAAATTCTGAAACAAAATGTGAACAGACACCTAGTATCTATTAACTTTTAAAATATAATCTTCATAACTAAAATAAACTTTATAAATTTTTAATGAAAATTTCAAAGTAAAAGTGGCACGAGAATGAGTAAAATAAGGCTATTATTAAATTTACCATTTTAAGTTATTATGAGTTAGTTTTCCAAAGAATACTCTAGTACGAGTAAGCACTCACAACATTAACACATTTGAATACAATTTTATCTTTCTTTGATAACCTAAAAGCACAGCAGACTCTTAAGGCCCTAAACGGTTAATAACAAATAATCATTTGTTACAAAATTAAAAATCTGCTTATTTTCTCATTGTGGTTTCTGGTTAAATTTAAGTTTTCCGTATAATGGCATGCAGTTAAACTCCAGCTTTTTTGCATCCTCAGGGCTTGAAAACACAATGAACTTTAATCAAAAGAACTGACAACCTACTAGCATAAGATGAGGAAAATCATTTTATTTCAGATTCAGTGTCTTCATCCACACTTTAGATAGTGATACCACAGCCTATATACGGCTTAGGGGTGTGGAGGAAGCATGTGCAACCACGTTTTATACTATTTGATAATAACTCAATGGACACAAACTTGGGCAAACTCCAGAAATAGTGAGGATTCACTATTGTGAATAAAGGTTGCAGACAGGCTGGGCTTGCAGCAGTCCATGGGGTCGAAGAAAGTCAGACACAACTTAGCGACTGAACAACACCAACAATCCCCCAAACAAGAGACTCATTACTTTGCTAGGAACCGAAGTCTTCATTCCTCCCCTATCAGAGACCTATCTAACAGACCCATCTGTCACTCAGAGGTACACTGCCTATCTATCAGGAATCCAAGAACTTTTGACTTTCCTTCTCCATGAAGAAAATACACACTTGTCTGGGTGATTTCCTCAGAGGACACAAGCAATTGCCTACCTTCTATAGGATATACACTTCTGCACTATTGGTTATTTTTGACAACTCGGAAGGATTATTTTATTTTCTATCTCTTATTTCTTGATTATCTTTCAGTATCTGTAGCTTCCTCACCCTCAATGCTGTTTTTAACCTCTACCAAATTTTGTTACAGCTGCTAAGACCCACACACCCCAATCAGTAGAACGATACTGGCCAAGACATCTGAAAAGGGAGTCGGCCAACATGGGTGTTCTCAGTGGCTGAGGCAGCTGCCACATACTGGCTCAACCAGGACCTCCACACCACAGACTCCACTACAAACTACAACCACTGCTTTCCATTTCTTTTTTTCCTATATGCTTTTCTTATTTTAACTGCTTCTTTTCCTCACTTCCAGCTTTCAGGAGAAAAGCTTAACTTTTGCAGACAACTCTTTAGATAAGCTTTAGATCAACAGGCCTAACAAAATCATAATTATTAAATTTATTATAGTTTCCTGGTGGCTCAGTGGTCAAGAATGGGCCCACCAAGGCAGGAGATACAGGTTCCATCCCTGGGTCAGGATGATGCCCTGGAGGAGGAAATGACAACCCACTCTAGTAGTCTTGCCTGGGAAATCCCATGGACAGAGGAGCCTGGGGGGGGGCTACAGTCCATGGGGTCGTAAGTTGGACACAACCGAGTGACAGAGCACACACAGTCTGGCAAAGAAAACATAATGATGGGTGAAGAAAAAAAAAAGAGCTGAAAACTTGTAAAGGTTTTGTATTGTTCTGTAACAAGTTGTACAAGCTATCTGTAAGGCCTCCCCAGACAGCCATTTGGTTTTTTGCATTTCTTTTCCATGGGGATGGTCTTGATCCCTGTCTCCCGTACAATGTCACGAACCTCATTCCATAGTTCATCAGGTACTCAATCTATCAGATCTAGGCCCTTAAATCTATTTCTCACTTCCACTGTATAATCATAAGGAATTTGATTTAGGTCATACCTGAATGGTCTGGTGGTTTTCCCTACTTTCTTCAATTTAAGTCTGAATTTGGCAATAAGGAGTTCATGATCTGAGCCACAGTCAGCTCCTGGTCTTGTTTCTGCTGATTGTATAGAGCTTCTCCATCTTTGGCTACAAAGAATATAATCAGTCTGATTTCAGTTCAGTGTTGACCATCTGGTGATGTCCATGTGTAGAGTCTTCTCTTGTGTTGTTGGAAGAGGGTGTTTGCTATGACCAGTGCATTTTCTTGGCAAAACTCTATTAATAGTCTTTGCCCTGCTCATTGTGTATTCCAAGCCCAAATTTGCCTATTATTCCAGGTGTTTCTTGACTTCCTACTTTTGCATTCCAGTCCCCTATAATGAAAAGGACATCTTTTTTGGGTGTTAGTTCTAAAAGGTCTTGTAGGTCTTCATAGAATCATTCAACTTCAGCTTCTTCAGCATTACTGGTTGGGGCATAGACTTGGATTACTGTGATATTGAATGGTTTGCCTTGGAAACGAACAAAGATCATTCTGTCATTTTTGAGATTGCTTCCAAGTACTGCATTTCAGACTCTTTTGTTGACCATGATGGCTACTCCATTTCTTCTGAGGGATTCCTGCCTGCAGTAGTAGATATAATGGTCATCTGAGTTAAACTGACCTATTCCAGTCCATTTTAGTTCGCTAATTCCTAGAATGTCGACGTTCACTCTTGCCATCTCTTGTTTGACCACTTCCAATTTGCCTTGATTCATGGATCAGTGCAAAGAAATAGAGGAAAACAACAAAATGGGAAAGACTAGACATCTCTTCAAGAAAATCAGAGATACCAAGGGAACATTTCATGCAAAGATGGGCCCAATAAAGGACAGAAATGGTATGGACCTAACAGAAGCAGAAGATATTAAGAAGAGGTGGCAAGAATATACAGAAGAACTGTACAAAAAATATCTTCACGACCCAGATAATCACGATGGTGTGATCACTCACCTAGAGCCAGACATCCTGGAATGTGAAGTCAAGTGGGCCTTAGAAAGCATCACTATGAACAAAGCTAGTGGAGGTGATGGAATTCCAGTTGAGCTATTTCAAATCCTGAAAGATGATGCTGTGAAAGTGCTGCACTCAATATGCCAGCAAATTTGGAAAACTCAGCAGTGGCCACAGGACTGGAAAAGCTCAGTTTTTATTCCAATCCCAAAGAAAGGCAATTCCAAAGAATGCTCAAACTAACGCACAATTACACTCATCTCACACACTAGTAAAGTAATGCTCAAAATTCTCCAAGCCAGGCTTCAGCAATACATGAACTGTGAACTTCCTAATGTTCAAGCTGGTTTTAGAAAAGGCAGAGGAACCAGAGACCAAATTGCCAACATCTGCTGGATCATCAAAAAAGCAAGAGAGTTCCAGAAAAACATCTATTTCTGCTTTACTGACTATGCCAAAGCCTTTGACTGTGTGGATCACAAGAAACTGTGGAAAATTCTGAAAGAGATGGGAATACCAGACCACCTGATCTGCCTCTTGATAAACCTGTATGTAGGTCAGGAAGCAACAGTTAGAACTGGACATGGAACAACAGACTGGTTCCAAATAGGAAAAGGAGTACGTCAAGGGCTGTATATTGTCACCTGCTTATTTAACTTATATGCAGAGTACATTATGAGAAACACTGGGCTGGAAGAAGCACAAGCTGGAATCAAGATTGCCAGGAGAAGTATCAATAACCTCAGATATGCAGATGACACGCTTATGGCAGAAAGTAAAGAGCAACTAAAAAGCGTCTTGATGACGGTGAAAGAGGAGAGTGAAAAAGTTGGCTTAAAACTCAACATTCAGAAAATGAAGATCATGGCATCTGGTCCCATCACTTCATGGGAAATAGATGGGGAAACAGTGGAAACAGTGTCAGACTTTATTTTTCTGGGCTCCAAAATCACTGCAGATGGTGACTGCAGCCATGAAATTAAAAGACGCTCACTCCTTGGAAAAAAAGTTATGACCAACCTAGACAGCATATTCAAAAGCAGAGACATTACTTTGCCAACAAAGGTCTGTCTAGTCAAGGCTATGGTTTTTCCTGTGGTCATGTATGGATGTGAGAGTTGGACTGTGAAGAAGGCTGAGCGCCGAAGAACTGATGCTTTTGAACTGTGGTGTTGGAGAAGACTCTTGAGAGTCCATTGGACTGCAGGGAGATCCAAACAGTCTATTCTGAAGGAGATCAGCCCTGGGATTTCTTTGGAAGGAATGATGCTAAAGCTGAAACTCCAGTACTTTGGCCACCTGATGCGAAGAGCTGACTCACTGGAAAAGACTCTGATGCTGGGAGGGATTGGGGGCAGGAGGAGAAGGGGACGACAGAGGATGAGATGGCTGGATGGCATCACTGACTCGATGGACGTGAGTTTGAGTGAACTCCGGGAGTTGGTGATGGACAGGGAGGCCTGGCGTGCTGCGATTCATGGGGTCGCAAAGAGTCGGACACGACTGAGTGACTGAACTGACTGACTGAACTGAATTTGTCCAATCTTTTCTACAGCCCTGAAGATAGGAGGGTAGGTGATGCCTGGGCTTGGATCCTTGCCCAGGTACTCAGAGCTAGTTGAGCGATCTGCATAAATTTACCTTGCTTTTGCCTCCTATACCTATGAAAACAGTACTATCCGCCTGCAGGGCTGTTAGGAAAGCAAAAGAATCAGTACACATAGTGATTGGAATAGTGCCTGGCACACAATACGTATTCCAAAAAGTTAAACTGCTAAAGGTAGAAATCTTATCAATTCACATCAAGATCACAGTTGTTTTGCTTGTACTCTTCTACTGTTGTAATCAACAGCAGCATCTATATTAATCAAAATATTTCCTTATAAGTACAGCGGCTGAGAAATGCAACACATAATTTTTTCTAATGATATGCTATTTCTCTGGTTATGGTTCAGTTGCTAAGTCATGTCTGACTCCTTGAGATCCCATGGACTGCAGAATGCCAGGATCGTCTGTCCTCCACTATCTCCCAGAGTTTGCTCAAACTCATGTCCACTGAGTTGGTGATGCTATCTAACTATCCCATCCTCTATTCCCCTCTTCTCCTCATGTTCTCAATCTTTCCCAGCATTAGAGTCTTTTCCAAAGAGTTAGCTCTTTGCATCAAGTGGTCAAAGTATTGGAGCTTCAGCATCAGTCCTCCCAGTGAATATTCAGGGTTGATTTCCTTTAGGACTGACTGGTTTGATCTCCTTGCTGTCCAAGGGACTCTCAAGAGTCTTCAGCACCACAGTTCAAAAGCATCAATTCTTCAGCACTCAGCCTTCTTCATGGTCCAATTTTCACATCCATACATGACTACTGGAAAAACCACAGCTTTGACTAGACAGACCTTTGTTGGCAAAGTAATGTCTCTGCTTTTTAATATACTGTCTAGGTTTGTCATCAGATCAGATCAGATCAGTCGCTCAGTCGTGTCCGACTCTTTGCGACCCCATGAATTGCAGCACGCCAGGCCTCCCTGTCCATCACCAACTCCCGGAGTTCACTCAGACTCACGTCCATCAAGTCAATGATGCCATCTAGCCATCTCATCCTCTGTTGTCCCCTTCTCCTCCTGCCCCCAATCCCTCCCAGCATCAGAGTCTTTTCCAATGAGTCAACTCTTCACATGAGGTGGCCAAAGTACTGGAGTTTCAGCTTTAGCATCATTCCTTCCAAAGAAATCCCCGGGCTGATCTCCTTCAGAATGGACTGGTTGGATCTCCTTGCAGTCCAATGGACTCTCAAGAGTCTTCTCCAACACCACAGTGCAAAAGCATCAATTCTTCGGCGCTCAGCCTTCTTCACAGTCCAACTCTCACATCCATAGGTTTGTCATAGTTTTTCTTTTAAAAAGAAAACTGCATTCTGCAGTCCATGGGATCTCAAGGAGTCAGACATGACTTAGCAACTGAACTACAACCAGAGAAATAGCATATCATTAGAAAAAATTATGTGTTACATTTCTCAGCCACTGTACTTGTAAGGAAATATTTTTATTTAAAAGCAAGCATCTTTTAATTTCGTGGCTGCAGTCACCATCTGCAGTGATTTTGGAGCCCAAGAAAATAAAATTTGTCACCATTTCCACTTTTTTCCCATCTATTTGTCATGAAGTGATGGGACCAGATACTATGATCTTTTTGAATGTTTTTTTGAATGTTCATTTTTAAGCCAGCTTTTTCACTCTCCTCTCTCACCTTTATCAAGAGGCTCTTTAGTTCCTCTTCACTTTCCACCATTACAGTGGTATCATCTGCATATGTGAGGCTGTTGATAGTTCTCCCAGCAATCTTGATTCTAGTGTGTGATTCATCTACTTGACATTTCTCATGATGTACTCTGCACAGAAGTTAAATAAGCAGGATGACAATATACAGCCTTGGCATACTCCTTTCCCAATTTGGAATCAGTCCATTGTTCCATGTCTGGTTCTAACTGTTGCTTCTTAACCTGCATACAGGTTTCTCAGAAGACAGATAAGATGGTCTGGTATTACTCTCTCTAAGAATTTTCCACAGTTTGTTGTGATCAATGAAGCAAATGTTTTTCTGGAATTCCCTTGCTTTTTCTACAATCCAATCCAATGAATGTTGGCAATTCAATCTCTGCTTCCTGTGTTTTCTAAATCTAGCTTGTATATCTGGAAGTTCTCAGTTCACCTACTGCTGAAACCTAACTTGAAGGATTTTGAGCATTACTTTGGCAGTATGTGAAATGAGTGCAACTGTATGGTAGTTTGAACATTCTTTGGCATTGCCTTTCTTTTTGGATTGGAATGTCCAGGACTGGACATTTTCCAGTCCTGATCTTTTCCAGTGTTTTTCTCAGTACACTCCTGAGTTTTTCAAATTTACTAACATATTGAGTGAAGCACTTTAACAGCATTATCTTTTAGAATTTGAAATAGCTCAGCTGGAATTCCATCATCTCCACTAGCTTTGTTCCTAGTAATGCTTCCTAAGGCCCACTTGACTAAACACTCCAGGATGTCTGGCTCCAGGTGAGTGACAGCATCATGGTCACTATTTTGCACAGTTCTTCTATGTATTCTTGCCCCCTCTTCTTAATCTCTTCTGCTTCTGTTAGATCCTTACTGTTTCTATCCTTTATTGAGCCCATCTTTGCATGAAATGTTTCCCTGGTATCTCTAATTTTCTTGAGGAGATCTCTAGTCTTTCCCATTCTACTGTTTTCCTTTATTTTTTTGCATTGTTCCCTTAAGAAGTCTTTCTTATCTCTCCTTGCTAGTCTCTGGAACTCTGCATTCAGTTGGGTATATCTTTCTCTTTTTCCTTTGTCTTCTGCTTCTCTCTTCTCAGCTATTTGTAAGGCTTCCTCAGACGACCACTTCGCTTTCCTGCATTTCTCCTTCTTGGGGACGGTTTTGATCACCACCTCCTGGACAAATGTTACAAGCTTCCGTCCATAGTTTTTCAGGCACATTCTGTCTACCAGATCTAATCCCTTGAATCTATTTGTCACTTCCACTGAATAATCATAAGGGATTTGACTTGGGTCATTAAGGTTATTTCTCTTAAAAAACTGCATTCAATAACCAACTCATATGTGAAGGGCTGAATAAAAAGCTAAGAAAGTGCACACATTTGCAGACATGCCCTAAGCATGTTGGGAAGTACACACACACAAGAAAGGAACACTCTCTGCTTAGGCAAATCAGCATGTCACACAGTTTTCAGTATGGCACCTCAAAAGCTTTGTAACAGTATCTTTAGATAAGGTCCAGTCAGAAAACAAAGCCCCAGAATCATCTCATTATTTCTGCCTCTTTGCCCCTTTTTAGAAAGCATGCACTGAAAAGCCTAATTTTAGAATATACGTGGGGCAGTAAGAATCATTAACTATATGTAACCATGATAATTAATGTTACTTCATTTAGTCCCACAAAATCCTCAATCTATTACCTTCATGAGAACAACAATCTTCTCCACTAAATTTTAAGTATAAGAGTTACAAATAAATGGATAAAAATAAAGAGATCACAAAGTTACTAAGTTAAAAACTGCATTACAACAGTACACTACAGAAAGGCTTCACAAATACCCTTTCTATTTTCAAAATTTCAAATTTTAATTCAGCAACTTCTCTCATCTAAAGAATAGTTAACAAACATGTACTGAAAGATTCTTGAATGATACAAAAAAACTAAAAAGGGTAATTTCTACCTTCTACCCATGTACCAATTGGGTGATAATCAACAGATAATGGATAAACAAAATGTGGTATATATCCATACAGCAGACTATTATTCAGCCTTCAAAAGGAGATAAATCCTGACCCGCGCTACAACATGCATGGAGTAAAGACATTATGCTAAAGTGAAGTAAGCCGGTCAGAAAAGGACAAATATTGTATGATTCCACTTAGAGTTACCCAGAGCAGTTAAATTCAGAGACAGAAAGTAGGAGGGGTAGGGTGATTTCAGAATGTTCAGGGGTAGGGGAAACAGAATGTTACTATTTAATGGGTTGAGAGTTTCAGTTCTGGATGATGAACGAATTCTGGAGATGAAGGCAGTGATAGACAGTGTACCAATAAGTATACTTAATACCACCAAATTGTACACTTAAAGATGGATAAAAAGGTAAAGTTTATGTTATGTATATTTTACCACATTTAAACATAATAAAAAATGAACTTAATAATTCTTCTACATAACCAAAACAAAAAGAACAAAAATAAAAATCAGTGTTGATTTCAACTGAATGCTATTTGGGTCATTAATGAAGGAAATGTCTTAACTCATTTCAAAAAACATTTAAAGGAAAAATTATGACATTTTCCCATGGAGTTTATAGCCTATGCAGATGAAACACATACAAAAACTCAACACAGAGAATGGAGATGGAAAGAAGGAAATAGTGGGCTATGAGACTGCAAAATTTCTGCATTGTACATGAAATGGCATAATACTGTACTAGGTCTAAGTAGACCATAAAAAGTAAGGATGTATACTGTAATCCCTAGGAAAACCACTAAACAATTTAAAATGGAATTCCAGAAAATAAAATAACCCAAAGAAGACAGGAAAGACGGAGAAAGAAGAGACAATCACAAAATTTTATAAAATGTTAGACATAAATCCAGTCATATTGGTAATTTATTAAATGGTAATAGATTCTACAGAAATTACATAGTGGCAACAGTTATATAACTTGTTTTTATATTATAAAAGGGTGAGTGTTATGATATAAATTATATCTCAAAAAAAGCTGTCTTTAAAGAAAATAAGACTAAGGCAAACCAAAAAGTTTAAAAGGCCAAACACTACAATTAAAAAATACAGATGATCAGAAGGATTAAAAAAGAGTGGCGTGACTACACGCTGGCCACAAGAGACATGAGTCAGATGGAGAAAACCAAGTCCTGCCAACAGTAAGCATAAAAGACATCAGTCTTTCAAATCAAACATTAAGCAACTTGTCCAAGATCACAGAGCTCCGAAGCGGCAGAGTTAAGAATTTTAACTCAGAGTCCAGACAGTGGTAATACCAGCAAGCAAGCAGACAGAAAGGAGAGGGCGGAGGAAAGTGTGAGTATAAAATTCAAACTGTTTTAACCTCAAGCCAAAGGGAGAAAGAAACCTTCCTACTGAAATCTCCCCAAGCCCCACAATTCTAAACAAATCTGCCTTAAAGACTCCCTAAAAACAGAAGATTTTTCCTTCTCAGGCATCCGATTTAGAGCATGTCTAGGCCGTGTCATCTTTCCGAAGCTGAATTCTAAGCCAGCGCGCTCTCAGCCATGTCCTCAAACATCCCACACACAGTCCGTTATGAAGGACACAGTCACCAGATCTCTCCTCTAAATTCAGGAAGACATTGTTAATTCAACAAAAGATCCCTGAGAGGACACGGACATCCGTGACTATTCTGTAGTTTTTCCCAACTCACTTTACCTGTAACAGCAAATCCAAGCCAAGACAATTACTTTCACTGATGTCCAAGCTCAGGAGACCAGAAAACCAAAAAATATATTCTGATTTTAGACCTTAACAATGGTACACCAATTAGAGGGGGGGAAGGGGAGTCAAAAGAGAAACAGTTTCCACCAACAGTTAAAATAGATGCCAAAGCAGTCAATTCAAAACAAAACACTAACAATCGGGTCTAGTTCCAGTTCATCTTAGAAGCAGTTCACAACATTTACTGAGCCTGGGATTAACAAAGACTTCTGTAAGATACTATGCTCTCGTTTTCGGGCCATGTGACATTGGGCAAGGCACTTAATCTGAGATTGTTCTCTTTGATGTAAATCATAAGATACCACACATTGTCAGAAAGAGTAAGTAGGAATGTTGCAGGAGTATCTGCATGTAGGTGTTCCACATCTATTCCTCTTTTTTTTTTCAATAATAGAACTGTTTTATTAAACATATGAACGTACTGATTTTGTACAACACGCATTTCTTTCTCTCCTCTGCCCCAGGAAGCCAGCGCTCTAGAACCCCATGTTTATAAAAACACACTTTGGCAGCTACTATGACAAGGTGAAAAAAGTGCAATTCTGAAAGTGACAACACATAACCAAAGTGGGGAACAGAAAAGGCAGAGCTGAGTGGGCCCAGGGCTGCTCATCTTCTCTCAAGAGGAAACAATTTAAGAATACAAACTCTTGAGCATTATTTAAGCAGTACTGCCCAACTCTCTTGGTAGCATCTCTGTTTCAATTCCATTTATCTTGATGTTGTAACTAACTAATCTGTTACTTCTTTAAGAAATTCTGCCCTGGTTTATATCCTTTTCAGTGACCCATATCCCTTTGAGCTTCAAAAACACAGAAGTCGCTCAGTCATGTCTGACTCTGCGACCCCATGGATGGTAGCCCACCAGGCTCCTCGGTCCATGGGATTTTCCAGGCATGAATACTGGAGTGGGTTGCCGTTTCCTTCTCCTCCACATCTATTCCTAAAAGTCTGGGGGAAGGGAAGAAAATTTCTGTGCCACTTCTCTTCTTGTTAGTTTAGTGGCTCAGTCGAGTCTGACTCTGGAATCCCCACGGACCGTAGCCCACCAGGCTCCTCTGTCCATGGGATTCCCCAGGTAAGAACACTGGAGTAGCTAGCCATGCCCTCCTGCGGGGTATCTTCCCAACCCAGGGGTCACACCTGCATTGGCAGGTGGATTCTTAACCACTGAACCACCTGGGGAGCCCCACTTCTCTTCTTAAAAACAAACAAAACCTTACTTCAGCAAATATGAGTGCCCTATATAACAAATTTATAAGCAAATTCTAGCAGGCTAACACAAATGCATGCATGCACTCTAGAAAAATACACATTTGGTAGCAGCAGTGGCCACTAGGGATTTAAACTAGGGGATGGGGTCAGACATTCACAGATAGAAGAAACCTTCCTTTTCAATGTATACAGTGACTTAAGACTTTACATTCTCAAAACTTTTTTATTTTAGTATAATAAAATCATAGACCTGTGTCCAAAACGGAAATTTCTAATAATGTTAAGAGCAGCTGTGTAGTTAAAATTAGATGTCTATAAAATACAGTGTAGCATTAACCTTTTTAAGCCATGACATACATAATTAAGTCACACACAAAACATACTTCCATGAGCTACCCAGATCACAACCTATGTAGATAAAATAAGAATTATAAAACACCTTTGGGCTTTGCAAGGTCTTTGCTTTTTTTTTTTTTTTCAAATATGAGTGAACAGGGCATAAAATGGATTATTTTAAATGCACTCTTAATATTTTAAGAACAAAAATATTATTAAACAAAGTTATTGGCAACTTTGCTAGCTTTATAATTTTAGTATCAGTTGCCAAGTACTTACTACACACTTCACAATTCCTACACACTGTGGATTACAATCTTGCAACTGAAGACCTATGACCTCGCGAAAGGGTTTCTTTGAATTTCTATCTACACAAGCTGACTGTGTGCCACTTCTGTTATTATAAACTGGGGGAACAGATTTCTGTGTGTTCTGGCTAGATTCCCTACAGGTATTCGGTCTTCAATGTTTGGCTTCTGACGCTTTTCAACTAAGCAACCACAGTACAGGATTTTTTAAGCTCTATGTGCTTACGCTCATCCCACTGAGGTCAAGTCCTGATTCTGTTCCTTACCAATAGCGTGCGATTGCTTGCCT
This sequence comes from Bos indicus, assembly GCF_029378745.1. Taxonomy (NCBI): domain Eukaryota; kingdom Metazoa; phylum Chordata; class Mammalia; order Artiodactyla; family Bovidae; genus Bos; species Bos indicus. The sequence goes on along the minus strand of NC_091771.1, from coordinate 79,753,533 downwards.
ATCACTGCATCTGAGTCTCAGATTTCTTTTTGTTAAATGGTTGCATGAATTAAATGAAATCATATAGGTCAAGGTGAAAGTATTTTGCAAACTACAGGATCATCCATGTGTGTACAGGAATATAATATTATCAGATTATTAATCTCAACAGGAAAAACACCTAAGCTCACAAAATACACATGAAAATAATATCAGATTTCCCCCAAAATGCTAATATTAACTATCTCATTCTCAAAAAAAATAAAAAGAAAACTCTTCAATAGCTCTCTCTATTGACTACAGTAATAATTACTAACACCTATAATGGATAAGGTGATCTGCCTGGTAATGCCAGACTTTGTGCTAAGTTCATTATACACGTGGTTTCTAATTTTTACAACAACCCTACAGGGTAGATGTCATTCTCTTCAGTTTAAAGGAAAAAAATTTGATCTATTTGAAAATCTGCTACTATGAACAACCTTACAATGAACATTTTTAAAGTATATCTTTGTAGGTGAAATTCTTAAGAGTGGAATTATTGAGTTAAAAAATATATAAGCTTTAAATTTTGGTAATCCTAGCAAATTTCTGGAACACAGAAAAAAGGGGGCTGAAAGAATTTACACTCCCATGAACAAGAAGACACTTCCTGTTCAATTGCCTACACTGGATATTATAGCTATTTTTTAAATGTTTGGTCAATTCAATGGATTTAAAATATCCACCTCATTATTGTTTTTGAAAGTTGTACTCTTTATCTTACTAAAAAGTCTCCAACAAAGAGAGACAAAAAATACAATCATCACACCTCAACTGCTTCCCACAGTTCCTCTCTCCACCCTCAATGCTGAGCATTGTGGATAGAATACACTATCTGTATATATGCATATATACACTTATCTTTTAAATACATGGATAAGACCCATACATGAGACACAAATTATTAAATCTAACATGAATTTCTTATAAAGGTAACTACTGCAACTTATAATGCTATGCTGCATTAAAATATGATATGATAACATGAAAATATACATATATAAAAAACGGAAAGATAACAGAATACCAGGAAATCTTTACAATGCGTGCTCAGTCGCTCGGTCTGACTTTTTGCAACCCCATGGTCTGTAGCCTGCCAGGCTCCTCTGTCCGTGGGATTTCCCAGGCAAAAATTCTGGAGTGGGTTACCACTTCCTTCTCCAGGGGATCTTCCCTATCCAGGGATAGAACCTGCGTCTCTTGCATTGGCAGGAAGATTCTTTACCAACTGCGCCACCTGGGAAGCCCCAGGAAATCTCTTTAAATCTCATTTAATCTTTAAACCACTCTTTCCAGGGGCTGAAACAAGATTTTGTTTAAATTATATGCAGTAAGGATACTCTATAATCTGATCCCACTTCATATAAGTTAAGCATAAAGAATTATTAGCCTTGTAAAAAATATGTATAAAGTTTAGAATGCTTTTAACATTTGATTCATGGTACTTTCTAAAGCAAAAAAAAATCGCATAAATCAGAAAAAAATTTAAGAAATCATTTATTCAAAGCTGTAAACTAAAAACAATGTATCAGATGATAAAGCACAAATATCTTTTCTATCAACAAAGTAAATACTATGCTGATTTTGAACAGCAATAAAACAAATACAGAACCAGAAATTAATGGGTGGGGGCCCTCCACATTTGATGAAATTTCAAACATAACTCACACTATTACAGTAAAAGGAACTCCACAGTAATTAATCTTAAAAATTTCTTTTCCGTGTTCTGCTCATCTTTCTTGCCAAAGGTTGTCACCAATATAGTAGTCTATCACCACTATCTTGGAAAACAGATTCTAATACACCCAGTTTGAGATAATAACTATTAGATTTCAATGGCTCATCACTAACCACACAATGTTGATATGCATAACAAAATCAGTAAGCAATTTTATGTCATTCTGCTATTTTTATGGAATTTGGCAGCTATAGCCAGACATTTCAAAAGGAATAATTTAAATGGCACACTTCAATGGGAAAAGTTTTAATGCTAGGAAAATTATATCCCAAGTAAGAATCTTGCCATGATGTACAAAAAGAGAAGGTTAGTTATCATCAACTACATGTTTTCATGGTGAATAAAAACACACAGCAATACCACTTTCCCATTACAAAACCATCCCTTGTGTCATAGGAGGAAAGTTTTCTTGCAGGTTATTCTATGATTCTTCATCTAATAATATTTCCTGAATCTTTCCATAACATTCATTGAACTTACTACACAGAAATCATTAGGTGATAAAACAAAAGAGAATCAAAGAATGAGAAGACCAAGTTACTTATTTTAAGAGACTAAAATACAGAAACAGTTTTAACATAATAGGGAAGGTGGAATAGCAAGTAAGAAATTTTTCTTTAAAAATGTTAATGCTCTAGAAGACAGAGGAAAAGATTAGTTCTCACCAGAGGGACATGGAAAACTATTCTGGTAGAGGTAACATGAACTGTGCCTTCAAAGAGAGATGGTAGTTGGAAATGTGGAGCGAGGGGACAGGCAGGACCACTGAGGACAGTGGTAAGAAGGATGGGACAGGAAGAACCAGCCACATTTGGGAACAGCGCTCAGTCTGGCTTGGCTGAGGCACAGCATGGAAAAAGGAAAATGGAGGAGATAAAAATAGAAAAATGAGAAAGGAGGGTTAGTCACACATTCTATCCTCTTTACTCTAACATGAAACACCCAATGGCACAATCTTATCCTCATTAACACAGAGTCTAATCTTCTTCATAACACTTTCCTCCCTGAAGTCATGTGGTACCTGACGTATTTTTCACAACATGACTGTGAGCTGCTCATGAGCAAGACACACATCTGATGCAATTTTATATCGTTCTTAAATGCCTTGAACATAAGATATCAACTGATCCTTTTTAATGACTGCATAAATGCATGAGTGAACATATTAGCATTTCACTTCTCCCAGACTCAGATACTCATCTGTACTGCTGCTGCTAAGTCGCTTCAGTCGTGTCCAACTCTGTGCGACCCCATAGACAGCACCCCACTAGGCTCCTCTGTCCCTGGGATTCTCCAGGCAAGAATACTGGAGTGGGTTGACATTTCCTTCCCCAATGCATGAAAGTGAAACGTGAAAGTGACGTCGCTCAGTCGTGCCCGACTCTTCGCGACCCCATGGTCTGCAGCCTACCAGGCTCCTCCGTCCATGGGATTTTCCAGGCCAAGAGTACTGGAGTGGGTTGCCATTGCCTTCTCTGACTCATCTGTACTAGGAGCTGGCAAACTTCTTCTATGAAGGGCCATACCATAAATATTTATTTGCAGGCCATTCAGTCTTTACTACAGCTCTGCAACCCTGCTATTCTAAAGCAGAAGCAGCCACAGACACTGCAAGGCTGTGTGACAATAAAACTTAATTTATAATACAAAAACAGACCGCAGCTGCATTTGGCCTATGGACCATAGTTTAGAGACTCCTCATTTATACAAACTTAAATATGTCATATTGTACAAATACATTTAAAATATATTCAAATCATTTTCTTACATAATGACAGAACCTCAGCCAAAATTTCAAACAAGATAATAAAAAGTGATAAACAGGAAAATGTGGATACACTGCACAAAACCTCGGAGATCTGGACCCTCAGATACCTATACCTCTCCAGACATTTCTTACTATTAGCCATCTTTGTGAGCTCAAGTCACAGCTTCTTTAGGCCTTAGTTTTTAATCTGAGAAGTAAATTGGTTGAAACAGATCATTTTGAGATAGAACTCTATGATCTTTAGATTTGTCCAAATTAAATTTATGAATTTTTAAGTGAAAATAGTCAATGCTATGGTTTTTTCCAGTCACCATGTAGACCTGTGAGAGCTGGACCATAGAGAAGGCTGACTGCTGAAGAACTGATGCTTTTGGATTATGGTGCTGGAGAAGACTCTTGAGAGGCCCTTGGACTGCAAGGAGATCAAACCAGTCAATCCTAAAGGAAACTGACCCTGAATATTCACTGGAAGGACTGATGCTGAAGCTGACGCTCCAATACTTTGGCCACCTGATGGTGAAGAGCTGACTCACTGGAAAAGACCCTGATGCTGGGAAAGATTGAAGGCAAAGGAGAAGGGAGCGGCAGAAAACAAGATGGCTAGATAGCATCATTGACTCAATGGACATGAATTTGAACAAACTCCAGGAGATAGTGAAGGACAGGGGAGCCCGGCATGCTGTAGTTCATGCGGTCACAGAGTCAGATATGACTTAGCGACTGAACAACAATAACATCTTCAAAATGGTAATTGCATTCATAAGTAATTTTGAATCAAAAGAACAAAATACAAGCATATTGCAGAAACAAAGTATAATGTACTAAAATATTAAGTTAACTTAATACCTAACTGATCTAAGGAGTTTCTTGAAACATTATTTAATATCATTCTTTAGTACTCAAAAACTAAGGTTTCAGTACCATCTTGAATGTAGATGTAAATACACTTGGAAAAACAAATATAGGTTCACATACCTAGTCAGGATGATGGTATCAGCAGGATACTCAAATCATTAAAAAAAAAAAAAAAAAAAAAACTTTTCCCACAATAAAGAAGCCATAGTAAGATTTAATATTAAATGCCATAATAGGCAATAAGAGGGACAAATACCAGAATCTTACTTCTGGCTTCACATTCCTGCTTATGGTACAATAATTAATAAATCACTGGACTCCCTGCCATATTTAGCTAAAAGTCTGAAATATTTAATTTTAAAAGTCAAAGTCCACACAATGTGTAATAAACTAGGTATCATTCATTATGTGTAATGATGATTTTACAACTTTTCCATATTTTACTCTTCAAATCAAGACTTAAGATTACAGAATAAGTCTTCACTTTTCCCAAACTATTTTCAAAGAATCATTTTTGGGTCAATTAAAAGACTGTAACTCACCACTACCCACATTTACAAAAGCAACACAATCACACTGCTTTCTGAATTATAAGCTAACAGTTTCTCGTTCATTACAAACTTACCAAACGTTTGGCAAATTCTTTGTTTTCTGAGAGAAATCCATAACCTGGATGTACCTTAGAAATGAAAACAAAAAGCACTTTCAGTTTTACCGATTTGCAAAACCTTTATAATAAGCAAAACAAAGAGAACGTTAATGCATTTATTGTTTAGGGCTCTCGAGTAAGGTTACTGGCCTCTCTAACATCCTGAATATCTCTAACTCAGTTTCCGAGTTCAAACCCAAATGCCAAGAAATCACTGGCAGCACGCTGCTTCGGACCTAACCACAGCCAGGGCCGGCTACATACACACCTTCCTGCCCACTTGCACTTGGCTATGCTACTCAACCCCACCGAAACTCCCCCACTTTTCCTGAGACCAACTTTGGTCATAAGCTTGGTGGGTCAAAGAACTACGTTAAAGGAAACCTTTCACAAGATGGAGGAGAAACTCTGAGCTCCCCTTCCTTTACAGTACCAGAAAAACTGCTACTTTCCAACACCCTGGCTACTAAGCCAATGAATGTATTTTATTCCTGATATTATGAACATACTCAGCCACTACCCAATGATCAGTTTTCATCAAACCTAACTGAAATCAACGTTTGGCTTTACTTTTTCACCATACTCTGGATTTTTCTAATATTTGCCCCTCTTCCCCTCCTCATTCCACTCAGCCAGTGACAACCACTCCATGCTCTCCTCTCTCACAAGCCACACTGCAACAACTTAAATTCTACCATCCTCTTCTAACCAAGTAAATTTGACCAAACGTAAATTTAGTCACTCTATTATTAGTATTAAACATATTTCTAGGAAAATAATTCTGCTACATGTCAAATTTCTAAGTGAGCTAATATCATAATCTAATCTAGAAGTATCTATGCATTTGAGATTTCTTTTTTTACCTGAATGTTTATTTTTTTCTCTGCAATTACATGATCAACTTGGTATAAAAGGATAGGATCTTTTTTCCCTCAATTTTAAAGTTTAATCTATTTTTTCAACTTTTTATTTTATTTTGGACCATAGACAATTAATAACTTTGTGATAGTTTCAGGTGGATAGCAAAGAGATTCAGCCGTACATATACATGTATCCACTCTCCCACAAACTCCCCTCCCATCCAGGCTGCCACATAAGTATATTCACATCTGAGATTTTTTAAATGTTAAACTAAGCTTTATGAACATGGTACAGAGTAATTTACACTACTACATCATATGAGAGGAGTTTCACTCCAACAATTTCATTTTATATAAACATTTAACTGAAGATTGTATCCTGGCAATCTATAGTTTTACTATGAGTTAACACAGTTTTATCTTTATAGGTTAACAGAGTTTTACCTTCACTAACTCTGCTAATAAATTATAACATCTATAATAAGGGCTCATGAATTCAGTTTTTTCTTCAAACAGGCATCTTACTAAAAGTTTTTTTTTTCCCCCAAAAGAAATGTGCCCACTAATTGGAGCAATCCAGGCTAATTGCTGGTATTGGCTGCTTCTATCCAATTTCAGATAACTCTGCAGAGGTTTTCAACATTATATGTAATTAGTTCTCTGATAAACACATACACACACACAGCAACAATATTAATAAAACACTATGGCCAATCAGAAACTTTTTTTTCCCTTGGATTCCACTCCGTTCACACAGAATTGGGGATGGGGAGAATTGCCAATTTCTCCATGTAAATCATGTACATTCCATTGACACCAAACCCAAATAATTACCAACTGCAATCTTATTTCTGGAAGTATAAAGAGGCACAGATAATTTATGAATGATTAAAACAGAATTTAAGACAGGGTCTTTTGGATCCTATTTATAAAACACTTTTTTAAAACTATTATCACACTGAAAGGGTTAATACTCAAAACTAATTGGGATTTCTTTTTTTTTTCCCCTTCTCCTAGCAAATTTGGAAATGAACTGAAACTGCTCCCTAGTGTGAAAGCTGAACCCAACAGCCACCTGCGAGATCAGAGACCAACCCTGCCAGATGCCATGAAGCCTCTGACTCCCAGTAGCGGATTCGGCCACATCTCTCATGTGACATGAACTGCAACAGCACTTTCAATCATTCTTTTCCTTTTTTTTTTTTTTTTTAAATACAAACTCTAGCGTTCCGCTCACTACATATGAAACAGCTGCAGCAGATAGATTCATTCGGACTCACAGCTTGGGCCCTGGTGCTCCTGACGGCGTCCATGATGGCATTCATGTTGAGGTAGCTCTTACTGGTGGGAGCTGGGCCGACGCAGACAGCCTCGTCCGCCATCTTCACGTGAACCTGAGGAGAAATCTCTGCGTTAACAGGGCCTCCCAGCAAAGAGAACTACCTGCATCTGCAAGCATACACAGAACGGCGAACCCGAGGGCATCGCTGTCCTCACCTCTCTCTCTGAATACGCACTAGGAACTACGGTGTGGCAAATAAGCTCAGGGGCTGTATTAACCATGATTTCATTTATTACAAGCCTAACTCACTGTCTAACCCGATAATTTCCACACCAATTTGATTAGGTAAAATCACAGCAAACAATTTTAGCCTCCTATTCATATTCAGTTCATCTCCACATAAATCTTGTATCAAAAACGACCCTGTTACATGTAGCCAGGGTAGCCTAATATACTAATAACAAGCACTCCTGCCCAGTTCTAAGCAAGCTCCCCAGGAAGTGGAGATAATTAGAGGAACAGAGTGAAGGGATGGGGTGAGTGTTCCTGCTCAGCATCAGGTCAGCACCAGGGACAAACTGAAGCTCAGGACTGAAGAGTTCAATACCACCACACACGCGCCAGAAAACCTTGAGAATCGTTTAAACAGTCTCACATTCGATCCTCATCCATTTTAACCTTTCTTCCTAAAAGAACCAATACATGCATTAAGTTCTACATCAACTCCAAATTTAAGAATATGTGCTCCATTTTTAAGACTATTCCGTCCACAGTGTTTCAAACCTATTTTTGCTTAAGAAACGCAAGGCATTCAACATAGAGTAGAGTAAGTTACTTACTTCTGAAAGCAATCTATTCTTTTAAAATGATGAAAGGGATTCATAATGTTTTTGAAATGGCTTTTCCTAACAGTTTTCCAGGTTAAGGAACTGTATTTGAATTTATTTTACAAGGCAGTCATTAAAAACTGGAACACATCCATATACCTGGGCATGTATTACCCTCTTCCAAAAAGTCTAAGGTGGAAAATACATTTGGGTATTGCTAAGTTATATTCCCCAGCTGTAAAGTAGGTTTTAAAGAAGCACTTGGTTTTAAATGAGACCAAAAAAAGAAAAAACACCAAAAACAACCCACCCAAGTCATCTTGAAGAAAGTTCAGAGTTATCTTTATCAATTCAATTAAATATTTTCAAACTATGCAAAAAACTGTATAGTGTATTGAAAGGTTAAAAATACTTACTACTCAAGGGATTTATAGATCAGTATCTTAACATCAAATACTCAAATCTACACAGTTCAGTTTCTCTAATAATATCCGAGGAAAGGCAGCCGGGCTCACAAAAGAATCCTAAAGATTCCCAAACTCAAAGCAAGGCTCTCCTGTATGCCTTGCTTACTGCCAACTTCAACTTGCTCTTCTCCTCTCAGACCAGAATGTCCACTCTTCTACTGCCTTCTGCCCAGGTCACTCCCTATTAATAGCAATTTAGTTGCTGTAGTTGTGGTTGTGGGTTTTCTCTATAAGAAAGAAATTGAATACTGAACAATCCTTTAAAAAGAATGCATAAATCAGGTGGGGATAGTTTTTAAAGTTAAATCCACACTTATTCTGTGCCTTTATCTCCCTCCAGGTGCTACTCAGTGTTTCAAGTTTCACTTCTACCAGAGTCTTCAGATGAATCTCCTGTGATCTGAGCTTCGATAGTACCTGGTACAAAATTTAACATTTCATCGCCTCCTGCCCAGTAATGTCACTTTGACTGCTTTACAGATTACATCTGTTAAAATTTATACACTCTCCTTTGCCAGATCATAAGGTCCTGCAATGCAGAAGTTGTCTTAAATTCCTTTAAAAAAAAAAAATCTCTCCCAGCACAGTTTTACTGCTACAAGCTTTTAAATTTATAGATACACTTGAACGACTACTTAACTTTCACTGTTAAGCCATTGTCTTTGAGGTAAAAGGCTATGCTAAATTAAACCTTCTCCAATTTTAGTAATCCATATGGCAACTAAGGATTATATTGTGGGGGGTGGGGGGGGTGGGGATGGGATTGAAACATATACACACGCATCCATGTGTATTGGTATGGCCAAATTTTCTATAATAAATATGCATTAAAAAGGAGGGGAACCCTAATAACATTTTGACTTGTTTACTTTCAGGCTTTTCTCTAAATATACTTCTGTAACCAAACAGCATATATAATGTTGCATCCCTTGTTTTTCAACTATCATCAAAATAGACACTCTTCCTAGGTTAGCACAAACTCTTACATGTAAACATACTGAGAATCTAGCTCAAAGCCTAACATGTTTTAGCAGATCATTAATATTGTTTGAATAAACATTCAAATAAATACATCAAAAGCAGGTCAAAACTGCCTATGGACTTTACAAAGAAAAACAAAACATGCTGTTTCTAAAGGGTTGGTTGGTTTCTTCTATTTCTCAGAAACAAGTCTTGCTTTAAGGTAGAAGCATATACTAGCATCTCAAGTCCACAGTCTGGCACAGGCTCAGTACTAGCAAAACTACGTGGTGAAACCATTTGAGAGGAAAAAAAACTAGGAACATTCTGCTGCCTTAGTGCCCAAGGAGATACTCATGAGCCAACCAGGAAAGAACAGTTTAAAACACTTTCAAAACCCAATTTCAATTTGGTTGCTACTGTTCTAAATGACGAAAGTGATTTCTTTGGCTTAATAATATTAATACAAAGTTAAAGTCACTCAGTCGTGTCCGACTCTTTGCGACCCCATGGACTATACTGTCTGTGGAACTCTCCAGGCCAGGATACTGGAGTGAGTAGCTGTTCCCTTCTCCAGCATATCTTCCCAACCCAGAGATTGAACCCAGGTCTCCCAAATTGCAGGCATTTTCTTTACCAGCTGAGCCACAAGGGAAGCCCAAGAGTATCAGAGTGGGTAGCCTATCCCTTCTCCAGCAGATCTTCCCAACCCAGGAATCGAACTGAGGTCTTCCACGTTGCAGGTGGATTCTTCACCAGCTGAGCTACTAGGGAAGCTCATGATATTAATACAAAACAAACTGCATTCAAGCAGTGCAGACTCTCCTCTCAAGAATGACTTAGCAGCATCACCCACACTGACTAGATGTATTTATGTCTTAAAAATGTCAATACCCTGAAAAAATATAAATTTCATTTTTATATTTCAATAGTAAAATGAAAATATAACAATAATGGAAAACTGAAACTGAACTAGTGAATTAACCAGGATATTGCTGACAGCAAGTTTCAAATAGAAAATCAGATTTTAAGTACTAAGTCAAGGAGTTAGTCTTCACAAACTTTTCCAATAGAAAAGTTTCCAAATGGGGTTTTATTTATTTTAAAGATTATTAGTTTCCTCCTCAAGCATTAGTTTTTATATAGGTAAAGAATCTGCCTGCAAGACAGGAGATCCAGGTTCGATCCCTGGGTTGGGAAGATGCCCTAGAAAAGGGAATGTCTACCCACTCCAGTATTCTTGCCTGGAGAATTCCATTCAGAGCAGTCTGATGGGCTACAGTCCATGGGGTCGCAAAGAGTCAAGACACAATTTGACGACTAACACTTGGAAATTTTTTGATTCTTTAAATAGGGGAAAATTACTTGTATCAGCCTTTTATATTAGGCCAAATAACAATCTAGCAGAAGAAAGATGTGTTTTTAAATTTATGGGACTGAAAAAATCATCTTCCTTATTGACTTTTTGTTTAAATAATTAAATGCTTGGCCATAGATAGGTTAAAGATTATGTCTGAATTTTAAGACTTTGAGTTAATGGAAATGTTCATATTAGTCTGTTAGATGCCTGAGACATAATGAAAAGATAACTCTGCTTGGGCCCTAATCTTATCAAATAAATTGCACCTAAGGTGAAAAGGAGACTAAAAAAAATAGACTAGATCAGCTCTATCTAGGGAAAGAAAGCTTTGAAATACTAAACCAAACTAGCAGAGAATGAGAAAGCTGAGGCAGACAAGCAGCACTTAAGATGTTTCTTCCCCACAGACATAGAGGACAGACTTGGACACAGTGGGGCAAGGACAGGGCGAGACGAACGGAGAGAGCGGCGTGGAGATAAGCACATCACCACGGGGAAACTAGAGCCAGGGGAAGCCGCTGTGCGACGCAGGAAGCTCAGCCCAGCGCACAACCAACAGGGGCTGACGAGGTCTCCAGGGACTGACAGCAGTGGCAGGCCATGGCCTTCACAGCCTGGAGGGGCTCAAAGCATGGATGGCACAGAGAGCTGGTGAGCGCGGGGGCCCCACACTAAACTAGAAGAATGTGGCCACAGTGAGAAGGGCAGTAAGGTAGGGAAGTGGGGCTGGGAGAGGCAGCCTGACCTCCTGCTCTTGTCTTCAAACACCCAACCCAAGGCAGAGGTCAAGGAAGCTCAGGAGATATACTCCGTCCCACTGCTGGGCATACACACCGAGGCAACCAGAACTGAAAGAGACACGTGTACCCCAGTGTTCATCGCAGCACTGTTTATGATAGCCAGGACGTGGAAGCAACCTAGATGTCCATCAGCAGATGAATGGATAAGAAAGCTGTGGTACATATACACGTGGAATATTACTCAGCCATTAAAAAGAATACATTTGAATCAGTTCTGATGAGGTGGATGATACTGGAGCCTATTATACAGAGTGAAGTAAGCCAGAAAGCAAAACACCAATACAGTATACTAACGCATATATGTGGAATTTAGAAAGATCGTAACGATAACCCTGTATGCGAGACAGACAAAGAGACACAGATGTATAGAACAGTCTTTTGGACTCTGTGGGAGAAGGCAAGGGTGGGATGATCTGAGAGAATAGCACTGAAACATGTATATTATCATATGTGGAACAGATCGCCAGGTTCAATGCATGAGACAGGTGCTCAGGGCTGGTGCAGTGGGATGACCCTGAGGGATGGGATGGGGAGGGAAGTGGGAGGGGGCTTCAGAATGGAGAACACATGTACACCCATGGCTGATTCATATCAGTGCATGGCAAAAACCACTACAATATTGTAAAGTAATTAGCCTCCAACTAAAATAAATAAACTAAAAAATTTTTAATTGAAATAAAAAAAAAAAGAGATACACTCCACAGATGTCAGTCTCCTGAAGACTGATCCATAAGGAAAAAGTCTGATAAAATTAATCAAAATTTAAAACTTTTGTTCTTCCAAGACACTATTAATAACAATGTGATTCCACTTCCCACCCAACAGGATATCTATAATCAAAAAGATAATGACAAACATTGGTGAGAATGAGGAGAAACTTGAACCCACATACCCTGCTAGTGGGAATATAAAATGGTACAGCTGCTTTGGAAAACAGTCTGTTAGTACCTAAAAAGGATAGTTATCAAATGACCCAGCAATTCCACTCCTAAGCATACACACCCAAGAGAAATGATAATATATGCCCATTCAAACACATGTACACAATTGTTCATAACATGCTTATTCATAGTATCAAAAACTGGAAGCCACCCAAATGGCCAGCAGCTGGTAAACAGACAAAGCAAAATGTATTCGATTCATATAGTAGAGTATTACTCGGCCAAAAAAAGGGCCACAAACTGATAAATGTAGTAACATAAATCTCAAAAAATCCAAAATTGGGATAGGAGTACGTCAAGGCTGTATATTGTCACCTGGCTTATTTAACTTATATGCAGAGTACATCATGCAAACTGCCGGCTGGATAAACTACAAGCTGGAATCAAGACTGCTGGGAGAAACAACAACCTTGGATATGCAGATGATACCACTAATGTCAGAAAGTGAAGAGGAACTTCACTCTTGATGAAAGAAGCTCTTGATGAAGGTGAAAGAGGAGAGTGGAAAAGCTGGCTTAAAACTGAACATTCAAAAAACTAATATCATGGCATCTGGTCCCATCACTTTATGGCAAATAGATGTGAAAAAGCTGGAAACAGTGGCAGATTTTATTTTCTTGGGCTCAAAAAATCACTGCAGATGGTGAATGGAGCCATGAAATTAAAAGGCACTTGCTCCGTGGACGAAAAGCTATGACAAACCTCAACAACATATTAAAAAGCAGAGACATCACTTTGTTGACACAGGTCTGTATAGTCAAAGCTATGATTTTTCAGTCATCTGTGGATGTGAGAGTTGGACCATAAAAAAGGTTGAGCGCCGAAGAAGTGATGCCTTTCAATTGCGGTGCTGGAGAAGACTCTTGAGAGTTCCTGAGACAACAAGAAGATTAAACCAGTCCATCCTAAAGGAAATTAACCCTGAATATTCACTGGAAATACTGATGCTGAAGCTGAAATTCCACTACTTTGGCCACGTGATGCAAAGAGCCAACTGATTGGAGGAAACCCTGATGCTGGGAAAGATTGAGGGCAGGAGAAAGAAGAGGGTGACAGAGGATGAGATGGTTGGATGGCATCACCGACTCAATGGACATGGGTTTGAACACACTCTGGGAGACAGTGAAGGACAGGGAAGCCTGGCGCGCTGCAATCCACGGGGTCGCAAAGAGTCAGACGCGACTTAGCGGCTGAACAACAACCACAAAAACATTATTCTACGTGAAAAAGCCAGACACAAAAGGCCCACTATTAAATATTTCTATGTATCTGAAAATTTTTAGAAAATGCAAAACTACAGACAAAGCGTATCAGTGGCTACCGAGGTGAAGCTGGCAACAAGAGTGACTGCAGACGGACACAAAGAGGTCTTTCCGGGTGACGGCTACATTCTAAAACTGGACAGTGGTGAGAGTTGCACAAGTCTAAAAAGTACACCATGATTCAATAAAATTGTTAAATAAAATCAGGAAATTTCATATAAAAATATTTTAAATCCACTGTGCTGTGAGCTCTAATGAGATACTACTCCTGGTACACAGCACAGTGCAATATGCTATTAATTTTCGATTAATGACTAACCAATAAAGAGAAAGTTAAGATTCACCTGACAAAGAAGATTCCTGAGACAGAAGCCAACTGAGAAGGGCATTCCAGCAGTACAAACACTGTACCAAATGCATGGAGGCCTGAGAGGGAATGAAAATGGTATGGAAGTAATAAGCATCAAAGCAGAAGGAACCAGTGCTATGTGCTCCAGACAGACCAGAGAAGGTAGGGACTTAGAATAGCTATTGAATCCAATGAACCAGATCTCTGGCAACTTTAGGGACTTACTAGAACAACAGAAATAGAAGCCAGGCGTCCCTCGGTTGAAGAGCAAATGGGAGGCAAAAAAAGAAAGGCAAACCGAAGATGACTAGTCTTTCATGTATGTGCTGCTGCTGCTGCTAAGTCGCTTCAGTCGTGTCCGACTCCCAGCGACCCCATGGACTGCAGCCCACAGGCCCCTCCGTCCGTGGGATTTTCCAGGCATGAGTACTGGAGTGGGGTGCCATTGCTTCATGTATGTGGCTTACCCGTAATGCCAGGGAATGTTGGGGATGCAAGAGGATCTTACCTTCTTCTCTCTGTAACTGTTGGTAAGATGCAGTACACACACAAGGTATTCAATAAAACTTCTTCACTGCAGCTTGATAGAGCTTTTCAGGGAGATGTCCTCACAGAAATACCTAACAGATGTGAGTGTGTGTGCCCAGGCTCACAAACCTGACTAGAAGCCCCTAAGATCAGCAGCCAAATACACGGCTGTGAAGACAAAAGACAACCTGGAAAGAGATTCTACAAAATTTATAGACTCAATGGGAAAAGTTCGGGAAATAGAAGGTGGTGATGGTTGTAACAGTGTGAACACACAATGCCACTGAATTGTACAATTAAAAATAAAGTGATAAACTTTATGTAATTTTACAGTCTTTTAAAAAACTATGCAGATTCATCACAACTTACAGGCTATCACTGACAAGCAATTGTAAAAAATGTAGTTTCAGAACTTATATAGTCTGCTACACACACACACGTGCACACGTGTGCACACACATGCTGCAGTTCACGGGGTCACAAACAGTTGGACACGACTTAGAGACTAAACAACAAGCAGAAAAAATTCAACATGGGAGGAAAAACACAAACAACACAAAAAGAAAATATCAATAATAAGAATGTGGCATAACTCTAGCTTGTAATCATTTTCCATTTACTAAAGAAAAGCTACCACACATTCATTTAAGACTCTAGTCATGAATGCTTGAATATACATATGTAATTCTGAGTACAGATTTCTGAAACAATGATACAGTGAGAGTCTAGGAATAGAATTAAGAAATACCCTCCATTGTAAGCAGTATATTTTTCTTAAAGCATTCCCAAACTGTACGAACAGTTAAATGTCAGTTCTAATAATTTAAATACAAATAGTCACCAATGCCAGGAGCTCTCGAAAACTCCTAGAACCTGGCCAGCACCACCACTGCTTCTGAGGTGCCGCTGATTGATAAAGACTACACATCCAAGTGAGTCATCCAGGTGTGCTCAAGTTTTTTAATCCCAAGTAACGTAAGAATGGCTTGACAGAGAATTTAGAAGTTTAAGCAACACAGATAACCATAACTTCTCATCCCCATTCAGGCCTCTCAGTCCCACTTCCTACACTGAAACGAACTGTTGACGGTTGTGGATGTGTCCTTTCAGGCTTGGCTAATTTCATACACAGAGCAGACATAAAAGTGTACGGTTTTATACTGAGCTTAAGATTTTCTTCCCATAAACTGCATCACACTGTGTATGATTCTTGCAACTTGTTTAACTGCTATATAACATTCCTAGTGACTGGGTAAACCATAACTTAACCTTTTCTCCAGTAATGGATATTATGGCTCATCTGCAGATATTACAAGCTGCAAAAGGATTCTCTAAACATGTATGCATATTTCTCTATGCATATTTCTATGAGAAAAGTACTTGAAAGTGTAAAGGCTATAAACCACATACTCAAAAGCCTACATCTATTAACACTCTGAGCAGAGATGAACTTCTCCACACCACACCACCACTGAACATTTTTACTGTTTGCTGATCTAATTTTCTTAATCTAATGAAGAAAAATGACTCCTGACTGGTTTTAAATTTGCATTTCTCTAATTATGAGTGCCTTTGGGCATATTTTCAGGTTTGTGAGCTATCTGCATTTCTTCTTTTGATCACTGATCATTTTTTAATTTAAGAGAGATCTTACAAAGAAACAAAGGCATCTTGGGTTTTGGGTTTTTTTTTTAAACAACATGTAACACCAAAACATTGTTCTTGTTCAAAGCTAAGCTAACAACTGTTTCAACCACACCTGCAACCCCATCACATTTTTTCTCTCCAGTTATCACTTCTCAGGTGAAGATGCAAGCTTAGACCTTTGTCTATGCCAGGGATCTCAACTGGGAGCAACTCTGTTCTGCAGGACACAGCTGGCAACGACTGCAGACAGTTCTGCTGGTCATGACGGTAGGATGGAAGGGTGCTACTGCTGTCCAGTGGGCAGAGGACAAGGACACTTCGCAACATTCTATTAGACCAAGAGCACAACAGCCCCCAGAAAGAAGAATCACTTAACCCAAAATGCCAATGGTGCCACTGCTGAGAACCCCTGGTCTGTGCTTTTACATGATGCATATACTACTTTTCAGAGTGTGTGTGGGGAGGGTGGGGGTTAAACCTTAATAGGGTTGGTTTTTTTTTTTGGTCAGGCCATGTGGCATGCAGGATCTCAGTTCCCTAATCAGGGATCGCACCCTGCATTGGGAGTGTAGAGTTTTAACCACTGGACCGCCAGGGAAGTCCCACACTGATGGTATTTTCATATCACATGTCATTCTATACGTTCTTTTTCAGTCTTTAAAATGTCTCAGAGATGTTATATCAATACGTAGAGATCTATCTTATTATTTTTTAACTGCTAGAGAATTCTGAGACATGGCCCTCCAGTCTGCCAGCCATCTCCCTGCAGGTGGACCCGCAGCATGAGGAATCACCATCTGGACGACCATCATGATGTGTCCTCAGCAGACATGCTGTCCACTGCCCAGGTCTTGTCCTCCTCTGGATCTCTCTCTTCTGGAAAGGCTCCCGTCTTTTACAGCCATCCTCTCCTGTCTGTGTTGTAGACAGCGGTTTTCTACTGAACAGTTCCATCTGCTCTCTGTCTTTCAGAAATTCCTCATCATTTCCAGGACCATATTCCCCACTCTGTTTCACAACAAAATTCTGGTTTGTTATTCTTTTTTCTTTTGAATTTGTCTTCTTAACTGTTTCTCTTCCTTGGGAATTTGGAATGGGAAGACAGAACTCTGACTCACTCCACCAGCCTCAATTAGAAGTCAGGACCTTTAAAATTTTGTATTTTTTTTTTTTACCATAGAAAATATAGTATATTTTAATTTAAAAATCAAAAATTGTGACCAATATCGCTTTCTAATAGAACTTATTTTTAGGACTGTCATGAAAAATATCAACAGTTTCTTACACAGAATCTAATTTGTAATAAAAATCTGAAAATGCTGATCCAGCTCCTCAATTACTACAAATGCAACCTGGCTGCAGGCAACACAGCTACCATTCCTCTCTTTGTGCATCTGAATGGTGAGTATCTTTTTCATAGCATCCATTCTACCTGGTGTCTGCTCATTCCTAGGAGCTCCCAAAGCTGGCTTTCTAACCTCAGATTCCACTTCCCAAACTGTCCAGCGTTGCGGCTGGGTTCACAAAGGGCATGAAAACCTTGATTTACAGCATATGATTGGTTGGTTTCTCTCCAAAGAGCTTCAGATGAGTATCAAAAATAACCTTCCCAATGCCCTGCTCCCCTGAAAATTCCTGGTACTCTATAGTTAGCTCCCTTACATGAAGCAGCGAGCATCAAAAGCCGTCAGGGAGCTCAGGGTTTTCACGAGCATAGTCATTCTCAATAACAGGGACAAGATACAGGAAGCCACCCCAAAAATCTGGGAAACGTTTCATTTTCTAAAAATATCCTTCCGTCTCATCAAGACACACCCCCCCCCAAAAAAAAAAAACCTCTTCTTCGCCAGAGGACAGGACGAGTACTTTGAAGGAGCTCCAAAAACTATTCTGAATTCCTATTTCAAGCCTAACAATTCACCTTGACAGTTACCGATCCAAGGTGAGTTTGCCACTCAGTGAATTCTCCTGTGACTCCGTGACTGGGCCTGGCAACCAGGAAATGAATGAAAGCAGAGAAGTGCTTCTCTGGGGACTTAGTCTAGAGACTCAGAGAAACTCAGATAAACAGAGCAAGGGTGTCAGGAATGAAGCAAAGATGAGTCGCCCATCTTCTACCTTCCTTGGAACTGACACACCTAATCTAAGGTGAAGGGTAAGAAGACTCAAAACATAGGGAAAGTAGATACATGTCAGGAGAGATGAAGTCACCTGCTAAGTTGAAGGATTACTCATCTCCGGAGTTCTGCCCCTTCCACCAAGGAGCCTGGCACACTCTACATCCCGAGCATGTAACTTCAGTGAACTTCCCAGCTGCACGGAAGTACTCAGGTACAGACTCGAGCCTGTACAAAGGCTCATTTCATCTCACAGAGATTTCACAGTGAATTAGATCTTTACTTTTGGAAAGAATTTGTGACAGGATGCTATAAAGACAGAGGTAAAAAGGTACCCAATCTGGCAGCAGCAATGGACGAGGGGGAAAAAAAAAAAAAAAATATATATATATATATATATATATATATATATGACTGCATAAGTCTGAAAGCTCCTTGGCTTTTGCTTCAAAATCTAACTTTTCTCTAAATCCAAATGTCTGGTTGGCTTAGGACAGAACACTTGGCGCAGCTGTCGGCACGCCTCTTTTGTATGAAAGAGTAAATAAATATATCCAAATTGAAAGGAACATCTGGACAACAGAAGGTAGCAAAACCATGTGGCAGCTTGTTCTCTGGACAGAAAGACTATAGGAAAAGCTGTCCTACCAAAAACAAAAACTATATATAATTAAAAGACCAGGAAAATGAGTATCTGAGTATTATATCCAAAACTCAAAAGAAGAAAACATTTCCCTCCCAATGTTAGCTCCTAATTCCATTTACACAATACTGGTCCCTGTCCCCACTCTCTTTTCTAATTCAGCTATTCCATGTTCCACCCAGGGGGCATCCCAGGTGGCTCAGTGGTAAAGAATCCATCTGCCAATGCAGGAAACACAGGTTTGATCCCTGAATCAGGAATATCCCCTGGAGAAGGAAATGCAACCCATTCCAATATTTTTGCCTGGGAAATCCCAAGCACAGAGGAGCCTGGTGGGCTTCATCCAAAGGATGGCGAAGAGTTGGGCACGACAGAGCACATGTTCCAGCCACCATATCCCTTTTACCATTGAGTAAACCCTGAACACTTCCCTGACTCTGTCCAACATTCATCACAGGTGCTCTACCACAGAAGGATAAAAAGAGATTTGATAAATCAGTCTCCTCCCCTCTAGGAATTCAGTCCAGTGCGAAGACAGACTTCCAAACCAAGTGCAATTAAAATAAATAAGAGCATGTATAAAGAGCTAATGCAAAAAATGGTTTCATGACAAATCAGTTATAGAACTATTAAACTGGATAACTGATCAAAAGGAGAAAGTGAGAAGGGAACTATCAACAGAGACAGGGCAGACTCAAAATCATGGAATGCGAAAGGCCCCAGCATATTTAGAAATCTGTGAAATGGCTTGAAAACAAGGTGAGTAGGAGTCACTAGGAGGATGGCAGAAGAGAAAGATCGACTACCAGGAAAACCAGCTTGCAAGGAATCTTGAGTGCCAGAGTAGAGTTTGGGCTTTAACCGGGAAGTCAGTGGTTCTCAACATTTATCTTCCATGGAAAGAAGATAACCGTTCATATGAGGAATGCGACACTCCATTATGAACAGCAGCTTACTATACGCGGCTGCAGTTGGGCCATTCCAAGCAATTAGCTGCAAATGTTCTCCTTTCTCTTCCAAGTCTCTCACATGAAGCTTAATAAGTAGAGACCTTTCTCGTCCTCTGACGTCACCTAACCAAATTTTTCCCATAATGTAGGATATACAGCATAACATATAGGATGCAAAAACAAATTCAGATATATCAAAATCCTACCCACACTCATTTTTAAATAACTTTTAACTAACACCACTGGCCATTCCAATTGCAGGTAAAATGGAGTAAGTGTATTGCATTCCGTTTGTCCCACTGAATGCAGCTATGAAATCTGAACAGAATACATTAACCAACTACTTGTAAACTCTGAAAAGAACACAGCAACAGGCAGATGGAGGGAGAACAGAATTCAAATGACCATGAACCAGCGATGAGACCAGCACTTTCCTCTGGGCACTGGGGTGCTGACAGAGACAGAAGCCCTGTATTTCTGACTCCAGAAGCAGAAAAGGGAGCTGCTAAGCAGTATGTGAAGCAAGAACTTCCAGATATACAAGCTGGGTTTAGAAAAGGCAGAGGAACCAGAGATCAAATTGCCAGCATCCGCTGGATCATAGAGAACGCAAGGGAATTCCAGAAATACATCTACTTCTGCATGATTGACTATGTTAAAGCCTTTGATTGTGTGGATCACAACAAACTGTGGAAAATTCTAAAAAGAGACCAGAATACCAGACCACCTTTCCTGCCTCCTGGGAAACCTGCATGTGGGTCAAGAAGCAACAGTTAGAACCTTACATGAAACAACAGATGGTTCAAAACTAGGAAAGGAGTAAGTCAAGCCTGTATATTGTCACCCTACTTATTCAACTTCTATGCAGAGTACATCATGCAGCCACGAAATTAAAAGACGCTTACTCCTTTGAAGAAAAGCTATGACAAACCTAGAGAGTGTATTAAAAAGCAAAGACATCACTTTGCCAATAAATGTCCCTATAGTCAAGCTATGGTTTTTCCAGTAGTCATGTACAGGTGTGAGAGTTGGAACATAAAGAGGGCTGAGCACCGAAGAACTGATGCTTTCAAACTGTGGTGCTGAAGAAGACTCTTCAGAGTCACTGGGACAACAAGGTGATCAAACCAGTCAACCCTAAAGGAAATCAACCATGAATATTCATTGGAAGGACTGATGCCAAAGCCCCAGTACTTTGGCCATCTGATGCGAAGAACTGACTCACTGGAAAAGACCCTGAGGCTGGGAAAGATTGAGGGCAAGAGAAGAAGGGGACAGCAGAGGATGAGATGGTTAGATAGCATCACTGACTCAACAGAAGTGAATTTCAGCAGACTCCAAGAGATAGTGAAGGACAGGGAAGCCTGCCATGCTGAATGAAGTTCATGGGGTCACAAAGAGTTGGACATGACTTAGTGACTGAACAACGAAGAATGATACACCACAATCAAGCAAGGCTTATACCCAAAATGAAGGACTGGTCCAATATTTTTAAATCAGCCACTCAATGCAAAATATCATACTATAATCAAAAGAGAAAAATACAGAGAGTCATGTCAATTGATTCAGAAAAGGTACTGATGAAAAAAAATTGTTAGAAAACCAGAAGTAGACAAGATCTTCCCCAACCTGATAAAGGGCATCTACAAAAATCAACAAATAACATCAAACTTAATACTGACTGACTCCTTTCCACTAGATTGGAAAATATGTACTATCAACACTCTTATAGCAAAACATACTGGAGCGTTCCCACCTAGTGTAATAAGGAAAGAAAAAAAATGAGGCATACAAATCATAAAAGAAGAAACAGAACTGTTAGTGTCAGACAGCTTAATCGTCTTCACAAAATATCAAAAAAAGTGAAAGCATGAGTCACTCAGTTGTGTCCAACTCACTGAAATCCCATGGACTGTAGCCGACCAGGTTCCTCTGTCCATGGAATTTTCCAGGCACGGATACTGCAGTGGGTAGCCATTCCCTTCTCCGGGGGATCTTCCCAACCCAGGTACGGAACCCAAGTCTCCCACATTGCAGGCACATTCTTAACCGCCTGAGCCACCGGGGAAGCCCAAAGGGATGTACCAAAAAACTCCTACAACTAGTGAGCTAGCAAAAACACAAGATAAAAGATCAACATGTAAACATCTTTCTGGGATTTTGATTGTACAATTGCAATCAAAATCCTAGGAAGATTTTTAATAAACACAGACGGAACTCTATATAGGAAAGCACAGAAACTAGACTGGATAAAACAATTCTGGATAAAAAAGAATAAAGGTGAAGGAATCCAACTTTAACACTGATGATAAAGCCACAGTAATCAAAACAATGTAGTACTGCCAAATGGACATACATACAGATCGACAGACTAGAAAACTGAATTCAGAAACAGAATCACAGAAGTCACTATTTGATTTTCCACACCAGTGCAAAAGCAATACTACAGGGAAATGACAGTCTTTCATAGTCCTTTCAACAGATGGTGTTGTAACAACTCAACATCTATATGCAAACAAACCCCAACCAAGACTTAAAATCTTGCATAAAAAGTAAATAAAAATAGATCTTATATCTAAATATTACTAAGAGACCTAAAAGCTTTTAGAACAAAATCTTTCTGAGCTTAGAATTAGGCAAAGAATTTTTAGACATGACACAAAAAAACAAAACCCACAGAATCAAAAACTGATAAAATGACTATCAAAAGTAAAATCTGATCTGCAGTACACATTGTCAAGAGAAGGAAAAGACAATTTATCCAACTGAAAGAAAATGTTCGCAAATCACATACCCAACAAGGAATTGTATCAAGACTACTACATAAAGAAAACTCTAAATTCAACAGCAGGAAAACAAACATTTTTTTACACATATGAACCTTGAACAAGGATGTCACCAAAAAGGATATGTGACTTGCTCAGTCATCTCCAACTCTGCAACTCCATGGACTGCAGCCTGCCAGGTTACTCTGTCCATGGAATTCTCCAGGCCAGAATACTGGAGTGGGTAGCTGTTCCCTTCTCCATGGGAATCTTCCCAACCCAGTGATCGAACCCAGGTCTTCTGCATTGCAGGCAGATTCTTTACCAGCTGAGCCACCAAGGAAGCTCGAAAAGGATATAAGAATGGAAAATAAGAACAAGAAAAGATGTTTAACACTCTAACCATTAAGGAAATACAAATTAAATTACACTGAGATACCACAACATACCTATTAGAATGATTAACATTAAAAAATTCTAACTGCTGAAAAGGACACAGAATCACCACAACTCCGACATACTACTGACAGGAATGTAATATGTACTCAAACTCTGAAAAACTATGGCAGTTTTCAACTAAGTAAAACATCCACTTATCGTATGATCTAGCAATCCCACTCCTAGTCATCTATCCATGAGAACTAAAAACTAATATTCAAACAAAAATGGATACATAAATGTCTATAGCAGCTCTATTTATAATTCTCAAAAGTATGAAACAATCCAAATCCAACTTTCAATGAATGGATAAACAAACAGTGTATGCATACCATACAATGCAATACTACTCAGTATTTTTAAAAGGAACAGACTGATGAATCACACAATAATGTGAATGAATCACAAAAGCATTTTGCTGAGTGAAAGCAACTAGCATCGAAAATGAAAGAAGGGACATCCCTATTCCCATTAACATTCCCATTAAGATCAGGAACAAGGCAAGGATGTCCCCTTACCACTGTTTTTCAACATCATACGGGAAGTCCCAGTCAATGCAAGAAGAAGAAGTAAACAGACTGCAATGAAACACATAAAACTATCTCTGTTCACATGGACATTAAAGGAATAAAGGAACACTAGGAACAATTCTCGGAGAAGGCAATGGCACCCCCACTCCAGTACTCTTGCCTGGAAAATCCCATGGACGGAGGAGCCTGGTAGGCTGCAGTCCATGGGGTCGCTAAGAGTCGGGCACGACTGAGAGATTTCACTTTTACTTTTCACTTTGATGCACTGGAGAAGGAGATGGCAACCCACTCCAGCGTTCTTGCCTGGAGAATCCCAGGGACAGGGGAGCCTGGTGGGCTGCCGTCGATGGGGTCGCACAGAGTCGGACACGACTGAAGCGACTTAGCAGCAGCAGCAGCAGGAACAATTCTATGCCCACAACACTAGGAACAATTCTAACAGCCTAGATGAAATGGACCAAAACCATAACTGCCAAAACTTACACCAAACGAAAAGGAGAATCCAAGTGGGTATGTATCTATTAAAGAAATCAGATCAATGATCAAGAACCTTCTACAACAGAAAGCACCAGCTCACATGGGTTCACTGGTGAATTCTACCAAAATTTGAAGGAGAAAATTACACCTCTTAGGTACAGTCTTTTTGGAGGACAGAAGCAAATCGCTCCACAAGGCCAGCATTACCCTAACACCAAAACAAAGACATTACAAGATAAGAAAATCGCAGACCAGTATCTCTCATCAACATTGATGCAAAAATTCTCAACAAAATACTAACAAACTGAATTCAACAATGTATTTAAAAGAAAAAAAAGTATACACCACAACCAAGTGGGATCTACCCCAGGCATGCAAGACTGGTTCAACATTTGAAAATAAATCAATGTAATCCATCATATCATCAAGCTAAAAAAAGAAAATTCACATGACCATATCAATAAGAGAAGAAAAAGCATTTGACAAAATCCAACACCTGTTCATAACAGACTATCTATTAAAAAGAAAACCTGTTGCTAACATATTTAGTGATGAGAAACTCTGAAAACTTCCCATAAGATCAGGAACAAGGCAAGGATGTCCCTTTACCACTGTTTTTCAACGTTATACTGGAAGTCTCAGCCAATGCAGTAAGAAAAGAAATAAAAAGTATACAGATTGGAAAGGAAAACATAAAACTATCTTTGTTCAGATGACATGATCATCCAATAGCAAGGTTGTAGGATACAAGATTAATATAGAAAAATTAATTTGTTTTCCTATATATCAATAATGAACAAGTGGAATTTGAAATCTGAAAAACAATACCATTTACATGAACATCCAAAATAATGAATTACTCAGGAATAGATCTAATAAAATATGTACAAGATCTACATGAGAAATACTACAAAACTCATGAAATCAAAGAACTAAATAAATGGAGACAGTTTCTATCTCCATGGATAGAAAGACTCAATACTGTCAAGATGTTAGTTCTTCCCAATTTCATCTATACATTCAGTGCATTCAAAATCCCCCCAAGTTATTCCGTGGGTATCAACAAAGCTATTCTAAAGTTTATAGGAGAGGCAAAAGACCACATAGCCAACACGATATTGAAGAAAAACAGAGTATTGACACTCAACATCAAGACTTACGACAAACCTACAGTAAGCAAGACAGGGTGGTATTGGCAAAAGAACAAATAGATCAAAGCAACTGAAATGAGAGCCAAGAACTATACCCCACTGATCTCTGACAAAAGAAAAAAAGCAATACAATGGAGCAAAGAAGGCCTCTTCAACCAACGGTCCTGGCATAACTCAACATCCACATGCAAAAAAAATAATCTAGACGTAGGCCCTATACCCTTTAAAAATATTAGCGAAAAATGGTCCACAGAGCACAGAAGAAAGAGCAGTTAAAACACAAAACCGTAAAACTCCTAGAAGACAACTAAGGAAAAAACCTGGACAAGCTGGGGTATGTCAGTAACTTTCTACAGTAGATAAATACTATCAAAGGCACAGTCCATGAAAGAAAGAAGCAGCTAGACTTCGTTAAAATTAAAAACTTCTCTGCAAAAGACAATGTCAAGACAATTAGAAGACAAGTCACAGACTGAGAGAAAACATATGCAAGAGATATCTGATAAAGGACTATTATCCAACATATATGAAGAACTCAAACTCGCCAATAAGAAAACAACTCAACTAAAACACAAGCCCAAGACCTTTGACACCTAACCAAAGAAGATACACAGATGGCGAAAGAGCACTTAGAAAGATGCTCCACATCACATAACAAGAAAACGCCAAATTAAAGCAGCAAGATAACACCTCACACCTATTAGAATGACCAAAATCCAGAACACTGACGACAACATCAAAGGGGGATGAGGACCGGGAACAACGAGAACTCTCATTCATTTACTGCTGAGAGTGCACAATGGTACAGCTACTTGGGAAGACAGTTTGGTGATTTGTTACAGAATTAAACATGTTCATACCATATGATCTGACAATCACACTCCCTTGTCTACACACAGATGTTTCTAACAGCTTTATCCATAAGCACCAAAAGCAAACAAGACGTCCTTCAGTAGGTGAATGACTAAATAAGCTGTAGTAATCTAAACAAAATTACTGTTCAGCACTACAAAGAAATGAGCTGTAAAGCTATGAAAAAACGTAGAAAAAAACTTAAATTCACACTACTAAGTTAAAGAAGCTAATCTGAAAAGGCTACATACTGTATGATTTCAATTATATGATATTCTGGAAATGGGAAAACTATGGAGATCATAAAAAAGCCAGTGGTTGTCACAGAAGGCAGGAAATGAACAGACAGAACACAGAGGATTTTTACAGGAGTGGAAATACACTATCTCATACAGTAATGACAGATGAATGTCATTATGCATGTATGCTAAGTTGCTTCAGTTGTGTCCTACTCTCTGCAACCCCATGGACTACAGCCTGCAGACTCCTTTGTCCAAGGGATTCTCCAGGCAAGAATACTGAAAGGAGTTGCCATGCCCTCCTCCAGGGGATCTTCCCAACACAGGGACTGAATTCCCACCTCTTACATCTCCCATCTCCTACATTGGCAGGTGAGTTCTTCACGAACAGTACCACCTGGGAAGTCCACATGTCATTATCAGTTCAGTTCAGTCACTCAGACGAGTCAGACTCTTTGCAACCCCATGGACTGCAACACGACAGGCCTCCCTGTCCATCACCAACTCCCAGACTTGACCTCATGTCCAGTGAATCAGTAATGTCATCCAACCATCTCATCCT
Organism: Bos indicus; assembly: GCF_029378745.1. Taxonomy (NCBI): domain Eukaryota; kingdom Metazoa; phylum Chordata; class Mammalia; order Artiodactyla; family Bovidae; genus Bos; species Bos indicus. The sequence goes on along the minus strand of NC_091771.1, from coordinate 79,726,495 downwards.
CTGTCATCCCCTTCTCCTCCCACCTTCAATCTTTCCCAGCATCAGGGTCTTTTCAAATGAGTCAGTTCTTCCCATCAGGTGGCCAAAGTATTGGAGTTTCAGCTTTAGCAGTAGTCCTTCCAATGAAGACTCAGGACTGATATCCATTAGGATGAACTGGTTGTATCTCCTTGCTGTCCAAGGGACTCTCAAGGGTCTTCTCCAACATCACAGTTCGAAAGCATCGATTCTTTGGCACTCAGTTTTCTTTACAGTCCAACTCTCACATCCATACATGACCACTGGAAAAACCACAGCCTTGACTAGACAGACCTTTGTTGGCAAATTAATGTCTCTGCTTTTTAATATGCTGCCTATGCCAAAGCCTTTGACTGTGTGGATCACAATAAACTGTGGAAAATTCTGAAAAGAGATGGGAATAACAGACCACCTGACCTGCCTCTTGAGAAACCTATATGCAGGTCAGGAAGCAATAGTTAGAACTGGACATGGAACAACAGACTGGTTGCAAATAGGAAAAGGAGTATGTCAAGGCTGTATATTGTCACCCTGCTTATTTAACTTACATGCAGAGTACATCATGAGAAACACTGGGCTGGAAGAGGCACGAGCTGGAATCAAGATTGCCCGGAGAAATATTAATAACCTCAGATATACAGATGACACCACCCTTATGGCAAAAAGTGAAGAGGAACTAAGGAGCCTCTTGATGAAAGTGAAAGTGGAGAGTGAAAAAGTTGGCTTAAAGCTCAACATTCAGAAAACGAATATCATGGCATCAGGTCCCATCACTTCATGGGAAATAGATGGGGAAACAGTGGAAACAGTGTCAGACTTTATTTTTGGGGGGCTCCAAAATCACTGCAGATAGTGATTGCAGCCATGAAATTAAAAGACACTTACTCCTTGGAAAAAAAGTTATGACCAACCTAGACAGCATATTCAAAAGCAGAGACATTACTTTGCCAACAAAGGTTCGTCTAGTCAAGGCTATGGTTTTTCCAGTGGTCATGTATGGATTTGAGAGTTGGGCTGTGAAGAAGGCTGAGCACCGAAGAATTTATGCTTTTGAACTGTGGTGTTGGAGAAGACTCTTCAGAGTCCCTTGGATCGCAAGGAGATCCAACCAATCCATTCTAAAGGAGATCAGCCCTGGGTGTTCTTTGGAAGGAATGATGCTAAAGCTGAAACTCCAGTACTTTGGCTACCTCATATGAAGAGCTGACTCATTGGAAAAGACCCTGATGCTGGGAGGGATTGAGGGCAGGAGGAAAAGGGGACAACAGAGGATGAGATGGCTGGATGCCATCACTGACTCGATGGACATGAGTTTGAGTCAACTCCAGGAGATGGTGATGGACAGGGAAGCCTGGCATGCTGCGATTCATGGGGTCGCAAAGAGTCAGACATGACTGAGCAACTGAACTGAACTGAACTGAACTAGGTTGGTCATAACTTTTCTTCCAAGGAGCAGCATCTTTTAATTTCATGGCTGCAGTTAACACCTACAGTTGATTTTGGAGCCCAAAAGAATAAAGTCTGTCACTGTTTCCACTGTTTCCCCATCTATTTGCCATGAAGTGATGGGACTAAATACTAGATGATCTTAGATTTCTGAACGTTGAGTTGTAAGCCAACTTCTTCACCCTCCTCTTTCACTTTCATCAAGAGGCTCTTTAGTTCTTCTTCACTTTCTGCCATAAGGGTGGTGTCATCTGCATATCTGAGGTTATTGAGATTTCTCCCAGCAATCTTGATTCCAGCTTATGCTTCATCCAGTCCAGCATTTCTCATGACATACTCTGCATATAAGTTAAATAAGCAAGGTGACAATATACACCCTTGACGTACTCCTTTCCCTATTTGGAACCAGTCTGTTGTTCCATGTCCAGTTCTAACTGTTGCTTCTTGACCTGCATACAGATTTCTCAGGAGGCAGGCCAGGTGGTCTGGTATTCCCATCTCTCAGAATTTTCCACAGTTTGTTGTGATCCAGATCCACACAGTCAAAGGATTTGGCATAATCAATAAAGCAGAAGTAGAAATTTTCTGGAATTCTCCTGCTTTTTCAATGATCCAATGCATGTTGGCAATTTAATCTCTGGTTCCTTTGCCTTTTCTAAAACCAGCTTGAACATCTCGAAGTTCACGGTTCATGTACTGCTGAAGCCTGTCTTGGAGAATACTGAGCATTACTTTACTAGCGTGTGAGATGAGTACAATTGTGTGGTAGTTTGAACATTCTTTGGCATTGCCTTTCTTTGGAATTGGAATGAAAACTGAGCTTTTCAAGTCCTGTGGCCACTGCTGAGTATTCCAAATTTGCTGACATATTGAGTACAGCACTTTCACAGCATCATCTTTCAGGATTTGAAATACCTCAACTGGAATTTCATCACCTCCACTAGCTTTGTTCGTGTGATGCTTCCTAAGGCCCACTTGACTTCGTATTCTAGGATGTCTGACTCTAGGTGAGTGATCACACCATCGTGGTTCTCTGGGTCATGAAAATCTTTTTTGTATAGTTCTTCTGTGTATTCTTGCCACCTCTTCTTAATATCTTCTGCTTCTGTTAGGTCCACACCATTTCTGTCCTTTATTGTTCCCATCTTTGTGTGAAATGTTCCCTTGGTATCTCTAATTTTCTTGAAGAGATCTCTAGTCTTTCCCATTCTACTGTTTCCCTCTATTTCTTTGCACTTATCACTTTTTTCCCACATATACAGATGTGAGTTGTACCATAGAGAAGGCTGAGCGCTGAAGAAGTGATGCTTTTGAACTGCGGAGCTGGAGAAGACTTGAGAATCCCTTGCACAGCAAAGAGATCAAACCAGTCAATCCAAAAGGAAATCAATCCTGAATACTCTCTGAAAGCACTGATGATGAAGCTCCAATACTTCAGCCACCTGATACAAAAAGCTGACTCATTAGTAAAGACCCTGATGCTGGCAAAGACTGAAAGCAGGAGGAGAAGGGGATGACATAGGGTGAGATGGCTGGATGGCATCACTGACTCAATGGACATGGACAGTGTGAGCAAGCTCTAGGAGATGGTGAAGGACAGGGAAGCCTACAGTGCTACAGTCCATGGGGGCACAAAGAATCGGACACGACTGAGCAACTGAACAACAGAATGTACAACACCAAGAATGAACTCTAATGTAAACAACGGACTTTGGGAAATTATACATCAATGTAAGCTCATCATTTGCAATGTATGCTCTGTTCTGATGCTAGACGTTGATAATGGGGAGGCCATGTATGTGTGGAGGCAGGAGTATAGAGGAAGACTCTATACTTCCTCTCAATTTTGCTGTGAACCTAAAACTGCAGTTTAAAAAAAGTATTTAGAAAAAACAAAGTATATGTGAAAGCATTTATCAAGAGGAAAAATTAAACCCTTCACAAATAGGTTTGTGTGGTTTTGCACTCTTCCCCTACACAGAGCATTCCTGCTGAGTTTCATCAACATAGCCTAGGGATCTATAACACTTAATTGGAATAGCTCACTGAAGTTATTCTACTATATTTAATTATAAACTCCTTTTCACTAAAATATCTAGTATCAATTTGGGGGACACATTATAGACCTGGAAAGTAAACTAATATATGATTAATTTGCAGGAAGACCTGGAAGACACTTTAAAATGTTTATAAAATAAGACATTTAAAAATACTATCTGTATTAGTTTTACCTGAACTGTCTCCCTCATAGAAAGACAAGGTTCCTGCCTTTTGTCCCAAGCCTACAAGCCTCCACTGAGAGACCACATCCCACTCCCAGTACCTTGACAATGCTCTGCATCAACACATCGAATGGATGCATGACCGAAGATGGCAATAACAGGATTTACCTGAATTGGAGCCTCTCTTCCTTAGGCTAGGCTTCGACTCTGATAAATTGATACATCAGACATAAATCTATTGTCACTCAGACAGCCTTATATCTTCCTGAAGATGCATCCTGGACTCCTCCCTTCGCTATTCCAAATTGGCAGCTGCCATTATGACAGTCAAGCAAGAGGAGCAGCAAATAGCAAAAGAAGCTGTCCCAAGAAGGGTCAAGCCACTGGCTACTACTGCTTGAGATCAAGAGCTGGCAAGTAAATGAAACGCCTGCACAGGCTGAGTCATGATGATTTACATATTAAGAACCAATCTACTTAGCTGGCTCAGGACCTTTGCACATGCTGCCCCATCTGCCTAGCTGACTGCCTGGTTAAGAGCTGACTCTCATCTATCAGGTCTCATCTTACCTTTTAAAGAATTTCCCTGATCACCACTATTCTCTCTCAGCAACTCGTCTGTTTCCTTCATAACACTTACGACAATTTGTAATTATTTGTTTGCATGTTTTCTGATTTTATATCTATCTCTACCACTAGACTCAAGTGCCATGAGAGCAAAAATCAGTTTTCTCATAGTCATTATTCTAATTTTAGTGACCAGCATGGCATCTGGCCCACAACAGGCCTGCAACAGCCCCTAGCACAGCATCTAACCCTAAGAAACCTGACTTTCTTTGGAGGAGAAAAGGGACGTCTCCATATACTTAGCATGGGAAGCAACATGCTACAATGGAAATAGTACAAGTTGGAGACATAAAATTAGAACTTCAGCTCCACTGCTTGGCCTAGCTAAACCATCTGTGACAACCTAGTTTGTATCCAGAAGCCCCAATTTTCTCAACTTAAAATGATGACAATAACACTTCCCTTACATAAACACCGATTCTCTAGGAAACTGCAGATATTCAATAAGTGACATTTATTAATAGTTCTTAGAATGATCATATCTCTCCATCTACTAAGAAGTCTTAAATTAATGAGACTATAACAGAAATGAGTTAAGTCAAAGTCTCATAAACGTGGCAATATCAAAAATATTGTATTTATAAAGGTAAGCTATATTTTCAAATCTTTTTCTGTATGTTTTTTCAGTAAGACTACAGAACTTCTAAACCTATGTAAATAGATGTTTAAAGAAAACTAAATCTACGATCAGGTATTTTTTTTCATAACATCAGGTACTAAGCTACAACGAAACACATAATATTCTTTTTCAGACCATGCTGTTTAAAGTCACCAGGAACTTTCAGATATACAAAAACAAAAGGTAAGCTCAGTATTTCACTGTGCTTTGTTTTTAAACTAAACTTTTAGTATCAGTGAAAGGATAAAGGTCTTACTAACAAAAATTAAGGACTTAGGAACGCTTTTTAATTTTGGAAAGGAAAATTGTCACAAGTCACTTTCCAAAGAATTGTAATGCTTTTATTAAGGTTAAACAGCAATTATACAAACACATGAATACAATAATTCATACATAAAGATACTGATATCAATCCTTTTTTGCTCCTGTCCAAATATAATTTTTGCCTTGCTGCTCAATAGTCACAGTCCTTCCTTACTGGAATGACTGGTTTACCCTTAACTCCACAGGGCTTCAACTATCAGTCTTTTAAGCAGCTTTGACAGGTTTTGACTATATAACCTGCTGAGCTCCCAGCACCCAAGGGAGGGTCCTGGTTGCAAATTTTACTTCTGATATAGCTGACCACTAATACTGGCTCCATAGATAATGGATTTCAATAACTACCACCCACAGGTTAACACTTTGAGTAGTACCCATAATACTGCTTTAATTAAGTTAATACATGAAGGTCACAGTTCGGTAGAAAGTTCTATTAAATTTGGCAGTGCTTACAATAAAAAGAAAGAAAGAAAGAACCATGTATAGGAACTCTATAAATTTGCCTGTTGATATAATCCAGTCTGCTCATCAATTTATACTGCATTTCAATTTATTTTCTAAAAGGAATTCAATTTATTAGTTCCATTTCCCCAAAATATGTACATTTCTAACCGGTCATTTCACAACAGATGGCTCTAACCATGCTGGGCACAGAATGGGTCTACCTGCCACAAACAGGCCACCCACTAGGGCAAAGGCGATTCCTACCACCACCATGCCCACCCCCTGATTTTGCAGCATTCTGACGGTGGAAAAGAATGATGCTTTGATTTGTCTTGTGTCTAATGATTAGCTTCATGTGTTACATATTAATGTCTTTTTGAAATAATGAAATTATTTTTTCATCCTGAAAAATAAAGATATGTAAAAGTTGTTTTGGAATTTAAACCCTTCATGCAGTAGAAACTAAGACAAAGAGTATTTACAACACGTGAAAAGGCAAAACAAACAAAAGTTTAAATGAATCTGAAATTAAAGGGTCACTTTAAAGTGTTAAAAAGAAAATGAGATATGTATTTTAACACACAAATCACACAGTCAGTGGGGTTGATACATTTTTCTATTTTTGTAGTATTAGGTAATTTGAGGTTATTTTACAGAGAAGCAAAAAATGGTGGTTGAATTTATACATATTGAATTCAGCCATAATTGTATTTTTTAAATACATAACCTGACAGGCACTATGGTAGATAATAATGAATCAGCATGGGAGCCATTTAATATACTTCTTGATTAACTCATTGCCTGTCCACTTCGCACACAGACACGCTTACATGTCATAATCGTCATAATTCCCATCATCCCCACTGCTAACACTCAAGCTCCTTGATTAGTGCATAACTCCCAAACGAGCCATTGCTAATGCTAAATAATTCTCTTCAGCCTCCTGCTACTATTCTGCAGGATCTCCAATTAAATATAATGTCCCTGATGAGCCATATTAATGTGAACAAATTCCTACCAGGAATCCTAACCTATTCCATTTTCCCAAAAAAATATGTAGAGAAAGTAATTTAGTCAAGACAAAGATAATCAAAACAGTTTAAAATGATATAGTACAATGTCTCTGCAAAATATGTTTTTTTCAAAGACAATAAAAGAAAAAGGATGGGAAAAGTAATGTCTAAACATCTTAAACGATTCCTTCTGAATAATCTGTTCTTCGCTGAAAACTCTAGTGTTTTAAATATGCATATGTAGATACACTGTATTCTTAATCCAAAAAGGTTACTGAAAGCTAAGTTTTAAGAAAAGTGAGCATTACCAAGTTTTAGAGTATGCCATTCAAAAACCCTTTAATTACCTAATTACCAGAACTCCAAGGTCCATAATCATATTAATGAAACCAATTCCTTCCTTCCCATTAAATGCAGTATTACAGTCACTATCAGAGGCTTTGCCATGGAACTCTACGTTGCCGATAAGAAAACTTCATCCTGAACAATGACAACTATAAGCATTTTTTGCAAGAATGAATTAAGAATCCTACAGATTTTCTATTGCAATCTAAAAGACTGGGAAGGTTTCTGACCTAATTAAGACCAACTGGGAAACATGGACTATGATGGCCATTATCTTAAAATATTCTGTACTAGTAAAACAACAGAAGAAAATATTAGATACATCATCTCAACTACACACATACATATGATAAAAGGTCATCTGATTTCTCAGTTACCATCCCCAAAAAGGTTTACAAATCTGACTCTGGTCACTGATTCCTATCTGAAGATTAATAATGACACAAGTTGCAAATAAGTCCATTAAAAAATTTTGTAAAAAAAAAAAAAAAAAAAAATTTTTTTTTTATTAAGAACTTTAACTCTCTTCCAAAGAAAGAAAGGTTGCAAAATATCCTGAAAAGTAAATGAAGTAAACAGAAAAGGTAAATGCTTGAGGTTTTGACACTTAAATTGCTTTCAACTCTTTATGTTTACATAGGACAAAAGATATTCAAACAAAAATACTAACAGGTCTAAGTTTATTAAAAGATATATATATATGAAAAGATATAAAACATTCTAACCAACCCATAACATTTTTAAAAGGTTTTCTCTAACGTCTTTTACACCTTAGCCTGTACTGATATATTCCATCTCCATTTACCTGATCATTACCCTCCAGTTTGTTCAGCTGGAACCAACATACACTAATTACATAGACATCACGAAGTCCTATTTGTCCTCAGTACCTCCCCAGACAGCAGGGAAATAATACCAAGGGTAGGCATGCTAAGTGATGATTCCCCCCCACCTTACTGTCAATCATCCCAGAGCGCTCACAGGGGCACCCCACTCAATCTCATTACCGAATCCTAAGGGTAGGACTACAATACTCACCAGGAAGCACAGTTCAAACAGCAGGCTGCCTGGCCAACATGTGAGTCATAATGACTCCTTCCCTGATTTTAGGTTTTGGTGTTAATGCAATAAATATCAGGTATTTCTCATTTAAATCCAATGTTACAATACACAGACAAAGCAACAAAACATTGGTAAGTTCAATTTAGGAATCTAGATAAGAAATACAGTCAAAGGTTGAAGTTCAGAGTCATTTAATCCCATTTAAAAACAAAACCTCACAGCCCTAACTTCATGTTTAAAACAAATATAACAATATTTTGCTGTTTCTTAGGGGAAGGTTTACTAGTCTTTTCACCTGAAAACATACATACATACATAATTATCATAAAAGTAAATTAAGTTATCTAACATGAATTTTGAGAAGTACAAACACAACAATCTCTAAATTCTCATAATTATTTGTTCCCACTATTCACCAAACTACTGAAGCAAGATCTGACTTCCCATTTAAAAAGTCTTGGTCACCAAAACTGTCAGATAGTTCTCATTACTTATTATTTCCTAACTTCTCTGGGGCTACCTCAAATCATAGCACATTAGGCATAAAACCCTACAATCCACTTCTGCCTTTTACATCAATATTATATTAATAAGGTCCTCAAACAAATAAAATCTCCCACATCAGCCCTCTACCTAAAATCGAATGAATTTATTCCATAAATCTGTGTCTTCTGGCTCCAAAATTTTATGTAATGGTCCTAATAATTTCCACTTTATAAAGTATTACAACTTTCTTTTTTTTGCTACACCACATGGCATACGGGATCTTAGTTCCCTGACCAAGGACTGAATTCACACTCCCCACAGAGGAAGTTTGGAGTCTTAACTCTTGGACTGCCAGGGAGTCCTCAATATTTTTTAATATCTGTTAGTGCAGACATGACTGAAGCGACTTAGCAGCAGCAGCAGTCTTTATCTTGGAGAAGGAAGTGGCAACCCACTCCAGTATTCTTGCCTGGAGAATCCTGTGGACAGAGGAGCCTGGTGGGCTGCTGTCCATGGGGTCGCACAGAGTCGGACACAACTGAAGTGACTTAGCAGCAGCAGCAGTGCAGTTACCTCTTCGATTTTCCTCAAAATTTCCTAGGCTATTCTTGCATATTTTTTGTCAATTCCCCTTCCCCATTACATTATTACATTTTTTAGGATTTAATACAAAAACACAGATCTAGAAATAAGTAGCATTTACAATATTGTTTCCCCATAAAAAAAGAAGTCCTCATATAAGTCATACAAATTCACTTTAAATTCATATTGTAAAGTGTTTTATCTTTGGCACTATTTCTATGAGGTTAAATTTTTTTTAAGTTGTATTTCTACCTTGTTAATATTTAGGAAATCTATAGCTATTTGTATTTATTTTTTTAACTATCAAAGAGGCTTTCCTCACTGTTTCTGAAGAGTTAATCGGTTGCCACTGTACTGGAAACTCAGCACTACCTTATTATTTCTGCCTTTCCTGTCCTCCATTTTATAACTCGCGCCTAACTGCATCGCCAAGTACTTCTTGGATGCTACTAAGTATCAGTGGTGATAGTAAATGTATGCGTCTTCAACTGGACTTTTATGAAAATGCTTCTTATAAGGTATGACTTAATTTTTATTTTGGGATGGAAGTAGTTATCTGATCCTGTCTTACTAAGGATTTTACAAGAGGAAGACAGTGAATTTCTTTTAAATGACATTTAGGCTTCTATCGATGCTTTTGAACTGTGGTATTGGAGAAGAGTCTTGAGAGTCCCTTGGACTGCAAGGAGCTCCAACCAGTCCATCCTAAAGGAGATCAGTCCTGGGTGTTCATTGGAGGGACTGATGTTGAAGCTGAAACTCCAATACTTTGGCCACCTGATGCGGAGAGCTGACTCATTTGAAAAGACCCTGATGCTGGGAAAGATTGAGGGCAGGAGGAGAAGGGGACAATAGAGGATGAGATGGTTGGATGGCATCATTGACTCAATGGACATGGGTTTGGGTGGACTCTGGGAGTTGGTGATGGACAGGGAGGCCTGGCGTGCTGTGGTTCAGGGGGTTGCCAAGAGTCGGACATGACTGAGCGACTGAACTGAACTGAAGGCTTCTATCAAGGTGATCATACAGTTTTCCTCCATTAACCTATTAGTATATTCAATTAATAGTGTCTAGTATTGAAACCATATTGAAATGTCACAAATACACTCTGCATGACTGCAGCATTTTATTTAAATAAATTTTATTCTAGTTTCTATTACTTAGGATTTTTCTAACAATATATATAGTAAGTCATTTTTTATTTTCTGCTTACTATCTTTGTCCAGATTTTGATTTCCAAGTGACTAGGCTGGTTTCAGAAAAAAGAAACGGAAATCTATTTTTCTTTCTCTAAGTCTAGAACAATATAAATAGTGTCAAAATTTCTTGCTTCCTGAAAATTGCACAGATTCCTTGTGACAGTCTCTAGGCCTAGACACTCAGAGTTCTTTAGTCATTTTCTACCTTACTTTTCTACCTTAGCGTTTTCAAGCACAGGGTTGTGGGCCTATCTATATGTAATTACTTGTCCAATTTTATAAACTGAGCAAAACAAAATACTCAGTAATTTTAAAGGCTTTCCAAAGTATGTTAAACCCCACTTTCAATAATGTATTAAACCACCAGGCAATTAGCCAGGATAGATGACTTAAATATCCTTACGAACCAACCAGTCCTAAAAGACACTACAGAACACTCCACCCAGCAACAGCAGAATATAATCTTAAATTCACGTGGAACGTTCTCCAGAATAGTTCATATGCTAGTCCATAAAACAAACATTAAAAACTTTTAAAGGATAGAAAAAGAAAAAATACATTCTCTGACAAAAGCTGAAGGAAATTAGAAATCAATGACAGAAAGAAATTTGGGAAACTCATAAATATGTGAATTAAAAAAATCCTAATCCATGCTCCCTTTCTTGGTCCTGCTTGTTCTTAGTCTCCGGTACCACCATGCAGACTGACTCAAGTAGAACCAAGAAAGGGAATTTTATCTTACCCAACCAATTTTTGGAGGTCTTGTAAGACTAAACAAGACCAAAAACAAACAAACAAACAAACAAACAAAAAATCCTCAATAATAAGTGAGTCAAAGAAAAAATCACCAGGGGAACCAGAAAATACAAGGCAACCAGGAGTAATGAAAATACAAAATGTCAAAACACGGGATGCAGCTTAAACACTAAGAGAAAGATATATGGTGAAACCCCTATATTAAAAAGACCTCAAAACAACCTAGTCTTCTATCTTAAGAAACTTTTTTAAAAGAGCAAACTAAATCCAGAGCAAGCAGAATGAAGGAAACAAAAACTAATGTAAATATAAATGAAGCAGAGAGTTTAAAAGGAGAGAAATCAATGAAACCAAAAGTTGGGTCTTTGAAGATCAATGAAACAGAAAATCTTCAGTTAAATTGACCAAGAAAAAAATGAAAAAACTCAAATAACTAAAATTTCAAAGGGCTTCTCTGGTGGCTCAGATGGTAAAGAATCCACCTGCAATTCAGGAGACCTGGGTTCAATCCCTGGGTTGGGAAGATCCCCTGGAGGCGGGTATGGCAAACCCAGTCCAATATTCTTGCCTGGAGAATCCCCATGGACAGAGGAGCCTGGCGGGCTACAATCCATGGGGTTGCAAAGAAACAACACAGGAATGGAAGAGACATTACCACTGGCCTTACAGAAATAAAAACAATAAGGAAATACTATGAACAATTATTTAACAATAAACTAGGTAACTTAGGATGAAATGTCTTCCCTAGAAGGAAATAAACTATAGAACTAACTCAAGAAGAAACAGGAAATCAAGAGAAGGAATTAGTAAACAAGAAACTACTCACAGGGACTTCCCTGGTAGTCTAGTGGCTAAGACACCATCCTCCCAATACAGGGGGCCCAGATTTGATCCCTGGTCACAGTACTAAATCCCACACGCCACAACTAAGAGTTTGCAAGCCACAACCAAGGATCCCACATGCTACAACAAAGACTGACGACCCCGCGAGCTGCAACTAAGACTGCCGCGGGCCAGTAAATAAACTTTTCTTAATGTTAAAAAAAAAAACTACCCACAGAGAAAACCTTGGATCTAGATGGCTTCACTGGTGAGTTCCACCAAACATTAAAAGAATAATTAACGACAACTCACAAACTTCCAGAACAACGAAAGATGAGGAAACACGTCCCACAGTATAACATGAAGACAAAATAACTCTGATACCAAAACAAAGACATCAAATGAAAAGTATAGACTAGTATCTCTTACAAATACGGATGAAAAATCCTCTACAAAATACCAGCAAACTGACTGCAACAATATATACAAAGGACTATATACATTATGGCCAAGTGTGATTTATCCCAGGAAGGTAAGGCTAAACATCCAAAAATTAATTAATTAATATAATATACCACATCAATGGAATAAAGGATAAAAACCACATTATCATCTCGGTAGACACCCAGTCATGATAAAAACTCAACAAACCAGCAGGGCACTTCCTCAACCTAATAGTGGGAATTGATGAAAATCCCAGAGCCTAAATCAAACTTAGTTATGGAATACTGAATGTTTTGTTCCTCATTTTAGGGGGAAAATAGAGTACCTGCTCTCACCACTACTTTTCAATAATTCTGAAAGTTAAAGCTAGGGAAATTAGGCAAGACTATAAAATAAAAAGCATCCAGTAAGAAAAGAAAGAAGTAAATCTCTCTCTCTTTATACATGACATGATCTTCTAGAGAGAATCCTAAGAAATCTATTTTTTTAACTATTAGAAATAATAAGGAAGTTCAGCAAAGTTGCAGGACCCAAATCACTATATGAAAATTAATTGTATTCCTATATACCTGCAATTAAAATAAAAACTGAAATTAAGAAACTGCAATTCTAGGGAATTCCCTGACAGTCCAGTGGTTACAATTCTGCACTCCCAATAGAGGAGGCACGGGTTCAATCTAGGGAACTAAGATCCTGCAAGGCATGCAGTGCAACCAATAAAAACAGAGAGAAAAGAAGAAATTGCAGTTCTAATAGATCAGAAGTAATACTAAAATACTTAGGAATAAATATAGCCAAGTAAGTGAAAATCACTCTCTGAAAACTATAAAACTGTTGAGATTAAAGCAATATAAGTAAGTGGAACAACATCAGATGGAATGTCCATGCTCACATATAGGACTCTAAAATGTTAAGGTAAAGATACTTCCTCAAATTGATCCACAGATACCACACAATGCCTACCGAAATACCAGCAGGACACAGTGTCCCACTAGGACCATTTTCTGCTCATAAACCATTCTCCACAAATCTTTTCAAAGTAATAAGGGCCTGGAGAATGACACAGAGAAGACAATCCACAACTTGCTAAGAGGCTTAACCCCTGTTTTGCTCTCTCTGGTCCTGACCATTTCCCACGGGAGGAGTTTACACTATTGTTGACTCTGGCTTCATCCCTGGAGGCAGTTGCACTAACCTCACCAGTACTTACGAACTGTTCTCCTGGGCGATGCCTGCCTCTGAGACTGCTCTGGGTCAGTCTTCTCAAAGAAAAAAAGAGACTGTCTTCAACAGAGGAACAGGATAGCATACTATTTTAAGATAATCCAATAATAAGCAGACTAGATAGAAAAACCACAAACCCTCCCTAGAAGCATCTAAAAATTCTAGATTAAATATAACAAATTTCTTCTAAATGAACAGTCTGGTTTATAAGAAACCATAAGCAATCCCTAGGGATCAAAAACAAAGAAGCAGCTAAACGTCAGACAGTATCCACTAGAACCAACACCACTAATCTTGGAGAATGCAAGCGGGGATCTGGGTAAACTAGAGAACTTGAGTTTTAACTCTCCGAGATAGGAACCACGTGTGAGCTGAAGATTTGAAGGAAAACTCCTACGTAAGGCCTTGCTGCTCAAAGATTACATCCTCAGTGAAGGGGGCATCAAGGGGTGGGAGAATGAATAAATAATCTACTAAGTAGGGCGTAGACAAATACTATCAGCTGTGCTTCAAGGTTAAGGAAAAAGTCTCCTCAGGAAATTAGAAATCATGAGCCTGTGTAACAGAAGGAGGGGTGTGGGAGAGAGTGTGTGTATGTGTGTGTGTGCGTGTGTGTGTGTGTGTGTGTGTGTATAGTTTCATCTTGCTTTGCCCATCCTAATAATTCAGCAGCCTTCATGCCAAGAAACAAATATAAAAATTAGTCAGTGACACCCTGGAGTGATCGGCAGAAGCCAATAGAACCAACACCCAACAGGATTACATCTGCAACCCAAACCACGCAGAATTCAACGTTAAAGACACCAAATATGGCATCACAAGACAAAATCTACATGCATGAGGAAATAATCCATTGAGAGAGAAGAGTCAGAAATAGAAACAGGTATGCAGGAACTTGAAATAATATGACAGAAATTTTAAAACTAAGTTAGGCTATAACTAAGACATGGAATGACTCAGATACACAAGAAAAAAACACAAAACAAAAATCAGGCAGGGAATTCCCTGGTGGTCCAGTGGTTAGAACATGAAGCATGTAAGATTCTTCCACTCCAAGTAATATTCAAAATGCTGACCTCTTGAAAATAAATACTGAAACATATATATCTGAATAGCATGCCTTGTTCATAGTATCAACATTGTAAAGCTGGCTAGATATGGTTAGATCTGATGCTAACCTTTGGGATCAAGTGTTAAAAAAGCAAAATATGCTGTTAGAGGAATTCATGTCTTTGTCCTTCTTGGGACTGGAGCAGAAACCAAGCAGCGGATGTGGCCCTACTGCCGAGGCTTAAATCAAGCTCTGAGCACTCTAACCATCATGATTATTATCCTGTTTTTACTTATAGTATCTTTCTAGAAACCAACTTACAGAAAGTCATATTAAGAGGAAGTTTTGACTTGAGCAGGCATTGCTTGCTTCCCTTTGGGAAGCCTGGTAAATCTTATTCTAAACTATGTATCATAATCTTTGGTTAAAAAAAAGTGGCTAAAAGTTTTTAAAATATAAAAACTACCACCTCTACTTCAGGAAGGATAAATGCCGAAGATTTAAAACTCACACCGACTCTTTTGAAAGCAGTTTTGCCAAAGTTTAGAAAGTGTCCACAAAGCTAGGAACAAAGTACTCAAAGAACATGAGTGAACAAAGTACTCATGTTCTTTGAGGTAACAGCTTACAGAAGCAGACTACGGTGGAACACCAATATTGAAACATAAATAAATAGAAAAGAGTGAAAATATAAGTAATTTTGGACTATCCATGTCAACAGTCACCTCCAGGAGAACACAGCATAAAGAATGAACTATTCTATGATATGAAAAAGAAAATTATAAGTGAAAGGTTGCTGTTAGGCTTGAAATAAAAACAGTGACTGTCCACAATTCAGACACTTTTCTCTCTCAATTTATCTATGAATGAAAACATGGCCTGAGCTAGATACACTGAAAATAAAAACATGATGACAAGAGTGCCCCAATTAAAATTAAATTAAATTTTTTTTTAAATGAGAAGAGTGAATTTTAAATCTACTACAAGCTTGATGATTACACAAGCTTTTTTCTGGAGGAGTTTACTATTGGTAAATGCCTTTGTTTATCAATCAAGAATGACATTAAAGCAATAGTTTTCTCACTATTTTATGAATATTTTGTAAAGATATAAACTAATGAAACTATCAGTTAAAACAAATTATTACTAAAGAAGCCAGAAATGAATAGTCAAAAAAAAAAAATCAAACAATATGTATGCAAAACAAGTTTTAATTGCTTGATTTAATTATTTTAAGCAAAAGATAAATATTTTAAATGTAGGGGCCAAAAAAGACAAAACAAAATGAAAGCTAGTGGAGGTGATGGAATTCCACTTGAGCTATATCAAATCCTGCAAGATGCTGTGAAAGTGCTGCACTCAATATGCCAGCAAATTTGGAAAACTCAGCAGTGGCCACAGGACTGGAAAAGGTCGGTTTTCATTCCAATCCCTAAGAAAGGCAACGCCAAAGAATGCTCAAACTACTGCACAATTGCACTCATCTCACACGCTAGTAAAGTAATGCTCAAAATTCTCCAAGCCAGGCTTCAGCAATACGTGAACCATGAACTTCTAGATGTTCAAGCTTGTTTTAGAAAAGGCAGAGGCACCAGAGATCAAATTGCCAACATCCACTGGATCATCGAAAAAGCAAGAGAGTTCCAGAAAAACATCGATTTCTGCTTTATTGACTATGCCAAAGCCTTTGACTGTGTGGAAAATTCTGAAAGAGATGGGCATACCATACCACCTGACCTGCCTCTTGAGAAACCTGTATGCAGGTCAGGAAGCAACAGTTCGAACTGGACATGGAACAACAGACTGGTTCCAAATAGGAAAAGGAATACATCAAGGCTGTATATTGTCACCTTGCTTGTTTAACTTATATGCAGAGTACATCATGAGAAACGCTGGGCTGAAGGAAGCACAAGCTGGAATCAAGATTGCTGGGAGAAATATCAATAACCTCAGATATGCAGATGACACCACCCTTACGGCAGAAAGTGAAGAAGAACTAAAGAGCTTCTTGATGAAAGTAAAAGAGGAGAGTGAAAAAGTTGGCTTAAAGCTCAACATTCAGAAAATGAAGATCATGGCATCCAGTCCCATCATTTTGTGGCAAATAGATGGGGAAACAGTGGAAACAGTGGCTGACCTTATTTCTGGGGGCTCCAAAATCACTGCAGCCATGAAATTAAGATGCTTACTCCTTAAGTTATGACCAACCTAGACAGCATATTCAAAAGCAGAGACATTACTTTGCCAACAAAGGTCCGTCTAGTCAAGGCTATGGCTTTTCCAGTGGTCATGTATGGATGTGAGAGTTGGACTATAAAGAAAGCTGAGCGCCGAAGAATTGATGCTTTTGAACTGTAGTGTTGAAGACGACTCTTGAGAGTCCCTTGGACTGCAAGGAGATCCAACCAGTCCATCCTGAAGGAGATCAGTCCTGGGTGTTGATTGGAAGGACTGATGCTGAAGATGAAACTCCAATACTTTGGCCACCCGACTCATTGGAAAAGACCATGATGCTGGCAAAGATTAAGGGCAGGAGAAGGGGATGACAGAGGATGAGATGGTTGGATGGCATCACCGACTCAATGAACATAGGTTTGGGTAGACTCTGGCAGTTGGTGATGGACAGGAAGGCCTGGCGTGCTGTGGTTCATGGGGTCGCAAAGAGTCAGGCATGACTGAGCAACTGAACTAAACTTCTGAATAAAATTTTAAAGTCACAAAGACTGAAAAGTCTTTGCATTAAATTACTATACGATAAAAGCTGACATTACCAGTAGGTCCTGTTATCAAAAGTAGTATGAAAGAGTTAACTTATCAAAGTACAACTACTTACATTTCATTCCATACAGTTCCAATAATTTATATACTTTCCCCACGGGATTTTTTTCTCCTCATTCATAGTTTACTACTGCTACAAATGCCTGCTGTGATAAAATATCTCCAATAAAATTAGTTATCATTTACCACTTTATGCTATATCCTCTTTTGCTCATGTCCAATCAGCATCAGTCTTCCATTTTTTTAATCAAACTTTCAGCTGAACACAGTACAGCATTTAGGAAGGTCAAACAGTCAGAGCATTCCCTTAGTGACACAGAATTACCCTATGGGGAAATGTGCTCCCATAAGGCAGCACTGTATAAACATTTCATTAATAACTAGCTCTTTTAACTTTCTCATGCTCTGCCTAAATGTACCTGGCGACCAGAATCCCTCTGCTGCTGCTGCTGCTACTGTCGCTTCAGTCGTGTCCGACTCTGTGCAACCCCATAGACGGCAGCCCACCAGGCTCCCCCGTCCCTGGGATTCTCCAGGCAAGAACACTGGAGTGGGTTGCCATTTCCTTCTCCAATGCATGAAAGTGAAAAGTGAAAGTGAAGTCACCCAGTCGTGTCCAACTCTTCACGACCCCATGGACTGCAGCCCATCAGGCTCCTCCATCCATGGGATTTTCCAGGGAAGAGTACTGGAGTGGGGTGCCATCACCTTCTCCGAGAATCCCTCTACAAACTATTTATTCTAGTTTAACTCCAGTGTTCTTGCCTGGAGAATTTCAGGGACTGGGGAGTCTGGTGGGCTGCCATCTATGGGGTCACACAGAGTCGGACATGACAGAAGCAACTTAGCAGCAGCAGCAGCAGCAGCAGCAAGCTTTTAAAGCCTTGAAAATAAAATAGTTAAGACACATATTGAAGACATTATGAGGCTTCTACTGTGCTTAATACAAATTAAGTAATAGGTATTTTTTAAATTGTGTACCTTTTCAGGCCAACAACAACAAAACCCTCCATCTTTCACTTTTTTCCATTTGATCCAAAATAAGATCCTAACTCAAACAAAGCAAATATACTTACAGAACTAGCATCGACATCACTGTGGATGGCAACCGTCTTAATGCCCATCTTCTTGCAAGTTTTAATAACCTATATTAAAATACATTAATGTTATCTACAATAGTAATGTATGTTTAAAGGGATTTAATAGTAAAATTCACAGAGTAAAATGAAAAATAAGATTAAAATCCCACTCACCCGACACGCAATTTCTCCTCTATTAGCAATAAGAATTTTATCAAAAGTCTAAAGAGAGGAAAACAAACACATAAGAAACTGTTAACTCTCACGATGAGACCAGAAAACATCAAGCTTTGTCTGCCACACTTACCACTGGGCATAACCCTAACAAGCACTACTGCCTACATGGTATCAGATACTATGCACGTGTTCACTTACAACCAGGCTACTACTAAACTCGTCTGGCAGGATCTGGCCTTATAATTACCCTGTCAAAAAAGTATCAATTGATGAGGTTCAATAATTCATAAAGGAACTACATTTCTTGCCAAAAGATAATTTTCAAATGAGATTTCAAAAAACTAAAAAACTTTAGTTAAAACTGCTTGAGAGTTTACTTGTTTTCTAAATTCAGAGAAATTCTAAATGTTATGTTTCTCAAAGTCAAGTCTGATATAATTTATATTCCATCTCTTTGGGATTGGGGCATAGCATTAAGTGGTATTTTCAACAACTCAGAACAGATAAACTAGTTATACTTTTTTACCCAAAGAGTTCCAGACCACACAGGTTATGCTATTTGAGTATAATGTTGAGTTAATGCTATTGAGTATAAATGTTGAGTATAACATTAAGTATAATGTTGTTTGAATAATCACATTTTGAAACAGCTAAGGCCACATAATAGAAAAAGATGTTCCATTTTGTGTAGGGTGAGAGACCTAAATTCTAAGCCCAATTCTGCCATTAATGACCTATTTCACTCTAAGTAAATCCATCTCTCAGGACTGCAATCTCTTGATTTCCACATAAATAAACTGATATAGCATTCTAGTGGGAAACTATTTAATAAGGTTCTCTCCTGACTCTAGAACTGAACAAGCTACTCTTTTTAAAGAAATGCACACGAACAATTGTAAGTAACTTGGATGCAATACATTTTAGTACACAATGATCGCTGGGTTAGTGAACTGTTGCATGTTAAATGGACCCTTTTTTAAAGTTTTAGTCATATTACTAAAAGAAAAGTTAAAGGTATATATGATCTTAAAAGTACTCTTGAATAACTTAAAGTAATATGTTAACCTGAGAGCAAATTACAGAATCTCAGAACTGCAAAAGGCCTTTAAAGTCTTGACTGAACCTTTATACCACACATGGGCTATCACACCCAACTGAGACAAGCCTCCACCTGGGCCCAAAAAACACCCTAATCCCACCTAGGGCTTGGAGCTATAAAATCGTGTGTGTGTGTATGTGCGTGTTAAGTCGCTTCAGCCTTGTCTGATTCTTTGCGACCACATGGACTGTGGCCCAGCAGGCCCCTCTGTCCTTGGGATTCTCCAGGCAAGAATAGTGGGGTGGAGCTATAAAATCGTGTGTGTGTGTGTAAAATCATGTATGTGTGTGTAAAATCATGTGTGTATATGTGTTCAATCGTGTCTCTATTCGACTCTATGGACTATCACTTTCCAGGCTCCTCTGTTCATCGGATTCTCCAGGCAAGAATACTGCAGTGGCATGCCATTCCTGCTAAACAGTAAGCATATACTAAGAAAACCTGTTCCTACTTCCCTGAACTGTATCTTCAAACACTGATTAAATATTAAGCAGACTACCTCAGATAAAAGCAGCACAAACACTGGAACTTACACGTTAAGCAACACATTAACAACAAATTATAATAATATTACAGGGAGTACAAATTCCATCGTAATTTCTATGGAAGGAGTAGAATGAAGGTTAAGAGCTAGTCTGAAGCCATCCTGGCCCAGTTGGAATCCCAACACTACCATGTGTTCCTCTGTGGACAAGCCAGCCTACCGGACACTCATTTCCCGGTTCGTAAAACGGGAGTAAGAGCTACCTGACACGGAGGTTCCAGGAATCTGAATTCACACCGTAAAGCCTTTAGTGTAGGGCCTAGCATGCACTATATACTCAGTATGTGTTAGCTAGAGTGTTGTTATTCGATCCTTTGGGCGGCAAACCAGATTACAAATCTAGGAGTGTGATTCTGTCTCACGGGGACAAATCTGTGCCAGCCATGACTGCAGCGCTTGACACACTCCTACTCCTCTCTGTTCAGGGCTCCTGATGGTGAGTGTTCTGCGCACCTTGACTGGGCCACAAGGTGTCCAGGTGAGACATTTTTTCTGACGGTGTCTGTGATGGTGTTTCCAGATGAGACTAACGTGTGAATCAGTAGACTCGGTAAAGCAGACAGCCCTCCCCAGTGTGGCTAGGCACCATCCAGTCCATGGAGGCCTCACAGACTAAACGTGGAGGAAGAGAGGACTAGTTCTGCCTGCCGGGTTGAGCTGGGACGTTGGTCTTCTACCCTTGGACCTGGGACTTACACCATCAGCTTTCCTGGTTTCCAGACCTTTGGACCTGGACTAGACTTACACACCAGCTTTCCAAGGTGTCCAGCTTGCAAACAGCAGACTGCAAGGGACTTCTCAGCCTCCTGAATTAGGTGTGTTGGTCACCTAGTTGTGTCTGACTCCCTGCAACACCAGGGACTGTAGCCTGCCAGGCCCTTCTGTCCATGAGATTCTCCAGGCAAGAATACTGGAGTGAGGAGCCTTTCCCTTCTCTAGGGGATCTTCCTGACCCAGGGATTGAACCCAGGTCTCTTGCACTGGAGGCAGATTCTTTACCATATGAGCCACCAGGGAAACCCAGGAATTAGGTGAGTCAATTAAAAAAAAAAAAAAAGAAATTTCTATATGTCTCTCACTGGTTCTGTTTCTCTGGAGAACCCTAACAGAGGACTATTAATGGATTACCAATAGTACACAAGTTCAATAAAGCTAATACCAATTAATCTTCCATACTTAAGATTTTAACTAAATAACAAATGAATATGGTTCAGATCTTAGAAGGTAAAAACGGGGGCACATAGTAGGGACACCCAGGTCCTTGCCTTAAAGGCAACAATTACTACTAGTTCCCTGAATATTCTTCCAGATAGGCTATGCGTATAAAAGAATATATACACTAATAAATTTAAACCAACTTTTTTTTTTGGCCACATGACACAGTTTGTGGGATCTTAGTTCCCTTACCAGGGACTGAACCTTCACCCTCGGCAGTGAGAAAGCAGAGTCTTAACCACTGGACCACCAGAGCACTCCCTAAACCAACTTTACACCTCCCGTCTGCATCAATAAGTACAGGTAAATGTCAAGTGCATTTGATAACTTCAATGTACAATACAGCACAATCGCAACAAAGTGTGTTAAGTGCTGTGTTAAAGGCAGCAAAAGCAGAGAATGAAGAGTATGTGTTAATAAGGCAGTGACATTGAAAGCAGATGGTAACACAAAAAACTACAAGTAATTTTTAAGATAGCTCAAGCAAAAAACACAGTATGGGGTACTGTGGCAAATAAAGCTGGGGTAAAAATGCCCGATTAAGAAAGGATTTATAAGTCATTTAAAGACCTGGGACTGGGACCTCCCTGGTAGTCAAGTGGTTAAAATTCCACACTTCCACTGCAGGAGGCACAGGTTCTATTCCTGGTCAGGGAACTAAGATCCCACATGCCTCTCTGCATGGCCAAAAAACAAGAAATAATAAAATAAAATATATGAAAGTTAATTTCACCTGTTTATTTTCAATGTGGCTATTAGAAAATAAAAAATTATATATGTCCTCCAATTGTCTCCACTTTACATTTCTATTGAGCTACAGTGAATATAGATCCTTTATTCTCCAAATTTCAAGATTCTTTTGAGTAGTTCTGTATACTTTGGCTATTTAGAAGACCACTTCATTCTCAAATAATCATTCATATTAGTTCTACTTTAATGACATTCGATTTGAATCATCTCTTCTTAACCAAAACTCTTCTTCTGCCTCTTTGATGCCTTCATTGTCACCAAATCATGTTTTACCTCCAATCACCACTTCCAGTTCCTTTATTCCTCCATTACAGGCCTCAGACATTATCATATACCAAGATTTTAACCGGAATTCCCTTGTCCCCAAATTTACAATACCCATAATTGCCTTCACTCAAAAATAGTTACAAATATTAAGTAAATGAAAAAAAAACTAATAGTTTAATCAAAATCTCTCAACTGCCTAGTCTAAGAAAGAATGTATTAGTGATCCTGCTGAAAACAAAGGAAATACATTGGGAATTCATTCCATTTGCGATATAGGTACAAATACAAAATTAAAGCCTCAGGTTGTGGTCCACAATGAAAAAAGGAACAAACGCTGAACACCTATAAAATCTATGATGTATGGCAATAAAAAATGACACAGCATCAATAAAACGGAACCTGCCCGGTGAACACAATGTGGAGACAACAAAACATTTTAACTTAGCTGTCAAAACTGTTTTTGAAATACTTACTTTTTCATTAGAATCATATCCAGCTGAACAGAGAGTACGAGACACCACTAAGTACCGTCTTGAATAATGTGGAACATGCTACCAAAAGAAAGGGAAAAAAAAAAATGAAAGTGAAATAAACGACAGATACTTGAATGAGCTTTAAAAATATTTTTCAGGGTAATTCTTCCAGTATGCTTCTAGCTACAGTGTTTCCTCAATCAATGTATGTAGTTTTAAGCAATATACCTTAACTATAGAAGGTAAACCCCAACTAGACACATTCCCTTGGCACACATGAGAATCCAAAGACATCAAAACAATCTCCAGAAAAGTGTAAGAGTCAATGGGTCAAATAAAATCTGAAGAAAAGTCTTTCTGGTCACGCAGACAGACACAGCGGGATCAGAATGTCACACACCACACAGAACTTTATACAGCATGCAACAAGCATCGGCTTTCAAAGGGCTTCAACTTTAACAGGGCCCAGAAAACAACAAACTAGTTTTTATTTGCTAATGTCTGACACATGATTTCTTATTTTACTTATTCTGGTATTAATGTGGCTTGGCAGATAAAAATGAAAAGGTTAACACTAATAATCAAGTTCACTTTAATTCATTACCATATACGTATGTGGAAAAAAGTGTATCTTAAGCCTTTAAAACATTAAGAAGAATCACTAATCAAGGTTATAGCAAAGGTTTAAGAAAATAATTTATCCTATAGTCACCGATGAAGGTAAATCAAGAAAAAAGCAGAGTGAGGGTGGTGGCAAAAGGCAACAGGTACTCAGAACGTTCTAACAGCCGAACAACTCAAACAGGAAGCAAATAATTTATAACAACATTTTAAAATGAAAAAAATGAATCCAGTTATTTTTTTTTAGAAGTATCAAGCGCCAAATTACAAAATGTAATCTTTATGCAGAAGTGAATACACTTTACAAAATAAAACCTAGTAAAACTTACCACACCAAGTAAAAAGGACTGGTGATGAATAATAAGCTGAAAATGGGAAGAAAACTGACTTCACTACTGTCTCCCTTTCCCAGACCAAAACACTCTTACATTTCTGTAAGCATCCCTGTGAATTCAAACTCCAATGTAGAAAACTGAGTCTCAAGAATTTTAATTTTTCAGAAATGTCAAGTCTAGGCTGCAATGGTAAGAAAATCTAAACATAGATCTGGTAAAAGCATTATTAATTTTTTTTTGAGATAATATAAATAGTGGCACTTCCACATTAATACTAAACATCTGTGCAAAGAGATGATTTGGTGTTTAAAAAAAAATGTACAAAGTGGGGTACACAACCACTTTTTTGTGATTAAAAAAAAATTCAGTCTTCCACTGCCCTCAGCAGAATAGCTATAATCTGGCAACCTTACTCTCACATCAGATTTAACAGGATAAAGGTAACACCTCCTCACTTAAAAACCATATATTGTGTTTATAGCTTAGCCAACGCAGAAGGCAAACTCAGAATAAAGAAAAGGTCTTCCGTAGTGGTTCAGTGGTAAAGAATGCGCCTGTCAATGCAGGAGGCCGGTATGCAGGAGGCGGTTCGATCCCTGGGTTGGAAAGAACACCTGGAGAAGGAAATGGCAAATCACTCTAGTATTCTTGCCTGGGAAATCCCATGGACACAGGAGCCTGGCGGGCTACAGTCCATGAGGTCACAAAAGAGTAGGACACGACTTAGCAACTAAACAACAACAACAAAGAAAAAAAAAAAGCAAAAGCTACCTGGGATTTCTCACATTTAGTCTGCAGCAAGGCAGCACTCGGATATTTACACAAGAAGTAAAGAGCACACCAGCTTCCTAACAATTTTATACAATGAACACAGTTTACAGTTTTACCAATTTTCCCTAATATCATAAGGCACATAACAGGCAGTTGTAGGAATATGTCAAAATATCCTTTCACAAGAGTATATACAAGAAAGGATTTTACAAAAATCATACATGTGTCTTTAATTACTAACAAATAAAGGGCATAACTGATTCCTGATGGCAAAAGCCAAATGTGAGTCTTTCAGAGACAAAACACAATCTGGGGTAGACATTTTAGGTATTCTAATAAGCTTTGGGGAGAGTAAACAGTGATGTTTATGTCTGGGGAAGGGAACACTTCCCAGCATACTGCCTAGAACAGAACTCTGGGAGAAGAGATCAAAGAGCCTGAGTTCTAATCCTAACTCAGTCTGACACTACTTCCAGGACTAGAGCAAACCACTTTAACTCCCCAGGTGTTTTTCTTAGGTGCTCACGTGCTAAGTCACTTCGGTCGTGTACTACTCTGTACAACCCCATGGACTGTCGCCCACCAGACTCAGTCCATGAAATTCTCCAGGCAAGAATACTGGAGCGGGTAGCCATTCCCTCCTCCAGGGAATCTTCCTAACCCAGAGATCGAACTCGGGTCTCCTGCACTGCAGCCAGATTCTTTACCATCTGAGTCACCAGGGAAGCCCAGTTTCCTCTTAAATCCCTACTAACCTACACCACTGTCATTCAAAACACAAAAGCTTATTACAGAGATTCTAACATGTGTGAACATCTGACACACATTATTATGAAGAATATGCAGTTAACCCAAACTGAACGTGTGGTCCAAGAAGATGGTAACACAGATCTCACTGCCAGACTGCTCCGAGAGCAACAAACACTGAGTTGTTTGGTAGAAATGGAGCTAATTTCACAGATTCGAATAAACATGACTGAAGCATTAAGTTTCAGTCATGAACTTAATGACTGAAGTTCATTAAGCCTCAGGATTCTCTCATCAGATGGGCTCATGAAAAAATGGACTAAACTGAACTTGGTCCTCAAGGGACAGTTTCTAACCCAGAAGAATCAGACATCTCCAAGTGGCCAAGCTCTGGGACAGGTCTGGGTCAGCTGACTCAGTGTAATCTACACTTACTCAGGAAACTGCCAATAACATAAAACTCAAATTTTAAAATGTCTACACCACACAGTTCTTGAAACTAAATCTAAACTCTATTACAAACTCTATTAACTCTAAAACTAAACTCTATTACAAATCGTTGCTGTTGTTCAGTCGTTAAGTCGTGTCCATCTCTTTGCAACTCCACGGACTGCAGCCCGCCAGGCTTCCCTGTACTTCACTATCTCCCAGAGTTTGCTCAAACTCATGTCCACGATTACAAATTACACCTGGCCAAAACGCAGGAGACAAGCTATAGCAGTATCGATCAATCAAATTGGGTTTGCTTGTTTTTTCATCTTTTTATTGCTATTTTTAAATACTTGGTTCTGACGATCTAACAGACTATATTTTACCACCATTATCAAAAAAAAAAGAAAGCATACAGCTTGTATACAAATGAATTTGTGATACTGGACCCCAAAATTGAAAAACACAGGTGCCCCTAATTAGCCAAGTACCTGGAAGAAGAAATGATGCAACCAGTCAGAACCTTAGCAGCAGAACACAACTACAGAGGAAAGACAGGAGTCTGAGCCATTCCCACAGCAAGCCCAAAGTGGTTTGCAGTCAGCCATACACTACTCTCTCGCGCTCCTGTTTTCCCCTGGCAGAGCTTCAACAAAGTTCAAAGCTATAATGTACACCAGTCAAAAATCAGATAATTTTGTAGAGCCACAACATAATTTTTTCAAAAAATACAAGGAATGAGTTGGTAGAAATCTGCTAATTTGGACCTCTACATAGAATTTTTAATGTTTCTTATTTTTGTTAGGCATATAAAAAAACAGGCTACAAGCCCAGTCCAGAATTCTTTAAAGGTATGTTCTAGAATAAGAGTTCAAAGGAAAAATGTTAACCAAGTCCATCTATAAAGACCGTTTAGCCTATCACAGCCGAAAGGAGAAAGGTCAGTGTGTGCAAAACGACTTCCAGAGAACATACTGCTCTGCTTCTCTTCTGCAAGAATGAAGATTTTCTATAGTTTCCACACTTAGATAACAAGGCAGCACATGGAAGTAGCACGACCTTCTGAGTTCACCACAGAGGTGAAGACCCGGCTCAGCGCTTACTCCACTTCTTCACAGGTACACAACACTGAGCAAATAATTCCTCTGGACCCCAGTTTTCATCTATAAAATGAACAACACGACACCTCCCTTGCTTTCCTGCAGAGCTGTCTTTAAAAAACAAACAAAAAAAGCCCAAAACACACAAGCCTTTATAAACTGTAAAGCACCAACGAAATGTAAGGTATTACCCAACAACTAAATCCCATTATGCAGCTGTAACTTTTTTTCTTAAAATTATCCCAGACCATTTGGGAGTTACCATTAGAGTAATAATGGAGTACTTAAGAGCTCTGATCTAGACTCAGATTCACGCCCTGGTTGGGAAATTGGCTCAGCCATTTCTTCAAGAGTTTTTCTCATATATAAACTGGGCATAAAACCACTTATCTAGGACTTAACGCTGACGTGAGGATTAAATAAGAATGTGTAAAATGCCTGCACAATTTTGCGTACGTTATAGTAAGAATGAATTAACTATTAACCAAAAAAAGGGTACAGCTTTTACACAAACTGTTCAGAGGCCTTCCAACCATTGCCAACAGCGAAATACCCTTTTCTAACCTAAGCCAGCACCTACTTTCACATTTTTCTGCTTGTGGCCTCAGGTGGCAGCCCAAACTCACAAATCCACTAAATTCAAGCTTAAAGCACAATTTAAAAACTAAACCCTACCAAATCCAGAACTCTTAACATAACCACAGGGGCATTCAAGTGAATAATATTAGAACAACTCTACTGACAGGCTAACTCTTTAGCACAATGCATTCTACTTCAAAGAAGAAGCCATCCTCAAAACTATGGGCCGATGGAGGAGTAAGATGAGCTTACCAAGGACAACAAAACACTTGTTAGTGATTCATCTTCAAAATTTCCAGGAAAAGCTCTCCTCCCACATTACATGACACAGAGCTGGTAAGCATGAGCCAACTGAACCTTTGAACATTTTAAGAAACCCAGAATGACGCGGGAAAACGCCCTCTTTAAAACACCACCAGAAGTCAGGCCTTTTCACCGTGAGGTCAGGCCTTACCACTTAAAAACAGCTTTTCTTTCACTTACATTGACTATGTAGCCTTCAGGACTTCACTAGCTATCCCAATCTTCAGCTGTCTGCCAAGACTTTCACTTGGCAAGCTAGGCTGAATACCTAATATTTGAGAAAGATGATAAAATCTCAGGATTTACATCAACTATTTCTCAATATTAGGGCTTCCCTGATAGCTCAGTTGGTAAAGAATCGGCCTGCAATGCACGACAGCCCAGTTCGATTCCTAGGTTGGGAAGATCTGCTAGAGTAGGGACAGGCTACCCACTCCAGTATTCTTGGGCTTCCCTTATGGCTCAGCTGGTAAAGAATCTGCCTGCAATGCAGGAGACCTGGGTTCGATCCCTGGGTTGGGAAGATCCCGTGGAGAAGGGAACGGCTGCCCACTCCAGTATTCTGGCCAGGAGAATTCCATGGACTGTATAGTCTATGGGGTCGCAAAGAGCTGGACACAACTGAGCGACTTTCACTTTCACTTCTCAATAAAACTAAGGGAGGGGAAAAAAAAAAGTCAAGATTCTCCAGTTGTGCCTCCACGGTAAGCTAGAACTGTGTGCATCAACTCTAAAGCCTCTTCATTCCAACCCAGCCCCCCAGCCAGGCCATTCCTCCCACCCCACCTATAGCAGATGCTGTGGGTTTACATCCAGCATCCGTTTTCCAGGCGGGGAAGGCCCCCACTGGTGTGCTGACTACCCACGGTTCCCACCTGCTCCCTGCTTTGCCCCATCTGCCTCAACCAGACAGGAGTTCTCTCTCAAGCCTGGAGTTACATCCCTCCCAGGCCACAACCACTGATTTGACTATCATGAAGTTCAAAAAGCTGCCCCCACTTCAACCTCAAGGTGGGCTCAACTTAGTACTGCAATCTGTGCTTTAGAGCTGGCTGTACAATATGGTAGCCGCTAGCCACGGACAGCTTCTGAGCACTTGAAATCTGCCAAAGTCCTATGTGTGCCAAGTGTAAAATACACCCTAGGTTTGAAGACTTCATATGAAAAACAAAACAGAAACCTTGTTAAAGTTTTAGATTTACATACTAAAATATTTTTAATGTATCGGGTTAAATCATTGGTGTTGTTTAGTCGATAAGTCGTGTCTCTTTGGCGACTCCCATGGACTGTAGCCCACCAGGCTCGTCTGTCCCTGGGATTCTCCAGGCAAGAATACTGGAGTGGGTTGCCATTCCCTTCTGGGGATCTTCTGGATGCAGGGGTTGAACCCGATTCTCCTGTACTGGCGGGCAGATTCTTTACCACTGAGCCACACTGGGTAAATATAAAATAGTAATTTCACTGCTTTAAATTTTTTTTAACGTGAATGCTGCTGCTGCTAAGTCGCTTCAGTCGTGTCCGACTCTGTGCAACCCCATAGATGGCAGCCCACCAGGCTCCCTCGTCCCTCGGATTCTCCAGGCAAGAACACTGGAGTGGGTTGCCATTTCCTCCTCCAATGCATGAAAGTGAAAAGTGAAAGTGAAGTCACTCAGTTGTGTCCAACTCCTAGCGACCCCATGGACTGCAGCCCACCAGGCTCCTCGGTCCATGGGATTTTCCAGGCAAGAGTACTGGAGTGGGTTGCCATTGCCTTCTCCAATGTGAGTGCTAGAAAATGTTAAATTATACTTACAGCTCACATTATACTTTTTATTGCACTAGAGCAGTGCTTCTCAAACTTGACTAT
This sequence comes from Bos indicus, assembly GCF_029378745.1. Taxonomy (NCBI): domain Eukaryota; kingdom Metazoa; phylum Chordata; class Mammalia; order Artiodactyla; family Bovidae; genus Bos; species Bos indicus. The sequence continues at coordinate 79,696,698 of NC_091771.1, read as the reverse complement.
GCATCATTTTCACCTGGAGGAGCTTATTAAAACAGACCGCTGGCTCTAACCTCAGAGTTTCAAACTTGGCGGGTCTAGGGTGAAGCTAGAAAATGTGCATTCCTAACAAGTACCCAGGTAATGCTGCTGCTGCTGGCTAGAGTCCCCTGCTTTGAGAACCACTGCTCCAGGGCTCCCCTGTGGGATGAGACTGAATCTAGTTTCCACCTAGATCCCCTTCTTTGCTTTGATTTTTTTTAACCCCTGCTCTAGCCTGCATTCTTTACGCTTCTCAACTACCACCTGCACGAAATCCCTCTTCAGGCTCTGCTTCGGGGAAACCTTATCATCCCACTGGTACAGAACGTTTTTTTTTACACACTGTAACTTTCACAAAGTGCTATATTAATAGCGATCAATGAGACGTGAGTTATCACTGCATCCTTGATAAAAGAGTAACAAAGAAGTTTATTTTCTTTTTTTTTTTTTTACTGGATTGCTAGTTGCCTTTATATAATGAATTCTACACATTCAGTGCTAGGACAAGGTTTGTTTATCCTCATTAATGAATGTTTCTTACTATAGGAAAGCCTAAACGCTTCCCTCTTTTCCATAACTGTTATGAAGCTCAAACTAATTTTGTCCCCCCGAGATGTATTAATTTGCCCTTTCTCATTTTTTCTCTTCACCCCAGAAAGACACCCCTCAGTTGTCAGCAGTCACTCCCATCTCCCCCCTCACCCCTCCCCAGCCCTTGGCAACCACTGACCTACCTCTGCCTCTGTGGCTCTGCCCACCCTGACGTTTCATACTTATGGGATCATACACTCTATGGCCCTTTGTGTCTATCTTTCAAAGGTCCTTGATTCTTCTCTTTCCTTTTATCTCCCTTTGGTTACAGCAAGTACTATTGGTTCTAGTTCCAAAACAGATCCCAAGTCCTACCAGTTTTCACCAACTCCAGTGCTACCAGCAAATCAACATGACTCTTGGAACCCTCTGAGTCCAGATACCTAAAGGGAAACACTACCGATCCCCACCCCTATTAAAAAACAAACAAACAAACACCTTTTTCCTTCCCAATTTCCTTTTTCATCCCTGTTCTCCCATTTACCCAGTTTCTTAAAAACTGGAATCACTTAACTTCTGTTTCTTCACTCTATCAACATGTCACCATCTCTTCCCCTTATTTAGAAAAGGGTTTTACCAATCACTTCTCTGTTCTGAACCTCTTAAGAATAAAATCCAAAAAAAGCGCAGATGTATAAATACACAAATGTCCATAAACATTTTCATTCATCAAAAACTGCTTTCTGTAATAATGTTAGAAGGTTTTTTCCCCAAATGATTGTCAGAAATCTATAAGCAGGTGGAAAGATTTACCTCCAGGCAATGCTAAAGCATTCAGATTTGCTTAAACATTCTCTTCCATGACTAGAAAAGAAAATCATGGGCTTTAAGGAACGTAAAGCTTGAGCCTTTGAACTTCATGAATGCACCATATAATGAGACCATGACCCAAACGAGAGACAAACTGGAAAGGCAAGGCTTTGGGAGCATACTATCCAAGGTTCAACATCTATCTCAGCCAATTGTTTCCTTAAGCAAGTTACTTAACTGCTCTGAGCTTTTGTTTCCTCTTCTGTAAAGTTGGAATTTTTTTTTTACCTACTTGTTACAAGGCTAAGAGGAAATGTCTGAAAATCATATAAGGCATAAAAAGTTCAATAAACTGCAGCAATTACCACAAGTCCAACATCCTGGAGCCCCTGAAAAATGCAGACAGAAGGGAAAAAAAACTAGTTATTTAAATAGAATGTGTTTAAACAGCCAAAACAAAATAAGACTAAAAGGTGAACTCTAAGGACAGAGGAACCTGAAGGACAGTCCAAAGAGTGAGACACAACTGAGTGAGTGCACGGGCACGCGCATGCACGCACACACACACACGCACACACACCCTACACACACACGCAAACACACCCTACACACACACGCACACCCTACACACACACCCCCTACACACACACACACATGCACACACCCTACACACACACCCTACACACACACACACACACACACCCCTAAAAACAAACTATTAACTGGTTAAAAGAATGGTTAGAACTCTCTAGACTAGAGTTAGTCTGCTTTCCACCCAACCAAACAATTTACAGGGGTGGAGGGAGAAAGGGGAGGAATAAAATCTTCAAAAGGTTCGGCTTCAAACACAGACTCAGTAATGCATGTTTCAAGTTCATAGAAAAGAAGCCTGGAGAGAAGCTAAGCAGCTCAAGTTCCCTGCTTCTCCCACCTCCAGGAGAAATCCTTTACTGGCACAGAAATAACTCTTCCTTCAGTATCACCACACATTCAGCACTACTTTGTCAAACACTGTGCTAAGAAAACAGTAATAGACAAGATGCAGGCTCTGCCAACACGTTTAAAGGAAAAAACTCGTAAAGAAAAATCAAAGCTTATATGTCATACAATAAGTGTACAGCAGTAAGTAGCCCAACAAATTCCTTCTCTCTTATCCTCTCCACTCTAACATATATCAGTGTAACAATCCCTCCCAACTTGAACATAAATGGCTTCCCATAAACCTGATAGCAGGGTCTACAGTAAGGCCCAGCATGGTCTGACTCCTACCTACCTCCTGGGCACCATCTGATCTCCATACCAAAGCCCCAGCGGACTTTTCCAGTTCCTTTATCTTGGCATTCCCTCTGGCCCAGGCCTTTTGCATGTACTGCTGTCACATATAACACTTCTTCCTTCTCTTTTTTGCCTAGGAAAAAAGTCACTATGTCCTTCAAAACTGTGCCACTTTTCACTTCCAAAGGAAAACAATCCCTTAACCTTAAGCACAGTTTGAGCAAGTCACATAAAAAATTTCTTCATCTATAAATGGCTGTTGTAAGGACTGAATAAGTTCATTCAAGTAGAATACCACAGCAGTTTCTAGGACAAAGCTACAAATCTCAAACTCTAGACTTGGTCAAATCCCTTCATTTTATTTTCTTGATACAGCACCAAAGCCTCTCCCCTAATGGCGTTTTACACTTGTCTCCTTAACAGACTAAAATTTCTAAAAGAGAAATTATATTCATTCTATAGAGACAGAACACAGGATGTAGTCCAGAAAGATTTGTTAGGAAACAACAAAAAAAAATACCCGTAAGCAAGAAGCTGAGAAGTGACTTGTGTAATATGCAAAACTTCATCAGTGTGATTCCAAAGTCCATGCCTTTCCATATCATGTTGCCTCCTACATAAATTACATTTAAGAGCTTCACAACTGCAAATGAGGAGTCCAAAAGACATTAAAACATGAGAAAACAATCAAGATTAAGAAACAAAGGTCTTAATTGTGCACCAGCACAAAGAACTCCAGGGATTTTGAGTGTCAGCATTCCAAAGCTGACCCTAAGCTAAAGCCTGTGCAGACTGACTTTCACTTCCACGATCAGTTCCAGCTGCATCATTTCTCACCTGGGCCTGAGTTCTCTTCTTCTAGTAGAGTAGGATGGGCTAGATCATCTCTATACTGTCTTCCAATTCTAAGGTCCATGACAATAAATCAAGTTATGTGCCTATTTTGTTTTTAAAGGAAGAAAACAGGCAGTGTCCAGAGAAATACTTTAAATAATTTGTTCCAGTGACTTGAACTCTATTAATAAAGTCAGTTAGGTAGCATTTGTTTAGAAATTACAAGAAACTCCATTCTGAAGACAGAAAGTGTTAAGAGTCACAAACACTCCAAGGTGTTAAGGCTGCCACCCAGAAACATGAAAAAATACAGCGCAGAGACGCTGAGAACACCACAAACATCCGCCTAACCACTACAAAGAAAAACAAAAACAAAAAAACTCACAAGATGTGTATACAGTATAATGTGATGTAATGCAATTAAAATATGCTCTCCATTCAAGTAAAGGTAGTAGCCTATCCCAACATGGTACTTTAAAAGGTGAGATAAACGCAAAACCCTAACTCCTAACTGAGCAGCAGTTTAGGGTCTCTTCAAAGGAGGAACAAGGCTGGAGAAAATGGTAACTATAAGGACCCTTACAAATGCACCTGAAAAGCTCAGAAGAAGCCAAAATCGCACGGCCCAAGAACGGAAGGGCGCGAAGGGCTGGGAAATTACAGCGAGGTGGCTGTCTGCGGCTCCCGAGGAAGCAGAAAACTCAACGCCGGCAGGCTCTTTGGGCCGCGCTGTCCTCCGTGATCCCCGGAGACACAGCTGGGACCAGGGATGCCGGCTCTGACCCGCGCCTGGGCGAGCTCCGCGGCGAGGAGGAATTCGGGGGTGGGGATGGGGGGTGCAGCACCGGCCAACGCCACGGGGTGCGGGGCAGGCAGCCCAGCCAAGCCCAGGCCCACGAGAAGTCCCGTCGCTCCTCACCTTCACGGTCCACAGCGCCACGCTCCGCATCAAAAGCTTCGGCCACCGCCGTCCGCGCCGTCCCGCGGTGGCCAGCGCCGCCGCCCCAGTCCAGAACCCCGCCATGGCCGCCCCTGCAGACCAAAGCTCTTCTGACCTTTCACCCCAGCGAAGGGGGCGGAGAAGGGGAGCGCCGCGACTGCGGCCAATCACGAGCCGGGGATCCAAGTCCGAGGCGGGCAGGGGCGGGGCCCCGAGCCACTAGCCCATTTGCAGCAGGAGGCACCCGGGCGGCTGGGCCGCAGTCAAGAGGACGCGGCCGCCGGCCGGCACCCAGCCACTGGTGGCGGCCGACGCGACCTGATCCCCGGGTTAAACCAAGTCCGGAGGACACGCGAGAGTTCTGGCTGCCGTTGATCCGCGCCTGCTTGGGGTAAACCCCGACTGCACCAGCGTCCGCCTGGCAACCTGCACGCAGTCATACCAGCGATCATCATTGAGTCACCTCCGCCCTTGACCACCCCTCGGCCTAGGGCCGCGGTAATGTTTTGAGTGTCCCGAGTTTCAGTTCAATTCAGGTCAGTTCAGTCGTGTCCAACTCTTTGAGACCCCATGGACTGCAATGCGCCAGGCCTCCCTGTCCATCACCAGCTCCCAGAGTCTACTCAAACTCATGTCCATCTCATTCCCTGTCGTCCCCATCTCCTCCCGCCTTCAATCTTTCCCAACATCAGGGTTTTTTCCAATGAGTCAATTCTTCCCATCAGGTGGCCAAAGTATTGGAGTTTCAGCTTCAGGATCAGTCCTTCCAATGACTATTCAGAACTAATCTCCTTTAGGATGGACTGGCTGGATCTCCTTGAGATCTCTCAAGAGTCTTCTCCAACACCACAGTTCAAAAGCATCAATTCTTCGGCGCTCAGCTTTCTTTTATACTCCAGCTCTCACATCCACACATGACTACTGTAAAAACCACAGGTTTCACTAGACGGACCTCTGTTGGCAAAATAATGTCTTTGCTTTTTAATATGCTGTCTAGATTGGTCAATGCTTTTCTTCCAAGGAGTGAGCATGTTTTAATTTCATGGCTGCAGTCACCATCTGCAGTGATTTTGGAGCCCAGAATATAAAGTTTGTCACAGTTTTCATTGTTTCCCCATCTATTTGCCATGAAGTTATGGGACCAAATGCCATGATATTCGTTTTCTGAATGTTGAGTTTTAAGCCAACTTTTTCACTCTCCTCTTTCACCTTCAAGAGGCTCTTTAGTTCTTCACTTTCTGCCACGAGGATGGTGTCATCTGCATATCTGAGGTTATTGGTATTTCTCCCGGCAATCTTGATTCCAGCTTGTGCTTCATCCAGGCCAGCATTTCTCATGATGTACTCTGCATATAAGTTAAATAAGCAGAGTGACAATATACAGCCTTGACGTACTCCTTTTCCTATTTGGAACCAGTCTGTTGTTCTATGTCCAGTTCTAACTGTTGCTTCCTGACCTGCATACAGATTTCTCAGGAGGCAGGTCAGGTGGTCTGTTATTCCCATCTATTCAGAATTTTCCACAGTTTGTTGTGATCCACACAAAGGCTTTGGCATAGTCAATAAAGCAGAAATAGATGTTTTTCTGGAACTCTCTTGCCTTTTCGATGATCCAACGGATGTTGGCAATTTGATCTCTGGTTCCTCTGCCTTTTCTAAAACCAGCTTGAACATCTGGAAGTTCACAGTTCATGTATTGTGAAGCCTGGCTTGGAGAATTTTGAGCATTACTTTACTAGTGTGTGAGATGACTGCAATTGTGCAGTAGTTTGAGTGTTCTTTGGCATTGCCTTTCTTTGGGATTGGAATGAAAACTGACGTTTTCCAGTCCTGTGGCCACTGCTGAGTTTTCCAAATTTGTTGGCATATTGTGTGTAGCACTTTCACAGCATTATCTTTTAGGATTTGAAATAGCTCAACTGGAATTCCATCACCTCCACTAGCTTTGTTTGTAGTAATGCTTCCTAAGGCCCACTTGACTTTGCATACAGGATGTCTGGCTCTAGGTGAGTGATCACACCACCGTGATTATCTGGGTCATGAAGATCTCTTTGGTATAGTTCTTCTGTATATTCTTGCCACCTCTTCTTAATATCTTCTGCTTCTGTTAGGTCCATACCATTTCTGTCCTTTATTGTGCCCATCTTTGCATGAAATCTTCCCTTGGTATCTCCAATTTTTTTTTTTAAGTCACTAAGCCATGTCCGACTCTTGCGACCCCATGGACTATTGCCTGCCAGGCACCTTTGTCCATGGGATTCTCCAGGCAAGAATACTGTAGTGGGTTGCCATTTCCTTCTCCATCTAATTTTATTGAAGAAATCCCTAGTCTTTTCCATTCTATAGTTTTCCTCTATTTCTTTGCATTGATCACTGAGGAAGGCTTTCTTATCTCTCCTTGCTATTCTTTGGAACTCTGCATTCAAATGAGTATATCTTTCCTTTTCTCCTTTGCCTTTCACTTCTCTTCTTTTCACAGCTATTTGTAAGGCCTCCTCAGACAACCTTTTTGCATTTTTCTTGCGGATGGTCTTGATCCCTGCCTCCTGTATAGTGTCACGAACCTCCATCCATAGTTCTTCACTCTATCAGATCTAATCCCTTGAATCTATTTGTCACTTCCACTGTATAATCATAAGGGATACCGAGTGGTCATACCGAGTGGTCTAGTGGTTTTCCCTACTTTCTTCAATTTAAGTCTGAATTTGGCAATAAGGTGTTCGTGATCTGAGCCACAGTCAGCTCCCAGTCTTGTTTTTGCTGACTGTATAGAGCTTCTCCATCTTTGGCTGCAAAGAATATAATCAATCTGATTTCGGTGTTGACCATCTGGTGATGTCCATGTGTACAGTCTTCTCTTGTGTTGTTGGAAAAGGGTGTTTGCTATGATCAGTGTGTTCTCTTGGCAAAACTCTATTAGCCTTTGCCCTACTTCATTCTGTATTCCAAGGCCAAATTTGCCTGTTTTTCCATGTGTTTCTTGACTTCTTGCTTTTGCATTCCAGTCGCCTATAATGAAAAGGACATCTTTTTTGGATGTTAGTTCTAGAAGGTCTTATAGGTCTTTAAAGAACCGCTAAACTTCAGCTTCTTCAGCATTACTGGTCAGGGCATAGACTTGAATTACTGTCATATTGAATGTTTGGCCTTGCAAAAGGAGAGAGATCATTCTGTCGTTTCTGAGATTGTATCCAAGTACTGCATTTCGGACTCTTTTGTTGACTACGATGGCTACTCCATTTCTTCTAAGGTATTCTTGCCCACAGTAGTGGATATAATGGTCATCTGAGTTAAATTCACCCATTCCAGTCCATTTTAGTTCGCTGATTCCTAGAATGTCGATGTTCATTCTTGCCATCTCTTGTTTGACCACTTCCAATTTGCCTTGATTCCTGAACCTAACATTCCAGGTTCCTATGCAATACTGCTCTTTACAGCATCAGACTTTACTTCCATCACCAGTCACACCCACAACTGGCTGTTTTTGCTTTGGCTCCGTCTCTTCATTCTTTCTGGAGTTATTTCTTCACTGATCTCCAGTAGCATATTGGGAACCTACCGACCAGGGGAGTTCATCTTTCAATGTCCTATCTTTTTGCCTTTTCATTCTATTCATGGGGTTCTCAAGGCAAGAATAAGTTCCAGTTATGTACCCAAACTAAGGTCCTGTATGTTTGAAGGTGCGTATTGCAAAGCACCAAACCAAGGTATTTGGACCACTGCTATAACGTATGTAAAAAATGCTCTAGGTCTGGAAATCAGAAATCCCAGCTCAAGCCCTAACTCTGCTGCAAATACTAACATATGTGTGTCTGAGTAATTACTCATAACCAGAGTCAACTGCTCTTGCTTGCAAGTGGGCACCCTTATTAACACAACTGCTAAGGGCTAGACCTTGCTAGATGCCTCAAATTTTGTCTTGTTTAATCTTTGCAAGAACCCTATTGGCCTACACAGTTCCCATTTTGAGAAACTGAGTTTATAGAGAGAAAAAGTTACTTAACTAGTAAGTACTGAGACTATATATCATGGGCTTCCCTTGTGGCTCAGCTGGTAAAGAATCCGCCTGCAATGGAGACCTGGGTTCAATCCCTAGGTTGGGAAGGTCCCCTGGAGAAGGGAAAGGCTACCCACTCCACTATTCTGGCCTGGAGAATTCAATGGACTGTATTGTCCATGGGGTCCATGGGGTCTGACAAAGAGTCAGACACGACTGAGCGACTTTCACTTTCACTTTTCAGTGAAACTAGGGTTTGAATCCAGGTCTGACTATATGCAGGGATAGGACTTTTGTTTCATTAGGGGCATTTTCTAATGTGCACAAAAGGAAAAAAAAGACCCCTATGGTCACCCAGGCACATGTGACACAGCTTCAACAAACCAACCTTCTGTTAGTCTTGTCTCATCTGTCCCCCCTGCTTATTTTGTGCTGGAGTATTCTGAAGCAAATCTCAGACACGAGATCCTCTCACCTTACATATATATGTGCCAGTGTCAAGGGCTCCCTCATAACTATTTTGCTTCTCCTACAGCATCACCTTGACAGCCTTACAAAGCTGGGACTGACACGAAATGTCTTACAACATGGCAAGTACCAAAAGGAATGCAAACAGTTTAAGGACAACCAAGAGGTGACACTTAATGGAATTTTAACATGCTAAGTAGGAACTGTCGTGACAGTTGTCGTGACACACAAAAGAGAAAGTAGTATCAGTTTCACAGGCTTTCTCACTTAGATGTCTTAAAGCTGGACTCACTTCCTACCCAGGATACCTACTTTTTTTTAAATCCCTCCCCTTTTCACCCTTTGGATGGATTCTCCCTGGATCCTATGTGTTTTATCTTACAGACATTTCTTTAAAGGCACCAGTGGCAGAAACTAATTGTTCAATAATTACTATTCTCCACTCTTTCCTTTAGTAAGAGAGTCCCTGAACTTCATCTGAGCACATGGCCACCCAGCTATAGGCTGCATTATCAGCTCTCCCTAACAAAGTGTGGACTTGTGACCATGGTGTACCTGATGAGAGTGGAAGAACTGTGCCCTTAAAGAGTAGACATTACTTTGCCAACAAAGGTCCGTCTAGTCAAAGCTGTGGTTTTTTCACAGCTTTGTGTGAATGTGAGAGTTGGACTATAAAGAAAGCTAAGCACCGAAGAATTGATGCTTTTGAACTGTGGTGTTGGAGAAGACTCTTGAGAATCTCTTGGACTGCAAGGAGATCCAACCAGTCCATCCTAAAGGAAATGAGTCCTGAATATTCATTGGAAGAACTGATGCTGAAGCTGAAACTCCAATACTTTGGCCACCTGATGCAAAGAACTGATTCACTGGAAAAGACCCTGATGCTGGGCAAGACTGAAAGCGGGAGAAGAAGGGAATGATAGAGGATGAGATGGTTCCATGGCATCACTGACTAGATACACATGAGTTTGAGTAAGCTCCAGGAGTTGGTGATGGACAGGAAAGCCTGGCCTGCTGCAGTCCATGGCGTCATCAAGAGTCAGACACAACTGAGCAAGTGAACTGAACTGAAAAGAGAAGAGTAGGGACATGCCTTCCATTTTCTCTTCCCTCCTTCCTGAAAGAAGACATCCTGGAAGTGCTGGAGCAGCCACCTTAACCCATGAGATAGGAGAAGCCAAGGTCCCTGACACTGTGCAGCCATCTCATCAGTCTTCTACTGCTTAATACGTGGACTATTATGTGACAGAGAAATGAACTTTTATCTTGTTTAAATCAATGCTATTTCTGTCTTTACTGCAGCAACCAAAACTGTACCCTCAGCAACTCATAAGGGAAACGTTGAAATGTGAAACCTGATCTATATGGTGATAACTCAGTGGTGACCACCCCAATATAGCAAACCAGAAGGTGAATGCTGGTGACCCCTTATGCCATGGTCTTTCAAAGTCTTGAATAATATTCTTGTCGTCTCCTTTGATAGAGCCTGTAAGTCTACTACAGTGTTTCCCAGGAGCATAATTGGCATCTTTGAGCTGAATAGCTCTACCTTCTCTGAGCTATGCCATGCATTCTGTGATGTTTATCATCTCCAAAACCCACTTCGTGTTACCACGGTCTGAAAATAGTTGTTTCATATATTTGGTCCAATTTTCTATTTATCTCTAGTGGTGAAGTGAAAGTGTTAGTCACTCAGTCGTGTCCAACTCTTTGCGACCACATGGACTGTAGCCCACCAGGCTCCTCTGTCCATGAAATTCTCCAGGCAAGAATACTGGCGGGGGTTGCCATTCCTTCTCCAGGCGATCTTTCCAACCCAGTAATCAAACACAGGTCTCCTCCACTGCAGACAGACTCTTTACCGTCTGAGTCACCAGGGAAACCCTATTTATAGTAGGGAGGTTCCAGTTACCCCAGCTGCAATCAGTCTGGTACCATTTACTCTGCCTTTGCCAGAAGTAATAAATCTCTCAGAATTTGGAAAGTATTTTACATCATCTACTAACTTGCAGAGCTGCTCTGGAGAAGTCAGGTGCCAATCTTTGCTGTGATGCCTTATATCTTATTACAAGACACGGCCCTACTGTTGTGTGGTGGGTGTGGCGCTGAGGGAAGCTGGGGTGTAAATCAGGGAGACATGAGCAGCCACACGGGCAACAAATGTTATGAATCATTCCAAAGTTGGAGACTCTCAACTTTGAGCTATGTACATGTATTTGGCCCTCCCTAAGTGGGAGCACTGACAGACTAGGTAAACAGGAGTAGAAATTATGTTTCCCCAGATCCTCTGCCCTACATGATTCCTGGTAGAGTTAACCAAAAGAGGGCCTTTTAAGATACTCAGAAAGCAGGAGCGAAGCGGCAGCCAACACTCCCAGGTTATTACTGTAAAGTAATGAGCAGTTTCCAAGAAGACCACGTGTCCTCAGCCTCCAGTCTGCATCCAACTTGTTTTTCCCAACTGCTGGCCCTACTCACCACCAGCAACCCAGGTCCACCCCCAGACACTTGGCTGCAGACTCACAGACATGTGAGTTGTCTGGAGCAATTGCTTCTCACTCAGCTCTCCATGAGAACCTTCTTCTAATTCCTATCTGGCAGTCAGCCAGGCTTGGCTTCTCACCTGTCAAGTCTCCTCCAACCTGTCCCAAGTTGTCTACCAATGCTTCAGGCAGACTCGTGTAATCACTCTTTCTCTTGACAGTACCTACAGCCACCGATGAAGGTGAGTATGTACTACAGGAAAGGAAAATCCCAGAATTTTCAGGCAATACTTCTAGCTCTGAATTGACACTAATTCCTAGAGACCCAAAGGGCTATTGTGTTCCCTCATAAAAGCAGTCTTAAGGAAGTGCACTTCCTTGACTGAACCTAGACTGGTACACTAGTGAGAAGGTGAGAAGTCATGCATAACTCTGTTGAGTGAAGAAGGGATGGACTGTGGCAGAGACTGCTAGTTGTCCCCTAATATCCATCTTTCTATTGCTGCTTTAGTCAAAGAACTCTCACAGTTTTAGCTGGGCACATGGCCTTCAGGGAAGAACTACCTTTGCCAACCTTCATCACAGCAAGAGGTCTCCCAGGTGGCTTAGTGGTAAAGAATCTGCCTGCCAATGCAGGACACACAGGTTTGCACCCTGGGTGAGGAAGATCCCCTCGAGTAGGAAAAGGTACCCACTCCAGTATTCTTCCCTGGGAAATCCCATGGACAGAGGAGCCTGGCAGGCTATAGGCCATGGGGCCACAAAGAGTTGAATACAACTTAGCGACTGAGCCAAGCAACAACGGTCACAGCAAGAGTGGCTAGCTTACTAAGTTTTGGCCAAGGGGATGTAAGCAGAAGGGGTGTGGGAAACCTCTGGGTTGTGTCCCTAAAGGGAAGGGACATGCCTTCCACTCTCCCTTCCCCTCTTCCCAGTTTGCCAGACAGCGGGCATAAGGGTGGGGGTGAACCTGTCCTCTTAAATGCTAAGAAGGAAGTCAGGTGTTGAGGGAGACAAAACTATATCCAAGGAGCTCCCTAGGTACTGACCCTGAAGCTGCCATGTCAGCCCTGGAATGTTTGCTCAGATTTTTATGCAAAGGAGAAAAACATTGTATTTAAGTATTTAAGTTACTGCATTCTCTTTTGCCTTTGTTACAGTAGCCAAACGCACACTCTAACCAATAGAACACAACTCTTATGTCCTGGCCCTCTCCATTTAAAATTATAGAGTATACTCAACAAAAACAACAAAAATAAAAATTGAAAAATGAAACGCAAGACCTAAGTAGACATTTATGCAGAGAAGACATAGAGATGGCCAATAGGCACATGAAAAGATGCTCATCACTGATACTTAGTAGAGAAATGCAAATAAAACTACAATGATATATACTGGTCAGAATGGCCACTGTCAAAAAGCAAGTAATAAATGCTGGAGAGGGTACGAAGAAAAGGGAAGCCCCCACCCACCACACACACTGTTGCTGGAATATACATTGGTGCAGCCACTATGGAGAACAGTATGGAGGTTCCTTAAAAAACTAAAAATACAGCCACCATGTGATCCAGCAGTGCCACTTTTGGGTATATATTCAAAGGAAATGAAAACAGAAAATTGAAGAGATATCTGCACTCCCATGTTCCTTGACCCATTATTCACAACAGCCAAGATGCAGAAACAACCTAAGTGTCTATCAACAAAGGAATGGATAAAGATACGGTATATAAACAGAAATAACCCCACACGGAGAGGGACAAGTACAACATGGTGTCACTTCTATGTGAAGTCTAAAAAATAAGAAAAAATGTCAAAGTCATAGAAACAGAGCAGAAAAGTATTTGCCAGGGGAAGAGACTGGTAACAGGGTGCAAACTTTCAGCAATAAGATTGTAAAACGTGGTGATTGTAGTTGATAACATTATGTAATTGAAATTTGCTAAGCGAGAAGAATTTAATTGTTCTTACCACACAAAGTTACATATATATGAGGTAATGGATGTGTTAATTACCTAGATCAGCAGAAATCCTTTCACAATATACGTGAAAGTAAAAGTGTTAGTCACACAGTCAGGTCTGACTCTTTGCAACTCCACCGACTGTAGCCCACCAGGCTCCTCTGTCCATGGGATTCTCCAGGCAAGAATACTGGAGTGTTACCATTTCCTTCTCCAGGGGATCTTCCTGAAGCAGGGATCGAACTTTACCACCCAGATGAACTTCAATCCTTAGGCAATACAGTGTTGGGGGCCGGCGTGAGGCACTCAGCCCGGGGTAAAGGTCATGAGGAAGGAGGCTCGACATACGCAAAGGTGGGATCAAGCTTCAGGAGTCCCCCTGGAAATCCTCAAGCATCTACCCCCATAACCAGAGCCTGCCTACTTTGCTACTTTGTGCTCTCACCTACACCTCTGACTTTACGGGGGCTATCCCCCACCACCTCTTTAGGAGGAGTTAACTTAGAGCTCCAGTTAATAATAATTCCTGGGCGTGATAGGAGTGTTTCAACCTACAAACTCCTCTGAAGGTTCTCTGGCCTGCCTGACAGGCTTGTCCGGTTGTGATTGCTCACAACCTCCCAACCGTGAGAGGCACGAGATGCTTTAAACCTTCTAAAAACAGGTTCCTTAGAAAAGTTAAAAAACCATTAGTATAAGTATAGTGGGCTGATTAGAAATTGTATTGGTGAAGGGTTTTTCATTTGTTGAGCCAATGTTTGTTGCTAAGACTCCATATCCCCTGCCCTTACACACATTAATGAATATATAGAAGAAATAAGTATTAACCTTTGATATTAATCACGTTAGACCTTAGGCTAAGTAAATTCTTTCCTTAATTAAAACCCACTACACCCTCACCCTATAGGAATGTAACTTTATTTGGGTGGCGTCTGTTTTAAGAATAATCACCCCTGGAGAAATAAGTGTCCTGGTTGACTGACCGCTGTCACAAGGAGAGGGTCATAAATTGTCAGCAAGCCCCCTGGCCAGAAGATGATGTAACACCCCTAAGACCTCTGTATACATTTGTATGAAGCACATGACTTTGATAAAAGTCAGGACTGCTGACCCCGCGTGACTTTTGCATAACATCTCAGTGTATAAAAGTAGACCATGGAAAATAAAGAACTGGGATCAGTTTCTCGAAATACTGGTCTCCCCATGTCGCTCTCTCTCTCATTCTGGCTGAGTCTCCATCTGGAGCGCGGAACCTGCCATGCTTACTAATTATGCCTAGGCTTCTAAGATCCGACCGGGGAGGCCTCAGTGTCTCCTCTCCTTCAGGAGAACGGAAGGACACCTGCGGCCTACGTAAGTGGTGCAAACTTCTTGTCTTGAAGTTTTATTGGTCTCCCGCGTAAACCAAGCTACTCAGCCTCCTTTCTCCACTGAATTTTCCTACTGAGCTATCCTCATTCTATTACTCTTTATATCTTTGATGAATATTTAAATAGTCGCCGAAGCCGTCTCCCCTTCGAATACCCTGGATCAGCTGGGGCTGGACCCCAGCAATATAGAAAGGACAAACAGAATTCTCAACTCTAGTTAAACTTTTAGAAACTCTTGCACTTGCTTGGCCTGAACTGCTTTGTTGACCTTTTGTCTTAATGAAGTCAGTCCCATAGACAGGACTGACTCTGAACCTAAGGCATCTTATCTACCTAGGAATGTTGCCCCAATTATAGACTCTGCCTGATACAGCCAAATATTGCAAATGACTCATGTGATACTCAGTTTTGAAATTTTTTTAAAATTATGCTAAAGTATATTCAACATAAAATTAACCATTTTAACCACTTTAAGTGGACAGTTCAGTGGCATTAAGTACAATGACACTGTAAAACCACTACCACCTTCCATCTCTAGAATATCTTACATTTTGAAAAACTGAAACTTTGTACCCATTAAAAACCAATTCCTCACCTCCACCTCCCCCACCAGGCCCTGGCACCCTTCATTCTACTCTGTCCCTATGAATTTGACTACGTATCTCATGTAAGTGGAATCAATACACAGTTGTATCAACCAGATGCGAATAGCTTTTCTAATATATCCTTCAGAACAACCCTATTCACTCTTTAAAACTGAGGCTTCATCTTCTGACAGACATCCAAAAAAGACTGCCCTTGATGGCAATGGAAAGAACGTTACAGGCACTATTAATAACTAACATAGCAGTTAAACTCTGCAGCCTCTATCCTTCCATCTTTGTTTCTTAAGTAAAGAGAAATCAGCCCCTCTTGAATCAAGAAGACTGTTCCTGGCAGAGACCTCAACCTGAGAGTTCTTAGGAATCTCCCAGAAGCAGAAAACAGCCTCCACTGAAGACTATCAACAAACGAACGTCCGTGTGAAAGAGACAGCCGCAGACATGAACAGTTAGGGAACTGGTGCTATACACTGTCACACTTCAATCTGTAGGTAAGTTTCCTTCATTTTCCTAAATATTTTCCTTCACCTTTGTTGGCTTAAGGTTCTGAATTGTTGGCAAACGGCTCATTATCTGTAAGCAATGGTTAGCTAAAGCCAGAAAAAATCAGCTTAAGAAAATCGATTGTTAAACTGTCAGGAATTTTGCCAGACTGATGTTAAATTCCTGGTAGCCTGAAATCAGCCTGTGGAAATATTAACACAATGGAAATCAGAAAACACTACAAATCATGGCCCCAGTCACTCCCACTCTCCCAGAGAATCTCCTGTTAAACATTTACTAACACACCACTGCCTCAGTTCAATTCAGTTCCTTAGTCGTGTCCAGCTCTTTTTGACCTCATGGACTACAGCACACCAGGCTTCCCTGTCCATCACCAACTCCCAGAGCTTACTCAAACTCATGTCCATTGAGTCGGTGATGCCATCCAACCATCTCATCCTCTGTCGTCCCCTACTCCTCCCCTCTTCAATCTTTCCCAGCATCAAGGTCTTTTCAAATGAATCAGTTCTTCATATCAGGTGGCCAAAGTATTGGAGTTTCAGCTTCAGCATCAGTCCTTCCAATGGAGATTCAGGACTGATCACCTTTAGGATAGACTGGTTGGATCTCCTTCCAGTCCAAGGGACTCTCAAAAGTCTTCTCCAACACCACAGTTTAAAACCATCAATTCTTCAGTGCTCAGCTTTCTTATAGTCCAACTCTCACATCCATACAGGACTACTGGAAAAACCAGAGCTTTGACTAGATCGACCTTTGTTGGCAAAGTAATGTCTCTGCTTTTTAATATGCTGTCTAGGTTGGTCATCGGAGAAGGCAATGGCACCCCACTCCAGTACTCTTGCCTGGAAAATCCCATGGACAGAGGAGCCTGGTAGGCTGCAGTCCATGGGGTCGCTAAGAGTCTGACACAACTGAGCGACTTCACTTTCACTTTTCACTTTCATGCATTGGAGAAGGAAATGGCAACCCACTCCAGTGTTCTTGCCTGGAGAATCCCAGGGACGGGGGAGCCTGGTGGGCTGCCGTCTATGGGATCGCACAGAGTCGGACACGACTGAAGCGACTTAGCAGCAGTAGCAGCAGGTTGGTCATAACTTTCCTTCCAAGGAGCAAGTGTCTTTTAATTTCATGGCTGAAGTCACCATCTGCAGTGATTTTGGAGCCCAAAAAACTCTCATCATATTGTACTGCTGCTGCTGCTAAGTCACTTCAGTCATGTCCGACTCTGTGCAACCCCATAGACGGCAGCCCACCAGGCTCCCCCGTCCCTGGGATTCTCCAGGCAAGAACACTGGAGTGGGTTGCCATTTCCTTCTCCAATGCATGAAAGTGAAAAGTGAAAGTGAAGTCGCTCAGTTGTGTCAGACTCTTAGCGACCCCATGGACTGCAGCCTACCAGGCTCCTCTGCCCATGGGATTTTCCAGGCAAGAGTACTGGAGTGGGCTGCCATTGCCTTCTCCAGTCATATTATACTAGAAAGGGAGATTCCTGAATCCACTTGTGGACCTTTAAGAGGTGCCAGTCTTAATAACTAAAATTGCATGGTAGTTTAGTTGCTAAGTGGTGTCCTACT
Source organism: Bos indicus (assembly GCF_029378745.1). Taxonomy (NCBI): domain Eukaryota; kingdom Metazoa; phylum Chordata; class Mammalia; order Artiodactyla; family Bovidae; genus Bos; species Bos indicus. The sequence goes on along the minus strand of NC_091771.1, from coordinate 79,679,334 downwards.
CTTTGCAACTCCATGGACTGTAGCCCACCAGCTACTCTGTCCATGGAATTTCCCAGGCAAGAATACTGGAGTGAGTTGCCATTTCCTTCTCCAGGGGATCTTCCTGACCCAGGGATCGAACCCGAGTCTCCTGAATTAGCAGGAGGATTCTTTATTGCTGAGCCACCAAGGCAGGCCCAAACTTTCACAGTAATGGGGTTTTTTTTTTTACAAAGAAGCAGCTTGTGGGTCAGATTTCTGTTTTTCAGTGTGATCTGGCTATCGTCCATCTGTATGTTGGGCCTTTCACTTCTCAACTTTTTCACTTTCTCTTCAAATCTTCTCATTTCTCCTTATTCCTCCTTAATATTTGTCTTTTCTCAGAACTCAATAAAGATTGGAAAAGAGGAATGTGAAATGTGATCAAGGTTCAGTGTGTAACAAAACATTTTCTTCATTCACATCAAGCTCTCAATAACACTTGTCTTAAATAAAAGATGGAGAATTGGGGAAATTTTGTGATCCAGAATGCGCAGTAAAGTTTGTTCTCACGTTTTTGTTGCTATTCAGTCACTCAGTCATGTCTGACTCTTTGCCACCCCATGGACTACAGCACGCCAGGCTTCCTTGTCCTAATTATCTCCCAGAGTTTGCTCAAACTCGTGTCCATTGAGTCCATTGAGTCTGTTGCCCCCTTCTCCTCATGCCTACAATCTTTCCCAGCATCAGGGTCTTTTTCAATGAGTTGGTTCTTCGCATCAGGTAGCCAAAGTACTGGAGCTTCAGCTTCAGTATTAGTCCTTCCAATGAATACTCAGGTTTGATTTCCTTTAGGATTGACTAGTTTGAGCTCCCTGATGTCCAAGGGACTCTCAAGACTCTACTCCAACACCACAGTTCAAAAGCATCAGTTCTTTGGCACTCAGCCTTCTTTATGGTCCAACTCTCACATCTGTACATGACTACTGGAAAAACCATAGCTATTTGGACCTTTGTTGGCAAAGTGATGTCTCTGTTTTTTAATACACTGTCTAGGTTTGTCATAGCTTTTCTTCCAAGGAGCAAGCATTTTTTAATTTCATGGCTGCAGTCACAGTGATTTTGGAGCCCAAGAAATTAAAGTCGCACACTGATTCCATTTTTTTCCCCATCTATTTGCCATGAACTGATGGGATCATATGCCATGATCTTAGTTTTTTGAATGTTGAGTTTTAAGCCAGCTTTTTTACTCTCCTCTTTCACCTTCATCAAGAAGCTCTTTAGTTCCTCTTCACTTTCTGCCATTAGGGTGGTGTCATCTGCATATCAGGTTACTGATATTTCTCCCGGCAACCTTGGTCCCAGCTTGAGATTCATCCAATCTGGGATTTCACATGATGTACTCTGCATAGTAGTTAAATAAGCAGGGTTACAATATACTGCCTTGACGTACTCCTTTCCCGATTTTGAACCAGTCTCTTGTTCCATGTCCAGTTCTGTTGCTTCTTGACCTGCATACAGGTTTCTCAGAAGGCAGGTAAGGTAGTCTGGTATTCCCATCTCTTTAAGAATTATCCATAGTTGTTGTGATCCACAAAGTCAAAGGCTTTAGTGTAGTCAATGAAGCAGAAATAGACACTTTTCTGGAATTCCCTTGCTTTTTCTATGATCCAAGGATTTTTCTATGACCCAGTGAATCATGAGATTTGTTCTCATGAACAAATAATAATAAATAAAATAAATTTTTAAATAAATGAAGAAACAGATGGTGTATATTCAGGGGTTATCTCTCCTTTACACACCTTAGGAGACTGGCATATCACTCAAGCTTAACTCTGAGCTCTTTTGTTTCACATCTAGCTCATGATTTTTCCACTATGAATTCAGTCACTGGCACTGGACCAAAGGGGTTTCCCTGATGGCTCAATTGGTAAAGAATCCACCTCCAATGCAGGAGACCCTGGTTCGATTCCTGGACTATATAGTGCACAGGGTTGCAAAGAGTTGGACACAACTGAGTGACTTAGACCATTTCTCAATCTTGCCTGCAGAAGGCAGGTATCAATGCCTGTCAGCACAAACCTGCACAACTCAGCACCAGCCTAGGCATTTAATTTCTGTAATTAAAAACTAACATTCCCACAACTGGGAGTGATCCCAATTGTCCGTTACTAGGCACAAGTTGCCCTCACTCTAAGCATGTAAATGTATCAATCTGCTGGATTTAAATTACAATAGAAATGCTTTTTTCATATCTAGGTTATAAACAGATGGACATTTTTTTTTCTTAAATGCATATTTTCATTTTTTTACACTGAAATAACTCATCTATTTGGAGTGTATTTTAATGAAAATTAAAGGGAATGTAGGGATTCCCAGGTGGCTCAGTGGTAAAGAATCTACCTGCCAATACAGGAGACACAAGAGACATAGGTTCGATTCCTGGGTCAGGAAGAACCCCTGAAGTAGGAAACGGCAACCCACTCCAGTATTATTACCTGAAAACTTCCATGGACAGAGGAGTCTGGTGGACTACAGTCCATGAGGTTGCAAAGGATCAGACACAACTGAGCAACTGAGCACATACACATATACATATAAAGGGAATGTAAACCTAAATACATATATTTTTCCAAATGGCTCTCCAGTCATGTTAACACCATTTTCAACTTTTTAAGTTAATCTCTTTCCTTAATGATATAACATGCTACCTTTGTCAAATGCTAAATTTCCATAGGTACTTGGAACTATTTCCACTGGTTTGTCTATCTAGCCAGGCATCAACACCACACTGTTTGAATTATAGGGTCTTTATAGTATTTTTTAATATGGAGTAAAGGCAGCCGCCTCTCATTGCTCTTCCTTTTGAAGAGTTTTAAAGGTGTGTGAGTGTGTGTGTGGGTGCATGCTAAGTTACTTCAGTTCTGTCCGACTCTTTGCAACCCTATGGACAGCAGCTCCGTCAGGCTCCTTTGTCCATGGGATTCTCCAGGCAAGAATAATGGAGTGGGTTACCATGCCCTCCTCCAGGGGATCTTCCCAACCCAGGGATCGAACCTGTGTCTCCTGTGACTCCTGCACGGTAGGCAGATTCTTTACCACTGAGCCACCAGGGAAGCCCCTTTCATAGGTACTCCTAAGGAGGAATGATACAAATAAATTCCTTATTTATTTTTCCATTTGAAGTTTAGGATCCAGTGCCAGGAAAATTTTTGCTAGTATCTTTTTGGGGAATTATGTTAATTTTATATACTAACCTCAGGAGGTTTGACTTACTTATGATGTTAAATGGTTCTATCTAAGAACAAGGAACGTGTTTTTTATTTTTGTTGAACCCTACTTTTGTGATCATTCAAGACTGCTTCAAAACCTTCCCCATATAGGCTTTGTGCATAATCTTTCAAAGCACAGTGACCCCGTTCTGTGTGACTAGGTCGGTTGACTATGACGAATCATATCAGCAACTCGTGTCTATGAGGACAGGTGAGGAAGTGGACTGACAGAAAGGGCAACAGAAGAGCAAACATCTCCTATGTCCTGCTTTCCCTGATCTTAGTTCCATGAACCCCCCTGAAGATCTGTGCTTGTGTACATCGCTGGCTATGCTGTTATGCAGCACTCACTCAAACGTTGTCTTTAGTAAGCTTTACTGGACAATGTGGCTGAGCAGAAAGCACAACGGGAAATAGACGAGAGTGAATTTTTGGATCTAGTGTATAACAGAGCTTTGGAGTTGGACCATTTTATACTCCGTTCAGAGACTTCTAAAGAATATCTCTTCTGCCCAATGAGCTGATTCCAGCAAGAATCAAAGGAGGAATACCAAGCATCAGGAAAGTGGTTTCCCAAAGGTGAAAGCAGGACTTCTCTGATACTGTCAGCTGTCTGTCTGTGAGATAGCCAAACTCCAGGTTAACTCCAGGCCTGCCATAAAACCTAACAGCATAACAAAGTATATAAAATAAGGAAATATAGGAGGAAAGGAAAACCCAGTTTCTTTCCTCAAACCCTTCCAGCTCCTCTTTAGCTCAGAGAACAAAGGGGCTTAATTTTGTAGGACCAAAAGCAATCTTGTGTTAGTGTGTTCAGCCCTCTCTTTGTTGGCACCATTATCTTAGCTGCCATGGGTCCCTTGCATGTCCCACAGGTTGGCAAAATAAAAGGCCTCCTCTTCCATAAGGTTTCCCTTGCTTTGAATCTTTCCTAAGAGCCTTATTCCATCTTATTCCATCTTAAAATGTACCAGAACATTCATAAAATGGGGAACTCTGTACCTGTAAAAAGGAATGAAGAGGACTCCCTGGTGGTCCAGCGGTTAAGAATTTGCCTGACAGTGCAGGGGACATGCGTTCAAGCCCAGCTGGGGAAGATTCCACATGCTGTGGGGCAACAAAGCCCATGCACCACAACTACTCTAGGCGCCCAGCCTGTGCTCCACAAGAGAAGCTGCTGCAATGAGAAGCCCACACACTACAGTTAAGAGCGGCCCCCGCCCGGTAAAGAGAAAGAGTGCGCACAGCAAGAGACACAGCACAGCCAAAAATAAATACATACATAAGAATTTTAAGAAAATCTCTATATACAGCAGGGGAATGATTGCCAGGATATATCGTTGAGAGAGAAAAATCCAGGTAAATAAACTGTGTACAAGTTGTTAGCATTTATCTAAGAAAAACAACTGTAGATATAGATAGATGCCTGTGTGCACGCTCAGTCATATCTGACTCTTTGCAACCCCATGGACTGTAACCCGCCAGCTCCCCTGTCCATGGGATTTTCCAGGCAAGAATCCTGGAGTGGGTCGCCACTTCCTCCTCCAGGGCATCTTCCCAACCCAGAGATCAAACCCGAGTAGCCTACACTGGCAGGCGGATTCTTTACCACTGAGCCACCTGGGAAGCCAGATATACATACACAGATAACATTTATATGAAAAACAAACAATGCAGACAGTCCGCCACCCTTGCCCCTGCTCACGCCAGCCTGCGCAGGGCACGCTGGAGGTCCCGTAGGTCCACTCCACCACATGCGGCATTCGGATTCTCTTCGGTTCTGATGACTGCTCCTCTGCTAAGTGTCTGACCAATAGGAAAACTGCACACAAAGGTCCAGATGCATTTCCTCCTTAGAATGTCAATGGCTACACCAGCTGCTGCTTTGGATTTCACTGACTGGTAGTAGTTGAGCAACCGTTTGGAAAGCAGCTAATCTGAGCAATGAAATATCCTTAATTGTAGGTTTGTTACAATGGTGAGATCTTTCACCACAAGGAAATAAAACACCATTTTAAATTTAATCACTGGACCAAAGCAGTTAGTGAGATAATCCTTTATCTTTATGGCAAAGGAGGAACTGAGCAGACAATTTGTATGTTAAATGGGTTGTACACATTTATTTTTTTGGATACTACCAATAAGAAAGTGTTGCTAGGCAGACAGACACCTGTGCAGTCAGATCTTTATGGCCACAACAGAAGATGGATTTGGGGCTGTGTGTTCAGAAGCTAAAGGTCTTGCTAGTTTGAAGCACTCCACAACTCCTTTTTCAAAGTGGAGCCTTTTTTCCCAGCACACAGTTTTGGAGTTAAAGCCAAATGGCAAAGTTGCATCCATAGAGATGAACTTCGGCCTGCCCTCTATAACAGTGTAGAGAGACTGTTATCAGATTTTGAAATAGAAATTTCCAAGACAGGTAAGGTGAACTGGAGACAGCAAGTGTGGACAACTATTTCAAGGACTTTCGCAATAAAGGAGAGTGAGAAACAGAACAGAAACATTACAGCATGTATGGATATGCATATACTATGAGTGATCCACAAGATGGGAAAAACTGATGATGCAAGAGACAGGAAACAGTGCTGACAACTGAAACTCAAACAACGTACATCTGCTATGATTCCACTGGAATACAGCAATTAATGCTTGTCTAGGGAAACGAATTTGTTCACGTTATTTTTTTCTGCTTCATATACAGGCGTACTTCTGGATCCTTTGTCAACACTACTAAGAAACATTTGATGACAGACAGAAGGACTGGATGCTTTTAATCAGGAGACTTGGATTCCAGATTCTCTGCTGCTGCCACCCTGCCGCAGCAGCAGCTAAAAGGTACCCAGTAGAGTATGCTCCGGACATCGGCAACTTGCCTGGAAGACAGTCTCAATTTACTGGCTGCTAAAAGGTGGCAAATCATACGGGAGGAAACACCATGAAGTCCTTTTTAACTCTGAGTAAGGCATGCAGATCCTGCACAAAGTACTGTTTTACTTGGAAACTTATGACATTATAGCAGTCTATGCTTCTATAGACATGAGCTGAGATAATGAACTTCCAAGCACCTTTGGAAGAGCACAGATGCCATGGTGATCTTCTCTGGAGAAGGCTCAGACAGACTTACACAGGGATACATATGTTTTCAAAAAAAAATTCTGGGAAATAAAGCCAAGAAACAGAGTAAGAGATGTCTGAAGGAACTCTGTCTGATGTTCTACACACAGATCAAACTACTGCTGCCCACTTGCCTTGAACTGAAGATCCCATTCCTGGATCATTGATTTCCTTCCTATTAGTTGTCTCTGCTACCAGAAATGAGAATACCAAAGAACAGGATAGAAAATATTTCCTGAAAGAGATATTTAAGGACTCTAGCCTAATATATAAAGAGATCCCCGGGTGACCAAAATCAGACTTCAGAAATGGGATATCTTCGGTGAAGAATTTCTGGTTTTGGGGCTTCCCTGGTGGTTCAGTGGTTATGAATCTTCATGCCAATATGGGGAACACAGTTTTGATCCCTGCTCCGGGGAGATCCCGCAAGCCTAGGAGCAACTAAGCCCATGTGTTGCACCTGCTGAGCCCATGTGCTGCAGTTACTGAAACCCATGCACCTAGAGCCTCTGCTCTGCAGCCAGAGAAGTGACTATAACGAGAAGTCCAAGCACCACAACGAAGAGTAGCTCCTGCTCGCTGCAACTAGTGAAAGCTTGTGCACAGCAACGAAGACCCAGTACAACTAAAAACATAAATAAATAAAATCTTTTTTTTTTAAAGAGAATTTCTGGTTTAGGTTTTTACAAAAATATACTGAACATCAGGTTGACGATGCAGTGGATGGCTACTGCAGGACAAATGTGTCTCTTCAGTCCTCCTAAGACTAAAGACAGCCATTGCTACCCTCAAATCATTGCATGCCACTACCCAGGCCAGCCTGAGAGGCTGATCAATTCCTGGATGCCAAAGCAGATCAATGCCACTGACCTTTCTGCCTGCACCTCGACCTATTCACAAGTCAGCTGACAAAGCTTAGGTGCTCTCCAAGATGTAGAAAATTCTGATGGGAATACCAGACCACCTGACATGCCTCTTGAGAAACCTGTATGCAGGTCAGGATGCAACAGTTAAAACTGGGCATGGAACAACAGAATGGTTCCAAATAGGAAAAGGAATACATTGAGGCTGTATACTGTCACCCTGCTTATTTAACTTCTATGCAGAGTACATCATGAGAAACGCTGGGCTGGAGGAAGCACAAGCTGGAATCAAGATTGCCGGGAGAAATACCAATAACCTCAGATATGCAGATGACACCACCCTTATGGCAGAAAGTGAAGAAGAAATAAGAGCCTCTTGATGAAAGTCAAAGAGGAGAGTGAAAAAGTTGGCTTAAGGTTCAACATTTAGAAAACTAGGATCGTGGCATCTGGTCCCATCACTTCATGGCAAATAGATGGGGAAACAGTGGAAACAGTGGCTGACTATTTTTCTGGGCTCCAAAATCACTGTGGATGGTGACTGCAGCCATGAAATTAAAAGACGCTTACTCCTTGGAAGGAAAATTATGACCAACCTAGACAGCATATTAGAAAGCAAAGATATTACTTTGTCAACAAAGATCCGTCTAGTCAAGGCTATGGTTTGTCCAGTGGTCATGTATGGATGTGAGAGTTGGACTATAAAGAAAGCTGAGTGCCGAAGAATTGATGCTTTTGAACTGTGGTGTTGGAGAAGACTCTTGAGAGTCCCTTGGACTGCAAGGAGATCCAACCAGTCCATCCTAAAGGAGATCAGTCGTGGGTGTTCATTGGAGGGACTGATGTTGAAGCTGAAACTCCAACACTTTGGCCACCTGATACAGAAAGCTGACTCATTTGGAAACACCCTGAAGCTGGGAAAGATTGAGGGCAGGAGGAGAAGGGGACGACAGAGGATAAGATGGTTGGATGGCATCACTGACACAATGGACATGGGTTCAGGTAAACTCTGGGAGCTGGTGATGGACAGGAAGGTCTGGCATGCTGCGGTTCAGGGGGTTGCAAAGAGTCGGACACAACTGAGTGACTGAGCTGAACTGAAGCTGCAGACTCTAAGTGTTTCTTCTACTTGTGACGGGTGGTGGGACTGGGGGCAGGGTGAAGGAGTACTAGTGAGGCTCAACCTCCCAGACTTACTTGGACATAAAAACAAATGAAAGTCTGGGACTTCCCTGGTGGTCTAGCAGCTAAGACTTTGGGCTGCCCATGCAGGAGGCCAGGGTTTGATCCCTGGTTGGGGAACTAGATCCCACATGCCACAACTAAGATCAAAGATCCCATGTGCTGCAGTTAAGACCTGGCATAGCCAAGTAAATAAATATTTAAAACATGAAAGTCTCACATCAAAAAAAGAAAAAAGAAAAAATTGAGAAGAAATGGTTACCAGTGGTGTGGAAGAAGAATTAGGATGGAAGAAACAGAGACAGAAGCTAGACACATTTTGCATACTTGACTCTGAAACTATGTAAATATTCTACATAGATCTAAAACAAAATCAAATTTTAGAAATCTCTAAGCATCCAAAACAAAATGGAGCAAGTAAAATCAGTTAGTGTCCTCTTAGCTACTAAATGCAACGCCCTGCTTCCGGGCACATTCAGCTTCATTTGCCTTTGACATTGCTGATAGTTGACCCATTATTAAAATTCTCTTCCTTTTTGGCTTCTCTGAGACCAGTCTCTCCTGGTTTACCATTTAAGTCAAGTCTCTGATTTCACATCTCAGTATCCCTTACTAGGCCGTCTTCTTCTACTTGTCCTTTTAATACAGGTAGTTCCCATTCCTCATTTACTCTTTTTAATCTACTGCCCACTCTCAGCAGTGAAACCATACACTCCCCTGGCTTCTATTAGACACATTCACCTCATTATGCGATTATGAGAAAATAAATTTAAGATCAATATGAGTTCAACTGCCATAGGGAAATACTGTCACAGGAGATTCAGTTTCTTGGAGTAAGTTGTTTCACACATGTATTAAATTCCTGTCTGTTCCTCAAAACCCACCTCCCTCAGTTATTACTTCCTATGTGAAGCCTTCTTAAGATTTCTCTGGCCAAAATTATTACTTCCTCTTCACTCTGATAACATAAAATCTCTCTTATAATATTTATATATTTCTGGGTATGTGTTCTGCACTGCCTAGACTATAAACTTTTGAAAGCAGTGAGACTGGGTATATGGTGCTAAGAAAGTAGGGGAGTCAGGGGAAGAAGACTAAAATGAGAAAAGGAGAGAACAGAGTTGAGCCCACAAGGAATTACAGGTAAAGTCAGGTAATTGTCTTTCCCAAGAGTAATATGTGGGATAGTAGAATCTCCAGCAGAGACACCAATTTAAAAGTGAGTTATATACTGAAGATTCATGAAATTCAAGGAATCTAAGACTGAGATTCGCTAATCACTGACCAACTAACTGAAGTATTATTGATAAAAGGAAAAAAAAAAGATTCATGAAATTCAAGGAATCTAAAACTGAGATTGGCTAATTTCTGACCGACAGGTTTTATTGATAAAACAAAGGAGAAAAATCCATACTTCATCAGTTAGCACCAAATTATTGAGCCCAGTAAGGAGAATTCAAAAGAACAATTCTTTTGCAAATCTATTACAGAAGATGGTGGTGATGGTGATGTAGTTTTTTTTTTTTTTTTTTTTTTTTAATTTTATTTTTTTTTATTGGACACACAGCATGTGGGATCTTAGTTTCCCAACCAGGGATCGAACTCGTGCTCCCTCCATTGGGAGCTCAGAGTCTTAACCACTGGACCACCAGGGAATCCCCCAGTGATGTAGTTTTTAATCCAAATCCACCCAAAGAGACAAATCAGGGTAACAAAACTCAAGAGCATTAAAAAACACCTGCAACAAAACTAAGTGACAAGCTGCCCACAGACGCCAAAGTAGACGTGGGCAGGCAAAAGCGAGAGAGGCCACAGAGCTGCACGGTACCAGCATTTGTGAAGGAGGAAGCACGTATGCCCACAGACACCACAGTAGACGTGGGCAGGCAAAACCAAGAGAAGCCACAGAGCCGCACGGTACCAGCATTTGTGAAGGAGGAAGCACGTAGAAGCAAAGGCATCTTATGGCCTGAGAAAAGGGAAACAGCAAAAATCAGCCAGAGGACAGAATAAAGACTCACAATGAGCGAAACTGCAGGGAGTAGAGTCCGAACTGACCAGAACAGGGACGTGAGGGCAAAAGTCAAAGACTGTCCAGATAAAAAGGGAAGCTGAGAGATCTCAGAAAGGACAAGGCAATATTTTTTGAACACTTTGTAAAAACAATAGAAAAGGGAGCTTTACACATAAAGCTACAAAAGTTATCCTGACTAATCTCTCCCATCTAAGAGTTTGGGCAAGTTATTTTCACATGAAAATTAATAACAAAAGGGGAGGCAATCAAATCTCAGAGTTATTATGAGGAAAAAGATGTTAGGGTGACATCAATAAAAGACAATAAAAGCAAAGCTTAAAACATGTTCACAAAACAATAAAAGCGGTAAAAGCAATTCTTAAAACATGTTCACAAAACAGATGAAAACCACAAATTGATAATTTTAAATAAGCTAAAACAAAGTAACAAAATAATAGAAGATTTGAGAGAACAGGACTAAAGAAAATTAGAGAAACTAAAAATGAGATGATAGAATTCAGGAAATAACAACAAATGTAACCAAAAATTATATCTTCAGAAATGAAGATTATGTTGCTGCTGCTGCTGCTAAGTCGAGTCAGTCGTGTCCGACACTGTGCGACCCCATCGATGGCAGCCCACCAGGCTCCCCCGTCCCTGGGATTCTCCAGGCAAGAACACTGGAGTGGGTTGCCATTTCCTTCTCCAATGCATGAAAGTGAAAAGTAAAAGTGAAGTCGCTCAGTCATGTCCGACTCTTAGTGATCTCATGGACTGCAGCCTAGCAGACTCCTCTGTCCATGGGATTTTCCAGGCAAGAGTACTGGAGTGGGGTGCCATTGCTTCTCCAAGATTATGTTAGAAATAGTATAAAAACAAGTATTTAAAAAGAAGTCTTATATAAATAGAAGGTGAAATGGAAAAGTTTAGTATCAAAAAGAAAATAAGAAAGTGATTTTAAAAGACTTGAGAAAAAAGTGGTAGATAAGATGGTCATAGAGGGGGGTCCCCAAAGAAGAAAACTAAAGCAGTAGAGAACAAATACTAAAATACTAACAACAGTTTTTTTGTTTTTTTGGCCATACCACCCAGCTTGCAAGATCCTAGTTTGCCCACAAGGGATAGAACCTGGGTCCTCAGCAGTAAAAGCAAATCCTTAATCACTGGATCTCCAGGGAATTCCCTAAAAACACTACTTCAAGAAAACTGTCCCAATGAGAAAAAAATGACTTGAAGTCATATACTGAAAAGGTATACTGCATATGTAAGAAAATCAACTCAGAACAATCAACTCCAAGACACAACTTAGTAAAGTTATTAAATACGTAAGAAAAAAAAATATACTGAGCGCCCAGGCAAAAATATGCCCAGGACTTAACTTCATAATAATCTGGAGAGTTAACAACAGCAGGTATGAGAGTAACTAAAAGCAGACTGGCCATGAGTTGATAACTGTTGAAGATGAACAGAAAATGCATACACTATTCTGTATGCTTCTGTGCATGTGTAAGGCTTTTCATGGAGTATGAATGAACTACTGCTACTCACACAATAAGGAAAAAAGAAATCTCACAAATTTTGGGCTGAACAAAAAGAAGCCAGATAAAAGTGAGAATGCAGTGTGATCTTATTTACATTAGGTTTTAAAAAAGGCAAAACAAATCTATGACGTTAAAAGTCAGGACAGTGATTACCCTTGAGGAAATAAAAACTGAGAGCGGGCCAAAGGATGATTCTGCTGTACTGAAAGTATCCTCCTTTTGTTTGGGGCATTAGTCACATAGGTATGCCTGCTTTGTTAAAATTCATAAAATTGTACACTTACTTACCACTGAATGTACTTTTCTGTATGAATACTGCACTTCTTAAAAAAGGTTTTATGAGTCTCAAAATTCAAAGTAGTGAATAAACAACTATTTGCTGTATATTCTAAGAAAGCTTATTTCTATACTCAATTTCAGCGGATATTGTTGGAAGACAGCTATACTACTAATGATATACCCAACTTTCTGCCAATAAAAACAATCAAGCATACACCCAAACCCAGATACTGAAAGAAAGTTAACCAGTACTTCAGCCTCCTGAATGAATCGATATATCTGTACAATATATAACAAGCATCAAAGTGACTGCTGTGTATACTTACGTACACACATAGAGAGCTACTGCTCAACACTGAAACGCCTCAAGCGGTGCTGAGTCCACAAAGCCTACGCTGCTATATCAATAACACCACAGCAGTGTGACTTAGCACATTTGACCAACCTAACTAACCAGAGTATACAAACACATACTGTACAACATGCCCAACCTTCATCTTGAAGGCACTGAGGGGCAATCGTACAAGTCGATGATAAGTGCCCTGCCTGTTGTTAAGGAAGATACATACACCTTCTCACCAACACAAAATAAAAGCTAGACAAGATAAAAAATTCTTTTAAAAAATAAAACTGGAGAAGATACATGAATCTGAATGCTGTACTATAACTATGTAAGATGTTATCATTGAGGAAACTGGTTAAAATTATGGCACATCTCTTTGTATCATCTCTTACCATGCACATGAATCTATAATTACTTTAAAATAAAAAGTTCAGTTAAAATTTTTAGAAATAAAAGATTTCTTAGAAGGTAGCTTTGAATATATACAGTAATATGTTATACATAGCTAATTTTTCTCCTTCACGCTCTTAAAGAGCCCCTTCCTTTAAAAAAAAAAAAAAAAAGTCAAGGGGGAAGAAAAGATATACCAATCTAAGCCACACTCTGACTGGTACAGTATTTGTTTAATACAGAAATAAAATCTATTGCAAGAACTTCTGGATGTATACTCAAATTATTGGAACCAGAATCTCAAAAGAGATATCTGCACGCACGTGTTCACAGCAGCGTTATTCACACAGCTAATAAGTAGAAGCGACCCAAATGTCCATCAATGGATGAACAGATAAAAGAAATGCATACACACACAACAGAATGTTACTCATCATTTTTGAAAGAATTCTCTCAAGTTATGACATGGGTGTCCTTGAGGACATCATGCTAAGTGAAATAAGTCAGCCACCAAACAACAATAATTAAATGAAGGACTAGAGTCTAGGCAAATAAAGTCATTGATTAATGGACATAGAGTTTCAATTCTGGAAATCCATTATCCAACAATGTGAGTATACATAACACTGTTAAACTTGATCATGGTAGAGACGGTAAATTTTATGTTGTGTTTTATATCACAAATAAAAAAATATGTTTAATGTTTTCAAATGAAATCTGAACGAATATGTCATATGCAGACTTGATTTCTAAGAATAGTTATTCAAGTTGAAAGAATATGATCTCAGATGAAAGAATAAAACTGCTAGAAGAGACAAAGACATAAAATATTAATATACTGCTCTATCTGCTCGATTCAAATATGTTAAGCTTCATGATACAGGTAAGTATAAGCCAATGTTGATTGCTTAAAACTACAATAAAATCTGTGGAAGTTAAAATACATGGAGTAAAATATCAAGTTCCTGAGAAATCTGTATGCAGGTCAAGAAGCAACAGTTAGAACTGGACATGGAACAACAGACTGGTTCCCAATCAGGAAAGGAGTACGTCAAGGCTGTCTATTGTCACCCTGCTTATTTAACTTACATGCAGAGTACATCATGCGAAACGCTGGTTTAGATGAAGCACAAGCTGGAATGACGATTGCCAGGAGAAATTTCAGTAACCTCAGATATGCAGGTGACACCACCCTTTTGGCAGAGAGCTAAGAAGAACTAAAGAGACTCTTGATGAAAGTGAAAGAGGAGAGTGAAAAAGTTGGCTTAAAACTCAACATTCAGAAAACAAAGATCATGGCATCTGATCTCATCATTTCATGGCAAATAGATGGGGAAACAAGGGAAACAGTGACAGACTTTACTTTTGGGGGGGCTTCAAAATCACTGTGGATGGTGACCGCAGCCATGAAATTAAAAGACACTGCTCCTTGAAAGAAAAACTATGACAAACCTAGACAGCATGCTAAAAAGCAGAGACATTACTTTGCCAACAAAGGTCCATCTAGTCAAAGCTCTGGTTTTTCCAGTAGTCCTGTAATGATGTGAGAGTTGGACCATAAAGAAAGCTGAATGCCGAAGAACTGATGCTTTTGAATTGTGGTGCTGGAGAAGACTCTTGAGAGTCCCTTAGACTACAGGGAGATCCAACCAGTCAATCCTAAAGGAAATCAGTCCTGAATATTCATTGGAAGGACTGATGCTGAAGCTGAAACTCCAATACTTTGGCCACCTAATGTGAAGAGCTGACTCATTTGAAAAGACCCTGATGCTGAGAAAGATTGAAGGCAGGAGGAGAAGGGTACAACAGAGGACGAGTTGATTCCATGGCATCACCGGCTCAGTGGACATGAGTTTGAGTAAACTCTGGGAGTTGATGATGGACAGGAAAGCCTGGCATGCTGCAGTCTGTGGGGTCGCAGAGTCGGACATAACTGAGCGACTGAACTGAACTGAAAATGGCAAAAAGCAGGAAAAGGTAAATGAAAAGACTGTTGGTAAGGTTCTTCAAAGTACTAACTTAAATAGCCTATACTAAGTCAAGGATGTAAGCTGTCACTTCTAGAGTGATCACTAAAAGAGTAATAAAAAGTTATCAGTAAAACAGAGAATAGAAAAACAGATTAACACAAATATTTCATAAGGCAAAAAACTAGAAAAAAATGGGAGCAAAAACAGAATCAATAGAAAACCAATAGAAATAAACCTAATAAAGTCAATATACTTAAATTCAATTATAATATTAACTATGCTATATGTAAAAGGACTGTATAGTCCAATTCAAAGACTTCAGATTGGGTGAAATACACTGTATGCTATTTACAAGTTAAGTTAAAATATAAAAACATCAGATCAGATCAGATCAGTCGCTCAGTCGTGTCCGACTCTTTGTGACCCCATGAATCGCAGCACACCAGGCCTCCCTGTCCATCACCAACTCTCAGAGTTCACTCAGACTCACGTCCATAGAGTCAGTGATACCATCCAGCCATCTCATCCTCTGTCGTCCCCTTCTCCTCCTGCCCCCAATCCCTCCCAGCATCAGAGTCTTTTCCAATGAGTCAACTCTTCGCATGAGGTGGCCACAGTACTGGAGTTTCAGCTTTAGCATCATTCCTTCCAAAGAAATCCCAGGGTTGATCTCCTTCAGAATGGACTGGTTGGATCTCCTTGCAGTCCAAGGGACTCTCAAGAGTCTTCTCCAACACCACAGTTCAAAAGCATCAATTCTTCGGTGCTCAGCCTTCTTCACAGTCCAACTCTCACATCCATACATGACCACAGGAAAAACCATAGCCTTGACTAGACAGACCTTTGTTGGCAAAGTAATGTCTCTGCTTTTGAATATGCTATCTAGGTTGGTCATAACTTTCCTTCCAATGAGTAAGCGCCTTTTAATTTCATGGCTACAGTCACCATCTGTAGTGATTTAGTATGAAAAAGCATGAAAACATTAGCTAAAATAAAGCTTGTATTCTCATATTAATATCTGATAAGTAAACTTCTTTAATTACGAAAGTGATTTTATTTAACTGATTATAAATAAAACCATATAAAAGAAACAGTCTAAAAATCAGAGTTATAAACTATTCAGTGAAAGATGTTTTTAAAAGCTAAGTCATTCTCCTTTTGAGGATTCTAAACAAACATAACAATACATGTAAAATATTATATTGCATAATTATACAAAGAACTTTACAGAAATACTGTATTCTTTTTCCTTCACTTTTGCAAACACATCTTTCTATAACCCCATGAACTGTAGGCTGCCATACTCCTCTGTCCATGGATTCTCTAGACAAGGATAATGGAGTAGGTTGCCATTTCTTTCTTCAGGGGCTCTTCCTGACCCAGGGATCGAACTGGGGTCTCCTGCATTGCAGGCGGATTCTTTTACCATCTGAGGCACCAGGGAAGCCCTTTCTATGGTTACAAATTTGATTTCCAGTCATGATACAGATCAGCTAGAGGGGAAAAAAAGTATGTATATATATATTTTTTCTTCTTTTTATTTTGAGATATGACAAGTAGACTTTAAGGCAAAAAAAAATATTACTGAAGATAAAGACAGATACTCATGGTGATAAAAGTACCAATTTGAATGAATATGTAATAAACTTAAATTTGTATTCACCTATAGAAATCCTTTATAAGATAAATGTTTTATACGTATTTTATACCAACCATTGGCCGCCAGTCTGAAATTGATTTTTTTAAAATAACAACTTTATTGAATTCCAATTCATATACTATCTAATCTATCTATTTTAAAAGGTAAAAATAGGGCTTCCCTGGTGGTACAGTGTCCATGTTCCCAAAGCAGGGGGCCCAGGTTCAGTCCCTGGTCTGGCAACTACATCCCACAGAGAGCAACTAAGAGTTTGCACGCTGCAACTAAGACCTGGCACAGCCAAATAACTAAATTAAAAAATAATAATAAAATTTTTTTTAAAAAGGTAAAACAAAAAAAGTTTTTTAGTACATTCAGACTTGTGCAATCACCACCACAATCAATTTCAGAACATTTCCATCACCTCCTAAAAAACCATGGTACCATGCACACACTCAGCTCCAATCTGGAGTTCTGCTGCTGCTGCTGCTGCTAAGTCGCTCCAGTCATGTCTGACTCTGTGCGACCCCATAGACAGCAGCCCACCAGGCTCCCCCGTCCCTGGGATTCTCCAGGCAAGAACACTGGAGTGGGTTGCCATTTCCTTCTCCAATGCATGAAAGTGAAAAGTGAAAGTGAAGTCACTCAGTCGTGTCAGACTCTTAGCGACCCCATGGACTGCAGCCTATCAGGCTCCTCCATCCATGGGATTTTCCAGACAAGAGTACTGGAGTGGGGTACCATTGCCTTCTCTGAATCTGGAGTCCTAGATATCCACTAAGCAATCCACTAATCTATTTTCTGTGTACAGATTGCCTCCTATGGGCATTTCCTATAAATGGAACCATATAATATGTGGTGCTTTGAGATCTGGCTATTTTATCCAATTACAGTATCAGGCTTAGAGTGCAGTTTCTGTGAGCTCTATCAGATCTGGTGCAGCTCCTTTGGTGCGGCTGCTCGACCGACTGAGGAACTGAGATCACCCTCCTCACGTACACCCAACACGCATGGTGAGAAGCACAAAGGATCCATACAGGAGAAGAATGGGAGACAGAGGACAGCTACTCGTTCAGAGCAGCAGTTTGGGAGTTCAGCAAGGTGATGTTGCAGGGATCTTCTCTGCAGGCAGAGAATGCTCCTTGATGAGGACACTGTCTTCTTGGGAGTGGCTCCGGGTCTATTGTTCTTTCCCTCCCTTGGCTATACAGACAGATACTGGCCAGATCCACCCCAAGGAATGTGCTGTGTGTGTCCCTCTGCTTCCTCCCCATCCCCGTTCAACCTCTCATCTGCCTAGTGCCCCAACCCCCATCTTGTTTCAGATTCTTATTAACCAAGCTCTCAGGGTGGGCGGTTGCGGGGCGGTGGGGGGCACGGGGGTAGTCATGCTGTCAGAAAAGTAGGCAAACTAATTATCCTTTATAATGTTTATTATTTATTAATAAAATAGAATTCACACACACTTTAAAAACACCAGAAAAAAAATAGGAGAATAGCTACAATCCAGGCTGTATGGAAAGCCACAGCACTCAGAAGAAGGCTTAGAACACCCATGGTACGTGGCTCACTGAAGAATCCTGAATATCCTGTGCAGTTGGAACCCAGGTAAAACCTACTGTAATTTACTCCCTAAAATAATCATACTGGGTCTTCTCTCAAAGCCTCTTTTTAAAAAGGAGGGGGGAAACTGAGAAACACCATCCAATTCCAGTTCTGCAGCAGCCTCACATACATTCTACAATATTTATTTGGTGTTAAAAAAAGTCTCTGCTACCCCATCTCGTCACTTGGCTCTTCCTTCCTCTCACCTCATGTTCTGTCTTCTACAATGAAGCAGCAACAAATTTCAGCTCCCAGTGACAGCTTCCCCAGGGAAAACTATACCCACTACACTGAACCAGCAAGACTCAGGGATGCCAATTAGAAGGTAATTTTATTTGTGTTGTGTCCTCTTAATTTTTTCTCCAGAAATGACCCTTAAGTCTATGAAAAGATACACACCTTCTCTCATAATAAGAAAGATGAATATTAAAATTATGTTGAGATGCCATTTCTCACCTATTGAACTGGTAAAATGCCAGAAGTTTAAAATGCATTGCTGTTGATGTTTTGGGAAGATAGGCACTCTCATACGTTACGGGTGGGTTTAAAGGGTACAACTTCTCTGGAGGGTCTTTTAGCAATATTTACCAAATGTACTTAACCTTTGGCCCAGAAATTCCACTTTCAGAAAATGAGTTCCACCAATATACCTGTGTATGTAACCTGACATGTACAAATTTATACACACACACACATACACACACAGTTTTCATTGCATTACTTTCTGTAATAGTCAAAGACTATAAATCCCAAGCATCTGGCAATAGGGAACAGGTTAAATAAACTATGGTATATTTAAATAAACTGTACTGGTGTATATGGTACAGGTTAAATATGGTACAGGTTAAATAAACTATGTACATCTACCGTGAACTCTAGAATACTATGGAACTGTAAAGAGAAAGAAGATCTCTACATACTGATATATAGGAAGATCTCCCAGTTACATTGCCAAGTTAAAAAAAAAAACACACACACACGTGACTTCACAGAAGATATCCAGGAATCCATCCTTCTACCTAACAACTACTGGACCAGCAAGAATTGTCTAAAGGTAAATATTTTGGAACTCTGGAGTTCAGTCAAACACTTGCAACACTCGCAGCAGAGCTTGACAAAGGGATTGGTAAATTTTGGTGGTTTAACCTCTTGCATAGCAGTTACCACGCCTCAGCCCCTCAGCAAACAGCCTTGGGTACAACAGCCAACATTCCAGGGAAGATCTTCACGATATTAGATTTGGCAATGATTTGTTGGATGTGATACCAAGAGTACAGGCAAAAAAAAACAAAAATAAATAGAATATGACTTCATCAAAATTAAGCTTTTGTACATCAGGCTTCTGGTGAAGAATCCGCCTGCCAATGCAGGAGACCCAAGGGACATGGTTTCAATCCCTGGGTTGGGAAGATCCCCTGGGGAAGGAAATGGCAACCCACTTCAGTATCCTTGCCTGGAAAATTCCATGCACAGTGATGGGTTACAGTCTGTGGGGTCAGAAAGAGTCAGACACACACACACACACATCAAAGCACACTATTGAGAAAGTGAAAAGACAACCCACAGGATGGGAAAAATGTCTACAAATTATATATCTGATACAAGGTTAATATCCAGAATATATAAAGTACTCTTTCACCTCAACAATACAAAATGACTAACCCAGTTCAAAAACAGAGAAAGAACTTGAATAAACATTTCTCCAGAGAAGACAAATGGCCAAAAGGCACATGAAAAGGCACAGCATCAGTCATTAGGAAATGCAAATCAGCACTACAATGATATGCCACTTCACAAACATTAGGACTGCTATTATCAAAAGCAAACAGAAAATAGGTGTTGGATGTGGAGAAACGGGAACCCTCCTGTCTGGCTGGTCAGAAGGTAAAATGGTACAGTCACTGTTAGAGAAGCAGCCTGGCGGTTCCTCATAAAGGTAAACACACACTTACCAAGCGCCCCATCATTCTCCGTCTAAGTTAAAAAGGTAAATTTTATATGACTCATGTTTTATGGCAAAGAAAAAAAAAGATCTGAAAGGTATGCTACATTTTTTGTAAGAATAGGAGATTCATATTTGCTTACTGCATAAAGAAATACTGAACCAATAAACACATAAAAATGTTTACCTGCAAGAGGAGACATGAACTTGGGCGAACTCCAGGAGACAGTGAGGGACAGGGAGGCCTGGCGTGCTGCAGTCCATGGAGTCGCAAAGAGTCAGACACGGCTTGGTGACTGAACAAGAGGAGAATGGCAACTGGGGAGATGGGGACAGATGTGAGAAGGCTTTCTCAGTGTACACTATTCATATCATTTTATTTATTGACATATAGTTGATTTACCTGTATGCAGGCCAGGAAGCAACAGTTAGAACTGGACATGGAACAACAGACTGGTTCCAAATAGGAAAAGGAGCATGTCAAGGCTGTATATTGTCACCCTGCTTATTTAACTTATATGCAGAGTACACCATGAGAAACGCTGGGCTGGAAGAAGCAAAAGCTGGAATCAAGATTGCCGGGAGAAATATCAATAACCTCAGATATGCAGATGACACCACCCTTATGGCAGAAAGTGAAGAGGAACTCAAAAGCCTCTTGATGAAAGTGAAAGTGGAGAGTGAAAAAGTTGGCTTAAAGCTCAACATTCAGAAAATGAAGATCATGGCATCCGGTCCCATCACTTCATGGGAAATAGATGGGGAAACAGTAGAAACAGTGTCAGACTTTATTTTTCTGGGCTCCAAAATCACTGCAGATGGTGACTGCAGCCATGAAATTAAAAGGCGCTTACTCCTTGGAAGGAAAGTTATGACCAACCTAGATAGCATATTCAAAAGCAGAGACATTACTTTGCCAACAAAGGTCCGTCTAGTCAAGGCTATGGTTTTTCCTGTGGTCGTGTATGGATGTGAGAGTTGGACTGTGAAGAAGGCTGAGCGCCAAAGAATTGATGCTTTTGCACTGTGGTGTTGGAGAAGACTCTTGAGAGTCCCTTGGACTGCAAGGAGATCCAACCAGTCCATTCTAAAGGAGATCAGCCCTGGAATTTCTTTGGAAGGAATGATGCTAAAGCTGAAACTCCAGTACTGTGGCCACCTCATGCGAAGAGTTGACTCATTGGAAAAGACTCTGATGCTGGGAGGGATTGGGGGCAGGAGGAGAAGGGGACGACAGAGGATGAGATGGCTGGATGGTATCACTGACTCTATGGACGTGAGTCTGAGTGAACTCCGAGAGTTGGTGGACAGGGAGGCCTGGCGTGCTATGATTCATGGGGTCACAAAGAGTCAGACACGACTGAGTGACTGAACTGAACTGAGTTGATTTACAATGTTGTATTAGTCTCTGGTATTCAGCAAAGTGATTCAGTTATACATTTATACATATATTTTTCAGGTTCTTTTCCATTATAGGTTATTACAAGATACTGAATATAATTCCCAGTCCTATACATAGTAGGACTTCACTGTTTATCTACTTTCCATACAGTGCTATGCATCTGTCGATCCCAAGGTCCTAATTTATCTCTCACACCTTTTCCCCTTTGGTAACCGTATGTTTGTTCTCTATGTCTATGAGTCCATTCCTGTTTTGGCAATAAGTTCATTAGTATCATTCTTTTTAGACTTCACATATAAGGGATATCATTTTATATTGGTCTTTCTAGCCTGGCTTTACCTCAATTACTAGGAGGTAATTACTATCGATCTCTAGGTCCAACCATATGGCTGCAAATGGCATTATTTCATTGTTTTTATGGCTGGGTAATATTCCACTGTATATATGTGCAACATCTTCTTTATCCATTCATCTGCCAATTAACATTTAGCTTGCTTCCACATCTTGGCTATTTTACATAGTGCTGCTATGAACACTGGCAAGTATCTTTCTGAATTAGTGTTTTGGTCTTTTCTGGATATATGCTCAGGATAGGGATTGCTGGATCATATAGTAACTCTATTTTTAGCTTTTTAAGGAAAATCCATTTTGTTCTTCATAGTGGCTATATATTTTTCATAACAAAGATTTCTTTAAATCTTTTAAATTTTCATTTAAATCTTTTAAATTTAAAAATTTTCTTTTAAATCTTTTAAAATGAATATATTTTTCAAACAATAAGCAAAAATTATTCAGATATATTCTTCCTTGCCCCTCAAAGAAAATGAAAGCAGTCACATGATTTTTCTGACCATGCTTACATAATTAAAGGTCCTGTAGTCACTTTAAATCACATAGTCTCAATTCCATTTCAAATAAAATGTTTAACCCATAAAATCATGAGAGCTTCAAAGTTAATACCAGGTGAGATCTCATCTCACAGACGACCTCTGCGGTGGGCATACCCTTTCAATGCTGGAGGAGAGCACGGCCCCATTCCCCTCTGCAGGTGTCCACCCCTCCTCACTGGGATTTTACTAACCTTCTTGTCTGACCTCCCTCCTCAACTCCACCCTGAGGACAGAGAAGTGTTATTTCACCAGTAGTCATGAGGCGGTCTCACACTTTCTGTGCTCATAGATATTTAAAGCTCTTCCCCTTTGGGGGCTCTTCGTGCGTCCTGAGAAGATACCACCCACAGATCACTGTTGGATTTTCACCAGCAATTCCCCTGACCTGAAAGGAGGGACTCTATTTAAGTTGTCTATTCACTTCTACCCACTGGAACTGTGATGGGGCTCTGCCAACTTCTCCTCAATGAGCCTTTCACCCTTTCCATGGCCATTAGGTCAGATTATGCAATGACCCCAGTCAGGCTCTCGCCACATCTCATTCATGGGAAATACTCGTGCATGGATTGCCTAACAAACTCTGGAAGAAAAGGCTGGTTACAGTCTACTACTTGTGCCCTTCCAAGCAGCAAGCCAGCTTCAGCCCTCCATCTCTGGCTTTCCTTAAAAGGAGGCACCCATCAGTGCACTAGCTGTGACCTGATAACTTCAGAGGACACACAGGAAGCTTTCCAAGCGGCGTCTCTCTTCTGACTTGAGGTGAGGGAGATATCACATGCCTGCTTGTCTCCGTTGAGAAGGAAGCAGGGTCCACACTCACCAACAGCTCTCTCCAAAGAAATCCTTTCAAAACTTCCTCTCCCTTAAACTGGAGAAAACGCAACACCTTGGACAAATTATCAAAATTAATATAACCAATGAGAGCCAGATAGATAGGTACTCTAGATGTGATAACTCTAAGAAAAAAATGTATCATTACTGTGGCATTTTGACTAGGGATCACAAACTGGATAGAATCATGAGAGAACAGTAAAACTCAAAATGAGAACTGTTCTCTTGGATTAAAAAAATTTTTTTACAGTATTCTTCAAAACCATCATTATTATAAAAGACAAAGAAAGGCTCAGGAACTGTTCCAGATAAAGGAGACGAAAGAAACAATTAAATGCAATACGTCGACTGCAACCTCTAGTGGAGGAAAAAACAAGTGCTGTCAAGGACATTATGAAGTCAGCTGACAAACTGGATAGTGAATGGAAGATTATTTTAAAGTACTGCTAATGGTAAAAATCTTCCTGAGGTTAACAACTATACTGGGGCCACGTAAGAGAATGTCCTTTTCGTCAGGAAATATTCAGTGAAGTATCTGGAAACAAAGGGGTATAATGCCTACAGTTTATTCTTAAATAATTTAGAAAAATATAGAGAAGGATAATAAATCTCTCTTTAACAAAAAATTAAGTAATATAAAATGTTTATAGTAACTGAATCTGGATAAAAGGTAAATAGGTGATTTTTTTTCTATAATTCCTGTAACTTTTCTATAAGTTTGAAAGTATTTCCAAATAAAAAGCTTTTTATTAAAAAAAAAAAAAACAAAAAACTGCTCTCTTCTAAGTCTCACTGCTGACCCTGTGAAAAGTAAAGGGATCAAGAGTCACAGATCTGATTTTTAACAAATCTTTCTTTGTAATCACTTTAATGTAAAAAAACAGCATACAAATAGAAAGCATCACTATGAAAACTCGGTTTGAAAAATACACAAATGAATCCTGTGCACCTAGGACATATCTAACCAAACAGAACACTGTCAATATTTTAGGCACTCCCTCACCCACATGTGGGCTTCCCAGGGGCTCAGGGGTAGAGAGTCCGCCGGCCAACGCAGGAACCACAGAAGACGCAGGTTGCATCCCTGGATTGGACATGACTGAGCACACACCCACACGTGCCTTTTCCCAGCCACACCTCCATCAGTCTACTCCAAGTAATCACTATCCTGAATTTTTTTTTCATTTTTTTTTAATTTAATTTTATTTTTTTTTACAAATTGTATTAGTTTTGCCAAATATCAAAATGAATCCGCCACAGGTATACATGTGTTCCACTATCCTGAATTTTGTGATGCTTGTTCTTTTCCTCATGTTTTGTATCACAAACGTATGTATAGTTTTACAAGGTATAATTTAAATGTGCCTCTTTTACATTTTAAGCAAATAAAAGGTACTGTGGTATAAATTTTGTGTCCTCCCCCATCAAATTCCTATGTTGAAACCTAGCCCCCAAGGTGATGGCATTAGGAGGTGGGGCCTCTGGGAGGTGATTAGGTCATGAGTGTGGGACCCTCATGAATAGGATTACTGGTCTTTTATAAAAAAGACCCCTAGAGCTCCCCAGACCCCCTGCCATATGAGGCTATAAGTCTGCAACCAGAAGCTGGCTCTTACCCAACCATGCAGGTCACCCTAATCTTGGACTTCCAGCCTCCAGAACTGTAAGCAGTAAATTTCTGCTGTTTATAAGCCACTGTCTACAGTATTTCGTTACGGCAGCCTGAATGGACTAAAACAAAATGATATAATATTTAGTTTTCTATGACTTGCTTTTTTTTACTCAACACTAAATTTCTGAGATTCATTCACAGTAATGAGTACAGCTAAAGTTCATTAATGTTCATTACTGTAAGGTAGGTCAATGTATGACTATACCATGGTCTCTGCATCCAACTTACCAGTGATGAACATGGTGTTGCTTCTATGTTTTAGTCATTCTTAAATAACATTGTTGTTCCAATTGGACTGTTCTTGGGCCATTTTTTAAAACAACTGTCTTTGCTGTCACTGCTTTGCAGTGCACTTACTGTCCATATATCTGTGGGGTCTGATTCTGGATTCTGTTCCCGTCTCTATTTCTCTATTCCTGTGTCAGTTCAACACTGTCTCAATTACTATGCCTTTAGGGTAAATTTTAAGACACTGTAGTAACCTTACTATTTTTCCTTAGGAATGTTTTGGTTATTCTTGGATCTTTGCTCCTTCATATCAATTACAGATTTAGCATCTCAAATTCAAAGCAAAATTCTGTTGGGGAACTGGAATTTCAGTGACTCTTTGGGCAGAATTAGCATTCTCACACAATATTGAATCTTGCTTATCCACATAAAATAGCTCTACACTTATTTAGATCTCTTGAATAAACTCTTCATTTTTCTAAGGTAGTTCATAATTTTTGGTGTTATAATAAATGGAATTTTAAAAAATTATATTTCTAATAGATTTTTTCCTAGTGTTTGACAGTAATTGAGTTCTTATTAGTGCTGGAGTATCCAGTGACCTCGCTCAACATTATTCTAATAATTCATCTGCTGATTATTTAGTTTTTCTATATTGACAATCATATCATTTCTAAAAATGTTGGCTTCTTTTTTGCAAATGTTATATTTCTTCTCACATTACTTGAGAATAACCCTCAATACAAAATGTGAATGAACATGATTTGGGACATCTTTGTCTTATTCCTAATACAAAAGAAATGTTAACATTTCACAATTAAGTATATTTGCTGTCGGTTTTTGGAGATGGGCTTTATTGGACTACGGGAGTTCCTTCATATTACTAGCTTGTTAAGAGTGTTCTTTTTTTTTTAAGAGTGTTCTCTGTTTATTTTTCTGCAATTAAGATATGATCATCTTAATAATAAAGGGTTTCATCCTTTATTCTCCTAATCTAGTAAGTTACATATATTAGTTGTAACAAAATGGATTTTTGAATGTCAAACTAACTTGCATTTCTGGGAAGAGTCCAATTTGGTCATAATGTATTTGTCATTTTTATTCATCACTGGATTCAGTTTGCTAAGATCCTTTCTAGGATTTATAAATGAGATGCACCTATAAGTTTCTTCTCTTGTTAGCTTCTTGTCTTTGTTAGCTTTTGGGGCTGCTTTAACTCAATCTCTTTCATAAAGAATAATGAAAATTTCATAGAGAAACAGTAATGAGAGTGACAATAAACAGTATCCTTGATACTAAAATAATTACTCTCTTATATTAGAATAATAATTACCATCATCCTACTCCCCTTTTTTTATTCCCTCTTCTTATTTACAGAGAATAATATAAAAGAATAATGATGTATACTATGTTACATCTTTTTCTTCAAGCTTTCATATTATGTAGAATTTGAACAAGTATAGGAAAAAAATGTAAATAATGATAGAATTAAATACATAAGTTCTAATTCCTAATTTCTAATCAAACTATCTACCTAAAACAGTTTGCCTACTAAATAGGAGTAAAAACTGCACTTTGGAAATAAATGGTGCTCTATAATTTTCCACTGAATTCTTTAGGACTGTTTCTTAGTACCATGTCATGCCAAGAGTTAATATGTTATTCCACTTAGGAAGACATGTCAATGAATAAGCATGAAAAATAATTTTAAGAAATACTGATAGAAAAAAATAAAGGCAAAGACCTACATATCTTGCTTCCTTGAAAAGTTTAACTGCAGCTGCTGAAAGCATTCACGTGCTAGCTCCACAGTACACAAGAGGAAAGCTGGACTTGAAGTGAAAGTTGGACTTGAAAGTTTTATTTTTTAAGTACAAACAAGACTGTAGACTCAGTTCTCAACGGGAAAGGTAATGTCCTTGGCCCAGCAGTTCAAAACCTAAACCAAACAAACGTTGCATAAACTATGTAGTGACAATTTGAATGAAAATAGGTTTAATTATATTCTAATCTTTCCAGAATAGGAACCTGAAGTAAATATGTAAAAACTTTACCTCTCATTACCTTATTTTGAAACTGTGGACCATTATTTTCCAAGACTGCCATTTTAAAAGTTATAAAAGCAATAGGAAATCGCTGAGTTAAACATATACAGTGTAGTTATTTAGGCATCAGTTCCCACACTCTGGAACCTTCCACATGTCACATGGCTACATGATATTCCCAAGTCATGGATTCTGCCGTTTGATCTCTGATGCCGCCTGAAGATATTTCGGGGCTCCTGAAGCTGGGCAGCTCTCTGAATACACTAAGTATACACATGAAGCAGCTCAAATGCACCAGTGCTTCCATCAACAACCACTTCAAAGGTCATTAATAACTTACAGGTGTGAGAGTGGAAATGCCCTCTGCACTCCTCTGCCCCTTCCTGAACTCTGGTTACTCTCTCTGGGCCATTTTTGTAACAGTGAGTTCTTAACTTGATATTTCTCTTTCTCCATTTTCTTTTCCCTAGCTCTGGGGCTTTTAAGATGACATTCCAAAATCTTCTAGGAAACACAAAAGCAGACAAAAACGCCTCAATGTGTTAATTCTAAGGGCTTTTTTAATTTCTTATTTTATTAGTTTCTTGAGAATAGAGGAAAACAAGTTAAATCCTTCTGGAGAAGATACCTATAAAGAAATGGAAACCTGGAGTAGGAAATGGCAACTCACTCTAGTATTCTTGCCAGAAATATTCCATGGACAGAAGAGCCTGGTGGGCTATAGTCCACAGGGTCACAAAGTGTCAGATATGACTGAGCAACTGAGCACCATCACCACCAGACTGATTTAAGAAACAATCGGCATATAACTGATTAACTTTGTTGTACATCTAAAACTAACAAAATATTGTATATCAACTATACTCCAATAAAAATTTAAAAAAAAAAGGAAATAGACAGAACAGGTGGGCAGTAAAAACCTGCATGGTTTGAAACACTGGAAAATCCTGATGGACTCTAACATCTGCTTGGTTTCCACTATTGTTTAAGACAGGCTCTAAAACTTTACTGGCATCTCCCAAAATGGAAGTGAACTGTGTGAGTGAGAGAAGCTTAATTATATATCTAAATCAAAGTTTCTAAACAGTGAAACTCTTCATATCCTCAACCAGAAATTCTTTGTGGGGGCTTTGGTGTGCATTGTAGGATACACAGCAGCATCCTCACCTCTACCCACTACATGTCAATAACAGGTACCTCTCCCAATTGTCACAACCAAAAATACCTCCAGACATTGACAAACGTCTCCTGAGTTGCAAAATCAACTTGAGATCAGTTGAGAACCACTGATCTAGATGGGGGTGTCTTCTGATCTTGAGCCTAGAAATATGAATCCAACTCCACACTAGGGCAAGACAGATAAGACAGGTAAATGCATGCTTACTTACTGGGTGAAGAGGGATTTGCACAGTACTGAAGCATCACTCCAGGGAAGGCAATGGCACCCCACTCCAGTACTTTTGCCTGGAAAATCTCATGGATGGAGGAGCCTGGTAGGCTGCAGTCCATGGGGTCGCTAAAAGTCGGATATGACTGAGCGTCTTCACTTTCACTTTTCACTTTCATGCATTGGAGAAGGAAATGGCAACCCACTCCAGTGTTCTTGCCTGGAGAATCCCAGGGACGGGGGAGCCTGGTGGGCTGCCGTCTGTGGGGTCGCACAGAGTTGTACACGACTGAAGTAACTTAGCAGAAGCATCACTCTGCAGCTTAATTGCAACCACAATGGAGAAAATGAGGAGAGAACTGGCAATAGCAAACCTAACCAAGTGACCAAATGCTGCATCACTAATAATGGGACAAGCTGACATTATATATTGAACCTAAATCTAATCAAGCCTCTAGACCTACATCAAGTTTATAGAAAAGAAAAAGGACACAGCAAGTTAAGTGACACCATGAAGAAACAGTCAGATCAGACAAACGCAGAATGTGAGAGGTATTACAACAAAGGTAGCCTGGAACTTTCAAAAACTTACTGT
The DNA here is from genome assembly GCF_029378745.1 of Bos indicus. Classification (NCBI taxonomy): domain Eukaryota; kingdom Metazoa; phylum Chordata; class Mammalia; order Artiodactyla; family Bovidae; genus Bos; species Bos indicus. The sequence continues at coordinate 79,650,172 of NC_091771.1, read as the reverse complement.
AATAAAATCAGAAGTGACAGACTACTCTAAATTAACAAATAAAAATAAAGTGATATAACAATGTGGAAACATTTCATTTTTTATCTTTTTTGAGCTATAAAAGATATCTGTTGAAACAATGACAGAAATCTGAATATTAACTAAATATCAGATAGTAGCTAAGTTGTGATAATGGTAATATATATTAGAGAATATCCTTATTCTTAGCAAGGGCATGCTGACACTTTAGGGGTAAAATTTCATGATGTCACTTAGGACAGCCAAATATGTTTAAAAACTTTCAAGATAAAAGATAAGGGGAAAACCAACCCAATCAAAATATGTGCAGAATACCTAAACAGGTATTTCTCCAAAGAAGACATACAGATGGCTAATAGGCCCATAACAAGATGCTCAATGTTGCTAATTATTAGAAAAATGCAAACCAAAACTACAGTGAGGAACTACCTCACATTGGTCAGAAAGGCCATCAATAAAAAGTCCACAAATAAATATTGGAGAAGGTGGAAAAAAGGGAACCCTCCTACACTGCTAGTGGGAGGGTAAACTGGTGTAGTTACTATGGAAAATAGTATGGAGAATGCCCAGAAAACTACAAATAGAATTACCATATGATCCAGAAGTCCCATTCCTGGTCATATATGCAGACAAAACTAAAATTCAAAAGGATACATGCACCCCTATATTCATAACAGCGCTATTCACAATAGCCAAGACAAGCAAATAGCCTAAATGTCCATCAACAGATATGCATGGACAGAGAAGATGTGGCATATATACAATGGAATATGACTCAGCCATAAAAAAGAATGAAATTACGTCATTTGCAGCAACATGGATGGACCTACAGATTATCCTACTAAGTAAACTACATCAGAAAGACAAAAAGCACACGCTATCACTTACACGTGGGATCTAGGACACGGCACAAATGAACTTACCTACAAAACAGACTCACAGACCCAGAGAACTGACTGTGGCTGCCAAGAGGGCGGGACATTGAAGGAGGGGTGCATTGGCAGTTTGCGATTAACAGATGAAACTATGATACACAGAATGGATAAACAATGGTCCCACTGTATACAACATCCTATGTAACCATAATGGAAAGGAATATGTAACCATAATGGAAAGGAATATGAAAAAGAATATATATATATGAATCACTTCACTGTGTAACGGAAATTTACACAGCAATGTAAATCAACAATACTTTTTTAAAGATTAGGAGAAAACAAAAGATAAAAGTATGGACTAAACCAAAACTAACGTACAGAGAAAACTGTCTCTCAGATAAACCTTGAGTTTGACATCTTTCAGTCTTATCCCAAGCCCCAAGCAGCCAGACACTTTCCTGTGGCCCCTCAGTTGCCCAGCAGTCCCCTAGAACATACTGTGGACCCTGACTGTGACGTTTCCCAACCTCTGACTTTCATCAGAATTTTCCTGAGTACTCCATGAAACTAAAGAACAAAACATTAGATTCTAGAGTATATTAAATTACAAATGCGTAATTATCTGTGTTAGCATTCTAACTAGGAACCACTAAACATAACCCCTTACTTGAGGTCAGGGACTCAAATTAGAAACTTCAGGTACTTCAGTGGCAGGCCAGTGGCTCACAACCTTCTTAAAGCTAAGCCTTGTAAAAAATTTGTCTAGGAAAAAAAAAGCTGTCTACTTCATAAGGTCTTATTTTTACTATACAGTTTCCTGATTCAAAAACCAAAATAATGCAAAAAAAAATTCACTGAGAAGTCTCAGCTACTTCTCCAGTCCCTCTTAGTCTATAGAGATAACCGTTTTTATTAATTTCCTATATTTCAATACAGTATTTCTTTATGCAACATAGACAAAATGTATTTCCCCCTTACAAAAAGGTAGAACAATATATAAACTTCTCAGCTTCTTTCTTTTTTCACTTTTCATTATATCCTAGACATCTCTATACACACCAGTATGATGAGCTTTTCCTCATTCTCTTTTACAACTGCATTATATTGTATTTTGTAGATAATCCCATTGTTATTTAACCAGTCCCCTACGACCAGGCACTTGCATTGTTCCCAGCCTTTCACTATGTATTATAAGCAATGATACCCTAATATATCACAGCGTCGGACATGACTGAAGCAACTTAGCACACTTAGCACACATCCTAACGTACGCTGATGCATCTGTAGGATAGATGCCTAGAACTGACAATGCTAGATCAAAGGGTGTGGCAGACAGAATAAGGGGCCCCCAAACCTCATGAGGGGCGGACAACCTCATCTCAAGAAACTGAACACATTACCTTACATTCAAAAGGAACTTTACAACTATGACTAAATAGGAACCTCCTTACGTCTGCCCCGACTTACCTGGGTGAGCTGGATGTAATCACAGGGATCTTTACAAGAAGGAGCCAGGTCAGTGAGGAGGAAAGCTGCTATATGACTGTCTTTGAAGATGGGGGAAGGGGCCATGAACCCAGAAATACAGATGGCCTCTAGAGACTAGAAAAGGGCAGTTCAGTTCAGTCGCTCAGTCGTGTCTGACTCTATGTGACCCCATGGACTGTAGCACACCAGGCTTCCCTGAACATTACCAACTCCCAGAGCTTGCTCAAACTCTTGTCCATCAAGTCAGTGATGCCATCCAACCATCCCATCCTCTGTCGTCCCCTTCTCCTCTCACCTTCAATCTTTCCCAGCATCAGGGTCTTTTCCAATGAGTCAGTTTTTCGCATCAGGCCCAAGTACTGGAGTTTCAGCTTCAGCATCAGTCCTTCCAATGAATATTCTGGACTGATTTCCTCTAGGATGCACTGGTTGGATCTCCTTGCAGTCCAAGGCACTCTCAAGAGTCTTCTCCAATACCACAGTTCAAAAGCGTCAATTCTTCAGTGCTCAGCTTTCTTCATAGTCCAACTCTCACATCCATACATGACTACTGGAAAAAACACAGTCTGGACTATGCGGACCTTTGTTGGCAAAGTAATGTCTTTGCTTTTAAGCATGCTGTCTAGGTTGGTCATAACTTTTCTTCCAAGGAGCAAGCATCTTTTAATTTCATGGCTGCAGGCACCATCTGCAGTGATTTTGGAACCCAAAGAAGTAGTCTGTCACTTTTTCCATTGTTTCCCCATCTATTTCCCATGAAGTGATGGGACTGGATGCCATGATCTTAGTTTTCTGAATGTTGAGTTTTAAGCCAACTTTTTCACTCTCCTCTTTCACTTTCATCAAGAGTCTCTTTAGTCTTCTTCGCTTTCTGCCATAAGGGTGGTGTCATCTGCATATCTGAGGTTATTGATATTTCTCCTGGCAATCGTGATTCCAGCTTGTGCTTCCTCCAGCCCAGCATTTCTCATATAAGTTATGTACTCTGCATATAAGTTAAATAATCAGGGTGACAATATACAGCCTAGACGTACTCCTTTCCTGATTTGGAACTAGTCTGTTGTTCCATATCCAGTTCTAACTGTTGCTTCTTGACCACCATACAGATTTCTTAGTAGGCAGGTCAGGTGGTCTGGTATTCCCATCTCTTTAAGAATTTTCCAGTTTGTTGTGATCCACAGTCAAAGGATTTGGCATAATCAATAGAGCAGAAGTAGATGTTTTTCTGGAACTCTCTTGCTTTTTCAATGATCCAACAGATGTTAACAATTTGATCTCTGGTTCCTCTGCCTTTTCTAAAACCAGCTTGAACATCTGGAAGTTCACAGTTCATGTACTGTTGAAGCCTGGCTTGGAGAATTTTCAGCATTACCTTGCTAGTGTATGAGATGAGTGCAATTGTGCAGCAGTTTGAACATTCTTTGGCATTGCCTTTGGACTGGAATGAAAACTGACTTTTTCCAGACCTGTGGCCACTGCTGCATTTTCCAAATTTGCCAGCATATTGAGTGCAGCACTTTCAGAGCATCATCTTTTAGGATTTGAAACAGCTCAAAAGGACAGGGAAAAAAATACTCTCTAGACTCTCCAGAAAGAACATAACCTTACAGACCCATTTTACATTTATGACCTCCAGAATTGAAAAATAAGAAATCTGTGCTATTTTAAGCCACTAAGTTTGTGATATTTTGTTCCAGTAGCAATCAGAAACTAATACAAAGGGTAGATACGATGCAAATTTTCCACAAGTTAACAAATCCCTTTCCATAAAGTTTGCACTTTTTTGTACTTTTACAAGCAATGTGCCTATTTTTCAACTATGTCTCCAACAAAATGTGGTATCTAACTTTTGAAGTTTTGCCCATAGAGTAGGTGAGAAATGATTTATCTCAATAGTTCTAGTTCTCCAGTGAGGCTGATATATATGATATCTTTTGCTGAAACTATCTGTTAAAATATTTTCAGCCTATCAACAAAGCAGAAACATACTGACACAGAGAACAGACATGTAGTTGCCAAGGCGTGGGGGGAGGTGGGCGGAGAGATGAACTGGCAGTTTGGGGTTGTATGTATATGTGTACTCAGTTCATGTACGACTCTCTGCAACCCCATGGGCTGTAGCCCACCAGTCTCCTCGGTTCATGGAATTTTCCAGGCAAGAATACTGGAGTAGGTTGCCATTTCCTTCTCCAGGGACTCTTCCCAACCCAGGGAACGAACCCGCATCTCCTGCACTGGCAGGCAGATTCTTAACCACTGTACTACCTGTGAAGTCCAGTTTGCGGTTAGTAGATACAAAAACGATTTCATATAGAATGGATGGATATGGTCCTACTGTGTAATAGTACAGGGAACTATATCCAAAATCCTGGGAGGAACCCTAACAGCAAAGAATACAAAAAATAACATATATATATGTATAACTGAGTCACTTTGCTGTACAGCAGAAATTGACACACTGTAAATCAACTGCACTTCAATAAAAACTTTTAAAATGAAATAAAATCTTTCCTAATTTTTTTTCCTGTGTTATTACTTTGTTTTTAGTTTTTTCGCCTAAAAATTTCTATTTCATGGGTCTTACTTCTTTATAATATGAATTACAGATATTTTTCCCACTTGGTCATTTTTCTTTTTACACTGCTGATGATTATTTATTGTCATGCTTAAGTCTTTATTATTTGAACTTATTTTTACTTAATGTTCAAAGTTTTCCTCTTATATGTGTTGCATATTCAAAAAACTTCAGCATGGCCTGTTTTAGTATTATCAATAATCCAGTAAGACTGCTTCCTAATCTCAAGGGCCAAATGTAGTGGTTAACTTGTTTTTCTTTCTTATTTCTGCACTGCTGCTGCTGCTGCTAAATCGCTTCAGTCATATCCGACTCTGTGAGACCCCACAGACGCCAGCCCACCAGACTCCCCCGTCCCTGGGATTCTCCAGGCAAGAACACTGGAGTGGGTTGCCATTTCCTTCTCCAATGCATGAAAGTGAAAAGTGAAAGTGAAGTCACTCAGTCGTGTCAAACTCTTAGCGACCCCATGGACTGCAGCCTACCAGGCTCCTCTGTCCATGGGATTTTCCAGGCAAGAGTACTGGAGTGGGATGCCATTGCCTTCTATTTCTGTACAGATACTTCAAATGGAGGAAAATACCAGTGTGAGAAAGACACAGAAGATGGCAAAATAAAATTCTAGGTAATGTAACACAATTTTAGCAAACTTTACTGCTTCACTTAAATTCATGAAAATAATTTAAAAATCCATAAATTTGCTGAGAATTACAAATTATTACATGAATACATTTTTTATCCCACATGTATTCTTCTGAATTTCATTTTTGAGAAATCTATACCTGTGTTTATAGCAGGACATTCTTTCTCTTTTTTTAAAGTTTAAGCTATTTTTTTACATTTTTTAATATTCTTTTCTACTATTGTTCATCACAGAATACTGAATACAGTTCCCTGTGCTATACATTAGGATCTTGTCATTTAAGGCATTCTTTTAATTAAAACGTATTACAATGAAGCAACAACACCTGAGTTACTACTAATTAGGATAGAAATTCAAGCAACTCAAAATATGGGAGCTAAATAACTTAGGTAATTTTGCACAAAAACTATTTTGTTTACAATTTAAACATTGTGTTTACTTTTTAAAAAATTTTTACTTATTTGGTTGCCCAAGGTCTTAGTTGCAGCAGGTGGGATTTAGCTCCCTGACCAGGGATTAAACCTGGGTCCCCTGCGTCAGGAGTGTGGAGTCCCAACCACTGAACCACTAGGGAAGTTCCTTATGTTTTCTTTTCATACAAAGTTACTTTCAAATTTAAGGTTTCCAAAGAGTGTTGATATAGTTGTGGGGATTTTTTAAATCATTTGCAAATGCTATTTGATGATAAAGTTATATAGCTACGTATGAAAAAAAAAAAAAGCCCTTTTTATGGTTCTTGGGAGTAAGCCTATGTAAGCCTTTGCACTGGGGCCCAATTTTACTACGGTCTACTGAATGCTGGCCACCAGGCACTGAGACTAGTAAAGGGGGGCTTGACCCAGAACACAACAAGCTGCATGGAGCATCTCATCCACTCCTGTGACGTCAATGGCCATAAAGTGACCCTGAAGTCTGTGACCGGCCCTTAGCAGATGCGCACTTCCAGCTGCCTTCCTGACATTTCCATTAGGATACCCCAAAAGAACTAAAATGTGAATTTTGATGCCCCTAAGCTGAATGCATCATCTCTTCCTCCAAAATCCACAGCTCCTTCTGAATTCTGTTGCAATCTGTGATCATTCTTTCATCTTTTGTCTCATCAATTTTATTTTGCACTGTTTTGCTTTTTCACACTAAATTAGCTGTCAAGCACTTTCTCTTTGAAGTACAATTTACAATGTTGTGTTAGCTTTGGCGTACAGCAAAGTGATTCAGATATATGTATATATGGTTTATAACTTCATAGGTTATTACAAAATACTGAATACAGTCCTCTGTGCTATCCAGTAGGTTCTTGTTCGTCTGTTTTATATAGTAGTCATGTGTATCTTTTAATCCCAAATTCCTAACTTATCCCTTTCCCCTCTTTCCTCTTTGGTAACCATTAAGTTTGTTTTCTGTATCTGTGATTTTTGAATCTTCCTATGAAATACATTTCAAAAGCATAACAGCTTACAATTATCACTATTTCTATAATATTTTAAAGTATTTTAATTGTGAGTTATTTGAAACTTATATAAAGTATCGGAAAATTAAATGATACCTAAAGATATTACCATTTTGTATATTTTGTATATTTGTATATCACCTTTTTTTAAAAAAGGAAAGAATGTTACAGATTTTTTGCTCACGCTGATTGAACCCACACCCTCTCCCCCCCCCCACCCCCCACACTGAAAGTACAGAGTCTTAACCACTGGACCACCAGGGAAGTTCCCACAACTGAAGTCTTCCCTTACCTGTATACTCTTTATCTCCACAGAGATAACCACTAAGGTTTTTACTGGAGTATGCTGCTAAGTCACTTCAGTCGTGTCCGACTCTGTGCAACCCCATAGACGGCAGCCCACCGGGCTCCCCCGTCCCTGGGATTCTCCAGGCAAGAACACTGGAGTGGGTTGCCATTTCCTTCTCCAATGCATGGAAGTGAAAAGTGAAAGTGAAGTCGCTCAGTTGTGTCCAACTCTTCATGACCCCATGGACTGCAGCCTACCAGGCTCCTCCATCCATGGGATTTTCCAGGCAAGAGTACTGGAGTGGGGTACCATTGCCTTCTCCGTTACTGGAATATAGTTGACTTCAAATGGAGTTGTAGTTTCAGCTGTACAGCAACTTGAATCAGTTATAAATATACATATATTCACTCTTTTTAAATTCTTTTCCCGTGTAGATCATTATAGAATTATCGAAAAGAGCTCCTGGTGCTATACAGTAGGTCCTTATGAATTATCTATTTTATATATAGTAGTGTATATGTCAATCCCAATCTCACAGTTTATCCCCTCACCCTGCCTCCCCACTGGTAACCGTAAGTTCAACCACTATCTTAAAGCTTTGTGTATTCTCCTCATGCATTTTTTGGCTTTCACATGTTGACTATCATGTTCTAGAAATTTATATGAATAATATACTGCATGTATCATTCTAAAAGCTACTTTTTTCACATATCTGTCTGAGATTCATGTTGATCATATACATGCAGTTCATTTACTTTAAATGCTGTATGGTGGCCCCTTGTATGAACAAACCACAGTTTATGTTCTCATTTTCCTATTGATTTACAGGATATTTCCTGCATATGCTATTACAAATAGTGATGTAATGAAATCCTTGAACATGTCTCCTTGCACAGATGTATAAAAATTTCTTTAAAGCAGACACATTTGTATCAGAACTTAGCTAGAACTTAAGTCATATGGCCACATCCACCTGCAAGAGAGAATGAGAAATGCAGTCTTTACTCTAGATGGCCATGTACCCAACAAAAAATTAGGGCTTCCATTTCCAAGGAAGAAGGAAAAAACAGATATTGGTATTGTGGAAAGCAACTAGCAACCAACAGCTGCTGCCATTTTAAGTATTTCCAAATCTCTTTGAAAACTTCAAAGAGGTCATTCCAATTTATATCTCCATCAACAATGAGTAAGAGTTCCAATTTCCCCACATGTTCTCCAATAACTTTGGCTATCAAATATATTAATTTACCAATCTGACTGATGTAAAATAGTATCTCCCTGTTGTTTCAATTTGCATTTCCTTGATTACTATCAAGTATAAACACTATTAACCATTCTAGTTTCCTATTTTTTGAAATGACTATTTCATCATTTTTCTAGTTGGTTACCTACAAATTTAAAAAAATTTTGGCTGCACTGGGCCTTCACTGCTGCAGTAGGGCTTCTCACTGCAGTGGTTTCTCTTCTTACAGACCGTGGGCTCTAAGGTGCATGGGCTCAGTAGTTGCGGTGCACAGGCTTGGCTGCCCCCCAGCATGTGGAAACTTCCCAGACCAGGGATCAAACCTGTGTCCCTGCATTGGCAGAAGGACTCCTGACCACTGGAGCACCACGGAGGCCCACCTACACACCCTTTACTGCAGGGATCTACACATATTCTTGATATTTATTTGCTTTGAAAATAATTTCAACCAATCTTTGGTGTGAGTATTCCATTTTTAAATGGTTATCTTCTATTATGAGAAAATTTTAACTTTAAGGTAGCTATTGCAGAGACTGCAAGTTGTCCACCAAAATTCACTGTCTCTCTCTTCCACAATGACAATGGGGGCCAGATATGTCTACTCAGTTAAGCTGTATTTCCCAGCCTCCCTTGCAGCTTGGTGACTAAGTTGCCAACACTGGAATGTACCTGGTAGTAATGTATCTGCTGCTGGGGAGCAGCCTTAAAAATAATGCATGTTTTTGATCACTTGTCTCTTCAACTTCCTTGACACTGTCGTGCTGAAGTTAAAATCTAGACCAACACTGCAAGCTATATGTTGAGCTACCCAACTAGTCTAGGTCTCCAAGAGGGCTTCATAGAACAAAGCCTATAAACCTACCCTGAACCATTAGATCAAAGAGAAATTAATTTGTCTTATTTGCTGCTGCATTTGGGGTATCTTTTTTTTTTTTTAACAGATACCTGGTCAAATATGCCAAATACGTTTAAGAAGGATTTCTTAGATAACAAACCATAACAAATCAATGTGCTGTGCTCTGCTTAGTTGCTCAGTCGTATCCAGCTCTTTGCACTCCCATGGACTGTAGCCCGCCAGGCTCCTCTGTCCATGGGCTTTTCCAGGCAAGACTACTGGAGTGGGTTGCCATGCCTTCCTCTGGGGGATCTTCCCAACCCAGCGGGGATCGACCCAGGTCTCCCTCATTGCAGGAAGATTCTTTACCAACTGAGCCACCAAGGAAGCCCTACAAACCAATAGCAATTATATTAGGCTGATTATTTGTATACAATATAAAGTTCCTTTTTATAAATAAGAAAAATTCTTCCTGAGTTTTTAAAATAAATTTTAAGTTTTGTTTTTCAAATACAGGCTTTCATACTGAAATGTGGTTTGTGAACAGGTGAGGTAAGGACTTATAGTTTCATATGAGATTGGCCGATTGTTTCAGCACTGCTTATTGAATCATCCCACTGATTTATAATCACCTCTGTTATTTACCAAATTAGCAGAGACACGTGATGATCTTCTGTTCCACTGATCTTTGCTTATAACTTTGTGCCACTGTCACACTGCTATGATTACTAAAACTTTATACTAAATCTTAATAGTCAAGTAGACAAATCCCTCACTGTTTTTCAAACTTATCCTGGCAGTTCTTGACATTTTACTCTTCCATCTAAATTTTAACATTCATCTATCAAATTATACACACACATGCACATATACAACTATTAGGATTTATAATACAGATGCACTGAATTCATGAACTAACAGAGTAAGAAATCACATCATTACAAAGCTGAGTCTTCCCACTCATGAGCATGTTACATCTCTGTAGTACATACATCTTTATAATTTTCTCCATAAAGATCTTCAACATCTTTTGTTGGATATATTCCAAGGCCCCTTAGGTTTTGGGCCATTTCATATGGCATTTTTTTTTTTATGGCATTTTTTTTTAACTGCATGTTCAACTTTGTCTGTTGTTGGCATGTGGGAATATTGTCGGTCTTTTTAATACTTGGATTTAATACTTTGGACTTCCCTAGTGGCTCAGATGGTAAAGCGTCTGCCTACAATGCAGGAGACCCAGATTCAATCCCTAGGTAGGGAAGATCTCCTGGAGAAGGAAATGGCAACCCACTCCAGTATTCTTGCCTGGAAAATCCCATGGACGGAGGAGCCAGGTAGGCCACAGTCCATGGGGTCACAAAAAGTCAGAGCGACTTCAACAACTGAGCAACTTCACTTTCTTCTTTTCTTTAATACTTATGCTATAATCTACAATTTTTCAAAATTCTCATTAATTTTAATGTTTTTGGTTTTTGTTCTTGACACACCAAGCAGCTTGTGTGGAATCTTAGTTTCCAGATCAGACATTGAAACTGCGCCCTCAGCAGTGAAAGCACAGAATTCCTAACCACTGGACCACCAGGGATTCCCTTATGTTTTGGTCTTATTAGATATTCTATGTAGGTAATCATGGTGAATAATAACAACTTTAATTTTCTTATTTAGTCTTCAAGTTTTTCATTCCTTTTGCTTTTCTTATTGCCCTGGATAGACTCTTCAGTAAAATGTGGAACAGAATTTAGATAAGCATCCTAGTCTTGTTCCTGACTTAAAGAGAAACACTTTCTAATGCTTCTTTGTCATGTTAACAGAATTCTTTAATTGTTCCTACTTAGTAAACTTATAAGTATGTTTTAAATTTCATCAAAACTTTTTTCTGAATCTTTTAAGATGATTACATCATTTTCTTCCTCTAATGTTTGTGGTAGATTATAGCCTTCAATTTTTTACTGGAAGACCATCCTTGAATTCCTGCAATAAATCCTCTTTAACTAAGATAGTGGTTTTTATTTATTTATTTTTTTTTAAGATAGTGGTTTTTAGACATGACATATTCGATCTGCTCATGCTTTATTTAGGATTTTTCCATTATAAACAAAGTGAAACCAGACCATAATTCTTATAATCCCTGTTAAATTTTACTACCCTCATCAAATGAGTTGGGAAACTTGCCTTATTTTTTAAATTTTTATTAAAACTGCTGGCATAAAATGGGAGTTTCCTGTTCCTTGAAAGTTAAAAGTCATCATGAGCCTTTAAAGGTTTAAAAGCATCATCAGCCTGGTGTGTTCCACTATGGTGCAGGCATGCATGCTAAGTCATTTCAGTCATGTCTGACTCTTTAGCCTACCGGGCTCCTCTGTCCCTGGGATTCTCCAGCCAAGAATACTGGAGTGGGTTGCTGTGCCCTCCTTCAGGGGATCTTCTCAACCAAGGGATGGAACTCATCTCTTACATCTCCTGCAATGGCAGGTAAGTTCTTTACCAGGAGTGCCACCTGGGAACCACCCCCACCATCCACTATGGAAATTTTTAAGTAAATAATTACATTTAATAGTTGTATGCTCTTCTCTTTCTTCTTAAAGCAATGAATCAGATAAAGAATAGATGAGGCTGCAGTACCATGTTGAACAGACTGGTGAGAACTGGTGAGAACTGACATCATTACCTTGTTTCCAATCTCAAGGGGAAAGGTGTTCAGTCTTTTCCTTTGAGTATTATATTAGCTGCGGTTTTTTTATAATTTTTAAAATGTATAATTATTTTGGTTGTGCTGGGTCTTTGTTGCTGCACAGGCTTTTCTCTAGTCACAGCAAGCGGGGGTTACTCTTCATTGCATTGCGCAGGCTTCTTATTGCAGTGGCTTCTTTTGTTTCGGACCACAGGCACCGAGTTTCAGTAGTTGCGACACGTGGGCTCAATAGCTGCAGTTCCCAGGCTCTAGAGCACAGGCTCAACAGTTGCAGCCAAAGGCTGAGTTGCTCCGTGGCACATGGGATCTTCCTCGATCAGGGATCGAACTCAAGTATCCTGCATTGGTGGGCTGCGGAGTCTTTAACCCTGAGCCACGGGGAAAGCCCCTAGCTGTGGTTTTTTTATAGCTGTCTTTATCTAGTTGATTGGAGAAGGAAATGGCAACCCACTCCAGTGTTCTTGCCTGGAGAATCCCAGGGATGGCGGAGCCTGGTGGGCTGCTGTCTATGGGGTCACACAGAGTCGGACACAACTGAAGCGACTTAGCAGCAGAATCTAGTTGAGAAAGACGCCTCCTAAATTTACTGAGAATGTTTATCATGAACTACTCTTATTTATTTTCTACACTATATTCTCTCAGTTGTGTTCCCATGATGTTTTAAACACCCAACACTAGTCATTATCATTATTATTTTATGCATGCAATAACTGTTTTAGTGTTCCCACATATTGATCATCAACTTCTTTATGCACCATTTCTTCTTGCCATCTACTGTTTTCCTTTGAGGTTTAACAGACTCCTTCTTCCTGTACCTCTTACAACTTTTATTATGATTATCCAAGATGAGTGGTAAATTTCCACACTTTTTTGTCTAAAAGTATTTTTTTAAGCCCACACTTTTAAATAAGAGCTTTGCTGGGTATATGGCATTCTGAGTTATAGCTATTTTCTCTTGGCCCTCTCAAAATATTATTTCTTTATCTTCAGATGTGTCTTGTTAATGTTGAAAAGTATGCCGTTAACTTAAATGCTGTTTCTTTGTATATAATCTTTTACAGTTTCTGATGTTATCTTGCTCATCTTTGAAGACTCTAAAAGAATTTATTGGCATTTCTTTTAAGGTACATGCTATACTTTATAGTATTTAGTCATTCCCCGTGCTTTAGTATTACTTACCTCCTACTGTTTAGGGCTTTCCTCATAGCTCAGTTGATAAAGAATCTGCCTGCAATGCAGGAGACCCAGATTCAATTCTTAGGTCGGGAAGATCCCCTGGAGAAATGGCAACCCATGCCAGTATTCTTGCCTGGAGAATCCCATGGACACAGGAGCCTGGCGGGCTACAGTCCATGGGGTCACAAGAGTCGAACACAACTTAGTGACTAAACCACCACCACCACCTCATATTGTTTAGTCATTTTACACAATTGCCTTGACTTCCCCATTAGAGAGCAAACTACCTGATGGTGTATAAAAGGCTATGCATCTTTTCCTATGAAGAAGCACTATGCTCTCTTGTGGAATGGGGAGTGGTACAATTGAAAAAAAAAAAAAAGACATAGATCAAAATGCCTTATCTGAGTTAGTAACAAAGGCCTGTTTCAGGGAGTGCCTAGATATCAATTTGTTGACAACTGGCTAATGTTTAAGTACAAACAGCAAGTGAGTACATTATCTATGTATTGACCATTATGTGCACAATTTATTGTTTGGCTTTCAATGGATGACAGGCATTCTTACTAAAAATTGTTTAAACATCAAAAAGGTATTCACTAAGTTCAGCAAAGTTTTCATCTGCCAATATGGTCATTTACAGTGTGTATATAGATCTGCCTCTGAGTGAAAAGTTGGGGAATAGTCCCAACTATTTCCTAAATGTACAGTCTAAGCTGCTTTCATCACTGGCATTCAGACACAGCTGAGCAATTTTTGAAAGAACAGGAAAACCACCACTAGAAATCTATCTACATGGAAGACTGAGAAGACTCCTGGAAGTAAACTTACTATCTTGAGCAAAGAGAAGATTAGGTAGCTTGATCTTGAAACAAAGTCTTGGTGCTCAGAGGAGATGAGTAATTGTGAATGTACCATAGTTGTTGAGACTGGTCAGGATTCTTAGCTCAGACTACTGTGGATTCAAATCTAGCTTCTAAGGAGACAGAGAGTTGTAAACACAAAGGGGAAATACCTTTTTCTATTAAAACCATTGACAGAACACACTGCAGATCATTCTGGAACCCTCTGACAGAGTGTATCACAGGTAATCAACAATGAACACTACAGAGGACTGGCCTCTCCACATTGCCAGTGCATTCCTCACCAACTGTATCCCAAAGAATGCACACAGAAGAGCCTGACAAGACGGGCAACACCCGGCAAAACTAGCAACCAAAATGCATGAAAAACCCCACGGGAGGTAAATCATCAGAGAGCTGAGAGAAAACACAGAATACTTTCAGCTACTAAATCTGGCAGCTTACCAGGTTTGTTATTGAAAATACCTACAGTACCTCTTGAGCACCCTAGAAACATTTGGATGGAATTTTACCAGGTGCATACAGCACAAGGAGCAGGGAGAACTTAACAGTAAGGTCAGACACAACTGAAGTGACTTAGCATGCATACACGCGACAGAAGCGCAAAGCCTCAAATTGAGAATGTTAAGAGACTACTATTCGGGAAAGTCAATTTGTAACCTACTCCTCAAATTTGCAATGCAGTTGATTTTTCTGAATGACACTCACAATGATATGATATTTTAAAATGAAGACATTTCTGATTTCATGAAAACATTTGACTATTTTAATAACTAAAAATGCCTACTCTTTCCTGCAGCTTACACATTTTAACAGCTAGAAACCCTTCATGGATGACAGCCTTGTCATCAGGAAGGAGTTTGCATGACTCAATGAATCTATGAGCCATGCCCTGCAGGACCACCCAGGCAGACAGGTCATAATGGAGTGTTATGACAAAACGTGGTCCCCTGGAGAAGAGAAGAGCAAACCATTCAAGTAGCCTTGCCTCGAGAACTCCATGAACAGTATGAAAAGGCAGAAAGATATGACTCCGGGAGCAAACTTCGGGAGATAATGAAGGACAGGGAAGCCTGGCAAGCTGCAGTCCATGGGGTCACAAAGAGTTGGATACAACTTACAACAGCTAGAAACAGAAGGCCCAAGAAATCTTTCACAGAACGACAACCAAGATGAAAAATGTCATCCAAGGAACCAAAGTACATAAGTTAACTCTAAAGTGAAATCCAATTTCAAAATGGTATTTTTCATTTTACTATAAAATGATCCATTGGACTTACCTTCCTTAGAGGTTCTCAGATTATGTTAGGGCAACACCTTTTTCCAGGTTTCCTAGGTAAGAGAATGAATACAAAAACTGAAATGATTTACTAGCCCATATCTCAAGTTAAAGCCCAGATCTCATCTCTCCTACCGGTTTTTTGTGTTTCTTTTTTTTTTTGCCAGAAGCAGCACTTTCTTTCCAACTGAGAGGGTGGTGGGAGGGTGTCATAGCAAAATGTTACAGCAGCAGAAACTTTGAATAGGAGGAGGCTGAGAGGAGAAGACAGAAAAGGTGACTCCAAAATACTGCATTGAGTATTAACCCTGAACCAAACATACTCTGCAGAGCATCTGAACTTCTTTCTTTCGTGGAGGAGACAAAAGCATTTCTAGACGGGATTGAGCACAGACTCAAAGGGAGCAGGCTAAGAAAGGGAGAGGGCTCCAGGAGGTGCCCAGTCATCTCCGAACAGTTTCCTTTCTACAATTCCGCAGCCAAAAATAACCCAACTCAAGTGAAACGTGGCTGCGCCAAGTACTTTAGGTATCAGTGAAATTTCCTCCCCTTCTTTATGAATTTGCATTATTTATAAGACACTTGACACATGTTTAAACACTTAACATAGCTCCTCTGTTTCAGGAAATATGGCTTGTTCAGCTGAGGGGAGGAAAAAAGCATATAATGAGGGAGTTAACAAGGGCTGATATTTTTTTTACAACATTCTTTAAAAACTGCAAAACCTCTTTAAACACCAGGAACAGCTTAAATAATTCACTCTAGGCCTGCGGGGCCCATGCGGACGGTTCCCTCTCTGGCCACGTTCTCCCCCGGGTTTCGGCCTGGACGGTGGCCCTGATGGCAGCCCGGAGCGGACACTGTGTGGCCTTGAGACCTCCTGGCCGCCTTGCCCCCGTCCCCCCCACCCCCGGTGTTGAGGGCCCACGGTTGCTCAGGACTCCATGGAGAGATCGGACCCCGGAAGATGGGCCCGCGCCCTTTGACCTTGGACGCACAGCACGCCGGGAGCAGGCGGAAGTGGGCCGCGAGCGGCCAGTCGCGGCCTGGACGGGGGAGGGGGCGTTCCAGGGGTGGCTGAGGGAGGCAAACGGTACCTGAGGTGCTCTGTCGCCGGCCTCACGCCGGGGACCGTTCTAACCCCTGTGGAGGCCCCGGGAGGCCATGGCCCCGGGCCTTCAGTTCTCCTCGGCTTCCCCCTCAGCGGGCGGGAAAGGGCGCCCTACGGAGGAAGGGAGGCCCTGCGGCCGCCTGTCGGCCGGCTCGGCGGACCCCTGGCCTTGGTGGCCGCCGTGGTGCGCGGGGAAGGTGGACGCGAGCGGCGTCTTCCCGAGTCCCAGCACGCCCGGGGCCGGGAGCTGGGAAGCGGGGCCTGCGGACCCGACCAGAAAGAAGGAGGGTGAACCGCGGCCGCCGAGCGCCGCCTGGACTGCGCCGGCTGCGGGGGCGGAGGGGCGCACCTGCTTCCCGCCCACCTGGGCCCCTGGGCTGCCGCCGCCGCTCGCGGGCAGTCCTCGCGGAGGTCGCGGGGGCCTGAACCCGGAGCCTTGCAGTCCTCGAGTGCTGCCCTGCCTGGGGTGGGGGGCGACCCGGGTACCCTCGACTCCCTCTCTCGGCTCCCCAGGGCCGACAGAGTTGGACGCTCTCAAGGAGGGAATCTCAATACAGGAATTCCTCCTGCTTTGCTCGCAGAGTTGAAAGCCCCGGAGGCCGTCGGTTCTGCAAAGAGGAGCAGTCGGGCGCGGGCGAGCAAGCAGCTGATGGAAATAATTGTCCTCGCACACAACCCTGCGCCCAGGGGCGCGTGCACGCGCGCACACACACACACACTCTCTCTCTCTCTCTCACACAACTTGCCTCATCTAGCCGCCCAACCTTAGTATTCTGGGCATGTGGTTTTCAAAAACTTGCTTGACACAATAACAAAGACATTTAAATGCCAGGACGCAGACTTCACTTTTTAACCTGCTGAGAGGAGCTACTTTCAAAGCTTCCCCACCGCGAATAAACTGACAAAAAATATGGGGTGCACTTATAAATTAAACACCTTACCCTCAAAGCAGTGTACGTTAATCAGGTTTCTAAGGCAATAGCCATCTCTCTTTTCCTATTCACCCAGATAATGCCCCAAGAAGGAACCCCTTTACACAAGAGAGAGCTGGGGGGGGAAAATGAATTATACCCATTGCTAGTAAAAATCATCTTAAATCAATAGAGCACCACTTGAACTTGAGTTTCCATTGTTTCACTGAATCATCAATGTTTTTAATTAAACAGCTACCCTTTCTGTTAAAACATTACATAAAAGGGTTAGGTTTCTACTTTTGTCGAGGCAGCTGGCGTTTGTTGGCTGTTGTGTTTGAGCAACAGACTGTTCAATAGAAGCGAGAAATAGCTCAACGCGCTCTTAATAGACCTGTTTCAACAATGTACCTTGAAAAGGAATACATTGTGTTATTGTGTTAGTTTGCTACAAACCTATTAAAAGAAAAATAGCATCCATCAGGTCTAACAAAACGCATTTGTATTATCCGTACTTATCTGCTTCAAATACGCTTCTTGGCACTATGTCTAGAATTCAACTAGATCATCAAGAGCTGGATAGAAGAACACATACCAGTTAGGTAATGACACACAGGGCTAAGAATAATAATAAAGGAAAGTCTAAGTAGACGGCAATCGCCACTTTTTATCACGAGAAATAGAGGCAGCCCTACTTAAATTGAAAATATATTGCAAAAGCATGGAATCCTATGACAAAAACAATTTTTAAAATATTTCTAGCGTGGGAATATTGATTCAAATCCCATATTTGGAACGAATCTGATACACTTTCGATAGCAATTTGTTTCAGAGGAGGATTCAGGGCAGAAGCGATGCATTTTTAAAGCAGAGTTAAATAGCGCAAAGCACCGGGTTCTTTAGGGAAATGCGTGAAACAAACAAATCGAAAGCAAGGGTTCCAGCCAAGACGTTGGGGAACAACGCTGTCTGGCAGTAAGAAAGGAAGTGCTTCTGGAAAGTGCTCTCTTTAAAATGATTTTTAACTTAGGTTATTGCATTTTAAACACAAAACGAAACTTGAAGCAAAGAAACAAGCGGCTTCGCGGCTATGAGACAAGACACCTTGGTGTATTTCATGAAGGGCTGCCACTTGGACCACAAATCTTAGGAAAACAGAGCCGCAAATGATGAAGCTAATTTACGTCTGAGATCCACTTAGCAGAAAAGACACCCAAAGTAGCATCTGTCAGAAGGAGACATCTTTTGCTCCCAGGAAAGGCAATCGATTCAGTTTCCAACCTCAGAGTGCCCAACATTCACTTTCAAGTGCAAAATTGTTAAGGGCATGAGAGAATAGTACGCAGTCTACAATTGAACTCAGTTGTCCACAAAAGAGAACCTACACAGATTACAATAGCATGCTATGCAAGATGTCTGTGTTAAATAGATGAAGCAATATTTTGCCCATTAAATTGTTTTTGCATTTTTGAATTAGTTAATTATCAGATGAAGAATTAGAAACATGTCACCCTGAAACTTTGGATCAGTATTTTGCCATCCTGTGAAATAGCTGCATTAGACATTTTTGGAAGGCATTGGAAGTCAAATGGCTGATATGACTTCTGTCTGCAGTTAAGATGATTTTTTTCCTCAAAAAGGGTGTTTATATGTATGTGCCAGGAGGTGGCTGAGATGTGTTTGATTTATACTTTAAGACTTTTCACCGATAGTCTCCTCCTAGACCAAATCAGTTTTTGAACTAATTCTTTAGAGTTAAAAAAATAGAAATGAAATCATAAACCCCAAACTGCATACTATAAAATTAGTCTCACATAAGATTGACAGAAGGTTTGACAATTTCAAGGTGAGATTTTCCGATGTATCAAATAATCTACCAAAGATGAAAGACGTTCACAATAAATTGGTTTGGCCATGATATGAAGTGTTGTTACTAAGGCTTTATAAAAAGTCTTTGCTTCTTCATATAGAACTTTTAAAAACATTTGCGTGACAAAAATCAAGCTATCTAGGGGAGAATATTCAGTGATTTTAATTTGGAAAGATTGTTCAAATAAACAAAGAATCACTAAAGAGATCACTTGAAAAGCCAGCAGAGGAAGAAATGTATCTTAGAGGCAGACTGTAATTTGATGCCTTATT
This sequence comes from Bos indicus, assembly GCF_029378745.1. Taxonomy (NCBI): domain Eukaryota; kingdom Metazoa; phylum Chordata; class Mammalia; order Artiodactyla; family Bovidae; genus Bos; species Bos indicus. Next base: position 79,630,582 of record NC_091771.1, on the reverse strand, counting down.
TTGTTATTGGTCTTGAAAATCCTTGATTCTCCACTCTTGCAAAAAATTTTCAATAATACATAAAATCTAAATATTTTCATTTCTTTATCTAAAGTAAAAAAAAAATCCAAATAGTTTGTACTATAATTGCCTCCCCATGAAGAATAGGAAGAAGATCATATATAGATTATTTTCCATATACCCCGCAAATTCTTTCTCAAAGGAGACCTCTAGACTATTCATTTATCACTCATATCTGGAAGACCTTTGACCAATCAAATCTTTTAAAAAATCTTTACTACCATTCATCCTAAGCAGCATCTAATTTGAAAGATTCTGTAACATACATTTCCAAAGCGTCTTCTCTTTTCAGTTTCTTGATCTGCCTTAGGTAGGTAGATGAATATCATTTCAGATTTCCTTTTAGCTTCTCTTGCCCTTTAGCTCAGAAGCATGGATAGTAAAAGAGGTTAACATTTTTGAAACAGTTCTACCACACACAGTTATTTCAATGCCATTCTCTGGTGTTGTGTCTGAAAAACGGGTGGCCGAGCCCGCTGCCCGCAGCGCCAGACTTTCAGCCGGATCCACCCCTGGGCAAAGTCATCAGAGGGAAAAGATTCAGCTTCCAAACTTGATTAAAAACAGCCTAACAGTCTCAGCCACGCTAAAGAACTGTGAGACTTGGGAAGCTGTATAAACTGCCTATGAGAAGTGGTGGCTGAGGTCGAGATCCTGTTCAGCTGGTTAGTGAGAGAAGCTAAAAAAAAAAAAAAAAAAAAAGCAGTGGATAGGGAACTGCAGAAGGACAACTTGTCCTCAGATTTGACATCGACTTTATCTACTTTAGGTGCTGACAAAGAGCAATTCTACCTGGTAATTGTTCACCTTCATTTGAAGGGAAATGCAGATACCAAAGAGCTACTGAGATGCTGGGGAAGTGTTAACTTGTTTCTGAAATACCACCCCCCCCCTTTTTTTTTTGCCTCCTTTTGGCAAATACTTCAAAATATCCTTCTCCCCCTGAAGTTATATTCTGGGAGACACAATTAAAAGAAAAATACCAGGATGGGAAACTGAACCAGAAATGAGTGTGTGGGTTGGTGAATAAAATAGACGCCTGTCAGCATCTTCTTAAGGATCTGTTGTCTTTGTTGTTTTTAACATGTGACATTTTTACAGAGAAAAACTAAACACATCCAAATAGGAGTCCAAACATGAAGAGAAGAGAGAGGTTTCCTGATGTGTTTCAATAGTAAAATGAAAATTGTGTCTGTAGGTGCCTGTGTGTTCTCCTTGGATTTGAAATTTTATTCCAGAAAGTGGTGCAATTTGTTAGTTTTTTTGTTTTTTTTGTTTTTTTTTTTTTGTGGGCACCGGAGGAGGAGGAAAATATGATACATTTGGGGATTTTTTCAGTAAAGCTGTGTTTAGTTTTAATTTTCCTGTATTTTAAAATAAACACTTTGACCAAAGCATGTTTGATCTCTGCAAGAAGGAAATATACATTGTGAAGGAATGTGCAGCAGTTGGGTATGAAAATGGGGTTGTGACTCACAGCTGCAGGCAGAAAAAAAAAGGCGTCGTAGTGTCAGCCAGAGGTGTTCAGTCTAATAATTCAAGCTGTAAACTGTATCCCCTAAAATTACCTACATAATAAATCATTGTGTGAAGGAAAAAAAGTTTGGACTGAAAAGTGTAAGTGAAACAGAATCCTCAGGAGACTTCAACACTGGGACCTATTGGCAATGCTGTGAAATATGGGTTTAGTTTGTCCAAAACTTTGAGAATCAGAATAACACTGGAAATTATTCTAGTGTAGCTAATTTTTTTTTCTGTCTTCATTTTCAATACATTTCTACATAGTCTGTTATAGAAATGGGCTTGCACTTTTTTTTTCCTCGCCTGATCACACAGCTGAAGCTGCTTTATGGGATTTCCAGTCAATTTATACAGCTTCAGGAGAAAACTCAATTCAAGAATGGCTTTTATTTTCAGAAAAAAAAAAAAAAGTCTAACGAAGTTATCAAATACATATCAAGAAAAGAGGCAGAAATCTCTGGAAATTACCTGAGGTTCCCATCTCAGATTTCACTATTGCTTATAGGTACCAAAGAAAAGTACTACTTTTATGTAATCTGGTCGACTCACTTGCCTAGGAATTCACTGCTAGATTGAAACACTTAGACCCCGTGGTTGGCAAAGCCGGTGTCAAATGCTGGAGACTTGAGAAAAGGGAAACCTTGGGGGTGGAAGCCACCCCTTTGGAGTAAAAAGGGGGCTCAATGCCTGGAGAAAAGATGCAATTGTCAAGAGGAAGTTTAAAGGCCAAGGACACACGAAGTCTCTGAAACAATGAGGGTGAGGAAGTCAAGAAGCTGGCTCACCAAAACCACACTGAAACAATTTCTTTTATAGGCTCCTCTACATTCCAGAATTAGCGAGCAGCTGAAGCCCCACGCTGGGAACCCGAACTGTGGGCTCTTGCACACCAGCTCTGCGAGAGGGAAAAAAGTCAAGTTGACATGGGTCTCTTTCGCCTGAACAATTCAAATGAAAATATAAGGAGGAAGGCGGAGAGAGGAGACAAAACGAAGCTCGGAAAGACCGACTCCGAAGTCTGCAATAAAGATTAACTGGAAAAAAAATAAAAAAGGAAGTCCAGAGCAATTAAAACTCCTACCCCGGCTCATTAGTATTCATGACCGAATGTCCAGCTTTTCTGTTTATCTTTCTCCCAGGATCAATATCCGAGCAGCGTGGGCCTGGGAGGAGCCCAAGCCCGGCCCTGCGAGCGCCTGACCTTTCTCGCCCTCCATACAGGTCAGAGCATCTTCAGAACCGCCCGGCCAGCGCCGCGCCCCTGCTCATTAAAGCCACCATTCATCTGCCAGCGACGAGCGGGAGGGGGGACAGGCCCGGGGCGGGGGGTGGCGGGGAGCAGTGGGCAAACAGACCCAACCGACTCCAAAGAGTTTAGAGAAACCACAGCCGGCCACACCAACCACCACGGGCCCAGTGGGCCAGGAGTAAGAAAAGAAAACCAACGAGCTGCCTCTGCAGCAGGAGTGCCAGGGCCGCTCCCGGCCAGGCCCTTGCAGGCTCGGCCTGGTTCCAGACCCCACATTTTGGTGCTGGGGGTGGGGAGCGGGGGGGCAACACAAGAGCCCTCTTCGAAGCCCCCCTCCCAAAGAGAACCCCAGGCCAGTCCCAGCCCAACAGTGGTCTGGAGCCTCCCCAGGCTTCGGCCGACGTCCCAGGGGCATCTCAGTGTCAGAGCCTTAGCCACAACTATTATATTTGAAATTATTATTATTGTATTATTTCTACACCCCCTTCCACCTTCTCTAGGGGCGCTGCGCGCCAATCTGTTCCCCAGAACCACCGGCTTGGCCTCAGGGATAGGAAACAAAAAACTGGCTTCAGAGGTTCGGAAAAGAGAGGACTGAGGCAGAGGCTGGAGAGGTGAGCTGTGTGAGTGTAGGGGAAAGTCAGCTCCCCCTGGTTTAACTGAGAGGTGCGGGGGCGCCCCCCCAACAACGCACCCCCGGCGGTCAGAAGGCAGGCGGGACCCTGTCGCCCATCACATTCCCAGGGGAGTGGGCCCGAGGGACCCGGACTGCGGCAGCTCCCACCCAACTTAGTGTCAGGCTGGAGGCTTGAGGAGGGGGCCTCGGGGCCTGGCAAGCCGGGTCCCCTCGGAGAGAGGCTGGAGGAGGAGCGGGGAGAGCCAGGAATGCTCCGAGGGGCGAGAGCATCCATTGCAGGGGTCCTCAGACCACCTGCCCCAAATCTTAGTGGCTCATCGTGCTCACGCGAGCCCCGCAGTGGGGGCTGCGGGGATGTCAGAGGAGAGGAGTGTGTGTGTGTGTGTGAGAGAGAGAGAGAGAGAGAGAGAGAGAGAGACTCAGCCTGCCCGTTTGTGTGTACGCGCGCGAGGGAAGGGGCGCCCCTCGCTCCAGCCTAGCGGCTGCGCCAAACTTCATCCCAAGTGAGGGGCTGGCGAGATGCGGGATGCGGGCAAGACGCAGGAGGTGTCAGCTCTGCAAAAGCTTGTCAACCCCTGGGAACAAAAAAGGGAAACTTGCGAGGGCGAAGAGGGGGCCCCAGCACCGACCTTTCCCCGACTGGGCCCTGCTGGGGCGGGGCGGGAGGGGGAGGACCCGAGCCCCCGGGTACCCCTCCCGAGATCTGGGATGTGGCGGCGCAGGGGCGGGGCGGGGCGTGGGCGCTGCGGCCCCAGTCGCTCCACCGCCTTGACCGTGAACTCGAACCCTCGGGCTGCCCGGGTTCTAGTTTGCAGAAGCTCTCGTTGATAACACCCTGTTCAGATTGCCCAGCGCTGCCTTTTCGTTCTCGGGAGCCCAGCTGGACGCGCCTGAGGGTTTATGCCAGATTCCCGATTCAGTCTGGAAGGGTCTAGATTCTTCCCTAAAAGAAAAAACCCAGCAACAATCTGTTGGAGGCCTGGTGGGGGTGGGGATCGGGGTGGGGGTGGGGTAGGGTAGAGGAGGGTAGAAAAGAGGGAGACATTTCTCAGGCCCTGTTCTGAGCTGCCAGTTAAAAATAGAAACCATTCATTGCGGTCTGCTGGGGGTAGCTGTGGGCCCAGGCTCTCCAAGTTCCCGCGGAACGCGAGCGATACCAAACTCTAATCCATCAATCGGCAAGTATTTATTGAACGCCTACTTTGGATCCCTAGGGTCGCTTTACGGGGCACGTGTCCCTTAAAGTGAAAATGCATCCCATGGTTCGACTGGAGTCTTGGTGGGGTGTTATTTTGAGGCCTTTATTTCCCAGCTCTTGGACGCAGGCCTAGCGTTCCCTTTGGGTTATTTCCGCGGCGTGATGGTGTTGGGGGTTTAGGACCCGAGTCCCTAGTGAGAGAACACGGTGGATCCCCTCGGGTCCTGCTGTGCCACCGGGGGAGCTCATCAACGACCTACCAGAACCCCTTCCCGATGCCAGGCCCGCCGAGCCGGGAGGACCACCGGTCGCCTGGAAAGCCCGGGGCCTCCTAGCCCACCCCAGGTCTCGGGAGGACAGCAGGGAGCCCAGGGAAACCCGAATCTCCGGTCCAGCCTAGGATCTGCCCTTGATCTCAGTTTTGGGCGGAAAATACAAACGCCACTTGAGACTGAAAACATCCGTCTGAGAAAGAGACAAAGGGACCGGGTCGGGGCGGGAGGGGGGAGGAAGAGAGAAGGTGCCACCAAGAAAAGAAAGCGGGGCGCGGACAGCGTGGGACGGGTTCTGCTGGGCCTGTGACCTGCTTCCTTTCGGCCGGAGAACTGACCCGGGCTTTTGCTCCTGGAGTGACCTCCCCCCAGCACCGACCTCTCCACCCCGCCTCACCGGCCCGGAGCTTGGTGTCCCATCACTGAACCCGGAGATACAGATGCCGAGATGCCAGTTATCACTGCGGTCATTAATAATGCAATGAGGATCACGATAATTAATAATAATAACGATGGGTCTCTCCCGAGGGGGCTGCAGCTGCCTCCAGATAAAGCGAGTCTCGCGTGGAGGGGAGTTTTATTCGGTGGTGGTGGATGGAGCGCAGCGGCAAAGGAGCGATTTTGGGAGATCTGAAGTTCAAGTTGACGGCGTTGACTCGCAGAAACGTGTCCCCCACCCCACCCCAGCCCCTGACCCGGTCCCTGCGGGCAGCTAACCAAGGGTGCAGCTCTGGTTCCCCTGAGGGGGTGCGGAAACTGGGCTCCGTTCGGTGGTTCCGGAGGCCAGGCGAGGGCAGGTTCGATTCGGGTCTGTTTAGGCAGGGGAGGGGGTGAGGGCGCCAGTACCCCTCCTCCATCCCAAGCCCAGGTACCTCGGGGCCACGCAAGATCTTGGGCGCCCTGCCCCCCACGCCTATCTCTGATGGTCTCACACCCTGACTATCCCTCTCCCCCATCTCTCTCCGGGTTGCATAGGGTCGACGTGAAAGGCCAAGACCCGGCCCCACTGTCGGATCTGTGACTTGTCTGGACAGAGCGGTGGGAGCAAGGCCTGGAGAACCGAGGGATGTTTTGCTGGAAAGCCGCCCCTCTCCGCCCCTCACATCCTAGGATGGACCAGGAGACCACTCCCAGGCTGTGGTCCTCCTCAGGGCCAGGCCCCTTCCCAGTTTTATTTCCTGCTGACAACCAGCATCAGCACCCCCAGACCTAAAAGGCCCCCAGGTAGCTCTCTGACTTCAGCTCTGCAAAGCCATAGGCCAATGCAAAGCTGGGAGACTGTCCTCTTCTCCCGCCTTCCTTCTTTCCCCAAAGGGAAAAATCCAAGGCCTCCAGTTAATACTTTAAAAAATAAAAGCACCGTCCTCACCAACATTCTCCTTAGGTTTGGGAGGTGTCTCAAAGCCAATAATTCCCACCAAAAAAAAAAAGTCTAAAACATTAAAACGTCTAAAACCGACCATCTCATTCTTGCACAGTTATGATGAATATTTAATCAGATTCATGCGCCCCCTCCCCCAGGGATGGGGGCTTTGAAAAAACTCACAGCTTACAATGTGTTCAATGAAATCTCCCAAGGATCAGTAACATATGCCAATTATTTTAATAATTTTCCTTAATATTATTAGGGGTTATAAATTTCATTTTAATAGGGGGTTGATTTCTTCAGGAGCTGGTGCGCAGGCAGTTCGCTGGGCCACTGGGGAGGGCTAGCCCGGTGGCCACTGTCACCCTCCTGGACACACACACAGCCCCCAGGCTAATGTCTTTCCTTCCCCATTGAATAGGTAGCATGGCCTCTGGGAGGACAGAGTTGCCCTTCTCCCCAAGTGGCCCTTCAGCCTCCCCTGCCTGTCCCTGCGGCTCAGCCCAGGGCCAGAGCGGAAGAGGAGCGCCAGCGGCCACAGCCACCCGCCCATCACCATCAGCTTCAGCCAGCAGAGCCCTGCGCGCCGCTGGGGGATCCTCTGGGGGTGTCGCCCCCCTGGCAACCAAACCTTTTCACCACTGGGTGGTGACTCCGGGCCTGCCAGGGTCTCTCTGAGCAACACGGATCCCCAGGAAGATGGAAATGTCCTGAAGCCTCAGGGATTTCAAAAAAGAAATGACCCCACTCCTACCCTTTGACTCTGAATGTTATTTTTGCCTTCTCCCTTAGAGCATCTTGTTTGAAAACTCTTGTGAAACTCTTTCAGGGGAGGGGAGTGAGGCTGCAAACCTTAGAGAAAAGCTGGTGGTTGGTCCTGTTGCCTCACTCATTTCCACCTGGCCGTTTCAGTCTCTGCAGCTTATTCTATTTGACTTCACGGAATTCTTGAAGAGGTTCTCTTTTATTGGGGGCCGATGGTTGGTGGTTTTCCTAAATCAAAGTGTAGTCTATTTGTCACCTTCCTCCCTTGAACATCGCACTTATGGGTGAGCAGTAGCTGGGCAGATAAGCAGGATGCCTTGAGCAAGCTGTTTAAAATTTCAAGGAAGGAAAAAAAAAAAAAAACTTTTAGTAGAAAGGGGCCCTTAAACTATCATCATTGAACCAAGTTCAAAAACAAAGGACTCAGCTCAGTTTTAAACCTGCAATTAAAAATAACTGTACCTCCGCTTTTCAGAGGGAGGGAGAGGAAAGGGGGCAGGGAAGAGAGGAAACAAAGAATAAGGAAATGGTTAGTGCTCTTCAGTCCAGTCCAAACAGCCGAAAGAAAGGCACCGCCTCAGATAATGGAGCCATTAGAAGCTCGGAAGGTTCCTGCAGGCGGGTCCTTGCAGTGGCTGTCCAAAAATGTAATTCACTCTCAGCTACAGAAACAAAGGACATACAAAATAATTTGGAGACTTTCTGCCAGAGAGGCAGTTTGGCCCAGTTTCTAGGCATACACCTTCCCCCTGAATTCGAGGTGGTGCCTCCCATTCAATGAGGCAGCTGACCCAGACCCCTATCAGCCCTCTGCTTACTCCTGCCCATTTCTTTGAGTAACTTTGCTAGGAAAAAAAAAAGTATGTTCGTGCAGTTTCAACACATTTTATTATATTTCTGTATGCATTACTCTCAAAACATATCACAAGAAATGATCAAACCACTTAAAACCTTCAAATAAAAAAATCTGAAACAGTTTATGCCCACAATTGTACATATTTATAGTTAAGAAACATTCTTTATAAATATTGTTTCCTCTGTAGCAAGTTAATACCATAATTTAATTACAAATGGATAAATATGGTAACGGGTATTTACAGAAGGAAGGGTGTTATTACGGAAAAAGCTAACGGCACGACGTTTACTTCCCCCCCTCCCCACAATCTTTCATACAGGAACTAACAAATTGAACTTGCAAAAGCACTAAAACATCACATGTAAACCCAGCTAACAGAAAAATACATTCACAAGCGTTGGTGGCGGTGATGTGGATGTGAGTGCTGTGGATCTGCATGTTGAAGAAACAGAAGGGAGACTTTGGCACGGCTTTTTTTTTTTTTTTTTTCCAGTCTATAGTTGCATGAAGTTTACAATCAAGTTGCCTCATAAAAAGGAACACAATATTCAATACCACAATACAAAAGAAACCATTTTCTTCCACATTACTTAAAAAGAAACCGGGGAAATTAAAAAGAGAAAAAGAAAGAAGCCCATCGCTTGGGGAAGGGAAGGGGAGAGAGGCAGGAGGAACAAAATCCCGGAGAATTACAAATGGACAAACTTCTATACACCAAGAAGCCATTAAAACCACCTCGGAGAAGAGAGGAGTCCGCTATGTACAGTTTGTCAGAAGACTGGGAAAGGCATGGGGAGGGAAAGGGGCGTGGAGGGAGGCAAAGGGGAGGTTTGGGTCAATATTTTTATGGGTTTTTTAAAATGATTTTTTATTTTTTATTTATTTTATATTTTTAGCTTTAAAGATTCCGGAAGGGATATCATTGCTTTTCATGCCTAGATTATTTAAAAAAAAAAAAAAACCAACAACAACAACAAGAACTTTTAAAAATCCTTCTGCTGGTAAAATCATTTTCATCATCATAAAAATCAGATTGGGAATTTTAACACCGATCACCGGGGTGCTCTCGGCGCTGTTACCAGTAGAGGGACCGAGGCAGCCCCGCCCCGGCCTCTCACACGTACCATTCATTGAAGTTGGAGGACAGGCCGCCGTGGCCCCCGGCTGTCCCGCTGCCCCCGCCGGAGCTGCCGCCGCCGCCGCCCCCGCCCGCCCCGCCGCCGCCGCCTCCCCCGCCGCCTCCACCGGAGCTGCCGCCCGCGCCTCCACTCCGGTGCACCGCGGACACGGCCGCCGCCGCCGCAGCCGCTGCTGCAGCCGCTGCCGCCGCCGGGGAGAGAGTGGAACTGCTCTGGGGCTCGGCGCTGGGCGACACCAGCCCCGGGGGCGTGGACGACTCGTAGCCGGAGCTGGCGGCCGGGGACGACTCGGAGCCCTGCGGGGAGGACTCATGGACCTGCAAGACAAAAGCCGGGAGGGGAGACCAAAGGGGACTGGGTGTGAGTGCAGCTGCTGTGGGGCCGGGCCTCCCCCACCACCAGAAGTGCCCCCCCATCCCCAGAAGTGTCCCCCCACCTATCCCCCTGGGGGCCCGGCCGGGACACTCGGCTTTCCCCCACCACCCCGGGGCCGGCGGTTGAGCCCCGCCGCCTCGCCCTCCTCGCGCCTGCCCGGCGGTACCTTCATGTGTTTCCGCAGAGAGCTGGGGTGCGTGTACGACTTGTCACACATCTTGCACAGATAGGGCTTATCCGAGGTGTGCACGTGCATGTGCTTCTTCCTGTCGCTGCTGTTGGCGAAGCGCCGGTCACAGCCCTCGAACTCACACTGGAAGGGCTTCTCCCCTGTGGACACGAACACGCGCGCTGGCTGCCGGCGCGCCCGGAGACCACCACCACCAGCCCCCGCGCCCCCGGGAACCCCTACCTTCCACCCCACCCCTTGGCCTTGAAGGGGACCAGGCCTCCGGGAGGAGAAAAGAGGGGCGACAAGGGCCTGGGGCTCCCTTGCGCCTTCCCACCTGACCGCCGCGCTTTTACTTCCTATTTTACTTTTCTTCTAGGCTGACTCGCGTTTCCTCACATCTCTGATCAAGTTGGGGTAGCCCCCACCCCACCCCCCAGCCCTGCCTAACTGCCTTTCTTACAGGGCTTCTTGGACTCGCGGCTTCTAACAAGTTGGTCTCGCCATGGAGAAGCTGTTATTATGACAAAATATTTGGGGCATTATCAGAATCACACAGGCTGCTGTCGGCTTCTCTCTGGGGCCAGTAGGCAATTACATTTGGAGATGCTGTGTGTTGTTTGGGGACCGTACTGTGGATAGCGACTGAGCCAGCATTTTTTTTTTTTTTCCCATCCAAAATTCTGCAGATTGAATTAACCAATAATTCTCGGTGCACTCCCAGCCTTTTGAAGACAACTTGGGGGAAGAGAGAAATATGAGATAAGGCAGCACTTGAGAGAGATTGCAGAGAGGCGCAGGCTGGGCCGTGGGGGTGGGGGGATCAGCCAAGGCTTTCAGAAACTCCCTGTTTAAATTTTCTGGCGGTCCCCGCATTCTGTTGCCAGAATTCCAAATGCTTGGAGTCATTTAGAGGTGTGAAAACTCCAACATTGTTCCACTTGGAGAGGGGATCATTTAACGTTAAATTCCATTAGCACCTAAATTGTTTCTTAAAGACATCCGCTCAGACGCAGGACTCGAAAGCGAGCATTTCATGCAAATAAATTTCTCAAATTTTAAACCTTGTTAAAAGCTTGTCTCGCACCTCGGCTGCCTCCCTTCCCGGAAGAGAACAATAGGCCGCTGGCGCACCCCCACTTCGGAGTAAATATTGACGGGGGAAGTTGCTAAAACATTTGGCTTTCTTTTAGGAAATCGTCTGGCACGATTTTGGCTGGGACCTGGTCATAGATGAATAATCTATGAGGCGAGAGGCGCGTTCTTTCTCGGCGCTCTCTTCTCACGCGATTGCCCCGCGGGGCCGCGCCGCCCCGGGCTTTCGTTGACCCGGCTGTCGGTCCAAGTTTGGAATCGCAAACCCTCTGGTGCCCCTTAAGAGAATTTCACAGACTGCTGCGAACCCACCGTAAAGCTCCGCGACCCACCTCGAGATGGGCTTTAAAAACACTTTAAAAACGAGAAACGCTTTACAGCTTCGGCTCACACCAGACTCATTTTTTAATGGGAAACAGTCCGGGTAAGGACGTCTGGGCCCGTAGTAAAAAAAAGAAAAAAAAAAAAAAAAGTGGAAAAACACATAAGCCACTCAAAACGCAGACGCACACCCGGAGCAGAAAAGCACATTCAGACAAGCTGGCAAAATCCTCTCTAGACTCGATTCCCGGGCACCGATTTGGAGGCTACTTTTATTTTCTGCGTTCTGTTTAGGACGGAAATTATTCACCGAAGCTGAGCCAACGAAGCAGTTGCATCACCCGAAGCATGCATTTGATGTTACCTCGATCATTTAAAACTCAATTTCCGCACATGGAAAAAACCCAGCCCAATAATAATATTCTTTCATTCGCCAACAACAACAAGCCGCTGGCTCTCTCTCGCACACACGAAAACATCTCCCGTTCCAGGGCAGCGGATGGCGGTCGGCGCGTTTCTCCCCGCCAGCTAACCACGGCTTCTCTCCCTTCTGCGCCCCGACCCCGACCCGACCCACGCGGTTACCTGTGTGGGTCCTTTTGTGGATCTTTAGGTTCTCAGAGCGCGCGAAGACCTTGCCGCAGCCCGGGAAGGGGCAGGGGAAAGGCTTCTCGCCGGTGTGCACGCGGATGTGGTTGACCAGTTTGTATTTGGCCTTGAAAGGTTTGCCCTCGCGCGGACACTCCTCCCAGAAGCAGACGTGGTTGCTCTGCTCCGGGCCGCCGACGTGCTCCACCGAGACGTGGGTCACCAGCTCGTGCATGGTGCTGAAAGTTTTGTTGCAGCTCTTCTTCGGGTTACTCAGCTGCTCGGGGTCGATCCACTTGCAGATGAGCTCTTGCTTGATGCACTGCTGCCGCATGTAGCGGAAAAAGGCACCAGGGTGATGGTGGTGGTGGTGATGGTGGGCCGCGGCCGCTGCCATGTTCATCCCCATGTTCATATTCATGGGGCCGTACTGGTTGTGGAGCTGCGCCGCCGAGTAGGGGTCGGTCCGCGGGCTGGCCACCTGGCGGTACTGCTCCGAGCGCCCGAACACCTCGCCGGGCAGCCCGAGGCGCATCTGCCCGTTGAGCACATTCTGCGAGCCGTGCGGCCCGTGCTGCTCCGGGAGGCCGGGGAAGAGGAGGTGGCCCTGCGCGTCCGAGTGCGCGTGGTGCAGGCCGCCGGCCCCCGGCCCGAACAGCCCGTGCTGCCCGCCGCCGGGCGCCGAGTCGCCAAAGCCGCGGCTGCGGAACAGGAAGTCCCGGGTGGAGTTAAAGGGTGGCCCGGAGTAAGAGCCGACATGCGCGGCGTGCGGCCCGAGCGCGGCGGCTGCCGCGGCGGCCGCTGCAGACCCGGGGTAGGCGCCGGGGCCCTGCGACGTGAACGCCGAGCTCTGGCCCGGGGACAACTCGTGCGCCCCCGGGTTGAGCTTGAAGGCGCCCATGTGAGCAGCCGCTGAGTCCACGAAGCCGTTCTGCGCCGCCGCCAGGCTCAGTTCGCGGTCTTGCATCTCCGCGGCCGCGGCGGCCGCCGCCGCAGCCGAGTGGTGATGGTGGCGCGCGAAGCTGCCCACCCCGATGGCCGGGAACTGCGGCCCCGCGTCCAGGAGCATGGCCAGCGCGCCCGCCCGCCCCGCCGGCCCCGACGAACCCCGCGCTTCCTCGGCTCCCACTCCCGCCCCGCTCGCGGGGCTGCGTCCAGCGGCCGCCCGGCTCCAAGCGCAGGCGGCGGCGGCGGCGGTGGTGGCGGCGGCTTCAGTCCCGCGAGCGGCGCTCCTGCGCCCGCCGCCTCCGCCGCCGCCTGGATGTGCCTCGGGCGGCCGGACGCGGAGCGAAGGCGCGGAGAGGAAGAGGAGGAGGAGGCGGCGGCGGCGGCGGAGGATGCGCGGGAGGAGGAGGAGGAGGTGGTGGAGAAGAGTCCAAAGCCAGGCGGAGAACCAAAGTGTATTAAAGGAGCTGCGGCGGGGGCGGGCGGGCAGGGCAGGGGAGGGCGGGCGGGAGGAGGGAGCAGGAGGGAGGCGTGGGGAACCGAGCGGAGAGGGGGGTCGGCGGGGGGCGAGCGCAGCGCCGCGGCCCCCACCCCTGCGCGCACTCGCGCGCGCACGCACTCACTCGCTCGCTCGCCCGCCCGCCCCGCGGTCCCGGGGCCCGGCAGCGCCAAGCGGCGCCTGCAGAATGCGATCACCGCCGCAGCAGGGCCAAGGTGCCCGAGCGCGCCAGCCGCGCGCGGCACGGGCAGGCGGGCGAGGCGGGGACCGCGGAGCCCTCGGCGATTCGGCGGCCCAGCCCGGCGGGGCCCGCGGCTCCACCCGGCCGCGGCGGGGGTGCTGGGGGCGGCGGACGGAGGCCGGGCGCCCTCTCCACGGCGCGCTCGCTCGGCCGCTCCCTCCCCCGCGGCCCTGCCCGCGCCGCCCCGCGCGCGGCGGGTATTGTTTGGCTCGGCGGCCGCGGTGTTTAGCCCTCCGCGTCCTCCGCGCTTGGCATTGGCTGCGCCTCACGTAGTAAACTCGCGAGCGGCCCCGGATTCCCCCAGATGAAGGAGGCTGCCGCGCTGCTCCGTCTTTCTTTAAGTTGTGCGGGAGAAGGAGGCGGGGGAGAAGGGGGGCTGTGGGAGGGGAGAAGGCGAAGGAGGGGAGGAGGGGGAGGCTGGACTCAAAAACAATAACAATACCAAAAAAAAAAAAAAGTATTCTCCAGCTCGCTCGCTCCCTCCCTCTCTCTCTCCTATCGGCCCGGGAATCCCGGGCCTGGAGGGGCGGCCGCACCCGCCAGGACCGAGCGGAGTTCGGAGCAAGTGCCCAAGCGGAGGGCGAAGTGCGTGTCCCTGCTTTGGGCTGCGGTGGGCTCCGACCGCCACCGCCACCACCACCGCCACCGCCTCCGCCTCTGTTTATTTCACGGGGCGCAGCCAAAGCCGCAGCCTTTTATTTTTTTATTTTTTTGTCTCCTCCTTTTCCTCTCCCCTCCCCCTCGCCCCCGCGTCTCCCGCCCCAGCCTCCCTCCTTCTCGCTCCCGGACCGGCCTCCTGCTCACACCGCCCCTTTAGCGGCGGCTCCAGCCCCGCCCTCCCACTCGCCCGGCGCCACCATTGGTCGCTGCCGCGCCGTCAATCCAGCGCCCCCGCCCCGAGGCCGGCCCGCCCCCTCCGCCCGGGCGCCGCAGCAGCTCCCCGCGGCCCCAGCCGCCGCGGATGGTGGCAGCCCTCCGGGTCCGCCGGCCTCTCCCTCAGCATCCCCGTGCGCCTGGGCGCGACGGCTCCTCGTCCTGCGGGCTGAGGCGCTCCCCCGAGCCCGGTGGCCGGCCGAGCGAGGGTCTGGGCCGCGGGGGTGGGGTGGGGTCACAGTGCCCTTGGTTGCGTACTCTGCGCCCACGCCCTCCCGTAGAAGCCACCGTTTCTCCGGGGACCGAAAGCGGGCACCTCTGGTTGCTCGAGAACGTGGCTAGCGACCGGGCCCGCGAGGTGGGAGGTTCTGTGCGCCGGGAGGCTACAGCCCCAGTGCCCCGCCTGGAGGGCGCCGGGGGGCGCGCGGCTCAGGGGCAGATCTCCGGACGTGTTGGCACGCTCCTGATCCTCGCCCACCTCCCCAACACACACTTTTGTCGACTTGTCCTGGGGTAGTGAACACACAGGTGCAGGATGGGGAGGGGGGTGGCTAGAAAAAACAGACGTGCCCTTCCCTCCCACCCTTCTGGACACTCACCCAAACGCCGCCCCCTCCCCGGCCGCGGCCCCCTCCCCGGCCGCGGCCCCCACCCGGCGCTCGGCGCGCTCCACTCCTCCCGCCGCTCGCGTCCCTCTCTGATTAAGGCTGTAAACACTGGGCAGCGGCCCCCGCGAGGGAGGGGATTGTTTGGAAGCGGTTTAAAGACAGTGTCACCCTCGGGGTGGGTGCCCAGAAGTCCGGGCCTCTGCCACTGTAGGGTGGGAGGTGTGGGGACGCCGGAGGCGCCCGGCCAAGCCAGGCTCAGGCTGGAGTTCGGCCGAGGGTCAGGCTCATCAGAGTCCCGGGAAAAGAAATCTCCAGACTGGTAGGGCTCAAACCTAGAAGATATTTATAAATCATTCTCCAGAAGCGAGAACCCCCACCCCCGCAGCCCTCCGCTCTAGCCGATGGCGGGGCCCGAGGCTGCTTTCTGGGTCCCAGGTCCCCGGTTGGCCGCTGAGGACGTTTCCCGTCCCGAGGCCGAAAGCTCGCGCTCTGGAGGTAACCGGAGAGGAAGCGACGGGCCGCGGAGGCTGCGGAGGTGCGAATGGAAGGCCCGAGGCCAGCGCCTTTCTTCGCCTAGCTAGCAGAGAGAACTGCTTTTAAAAATAAAAATCTCTGGGAGTTGAAATAAAATTCAAGGAAGAAAATAATCAACACGCATTTCAAATTTTCAAGTTGAAATTAAGGCCATCAAAAAAAAAGAAAAGAAAACGCGGGAAGAGAACTCCAGCAGGCGATCTGGAGCAGAACCCGGCCCTTGCGCTCGCACAACGCAGCCTCTCCCGGCTTGAGCGGGTCCCTAAAAGATCCGAGCTGACCGCAGCCCCGCGCACAAGGGGCCCGGTGCCCTCCCGCTGCCCGCCTTCCCTGCCCCTGCCCCGGGGCTGGGAGCGAGGAGGAGGAAAGCCCGGGCATCTTGTCAGAAAGCCCGGGATTTTGCTCGGAAGCTGGGGCTTCTCGACTTTTCTGAAAGAAGGAAATGTTCCTCCTCTGCGCACACCTTTCCCTCTGTCAGGGGGGAGGGGAAGGCAAATGTCAAACTGCCCCTCGAGGCAGAAAGGGACCAGGGAGAGAGAAAGAGAGAGAGAAATACGCCAGGCAGAAGGGCTGCCCTGATACAGTGAATCTGCCCAAGGCACAGCCTTTCACACTTGTTTCTTGTATTCATCAATTTGTATGGAGGGGTAGGAGGGGGGAGAATTGGCAAAGCTTACCCCGAAAGTATTTCCCAAAGAAAATATTTTCTTAGAAATAATGGTCGTGAGAATAACAATCCTGCATGTCCGCAAACCTCACTCTTCTTCTTCCAAACCATCAGACTTCTCCAAGTTTTCCTTCCTTCCCACGGACTCGCCCCCGCCGCCCTCCTCTGTCCCCTCCTCCCCGCCCCGTTCTCTCCTTTCGCTTGGATTCCCCCTTCTCGGCGCCCGTTGCGGGCCGAAGCCGCTGGGCGCTCGCGGGCCCAGGATCCAGGGGCCGCGCGGCCGAGCGGTGGGACGGACGGCTGATCCCCGCTGGGGACCCGGCGGCCTGGGCGCTCCTGGCTCTTCGTTCCCGGCTCCAGTTCACCTCTCTCTCTCTGCAGGACACGCAGGAGCTGAGCCAAGTTCAAAGTCACGTCGCCGTCTCCTCTTAGAAGTGCTTTATTTCTCCACAAACCGCGGAACTCCTTCGCTTCAAGACACAGTTTTTGTTTTTGTTTTTAAGGGAAGGAGAGGGGGAAGAGAGAGAGAGAGAGATCAAGAAAGCAAGGGATAGAGAGAAAGAAAAAAGAAAAAAAACCTGCAAAGGCTTTCAGAGTCATTGCCTCAAAAGTACCTTTGAGGTCCTTGGCCAAGGAAAAAAACCCAGCCGACTTCCGCACCCTGAGAGTGAAATTCAGTTTTTCAACAGGTTTCTAGAAGGGCCCGCCGTGTTGGTGTCAGAACCCGGGGACCCCTAACCATCTCCATCGGGCAAACGTTTGCTCTCTTTCTAAGTTTTCCAAAATTGAGCTTTTCAGATGTCCTGGGGCCAGCACAGGGCTAGGCCAGCGAGACTCCGGGCTTCTCCGTATATGGATGGTCCCAGGGCTGGCAACCCTTTCCCCATCAAGTGGAGAGAATGGCAGTGTAGTAGAGAATTCGGATTGTCTTCAAAACAAACAAACAAACAAAAACAAAACCAAAAAAAACACACAAGAACACCAGTAAATCCCATCAAACACCCGGGCACTCATTCACTGAACACCTCGTTGCGGTTTGTGGGCCTCTGTAAACGGGTGACTGGCTTCTTTTGTCGTATGCTGAGTATTTTGTGTACATATGCCTACAAACAATGCAGAGGCACACACAGGGTACTCACATGCTCAGGTACATCTTGTTGGCCAGGAGAAGCCAAAAACAAACAAGCAAACAAAAGGGATCTTTATATTGGAAAGCAGAAACACTGGGTGAACACACCACTCAACCTTCTAATTTTCCTCTTAAGGGAAAAGATGGAAATGGAGGAAGAGATGGGAGAAAAAATGTGGAATTGACTGTCCATATACACTGGGCCAAAAAAAAGTGGGGGGATTTCACAGGATTTCAGCACTGTCCTCTGCATCACAGACACTCATAAATTCAACAAGATCATCAACAGGATATTAAGTTGCAGGTCACCTTTGATTCAGCCTCTCAGTCACTCCTGGGCTGGGCGACCCCTGACCCATGAAGGACCACATGTGTGGTGGGGGACCCCCTCCCCTGTAAAACCCACCTAGAACAAAAGAGCTTTGTCCGAGGTTTAGAGAAGTGTAATGTAAAAGAAGGGGAAATTGTGAAAATCTCAGCCAATGTTGTAACTTTTAAATACCATTTTTAAAAAGGGGGAGCTTTAGTGGAAGCAGGGAGTATCAGGGGATAAGGCCCTCGCTAGCCTGCTAAAAGAACTTTTCTACAGTTAAAATTTACTATTCTGTAACCGGGCTTATAAAAATTCTCTCTATAAAATATATGTTCACCAGCAGTTTAGTGAGAGATGCAAATGTTTGTATATTTGTCATTAGGGACTCAGAAAGAAAAAAAAAAAAAACAGAAGCCAACATTTCTGGGTGACAGTGGTTGTGCTTTTGCAAAACGAGAGGACTAACTGTCTTTACTTTGTCTCCTTTCCTGATGGGAGAGTTTCTACTGCTGTAAAACAAAAACAAAACTAACCCCCCAAAACAGAAGGCAATGGCTTACATCAATGTGTTTAATTATTTTGAGGGCAGTTATCCTTTGGGCTCCCAGGCAAACTACAGCCAGAGAGGCTGAATACCGGTGACAGGCGAGCAGCTTTCCAATAAACTGCAGTGTTATTGCAATAGACTTTGTAATACAATTTATGCTGTCATTCATAAATAACAATGCCATATGTCAACCATATTGCTTACACAAGTAAATCCGTCAATGTGTCAGTATTTGATTTATCTCAACAGCTTCTTCAAATATTGAAGTATACATATTGGAAGGAGTATGGAATGAGGGGAAACTACTCACAAAATTTGAGATTAGAAATAAAAGAACTTCTGCTTCTCCTTTATTCCCCATCCAAAAACATTCTAAAGAGTAAAGCATGAGGGAGGAGGAGAAATACATCTTGGAGCCAACATAAAGAAGTATTGGGTGGTTACATGAACTGTGAACAGGTAAGGGGGTTTCTGCTTACTGTTTAGACCTTCTGAACATATTTTAAAAGACGACAATTAGGGATTTTGCAAGAAATTACCAATCTTAACAGTTGAATGTGGGTCAAAGGCCATTCAACAATGCCCACCCCTCAGGATAACAAATGATAACCAAATGATAATATTTGATGACAGGTCAATCTTACTGATTTTTTTCGAAAGAGGCAGAATTTTTCAAGGTTTTTAAGTACTAAGGTCAGGTGTAAATGGGATGAGTCCAGTTCTTGAGTATCCAAAACAAATGAATAAACAAATCCCAAGGTTCCAGTGATGGCTTCACACCCCAGGCCTCTGGGTTTTTTGGTTTGGTTTTGAATCCTCATGAAGTCCATGTTCATGGGACAGGGATCAAAAACTATCAAGAAGCACTCATCTGTCTACTCTCAGCCTCACACATGTTCGAGGAGTCTGAGGATTCAGCTGCGGCTCAGAAGGGCGGGAAACGGAGGGAACCCTCGGAGAAACTCTTAGAACTGAGACCTGAGCGTTGCTTCCTGGCACCCAAGGCCCCAGGGCCGGGTCGCAGGTCCCATCAAGTCAGGTCGCCAGTGGTGAGGACTGGGGGCTGGGCAACTGGTACCCGCCGAGTGCGAGCAGGGCAAAGGGCCGGGTACCTCACTGCCTAGTGGCCTGGAGAGCTTGATTCGGGAAAAGCCCTTGAATCCGAAGTCTTCATCACTTCCGGCCACGACAGAGCTCAACTGAAACGCAGTGTTGAGGGTCCCGGTGCTCCCCTCGCCCCAGCTTTTGAGAGGTCTCCCCACCCCACCCCCACCCCCACCCCCACCCCCGCCACTGTCTGCTAATAAACCCTTCTCCCAGTTGAGCACCCACTGGGGAGCACTTGGGCTGAGCTACAAAAGTCCTCTGACCCTTCGAGGGGTTCCGACCACCCTCTCCGCCCTTGAACCTGCCTCTGGCGCAGCCCAGATGGCGCAAGGTGCTCCAAACCGCTGGGCACCCAGCCCTTCTGCAAGGAGGCCGCCCTTGCGGAAACCACGCGGGATGGGGTAGCCATAAAGCAATTGCAAAGGCAATAAAGGCCAGCTCAGTGGGTCCCCCAGCTCCTTTCTTGTCCACCTCCCCGTCCCCGGCGTACCCCCTGCTCCCCACCCCCTACCCCCGCCTGCCGAAACAATCAGACAAAGGCTCAAAAGCCAGGAAATGTCCAATTCACTTCCCATAGAATTTATTAATTGCCCACACCCATCGCGAGGAGACTTGGCTGAGTCCAGGGACGACCGGAGGGTACCGGGGAGCCGCAGTACACCCCCTTCCCGGCCCTCGGAACAGCGGGGAGCCATGAGCGCCCGCCTGGGCACCCCGAGACCGGGTTCGGCCGCCTCCAGGCAGCGGAGCGCGGCCTGGCCGGCTCGGCGTTGACGGCGTCTTCCCACCCTCATCGCGCCTTGGTTTGGGGCCGGGAACCGGTTGGGGTTCGGGGTGCAGCAGAGAAGTCTGGAAATCCACGTTCCCCGAGGAGCACCTGTTGACCCTAGAAAGGACATCTCCATGGATCGCCACGTTGCTGGCCCCACACCAGCACCTCCGCTGCAAACGCGCAGAGAGGAGCAAGGGTTTGAAGGCTCTGCCCTGGCGACCAGCACCACCGCGGAAATATGGGGCTAAATCCACAGGGGAACTGGCATAACGACTTCTACACCCTTTTGCTTAAAAAAAAAAACAAAAACAAACAAACAAAAAAAAACCACACTAGTATTTATTTTCTTCAACGCCCTGGAAATTGTTGGTGTTTACTTAGGAAGTGTGACACAGTTATTGGGTCCTTAGAAACTCGGGATGTGAAGGGGTTTTGATTTGGCTCTCAAAATGGCTTGAAAAAGAACCAGCGCACCTGGGGTCAGGCGGGTCATCACAATAACAAAAAGCGCCTCTACAAAATAAAAAGCTCTTTTATAAAGAAAGGCAATCCGGAAATCCACTGCGAGCCTTCCTGATGATCATCCAGCCAGGCCTATTCTCAGGTTTAATTGGCAGGCGGTTTATTGGCGCCTTATTGGTGTTGATTGAAATTTTGCTTCCAGTTCTTTCTTTTAAGAATTAGCGTCTCAAGTCGATTTACCTGAGTCAATTATCTTTTTTAGGGTCTGAGTTTGGTCATAAGTTTGCAAATATTCATTAAACACATTTCACAAGTATCTCTCTTTCTCATTGCTATCCAAACCTCTATCATTTCCTAAGTAAGATTTTCTTTTTTAAAGCTTCCCATAAAAAGAAATTGATCAGGGAGCTATATTTGAATTAAGACATATTAAATCGATGACAGATACATATCACGCTGTGTTTAACAAGAGTTGTACAAGGAGGCGGGTTCCAGATTCCGGCAAGGCTCTGCTGCACCATTATTCACATTTTTACAGCCTCTCCTTCATGCCTTCACCCATTAAACCATTAAATTTCAGCAATTCAATAAAACAAAGCAGTTATAATTTTGAGGAAAAGCTATTTTGAAAGAGGTGGAGGTACCCATTTTATTGCACAATAAAAATGCTCAACAGTCTATATTAAAGGCTAGGTTGGGCTTATTTTCTTCTTTCTTTATTCATTCTTTTTGCTTTGTTTTTACTTATAACCTGCAGGATTGCATGCCACGCTGCCATTATGGACTTGTTGATGATTATCGCTAAAAAATTCAAATAGAGGAGCCTCATTTGCAAGGTTCTGAGAGGAAGTGAAGACAGTGGACAATTCCAAATAAGATGCTTTCTTCATAAACCATTCATAGAGATGACACAGTCCTTCCTTCACCTTGCCTGGGTGGCTTGAGACTTTTTAAGTCTTGGAAAAAACATTGTGAAAGACTTCCTCCTCTCCAAATACAGATATGGATTTTGTCTCTATTGTTTATTAAATTGTTTTTTGTTGTGTTTGCACTCAAGCCTTGCTTATTTCACCTTATTTGAGCTTCACTGAAGCTTAAAGAAAATACCCATTTGAAATCTGATTGTACTATTTTCTTTGTTGGTTTGTCAGTTTTATAAGAGTAATGACATTCTCAAGGCTCGAAGGGAAATTCCCTGTTAAACATTGTTCACACCAGTGTAAATGCAGCTATGGAATCAGCTCTTATCAAAATAATTGTTCCCACTTCTCAGGATGATCTCACAGATGATGGCTTTATGGAGTCTTTTTTTTTTTTTTTAACTTGGACAGCAAACGAATTAAGTGGGTAACATGTTTTACTGTATCCCAAACCGGGAGGGGGGGAATTTTAGTCATGATTTCTTTTTAAAAAATAATTTTATGTAGGGCAGCAGAAACAATTTAAAAACCTGACTTTAATTTTTGAGCACCATGGCATATGGCAAAATTTTAAGATGTTTTCTTTTTAAAAACTAAATGGCACTTTAGGGCAATAAGAACCCTTAAGTGTGAGGGATGTCACATTTCACTGCCCCCTCCCAAGTGATGCAAAAACCTATTTCTCTCTTCAAAAAGATTTGATAGCAAATCGCTTGAAAGGGGGTGAGGCTTACTTTTTTTGAAAGCCAGTTTTTATGGTTTTCAAGGAAAGCATCTCTCCTGCTTGATGAACTTTTTAGAAAAATGGTAACAGGTTATTCTATTAGCACATAAAGTGCAAAGATACTGCTTGCTTTTAAAATAATTATTTTATTGGCTTCAATCTAACTTGTGGTCCTTTCGGAGAAAATGAGGCACCCATGCGGACTGCATTCTGCACCGGAAGGAGAACTTCTGTTTAAAAGATACGGTTTATTTTAGCCGCTTCCCCCTGGACAGATGCTGTCTGTCCTGCCCTGCCAGTGTATCTCGGAGAAGCAAAAGTTAGAATCACTGCCCGATGCCCCTCCCCCTCCGTAGATCTAATTGGAAGTGGCAGATCTAGAACCGATGAGCAGTGAGATTACACTTCGAGCTGACTCCTTTGAACCATGCTGAAAAGGATTCCATGAGCTAAAAAGTCTAGGTAAGACGGTTCCTTTGGAGAAAGATGTATTTTAACTTCACCTGGTGTTTTGCAACCAATAAGATTTTAATATCCTTTCTCATTCCGTCTACTGTCTGTGCGCCCTCCGCGAGCGCTCGGCAGATTGAGTGCCTTCCCAAATAAGAAGTTTCCACCATCCTGTCCTCGAGCACGATGGAGGCCATACATCTGTTCACCCCCTCCTCCCCCAGAGAACAGCCCGGCGCTCTTCCAAGGGAGGAGGTAAGAAAGTGTTTGGATGCTGGAAGGGACGCGGTGTGCCGTGAGAGAATGCCTTTGAAGTTGGGGGCTCCCCCTCCCCTCGCCTTTTGCTCCCCGAAGGGGTCCCCCAGCCCAGGGCCGCCTGGCGCCCTTCGGCCGCGTGCCGGCGCACGCTCTCCGCAAGGCGCGTACTGGGAACGCTAGGCGCTGCGCGCGCAGGCCGGCCGCAAACTTTCTGCAAGTGCAACTTGGGCATCCCGTGGGAGGCGGGGACGCGGGGCTCCGGGGGAGGAGGGGGCGCGAAGCGAAAGCGAAGGCGGCCGCGAGCGCGGGGGCGCGTGCCCGCTGGGCCGAAGGCCGGAAAGGGAGCCAATCGGGCAGCCGCGCCTGCTGCCAATCACGCGGCTCCCTCCAATCCCACCCTTGCCATTTCCAAAATCTCGGTCCCACTGTGCAGCTCCGAGGTGGTGTCCGCTCGGCCAATCGCTGGAGGACCGAGTGGGAACGGGAATGAGCGGAGTTAGGAGGCCAGGACAAAGAAGTTAAAGAGCGCCTAACACATACATGTTTTTGAGGGCGGGCCGAGAAGGGAAAAAAGTACCCCCAGGGAGAGTCCATGGGTCTGACTGTGTCGCTCTGATGGAGCCCCCTTTGAGCAAGAGGAACCCGCCCGCGCCGAGATTAGCGGATCCGGCCGCGGCTCGAGCCTGGCCGCTGCAGAACATGACAGGCTTCCCGGCGCTGGCCAGCGCGCCCGCCCACTCCCGGGTCCGCGCCTCGGCCGCGCACCTCCGCCTGCGGGACCCGGTCGCTGACCCCGGCGTGGCCCGCGCTCCGCTCAGACCGGAGCACATGGCCCAGGCGAGCGCGCCCGGCCCCAGACCTCCCTCCCAGGCGCTCCCGGCGCCGCCCGAGTCCCCGGCGGCCGCCGCCCGCGCCGCCGCCTCGGCTGTGCACCCCGGCGCCCGCACCGCCCCCGGCGGCGGGGGCGCCCGCGGCGGGCCGTCCCCCGCGCCCCCGCCCCCGGCCCCTCCTCCTCCCCCCTCCCCTTCGCCCCCTCCTCCTCCCCCTCCTCCCCCCACCCCTCCTCCTCCTGCCCTCTCGGGCTACACCACCACCAACAGTGGCGGCGGCGGCAGCAGCGGCAAAGGCCACAGCAGGGACTTCGTCCTCCGGAGGGACCTTTCCGCCACGGCCCCCGCGGCGGCCATGCACGGGGCCCCGCTCGGAGGGGAGCCGCGCTCGGGCCCCGGCTCCCCCCAGCACCCGGCCCCGCCTCCCGCCTCGGGTGGCATGTTCATCTCGGCCAGCGGCACCTACGCGGGCCCGGACGGCGGCGGCGGCGGCGGCCCGGCGCTCTTCCCCTCGCTGCACGAGCCGCCAGGAGGCCCCGGCGGCCACCCGCACCCGCTCAACGGCCAGATGCGCCTGGGGCTGGCAGCGGCCGCGGCCGCGGCAGCGGCGGCGGAGCTGTACGGCCGCGCCGAGCCGCCTTTCGCGCCGCGCTCGGGAGACGCGCACTATGGGGCGGTGGCGGCCGCGGCGGCCGCCGCCCTGCACGGCTACGGAGCCGTGAACTTAAACCTGAACCTGGCGGCGGCGGCCGCGGCTGCGGCCGCGGCGGCCGCAGCCACCGGACCAGGGCCCCACCTGCAACACCACGCGCCGCCCCCGGCGCCGCCGCCGCCGCCGGCGCCAGCGCAACAGCCCCCCCACCTCCCGGGGGCGGCCGGGGCCTTCCTGCGCTACATGCGGCAGCCAATCAAGCAGGAGCTGATCTGCAAGTGGATCGACTCCGAGGAGCTAGCCGGGCCGCCGCCGCCGCCGCCTCCGGCCGGCGGCTCCAAGCCCTGTTCCAAAACTTTCGGCACCATGCACGAGCTGGTGAACCACGTCACCGTGGAGCACGTGGGCGGCCCCGAGCAGAGCAGTCACGTCTGCTTCTGGGAGGACTGTCCGCGCGAGGGCAAGCCCTTCAAGGCCAAATACAAGCTCATCAACCACATCCGCGTGCACACCGGCGAGAAGCCCTTCCCCTGCCCCTTCCCGGGCTGCGGCAAGGTCTTCGCGCGCTCCGAGAACCTCAAGATCCACAAGCGCACTCATACAGGTGGGTGTCTGTCCCCGGCCGCCGCCGCCGCCGCCGCTTCTGCCGCCGCTTTCTCTTCCTCCTTCGTCTCCTGCTCTTCATTTTTTTGTTTTCCCCTCCTTCCGCTGCTTCTCTTCGCATCTGTATAACCCGGACATGTGACTTCTTGTTTTTCTCTCCCTCCCCCCCCCCCTTTTTTTCTATGAATAAGTAATTCGATAGCACACACACAGGCCCCCGCGCTCCGTTCCTACGCGCTCGAGTCTCCAGCGCTCCCCGCAGCCCGCTCCGCCGGGACCGGCCACGCGCTCCAGCCGCCGCCGCCGCCGCCGCCCCGGAGCAGAAGCCGCCGCCGTCGCCAGAGCAGGAAGGCGCCCAGGACGGTCGGCAGCCCCTATCCGCCCGGCTCCAGAAACTTGGGGAGGGCGATGGGGAAGGAGCGCAGGACCGGAGCCGCTCCGGCGGCACTTGCACCCTCACCGCATGGCAGGCCCCGCGCGGTGTCCGAAGAGCGGGCGTGCTTGGGGCGCGTGGGGGGGGGGGGGTTAGCGGTGACATCGGGGCCGCGGGGGGCCCAGCGAGGTGTGACCCCTCCGGGACGGGACAGGAAAGGGAGTCTTGTCCCTTCCGGGCAGGATGTAGAGTGCGAAAGGAATGCGCCCCCCGGAGACCTTCCTCCTACACAAACACACACGCACGCGCTTACACAGTCGCCCACCGTTACACACCCCACACGAACACGTTCACGCGCGCACACATCACACCAGCAACAACTTCACACACCCGTGTTCTTCCTGACCCCCTTCCTCAGAGCTGGGACACTCTTGGGCCCTGATCACACAGTCACACTTGCTCATTCACACGCCTTCATACACACCTATACTCACACGCGCCGTCACACGTTTTATCACACGGGCCCTAGAGGGTGCTGAGAAATTGGTTTCCGTCATTTTGGAGAAGGTTTTCCCGAGAGGAGGACGGAGCGGGCTGCAGAGGCTCCTTGAGGCCCATGGCCCGCGGTGGGGCCCCTTCCCGCCCGCCCCGCCCCTGCCTTGAGGGGGGGGTGTGTGCCCCCTTTTGGGGTGAGGACAGCTGCGGCCTCGGGCGCCGGGTGGGCTCCGGTGGGCCGTGCGCCCCCTTGGAGCGGGCGCGCGCGCAGGGCCGGAGCGCCGATGAGCGCGAGCTCGGTCGGGATTTATAGGGACAGACGAGATTACCCCTCGGAGGACACTTAAGTAACTGGAGTTTACGTTTGGCAATTACTTGGCTGATTTATCGGCGCGGTGGCGGCGGCGGTGGCGAGGAGGCAGCCGCCAGGCGGGGGCCCCAACACCTGGCCAGCGGCCGAGGCTACGGGGAGGGGCGGGGAATCTGCGCGAGGAGCCGGGCCCGGGAGGCCCGAGTCTGGAATCCCAGGCCTCCCTCCTGCCGCCGGGAACCGCCAGGCCTCCTGTGGCCTGGCCGATGCCCCCGGGCTGGGAGCCCGTTTTCCCCGGAGGCCGGTCTGCCAGCCACGTTGTTTTCTCATCGGGATCGGCCCGCCTTAAATGATGTTTCCAAAAGGAGATTTCCCACCGGGCTCTCGTAAAACCTCCCCGGCCCCTCTAAGCCAGCGGCTGGCCCCGGGGCCCAGCACTTCCCGACCAGACGGAGGCCTGGGGTTGTGGCGGTGAAGCGCCCCCCGCAAGGGGAACCCCCTGACGGCGCCCGCAACCTCGGGCCCTTGCGGCCTTTTCACCTCCGAGGGGAGGGGACCTTCCCTCCCGGCCCGGAGATTGCCCCGGGCTGGGGCCGTGCTCTACCGCTTCGCGCCCGGAGCTGGAAGCTCACGGCGCGGGTGCCGGCCCTCCGGTTCCCCCGGGACGGGCCGCCTCCCTCCGCCCGCCTCAGGGGCGCGCCCCCGGGGGCGGGGACCAGGGCCGTTTGGTTTTCGGGTTCCCAGCGCGCAGGACTACGTCCCCGCACGGCTCGCGGCGGCGGCCTGGGCCTCGCCGGGTCCCTGCGGCAGGGATGCGAGCGCCCGCCCCTTGATGCTCGGATCCGCGCTGGGTGCTCTTGGCGGTCCCTGGGCCGCTGAGCCATCGATCCTCGTGTCCAGCGGGGGCCAGCCCGGACTCCCCTCCCCACCGCAACGCTGTCCCTTTTTGGAGGGGCGGGGGGAGCGGGCAGTTATCCGGGGATCCCGGGACAGGCTGATCAAAGGGAATAATCCCCCGACCACTCCAGAAGGCCCGTTTCCTGACCCACGTGCCCCCAATTCCATTTATAACCTTTCTTGGAGCTTGACTTGGAGTTCTCACACATAGCTTCCCTCACTCTCTAAAACCCTATAAGTAGTTAAATTCCGACGTGACCCCACTGTCAGCGTCTGAAATGTAAACACTGGGGCCTCTCACCCTTCCTACTCAGGTAGAATTGGCTCTCTCCCACCTGCCCACTCCTAGAATAAAATAGGCAATTCTATCACCCTTTCCTTTTTTTCTATTTTCTTCCTCCATCTCCCCTTGTGCTGGCTTTTCTACCTTTCTTTCCACATGGTATCTGCCTTTTCTGGGCCTGATTCTTAATGCTTCTCTTTATCGTGAGCAGTGGTGAAGCTTGCATCGTCCAAGCCGTTTATTTTGCACAATAAATGCTTAGCCTGTTCAGAAACACAATGTTCTAAAAAGCAACATTTGCATAGGGTGAATAAATCCACTTAAGCCTCCATGTTGAAGAAAAGCTGATTATGCTTTTTAGGGGGAAGAATGCTATATTAAGTTAGTATTATCTCCAACTTAAAGTGGAATATGGAATCAGGACAAATAACCAGTGTTTTGATAAAACTTGATTTCTGTTGCAGCCCCTCCACAGAGAATTTTTAAAGGGTGTCACTACCATCGCATTATGTTGTGTTTTTCCCTCTTTGTAGGCCAGTGTAGGAGGTATATGAATAATAACTCAATTTTTAAACAATACTTCCAAGTAGGGTAAGTTATGTTACAGGCATCTGAATACTTTTCAGATGTGCTAATATACTCTTGGCACTGAAGTAGTTATTCATTGCTGAAGTTAAAAGAGAGAAAATTACACCGAAATACTTGTATAGGAGAATCCACCACAGAAAATTTATGTACACTAAGCTGTCTTAATAGTTGTTTGGCTTTTTAAAAACAATTTGTTGAAAAACAAGGAAAAGACTGTATCTTATATATCAGCAGAGTAGCTGCTGAAATGTAGAGAAACTCCTTTTAAAATAATTTAAATATAAGGAATAAATATATTACTATACCACAGTATGTATGAGATAACGTTCAATTATGGACTCAAATACATCAAGTTCATGGATACTAAGGTGAGGGGGGAAGTCATAACTGCTACCTGCTGTCTTTCTGTCCTTGCTTTTTAAGACCAAGGTGTAGAGTGTAGGTTACTGTAACTCTACTGGGTTATCTAGTTGTCTTAGCATTTCTACTGCCTGCACCCAGGACCTTGTGTTTAAAAGGCCCTGTGTTCCTGGGGTGGGTAGGACAGCTTAAAGGGGCAGTGGGCCCAAAGACTCTGATAAATAGCTTTTTTTTTCCTGTTTACTATCAAACAGTATGTTAGAAGAAGCCTCTGGCTGAGGTATGTGGTCTTTATTAATGCTTGTTAAGGTTCTGTTCTGCTAGGGTCTTAACTGCCCAGTAAGTTGTGAGAAGAGCTGGGAGAAGGAAGAGGCCAAGAGCCTATTCTGTGCCCAGCTAGGCTTGTAAAAAATCTAGTGGTCAGATCGTGGTTTTCACAGATGTCTTTATTTCTGGGGAGATCGGGGTTTTGGTGTATTGCCTTTCCTTTCCATCAGTGAAATCCTGGGGAACTCTCTGAAACAAAATGCCATTATTATAATTTTACTGATCAATCCCAGTTTACTTTTACTTGAGTATCTGTTTATTTTCCTTCTCCTTTTTTTATGGTCTTCACCTAAGCTGTGGCTTTGGAAGTTATTTCAACAGCATTTATCTTGACGGGGGATCTGTTTGAATTTTTGTGTGTATAGACCCGAGGGGGACAAGGATGGAGGTATTTGGGTCCCCGTTGAATTTCAGCGTTATTGCCTGATCCAAGCCCTTAGCCCTTCTCGCCTTGACCCCTATGGTACTTCAGGGTCGACATCCAGCCTCTCCCAAAACCCAAGTCCAAGGAGAGCCTCCAGGCCAGGGGACACCAGGCCCATCCTGGAAGTATCCCTTCCCTGTAGCATTCTGGAACCTGGGAATTGGGAATTAGGCTGGGAGTCGGTCTTCAAGAGAATGGGAAGTTGCATCCTTCCATCTGCTTGAAGATTATTCTCTCAAGTTCAGAGGACTCTGAAGAGCCCCTGTTAACCTCCACTGTGCTTTCTTGCAGGGGAAAAGCCTTTCAAATGTGAATTTGATGGCTGTGACAGGAAGTTTGCCAACAGCAGCGATCGGAAGAAACATTCCCACGTCCACACCAGCGATAAGCCCTACTACTGCAAGGTCCGGGGCTGCGACAAGTCCTACACCCACCCGAGCTCCCTGAGGAAACACATGAAGATTCACTGCAAGTCCCCGCCACCTTCTCCAGGAGCCCTGGGCTACTCATCAGTGGGGACTCCGGTGGGCGACCCCTTGTCCCCTGTGCTGGACCCCACCAGGAGTCGCTCGAGCACTCTGTCCCCTCAGGTGACCAACCTCAATGAGTGGTACGTATGCCAGGCCGGCGGGGCCCCCAGCCACCTGCACGCCCCTTCGAGCAACGGAACCACTTCCGAGTCTGACGACGAGGACATGTACGCGAACCCTGAAGTCGTGCGGACGATACATTAGATTCGATCAGTCACCATCACTATCAGTCAAGTAATAAGTGGGAGCCCTTGGACCTCATCCTAACCTGAGACAATGCTGAGCTTGAGACAAACCCTCGACTCAGACTTGCCACCAGGTCTAATTAGCCCTATTTATTTAGTATGAAACCCTATGGTGTTGGTACATTTAATTAATTTAATTAAGATATTTGGGCTTTCCCCCCCCTTAGAAAACAAACAAACAAACAACAACAACAAACCCAACCAAGCTGGACTTGTTTGTTGCAGGGGGACAGGACTGGGAGCAAACTGTGCCAAGGAAGATAAATGGAGAGATCGTAGTTCATCGAGACACACACTGCCAATGCAATAGATGTAGTTCTTCACAAGGGTGAGAAAAAGAGCATTAAGTCAGCACTCAACACAGCGACAGGGCCCTCTGCACTTCCCAGAGTGCCTCGGGACTGCCTTTGACACCATAATGGAGCCCCTCTGCTTCCCGCCTGGGCCCTAATTCTGCAAAGGCCTCTTGATTGTAAACCACTCACACTTGCTGCATCACCAACAGATCCTGGACTGTACCTGTGTCTGAAAATATTTGTAAAGACCCTTTCAGTTCTAATACTTGTAATTTTTCATTCCCACTCTTTTATTACTGATCTCACCATAACACAGTATTTTTATACAGGATTATTCCTTCAGTACCCTGCTTGTATGATTGAAAAAAAGAGATGCAGCAGCCTAGTACATCTCCATGTATTGTGTTACTGTGATTGTTCAAGCAACTGGAGAGAAGAACTGCTGCAGTAGACAACTGTGAAACTGTGATATTTTATAAAATAGAAGAAATTCAAGTGCTTTTTCTTTTTTTTTTTTAAATCAAAAATCTCAGCTGCTGCCTCTTTACTCTGTCTAAACTTCCTGTGTAATAAAAATACTATGTTTTAGATCCTAAGTTCTTGGGATGCCAAAATTCACAGGCAAGTGTAAGGAGGTGTGATGTTGGCAACATGCCTATTTTTTAGGAAAGCTATTGTTTTAAAAACAGGCCAACACCTCTTTTATACTATTTATCGACCTTTTAAAAAGTCTTTATTTTTCACCGCTGGAAACTGCATTTTAATGCATTTTCTTCCACCTGAGCATACAGAACTCTATCCCACTTGAAAATTACACTGTATGATTTACATTAAAAGAGGGGAGGGAGTTGCTATACATATTAAAATTGTTAAAAGGTTTATAGCTACCACCAAACACTGATGAATGTGTGACCTTTGCCAGAGCTGTCAAGCTAGGATAAAAAAGGTCAAGGACCTAGGACAATAACTCTTAGTCAATTTATTTTTGGTTGGTACAACACATCTCATGTGCAAAACGTAGTCCATCATAAACATCATACAAATAGACTAAAGAGCACTAATTTATCCTCAGAGACCCTGAAGACACCCCTTCCCCAGGGTTTGTAGAAATTTGTTTTGTGTGCTGTGAGTGGTGGATGTAGTCTTGTCATTGTTAATAACTTGTATGTGAACACTATTATTTGTACAGTTGAATTAATTTATTTTCAGACATCATCCTTTTTTTTTTTTTTTCCTGGAAGAGTTCAAAGCACACCAAAGAATTATATTATACATTTTGGTGAGAGATGGTCATTTATGACCTACGATTTATTAAAAAAAAAAAAAAAAAGGAAAGAAAATGGGAAAAATATATTTTTAAGCTTACTTGAATGAACAACGTAATGTGAAAACCAGGACTCTTCCTGCATGTCTCTTTTTTGCATTGTGTTGATGAGATTATATATAGTTTATAGATATATTCTATTACTAGTACAGTGCATGGTGCTGTCACTTTGAAAGCCTTTCAATGTTGTCTTCAGATTGTTATGGTGAATATGAAACATGCAGACCCTCCTTTATAAAGAAAAAGACCATAAAACTTGAATATAAAACAATTCTACATCTTTAAAGTTTATTTGATTTTCGTATTATTCATTTTCAAAACTCTTTCAAATAGACAAAATAAGATGAGGTATGAACTTTGGGGGGATAATTTATGTATCGTAAACTTATTCAAACAAAATATTCCTGATTTATAATGAGTTGTTTTATTTATACAACTTTTTCAATGGTAGTTTGCACTATTCTTTATTATGCTACAGGTTTATTTATTATGAAACAAAGGAATATGTATTTTATGTATTTTGCCATGCGTAGGTTAACTCTGCCACAGATTTATTGGTTTCTGATACACTTAAAGTAAAAACTTAAAATGTGTACCTCCGATAGAAAGCAAGAATGATTATGAAGTAAAGAGTTTAATAAAAGTATTCTTCCTATGTATCGCTTATGTTTTACATGATGGCACATCTCTGCCATTCTCTTCCAAACAGAACAGGTTGCTCATGTAGTAACCATTCGATTCTCTTCCCTTGATCTCTTTATTTCTTTACCCTCCCCAAGCAATAAAATATGTTTACAGCTTGGTCTAGTTTACAATCTAATCTAAAGAATACAGTATATTTATGAAGACTAAGCCCTGCAGGTTGCACAGCACAGTGGCATAAATCTCAGGGGTTACTGTGCCCATTTGTTAAAATTAATAATAGCCTTAGTGATCCTCATCAGTGGAGAGCTGAAAAGCAAATTTTAGCGTTTCTTTGCTGTCCAGCCTCTTTCTAAAGAAAAAGGATAACAACGAGGAAAAGATGGAGAAAAGGACAAGTGAGATGTTTGCAGATACAAAGAAGCTGAAAGAATCAGGAGCTAAGGTGGGTATGGAGTTCAAAACATCCTGAATGAAGCTGAGTAGTGGGCACCAAACACCTCTTCTATTAGGTGATGGGAATCAGAACCCACTTATACTGTGGTTTACTTGGAAGTTGAGTGGAGATAAGTAATTTAGCCTTTTGGGGCAGGTGTTATGAAGAAATTTGCTTCATTGCCACAAAATGCCCAAGTGGCTTAGAGCAGTAAGATTGGCTGTCCATATTAACAAGGCTGAATCCTTGTTTGTTTTTAAGCTGACTGATACAAAACTGATAAAAGGCAACTATTCAAAAACAATCGGTAGTAATGTCAATAAACAGTTCTCCAAAAGGTTAGAGTGGGCTTGTTTTTTTTTTTTTAAAGTCGGGTTCAGTTAAACGTAGTAAAGGGGAAAACAGGTTGCAAGGGGTTATTTGAAGCCAGATGACAATAACCAGAAGACCAAGGAGAAAAACACTCAAATGAAGTCCCCAGTCAATGGAAAAACTTATAGCTCTCTAATGAAGTTTCTCGTGAAAAGGGGGTGACACAAAGCCACCAAGACATGAATCATTCATGGGAAATATAAAAGATAAAAGATATCTGACAATGAGCAGAACCTTGTATAGAGTGTATAAAACAAGTTTCCCCTTCTTATTTTCTGCTTTTAAAACGCACAATCTCCCACTCCCAGTGTCTCTGTCCAGTCTATAGAGTTGAAATTGACCACTGCTCGTCCTGCGCCACTTCAAAGTAATTTAGTCCAGAACGGAAGGCTTGGCGCTTGGACAACCTTCATGGTGTGTTAAGATTTCTATGGCAATTGGCAAGCAAGAGGTTCCCATCTGAATATGTCTCAAAGAAAGCCACTATTGACACTAAGTTGGCTATCATCAAAGACTTTATCTTTCCTAGGCAAAACGTGGCCCTCGTGGCCCTTGCGAACGCTGTTTAAATCATCTACCTTTGTTTTCCAGGCTGGGAGGATCTTCAAACACAGGAGTGTTTGTTGTTTATATGTGTTTTTCCCCATTTAGGATGCTCTTTGGTAAAGCTAATGCTCCTAAATGCTAGAGTACAGAGAAAGAGCTGGTGGGCAGGCATTATATTCTTTTAAAGAGATGGAGATGACCACACAAGAGGGATAGGAAAAGAGGAGGCCCTGGAGACAGGAAAAGAGGACGCCCAAATTCCTTGAAAGCCAAGTCAGAACTGATCTGTGACATCACAGTTTTGCCATTTATCCCAAATATTGCATTTGGAAGCTTTCAGAGACCATATTGGTTCTCTATCCATCTATCATCTATCTCTTTCTCTATGAAAAGGAACAAGAGATGTTCACCTGAACTATTTGTTATTCCAGTTTGGCTGGGAACTACAACTGGGGTGGCAGCTGCAGAGACAATCTGATTTCTCAAGTGGTCACCTTAAGTCACAGGAAAAGCAAGCTGCACAGAGAAACAACCCAGACGTACAGTAATACTGTCAGCCGGTCACGCCACACTGCCCTCTGGTCCCTCCACCAGCAGTCTACCAAAACAGACACGTGGCCAAGAAAGCCATCCTTCCAGGGCTGGAGGGTTGGGAAGGAGGTCCACGGTGACAGGGCCCTGGGGTGGCCAGCACGCTTGGCCTCTGTGAGGAAAATCTCGCAAAAAACTCACACTCTTGTCATCTCCCACGCCCACTCACACTCCGGAGCACACATTCACATAGGGGAGTGCCTAAGCAGGCACAGATAAGTTCAAAGGCATGTTCTTTGAAATTCAAAGTATGGCTTTTATGGTACATCCACGCTGAGTGTAGGCATTGCTATGGCAATGGGCAGGGCCAGGGGAGTCTGGCAGGAGGGTCCACAGTATTGGAGACACTCTATTAAGATACAGTTGCAGTGACCTTTCCTTTCATTCCAAGTTAGCTCCCTCGATTTTCACCTGATCAGAAATACATATTCCATATCGCATTGCCTATTTGTAATAGTATATATGTACAGGCATATATGTGTCTTTCCATCCACTTTTTTTTGTTAAGATTCCCCCTTAGAATCTCCCAGCTTGAGAGAAAGGAGAAAGAATGAGGAGAGGAGGAGAGAAAGGCCGGTGGGGGTGGGTGATGGCAGAGGCCGGGGGCGGGGGGAGGGGGGCAGGGAGGGGGGCAGGAGCGCCTCAGCCCGGGTTCCTCTTCCTTCTCTCCCCACCTAAGTACTTTTATTTGCAGAGCGATTGTTCTTTGTTTATTTAATACAAGTACTGTGTGAATGGTGAAAAATAAACACGATGAAAAATAACCAAACAGATGATTCCTCCGAGTGAAAAAGCCCGGACTTAATAAAAGTGCGAAGCAGTCACCGCTGAATGAGAAACCCTTTGAAGTGGAACTTATTATAGGAGGAATACTTCGGGGTTGCCTTAACGACGCCGCTGAATCGAAAGCGCTCGCCTTTGTCAGCGATTTGTTCTCCTTTGCTGGGGTGCCCGCAGAAATTACTTACATGGGCTGCCTTAACATGCAGCCTGCAAATCAGTAACCTTGCAGCTCAGACTTGAAGACGCCACTGGGCCACGGACAAAAAAGAAGTCAGGGGGAAACGCACCAACCTTTCACGCCGGGTCCCCGCGGACGGGGGCGCACCGGGCGGGATGGGGCGGCAGATAATAAGTTGTCTTACAACGGCCCCCACCCTCGGTCCCCACCCCCACCCCGACCCCTGAGCCCAGGCCCGGGCCCCCCACCCCCGGCGGCCGGGGAAGCTCTGGCCTCTCCCGGGCACTCCAGCGAGGGGCGCTCTCCCGCGCGCGGGCCGGGCCTGGGACGTTCCCAGCGGCCCGGGCCATATTTAATAAGGGTCGTTTATCACCCAGGCGCTTTGAAGGGTCGCCTCCAGCCCTGCGCCCATTAGAAAGGCGGAGGTGACATTTAAACTCCGTTTTCAAGGCTCGCGGGGGGATTTCAATGAAAAGGCAACTCGTTTGTCTTATGAGCCTGGAAACAACCCCCTTCTCGCTCCTTTTGACCACATGGCATAACTCAAAAACAATAGTTCAAAAGTGAAATGGCATCGCGGCGTTCACTGAGAGACAGGCCCCCATCTAGCACCAGAGAAAAGAGGGAGCCCGCAAGACAATGTGCTTTTTGTGTCTGACTCTGTCACAAGGATTGTGTTGTTTGCTTTGGAGGCTGCGCCTGTTACACTTTCCTGAAAGTGCTTGTGTTAAACAAGAGTTATAAGTCATCCCAAACAACAAACATTTTGATTTTCTTTGCCTAAAGGGCTTTCCCTGGCTATGGGCACCGTGAAAAAATAATGTCCTTGCTGAGAAAGGAACACCAGTAGTAGCATTAGAAGCGGGCGCATTAAATATTGAATGACACGGGGAAAAAGAGCTTGTCGAGGGGGCACTCAGCCTTAAAGTCTTTCTTCAACTTTGTCTTCGCTGGCTGCTGGACTATTTAAGATGGTATTAATTAAGGCGGCTTCGGGTGACGCCGAGCCCGCCGGCCCCTCGGCCGCGCTCCGTCAATGGGCCTGTGTCCCCGCGCTCTGCTCACGCGTTGGCTGGGCCGAGTGCAAATGTCACTTCTCATTTGGAGGCTGAAGTGAAGGGCCCATCCTGCATTAAGGGCGGCAGGGATGTAGTAGGCAGCAGGCGTTAAAGGAATACGAGGGGCTGGGGGCCGGGGGCGGGGAGGCGGGGACGAAATGGGAACAGCTGCCCTGGGCCAGGGACGAGCTCCCGCCGCCAGCGTGCACGGCTTTGGGCACCTTTCGGAGAGGGTTTTTCGGCAAACATCGGCCGCGCGGGCCTCGCTGGGCTGGGACACCCAGTCTCCTTTCCAAAGTCTCCTCTTGCGTGGGGACCATCTACACCCCAGCCCTCCAAGACTCGAGTAGGCAGTCTGGCGGGGAGTTCTCTTACAAAGGGAGTAGCTTCTGCAAAGAAAGACAAAGGCCTGGCGCAAACCGGCTTCATTCCTGGCTTCCTCCTCCCCCCTCCCGCCCCTTCGCGGATCACAAATAAAGCGCCCAAGGGCCTCGGCCCAGGACCTCCAATCCAATTTTACAGACGGTGAAACTGAGACCTCAGGCCACGCTCAGGGTTCTTGTCCGTTTTCCCGCTCAAGAGTGGAAAGCGGAGGCCCTCATGGAGACCGAAGACCCAAACTAGGGAGGAGCTCTGTTTAAGGGTGCGAACATCCACGCCAAAGATCCCCTTCTCCCCAGTCCCAGGCATTTGATTCAAAGCAAATGGAAGTTGGTTTCAGCAGCTGGAAATTCCTAACATTAAAAAAAAAAAAAAATGAACCTTTACTGCCAACTAACTGTGGCATAAACGCAGTGCATGTTTTAAGAAACTCTGCTATCAGTTCTCCATAAGGAGAGACAAGACTTGGCTGCGGAGAAGGGGGCAGAAGACTCTGGGGGATTGATTTCTGCAGCCAGATTGCCCCCATGACGGCCCGTGTCTCCTGGTGTGGGGCTCCAGATGGACATGGGCCTTCTCTTTTATCACAAGGTCCCTTGGAAGTGGGAAGAAACTCAGTTACATGCTCTTTCGTGTGTGTGTGTGTGTGTGTGTGTCTGTGTGTGTGTCTGTGTCTGTGTGTGTATGAGAGAGAGAGAGAGACAGAGAGAGGGGTTTGGACCCTAGATGTACTGCACAGGCGTCTGGCACCCTTAACTCTGGATTCATTTACATTATCTGATTCTCCTGGGGATGTGCCCCTCAAGAGCTCCCTGGGTCCTCCAGGTAAGGCGAGGTCACATTTCCCAGAAAGCCATGCTGCAGGAGAAGCAGTTCAAGCCAGGGTGTGGGGATGGGTAGCTGGGATCAGTCTGCCTGGAGACTCGAGCCTGCGGCCTGCGCCCTCCACCTTGTCCGGAGCTGGAGGCCTCGCTCTAGGGTGGGGAGCCGCCTGGTGGGGGCCGATGTGGGCGGTGGGGAGGAGAGGGGCTGGGCCAGACCAGCCCCCCCTACCCCCCCACCCCCCGCCCCCTCGTGCAACAGGTCTGCAAAACCAGACACTGGGGCTCACGTGCTCAGTTGCTGACCTGGGCCATCTTTCTTCATCTTTTTTTCGGTCCCCTTCTTCCTGACTCTACTTTTTTTTTTTTTTTTTGCACAAACAGGCCGCAGGTCAGGGCAAGAGATGCAAAAACGCGGCCTTTTGGCCCGGTACACACTGTCCAGGGTGGCGCGTACACACACACAAACTCGCTCAGGCACAACTCGCCCCCCGCGCCCCTCCCCCGCCCCCGCACTGGGCACACGCCCGGGCTCCAGGCACCTTGCCAAGAACGCGCGAGCACCCTGCGTGGCACACTGGCTGAAGTTCCTGCACGAAGTGGCGGGGGTGGGGTAAAGAGGGAGGGGGTGGGCGGCGGTGGGCGCCGCCGACTGCTGGCGGGTGCGCACAAGTTCAGTGCTCAACTTCCCGCTCCTAACGAGACCCGAGATCCCTTTGGAGAGGCCCTCGGGAGCCGGCGGCAGGGCTGGGAGTGGCGTGGGTAAGCTGGCCGGCGCGGGGCGCGGGCGGCGGGGCACGAGGGCGCGACAGGAGGAGGGCGCGAGGGTGCCCGCGGCCGGCCGGGCGCTCCGAGAAGTCAGCGTGAGCAGCTGTGACTTCACCTATTAGCCCCGATGTCTTTCCGAGGAGCCTGGTGGAGTTAAACAGCCCACAATGGGCGCTCTGGGGCGCCTCCAGCCTGACCTCCACCCGGGTTTAATAGTTTCATAGGAACTTCATTAAATCAATTACTTAGTGAGCACATCATCATTTATTTGTAATTAGCAGCGAGGAGCGCGTTCTCTCCCCGAGCCCCGCGGCCCGGGTCCCAGCGGGGTTGGCGGAGTTGTGCAAGCACTTTTGTTTGCTCGAGTGTTGACTCCCGGCATTATTCGGCCCCGGTAATCTTTACGTCTTAATCTAGCATTCAGAGGGCGAAGGGAAAACAAACAGGGCGCAGGCCAGAGGCCAGCCCTGCGGTCCCGGCCGCGCGCGTAGCACGGCCCTCGCGCCGCGCGCTCAGGGCGCGTCTCCGCCGTCCCTTCTCCATCCCGCGGAGAAGGCGAGGGACCCCACGGGGCAGCTGGAGGGGAATGAGGCAGGCCAGGTTCGGGGAGGGCGGGAAGCTCAGAAGGAAAGTGGCGAAGGAAGAAGAGGTGAAGGAGCGAAAAGAGGGAACCCGGAGCCGGAAAGCATGTCCCGCAAAGCGAGCGCAATAAGGAAACGTCCAGGCTCGTGCGCGTGTGCCGGCGGCGTCGGCGGGAGAGTGCGTGTGCATGTGTGTGCGCGCGCAGGGTGTGCGTGAAATCACATCCATTTCAGCTGCTGGGAACAGGGCGGGGAGAGGCGAGCGCCAGCGGGAGGTGCCGGCCTGGCGTGCGTGAGGACAGCTCGCTGGGTGTCCGAGCTGCCAAAGGGCTTGCATTTGGGGGGGACTGCAGCCCGGGGCGCAGCTCCATCGCAGCCCACAAATTGCGAGCGAGTGATTAGCGATCGGGAGCGGGTGGGGTGGGTATTGCTGAAAGCCGGGCCCGAACCTGCGCGTGCGGAGCAACGCGAGTCGTGGCCCTGCGAGGAGTTGTTGATTCCTTTCGGGTGTAACTGTCGTTCCCCATCGTCGCAGCGCCGGCCGAGAAGCCGGCAGGTCGTGGGGGTCTTGGCTGCCGGGGCCAGAAACGTGGGCGACGCTGAAACGTCGCCGCATCCCCCGCCGGGCACCCGATTTCCGCTCGCGGTTTCATAAGTCCCTCCGGCACAGGAAACGCTCACGCTCGACTACAGCGGGAGATCCCAGCGCAGGAAATGGGGGGGTGGCGGGGGAGGCGAGGGGTCACTGACAATCCGGCTCGGGTTCTCAGGAGCCCGCCAGTGTGCACAGCTCAGAGGTTAGCAACCGGCTCGTGGGACCCTCCCTCCCCCTACCCCAGGAGTGGGCTTCCAGAAGCAGCCCTGATCCCAGAGGGTCCCTGAGGTTCGTCTCCCAGGTGGCCCTCCTGTCTGAACTTTGGAGGAGAGGGTCTTGAATTTCTCCACCGGCTTTTGTGGCCAGGCCTGTTTAATCCAGGTTGGTATCTGGAGGCTGCGTGAAGGCAGTGGTTTTTACCCTGTTGGCTCAGTGTGAGCGCAAAGAGAACCTGGTGCGTCAGTGGGTGGGGGCTTGGTGATGAGATCTGTCCTGGGGGGAGTGGGGAGGGACGCTGAGGGGTGGCCCCAGGGCCTGGCTGTGGTAAGTCTCCTGGGAGTGGCAGCTTTGTTTGCCTGGGACCTTCAGGTGGGCTCTCCTGGGGCCTCCAGCTGGGAGAGCCTGTACCCATGACACCACCTTGAGGTGCAGAGACCCCCACGGACACCCCCCCCCAAGCTGATGCTGACCCACCCTGGATTATCTGAGAACTTGGGTCAACCGGAAAAACAGGAAGTGTATCCAGAAAACAGCCTGCCATCCCCTGGCAGGGCAGCCACGGGGAGAAGCACCTTTTAAAATAGAAGAGCACTTTGCAACTTGGCATACTTCTTCCCACCCCCCAAGGCGATCCACGCTGAAGTAGTCAAAACGGTCAGGCTTCCAGAAGGATTACCAGACAAAGCAAATATGTATGCATAAAGCAAAACACGATCTTCTCACACATATCTCCAAACACTGTAAACACCAGCTCTCCTTAGAACCTGTTGGCCATGTTTCTGCTCTGATATAAGGAACACTTATGCAGGTTAAATATATGTTTGATCCTTCAAGACTATACACAAACAGACACAGAGTTCCAGCACATTTAAACACAACCTTGTATATGATCAGGGCCTACCCATCCCATCTAACCAAATTTTGGGACAGCCTTGAAGGAAGCAAAACTGAGAAAGACTCCTTTTGAAAATAACAGTAACATGGAATTCACCCCTGACTTGTCTCTCTCTGCTTCTTCCCCTCAACCTTGCGGCGACCCCTCCCCCGCCCTCCCCCAGCTTCAACAACATTTAATAAAACAGCATCATTGTAGGGAGAAAAGCCAGTGAGTCAGGCAAGCACTTTATGAGCTGGCAGTGACTTGGGTGAAGCAGCTGATGTAGAAAACCTGGATGCTTGGGCTGCAAAGTTCTCCTAGATAGGCAGATCTGGCTTCTCTGCCTGCTCCAGGTCCTGACAGCTTCAAGCCCATCAGCTGGCTCACACCTCACACTCTGTTCTGCTTCTTCTGTCTTTACCGGGTCGCGTGTCACAGGCACCCCGCCCTGTCCAAGGCCGCGGCTTCACAGTGGGAGCCCTGCATTTGCTCCCCACCTCCTTCCAGTGGGCCTTCCCTGGCAGGTATGGGACCCTCCAAGCCCACTCCCCTTATTTGTCTGGGGTCCTAGCCCTTGGGCCCATCACCTTGAAAACGAATAGAAGTCTGCTCACATTGTGTCCTTGTCCCCGTTGAGGGCTCTGAACAGGCTCCCTCACCAGACGCAGGATGCCTCTTCCTGACCTGCAGGGAGAAGAGAGCTGGCCATGACAGACTGTAGATACAAAGCTGACCGAGGCCCATGTGACTGACCCGGAAGCTCCCGGGAGCCTGCTCTGGGGTAATAGCACGTCAGGGAAATTTAAGGGGATACTTGGAATTGCGAACTTATGCCAACTGTTTGTCTCCTTGTTGACCGCCCTGGCCATGTCTTACATAAACTGATGCATTAGAAAACCTGTGTTCAAGGTCGAGTGTCTGCTGTGTTACTGAGAGAAGTATCTGGGCACCCTTTCTGCTTTCAGACCCGACAGCATGGGTGGTTCCCTGTGTATCTGTGAGGGGCAAAATCGTGACGTGATTCACGGCAAGTGCAGGTAAACGCTGCAGTCCAGCAAGTGCCATCCCCCCCGCCCCCCCGGCCGACGCCATTTTCCTCACCTTTGACTTTCTAGACCTTTCTAGGGACCGCATAAATCCAAGGGCTGAGGTGGTCCAGAGGTAGAAACGTGCCTTGAAAAGAACCAGTGTCCTTGGCCACTGGCAAGGAGACTGGGGTGTTGAGTTAAGATTCCTCCAATCTGAAGAATGCCTGTTAGGAAAGGGCAGAGGAATGATATCATGAAAAATATCCTTCCGGCTTCTTACATTCCTTTAATGGGAAGGCTTCCCTGGACTGCATGCCTGTCTGGAGAATTGTAGACATAAAACTTCCCATTTCTTTAAGAGCAAAGGAAGCCCAGCGTGCGCCCTGGGGGAGCGGGGCAGCCTCCCTCCAAGGCCCTGGGGAGGCCGCCGTGAGCCCGTGGTGGAGGAGACACTAGTAGGGGACGGAGGGCGGAGAACTCATGTCCACTGCTCACGTGCTTTTCTCTCCCTGTTTAAAACATGCTGGTAAAATATGTGTGACATAAAAATTACCAACCGAACCATTTTTAAATATACAGTTTTGTGACTTTAAGTGCATTTACATTGTTGTGCAGCTGTCAACATCATCCATTCCTGGACCATTTTTATCTTCCCAAACAGACTCTGTCCCCATTAAGCACTAACCTCCCATCCCCCTCCAGCCACTGATAACCTCTGTTCCACTTCCTCTCCTCCTTTTCATGACTCCACTCCTTTTCATGACTGAGTCATGTTCCAATACATGGATCCATAACATTTTGTTTACCTGTCAATGGACCTTTGGGGTGTTTCCACCTTTTGGCTATTGTGAATAATGCTGCTAGGAACATGGGTGTCCTCACAGGCCTTTATATGTACCCATGTACCTGTGTATTATACTTTTCTGTGAACCGAAGGAAAACACTTTAAAGGGGAGCTTCAGCCAAGAATTGAGAATATCTGATTTCTCACTTGGATCTGGTTTTCTAAGGTCAACAAAGT
Organism: Bos indicus; assembly: GCF_029378745.1. Lineage (NCBI taxonomy): Eukaryota > Metazoa > Chordata > Mammalia > Artiodactyla > Bovidae > Bos > Bos indicus. The sequence goes on along the minus strand of NC_091771.1, from coordinate 79,588,488 downwards.
GCAGCTGGATCTCAAGGGAGTATTAAAGCATTGTTTTCCAGTTCCATGGTATTCCCATCTGTGTGTGCATGTGTGCGTGTGTGCGTGTGTGTGTGTGTGTGTGTCCGGCCCTACCCAGTGCTGTTGCTTCAGAGGAACTATTAACACATTAATATTATCAATAGCAGGCAGTGCCTTAACCATTAGGGATTTATGAAAACATCTGAAGCAAGTCGTTTCAAAGCGCTGATTTGTTTTATAGTCAGTATTACATTTTATGACAGGCTCTTTTGCCAGCAAAATGAGCGTACCGGTATCACACACAGTTCAGTAGACGGAAACCACTGCCCTGCAAATTCGTGTTCCAGATCCCTTGGGGAGTTTCTGCAGTTTGCAGACAAATACTGACCCTTTGCTAAAGGGTCGGCCCGGAACCAGATAGCAAACCCCACCCACTCTTGCATTTTTAGCCGTAGAAAAACTATGGCTCCTTTTTCTCTTTCTCACTTCTCTCAAAACTCAAGAAGCAAGCCAGGATCCAGTAGCCCAAGGCCAGACATTTTCCTGGCCGCCTCTACTTTTCCTGTTGGATTGATTTTGCCCCTGATTTGCCAGTTTCACTGGGCAAGCTCTCTAGATCTGGGGAAGTCGTTTCAGCCCCGCTTAGAACCGTAGGGGAGGGTGCTTAAGGTGTCCCCTGGAGTAGACGGATGGGTGTCGCTCAGCTCCTCATTCCAACCCGTGCCACCTCCACCCCACCCCCAGTGGCAACCGAAAGAGGAGATGACATTGTACGATGGGGGGAGGGGCAGAAGTGGGGGAGGGGCGCGAGGTGGGGCGAGGGCGAGAGCACACCGACCCCCCTGCACCCCCACCCGCACCCCCAAGCTGGGCTTTGTGGATCTCCTCCCAAGGGCCCCCTCTCTGGGACAGGACACCGCACTAGAAAGTTCACTCTCCGCGTTCCCAGGGAGCGGGATTTGTAATATTTTACAGCAGCTGTTTAACATTTCCCTACCTAGTTATTAAACACGAAAAGGAGTAAATTAAAACGGCAAAGTAAAATGAAATAAAAGGCGTATTTTCTTTCTGTAAAGAGACAACACCTAATTAAGGAATATTTGAATCCCACAAAAATGCAGACTCTCACGGGTGACATAAAACTTCTTTTTAAACCGGGAACAAAACTCCAGAAAACTGGGGAACCGGCCCAAGACGGGAGTCCCTTCAAACACAGAGCGCCTTCCTCCGGGGCCCCTGGGCCTGGCCCCCGGTCTCCCCTCCTCTCCAGGGTCCAGGGGCGTCGGTTGGCTCCTGGGGTTCCAGCCTGGGGGGAGGGCCCCTCCCCCACGGCCCTCGGGCCTCGCTTCCCTCTCCGTTCCCTCTCTCCTCCCCTCCCGACTCTGTTGCATTTTTTTTTGTTTTGTTTTGCAACTCTCTCTCCCTCTGGGTTCCCCATCTTTTCGGGCAGCCCGCCCCTCATCTCCGCCTCCCAGAGCTGCGAGAGCGGTACCTTCTTGCCTTTTTTTCCTCCTCGGCTGTTAATCTGGTTCTCGATTAGATAACAGAGGCGTTGCTCTCCGTAGGCGCGATTCCGCCCTGGGGGCCCGATTCGGCCCCGGCCGGCCCTAACCCCTCCCTCCTGCCCTGGGTGTGGGCTCCCCCGCCCGCCGGAAGCTTGGCTTTGACCTTTGCCCTCCGCCCCCTTCTCCTTCGGGGACACCTCCGCCGCACCTGCCCCCGACCAGACTAAGGCAGCGTCAGGGGTGCGCAGCCCCAGGGCTTTGGGAGAAGCGGGCTCAGCTCCGGCTGTAAACCTGCCTTCTGCCTTGGTCCGGCTCCGCCGGGCTTTCCCCGCTGGAGGCAGAGACCAGGAGCATCCCTGGCCAGGCCCGAGTTCTTCCCTTCGTACCTGCTCAATCCCTTCGCTCTCCCGGTAGTCTTCCGGGAGAGTGTCTCCTTTAGTCCTAGCTTCCAGGAGAAAGAAAACTAGGGGGATTAAAAAAATATGGATTAAGGTGCCTTGAAATATCTACAAGTTAAAGAGATTCACAGTCACACTTCACCCCAGGTTTGCCTTTCTGGGATAATGATTTTAGGATTTTGATAGTTCAAATCTTCCCCCAACATCACAATGCATAGGATGGAGCCAGAGCTGCCCAGATTCCTGCTTATTAGATTCTAAAAGGAATCCATTTTTTCTTTCAAGAAATAGAAGCTATTTTGTTGGCATTTCCCTTTGGGGGTAGATCCTGTGTCTGGCTTGGCTTTTTTAAAAGGGTGAACACAGATGTCACCAAGGTAGGGTGTCGTAGAAGCAGTGTCTAGTCTTCTAGGATCTGTTGCAGAGACACTTGTGGCTGCCTCTGCCTGAGTCTGGGAACGCAGCCCTCTTAGTCCTACCTTCTGTTTTCTTTTCTGAAACATGCAGGTAGAAAGAGGTTGTTTTTTTTTTTTTTTTTAAAGTTCTTTCATTCTTTTCTTCGGCATTAAAATGCATATAATATTTCTGAGTAAACCCCCCCGTGGTGTTTTTAGAGAAAGGAACATAGAAATAAAAATATTCTACATCGCTGTTAACTATATTTACCTAACACTCTTAAGCCTGGCACATGTATGAACCGATTTGATGAACATACTACCTCTCTACAGTAGAGTGGGTGGGATTTGTTTATTCTTGTTTCAGGGGTGAGGAAGTTGACTCAGAAGGTTAAGCTCACACAGTAGTAAGTGGAAAGCCCAAATGAGTCAAGTTCACTTTTTTTTTTTTAACCAAAACATAATGGATAGAAATTTTTTAAAAAAAGAAAGTGATAGTGATAGGTGATTTGGTGACCAGATCTCTCACATTTTCTGATATAACAGAATCGATGTATGAGCATAGTTCCATCCACTGCTCTCCTTCAAAAAAGCATCCTTCTTTACACACATGAATGAACAGAAAAAGTGGATCTTTGCCCAAACTTCTTCCTAGGTAGCACTCTGGCCATGGTGTATCTTCTTTAATGTGCAATATAATCCTTCCATCAAGAAGGCTCTCATCATCTTTTCCATGGAAATGCACCTTATCTCAAAAGTCAGCCCTTCCATCATCTGTCTCTAGTCCTATGTGATGTGATCACTCCTTTCTCTAGTGGCCATACCTAGGAGCCTCTGTAGCCACATGCTTTACTTAATGTAACTCATTTAAATCCATGGCAAGGACATGAAGCAAATGCTTTCATTGTCTCCATGTAACAGATGAGGACACTGAAGCACAGAGAGATTAAGAAGAGAGTTGAAAGTGACACAGTTGGAAATAGCTGAGCTGGGATTCGGACCTCTAGACTCTCTGGAGTCTACTTTAGACTCTGGAGTCTGTTCCTGACCCTTAAATGATACTGCCTTTCGACCCTTAGACAGTTAGGCATCTTGCTTGCATTATCTTACAAGGCGATGAATGCCCTTTATCGCATGATGCTACACCATCTCCTTGTGGTGTGTTTCCTATTAGTCTAAGGTGTGTAAATCACATTTTCATCCTTCTCAAGCTGCTTGAGTCGGGTGACTGTGTGCCGTCAGTTTTAAGTGTCATGTAGTATGTGTTGCTTATACAGTGCACATACTTGATAAACATATTTTTCAAATCAAGCTTTAATCAGCTGGAAAATGATTTGTTCTCCAAGTATTGAGTACAAACTATGCCACAAGCACTATTTGGCCTTGGTGAGCAAGTCAGAAAAGATTCTTCCTCTTAAGAAACTTAATTTTAATGGAAACAGATGGTAAACAAACAGACATAATAAGAAAACTATGGCATCACCAACTCAACGGACATGAGTTTGAGCAAACTCCGGGAGATAGTGAAGGACAGGGAAGCCTGGCGTGCTGCAGTCCATGGGGTCGAAAAGAGACACAACTGAGCGACTGAGCAACAAATTAGAGAGTCCATTTGGAAAACAAACATGGGCGATGGTAGGGAGTGAGAGGGGTGGAGCTACTGCTTCAGGCTGGGTGATCAGAAAGACCTCTAGGAAAATAAGACCTAAGGTGGGCTCTGGAGGCCAAAGAGTGAGCTGTGCAGAGAGCAGAGGAAGGGCATTCCAGGCCAGGGGAATAGCTTGTGCAAAGGCCCTGGGGAAGGAAGGAGATTGGTGCCTGCTTCCTTTAGCAATTTGTAGGATTTCTCAACCTCAGCACTTGTCAGCTTGGGCTAGTACGACAAAATAACAAATGTTCATGGTGGTTTAAACAACGAGTAGTTATTTCTCACAGTTCTGAAGGCTGAGAAGTCCCAAGATCAAGGTCCGGGCAGATTTGGTATCTGTTGAAGTCCTCTTCCTGGTTTGCAAAAAAACTCCTTTTGCTGCCGTGTCTTCACACAGAAGAGAGAGTCTCCTCTTCCTTATGGGAACAGATTTCATCATGGGGGCCTCACCTTCATGACCTCATTTAAGCCTAATTATATCCCAAAGGCTCTACTTCCAAATATCATGGCACTGGGGATTAGGACTTCAGCACGTGGACTTGGGGGTAGACAAATACTCAGTCCACAGCAAGGCTGTTGACACTTTTGGGCCAGATAATTCTTTGTCTGGGGGTTTTCCTGTGCCTTGTGGGACGTTTAGGAGTCTCCTGGCACCCCCCACCCCAGCCTCTACACGTTAGATGCCAGTAGTCCCCTCCTCCCCTCTAAACTGTGGCAATCAGAATGTCTTAAGAGAGAGACCTCCCTGGTGGTCCAGTAGCTAAGACTCTGTGCTCCCAACGCAGGGGGCCCGGGTTCCATCCCTGATCACAGAACTAGATCCTGCCTGCCGCAACTAAGGGTTTGCCGCAACTAAAAGATCCTGCGTGCCACAGTGAAGGTGGAGGATCCCGTGTGCTTCAGCTAAGACCTGGCACAGCCAAGTAAATAAACATTAAAAAAAATAAAGGCTTCAGCTGGTTTGAGACAAGTCATTAATGTGGAGGTACCTGCTAGAGAGAGGCTTCCCTGGTGGCTCTGTGGTAAAGAATCCGCTTGCCAATGCAGGAGACGAGGCTTCGATCCCTAGATCAAGAAGATCCCCTGGAATAGGAAATGGCAACCCGCTCCAGTGTTCCTGTCTGGAATATCCCATGGACAGAGGAACCTGGTGGGCTACCCTCCATGGGGTTGCCAAAGAGTAGGTCACGACTTGGAAACTAATCATCAGTAAGAGGAGGGGAGGCAGACCGTGACAAGAGGTGGGAGCGTCGTCGGGAAGATCAGGGGTTTCTATCCGCCAGCTTGCATTTTCTCACTGAAGCCTGAAGGTGAGGAGAGGCCTAAGAGTGGAGGAGGAGCCTGGAGGAAGTGTGAAGCAGTCATTTGGAGAGTGGGAAAGTGAAAAAGCCAGGGAAGTATATTAGGATTGATGAGTGAAGTGAAAGTCATTCAGTCGTGTCCGACTCTTTGGCAGCCCATGGATTATACAGTCCATGGAGTTCTCTAGGCCAGAATACTGGAGTGGGTAGCCTGTTCCCTTCTCCAGGGGATCTTCCTGACACAGGAACAGCCAGTGTCAGTTGTCTACTAGCTATCTGTGTACTTGAAATTGAAGTGACACAAGCCAACAACTTGGAGTTTTTTTTTTTAATTCTTTATTGTAGTAAAATGTCTATGACACAAAACTTACCACTTTAACTACTTTCAAGTGGACTTAAGTCCATTCACAATTGTGGTGCAGCCATCTCCACCATCCTTCTCCAGAATTTGTTTGTTGTCTCACATTGACACTCTGCATCCATGAACCGCTAACTCCTGATTACCCCTCCTCTCAGCCCCTGGGAACCACAGCGGATGTGTTTCACCCCAGCGGTGTTCGGGTGTAGAAAAGGAGCGGGTGAATGGTTGAGACACACAGCCTTGGAGATCAAAAGGAGAGGAAGAGAGTTAGGGGTGCTTGCAAAATGAGAGTTACAATGGGGCACCCCGTAACTCAGGCTGGATGAGCCAGGAGGTTGGAGGGGGTCACGAAGAGTGACCGAAGGGTATCTTTGGAGCCCCAGAGATGGTGCCATCTTCCTTCTCTTCCTTCCTCGTCATGGCAGGAGTCAAACCTCACTTCAGATTGAGTCATTCATATGGTTCCCTACTGCGCTTCTCATCCTGGAGAATGCTCTTCAGAAGAGCCCAGAATGAGTCACACTTGAGTCACCTGGCGTGATCCCATCCCTCTGCACACTGCCGGGCCCTGGGATACACGCACCCAGCGAGGTAAGGGGAGAGGCATATGGTGCTTATTTGGGGAAAGAGGTGCGTGTTCTATGAATAGCACAGCGATGCGAGCAGGCAGGCTGACAGATGATGCCGCTTTATCTGATCACACAATATGGGCATCCACACGGCGTGAAATCCCCCGAAGCTTCGGGAACTTGCACACATCCTCCTTGCTTTCTGCCTCTCAGCCCTTGCTTTTCCCTTCACAACTGAAGTAGAGGCGGAAAGGCCCTTTCTCAAATGCTCTGGGCTCTACTTAGAAATTTCCTCTGAGCTCACCTCTTTGGTGCTCTTCATATTTAGTGCTGGGCTCTCTTCTGCATTGCTGATGAACTTGTCTCTTCCTCAAAACATGTTGATTGTCCTTCTGCTGCGTTTTCTGATGTCATCGATACATTTGGGATGGGAGTGAGCTCAGTCCCTTCAGCTGTATCTGACTCTGTGCAACCCCAGGGACTGGAGCCTGCCAGACTTCTCTGTGCATGGGATTCTCCAGGCAAGAACACTACAGTGGGTCACCATGCCCTCCTCCAGGGGATCTTCCCTCCCCAGGGATGGAACCTGCGTCTCTTACATCTCCTGCATTGGTAGGCGGATTCTTTACCACTAGCCCACCTGGGAAGCAGGAGGGCTATTCATTCTATTCCTAAAAGGGGCATTTACACTGTGTATGAGGCTACACCTTAGAGGGGAGCATCGCTCCAGGCTGTCTCTCATAGCACAGATGCCCCTGAGAGAAGACAGAAAGCCACAGAGGGTGGGTTTTCCATGATGGAAGAAGCCAAGGCAGGTCACATCTTATATAGTGACACTGGATTAACTGTTTGATAGATAAGTCTAATTTCACACAGAGTTATGTTTCTAGTAATACTTCAGAAGATGAAGGGAGTTCTCTAGTGGCCTAGTGGTTAGGATTCTGGGCTTTCACTGCTATAACCCAGGTTCAGTCCCTGGTTGGGGAACTGAGATCCTGCAAGCCAAGGTTAAAAAAAAAAAAAAAGTGATGTAGGAGGGCATCAGAATGCACTAGAGTGACCCCTCAGGGCCACCTTGAATCGTGTATATGTGATGCAGAACTTTCTGTGACGATGGTGGTGGTCAGTGCAACAGAGGCGCTGATGTCTTAATTTTATTTAAATTGAATTTAAATGGCCACGTGGGGAGTGCGTGTGTATGTATGCTAAGTCCTTCAGTCGTGTCCTATTCATTCTGACCCTACAGACTGTAGCCCGCCAGGCTTCTCTGTCCATGGGGTTCTCCAGGCAAGAATACTGGAGTGGGTTGCCATGCCCTCCTCTAGGGGATCTTCCAGACCCAGGGACTGAACCCATGTCTCTTACATGGGCAGGCAGGTTCTTTACCACTAGCGCCCCCTGGAAAGCCCATGGGGGCTTGTAGTGGATACCAACTTACTAAAAAGTTACAAGCTTTTCAATTAACATAATTTCAATTAGATTTACCCAATATCTAAATTATTATGATTGTCTTTGGCTGTGAGTAATAGGCTGGCTGAATAGCTGGCTACACAGGTGAGGGGTTATGTTTCTCCTGTAAGAGAAGGGCTGATGGGCAGTGGGGGGACTGGAGATGGAGATGGAAAATGAACCAAGGGCAAACAAAAAGCTTTGCAGAGTCAGAATGGTGCAACTCCTGGAGCAGAGAAGTTGGCAAGATAGACCACTATTATTATATTCCCTTCAACCCAACAATTCCACTTCTAGGAATCGACCCCACTCCAGATCAGGAATAAACAGAAAATGACTCATGTAAAAGATTATTCACTGCAGCGTTACTGATAATTAAAAAAATTGGAAATAACCCAAGTGTCCATCAATAAGGGACTGTTTGGATAGTTCATAATGCGCTGTGCTGTGCTAAGGTGCTTCAGTCGTGTCCGACTCTTTGCGACCCCACAGACTGTAGCCCCCCAGGCTCCTCTGTCCGTGAGATTTTCTAGGCAGAATACTGGAGTGGGTTGCCATGCCCTCCTCCAGGGGATCTTCCCAACCCAGGGATCGAACCTGTGTCTCCTGGATTGCAGGTGGATTCTTTACTGGCTGACCCACAGGCATACAATCAAATATTATGCAGTAAAAAAGAAATGAGAAAGCACTATATGTAGAGGTATGGCATAATTTCCAAGATTCTAGAATATGAAATGTTAAAAAAAGAGCAAGGAGAGCAATGTATGGATATGTTGATATAAATCCTATTAGGAAGGAGGAAGCAAAGAAATACACATACATTTGCTTCTATTTGCAAGGGAAACAAACACATCTACATTTAAAGAGGGAGGAAGGAAAAAGTGTGGGAGACAGGGATGGGGGTGAAACCACTGTGCGTGTACCCTAGTTCATACTTTTGACTTTCAAATCATGTAATGTTTTCTATCCCAAAGCGAAAATAAAAAAATGTTTAAGAAAAGAAGCCTCGGGACCTCCCCAGTGCTCTAGTGGTTGACTCCACTCTTCCACAGCAGGGGGGCAAGGGTTTGATCCCTGGTCTGGGAACTTAGATCCCACATACTGCACAGGGCAGCCAAATCCTTGATTAGAGCTGGGTCACATGGCCAGGACTTCTCTGGTGACTGACAGTGAGGAATGTGCCTGCAATGCAGGAGACCCAGGTTCGATCCCTGGGTCGGGAAGATCCCCTGGAGGAGGGCATGGCAACCCACCCCAGTATTCTTGCCTGGGAAATCCCACGGACAGAGGAGCCTGGCAGGTTACAGTTCATGGGGTCACAAAGAATTGGACTGCACTGAGTGACTAACACTTTCACTTTCACACGTGGGCACACCCAGCTGCCAGGGCGTGTGGGAAGGGAATATTTTACTGAGCAGGTGGCCCTCCAGCCCAGTCAGGATTTGGTGAGAGAGGAAGAAGGTAAGGGGACTAGACCTTGGGCAGCAACCACACAGGGTCTGCCCTAGCTACTCCGTGTGCCCGGGAGTACCACCCAGACTGGAAACATCCGTGAGTCTGACCGCTTCAGGCCTGACGAGGGACTTCTGCCATAGGCAGCTGGACTGCGGGGCTCCATGTGGGCCCTCTGCCTCGTTTCTCACTCACGAGCCAGACAGGGTGAGAATATTCTAGTTTCATTCTTCTGCATGTGGCTGCCCAGCTTTCCCAGCACCACTTACTGAAGAGACCAAAAGAGACTACAATGAACAACTATGTACCAATAAAATAGGACAACCTTGAAGAGAAGATATAAACAGATACTTGGACATCGATGTTCCTAGAAGTAATACGCACAAGAGCCAAAGCTGGAAACCCACGTGTCCATCCACAGAGGACTGGATAAGCAAGATGTGAGGTATACAGGCACTGGAATATCATTTAGCCTTAAAAAGGAGGGATATTCTCACACACGCTACACTATGGATGAAGCCTGAGGATATTATGTCGAGTGAAATAAGCAAGACACACAAGGACAGATAGTGTATGATTCCACTGAAATGTAGTATCTAGAGGAGCCAAATTCACAGAGACAGGAAGTAGAAGTTATCAGGGGCCGGGGGGCGGAGGAGGGGACTTAGTGTTTACCAGGCACAGCTTCAGTTTTAGATGATGAAAACGTTCTGGGAATGGATGGGGACATTGTGAGTGTACTTAATGCTACTGAAACAGGTACTTAAAAATGGTTAAAATGGTACAATTTATAATATGTATATTTTACCTTAATGTTTTAAAAAGTACTGTTGTGAGCAAAATAATGTCTGTAACAGGATGAAGAATAATTTGTCCTCATAGCGAGGTCTAGCACAGGGAACTATATTCAGTGTTCTGTGATAAACAATAATAGAAAAGACTAACAAAAAAGAATGTCTACATGTGTATAAGTGAGTCACTTTGCTGTACAGCAGAGATGGGCCCAACATTGTAAATCAACTCTACATCAATACAATTTTTTAAATGTTTTAAGAAAATTAAATCCTGGGTTCATCTAATTAATTATTATTATTAAAAAAAATTTTTGACCCTACCCCACGTCCCTGGGGAACCTAAGTTCCCCAGGCAGGGATCAAACTCGCACGCTGTACGCTGGAAGGCAGAGTCTCAAGCACCGGATGCCAAGAAAAAATCCCAAAACTTTTCAAATTAAAAGAAAAAAAAATAATTTGGCAATGCATTAAAATAAAAAGCATTTAGCAATGCACGAAATTATTTTTCCACTTAAAAAATATTAGTCGACTTCATTTTTTAGAGAAGTTTGAGGCCCACAGCCAAGCTGAGGGGAAAGTAAGGAGGGTTCTCTTGTTACCCTCTGCCCTCCCCCACTCTCAGCCGCCTGCTCGGGACTTGCTGGCGTATTTGTTATAACTAATGAACCAACACTGACACATCATTATCACCCCAAGTCCCCAGGGCAGGAGACTTACGTGAGGGTTCACTCTTGCTGCATTCTCCGCACTTTGACGATTGTGTAATGACACATAAGCCCCGAGATGGGATCTTTCTGAATAGTTGCGCTGCTCCAGAAATCCTCGGGGCTCCGCCTTTTCATCCCTCTCTCCTTTCCTAATTCTTTTCACTGTCTCCTGGTGATGGTTTTGGCTGTCACAACTGGGGGTGTAGGTGTTCCTGGCATCTTGGGTGTAGAAGGCAGGGATACTGCTAAACACATCCTATAAGGCATGGAACAGCCCCGCGACAAGGAATTATCTGACTCAAACGTGGCAGTAGTACCGAGGTTGAGAAATCCTGTTGCCGAAGCTAAGCAGGAACCTCTTTAATCCATGACTATGCAGGGTGCATGGGCTTCGCTGGTGGCTCAGTGGTACAGAATCCGCCTGTCAATACAGGAGACTCGGGTTTGATCCCTGGGTCGGGAAGTTTCCCTGGAGAAGGAAATGGCAACCCACTCCAGCATTCTTGCCTGGAGAATCCCCATGGACGGAGGAGCCTGATGGGCTACAGTCCATGGGGTCGAAGAGAGTCGGACATAACCTTTCAACTAAACAACAACAGTAATGTAGATACTCAGGAAATACTAAATAAATAAACGAAGTGTTTGAATAACCCAAGAGAGCTACTTCTGAGTATACACAAAGGAAACATTATCTTATTAAATTCGGGTCCTGTGGTGGTTGTTTGGTGGGGTGGGCTAGACAGGAAAGGGCATTTTGACAAGGAGAATGCCATTTTCTTTAATGGCCATGCACGGAGAGTGTGTGCGATAGAGTTCGTGCAAACACGAGTGGTGGTCCGTCGGCAGGTGTGAGTTCTGTGACACTGGGCAACAGCTGGTCTGTACTGTTTCTCTGTAAGACAGAGAAGTCCCGGGGAAGCATTTAGCACAGAAGCAGCACTTCCCTCCTTTGTTTTATGAAACAGCCGAGAGATTCAGAAATGAAGAAAGGCGAGGGTGGCCGGTTCCTAAACACCACTTGAAAGTGCATTTTGTGTGTCCCCAGAGAGTTTTTAATACAGTATATGGAAGAACTGTCAGGAAGATAACAGACGCAAAAGACTTTTGATATTTAGCTTGAAACAAAGCACGAGACGTGAGATTCGAAACTAACGAAGGGAGGACTTTCAAAAAAGAAACCGGGGCTGTATTTCCTGGTTATTGCTCTCAAATCAGATTTGATTACCTACCATCGTAGATAACCGCTGGCACCGTGGTGCCTGGGCTGTACCAGGAGACCGGGTACTTCATGCCACATGTCCCTCCTTCAGAGACAATCCTCAGGGGAACTGAACCTCCCTCAGACATAGTCAACTTCGTGTATTCCCAAGTTGGTCTTGCATGCTGCATGCCACCTTGCCTTGACAACACGAGTGCCTCTCATCCTCCTCTTCTGCAGACATGTATGCCCGCCAGAGCAGGGTGGGTCACCCAAGTCCATACCAAGAAGAGGAAGATTCTGTCCAAGCTCCTCTGTCCCTGGGATTCTCCAGGCAAGAATACTGGAGTGGAGTGCCATCTGAGAACACTGATGGCAGGGGGGGTTTGGTGGGGGGGGCAGGCACCTCTGCCTGGGCTATCAGAGGACGCTTGGGAGAGAAGGTGACTTTTCATCTGGGTCTTAAACAACGTTGAATAAGAATGGAAACAGGGGAGAGTAGGGGAAACATTTCAGTCACGAGGAGCACAGAGGAAAATCTGAGGGGTCATAAATGGGTAAGACAGTCAGTGGGATGGGGTTAGTGGCAGAGGAAGTAAGCTGGAGCTTGACTGTAGGAGACGCTCATTAAATGGCAAAGCTAGCTGGCAGGGGTGCACAGTTGCTCAACTCCAGGGGGCGCTATTCTCAGCACAGTCTGAGGCTGTACCCATGGGCTCAGCTAATGGTTGCTGGGTGATTTCTTCTAGAAGGTTCACTGAGAGCTCTGATTATAGTTTGTATTATTTGATTCTCTACGAGGAAAGTTTTATTTCCATTGCCAGTTTACAGATGGGAACCTGAGGCACACACAGGTAAACTTGTGCAGCTATGAAGTAGTAGGATTGGGGTTTTAATTCGGGTTGCTTCTACACCCAAGGCAGAGCGGTTCCTAAGTTTCATCACTGCTGGTGCTCACAGGAAGTGACGTTTTAGGACCCAGCAGGGTAAATGACGAAGCTGCTCACCATCTGAAAGGCCCTGGCCTAAGGATTGCTGTGACCCGGGCTGCAACCTGGCCAGCCTGATGGCTGAGGGGCCCCCCGGACCCATTTCTGCAGCGCCGCTGGGCGGCAGGTGGATCTCAGGTCTGGAGAGGACACCTGAGGTCGCTTTTCCAGAAAAATTCGGGTTATATTCTGATTAAGCTCTCAAAGAGGGCATAGGGGGAAAAAAAAATCCTGTTGGCTTCAGTTCTAGGTGGTTGGTTTTGTAGTTTTATAGATCAAGGGCAAAACGGTGGTGGAAAAGCCTGGGGTCTGGAGACAGACAAGTCCGGTCGTTTTTACATGACTCTGGACTAGATATTCGCTCTCTCTGAGCCTCAGTTTCTCTGGATGGAAAGGCTGTAGTAAATAGGCACTTCATTGATTTGTTGTAAAGATTAAATGCAGTAGCTTCTATGAGGAGCCAGCACCAGCTGTAAACGCCAGCTTCCTCCTCTGCTTCCTCTCCAACCTCCAATCTTCGTCTTTCTGATTGGAAGCTACAGTGATGTCCTGCTGGAGTGCGGTGGTTTGGGGAAAGCCGGGCAGTAGCCATCTATCAGCAAAACCACTTGTGGTGACTAATGGGGACATTGCTAGTGACATCGCCCTTCCGAATGCCTTCCAGGAGAAAGTACTCCTGACTTCTGTGGGCAGGGGTTTATAGCTGTCGAAACTGGCCATGAAAACAAGCAAGGAAACAGTCCCACTGTTGTTTCCACTTTTTTTCCACATTTGCTTTCCTGTGGTCATCTTGATCATTTAACTGTTTAAATATTTGCATTTATTTTATTGTTAACATGAAATTTACCATCTTGACCACTTTTTAAATTTCTTTTGTGGGATCTTCAGTTCTCCCACCAGGGATCAAAGCCACACCCCTGAAATGGAAGATTGGAGTCCTAACCACTGGACCACTTCCCTAACCATGAAAGTCCCCATCTTTGAGTACTTTTAATTGCACATTTCACTAGTATATTCACAGTGTTGTGAAAGACATCTTCAGAACTTTCTATCTTGCGGACCTGAAAATCTATACCCGTGAAATAGCAACTATACCCTCCCAGCCCCTGGCAACCACCATCGTTTAATTTTTCAAAAGACAATTCAGTTTCCTGATAAGATGAACATTCCAGCCTAGCAGGTTGCTTTTGAAATCAGTTCGGTTAAATACTCCTGTGTCAGAGGCTGATCAGAATTTCTGGGTCTTTTTTTATTTTTTTCAAAATTAGTATTCAGAGGCAGAGAAGGCAATGGCACCCCACTCCGGTACTCTTGTCTGGAAAATCCCATGGACGGAGGAGCCTGGAAGGCTGCAGTCCATGGGGTGGCTGAGGGTCGGACAGGACTGAGCGACTTCACTTTCACTTTTCACTTTCATGCATTGGAGAAGGAAATGGCAACCCACTCCAATGTTCTTACCTGGAGAATCCCAGGGACGGGGGAACCTGGTGGGCTGCCGTCTATGGGGTCGCACAGAGTCGGACACGACTGAAGCGACTTAGCAGCGGCAGTATTCAGAGGAGGATCAGTGATACTACTTGAAGACACATATCTCACAGAACACCCACATCTTTTTTCTTCTCTAATAGCTGATGTATCTCACGTTCATCCAATAGTCTGACAGTATCCTAGGTTTTACAAGTTACCTAAAAGGCCCGCTACTGAGTTTGATCTACAGATCAGGCAAAGTATGAGTAAAGGATGCTAGCAGAAAAAGCACCTGGACTGTCTTTCTGTTTGAAAAAAATAATTACCTCCCATTCTCTCCCCAGCACAGCCTGGAACTTACCTGTGAAATTCTTGGGGAATGAAAACACATGGTATCTCTTGTAGGATTCAGTCCTGCGCCCTAAGAAGGGGCTCAAGCGATGCCTGTGCTGATCAGTAAAGGATAGAAGGACTCTGGGTGAGCAGAAAGGAAGTACTGAGACCCACAGTCTTGGGTGCTTATCAGATTCTGCAAAATCAGGTCTGTGATGTTCATTATCATCTGCCTGCTTCTGGCCAATTCACAGAATATCAAGGATGAAAGGCACCCTTTCCTAAATAAATTCCACTAAGATACAGGAATCGACCCACAACAAGTGAGTTCTCTGGAAGGGGCCCAGCACATGTGGTTGGGGCACGCCCGCCTTATTTGGGTGTGATGGGGCAGCAGGCTGACATTTGTATTTTCTTGTATGTGTGTGTGTGCATGCACGCATGTGAGTGCCTGAGCGTGTGCACGTGCCAATTTCTCATCCCCACATGCCTTGTTTTCCTCCACGGATGGAGATTCTGGGATGCTCAGCTGCCAGAAACAATGCTCCCTTTCTCTGGGATGCATTTCCAAGCTGGCGTGTCGCGGGGCCCTTGCCCGAAAGATACGAATCTGCTTTCCTTGGTCATCCAGGCCTCTGTTTCTTGGGCCAGAAGCAGTGTTTGTCTTTCTGCCGGTGGGCATTTATTCGTGTTGACCAGCGAG
Organism: Bos indicus; assembly: GCF_029378745.1. NCBI lineage: Eukaryota > Metazoa > Chordata > Mammalia > Artiodactyla > Bovidae > Bos > Bos indicus. The sequence continues at coordinate 79,573,219 of NC_091771.1, read as the reverse complement.
ATTTTTCTGGATCCCACCCAGGACAGTAGACTTCGGCTGTGCTTCTAAGAAGGCCTCCTCCCTGCCCCCCGGCTCAGCTTCCTAGTCCCCGCACCCGGTCCTCAACAAGCGCCTTCCTCTTCACCTCGGAGTCTCATCTCTGGGCCTTTTGTTTCCTCACTTGGGCCACCCCCCCCCCTCCCCCGTTCGTGGCCTAAATTCGGGATCTGGGCCAAAAGCTTTTCAGTGACCACAGGGTGGGCAGCCTTCTTATGCTCGCTACTTTCTGTGCCCATCCAATGAGTAATGAATCAAGGAAACATGTTTCAATAATTCTCTTGCCTTCAATCCTCAAAGACACCTCTCAGGGAGGTATAAGGAAGCGGCAGCCCTCAGAATTTCTTCTGTCCTGCATCTTCAGACAGTGGGGCACTCATTGGTCTCTATAACTAGTCAAGGAGGCTGGAACTATGGAGGGGGAAGGCTGGAAGGAAACTTGGAAGCTCTAGGTATTTCCTGTGTCATCCTCGTTCAGAGCAAGACTTGAATGCTCCCTGGGTGTTCAGCTGCCAGAGCAAGTGAGGAACGTCAGCAGTGGAGATGGGGGAGGAGGAGACAGGGAGCCCCATCCAGAGAGCGAGCTGGGTATCTGCTGGGACCTGACGGGGGGAGAGGGCCACTGACGGACATCTGTTTTCATACTTGTGTCGTTAAGAGAATATACGAGCTTCAACTACAACATGGCAGGGGAAGCAAGATACCTCTTTGCGGGATTTTTTATTGGAATATATTGGAATTATTGGAGTATAATTACACTGTTATGTTAGTTTCTGCTGTGCAATGAAGTGAATCAGCTAAATATATGTATACGCGTATCCCCCTCTCCTGGACCTCCCTCCCAACCCTCCCCATCCTACCCACTGAGGGTGTGGATGAAGGGAAACCCTTTTGCACTGTTGGTGGGAATGTAAATTGGTGTAGCCACTATGGAGAACAATATGGAGGTTTCTTTAAAAATTAAAATAAAACTACCACATGAGCCAGAACTACCATCATCCCACTATTGGGCATATACCCTGAGAAAACCATAAATTCAAAAGCACACATGCATCCTAGTGTTCAAAGCAGCACTATTTACAATAGCCAGGCCATGGAAGCAAACTAAATAATCAACAGAGGATGGATAAAGAAGATGTGGCACGTATATACAATGGATTATTACTCAGCCCTCAAAAGGAACAACATTGGGTCATTTGTAGAGATGAGGATGGACCTAGAGCCTGTCATACAGAGTGAAGTAAGAAAGAGAAAAACAGATATTGTGTATTAACGCATAATTGTGGCATCTAGAAAAAAGAGGCCTTTTAGTGATGAACTTTGAAGGAAGAACCGAAGCAATCCTGATGCCTGGACCACAGGCCCAAGGGAAGACCAGGGAAGGATAAGCAGGGTCATCCTCGTGTTAGCTGGTGGACAGCTTAGCACAGCCCCTCCCTGGTGTGGCCTCAGGAAGAGGTCACAGGAGAAAACTACCCAGGAAGCAAAACGCGTTCTCCCAGAGCTTTCCACTTTCATCCTTTTGTATCATCAGATTTATGTTTCTCTCCTTGTCATATTCTCTCCCTTCCGTCCAGATCTCAACCATGGATAACCCTCATTTTCATTCTTTCAGTGTTTGTTATAAAGTGCCGCAGCCATGGCTCCTGGCTGGCTTCCTGGGGTAGCTAGTTGGGGTGAACAAGTCATTCTCCCCTGTTCTGCTGGCTGGAGGAGGGGGCTCTGTTAGGTTCCGATGGTGGACTTATGATGTCCAAAAGGGACATCGTCAGTGGGTGCACTTCACAAGTGGAGGTTGTAGTAACGGGAATAAAATTGTGTGCACTTGATGGAGCACTGAGGTAGTCTAGACTACTTAATTTGTATTGTTGTCGTTTAGTCCCTAACTCGTGTCCAACTCTTTGCAACCCCATCGACTGTAGCCTGCCAGGCTCTTCTGTCCATGGGATTTCCCAGGGAAGAACACTGAAGTGGGAGGCCATTTCCTCCTCGAGGGGATCTCCCCCACCCAGGGATCAAACTTGCAACTCTTGATTGGTAGGTGGCTTCTTTATCACTGAGCCACCTGGAAGCCTTTATTTGTATAATAAAGTGAAGTGAAGTGAAGTGAAGTGAAGTGAAAGTTGTTCAGTCATGTCCAACTCTTTGCGACCCTATAGACTACAGTCCACCAGGCTCCTCTGTTGATGGAATTCTCCAGGCAAGAATACTAGAGTGGGTTGCCATTTCCTTCTCCAGGGGATCTTTCCAACCCAGGGATTGAACCTGGGTCTCCTGTACTGTAAGCAGACTTTACCATCTGAGCCACCAGGGAAGCCCATTTGTATAATACTTGTTATTAACACCCAGGAGGTTCTGTGGAATGAAACCCCCAAAGCCGTGGCTGAAGATCCATGTGTTTATTGTTGCTCTATGGTTTAAGGTGAGGACATGTTCTTAATGGTGTTTCACATTAGGCAAGAGTGTTTACTGAGGTCAGGTTCAAGTCTGAAGGGACCCCAACATCTTCCAGCCCTAGATGATTCTCCAACTCACCTCATGATCCAGGCTCTGAAGCAAGGGGTGGAGGGGGTCTTGGTGAGAAAGTGTGTTTTGAAGCAAAGGGTCGAGCTTCCTTTTGATTCCACGTTGCTTTAGGAGCTACATCAGTTAGTGGAAGGTGAATTCTGGTATCTGCCTGCATATGTGAACAAACACAAAATTCAGTGTCCTTTCTTTAAAATGTGTTATTCTGATTCCCTGATAGCTCAGCTGGGAAAGACTCCGCCTGCAATGCAGGAGACCCCAGTTCAGTTCCTTGTTCCGGAAGTTCCCCTGAAGAAGGGATAGGCTACCCACTCCAGTATTGTGGGCCTTCCCTGGTGACTCAGACAGTAAACAATCTGTCTGCCGTGTGCGAGATCTGGGTTCAACCCCTGGGTTGGGGAGATCCCCTGGAGGAGAGCATGGCAACTCACTCCAGTATTCCTGTCCGGAGAATTCCCATGGACAGAGAAGCCTGGAGGGTCCATGGGATCGAAAAGAGTCGGACATGACTGAGGACTGAGCACAGCACATTATGTTAAGTGCTTTTTATATACCAGGCTTTATACCCACAGGTAGTGAACTAAATGCTTTATCCAACAGTCTCACTCATTCCTAAAGAGCTCCCTTAGATAGAAACCCCAAGATCATATCCCCATTTTACAAGGGAGGAAACAGAGGCTTAGGAGTTTCACAGCTCATCATGGAACAAGTGGCAGAGCCGGGATTCGAACCCATTTCTGTCTTGATTCCAAAGCCCACTTTCCAAACTGTAAAGTGAGACTACCTCTCACTGCACGTCCTGGGTTTGAGTGATTCTTCATGTCCAGCATGAAGAGGCATCTCTGTAGACCTCTCGCTCCTGTTCCCCAAACACCAGCCTGACTCCTCTTCTGCTCAGAATTAATGAGGGTGGGTGGCTGGGGTGACATCCGGCTGGCCTCCCACAGTGAGCCCCCCAGTCCAAACCAAATGGCGAGATCAAGCCCACTGGGGGTGTCATTTCCTCACCCCTCTAAAAGGAATTCAGTTGTTTCTGCTTGCCAAACGCTTCTGTTCCCTCGCTAAGCCCGCGTTAGTCACTGGGATATGTCAGTATGTGAATGGATTTACTGTGTTCCAACAGCTGCTGAGGGCCAAGCATATGCCCCACACATGGCAGACAGAGGGGCTGGGGGTGGGGCGCCCGGCCAGCAACTGGGATCCCCGAGATCGCATCCGGGCCCTGAGACTGGAGAGAGGACACTGGGGGAAGACCAGCAAATACTGGGGTCCGGCTCTTGGCCCCCCTTCCGCCCCCACCCTGGCAAAGTGATGAGGATACTCGTGAGCGGCGAGGGGACAGACCTAGAAAACATGTCCCCTCTGAGGTGTGGCTCTTGTCCGCTCACATGGGAGCCCATCTGTCCAACAGTGCCTGAAATAACACGCCGGCTGGCAGAGGAGTGTCCATTGTCACGCGCACATTTGGACCGCAGGTAGTCCCCACGGGCCCCTGTAATTCAAGTCACAACAGCCTCTTCCGTGACAGGGAGGTGGGCAGTCAAAGTGGTGACTGTGATTCCAGCAACCGGGAGGGTTGTTTTCCTAAGCATTTCTGCCAGTGGCCATGGAGGACTCTTTGTGTGCGGCACCCACAGGAGATCTTGAAATTTAGGCAGCTATCAAATTCCAAATTAAACACACCTCGACGCAGCCTGGTCCTGTGGATCTGTGTTCGGGAAAGGCCAGAGTGTGATTGTGCTGGAAGCTTTTAGATGGAACTCCTCATAACAGGCTTTCGCAGGATCTCAAATTAGATGCTCGAGTTTGAAGCTAGCAGGCTGACAGAGCTGTTGTTTAAAAAACTCAGAAATAGTCTGCTTTGAACCTCGGGTCTCAGAATTTTCTAGGATGGGCAATTATGATCCAGTCATGTGGGGATTTTTCTTACTGTTTTTTACACCCAGTGGGGCCTGGAGCTGACATCCGGCCTTTGTCGATCCTTTTCCAGAGGTGAGCAGCAGTCAGATTGTAGCAAACATTTTCTCTTTTCCCCCAAATATTAACTTTGACCTTGGGTGGGAATGGGGGGAATCAAGATGGTGCCATCCAGGACTGAGGTTTAGAAAAGGATTCTGGTGAACACGATCTGTGAATCCGTACAGTTTCAGGTCCTAAACCTGCATCTCTCCTGCTTTGGGCCCTTGGGCAAATTACTTAGCATCCCCAAGCCTCAGCTTTTTCTTCTATAAAATGGGGGAAATGGTAGCAAGAAGAACTAACTTGTTAGATTGTTGTGTGAATTAAATGACGTGATTAGGGGAGGAGCTTCCCTGGCGGCCCCCCATTGCAAGGGATATGGGTTCAATCTCCGGTAGGGGAACTAAGACCCAGAAATAGTGCAACTCAGCAGGAAAAAAAAGAAAGTAAGATGACGTGACTGGAAATTCCCTGCAGTCGATACCTGGTGGGGGAACTAAGGCCGTACAAGCTGCAGTGCAGCCAAAAGAAAAAAAAAAATGACATGATTGACAAACCATTTAGCACAGTACTTGGCTCATGTAATCAGCACTTACTGTATTAGCAGAGTGTTTCTAAAGATGAAGATGGAAGTTGATTTTTGATGTTTCTTTTGTTCCCTTATCCCTCTTGGGGGAGTGTAAGGTTTATTCTTGGTTTGTTTTTTTTTTGGAGAGGGGCTGCAGGAGCTCTAGTGCAAGCACAGGTCACAGAAAGGCGGAAGGCCGAGGCACTCGAGGTCAGTGTTGGAAACACAGGTTCAGACACTGGGGAGAAGATGCAGCAGCCCCAGGCTGGGAGCCGAGGGTTCCCAGGCCCGCGTGAAGCAGGCCAAGGACAGCGCGAGGCTGTGGGTGGGGTTCGAGCCCCAGAAGGTTGCTCTGTGGAATGCATGGATGGGTCAGCATGGGCTTCAGGAATGGCAGGAAAGAGGTTGATTTTTTTTTTTTTTAATTGTACCACAGTAAAATATACAAAACACAAATTTTTACCATTTTAACCACTTGTTTTTGAAATTTCTCTTCTTTTTTTAAAAAAATTTTTGGCCACACTACGTGACATGTGGGACCTCCCTGGTGGCTCAATGGTAAAGAATCTGCCTACCAGTGCAGGAGACGCAGTTTTGATTCCTGGGTCGGGAAGATCCCCTGGAGAAGAAAATGGCACCCCACTCCAGCGTTCTTGTCTGGGAAATCCCATGGACAGAGGAGCCTGGAGGGCTATAGTCCATGGGGTCGCAGAGAGTCAGACACGACTGAGCGACTAAGCACAGCACATAGTAATTCTATGGTTTATTTTTAAAAATAATGATCATAATGTTTTCTGTAGTAGTTGTACCATTTTTACATTCCTACCGACAGTGCACACATGTTCTAACTTACTATTCCTCACCAATACCTATTCTCTGTTTTTTCTTTTCTTTTTTAAAAAATAATATCTATCCTAATGGGTGGGAAGTGGCATCTCCTTGTGGAGGAATGATTTTCATGGCATCATTAAACAGTCAGTCATCAAACAAAAGGTCCGACCGGCCCAGTGCCTGGCGTGTGCTGAATGTTTCAGAACTGCCCCTCCTTTAAGGCACTAGCGGTTTGAGTGCGTCAGACCAAGCGATCTCAGCTCACTAGATTCTTAGCTTTCTCTGGGGTAGGCCCTATTTGGAGACCAGTGGCCCACCTTGGCAGTGGGATTTTATGGGCATCAATATGTCCATCCGGCCCCAAAGGTGGTCTTCACCAGGCTGGCGTGGTGCCCAACGTCCCCAGCAGGAAGGTTACCTCTTGATTTGGAGACGCGGTGCTGGGCGGAGTGGCCTGCTTGTCTGTGTGAGTGCCCTGGATGGCTGGCACCGGGCACGGAGTCCTAGGAAGGCGGGCCGAGGCCATCCTGTTGGGAAAAGGCAGGGAGACGATCTGAAGCTGGAAACCAGGCAGCCTGGAGAGGCAGGGAAGGGCTGGGGATGGCCTAGGGCCAGGTCCTCTGTTCCTGGGTCAGTGGCTGAACGGGGACGTGTCCTCTCTCCTGTCGGTGTCAGAACTCCCGTGTGGCTTCATCCGGAACCAGGACACTCACTCTCTCTGGGACCTTTTTGGAGTCTCCTCTCCTGTTCACCTTTCCATCCTGTCCTGAACTGCACCCCCATTCGTGTCTCCACTTGCCAGCTCCCTCCCACTTTGAGTTTTAGTCCCTGCGTTTCTCACCACCTGGAGCTTAACTAGAAAATCTAAAAGGCTTGATTCATCTTTGTTCTAGATCACAAGTAGCTTCAGGCTAAACGTGCCAAGTAGGGTTTAGAGAATAAAAGGAGGATTTTGGAGAACACAAGATTATGTCCTTTGCATGTTTAAGAGCGCGTTCTCGGGCGTATGGCTGTGGCAGTCAGTGGAGACGCAGGTGATGGAGGCATTTCCCCTCCTGTTGAGGAGTCTGGTGTGTGGCCAGGGATGTAAACGTAGAAGCCAGTGGATGTGGACAATTTAAAGGTGCCAGGTGCTGCCGTGAAGATCGTACACTGTCTGGGGGAGGCAGAAACAATTGGGGGGATGGCTCAGGGAAGGCTTCAAAGAGGAGGTGACTCCAGCTCACTCACCTTGGCTGCAGTATCAAATAATTGGGGTTTGAAAGGTGTCAGAGTCCAGAGCCCACCTTGCTATTATATATATGGAATTTAAGTTTCTCTCCTTAATTTTCCTATGGTGTTTTTTGTTTTAAGAGAGAATTACACCAGCCAGGGTTCCAGGTCCCCTTCCTCACGCGGGATATCAGGGGACAGCAGTTGGGTTACCTGTTTTCCTATCATTTCTCCATCCCGGGACTGTGGGGGATTAACGAACTGATGCTCAAAGAACTTTAAGAATCTTACATCGAAAAAACTTGTTAGTATCAAGTAGAAAGTACTTCTTACTAATATTTACTTAGAGAGGGTCGAACAACAGAAGTATACGTGAAAGCTTTAGCTCTTTGATTGATCAAAAAGAAAACATGTTAAAACATTATACTTTAAACTCATGAGTAATCAAAAAATACAATATGTTTTCCCCACCAAGTGTATTCATCTCTCCCTTCAAAAGTTAGGACACACTTAGAAGAATAAAAAATTTTAAAAGTAAACAAAGGTAAAAAAGAAAAAAAGTACACACTTAAGGTTAGTGAATAATAGCTAGTAAACCCACTGTTATAATGGCTGCAGACAGGAGCAAAGCATTTCATTTTCTTCAACTCAACAAATATGTTAAAATCAAGATTCAAAGTTTTTTTTTTTTTGGTATTTTGTATATCTACACACTATTTTATTTTTAAAAAGAAAAGGTGACCTTTTCTAGTTTTTTATTTTAGGGATCCATCACTAAGTTTTTTGTAACTCCTGATATTGTCTAAAAAAAATAGGTTTTAAAAAAGACCACTGGTGATTTTCAGGCATTTATTCAAATATTTCCCTACTTCTGAAATACATGGAAAAGTGATACGACTGCTTTCTTAAAGGATTTACCCCGGATTACTGTCTTCAAGCAAAGGGATCCTGAATTCAGTCCGGTTGTCAGTTTGATTAAGAAGGAAGTAGCTCATCTTAGTATAAATATTCGTGAACGGTGCTGTGTGACAGTCTGGCCCAGAGCACCCAGTGGGGGAAGCCTTCAAACTACAGTTGGAAATATTCTAAATAATTTATTTTAGAATTAGCGGTGGTAGGTTTGAAGAAAAGACTTCTCTGTGGGCTTGTGATTTTCTTGGAGAGCAGAGTGAAGTCCCCACATCTTGCGGCTCTGGGCTGGTGACAGCGTGTGGATGCCCCCGTGGCTCCTGGATCATCTTACTTACATTCCTTACTTTATCCTACGTGACCTCCCGGTCAGGAACACTACACTTACATATTTAAGAAACAGGCACTTACAGTTCCTAATGGGGTAGCAGCAATTTCTTTCCTCTCAGAACTAAGACATTTTTGAAATGATGTATTGACAAGAAAGTTAAGGGTAAGGGATGTGTCTAGATTCGGTGGTTCAGGCAAGAAAGGAGGAAGAAAGTTTTGAAGATGTTAGAAACTGTCGTTGCCATTTCAGGCTGTCAGCTTGGCTAACTGGAAGAAAGGAGGCAAGATAGTTTCTTTCTCTTAATGGAAATGCGAGGTGGGCTAGAAGAATATTTAAGAATTAGGGGATTAACATTTGGGGGAAGTGCAGCAGGCCTGGCCAAATTTTGTTGAAGTCATTCAGATGAAAATCTGAATCAGAAATTAAATCTAAGTGAATGGCATGCTTCTTCAGTTTACCGAAATGGTGACTTTAGTGATAGGAAAATAATGTGATCGTGGATGGCCAGTCTGGTCGTGGAACACGAGGAATTTTGTGTGTTTTGGACTAGGCAGGGGAGGGCTTGGACGGTCACCCTATTTCGGGAATGCTGTGTAAGCCAGGAGTGCTAGGGATTTGCCCGTCCTGTCTGTTATGTTTGAGTTTTTGGCTGTATGTGGGTTCCGTGTAAGATTTGAATGTCCTTCTTGGTTGGCTAGAATCTTTGCATGAGAGCACTTTTGAGGAATATTGGTAATGAAGCTGGGAGCCACTTAGGGAGCTGGCGTAGAAATACTTCTGGACACACGGACGAGCTACTGCAGGAAAGGGGCAGGTACCTGGGATTAGCAAAGGAATTGCCCAGGAAATGGGGGAATGAGGCAATCTTCCTGACTGCCTTGTGGCGGGCAAGGCACATTCCAAGCTGTAGTAGCCAGGGCGTGGCAGGGCGGGGAGCGGGGGCGGTGTTTTCAGGAAGAGGGGATGACCACACCACTTTCTTTTCCTGGCAAAGTACACGAAATGCAGATTATACCACAAGTGGCTGGATCAATGCCAGGTTTCCCTCTAGATAATTCAGACCATGGAGATGAAGGAAGAGATGCCCAGAGCAAAGATGGTGGATGAGATAAAAGTGAGAAGTTTATGGTAGTGCTTCCCATCTTTTATTTATGGTGGCACACAGAGAAAATAGTATTATTTATCCATTTATTTATTTTTCAAAGTTTTTTTGGCTGCACTGTGAGGCATACAGGATCTTAGTTCCCAGACCAGGGATGGAAGCCATGCCCCTCTGTACTGGAAGCACAGTCTTAACCACTGGAGTCCCAGGAAGTCCCAAGAAGATAATATTTTTATGGCAACTGGGCAGCTCTTGGCAGGAGAAGACCACCTGGGAAGCTAAGGGTCACTAAGGGTTGAGGAGATCAGAGGTTCAAGCACACACCTGGAACCCATTCTTGCACACTGACTGGGAAAATTCTGGCCCAGTGAACATCATGATTGCAGAATGGAGCTCATGGAGCCCTTTGAGAATCTGATGAAGTTTATGGACCCTCATCCCAGAAAAACCATTACGTACATGCATGCATGCCAGGTCGCTTCAGTCGTGTCCGACTCTGCAACCCCATGGACTACAGTCCACTCGGCGCCTCTCTCCATGGGATTCTCCAGGCAAGAATACTGGAGTGGGTTGCCATGCCCTTCTCCAGAGGATCTTCCCAACCCAGGGACTGAACCCAAGTCTCTTACGTCTGCTGCATTGGCAGGCAAATTCTTTACTACTAGCGCCACCTGGGAAGCCCTCCATCATGTACATACACATAGAATTTTACTCACAATTTCAAGGGCTTCATGAAGTGCTCAAGTCCACTTCTGGACCTCAGGATAAGAATCCTCCCTTTGGGTAATTAAAGAAAGGATGTTAATGAAGAAATGGAGGCACAGTCATGTGGATAAACTGGGAAAAACACTCGGATTAAAAAAAAAAAATCCATCTAAAGAAGGACAGAACCACAAACTCTACCTAAAAGGGTTTTCAAAGACCCTGTCTGTAAAGCCCTCGCTTTGGAAATGGTTCAAAGGTTGGGGACACCAAGCAGAAAATATCCAGTCCAGGTAATTAGATCCAAGCAATTGAGCAGATTGCAATGGTTGAGCAGATTGCTGAGCTCCATGTTGTCTACTTTCTAAAGGTATTAGTGCTAACTTGGTCAGCGTGATTATTTGGTAAACAGTCAGTGCAGAGGCACAAATTTCATTTCAGAATCCTTCCCTTCCAAACTATTTTCCAAAGGAACCTTCTCGAATTCTCTCAGTATGCATGGGGGAATGGGCTGGCCCTGGGGAAGCCGGCTCCCGTAAGTTTAACAGGGGCTCCTTGGGCACTTCCTACCCCGAGAGGTTCTGCTGCTTGGTTTGTAATTAGTTGTTCGGAGTGACTCAGCTTCACTTGCCCAGCTCAGGGCTATGCACCCTCAAAACACCTAGATTCCTACCACAACAAGTACTCAAAACAAGCCATTCAGGGCTAAATGCCTTACCAATTATTTCAGGAACAAAACAAAAACCAGATCTCAAAAGACTAAGTGGTGAGGAAGGAGTGGAGTGTCAGCTTTACCTTGAATAATGCATGACTTCTGTTAGTTTAACCTCAGGTCTCACATCACATAAAATGTTGCCTCCTTGCAAAATGTAGCCTGGAGGGAAATTTTGCCAGTGTCGTGCTCCGGTGAGTTAATATGCATTGCAACAGTTTTATAACAGATTATTTACCAACGGGAACAGAATGCCTTGGCACGAGATGCTTTTGAGAGAGCAGTTGTATTGCACCAGCTAATTCCATGTTTTAGAAATCATTTCCACGCACCTCCTAGTTCTTGTAGGTTCTCTCAAATTCTTCCCTCTACCGGTGAAATGAAAGAACTGACAAGTAGGTGAGATTATGTTGCCCTCTGGTGTCTGCCAACCCCAAAGAAAGAGCTAGAACTCGAAGGGGACAAGAAGTAGAAGGAAAATGGAAAGAAGACACTCCATACCAAGAGCAAGAGGGAGGGGTGGGGAGGTGAGGGAATGGGGAGAGAAGAAGGGGCATGAACCTGATATGGATCCCACCTCTTCTTGCTGGTGAGTGACAGGTTTTCAACTCCCCATACTGGCTGAGAAAGAGAGTGATTTCCGGGCTATTGGCCTGATCAACCTGGAGCCTTTGTGATCTGTGATGGAGGAGGAGGTTCATGGGAGAATAGGCCCTGATTTTTCTCTTTGGAGAACCAATGGGGGAAGAAAACTGGGTGATGGTCGTCCATCAGAATTGTAGATGCCTATCTGAGGACCCATCTCTTCCTTGATTGAAGACTGAGATTTCCATCCCTTCTGGGGATTACCAGAAGATGCATGCTCCTTGGAAGGAAAGCTATGATAAACCTAGGCAGTGTATTACAAAGCAGAGCCATCACTTTGCCACAAAGGTCCATATAGTCAAAGCTATGGCTTTTCCCAGTAGTCATATACAGATGTGAGTTGGACCATAAAGAAGGCTGAGCACTGAAGAACTGATGCTTTCGAATTGTGGTGCTGGAGAAGACTCTTGAGAGTCCCTTGGACTGCAAGGAGATCCAACCAGTCCATCCTAAAGGAGATCAGTCCTGGGTGTTCATTGGTAGGACTGAAGCTGAAGCTCCAATACTTTGGCCACATGGTGTGAAGAGCCAACTCATTGGAAAAGACCCTGATGCTGGGAAAGATTGAGGGCAGGAGAAGGCAGTGACAGAGGATGAGATAGTTGGATGGCATCACCGATTCAATGGACATGAATCTGAGCAAACTCCAGGGGATAGTGAAGGACAGGGAAGCCTGGCGTGCTGCAGCCCATGGGATCACAGAGTCAGATGTGACACAGCGACTGAACAAACAACGATGACTTTGTAAGAAACTCAGGTTGGTGCTAACTAGAGTCAAGGAAACGGTGAAGGACTAGAAAACAAGGGAGGTTTAGAGGGAGAGAGAGAAAGCCGATGGAATCTTTTCCAAAGATAGTTAATTCATAGATTTGCAAATTATTTCAATTTATTGAATCATTATGCAACTATGCAATGGAAAGAGAAGCAGGCATAATAATAGTGGTTTCCCCAAACTCTTATCTGTAGGAATACAGATAAGGGGGGGGGGGCGTGGATTGGGTCAGGAACCCTACTGGGCACTTCCTGTTTCAACCCCCCGAGGTATTTCCCTCACAGGTGGGACAGCTTAGATGAAAGCATATGAATGCCTAGGGTTGACTGTTAGGGCAAAGAAGCTGCAAAAGGACACTCAGCCCACGTGGGGTGTGTATGGGATCCTACCCATTTCACCTTTGAACTTGGGCTCTTTGAGTACCCGTTCACCTCAACTCACTTCCCGTGCATTTCCTCCCTCAGAGGAAGTGACTCCACTACTTTGGCCACTTAATTAGAAGAGCCCACTTGTCAGAAAAGACCCTGATGCTGGGAAAGATTGAGGGTAGGAGAAAGGGGCGACAGAAGCTGAGATGGTTGGAGGGCATCTTTGACTCAATGGACATGAGTTTGAGCAAGTTCCAGGAGAGAGTGAAGGACAGGGAAGCCTGGCGTCCTGCAGTCCATGGGGTGGTGGAGAGTGGGACACGGAGCGACTAAACAACAGCTTCTATAGCACTGGCTTTGCAGTAACCTTCATGATCTTTCCTACAAAAAAGATTTGGTGGAGCTCACTGCTTTCACACTGGGTTGTTCCTTAAGAAATCAGTTCATTTTGGCTTTGTTTTGTCAAAATATGAGATGCACCGAATTGGATCAATCATTTTGCTAAATCCTCCCCCTGCCATGACCGTGTCTTCCTTTGTAAGTCAAAGCTATTTTGTGTTACCCATGCCACAAAATGATTTGCAAAATGAAAGAGAGGGACAATCTATTCTAATGGTTGGAAAGCAATAAAAAATATTTCAGTGCACCTGGCCGATCTTGACTTCTGGGGAACGTTCACTTGTGAACTGAAAACCAGCTCTCAGGGTTCTAATTCTGAGGGCACGTCTTCTAAGGGAAAAACCATCTTCGTTTTTTGGTTTCAGATTCTGCATGTGTCAAACAAAAGTTATTAGCCTGCACCCCTCTATCGGTGATGCTGTGCAGAACTGTAGTTGATTTCTGTGAGGCTGATTCTCAGAACGGGGGCTTGGAGGTTGGCGGTGGAGGGAGAGGGGCTGAGGGTGGGCTGGAGGTAGGTAAATCCATAGAAGGCAGTCCTGTCAGTTTCCTCGGCCAGGGGTGGGGGGAGAGTGGGCTCTTAAATTCAAATCTTCCTAGGCCCCATTTTTCCCTCTATCTTCCTTCCTCTCTCAAATAATAATGCCCTTGTGAAGAAAGATTTAATTTTTTTTTTCTTTTATTGATTTTTGTTTTCTTTGACCAGGGTTGAGGGATCTTAGTTCCCCTGAACCAGGGATCAAACCCTTGTCCTGGCAGTGAAAACCCCTGACCTCTAACCACTGGACTGTCAGGGAATTCCCAAGAAAGGTATTTAAAAATTAAAGAACAACTGACCAAAAAAAAAGGTGGGGGGGGACTCCCCTCCTGATCCAGTGGTTGAGACTTGCCATGAAAGGTATTTTAAAAATTAAGAAACAGACAAAAAAATCTCAAAAAAAAAAAAAAAAAAAGGAGCGGGATACTTGCCTGGCAGTCCAGTGGTTGACTCTTAGCCTTCCAGTGCTGGGGGTGTGGGTTCAATCCCTGGTCAGGGAGCTAGGATCCCACATGCCTCATGGCCCCAAATCCTAAACATTAAAAACAAAAAAAAAGAAGTGATATTGTAACAATAAAGAATTTAAAAAATGATCCACATAAAAAAATCCTAAATAAAACCCCAGCAGAAGGTTCTGGATGCCTGTCTCACCCTCCTGCAGGCACCTCCCACCTCTCAGAGGCTGCCTGCAGCCCACGGCTGGGTGAGCAGGAGATTTAAGGCTGTCGGGGTCGGGCTGCAAACCTGCTGGCACCCTGGCTGATGAATCAGGAGTAAAAACTCGGCTCAGTAATATTTGTACGGAAAATGCAATGTTTGCACACTAAAGCTCTCCAGATTTTTAAGCCGTAGGAGTGAAGCCAGTTTACAATCAATGATAACAGGTTTCCCTTGTTGCCATTACCACAAATAGTATCTGATTTCAGCGAAATGGTGGCGGGCAGCAGGAGACCCAACAATGCAGATTTTAATCAGAAAATTTAATTTTATATACAATTCACAGTTTGTGCATGGCGAGAAGTGTTTCTCACTGCATGAACTTTCAGGACTCGGCTCCAAGCAAAAAGGAGTTTCAACTGATGTAACGCCTTTCTCAGCACACAATACCCCCAAAGCACTTCCTGGTAATACAGGCTAGTGCTGCTGCAGGCCACATCTTTCTGAAAATCACCCAGCAGATTTATTCAGAGCAATTAAAAGAAGCGGCTGCTCCCCACGCAAATCTGTGGTTAATGTAGATATTAAGTTGGCTGAGATTTCAAGGCCGCGTGGCCTCCTTGGGTCCTCTCTGGGCTGGGTTGCTCCCTGGTAAAAGGCACCTTTCCGCCTGGGCTTATTATGTTTCCTAGTTGACTTGTAAACTGAACAGAAGCCTGAATTGAAAATGTTGATGGAGCCTTTAAGAGAAGGGCACTGAAGGAGCTGCCTCTCAGGCTGAGTGGTGGGTATGGGGTGAAGGGTCAGGGGTGCAGGCTCCTGATTCCCTCGCTGGGCTGGAATGCTGGCTGGGTCCTAAGAGGTCGAGGCTGGTTTTTTGGATTTGCGGGTGGGACCAGAGCAGACCCTGTGTGATGGAGCGGGGTGGGGGGATTTCACACACATACTTGGTAGGACTGTTGGTAAGTCAGAGGAGGCAGAGTAGGGGAGGCAAGAGATGGAAACGGCCAGAGGCTGAGCATCGCAGGGAAGTTCAGTTCAGTTCAGTCGCTCAGTCGTGTCCTACTCTTTGCGATACACCAGGCCTCCTTGTCCATCACCAACTCCCGGGAGTTTACCCAAACTCATGTCCACTGAGTCGGTGATGCCATCCAACCATCTCATCCTCTGTCGTCCCCGTCTCCTCCTGCCCTCAATCTTTCCCAGCATCAGGGTCTTTTCCAATGAGTCAGTTCTTTGCATCAGGTGGCCAAAGTATTGGAGTTTCAGCTTCAACATCAGTCCTTCCAATGAACACCCAGGACTGATCTCCCTTAGGATGGACTGGTTGGATCTCCTTGCAGTCCAAGGGACTCTCAAGAGTATTCTCCAACACCACAGTTCAAAAGCATCAATTCTTCGGTGTTCAGCCTTCTTTATGGTCCAGCTCTCACATCCATACATGACCACTGGAAAAACCATAGCCTTGACTAGATGGACCTTTGTTGACAAAGTGATGTCTCTGCTTTTTAATATGCTGTCTAGGTTGGTCGTAACTTTTCTTCCAAGGAGTAAGCATCTTTTAATTTCATGGCTGCAATCACCATCTGCAGTGATTCTGGAGCCCGAAAAAATAAAGTCTGACACTGTTTCCACTGTTTCCCCATCTATTTCCCATGAAGTGATGGGACCGGATGCCATGATCTTAGTTTTCTGAATGTTGAGCTTTAAGCCAACTTTTTCACTCTCCACTTTCACTTTCATCAAGAGGCTTTTAGTTCTTCTTCACTTTCTGCCATAAGGGTGGTGTCATCTGCATATCTGAGGTTATTGATATTTCTCCCGGCAATCTTGATTCCAGCTTACGCTTCTTCCAGTCCAGCATTTCTCATGATGTACTCTGCATATCAGTTAAATAAGCAGGGTGACAATATACAGCCTTGATGTACTCCTTTTCCTATTTGGAACCAGTTTGTTGTTCCATGTCCAGTTCTAACTGTTGCTTCCTGACTTGCATATGGGTTTCTGGTGGTCAGGTGGTCTGGTATTCCCATCTCTTTCAGAATTTCCCACAGTTTGTTGTGATCCACACAGTCAAAGGCTTTGGCATAGTCAATAAAGCAGAAATAGATGTTTTTCAGGAACTCTCTTGCTCTTTTGATGATCCAGCAGATGTTGGCAATTTGATCTCTGCCTTTTCTAAAACCAGCTTGAACTTCTGGAAGTTCATGGTTCATGATTTGCTGAAGCCTATCTTGGAGAATTTTGAGCATTACTTTACTAGCGTGTGAGATGAGTGCAATTGTGCGGTAGTTTGAGCATTCTTTGGCATTGCCTTTCTTTGGGATTGGAATGAAAACTGACCTTTTCCAGTCCTGTGGCCACTGTTGAGTTTTCCAAATTTGCTGGCATATTGAGTGCAGCACTTTCACAGCATCATCTTTCAGGATTTGAAAAAGCTCAACTGGAATTCCATCACCTCCACTAGCTTTGTTCATAGTGATGCTTTCTAAGGCCCACTTGACTTCACATTCCAGGATGTCTGGCTCTAGGTCAGTGATAACACCATCATGATTATCTGGGTCATGAAGATCTCTTTTGTACAGTTCTTTTTTTTTTTTTTTTCATTCACAAAGTTTATTATGACCTTTTATTTCTGCTAAGTCGCTTCAGTTGTGTCCGACTCTATGTCGTGTCCGACTCTATGCGACCCCATCGACGGCAGCCCATCAGGCTCCCCGTCCGTGGGATTCTCCAGGCAAGAACACTGGAGTGGGTTGCCATTTCCTTCTCCATTTTGTACAGTTCTTATGTGTATTCTTGCCACCTCTTCTTAATATCTTCTGCTTCTGTTAGGTCCATACCATTTCTGTCCTTTATCGAGCCCATCTTTGCATGAAATGTTCCCTTGGTAGCTCTAATTTTCTTGAAGAGATCTCTTGTCTTTCCCATTCTATTGTTTTCCTCTATTTCTTTGCATTGATTGCTGAGGAAGGCTTTCTTATATCTCTCCTTGCTATTCTTTGGAACTCTGCATTCAGATGCTTTTATCTTTCCTTTTCTCCTTTGCTTTTTGTTTCCCTTCTTTTCACAGCTATTTGTAAGGCCTCCTCAGACAGCCATTTTGCTTTTTTGCATTCATTTTTCTTGGGGATGGTCTTGATCCCTGTCTGTTGTACAATGTCATGAACCTCTGTCCATAGTTCATCAAGCACTCTATCAGATCTAGTCCCTTAAATCTATTTCTCACTTCCACTGTATAATCAGAAGGGATTTGATTTAGGTCATACCTGAATGGTCTAATGGTTTTGCCCACTTTTTTCAATTTAAATCTGAGTTTGGCAATAAGGAGTTCATGATCTGAGCCACAGTCAGCTCCCGGTCTTGTTTTTGTTGACTGTATAGAGCTTCTCCATCTTTGGCTGCAAAGAAGATAATCAGTCTGATTTCGGTGTTGACCATCTGGTGATATCCATGTGTAGAGTCTTCTCTTGTGTTGTTGGAAGAGGGTGTTTGCTATGACCAGTGCATTCTCTTGGCAAAACTCTATTAGCCTTTGCCCTGCTTCATTCTGTACTCCCAGGCCAAATTTGCCTGTTACTCCAGGTGTTTCTTGACTTCCTACTTTTGCGTTCCAGTCCCCTACAATGAAAAGGACATCTTTTTTGGGTGTTAGTTCTAAAAGGTCTTGTAGGTCTTCATAGAACCGTTCAACTTCAGCTTCTTCAGTGTTACTCGTCGGGGTATAGGCTTGGATTACTGTGATAGTGAATGGTTTGCCTTGGAAACCAACAGAGATGATTCTGTCGTTTTTGAGACTGCATCCAAGTACTGCAAAGGACCCTCCCAGTTGAAGAGGAGACAGAAGCTCATCACTGAGTCATCCATACTGAGGTCTAGTTGGAGGAGGTAATGAGAGAGGCTCCTAAATAGAGGGGCTTGGTCTGAATTAGGTGCTTCCCTGGTGGCTCAGACAGTAAAGAATCTGCCTGCAATGTGGGAGACCCAGGTTCGATCCCTGGGTCAGGAAGATCCCCTGGAGAAGGGAAGGACAACCCACTTCAGTATTCTTGCCTGGAGAATCCCATAGACGGAGGAGTCTGGCGGGCTCCAGTCCATGGGGTCACAAAGAGTTGGACATGACTGAAGGACTAACATTTTTTAGGGCTTCCCAGGTGGCTCAGTGGGTAAAGAACGCACCTGCAATGCAGGAGGCACAGGAGATGCGGGTTTGATCCCTGGGGCTGACAGTTATGTTGAATGGGACACTGGTGGCTTGGACAGAAGCCCCAGCCCTGTTTTCTGTGGGACCCTGGGGGTGAAGTCACGAAGGCTCTGTGTGCGGCTGGTGGGAAGATGGCGTCTACTTTTGACAGAGAGCCCGCGTCACTTACACACATGATCACTTTCAATCCTCACAGCAACCCGAGGGAGGGTCTGTTTACCTAGAAGGAGCTGGTGGCTCAGAGAAGGGGTAAGTGACTTGCTTGGCTGCAGTCACAGTCAGCCAGTGACCATGGACCCACAGGGAGGGCCAAGTATTAACAGAGCCGGCCCCACTGGTGATCAAGTGGCCAAAAGTGATCAAGTGGAGCTGCAGCTTCAGCATCAGTCCTTCCAATGAATATTCATGGTTGACTTCTTTTAGGAATGACTGGTTTCATCTTGCTGTCTAAGGGACTCTCAAGAGTCTTCTCCAGCACCACAATTTGAAAGCATCAATTCTTTGGTACTCAGCCTTCATTATGGGCCAACTCTCACATCCATACATGACTACTGGAAACGCATAGCTTTGACTAGACGGACCTTTGTCAGCAAAGTGATGTCTCTGCTTTTTAATATGCTGTCTAGGTTTGTCATAGGTTTTCTTCCAAGGAGCAAGCATCTTTTAATTTCATGGCTGATGCTGAAGCTAAAGCTGCAATACTTTGGCCACCTGATACAAAGAGCCAACTCATTGGAAAAGACCCTGAAGCTGACTCAATGGACATGAGTTTGAGCAAACCCCAGGAGATAGTGGACAGGGAAGATTGGTGTGCTGCAGACCATGGGATTGCAAAGAGTCAGACACGACTTGGTGACTGAACAACAACAGTGGTGATCTCTCAGGAGTGGGGGTTAGGCAGGTCACTATGGGATCCAGGCTTCAATCCTAGGAGAAGAGCAGTCACACCATGGCTCTGGGGGACAGGAAGCCACCCAGTATGTTCAATGAGAAAAAGGACCCTGAGGCTGATCCAAAGGTAAGGTTTAGGCCAGAGGGGCAGAGGTAGAGACACAAGACAGGCCCTGGTTAGCAGTCACTGCCTGGGCCCTGTTTGGAAGCAGTTCTGAGCCTGCATCTGGACTCAGTTGGAAAGGATTCTGAGGTTGATTAGCCATGTCTGCCCTGGACCAGGGGAGAGGGAGTAGTAGTTATTCAGAATGCATTTGCAACCCTCACTTAGATGTGTCTTGGCTTTGAGAATGTTTTTCTTTTGGTTAAATGCTTATTCTGGCTTCCCAGGTGGCTCAGATTGTAAAGTGTCTGCCTGCAATGCAGGAGACTTGGGTTCGATCCCTGGGTTGGGAAGATTCCCTGGAGAAGGGCATGGCAACCCACTCCTGTACTCTTGCCTGGAAAATCCCATGGACAGAGGAGCCTGGTAGGCTACAGTCCATGGGGTCACAAAGAGTCAGACACGACTGAGCAACTTCACTTTAAATGCTTATTTTCCACAAACAGGAATCTTACCTCTCCTTCCCTGATTAACCTGAGTGAGTCCACGGTTTTGGAGTTACACCTCGTCACAAGTCCTATTAGGGGACAGTCATCAGGCATACACGAAGAGAAAGTCAAACAGAGTTCTTAATGAGAACTTAAAATTCATAGAACACAGAAAAGTTTATTTCATATTTATTTATATGGTACTTAGTACAAGCTTGCTTATAAAAAAAATCCTGAGTTTTACAGATGTTAACTCATTTACTCCTCATAACAACCCTAAAAGATAGATTCTAGTATTAACCTCATTTTAAAGCCCAGAGAAGCTAAGCAACTTGTCCAAGGTCACATAGCTTTGTGAACTCAAGCAGTCTGATGCCAGTCTGCCTGATTAAATCAACTGAGTCCACATTTCTGTTTTGCTTTCCTTGTGGTATTGTGCCTTCTATGCTTCATGTTTGTTTTCCAGAATGGACTGTGAATTTTGAAGGAAGGGATCGCATTTAATTTAATTTCTTTTTTCTCCACACTGTGCAGCATGCAGGATTGAAGTTCCCTGACCAAAGATTGAACCCTCGCAGTAGAAGGGTGGAGTCTTAACCACTGGACTGCTGGGGATATCTCTTAATTTTTTAAAATATAATTTGTTTTAGGATGACATTTTACTGTGTATAAGTATCTGACACACAGGAGGAGCTGAAACATGTCTACTATTAGTGGTATGATTTGGGGAATCAGTCATTTTGTATTTGAGTCATTTTCTACTAGTGTGTCTGGTTCCACCACTAGAGTGAGCTTCTGGGGGTGGGACTGTGAGTTATTTCTTTCTATATCCCCATGATCTAACACAATAGAGAGGAGACCCTCTCTCATTAGTTCATCAATCCATTAGCTCATTCAACAAAAGTTGATTAAGAACAAGCATCATGCTTAGTGCTAGGAATGAACAAAGTAGAAGAAATTTCTCTGTGGCTTAATTCCAACCTCACAAGAACAGATATTAAAAAAATGATGCCGACACTCCTTAACTTTGACACGTTTGTGCATTTTGCCAGAAATAATACTAGATTATCTGTCATGGTAACTTGCAGTTCCTACCTTTCCATACTGTGTGATGAAGTCAAGTCGCCAACCGTTGTTTACTTCCTCTTTTATGGACCAGCAGCCCTGGTAGCCCACTGTTAGTCAGATCTAATGTTTAAAGGTAAGAGCGAGCCCTTTTGGTGTAGAGCCTGCGGAAGAGTGATTGGGTTCCCACAAGGCGAGGGGGAACCGCGTCATCCCCTTTTGTTATATGAAAAGCTTCAAGCCTTATTAAGTGATGACAGAGAGTGCACTTGGCTTCTGGGATTTCTTTGAAGGCTTGCCTGTGGCCTGCTGCCTGGAAGCAGGAACGATTCCACAAATGGTCTGGGAGCCACCGTGCAGACCGCCCTTCGCACCAGGTCCAGGTGTGTAAACAGAGCAGACAGGCCTCCCCCCGGGAGAGGGAATTCCGAGGGTGGACAGCTGGAAAGGAGCGGCGTTCAGGATCGCTTTTCCTCCCGCAGTATCTCAAACATTCCCTCGACCCGCTTTTCCAGCTCTCTGAGGCTGCTAATGGCATTAAGATCCTCCTAATGGAGAAGGAGCAGGCTTTCTCCAGAACCCACCAGGAGTGGGTGGCCAAGGCGGGGGTTGGGGGTGGGGATCAGGTTCCTCTCATGCCAGTCCTGGGCACGGTCCATGACTGGCCGCAGCTGAGCCCATCCTCCCAGTGCCCACATCCTGGCAGCAGGAGGCTTTAGATCATATGAGAATTTCCTGCCGGGGTCTCTCTACCCAGGGCCTTCTAGGTGACTGCAGCACCATCAAAAGCGGTGTTTCATAGATTCTGTTTATAATTAGCTCCAACTTGTTTTTTTAATTTTTGATATATATTTCATGAAAAATTTGGAAACACAAAAATGTAAAAAGAAGTCAAAATGAAAATCAGCAATAGGCTCTACCTCCAAACACAGTAATTGCTAACATTTTGGTGAATTTTCTTTGTTGTGATTTCTTATTGACACCTTTGGAGAAGGAAATGGCAACCCACTCCAGAATATCTCGCCTGGAGTCAGACACGACTTATCGACTACACACACACGAAATCACATTGTAATAATAATAACAGCTAACACTTATTGAGGGCATACTATGTGTCAGGTACTCATCTTTTCTGTTAAGTCTCATAACCATCCTATGAGATAGGAACCACTATTACCCCCATTTCACAGAGAATAAAACTGAGGCACAGAGAGGCTAGTTTCTTGCCCAGGGTTCCTCAAATGTAAGAAGTAGATAGAAGTCAGACAGTTCAGCTCCAGACTCTACATGTACAACTTGGTATCTGTTGTTAAATGAAGCTTTTCTTTATTTTATTCAGAAACACAAGCTTTAAGTGGCTGCTTAATATTCCATCATGGTTTCCTACTTCTCTAATTTAAATGATACAACTGTGAGTTGTGTTTGTGAATGAGGCTTTTTCTATATTTAGGATCACAGGATTTCCCAGATCCAGAGGTAAAAGGAAAAGTAAATAACAGTAAGTCTGTGGACACACACTGCCAAATAGTTTCCAGGAGGACTACACCTAGTTACACTGCCACCGGCCTTGGCAGGCTTTGGCCTTGGAGGTTTGCACTCAAGAAATGATTTAGTTTGCTAGTCAAAAAACTTGGAGAAGGCGATGGCAACCCCACTCCAGTACTCTTGCCTGGGAATCCCAGGGACAGAGGAGCCTGGTGGGCTGCAGTCCGTGGGGTTGCTAAGAGTCGGGCACGACTGAGTGACTTCACTTTCACTTTTCGCTTTCATGCATTGGAGAAGGAAACGGCAACCCACTCCAGTGTTCTTGCCTGAGAATCCCAGGGAGAGGGGAGCCTGGTGGGCTGCCGTCGATGGGGTCGCACAGAGTCGGACACGACTGAAGCGACTTAGCAGCAGCAGCAGCAGCAGTGAAAAAACGTATATTATTGCTTTAAATTTTCTCTGGTCCAGTTTCTGACTACTCGTAATAATAATGAACTTTCACTCTCATCCAAATTTTGATTTTCGGGGCTTTCCCTGGCAGTCCAGTGGTTAGGATTCCATGGTTCCACAGCATACAGTGGGGGCCTGGGTTCAATCCCTGGTCTGGGAACTATGATCCCACTAGCTTTGAGTGGGAAACAAAAAACAAAACAAACAAACAAAAAGAAACAAAAAACAAATTCTAATTTTTTTTTTTAAATTTGTTGCAAAGTTTTGACTACTTTTTTTTCTTTTTTTTTTAAATTTTATTTTATTTTTAAACTGTACAATATTGTATTAGTTTTGCCAAATATCAAAATGAATCCGCCACAGATATACCCACGTTCCCCATCCTGAACCCTCCTCCCTCCTCCCTCCCCTACCCTCCCTCTGGGTCATCCCAGTGCACCAGCCCCAAGCATCTAGTACCGTGCATTGAACCTGGACTGGCGACTCGTTTCATACATGATATTATACATGTTTCAATGCTATTCTCCCAAATCTCCCCACCCTCTCCCTCTCCCATTTTTGCCTAGATTTATTTTGCTCACCTCTAGTCATCCTTACTTAAAACAACAAAATTAAATGGTAACAAACATTTTTCTGTTTACAAAACTTACATCCATTTTAGAAAATAAGGAAAAACCCCAAATCCCACATTTGGGCTTCCCTGGTGGCTCAGATGGTAAAGAATCTGCCTGCTAACGCAGGAGACTTGGGTTCAACCCCAGGAGAGGGAAGATGCCCTGGAGATGGAAATGGCAACCCACTCCAGTATTCTTGCCTGGGAAATTCCATGGACAGAGGAGCCTGGCAGGCTACAGTCCATGGGGTCACAAGAGTCGGACACAACTGAGGCGACTAAACAACAATTTTATCATTCATCTTACTTCTTGGCTATCACAGTGATATGAGTTCATTGTAGCCAATTTGAAAGGTACAGAAAAGTGTAAAGGGGCAGAAAGTGAAATAACCAAGCAAGGGCAAATGTTTCAACAGTTCTTGTCATTAAATGTTTTAAAAATCTTTTCATAAACATTCTTTTTTTATGATTGCATGAGAATCTGCCTCTAAGATACTCTTGATTTCTTCCTTATTTTTTGGTCTCAGGCCTGGAGCTATGATCTTGGTGCACGTTTGTTGTAAAGGATAAGGAAGAGTAATTAGAACAGGATGGGGGCTGGGGAACCAGAATGAGAAAGGCTTTAACCACCCACGTTCTTTCACTCTGAGGGATCTGTTGGACTGGGGGCCTTGGGGCCAGCCTCAGGATGACCCTTTGAGCCCATCAGTGACACAGTGACGTCATTTATGCAGCCACACTGTAGAAGCTCAATTAATATCTGCCGGAGGAGTGAACTAATGAGCGTGTTCTATGTAGGTATGCCACATATTAACGTGCCATCTCCCGTAACTCTATAGCTTTAATCATTGCATCTCGGCATTCCTTTTGTTAAAAAAAAAAAGAAAAAAGGTTTGCATCTGGGATCCCAGGTCCTGGCCTTATTAGGATCCTTGAGGAGTGGCCAAATAGAGGTCTTTCAGCCCAAGGCAAATAATTGAGATCAAAGCTCCCTGGATCTCTCCTGGGAGGTCCGTGGCCCTCTAGTCCAAAGACGGGAGTGCCCCTTTTCCCTTGGTGACCTGCAAGCATGCCACCTCCGATGCATGAGGAAGGGGAAATAGGAGGCAGCTAAGGTGTGGGAAGGGGGAGGGGTGCCGTACCTGGGGGAGGCGGGGTGACGGCCAGCGTTGACCAAGCTGGCTCAAAGGGCCGAGGAGACCTCAGCTGAGACTTTTTCCTAGAAGGAGCCCTTGCTCTCAGCGTGGTTTCCCTTGCTCTCTTGAGGCCATCAGAGGTGACAGCTAAGCTCACTTCTGCCTTCGAGGGACCCTGGGACTCACTTGGATGAGCTGTTATTAGACATCCCTTTGCTTCTGTTTTTATAAAACCAGTATGTTGTAAAGCTCTATGGTTCGAGTGTTTTGAGATCATCAGATGACACTGGGAGAAATACTGCTTTTGCTGAGATATTTTAAATATATGTAGGAAAAATAAATTTGCAGAATATCAGTCATGGAGCATGACATTGCCACTGAAAAGAGCCAACTTAAGTGAGTTCACAGGAAGGGCAGACATCCACAGAAGTGTACCTCATTTCAAAAGTTAAAAGTGAGACATCTCAAGGCTGTGACCATTCCAACCTATTCTGTGACCAGTCAGGGATGTGCATGTGGATAAAATTCCCAAGTGTATCGTGGGAAGAATTAGTCAACTATTGTTCAAGCGGTGTGGCCCAAAATGTAGTTATGGAAACCTAAGTTTGCTTTTTAAAGTTTAGCATGGCCAGGAGTTGCCAAATCATGTTACGATATTGTACCTTAGACCTCTTAATATAAAAGCCATATTGTGTCTTTCAGAGTTTTATTTGGTTGTTTCTCTTTTTAACCTGCAAAATGATGGGTTCGACTTGGGTATTTACTAAATGTTCACCTGATAATTCTAATATGTGCCAGGGTCCAGATCTTTGCCTAAGGTGATCTTAAAAGTCCTTCTTTGGCACCAAAATGCTGTGATTTCTACAATTTTAAGTCATAATAAATAAGAGAATCAGATTCATGTAGCAGATAATTCTGCTTGAAAACATCTTCCTAAATTCAGAGGTCTCAGAAATCCTAAAATGAAACTTACTTAATAAGTGGTCCAACCCTCATGAAATATTTTGGGTGGAGCTTATGAATTTGGCAAGTTTATGTTTGTTCCAGATTCCAATATTCCTATATGAGTTTTAAGTCAATACCAAAAAATAAAAAGTATTTTTTTGTCTTTGAGAGTCAGAATGTGGTCAAAGTGTTTCCAAGTAGAAATCAGAAGGCTCAAGTGAAACTGTTTATGGATAAGAGAGGAGAAATGAAGTTATTGAATCTTTGCCGGTAGCTTGAGATGACAATTCCGTGTGTGTGTGTGTGTGTGTGTGTGTGTGTGTGTGAGAGAGAGAGAGAGAGAGAGAGAGAGAGAGATCTGGGAGGAGCAGCTGATGTGGGGGACTATGTCACAGAAACTAAAGGGACAAACTGCAACCATGGGGCCAGCGTGCTACTGGTTTCAAACTAGGAACCCTTTTCACTGAAGACTATGTCCCCAGAACCATCAAGTTTTCAAATATAGCTCAACTGGAGATGGTTTTTATTTTTCCTGGTATGAAGTCTGGGATCCCAAGTTCAGGACTCAAATGACCATATTTCGTGTCTACCAGAGAAGAGTGTCTGTTGCAAAGACATGTGACATTGCAGCCTCTCCAGGAATAAGTCAGGAAACAGAACCATCCAAGTCTGGTATTTAGATTAGAAATACAAGTGAAGAAGGAAGGTTACCATCAGAAATGTGCATTTCTAAAGATATTCATTTGAAAGTTTTGAAAAAAAGTAAAGCTCATGCCCTGGGGCTTCTGGGTGTATGCACAAAATACAATAATTAAATTAAGTCCAGCAGTTAAAATTCCTCATAAAAAGAAAAAGCTGGAGCGCTTCCCAATGGGGAATGCTTGACTTAAAAGGAAGGTTTTACTCTGTGGCCTGAAGGTCAACAAACTGCGACTCTGTGGGAATGTATAAAATTTCTTAAAGGGGTTCTCCGGTCTTTGTTTTGTTGAAAGAAAATAAAAGAGCAAAAAGGGACAAGTTTTGAAAATTCAAAAAATGAAGGTGCAGTCCTAAAATCATCATGATTTTTATAAACGCAGCACTGGAGGCTATGGAAACACGCTCTTTTCTGAGTACTAATGCAACACATATGCTCTCTGAGAAGGAAGGAAAAAGGCCAATGGTGCCTTTGGAGCAAACTGTTTTCAAATGTGCTGATTTTCACAGGCAGTGCATGCAAATTCATGACCCATTTATTTGCTACTTATTTTGAAAATATTCGCCTGAAATAGTCTCATAAATAAATGCCACAATTTAAAATTCCTTAGATGATGTGAAGATGGACTGGTTTTCACAAAGTTCTTTACAAAGCCAAGTTGTGGAGGAAAAAAATAATTTGGGGGGACTCCACCCTCAGTCATCCAGAGTGGAATGTTCATCATAATTTGAAAATACCTGTTTTTATAAATAATCATTTACTGTTACGTTTCTGTTAATGTCCTCCCCCGAAGAAATAAAGTTAAGAACGGGATAGAAAGCAGATTTTTATCTCTTTAAACTCTGTGATTCGTAAGCAGCCTTCTGGGTTCCCACGTGAGTTGCAGGTTGCACACTCACATGATGTCTCCTGAAACATAAAGAACGAGTAACCAGTTTGCCAGATCCGCATCTTCTCGATCACTTAACGAGAATCTGAATGTTGGCCCTGCTTTAAGACGGCGCGATCAAAATGCCGGACATGAGAAATAGCAGCTTTGGCAGCAGTGTTTAGTTTACTGAGTAATTAGCAGCCTCACTGACATTTCTCCATGGAGTTCCAAAGTACAGTGTTAGCTCTCCTCTCCACTCCGGCTCTCTGCAGTGAAATGGGCCAATAAACTCCCCCTGCCAAGTTCACAGTAAATGAAGGACCACAGAGGGTCCTGGGGGGAGTTCACAGCTTAAGGACACTCGACTTACCACTTCCCAAACACAGACACGTCACTGGAAAAATTAATTTTTACCCACTTTTGTTTTCTTCCCTATGTTCATTATTTTTTGGTTTACAAATTTGCAAGAAGAAGAAGGAAGGTCAAAAATTATAAGAAAAAGGGAAACAGAAGGAGAACAGTGGATGGAGGGGCTGGATGGAATGCGAGGTGATGCACAGAAGGGTGGGGGCCACGGGGGTGCTGCAGGAGTGGGGGGCGGCCAAGAGGAGACCCCATCCTTGGGTCCAGGTCCAGCTCCTTCAGCCCTCTCCTAGAACCCCTTTCCTGATACCACCCAAGACGTCGTCCAGCCATTGCACCAGTCCTCTCAGGGGGCCATCCTGGCAAAATGTGTGCAGGGCTCTTTAGTCTGGGAGCGGCTCGGGGGGACACGAAGCCTACCTAGAGGAAGGGCTTGCGTGGTGGCAGGGCTCCCTGGCTGTTTGAAATGTGAGGACCTCGCACACGCTCGCCAGGGTCAGGCACCATCTCTGAAGGAGGCAGCTGTTGAAAAAGAGGCTTCAGCCATGTTCTCATTGCTTCGAAAAACTCCCCTGGCGCTTCCTTTGTGGGGAGCATGACGGGGGTTCACGGTTGTGCACCCGTGTGGTTCGGCGGTTTCATTTCCAGACTGTGGTCGAATTCTTGGTTTTGCCAGCTGTGTGACCTTGAGCAAGTCCACTGGAAGGGCCAATATTTGTACACATCTGGGAGGCAGGATGTCTGGTGGAGGAAACTGAGGTCTCGGGGCCTACTTTTAGTGAAAACATCTTTAGTGAGCTCTTATGGGGGTGCAGGGGGCTGAGCGATGGGCAGGAGAGGGATCTGGACATGTGTGGCAGTGTCCTTTGTTCAGCGACCCACGCCACCCAGCCACCCCAGCACACAAAGTATTACAACAGAGCTCTTGACCCAGTGCAGTGGAGAACTGGGGGAGGGCCAGCACGTTGTCTCTGGGGAGCTGGGAAGACTTCACAGAAGTGCTCTTTAAGCTGCATCTTGCAAAATGGTTAGGAGTTTGTTAGGTACCATAGAGAGGCAGGGGTGACGGCTCATGCACAGCCTTTGCACTGGAGTGTCAGGCCCTGAAACCGGGCAGACAGAGTCCAGCTGCCCAGTGGCCAGGGCACTGGGGGCAGGGCCCCCCCAGGGGCAGGCAGCGTGTTGCTGGGTTGGTGTGGGAATGCCGGCAAGGCTCCTGGTAGCCGGTGCTCCCTCGCACCACGCTGGGAGGAGCATCACCGAGCGGCCCTGGAAGCCGCTGCCTGAATTCCAGTCCCTGGAAATTCCAAGGAGGAAACGGATGTGTTCCTCTCCGAATTTGGGAGTTTGCATTATTAACAGTTTTCCCAGAGATTCTAAGCCAGAAGTTCATGCTGGTTTAATGTTGTTCCTTCCATGGAACCCAAAAGAGCCCATTAAAAAGAAAAAAAAAATTAAGTAAGATGCTGAGAGTGCGTAGTCTTCTGAAGGAAGTCTCCACACCACAAAGCTATGTCAGATGGAACGTTCAGTTTTCTCTGGACTCTTTTTCTGTGTCTGAATCACCCGAGCAACTGGATGGATTGTTTCAAGTCAAAACAAAACCCAAACCAGCTATGTGGCACTATCTAGACAAAAAACAAAAACAAAAAACACCCAGCTTTCTTTTCACTGAGTTCACCTCCTTAGCTAGGTTTTTTGGTGTGTTTTTTGTTTTTTTTTTTTTTTAAGAAATGTACTTATTTTTAACTTGAAAGATAATTGCTTTACAGTATTGTGTTGGTTTCTGCCATACATCAGCATTAGCTAGATACTTTAACGTTGGGATATAGTCGGTGTTTGGTCTTCTCTGGTGTTCAGTGTATCAACTATCTTACTGATATAATGAAGGGTATCTGTGAAGTTCCTTCTAGGGCTTAGACTAACCTCTGGGACCACGTCCCATTTTCTCTATGTCTACATGCTGCACACAGTGTGACAGAGAAATTGATTCTGAGCAACCGAGAAGTCTGATGCAGTTGCAGGATTCCCCACTGGGGTCAATAGGTAGGCACAGGTGATCTGAGCCTGGGTGGTTCTTCCTGGTGATGAGAAGCTTTGTCTTTGACTCAGGGTTTGGCAGTGATACTCCAAGAAGTCTGGTCCCCTCTGCCCTTCCTGAACGTCTGTTCTGATTCCCGAACAAGAACTCGTATTGGAGAAAAACACCCTGAGTTGGCCAAACTCGGCCCTAAGACTGAGCGCAGCTTTCCAGTTCCCGGTGTCCGGCCAAGGGCAGAACAGGGCCAAGACCCAGTGTGTTTGATCTCTTAGCAAATCTGACAGGCTGTTTACAAACATGCGGAAAGGCTGACTTCACTCCTCAGACCTCAGGCAGGACTCTGGTGTCAGGACTGCAGCCTGGCTGCACTCGTAGGGGCCAAAAGAATTGGGGAGAAGGAGATGAAATAGGTGGGGGGGAAAGTGGCTGGTTTTCAAAGCATATGGCGTGTAGTTTTTCAAAGGCTTCAGATTCTTAATTCGCACCTCTCTTGTTACTGTCACTGCAGTAGCCAGTGGCACTTCTTTTTGTTTTGACATTTGACATTATTTTATGCCTTTACTCCTTTTTTCACTTCACAGAAGAACATTTTAATTTTAAAAGAAAAGTGCGTCCGGAACCAGTCCTGCGGCTTTCAGACTAGCTGTCTGGCGTCCAGTCGGGCTCAAGAGGTGTTTGTTGAATGAATAAGTGAATGAATGAAGTGATTCTCTCGAAAAAGTTATGAGGAATCTTTACCTTTAGCAAAGATTGGGTTATTTTTCTTCCAGAAACTCGGAATTATCACTTAAAGTATCCTCTATGGAATCTGATAAGAAAATCAAAAAAGAGGCTTTTGAAGCAAGTCACTAAAAAGCTCTCTGAAAGGGAATGTTCCTTTTTCTCTTGATTCTAATATCGTGCTTAATAAGAGGGCAGTCCCTCCCACCCCCTGCAATGATTGAAAAGCAAGGGGACCCGGGTCGGCCAAGGGTCCCCCGGTTAGGGATGGGCTCCGCGCTGGGCAGGCTCAGGGCTCTGGGCTTCGGTCACGGACTCCTGGACCAGGGACGTGCCTGGCGCTAGCAGGGCCCCCAGGGCCTCGTCCCGGCGCCCGGCCGCGGCGCCGACCTGGGAGGAGGGCACAGGGGCCGGCGGGTCCCCGGGGCGGGCGCGAGGGCCCCGCGCAGGTGTCGGGCCTGTGCGCGGGGTGCGGCGGGGGTGCGCGGGGGCCTGGGAGACCCGAGAGAGACGTTATTGTTGCACTGTAACGAGTCTGATTAACATGCTCCTGACACTTTCTCTTAGTTTCTCGGGCTCCTAGCAACAGCGCACAAAGGCGCGGGATTGTCCGGGCTCCGCGGGGACACGGGGCAGCCTTTGATCTGCCACCACTGCAGCGGGGCTGCGCGACGGGCTCGCCGGCTCACTCGCCCACTGCGCGCCCCCGCCCCGCCCGCCGGCCCGACGGCGCAGCCTTGGGAGCGGCCACCGCGTGGGCCGGGCCTCGCCGGCCGGGTCCCGCGCCGTGCGCCCGGACCTCAGGCTTCGGGAAGCACGGGTGGCGGGGACGCGGACTCAGCGCGCTGTGGACCCGCACGCGCAGGTCCTTCCGACGGGGCAATATGGGCCGCCCTTTCTGTCGCAAGATGCAAACAGTAAAACCTAGCGGGTCGCTTAGAGTGGAAGAAAATCAAAATTAAAAAAAAAAAAAAATGCGTGAGCAACAAACAAATCCTCGAAGATTTTGTAAAACATTAAAAATTGTAAAGAAACATTCTGCAGGCTTCAGCCCGTTTAGCTAAATCTGTGCTCGATCGGAAGGGGCTAACGATGATTTCGGTTTCCTCCTACAAATCACTTTCTTTTCGTCGCTGGCAGCTCTTATAGATTCGTAAGGAAATATGCTGCTAAATAGTTACTGGAATTTAAACCAACTAACCACCACCACCACCACTCGTCACAGAGCAGTAAAAAGCTGCCCGTTCCCACCGCGCCGGCTTTCAGGTACTAAGGTCTTTGCAAGTCATTTATTTTCCATTTTGTTCATTCTCTTAACCCTCACCCCATTCCGATTTAAAATAAAGTGCGGAAAGAAGGACTGTTTTAACATTTTAATGCTGAAGTCTGCCAATTACTTTCCCCCGAAGTTGCAACGTGGAAACCTCGCGGGGATGGATCTCGCGCCGGGAGGACAGTGTCCGCCAGCCTGGGGTTCGGGCTTTGCGGTTACAGAAGGTTCGGTGACCGTCTGCAGCATTAGCAGGCACAAGATCCTGCTGTTACCCTGAGGGCCCCTTTCGTAGCATCAACTGCCTTCCAAGTACCAGAGGTAAAAAATCAAAATCAAAACGGAAGACACTTAGCTTTCCAAGATAAAAAAAGCAGAATGCCCTTCAAAAGAAAAAACGTGTATTAACTGCTCTCAAGACATCACTAGAAAATTCATCCTCCCTGTTGAAGATCATTTTCCTGACGTCCCAAAGAATTATTAGGGGCTGAGGCGTTCATGATAATAACACGCATGTTTTAGAAGAGAAAAAGAGAACCCTACATGGTCTGTTCCATTTACTCAGCAAAATATGCCAGGCAAGGAGTTACTTTGAAATTCAAACTGGCAGCGGCAAGTCTTGGTTCTAGAAGACACTTTTCCCAGTCAGTCCCTGGAGGAGAGGATATCCAGGCAGCTGGGGATTCAATACTTGTAAATCTGATGTCCAGGAACTTCCCAACTTGTACCTGACTCCGCTGGAGTCCCCCTCACCATTTCAATAAAACATGATTGTACTGATATAATTCTCTATACATTAAAATGAGGTTGTCACAGATTGTCATTAAGACTTCAGAAAAACAATGAAGACATTATTGGGCACCCCCCCTCAGGCAAGGTATTAGGGGATAAAACCATCTACACCACACGGGTCCTATTGAGATTAATGAAAAAATTATGCAAAAAAAATATCTCAATTTCATTTCCCCGTGACGGGGCTTTGCATACATACAGTCAGTCTTGCCTTACACCTGATGATTTATTAAACTAATCTGCGGTGATCACCACTGATGTTCTCAACTCAATCTTGTCCTGGCTCATTTTCTAAGTAATTGTTTCTCATTAGTTCTGATAATGTTTTAATAGTGTTACCCATAATTTAGCCCCCAAGAATTAATAACAGGGGGGTAATATGGCAAAGCAGCTTGTGATGAGCTGCATAAAATAGAAACAGGTATGGTTTTTAATTAATCAAATTACTGCAATGTGCTCTTCTGATAGCCAGTCCATGCCTAGATGGGAGGAATTCCCAGGTTGGACGTTGTCATGTGCCAAGGTGGGTGAGCTCACCAGCTGCCGTTACCCACCCTGTATGACCTTAACCCATGGAGGCACCAAAGAGAAGTGGGTATGAAAACAGTGGGGATACCTCTAGCCTCCCAACATCTTTGTTCTTCCTTGACCCTGACTCAGCCCTCTTCTGGGTCCCTCATTAAAGTATGTGCTCAGAGAGTGGGGACCTTGGCCCAGAATTTTGAATCAAGTAGGTCCTGGTGTCATGAGCTTACCATGGTTGGGACCCTGGGGTTATGAGAAAGATGATAAATCTGATACTTAGGGAGACTTAAAAAACAAAGTGGTTTTGTTGGAACAAAGTGTGGTTTGAGATGAAGGGTGTGGTGACTAGTCCAATACGGCCCGAAGTCTGGGAACCTGTGATCCCACTGGGGATGGCGGTGGGGAAGACCTCGCCAGGCCCGGCTCTAAGGACCACCTGGAGATCCTGCTGAGATCATTGCTTTTCTCCATGTCTGTATGCCTTTGCCCTGGCCTCTAGGGTCCCTTAGAGTGGGGGCCTTGGCTCTCAAGGACCCCCAGTTTCTAGGAGGTCCACCTATCAGGTCTGGGGGGTGCCTATGTAACAGGGGTGAAAATGAGGATGTCTCCCTTTCATGCTGTCAAAACCTGGGGCTAGGGGGAGGTTAACCTGGACCAGCCTGTGAGGATGGGCAGGGTAGCCGCATTGAAATGGGGGCTGCCTGTAGAAAGAACGAAGAAAGGCTTTTATCACCTTCTTTTGTTTAAGACAGGCTCTGCCTATGCTTCTGAAAACTAAGCTCATGGCATCCGGTCCCATCACTTCATGGCAAATAGATGGGGAAACAAAGGAAACAGTGAGAGACTTTATTTTCTTGGGCTCCAAAATCACTGCAGACGGTGACTGCAGCCGTGAATTTAAAAGACAGTTGCTCCTTGGAAGAAAAGCTATGACAAACCTAGACAGCATATTAAAAAGCAGAGATGTTACTTTGCCGACAAAGGTCCGCATAGTCAAGGCTATGGTTTTCCCAGTAGTCATGTATGGATGTGAGAGCTGGACCATAAAGAAGGCTGAGCACCAAAGAATTAATGCTTTTGAACTGTGGTGTTGGAGAAGAGTCTTGAGAGTCCCTTGGACTGCAAGGAGATCCAACCAGTCAATCCTAAAGAAATCAACCCTGAATATTCATTGGAAGGACTGTTGCTGAAGCTGAAACTCCAATACTTTGGCCACCTCATGCAAAGAGCCGACTCACTGGAAAAAATCCTGATGCTGGGAAAGATAGAAGGCAAGAGGAAAAGGGGATGACAGAGATGGTTGGATGGCATCACCAATCAATAGGCATGAGTTTGAGCAAACTCCAGGAGATGGTGAAGGACAGGGAAGCCTGGCGTGCTGCAGTCCATGGGATTACAGAGTCGGACACACCTGGACGATTGAACAACAAGTGCTTCTGATATCCTGATGGTGTTATACTGCA
This sequence comes from Bos indicus, assembly GCF_029378745.1. NCBI lineage: Eukaryota > Metazoa > Chordata > Mammalia > Artiodactyla > Bovidae > Bos > Bos indicus. The sequence goes on along the minus strand of NC_091771.1, from coordinate 79,538,830 downwards.
GGGCAAAATCACAGGAAGCCTCCCTCTGCCTCCAAGCAGTCCTCCTGGATTTCAGTGTTCTGAGAAGCGGGCTCCGGCTGCAGAAAAAACGTGGTTTTTAAACCACAGGTCATGATTTACCCTGAGCACACTGACAGCAGCCTCGGTGGCCACAGCTGCTCAATAGGTTGCGGGGGATGGCTTCTTCCGTGACTGCTGCCCACTGCCACTGTCCGAAGTCCTGAAGCCCAGTTTGGGTCACCGCCAAGTTGGCTGAGACCCCACCTTCATCCTTGCAGCCCCTCTGAGGGAGGAGGAAGCAGGTTCCCACCTTTTTTTTTCCCCAAGTGGACACCAGCCAAGCACATCCCATCTCAGTTAAGAGATGATGTCTCCTCCTGTCCCATGTTGGGAAGAATATTAGTTCATGTCTTAAGCCTGTGTTTCCCAGGACTTAACCAGCCTGGATCGCGTTCCTCCATGTGTCTGTGGCAACTGCCCTGCCCTGGTGGTGGATGCTGCGTGACTGCTTGTGGGCCTCTCCCACTTCGCTTGGGTTCCATGGTGCCTTTCCTTGTATATAACCGTCAGCCCTACTCCCCTCTCGGGCTTTCTGGAGGAGCTGGAAGAGGTAGGAGAAAAGCAAACCCCTGGTTGGGGCACATGGTAGGGGCCACGTAGTAGATAAAAAGGGCGTAGGAGAAAGTGAAAAATGAAAAAAAAAAAAAAAACTGTTTTCTATTTACAAATTTAAATAAACAGAACAGCCTTCCCTGCGGTGTTTGTCTGAGAGTGGCAGCTTTGCTGCTGTGTAGGTCATGAAAAGGTTGGTGTAGAGTTTAAAACTTCCCATTCTGTTAATTTCTTAAAGAACAGTCGTCCGGAGTCTCCACACAAAAGCTCATGATTTAATGAGGAGCAGAAACAAAATCTCTGATTGTTGGTGTTTCAAATTTCATTGGCGTCCTCTGGCAAACACAAGTTGATCCTTCGCGGCTTCAATACCCTTTAGCCTTCAATATAAGAGCACATGCTGAATAGGGAAGAATGGCTGGTTGTTATGTTTATTTACCCTTACTACAAGCTGGGTTAACCTCTTCAAAACAGCTTTACTAAGCCCGTTAACCACACCACCCATATGACCTGTAGCCGCATCTCTAATGTGATGCAAATCTCACAGGGCACCATATGCACCAGCTCGGAGGCATTGTGTCTTCTCAGAGGCTACAAGTTTATTGCTGAGGAGGCCCTGTCCCAGCCGTACATTTACGGCGGGGAGATGGCCTCAATGGCAAACAGTTAAACAGGGAAATAAAGGGAGAGAATAGATGGTCTTGTGTTTCTGCACATTTATATTTTAATTGCTGGTAACAGTTGACCCAAAAGCATTCACCCAGGATGAGGGCTTTCAGAGCCATCACCTAGCACTCTGAGGAGAGGGAGGTTTCATTTTGGGGAAGAGGGTGGAGATGAAAGCAACCAGTTTTGACGATTTATTTTTACAAGGTATCTATATAAACCTGTATGGTCCTTAACTTCTCTATGCCATCTCTGCTGTTTTACCAGGTTACTAGTGAAATAAACACCATCCCTTCATTGAGTTGTTATTTTTTAAAAGGTTGGCCTTTCTTAAAAATTATTTACCGTGTTGTGTGAACAATGAACAATGTGGGAAACATTTAACATCAGCAGGGTGAAGGGAGTTTACATATTCAGGAAAAATATGTTTTGTTAAAGACTTAACTTTCACTCACAGCCCATCTCTCCCCACTGTTTTATCTCCTGCGAAATCAGAAGTCCAAACTTGGAACACATCCATGAACAGTAAAATCACACACTTGGAACCAAAAAGAAGAAAGTCCATTTTTAGAGGAATAACTGGCCCCAGTGAGATAAAAAAAAAAAAAAAAAATTGTGATTAACATGAACTGTAAACGAGGAAAGGCTCCAATCCAGCATACTAAGAAGTTGCCTTGAGTATAATGGTTTGTCTTTAAGAAAAACCACTGTATATGTTCGGCCCACCTGATGAGAGCTTCATTTAGCAGATCATTTTTCCTTGATGGATGTGGCAAGCGTAACAATGTTCTGGGCCTGCTTCAGTAATGGCATGTCGATCATACTCCCTCGGAAAGTAAAGGCTCCCTGGAAGACAGAGAATACAAACTTCCTGAAAGAATGCTCGGAAATTATAGGCTTCCTTTCTGTGCACACTTGTACGACAAGAACATTTCAGATTCCACCTGAATTATACTGACTTTCCTACCCAACTTTTGAGAAAGCCAAAGTAAATTACAGGGGACAGATTTCTTTTCTTCCTCCTAAAGAGGGGGAGGGAAAAAAAAAACCCTTCAGTGTTTTAATGGAGAGGAAAAACCGTCAGACACAAGATACTGGAAACTGTTCATTTAACTCTTGAAATCAAGCAGAAAACAAGGGTGGAAGGAAAATGTAAATACTTCCTTATGTGCTTTTTGAAATATTGCATAGGAGTGTGAAAACAGTAATACACTCTGGCAACTGATTGTTGTTGGAGTAAATAATTGTACGGTCAGGTTAACAGGAGAATGCTTCCTTCTTGCTGTAACCTAATTGCAGGGTTGCACTACCATGTGATGGGAAGACAGAAGGTAGAACTGCACTGGGTAAAAAGAGATCCCTCTGTCTGTCAGTACACATTCCTCAGAAAAGGATTAAAGTGACAGGGCCCGTGAGTCTGTAACAAAGAAATCATAGCTCTGTTGAATGGTGAGCCTGGAAAGAACCTGCAATCTCTTGGTTTATCCCCATTTTACAGACTCACTTTTTAAAAAAAATATATTCTTATTTATGTATTTGGATGCACTGGGTCTTAGTTGTGCTATGTGGGATCTAGTTCCCCGACCAGGGATCAAACCCCGACCCCTGCATTAGGAGTATGGAGTCTTAGCCACTGGGCCACCAGGGAAGTCCCCCAAGGCTCAGTTTTTTTTTTTTAACCTTTTGTAAATACTTATTGAATGTATCACATGATCTCAGTCCTGTTCGAGGTGAGGACTCTGAGGCCCAAGGAAGTTAACTTGATTTTCCAAGGTCACTTCACTAGGAAGTTAGAGCTGGGGCTAGTACTCGGGTCTCAGAACCCCAAGCCTTCATTACAGACTCATGTTAAGAGGACAAAGTAGTTTACTTAGTGCCTCAGAGAAAAGAAGAATTAAATGGACAGAAGCAGCATGCCCAGAGTCTGAAGTTAATGTCTTGTTATCCATGTTCTTTTAATCACTTCTTTTTGCCGCTTACAGTCATAGCTCTTCTTTTTTCAAAAATATTCCCTGATGGCTCTGATGGTAAAGAATCTGCCTGCAATGCAGAAGACCTGGGTTCGATCCCTGGGTTGGGAAGATCCCCTGGAGGAGGAAATGGCAACCCACTCCAGTATTCTTGCCTGGGAAATCCCATGGACAGAGGAGCCTGGTGGGCTATAGTCCACGGGGTTGAAAAGAGTCCGACACGACTGAGCAACTAACACTTTCACTTTCACGTTATTTATTTGGCTGTGCTGGGTCTTAGTTTCGGCATTTGAAATCTAGTTCCCTGACCAGGGATGGAACCCCAGGGCCCCCTGCATTGGGAGCGCAGAGTCTTAGCCACTGGACCAGCAGGAAGTTCCATAATCATAGCTCTTTTTAATTCCTTTTCTTTCTGTTGGTAAGTTTGTGAGTGTGAGTGGGGAGCAGGTGGTCTTTTGGGACCTGGAGGTGGTTGGAGCAATGACAGCCCTCATGAATGGTCCATTTGTATATTGTTGTTGTTGTTTATGGCTCAGTCGTGTCTGACTCTTTCTGACCCCACGGACTGCAGCACACCAGGCTCCTCTGTCCTTCACCATCTCCCAGAGCTTGCTCAAGCTCATGTCCATTGAGTCAGTGATGCCATCCAACCATCCTGTCCTCTGTCATCCCCTTCTGCTCCTGCCCTCAGACTTTCCCAGCATCAAGGTCTTTTCTAATGAGTTTGCTCTTTGTGTCAGGTGGCCAAATTATTCGAGCTTCAGTTTCAGCATCAGTTCTTTCAGTGAACATTTAAGGTTGATTTCCTTTAGGACTGACTGGTTTGATCTCTTTGCAGTCCAAGGGACTCTCTATAGAGTTTTCTACAACACCACATTTCTAAAGCACCAATTCTTCAGTGCTCAGCCTTCTTTATGGTCCAACTCTCACACCCATACATGACTACTGGAAAAACCATAGCTTTGACCATACAGACCTTTTTTGGCAATGTAATGACTCTGATTGGTATATACTGCCATTCATATATACTGCCCTCCAGTTGTGGATTTTACAAGTACCACCCCTCAACAGTCAATATTGTCATTTTTCAAGACTTCCGGGATGGTCTCTTGGGCTCCCTGGAAACCCTCACCCCTTATAATAATATAGAGTTATACACAGAATGAAAGTTAAAAAAACTGGCAGGGAATCCTTAGCAGTGACTCTGAAATTTATTTACTGATCAACAATTATAATCATACAATATTGAGAAATATATAACAAAATTATTGGAAGACAATTGCTCTACCATATTGTGTTGGCTTCTGTCATGAAATTTATTTTTTAATCAAGAGAGTGTTAAAAGTCATTAGGATTAGAATCCTCCCCAGTGCCTAGCCTTCTCAGCCTTGGAATGAGAAATCTGATTCAGATGAACACCTGCGTGGCCTAAAACCCTACACCGTGAAGTCATTTTCCAACCTGCCCATCTTACTATTTGTACCCCCAGATTTGGTCTTTGCCTAATTTCATTCAACCTGGAGCTAATTTTGATCATCTCTGTGACCGTGATGAATTTGGTTAGAAGTTGTAAGATACTCTGTGGGTTAGTGTGACAGGTGGAATCAGGGCACGGGGCTCATGCTGCTTTACAAGGCAATCGTCTAGTTTTCTTATTGGTGTAAGTGATGAAGACCAAAGGCCTCCTGGTTATCCACCTACCAAGTGGATTACGGCCCTGTAAAACAGCACATCTGTCCTGCGAATGCTTAAATAATAGGCTGGAGAGATGAAATTAGCATAGATGCACATGAAATCATAATGCTGCACAGAAAATCAAGGTGATGGCTTTGGGTCTGCGCCATGTTCCCTGAATCTGCTTTGAATTCTGTGTGCACATCAGAGATGCAAAGTATTTCACGTAGTTTCAAGACAGGGAGATCATTTCTCTCTTTTATGGTGGCGGATTTTGTTTGACTACCTTTGTTAAGCTAGAAAACAAAAGTTAACATTTTTCTTCTTTGCGTCCTTCATCTCTGAAAATTGAGGGTTTTAGTGTTAAGAATCAGGCTTCCTAGTATGAATATCCTCCTAGAATATGGTTGGTCTTTTTTGTTTTTTGAGCATACTGGGCAGGCATGTGGGATCTTAGTTCCCTTACCAGGGATTGAACCCATGCCTCATACAGTAGACATGTGGAATCTTAACCACTGGCCTGCCAGAGAAGCCCATGGTTGGTTTTTTAACACAGGGATCTACAAGGGAAGTTGAATAGTCTGCTGGTCAAGATTCAGAAAACTGAAGACTGTCAAAAGCTATTTGCATTTGTGGGTAGGGTTTGAAACATTCCTTAATGAGTGATTATAGATAAGTTTTGGTTTCACAGCTCAATGCGTTTCTGAGAAATTGGTTGACCATTCTGGAAAGAAGTGGTAGGGCTTCCCTGGTGGCTCGGTGGTGAAGAATCTGCCTGCCAGTGCAGGAGACATGGGTTCAGTCCCTGATCTGGGAAGATCCCACGTGCCAAGGAGCAACGAAATCCAAGCGTCACAACTACTGAGCCTGTGAGCCGCCACTACTGAGCCCACTTGCCGCGAGGGCTGAAAGCTCTGCAACGAGAAGGCACCGCAATGAAGCCCCGCGCACCACGACGAGAGAAAAGCCTGCACAGATCCAGTACAGTTACAAATAAATAAATACATTAAAAGAAGACGGAACTTCCATCAGCTTGAAGAGCTGGGCTATAATTTGGTTTCAAAATGCCTTTAAGAGTCAGAAAGAGAAAGATAAACATCGTATTCTAACACATATGTACGGAATCTAGAAAAATGGTACTGAAGAATTTATTTACAGGGCAGAATGGAGAAACAGACATAGAGAACAGACTTATGGACATGGGGAGAGGGTGAGATGTATGGAAAGAGTAACATGGAAATTTACATTACCATCTGTAAAATAGATAGCCCATGGGAATTTGCTGTATGGCTCAGGAAACTCAAACAGTGGCTCTGTATCAACCTAGAGGGGTGGGATGGGGCAGGAGGTGGGAGGGAGGTTCAAAAAGGAGGGGATATATGTGTCCCTAAGGCTGATTAATATTGAGGTTTGACAGAAAACAACAAGATTCTGTGAAGCAATTATCCTTCAATAAAAAAATAAATTAATTTAAAAAATGCCTTTAAGTAGTAAGTCATTCATGGTAACCTGGCATGCTGCAGTCCATGGGTTCGCAAAGGGTGAGACATGACTTAGCAGCTGAACAACATTCTTGGTTAAAAACCTTAATAACCATCACTACAGCAACAAGAAAGAAAGAAAGTGAAAGTGAAGTCGCTCAGTCGTGTCAAACTCTTTGCGACCCCATGGACTGTGGCCCACCAGGCTCCTCTGTCCATGGGATTTTCCAGGCAAGAACTGGAGTGGGTTGCCATATCCTTCTCCAGGGGATCTTCCTGACCCAGGGATTGAACCTGGGTCTCCTGCATTGCAGGCAGATGCTTTATCATCTGAGCCACCAGTGTTTTGGTACAGCAACAATAACAGCTCTAATTTCCTGAGCAGTTCCTAGCCCCGGACTGTGCCGGGCCCTTGACATGCTTTATTTCCTGTAACGCTCTCAACAATCCCGTGAAGTAGATACGGTAACCCACGACCATTAACAAATTGTTTTCCTTTTCCAATTGTAGTAAAAACAATTAACCTAAGTTCACCATCTTAACCATTTTTAAGTGTGCGGGCCAGTAGGGTTAGGTAGATGCACTCTGCTGTGCAACAGACCTTGAGAACTTCTTCATCTTGCAAAAGTGAAACTCAGTCCCATCAGACAGCTAGTCCCCATTACCCTTCCTCCATCCCCTGGCCACTCTGATTCTATGAGGATGTATCCATCCCCATATTATAACCGAGGAAACTGAGGCACAAAGAAACTTCTGTGAGTCTGCCCTGTAGCTCTTAAGTACAGAGCTGGGATAACACCTAGCTCTATTTGATGCAAAGTGTGAGCTCCAGGCCCACATTTGTGGGCTGCTCTCTGGGTGGGTTGCCTGGCCACCCAAATCAGAATCATCTGGTGCGGAGGCCGCTTGTTAAAATGCAGACTCTTGGGCTCCATCCGATGAGGTTTCATGCTGAAGGTTTGGGCATTGGCAGGGAGCCCTCTGATGATTTGAATGTCCACTGAAGTTTGAGAAGCTCCATGTTTTAGCTCTCCTGGGTAGCAATAGTTAGGCTGGCTTTGACATGGGTACAACTCCACCTTTGCTCTCAAGAGATGCAGGTGCCATACAATGCAACAAGAATTAGAGAAAAAGCCAGTGTGCTGAGCAGAGAGATCCGATGCCTGGAAAGGCTGCCCTTCTCCCCGGTCAGGACCACGTCTGCCAGTTTGCACTGCTGACTTAGACATGATGCTCTGTACCTAGTGATTCCCCCTAAAGTTTCCCCCCAGTGCCATGCGTTTGCCCCTAGAGCTGCCATGGGGCTTCGGCTCTGTGCACAACAGCTTTTGTTCAGCCATTATCTATTGAGTTATTTGTTGTAATGAATCACTAGTTGGCCACTTTGGCACATCTTTCTACACACATGTAAACGGCTTCAGCCTCCTGCCAGTAAAGAGCAGTATCACCTTAGCATAGTTGTTATCTGCATAGGAAGGGAAACAATTATTTATTGGGCTGTAGGTTTTCTAACATCTGGGTCATTGCCTGGTGGTGAGATAGGCATTGAAGTAACATGAATGTTATTAGACCCTGATGTTCTTCAAGGGGGGAGAATCTGACTTACAATTTGATGGCAAAAGGACGGGTGATGATGATGCTGACAGCAGTAATCATATGTATGGGAAACAGTCACATATTTTGCATTTCTGGCACTTAGCACTTGCAAACTTTTTTTCTCTGGAGTACTAAAAGAGTAATTTGCTAGCATCCATAAATGAATCTTCTTCTTTCCCTGCTCACTGTATTTTCCAATAACTTCTTCGGGCATTCAGGGAGTTCTCTTTGGCACATTCCCATGATGGCATTGCTTACGTCAGAATTAATAATAATATTTGAGCTCAGTTGTTACAGTCCTTTTTTCAGAGTAACATTTTCTTTTTTCCTCTGTGATGCTGTCTCTTATTTTAAATTAACTTTTATTGGAGCTGAGTTGCTCTACAATGCTGTGATGCCTTCTATCGTAAGGCTTAGCCTAAGTCTTATGCCCAGTGAATTACTTACCTCGCTATGGTTCCTAGTGAATTCCTACAACTTTCAGTCAGCGTTGACCACTATGAAATTTGTGGTCTTCTTGTGTCCTTTTTTTGCTAAAATCTTAGGCCCAGCCCTGACGTCCTGTCACATAGCTCTTCCTTACTCCCAAACTTAACTGTTCCTGATACCCCTCAATGGGGGAAACGATGCTCTCACAGACACTGATGGGCACTGTTTCCTTCTTTCCTCCCCCAGCTTTCATCCTATCACACACTTGGAGTCCTTGGACAGGTCCTAGGATGGCCTGGGTCCCCTCACAATTTGGTTAATGGGTAAGGATTTGAGCTTGGGTGTACCAGGCACCCGACGTTCAGTGGGGAGGCTGTCAGCCCCCAGGCTGGCTGGCAGGGGTCTCACTGAAAGAGTGCTGGGACATTCACAGGGGAGCTGCGTCTTCCTAACTGGGACCATGAGGTTATTTTTCTAGGATATCAGATAAGATCATCCACTTCCTTAAGCCTTGCTTTGTCTCCCTTTGGACTTACAGAATCAAGAGCAACCTCCTTAGCACTTGTGATGAGACCACACCCTGCCTCTGCTCTCGGCTTTGTCTCCTGCCTGTCCACACACACACACCCAGGCTCACCTGCACCCCTCCCACAGGCTCTGCTCTCTGATGTGATGGTCCTTTCCCTGTCTGTCTGGCAAACTGCTGCTTATACTTCAAGAGGACAGAAAGATGTCATGTCTGTGAAGCATTTCTAGACTTCCCTGGTTGGGCTCATTTCTCTCCTTCCTTCCCTCACACCCCCTCTTGTCATAACCCTTGTCATGCTCTACTATGGAGAAGGAGATGGCAACCCACTCCAGTGCTCTTGCTGGAGAATCCCAGGGACAGAGGAGCCTGGTGGGCTGCCGTCTATTGGGTCGCAGGAAATGGTAACCTACTCCAGTGTTCTTGCCTGGAGAATCCCAGGGACAGAGGAGCCTGGTGGGCTGCCGTCTATTGGGTCACAGGAAATGGTAACCTACTCCAGTGTTCTTGCCTGGAGAATCCCAGGGACAGAGGAGCCTGGTGGGCTGCCGTCTATTGGGCAGGGCTGGACACGACTGAATTGCCTTAGCAGCAGCAGCGGCACACTCTACTGTAACTATTTGTTTACAGTGCCTTCTTTCTCACTGGGAAGCCCTTGAAAACAGGGTCTCCTATATCTTTGAGTCCCCAGCATCCAAAACAAGGTTTTGAGTGAAGCTTGGCTCTTCTGTGGGGAGAATGACTTGGGAAGACAGGATCAACCTTACCTTTCTGCTCTCCTTTATCTGCAAGTGTCTTTGTTCCATGTGATCCTTCCCTGGCCTGGTCATACTCCCTGGTGAGTTGGCTGAGCCTCCAGTAGAACGCAGGGATAGACCAAAACAAATGCGATGCTGGGTTGGGGTCAGGTTAACTCGTGCAAATGACCTACCATTAAAAGTGCAAGCGAGTCCATCTGTAAGTGGTGCTTAAGGGATTAGAAGCTACAGAAAGAGCCATCAAGTGGGGTGGTTTGGCCTGGGAAGGGCTGTGGGGGAAACGGAACTTTGAAGGTCAGCTTTAGAAGGTTAGGGATGCCCACTGAAGGTCAAGAGAGGGGTGGGAGAAGTGGAGCAGTGCATCCAGATGTGTGAGTGGGGTTGGCCTTCTGTGTCCTCTGCTCCCTGTGCCTCTGGTCACCAGTGACTCAACAGATCAAGCAATATGAAGGACCGCAGTATAAGCTAACTGGCTCAGTCTACTGATGAAGGGGTTTCTCCAGGGCCTGAGGAGCCAGAGCCTACTCTCACACCAGTGAAAGCCATCCGGAAGAGGGATAACAGACTTCCCCCAGGACAAAGCACAGGGGACTCAGTCTCTGCTTGATGCAGTGAGACTGCAACCCACAGGACTCCCTCTGTTCTCGCTGCCTGCCCTGGCAGACCCAAGACTCACTCATCCCTGGACCCCAAGGGGAGGAAGTTAAAGCACTTTTTTCCTTTATTCTGAGTAATTTTCCCTCTGTTCTACGATAGTCTGGGGATCCAACAATTTGATTTACAGATACAAAGGTAAATCTTTGTATCTGTAAAAAATATATATCTTTTTAAAGGAACTCCTTGGTGGCTCAGATGGTGAATAATCTGCCTGCAATGCCGGAGACCTGGATTCCCCCTGGGTCAGGAGGATCCCCTGGAGAAGGGAATGGCAACCCACTCCAGTATTCTTGCCCGGAGAATTCCATAGACAGAGTAGCCTGGGGGGTTACAGTCCATGGGGTCACAAACATGAGTAGGACAGGACTAGAATCTAGGGTTTTTCACCCCAAATCTCAAACTCTTCCCACTAACCAGTATACTACAAACTATGACTGGTAACTATGGTACCTAAGATGATTATAGAAAAATTAATGTCCAAAAATTTAATATACATTATTTTACATATACTGTATTTTAAAATTTTATTTAGATGTGACATAAAAAATGTCTAAACTGTTATTTCAGAGATATCATTACTTGAAATGAGGCTGAAAAGATTAATGCTATACAGAGAAGGTCCAGATAAACAAATATATGAAAACATGATTTTAATAACTGACTTGGGAACCACTGAAATACAATGTGCTTTCATTCAGAGTTCCTACTTGGAAGCTCTCAACAATAATTATTATGACGGCAGAAACACCAAAGGATATTTTCAGTGAGAAAAAAATTCAATAATAAAAATGTGAATGACATTTTAAGTCCTCAAAATACCTGAAGCATTTGTAAGAAGGATTAAAGGAGGTGACATTTGATCCTTATATGTGCTTCTGAATATCAGTAACCCTTTGTGTTATGGATAAACATCTTTTAAAACTGCCATGGGCAATGAAAGAATACTATTGAAGACTTGGGAAATAGAAAACATGTTTTTCTTTTTTTAAACACTTTAAATTGGAGTGCTTATTTGATAGGTATTTTAATATTTTGAATTAAAATTCAATGGCCATTTACTCCTATGACCAGAGAATTTGCAGATGCTCATTTATCTCCACCTGAAATTTCTAAAAGCTCAACTGAAGTCATTCAACATGGGCAGTTCACATTGGGCTGATCTGTCATTACTGCTGGCACCGAGATTCTGGTGGGTGATGTTCCTTAGCATTTGATGGGGAGGCCCTTTAAATAATTCGTAAGAATGTTAACAGTTGGAATATTTGAAGGGGGTTCATTTTGTGCCTGATTGGGGAATACAGTGACCATGCAGGACTGTGGAACTGCTGCAAGAGGATCCCTTCTGCCCCTGCCTCGGAGCATGGCCTCAGAGGGGGGTGTCCGGAGCTGGGAATCCTGCACCCTGAGCAGCCTGTCAGGTCTATCTTCTGTGTTCTAAATGGTGGAAAAGCGTGGAGAAGCTCTGTCCTTAGCCTTCCCAGCCTCCCTCCTGTCTTTTCCCCTGGAGCTGTCTGGCTTGAAGAGCATAGAACCCTCCTTGGAGAGTGGGATGAAGGGGTCTGTATGCCCCCACTGCAGGTCCACAGCCAGGTCAGTGCTGCCCAAGAGGGTGTGCGGGTTGTCCATTCAAGTGGCCCTTCTGTGACTTTCCACCAAACAGCAATGGGCAGCTGCCCGGGTGAGCACATTCTCAGTGGAACTCAGGAGCCTGCGGCTGAAACAAACAGCCATGCACAAAGAGTGGCTAGGAATATGGGCTTTCTGCTCAGCTCCACCGGAATTTTTTTTTTTCCTGCACTGGGTCTGTGTTGCAGCACACAGGCTCTTCCTTGCAGTGTGGGGGCTTTCTCTAGTGGCCCGCAGCAGAGGCGACTCTCAAGTTTCGGGGCCCTGGCTGTAGAGCATGTAGGCTTCAGTAGCTGTGGCCCGTGGGCTGAGTTGCCTTGCAGCAGCATGTGGGATCTTCCCCGATCAGGGACTGAACCTATGTCCCCTGCACTGGCAGTGCGTGCATGCTAAGTCGCTTCAGTCATGTCCAACTCTGTGTGACCCTATGAACCATAGCCCACCAGGTTCCTCTGTCCATGGGATTCTCCAGGCAAGAACACTGGCGTGGGTTGCCATTCCCTTCTTCAGGGGATCTTCCCGACCCAGGGATCGAACCCAGGTCCCCTGCATTGGCAAGTGGATTCTTAAGCACTGAACCACCAGGGAAGCCCCCCAACCTGAATGTGAATCCAGGCTCTGCCTTTTCCTAGCTTGGAGTGATCTGAGCCTCGATGTCTTCATCTGTAAAATGGGAATGATGATCCTACCCCTTGTAGGGTTAAATAAAAGAATGTACATCACTCAACAGGCTCTCAGTGTGTGGGAGCTACGACTGTTACCACCGCTGCCATCGCTGTCACCACGGCTGTGGTCCTGCCCGCAGCGCGCCGCTGCCACTCCCGTCATCAGGGCGGTCAGCTCCACCTGCGGCTGTGTCCACCTCCAGGCCCCCTGCCACCAAGCTGCGGCTGTCACTGCTACTGCCGTTGTTAGTCAGAGAAAGTGTCATCCGGTTTATCCCAGGAAGGGCCAGGGAGGAGCAGAGCATCGGACTATGACCAGATTTGAAGATTCCAGACTAGCTTTAAAGGTTCTGAGAGTCATCCGCGTTCTAGGACATGTATGAGCAGAGGATGACTCTCCCTTCCCCAAAGCTCCCTGTTCCCTCTAAACTCTTATAAATCACAGACTGATTTGTCCCTGTAAGAAATGAGACTCAGAGGTGCTATGTATTTGACACAGAACCAGTATTTGAAAACAAATGCATTTTAAACAATTAAAAAAAGAGAAACTTAGAATATCTGCTGGAGGAGGTTCTAATCAAAGGCAGGTGACCAGAAGTTGGGAACCAAAATCAGGCCAAGTATATACCACATGAAAAACTATGTACCAAAGTGAAACAACTGGATTTCTAAGCATATATTTATAAGCTTGAGGCTTCGGTCAAATGGTACAGTTTTCAGTAGCTGGTAAGCAGGAAAAGGAAAGGTATAGCATAAAAAGAGGAAATTCTTGGGAACATGGGAACTGAGTGGATGTAAAATGAAGATTATCATTAACATTTTCTTCTTAATAAGGAAGCATGAAATCATTTAGCTTGAGCTCTATACAGGAAGTAGAAACACGCATGTGTTGGACATTGGTAAGATTAATCTGAGACTCTGCCCATAGTTTTAGGAAACTGGTGAAGTAAAGAAGAATTAGCAGAAGATCTGGAAGATGAATTTGGAAGGGAAGGTAGAGGTGGCTGAACAGTAGGGAGGAGCGCTGAGGTGAATGTTTGGGTCAATTATGTTAATACGTGACCTGTCCTGAGCTGTCTACTTGCCCAGATGGAGTGTCTCCGTGGACCAGAGCCTCTTTACTTCACAGACAGACAGGGAGACCAAAGGCACCTTCTGTTTCCAAGATTCTTCTCAGAACCCACTAAATGTAGGCAACAAGCTTTATCTTTTAAAATATTCAGGCAGAATGATCAGGACAGGAATCAAGAAGGCTTTAAATATCTTTTGATAAGGAAATTTGGAAAAATCAGGACAACTATGCCACATGGAAGGCTACCTACCGAGGTGAAACAATTGGATTTATAAGCATATTGCAATCTAAAGGAGTTTCCGCATTTGCCAGCAAATTAGAGGGTGTGCTTAATCTTCTGTTTTTTAAAAATAGCTTTATTGAGGTATAATTTGCATACCATAAAGTTCACCCATTGTTAAGAATATAATTCGTTGACTTTTACTAATTACATAGAATTCTGCAAGTATCACTGCTCAGATTTTTTTGAAACTAGATATCTTGTTGGAAAATATTTTATTTTTTAATACTGAGATAAATGTGGAAATACCTTGCATTTAATATTTTATGTCAAATTTAAGCTGATATTACTGAGAAAAGCAGAGAATGAAGGCCATTTTATAGCAGTTTGAAGCTAAGACCAATAATTTTAAACTTCTTCTATTTTATATGTTGTAGTCTTATTCTTTCTTTGGAAAATAATCTAAACAAACTAACATTAACTAGAAGGCACTTTAAATTTTAAAGCATTTACTAAAATATAAATGATGAATAATAACTGATGAAATAATTAGTGAAAAATTTTTCTTTCAATTTTTCTAGAAGGGGAAAAATGCCAGTATCATATATATTGTTAAAAAGTACAACGAATAATTTCTTTTTAGCACTGTCAGAAATTTAGAAACCAGCTAGCTAAATAGTATTTACTAAATGTGTATTGTGTATTGATTTCTAAGATGCTGCAGGAGGATGTACAATAGGGAAAATTCTTAACTCTCTGGGCTAGTGGTAAGAAATGCCCCCACTTTTTTTTTTCCATTGAGGTCCACTAACTTGAAAAAAAATAAGAGAATTCTAGAAACTCTTGCTTTCTATTTTTAGTAAAATAAAAGCTCGATTTGTCTGCTTTTAATATTAAAAAGAATTAAATAATTCTTTAATAAGCATCACAAAATATCAAAGGAATGCTCGGAACCTCTCTAGTATAATCAGCAGAAGGAGAGAAGCCAGGGGACAGGGGTGGGGGTGGTGGAGATGATGTGGCAAGAAAGGAAGAGAGAGAGATACAGAAAAAGAGAAAACCAAAAAGAATCCACGGAAAGGGAGCAGGGAAGGCAGAGGAAGGACATACACAAACACACGCAGACCCACACATCCTGAGAGGGAGAAGTCTCATAAGAGGGAATGAGAGAGAAAGATGTTCCAGAGTAAAGCCACCCTTTCATGGCCCTTGCTTGGTTCTTGCTCTTAAAGGAGCTGAAAGGCATGGTGTATTTCTGCAACCACAGGTGTAACTGAGAACAGGACTTTGGGAACTTGTCCTTTGAGTGAGATGAAACCCAGCTCGGGGTCAGACAGGGCCTCTTTACCAAAGGCCCCAGTCTAGCTCTGAGAGTTTCCAACCTAGCTTAGGAGATCGAATGACTAATAAAACAGAAAGAGGTTTGCAGTGATCAGAGCCAAGATGTCTTTCTAGGGCAGGGCAGGTGGACACAGCCAAGACAGAATTGAGAAGGAGGGAGCCACGTGGGGAATAATAGCTGGGAAGTTACATGGATTTTCAGTGCTCTTTCTTTTCTCATCACTTACTGCTCATGTAAAAAAAAAAAAAAAAGAGTGTATGACGAAGAAAAAGATTCTAATCTGAACTAATCAAATTCACATTTTGTTTCTGAGTGAATACTTTTTAAAGCTCTATCTAGTTTTGGTCATTAGCGTGCAGATTCATTGTGACCAAATTGAAACCAGATTTAAGTTAATTCTGCTCATATCTTTAGTGACAAAGTGAGCCCTGATTTCTGGTAGGGGCTGGATCCCCACCTTGGGTGTGAGTGACCTTGGGTAACTTCCAAACCCTTATTGGGTCTCGGTGTATTTTTTAAGCTGTAAACTGAAAGGATTTAACTAGAAGATTTTCTGAGATTTCATCCAACAGAATTACATTGTTTTCAATTGAAATTAAGCAAGGAAAAAAAAAATCCTGAAAAATATAAGCCAGAAGAGAAGTATTTTGATTAAAATACCTTTAGGAATGTGTTATAAATTAAGGATGAAACAACTTGAAAAATCATCAGATTTAACCTACATACAAAATCTCTTATCCTCTAACACTAAGCCAGCCACTTGCCACTAAACCTGTGTGAAATAACGATATGATCAGCAGTAAAAGTGTATTGCCTTGATTTAAATGCAATTTGTTGTTAATCAGATCAACCTTAAAGTCATCGTAGGCAGACTCAACTTTCTAAGAATTTGACTTTTTAAAAGTCAAAAGTATGGCATATAGTTCTAAAGATTTTCATTAACAAGGAAATAAATGGAGAAATGCAATAACTAAGCATCTCAAAAGAAGAGTGAGGTCCCTTCCTCTCTCATTTTCACTGGCAATCACTCGGTTCTGATTTTGAGTGTTTCTGCTTACAAATAAATGGGGCAAGGCTGTGGGTGGTGGGGTGCATGAGTGTAGGAGGGCACACTGCTGTCTATTAGCGGAATCAACTCTTTCCTTTGACAAAGACAACAACCAAATCTTTGGATGGTTTATTTGATCTGCGTGAAAGAGTGGCAGTGGGATTTCTGGCACTTGAATAAGCGGAAACAATATTTTTGGCTAGAGAGACTTCTGAGTTCTCTCAGGGAGCCTTCTAGAAGGCCATCTGGACCAAACAGTATTTCTTTTGTAAAGCCCTGCATTTGGAAACACAAATGAAAGGTGTGTGAGCCACAATCAGATACCTATGAAAATAACTTGCTTTCAATACTGGGGAGGGGGTATTATTCTTTGGATTTTTCTAGATCAAAAGACTTACATGAGGGAAAAAAAACCTCTTTCTTTTTTCTTTCTTTATTAAGATATAAGTTCCCATTTATACTCCTGTAGAGAATTTGCTCATTAATGTAAACATATTAATCTGAATTACTGCTTTCTCCGGAGTGAAGTTAGAATGTTTCAGTCATATGTGTCGTTTATAGTCGTTATGTCAGCTAGTGACCTTGCTTTTGACCTTTATAATTACTAAAGGAACCTAGATTTTAAAGGTAGAGACTTTTCCTTCCTTGGTTTTTAGCCAGCTTGCAAATGAACAAAAAATACTGAAAAATTTAAACAAAATCCTTCCAAAAACCAAAGCATTTAAAGATTTCATATGAATAAAACAGACTGCTTAGAACACTGAAAATGTAGAAAGTCATATTGGCAGCCAGACACTGCAGAAATATGAATATTCTAGCAAAGTACCTTTAAAAATCGATCTCACCTAATACATGTTGCTATTCTTAATATCTTCTGCTATTCTTTCATATTTTTCTGTAAGAGTCTCTATTTGGAAAGAAATGCTAAATTCTTAAATTAGAATTTCTTGGCATTATCAATCATTTTAAAAAAGCAATCGACTATTTCCTTTAGCTGTCATTTTTGCCCAAGAAGTGATGAAATTAACACTGTGTTTAGAATATAGACATGAAAAAATGTACAGTATCATACATATATGAATGTATATTTAGTACAAATATGTATGTTGTATGTGTTTATATATAAATTAAGGTTTCTATTAATATTAACTAATTTGTTTGAGATGGTTTCAATTATCCAATTTTCATACTATACATAATTCTTAGTTGATAACAAAAGAACTGCTAAAATCATATCTTAAAATAAACAATACTAAATTCAGTTCTAAATGGAGAATTTTCAAATATTGAAATCATTATTATGAAAATGACATCAAAATGATGTAAACTTTTAAGAAAATACAAATTTAAGACAAATCACATGAGAGTGACTTATCCTGGCTAAAATATTTCACCAAATAATTTGAGGCTAACATAATTAATGACATGCTGATTGTATCTCAAAACGTATTTTTCTAGAAGGACAGAAGAAAGACTCAAGTTTGATTAATAGTGTGGATATATACCTCAGAACTGATGTCAGCTGAAGCAGAAATATTTTAGCTTATGGGAATTAAAACAGGAGCATAGAGTATGTGGAATGTTTAAATTACTTCCAACAGATTTTAATGAGTCCCTAATATTAATCTTCAGTCCTAATTCTTATGCTGGGAGCTGTTACTATGCCAGACAAATTTTGTTAGCTTGAAAATATCTTTAGTTTCCTTAAACAAAGCAGTTATAAGTATCATTACCTGCCCTACAGTGACAGATTATATGAGCAGATTATTATTTATTATTTCAAAATTATTTTTAATGTAAAGTATTTTTTATCCAACACTAGGATGAAGGGTATCAAACTTTATTTCCTTAGAACTTTCAATTAATATAAAATTAAAAAATTTCCCATGATACTAAAGACTAAACCCCAATAATTTATCTACTTTGGATCTAAGTATTCTCATGAATTTTGTTATTTGGAGGGGACAGGAAAAAAAGGTAGAACTTTAATTTCTTAATACTAATATTATTATTACTACTATAGAAAATACAAATGACTCAGCACTAACGGTGAACTTTAGCTATACCTTTCGTCTTAGGGCAAAGTATAGTTTAAGATAGGAGCAGGAAGTCGAGAAAAGCAATGATACATAATTTTGCCTTCTTGGGTCATTTCTACTTGAAAGCATTACTTGAATGAAATTTTCATCAAAGGGTGAAAAAAAACATCTTTTAGAAATTTTAAGTATCTCCCTAGGACACAAACCATCAGCTTCCCATTCGCTGAGAGAGTCACCTGTGCTTTGGACAAAATATCCGAGGGTTTATGTTTTCATCAGTGAGTCACATTTGAAATAAAACAGATTAGATGTTTGTTGGAAGCAGTAGTTTATACAACTGAGCGACCTATTTATATTAAATCTTTACAAACAGAACCTACATTATTTAAACCCCAAGACCCCTCAAGACCCAGAGTCACCTACCTGGCAGACCCAATTTTTGTGACCAGTCAATTTATAGGCCAAGAGAAAGAAACATGCGAACTGGATAAAATAACCATATGTCCCCACTGGAAGCCCCATTACTTGAATCATTTAAACCTTGCTGGACAAAGCACCAGGAGAATTTGCTGTAGGAAACAAACCTACACGAATGAGGCAGGGAAGAAATGACCTAATAGTAAATCTCCCTTCTGCTCTCATTTCTATGGTTCTGTGTTAAGAAAGGCTGTGCTACCACAATGTTGTGAAAGCTTATGCCTCAACAAGAGGGCATTTCTTATTTAAAAACAAAAACGAAAAAAACCCCAACAGTTCATAATTTAACATGTAGGTTGCCATCATCAAGGCAAGGACACTTTAGGGCAATTTTCCCTGGGAACAGCACTTTCACGATACAATGGAAAAGTGTTGCTTTTCCCCTCATTCAAGAACTTAAATGCCAGTAAAAGAATGTGTCTCTAGTTTGAATTTTGTTTGCTGGCTACTGAAACTTAGGGAAGCCTCTCCCATACCGCTAGCTGCTTACAATGCCAGTGGCATCCTTTGATTTTATTCAATGTGAAACCCAGTGTAGACAGTAAAGGGAGGCATTGTTGGCCCAGACTGGAAGTCTACTTGGTCTGTGTTTTGACGGTGCCCATCCTGCC
Source organism: Bos indicus (assembly GCF_029378745.1). Taxonomy (NCBI): domain Eukaryota; kingdom Metazoa; phylum Chordata; class Mammalia; order Artiodactyla; family Bovidae; genus Bos; species Bos indicus. The sequence goes on along the minus strand of NC_091771.1, from coordinate 79,519,361 downwards.
TCAGTTTATGTCAGGAGGAAGTACTCATCAGGCGCATATCCTTAGCTGGAATAAGGTACACACTGAGGTAAAGAACATTTAGCAGTGTGTGCACAGGCAAGCAGGCAGGAGAGGGGAGTGGATGGAGTTATTTTGCATACATAAATGTAAAAGCACAGGGCTCTTCTCTCCAGATAAATATATTTATTCATGGAGGAACTGAATTGGGGTGTCAAGATATAGAAAAAATATTGTTATGAACTGCAATTTTTTAATGGTTATTACTGATACCAAACGAAAGGTTGCTATTTATCCTGAAATTGGTATAAGTCCTGATTTGGATGTTTCTAGTGTCACATTTTCTGCCTTTTGATTTTAAGTGCAAGTTTGTGCATAAAGGAGCCTGAAAGTATGTGAGGGCAAGCATGCGTGCATGGTTGGGACTGAAGGCAGGTAATGAGAGGGAGGGAGTGACCCATTTAATATTGTTACCTAGTTTTGAAAATCTTGGGATTTTTAGGTGTTTTTACTCCAATGAAAAGTACAAGCCACACGTTTCACATTGATGTCACCGGGTCACCACTGAAAACCAATTTTGTTCTTTTTTTTTTTTGGTGGGGGGCGTACTGTTTAACATTTAGAAACTTTATAATGTTTCAACACTCTTTCTCCCCTGAGTAGTTTTCCATGCTAGGCATCAAAACTTCACTCTTTATGTAAGTAACAAGGCCAAGTTTAGATATAACCTCTAGAACAGATTTATAAAGGCAACTTTCCTCCCATCCCCTTAAAAAGAGGCAAACGGTATTATTGCAAATAACCTTTAAGATAATTAACTGACAATGCTGCAACTAGCATAAAATCTTCCTTCGGGCGACACCTCATTTAAGTGTTACTGGCACAAAGTGGAGACAGATTGTGCATCACCACTGCAATATTTACACAGCAGAAACCCACAGAGCAGGAAACGCGAGGCTCAATGATGCACTAAATTAGGAACAACCGTACTCCAGTGTTAATTTGCTTTCCATTCGATCCAAATCTCAGGTCCAGAAATTGGTACTAACACACAGACAACCTCCCACTCTTAAATGACTAAACCGGAGGAGATTTTTGTACTCCCCCCTCCAAATTAAAATAACTTGAAATTTATTTCTTCTCTCCCCAAGAATCATTTGATCAAACTGTGTTTATTTCATTACAACTTGCTCTCATTTTGATCTAAAATTATTTTCATATGAATGCCACATTGGGGTCTGTAGAGTAAAACTAAACAGACTTCTATTTTCTCAAAGGCTGCCAGTATAGTTTATGAAAAGAATAAAATGGGGAACTTGAGAGCCAGTGAGTGAAATATTTAGGAACGAGCAACAAATTTACCTTAAATGAATTTCTCACTGATGAATGATGTCCCCGTCTAAGCCCACACAAATCCTCCTCCCCCAAATAGGAGTTTTTTTAGAACCACGCAAACAATATATTTTTTTTCATTCTTCTCCACAGTATTTTAAACATGAGTTTCACCCACCGTTTCGGGGCATTTTAACACGTTTACCTTTCCTAATTGCTGATGCTCTTTAAAGGCAGCAATCAGTTCTTCAGCCCACTTAATCTTTTCAGCAGAAGGAGAAAACTGCTCCTGGACCACCGCGATTTGGTTCGGGTGTATCACCTGCTTACCTACGAGAAGATTAATAACACCGGAAACACAAAACAACAAACAGATGTTCAAACAAAATGTCTCAACCACGCCAGGCTCCTGAATGCCTGCCTTACAGAGTGTATGTAAAATAACTCATTCTGTTCAGAACTTTTTAAAAAGAAAATGACCACCATCAGGCAGGCCTTTCCAGAACACCACAGAAGAACAAATGCAACAATGGCAGCAATTGTGTTCTGGATGCTATAGAAATGTCACCTTAGTGCAGATAATCTCTCATTTTTAGTTACAGGTGGATTGACCAGGCAGCTCACTGACTGACTGCTTTGGCTGGAGCTTTAGAGGATAATGTCTGCAAATTAGAACAATTATTTTGAATTAAAGTAGAAAAAAATTACACGTTAATTCTTTCCAATTCTGTAAGTTGTCTTTGGCTTTTTCTGTACCATTATTCCACCTTCCATGATTTCTTTTAAAAGCAGTCGGTTTTCATAGAGCTTACAGAAGCAGGTGTTATAACTACATTAATATCAAATGGTGTCTTACAATAATACATTTAATTTTCGTTCTTTCAGATGAATATGGTGCATCCTGTCTAACCACTAATAGAAAATTGGATTTCAATTAAAAAAATTTATCCAGTATAGTAAAAAAGAAAGCAGAGTTGAACACTGAGGTCTCTAGATTACCACATTTTAAAATGTTTAAATATAAAATTACAAAATGTTTTTCTAACAACAAAAAAAAGCCCCAGATTTTCCCATTCTGCTTATGGAATGAAGATTGGATATTTCTCCCTTATACAGATTATTAGACACTGCAGAAGAAATCTTATTTCTACAGAGACAGCTTTAAAAAAGCTTTAAGAATCTTAAATAAAAATATTACACAAGAGTCACAGGATTCTATGAAATCATGCATTCATTAAAAAAAACAATTTAGCAATCAGGAAAGAATGAAATCTAATCAGGTCATTAATAAAGTACAACATAATTTAATGTTGTAATAATGATGAGATTATGTTTTATTATATGATAAAATTATAGACACATTTGGTTCTTTAAAAATGAATGCATGCTTAATGATAATTTACTCCGCCAAGTATATTTGCTAGCATATCAATTTGCTTTGCTTTTGAAATAGCTGTTTTAAGTACAAATTATATCGTTGATGTTTTATAAAAGTCCATTCCTGTTACTGTCATTATTCTGTCGAATAGGAAAAAGAACAATGTTTCTAAGAAAAAAATTTTTTAGCATTTCATGAAAAAGAGTTTAAGTGAATAAATATAACAATATCTTGTCTTCAGAGTGGCTTAATTAAAACATCCTCACATTGTTGTTTCATTCTTATCTGAGAGCATACTAATAATAACATTAAAATCCTATATAAATAAAGATGCTTTAAATTATTTGAGGGATAATTTCTGGGAACAAATAACATCAGTGATGACAAATGAGAGTTTTTTCAATATCAGATACTGAAATTATATTTAAGTAATCTAACAGTTGTTACAATGTGATCAATAAAGGATGTCAGTCTGGTCATCATTGTGTACTAATTGTTAGTCCTGAATTTTATAATTTATGTACACAACTTACACTGATGGGTAAAAAGCCAGATTTCATGGGAACTTCTTGGTACAGATACCATAAATTGAGAAGCAAAACATAAACTATTTACAATGCTGTGAAACTAATGGAGGCTTTCAAGTAGCCATATTTTGGTAATGAGGCTAATTTTAAGATATGTGTTAAGTTTTAGAAATTTATGAACCTCCATATGTGAAGTTATCTTTCATTGATCTTATATATCCCAACAATTGAACGGCAGACTTTTATGCCATGTGGGAGTGAAGCAAATATTTTATACAGAAGAGTTGTTATTGACAAGTTACTGAGAGGGTGCAAAATTGGAAGACATTAAAATTTATGACCATGAAATCCTTTTTACAGTACCACTTGATATATCGTGCTTTAAATCAATATCTGTCAAGTCTTTTAGGTAACTGTATGATGGTGTCATTTTTGTCTTCTACAAAAGACTGCAAAAAAGAAGAAAACCCATAGTGCTTCATATTTATAATCTTTCTTCTCAGCATGTAGTACTGGAATAACTGTGATGCCTAAGTCGGCTGTTAAAGCTTTATTCCAAGATTTATTTTTGGTTTCTTTTTATAAAAATAATTCCTAAAGTTAATAGTCATTTATATAGCTAATGCATTGACTTAAAATCAATCTACATGGATCGTAGCCCTGTGAAACAATGATTACAGAAGAGAAACTGTGACCTGCTGTCTGAGGCATGGTTAAGTGTCACAAAAGTACAATTCATTAAAAAAAAATCTAATTTTTTAAAGCCTGGAAAATTCTTATAGTATAGATCCTTATCAGTGTTATAGACAACACAATACTTCATTGAATTTTAAAACTTTCAGGCTTTTGCTTCAAATAGGGTATGCAGCTCTCTTTTCCTGCCCTCCCTCCTTCCTTCCCCTTTTCTTCCTTCTTTCCTTTTCTCCCTTTTTGTGCAAAGTTCAAAGTATGGCAATTACATGACAAATAATTAGGACAAACAGATCATGAGTGGTGTAAAATGCTCATTAAAGCATTTGTTGTTTAAAAATACTACCAATAATCTCCTATCTTATTATCAAACCAATCACCTTTTATTGGTGAACAGAAATAATGTTGGGACAAGAAAGACCTTTCTTTCTAAAAATTGCAAGATGGCTCTGAAGTTCAGCTTCCTACTTTCCTGACTTGTTCCCCTGAATATATAATGGGCACTGTACCCTCCCCTGCCGCCCCCTCCCTTCCACTTCCATTTTTTTGTGTGTGATTTAATACTCCCTGTTGTTGAGAAACAATGCTGCCAAGTCTGTAAGCGCCTCACACTGAGTTGGGCACAATCTAGAAATTTAAATCTGATTTGAAATAACTTGTCTGCTACGATCGAATTAGGGACCAATTTAATTCAGTTCTCTCTCTTGGAGAAACTCACAAAGTCTCTTACAAGTTCTGGAGCAAACACTTACCCTGGAGGAAGCAGAGGACACCCAGGTTATCCTGAGTGATGATCAGAGAGGCCCCATCAATTCAGTGCTTTCTTTTTTTTTTTTTTATTGTATTAGTGCCCATTTCAGAGCAACATCTGGCTGCTTGGCAGCCAATGCCACATAGTTTAGACCAACAACATCAGGGTGTATTAGATAGATTTCATGGAGTCTTTCTCCAACTCTTCCATTTGGGTCACATCCTAACAGGTCATTGGAAAGAGGCAGGTGTCACAGGTACAGAGACAGGGACGCTTTCCTTCTGGGTCTCTTTCCTTCTGGGTCACTACTAAATGTAGGGGCGATTCATTTGTTAATAGTTCAGATGAATGAGAAAATAGTTCTCTATAACAGACATCTTATTCATTTAGCAGATTTGGGGGAATCACATTTTTAACTCTTTGTGTTAAAAACACCAACACATAATATTTGTTTTATTTAGACTGAAAGATCTCTGGCCAGGCACCTTGCCTATATTATGCACTCTCTCAAATGCAAAATGTTGGCATTACTCCTACTGCCACAGTTAAAGCAAATAATGATGCTCTTTTAAATAAAAAGGGCCCCTGAAACCCTAAAAAAATAAATAAAAACACAAATACAAAGGTCAGGGCTTTATTTAATTCTATAACACTGCTTCTTCAGTCTTTCCATTTTACTTTGGGTTAAATTATCATCCATTAAGGTATCTTTTATATTGAAGATCATTTTATGAAATGTTTCAGTCACCTTTATGCAAACACATTTCAAAAATATTTACAAAAAGAATAGCATGGATGCTTGTCATTTTTATTTTTTGGGGTGTATTTCTGATCACAATATTCTTAGAACTTGCAGCAGAAGAACAAATAATAAAATAGATTATGGTGCTTTTTACCCACAGTTTTGTGTGTGTGTGTGTGTGTGCGCAACTGCAGACATGTTTGTGTATAGAATCCTATTGTGGTTTTTCAAAAAAGATTCTTGTTGCAAAAATACAATTTTCGGTTGCTCCTTGGGCTCCTGGGTATGAGTGAGTGGGCACACCAATCAACAGATATCTATCTGTCTGTGCTCCAGGACTGGATTTCAAGGGCCCGCTGATCTTAATGCCAGCCAACGCCCATAGGTGTCACCCGGTACGCAGACACTCACGGGGTGGTGGGAGGGAAAGGAGGGACTTGAAGTGGCAGAAAAATAAAAAGCTGTATGAATTAAAAAAACAAAGAAGATATCACTAAATGTTTTTCAGAAATAAATTAATATTTTGGATATTTGAGTACATTTTTTTTTCCTACCCATCAACTCAAATTCTTAAGGCAGTTCACTCGGAAACACTGCTATAATGGCCTTGTTCTTCCCCTCACATCAGCAAAAACTGCAGAAGAATTATTATTAAGAGAACAGAAAAAACTTGTAGGTATTATCAGGAGAAACTAAAACGAGTGTTTTGTTTTTTGACTTGCAGAGCCAAAGACAGATATGACACTTTGGCAGGTTCTTGTTCTGGATAACTTTTTCATGTTTCATATGGTGGGATAAGTATGAGTCACCCGGCTACATTAAATACACCCAGTTTCTGGTTACATTTCTATTTTTCTGGAAAGTTTGCATAATCTAGATACTGCTTTCTAGGGTATTATCGAGAATCATACCCGTAAATCCCATTGCAGCTCCTTCTCTCGACTGCCTGAGGAGCCCCTCTTCATCCCGGAAGTCGATGTACACCAGATCTATGGCCTGTAGACCGAAGGCCTTAGCTACAACAATAATCTTTTGTCGAGCGTAGAGGATATCTTGGGTTTCCTTACTACTTGTTGCACCTGAAGTGTTGACAGAGAAAGCAGATGTTAACTTTGGAAACTGGACCTAGATATATAATATTACAAACACTCAAGTGTGTAAAGACTTCTGTGTCTACCTGGGTATTTCACCCTAGCTAAAGGATGGTGCAAATAAAAAAGAAGAGAGGGTTCTGCGTAGGCAGAGTTAACTCTCACTTGTGTCTCTTAATCACGCAAGGCATCTTTTCGAGTAATTACTTGCACATGTATTAAGAGAAGGCCCCTCCCCTATCTCACCAGCTAGACACAAATGACTCAATAGGCCACAAAGGACTCCAGGTGTATTCTTTTCCTTCTTGCCATTGCTCAGAAAGTGTCACTCCAAAGTCAGCACTCACTATACAAGGTGGCCAAATAGCTATGCGTGGAAATAGTTAAGTCCCTTCGCTGAGCACGGAATTCGGGTGCTGTGGCTGCAATGCTGTGTCACAACCAAGGTTCTGAGCCAAATACGGCAGCTTTGAGGTGTGGATGGGGAGCTGGGGGAAACGAAAGGACACTGGTTTTGAGAGAGGCAGAAAGTGTCCACTGAGCTGTTGTATACACAAAAGTTTCCTGGAAAGAGTGGTATTAAAATAAGTTCCTTTCTTTCCCTCCCAGGAATGGGGGGCGAAGTGTCACTGTTTATATTTGGACCATGACACTGCCTAGGGAACGCTCCAGTTTTCAGGTCACTGGGACTGGGGTTTTGATAACGCTTTGTGGCCGAGGCCCCTTTTCTAGACACATTCACAGGCTCTAGTGATACATCTGCCCAGACCAAAGACAGTGCCCAGGGCAGGAGGAAGACCAGTGAAAACCAGCATACTATCTCAATGAGTATTTCATAACAAAGGGGCTCAGAAATATACTTTAGGGTGGATTTGAGATCTACGTTAAACATTTACATACTGCATTCAGTGTAGAAAACAACTCATTAAAGCAATGTGAAATTGCCTTAAATTCGTGTTACAAGTCTAGACAGCCCTCAGACTAATGGGAAAACAGCATGTTTAAACAACAGAAAAGTTGTTCACATAACGTACTTATTATGAACAACGTAGACGTCATATAGACCTGAACATGTCTGAGGCTACGACAAGCTTTTTATTAGTTATTTTATAAACGAATGGAAGTGTTGATGTAGGGTTCTGGAAGCAAGACAGCTATGAGGTGCCCTAAATTATCAGCAAGTGTTGCCCATGGTCATGGTTGGCAAATCGATATTGCCATGGAAATGCCCATTCTTGGAGGGGCAAAGAAAAAATATATACACACAGAAACAGCGAGAATGAGAGGAGAAACATGTCTTTGACACCTATGCTGGCTCGAAAGTCTTCTCCTCCAAAAACTACAGCATCTAGAAAAAGACCCACTCGAGGCCCGTTCTTTACTGCTTCCTCACACACTGCCTGTAAAAAAACAGAACAGAACCACACACACACACGTTAGAGAGAAGCAGCATGGTATATTTCAGTAACAGAAAGATGCAACTCCTAACACCGTTTGGCAGAAAGCTGTCCCGAAAATGCAGCCCCAATTCACCCCTTTCAAAAGTACTTAATATTGTCCCATGTAAGTTATGTTGCACATATTTGCTTTGCTTAATGGACTACATTAATATAGTTGTAAATATGTTATTAATATTGATATAATGTTCACATTTTAGTTCATCCAATCTTTAGAGAAACTTCCAAGTTCACTCATTTTGATGGTACTAGAAGTTACTTCTGTTCTTCCAAAAATTTGTTTCTGCTTTAGGAGACCCTCCAACAATAAACATAAAGCCGCAGGAGAAAAGGAAAGAATTTAAAAATCAAACTAATTGGATTATTTGCTTTGGGATCAAGATTTCTCAGTAAATGGTCTCAGGATTAAAAACAAACAATACAGAACTCTACAACTCCAGAAGAGAAAATAAAAACGCAGTAAGTCATGCAAGATATATTAATAAGCAACTTGGACATTTCTTGGTGAAAATAAAGATGAACAGCGGTCATCTTAGACACGACTGTGACTCTGGAAAGGTGGAGAGTCAGCATGCTAATATATGTGGGTGGGGAAGACATGAGGAAGGGTGAGAGCACTGCTGATCAATTTCAGGGGCTGAGAGCGCTTCTATTATGAATAAAATGGCAAATCAGTGCTTCAACTGAAATCACTGTATGAGTCTAGTTGCATCTAGGGAATCTGCATCGATTATATCCTCAGAATTCTAGGGAAGACTGGGGGAATTTGTGGTTGCTGGTGTAAACGTGCTGATGCAGCTCCCCAAGCGTCTGCACGCTGCCCCTCCTGCACGGGCCAGCAGGTCTCAAAGTTTCCTCTCCGAGCACTGGTTCACATATTACCTCCCCCGTACAGCTGGACTTTCTCTTTTTGTTTTTAGATATTTCTCCTCTCCTGCCCTCTGAGAAGGGGTGCTACAGTGATGTTTACAGGTCAGATGGAACGTGAATGAAGCATATTTTGGATAACAACTTAGATGGCCACTGATCAACAGGAAAAAGAAACAAGCTGGCTATGAATTTGTTAAGGCACATAGTTCAATGCGATCATACAACGGTGAAAAAGCTTGGCTCAGCAAATCTTCTTGTATGTACATTAGGAAGTATTTTACGTTTTAATGTGGCAAGTTGAAATAACATAGAACAAATTAGTGTGTACACTAACTCAAAAACAGTAATCTTGGCTATTAGACATTATAGTTAATGTTGCTACAAACAGGCCTGAAAATTTCCCAGTAGATGGCAATTGTCACAAAAGGATAATTGAGTTAATTCATAAGGGTGACATATGTTCATGTACACTTATTCTATAAATGAAATAATTCACAGCAAAAATTTACAGTGATTAATTAAAATTAATGCCAGGAATATGTAAATATTTCATTTAAATACTTAGGACTAGGAAGTTTTTTCTTGCTACTTAGCCAGTTTCTTGTTTTCTAAGATGCTCACAACCTGGTTTTTGGTTGTTACAGATAACACATGGTGCTCAAGGTTTACTGTGCTTTATAAATCTTTCTAGAAAAATATTTTAAGCAGATGCCAAGACTGAAAACCAAAGTTCTTTTCAGGTAATAAATAAAATTCTGACTTATTAGCCATATTATGGATTTCTTACCTTAAAACTGAGCAAACCCATTGCAGTTTCCACAAAAGGGATTAAATTCATAGGTTGTTCAAGTTTTCGGTCTTTTAAGTAGAATGAAAATTTGTCGGAAAGCTAAAATTAAAAAGTGTCATAAGTGACTAGTGGGGAAAAATGTACAATCATTGAGCTCTAGAGTAGAAGTGGTATTTAAGTCTTTGACCTGAGGAAGTAATACATAAAAGAATTAAAAAAAAGAAAAGAACAGAGGAAAACAAAGTTTCCAAAAATGAAATAGTAAAACCCCAAACAGTATCTTTTTTTTTTTTTTTTCCTGAAGGAGCAATTTGAGGCCTAGGAGTTAGAGGTGGAAGGAGAGATTCTTGAGTTCAAATACTTTCCTTGAGAACATATTTACTTAAGACCTCTCGCCTCCATTCCGTTCTGTGCAAGTGGCAGGCCCCTAAAACAATGAAGGCTCGCTCTACCTGCCATTCTGGTTTCGTTTCCGACCCAGAAGGACATCAGTGTGACTGTTCAGCAGCCTTCTACGTGGAATCCATATTATTCATTATAGCGACATTACCCTTTGTTCCGAGGTTTTTCTCCATAATTTTTTAGCTTACCTAGGAAGACCTTAAAAAGGAAGTTTAATTCTTTGAAGACCAAAGCTCGCCAATTTTTTCCATGAGACCAGTTCACAGCTAGCTCTGTGCTGTCAGTGGGGTAGCCCAAATTCCAAAATCTATCATCTGGAAACATACAAAAGCTCTCACACAGATCTCCCCCCACCCCTTTCAAAGGGGGAGAAAAAAAAAACCCCACCACACTCTAAATTGTAAATCTATTATGTCCATCTAGATCTAATAAGATGTGGGGAGATAAAAACACACACATACACACACACACACACAGGTATGATAAAGATATTTTTGTAAATAACGATAAAAACATATATATCCATTTTAAATTTAAGGAATATTCAGCCATTAATGGATATCAAAGGAAAAGGGAATTTTAATCATCTCTCCATTCAGTCTCAGTTGGGTAAATCATATCTAAGAGATTTGCATAAATATAAACCATCAAAGACTTTTCATCTTCAAAGGGGGTTTCAAGACCCTATAAGCTTTGTACTGTAATCATGGCAGGTCACCACCCTGCAGGAACAGGGCTGCTATGGCAACATAAAAAAACTAATGCTTAAGGCTTAGCATAATATTCTGACTAATAGAAAGGAAACTCATTTTAAAAGCTGGCAGCCTATTTACCAGAAGCAGGATTAGAGGTGTTATTTCCCCTTTTAGCTGCCCCCTCCTTGCCTATGCAGCGTCCCTCCCCCCAACAACCACCAAAAAAAATCTAATCACTGGGATCTTTAAAAAGCTTTTGAGCAATTTGCAGTAACTTTACAATTAGGCTAAAATAAATCACAGCTTTCAGTAATGAAGAATTATTCCCAGTTGCACCCACTGCCCCTCCCTTCCTCGACACCATCATCATCACCTCCTTAGCAACTTTACAAGGGAAGGAATAACTCAACCGAAATAGCAAGGAGGAAGCGAAGGCTACAATTTCAGGGGACAAACATATAGTATTCCACGAGAATGGAAAGAAAACATAATTTATGTCACACTGAAGCTAGAAAATGGGTGATAAAATATTAGTGGTATTACCTGTGCAGCCAAAAAAAAGATTTTTTTTTCTTGTTAAAAAAAACAAAACCTTGAAACATCACTTGTCCCATTCTTGGTGATAATAATTATAACTACAAAACCTGTAAAAAACTGGGTAAATCTTTTACAACCCCTTCCCTGGTTCCTAGTGAGAAAAATCTCTAATGCCTTTTGTTTTTAAGCCAGGAGGGGCATTTAAAAATTAAATATTCTAGCCCATCCTCCTCCTCCTCCTCCTCTCCTTTCTTAAAAAATTGCATTAAGTACTAACACAAAAGGTAACTAGTGGAGAAGTTTCAATTAATTTTTTCAAAAGGAGACGATTAAATGTTTCCGGCCTGGTAAAGTGTTCATTTCAGCGAGGTGGAGGGGACTGGGGGGGTTGTGTTGGGGGGAGGGAAAGAAGGGGGAAGATCACAAAGAGATTGGGGAGGAGATGAAGTAGCCGGGCTCAGCAATTCTTTCAATTCCAGTGCACACCCAATAGTGTGCTGGAAGAATGCACCCCGTTCGGGATTTGTGGGAGAATTGTCCCGCCACAAAGGAGGCAGAGTCACGCTTGTTATAGTCCAATAAGCCGTGCCAGTCAAACAAGAACCCACACTAGCGACAAAAGGCCAGTAAGAGATTCTCACACAAAAGAAAACAAGGAAGCCCATCTTTCAGTTGTGCATCAGGCTCTGGGTTTTATGCTTCACATAAATACAAACGGAGAGCAAAAAATAAACAGCCCCAAAGACTTCTGTTAACTAGAAATCCTATTTAGATTTCGGTACTTTCCTCACAAGCCAGGGATTTAAAACAGCGCACAGAGGCTGTGGCCGAAGGCCGGGGTGAGCCCTCCCCTCTCAAATGAGGGGTAATAACGGTGATAAATAGGCATTAACTCAGAATCCAAAAGGGAACAGTGACTTCAGATTCCATTTCAATCAACCTAGGACACGTCCGGATCAGTCGGACCTGGAGGATGTGAACCTTCTCTCACCAGCACCTCCCAGCTGCTGGGGGGTGACCTGGCCCAGGAGAACTCTAGTTTGGAAAGTAAACGGGGGCCGTTGAACGCAGGTCTTCAAGAAGACGCCGCGATGAACTGTCCAACAGAAAAATAATGGCAGCTGCGTATGTCATTATGAACTTTGCAGTAGCTGCATTAAAAGAGAAGGATGAAACAGGTGAGTTTCATTTTAATAAGAGGTTTATTCAACCCAGGATGTCTGAAATATTATCAGTTCAACATGTCATCGACATTAAAAATTACTGAGATGATTTACATTCTCTTTTTTGCAGGTGGTGGGTGTGTGGGGAGGGTGCTGTGAGGTCTTCGAAGTCCCGGGTGTGTTTTACACTTACAGCACATCTCAGTCTGGACTGGCCACACTTCAAGTGCTTCCACCCACGTGTGGCAGGCAGCCACGGCACTGGAAAGCACAAAGCCGACACAGCTACGAGGGCGGAAAAGGTGAGCAGTGTCTGGGTGTCATGTCTAGGACTCAGTTGTAGCCACCACCTTAGAGGTCACCTCGGACGTGGCATCAAACCACTGTCCACACACCTTTATCACGCCTCCAGCACCTGGTGCCATGGGCCCCCCACCCCTGACTGGCACAATGGAACCGCCCTATATTCAGCAGAGATCTGTAGCATCACAGTGACCCCTAAATAAAATCTAGCCCCACCCAACCCCCCAACCCGGGTCCTGCTTTAACAATGAAAACAATCATAGTCTAATTAAGCCCATTTCAAAGTTTTCTTAAGTAATTTGACATGCCAGGGTTTTATTGGCTGAAAAGTCTGTCATGAAACAAACACACCTGTCAGCAATTTAAAAAGGATGAACTAGGGAACTGTTCAGGAAATAATATCTGTGCTAATTAAAACCACTAGTTAAAAGCTTCCTGTCTCTTCCTCCAGTTGCCCTAAGGAGTGACCTTTTCCTCTCCTCCTTTAGGTTCATTTTTTTCCTTTGCAGTTTATGTGCTTTCGCCATCCGCGATGACTTCAAATCAACCTGCCTAAGAGCCATGCACATCTCTACTCTTCCAGGTGGAGGGGTAGGGCCTAGCTGTCTCTAGTCCCGGGTAACCTGGTTTCCAGGGTTGCTCTAGAGGAAGCTGTTCTGTCTAAACCACATATCTGTGCCGGCAGCAGAAGCATCATTTCAAGTGTAGATCGTTTTCTGTTGAACACTTAGGGCAAAGCCAGGTTCTCCTTGGATGCAGGATATGGTCTTTTTGGTTCCTTTTTCTCGGTTCCATTTTCCTCTGCTCTGTGTGTGCATTTTCAAAACCTGAAGCATCCAAACCCTTCCTTTCTTGCTACTCCTTCTTAGCCGCTCCCCAGTCTTTAATTAAAGCAAAGTGTATGAGCTACTCACCCACTGGATTTCTTCAGGACCTTCGACCTTCGGGAGCATGAGGCTGGAAGGAAGGACCCGAGACTGCAGGATGGCCTCCAGGTCTTCTTCGGCCAGACCGCTGGACACCGAGTTGATCCTCACACACTTTTCAGTTGGGCCCAGGTCAAAGTCTTCAAGAGTTTTTACTATTCTCAATCTAGCTTCATCCTACAAGTGTAGATAAAATGTATCTCCTTAGCTTATGTGCCATTGAGGGGAAACACAATCAAACCATCATGAAATTCTTATGTGGGTTGAGAGTCTGAGCACCATTACAGTGCCTACTATAGCCACCAAGTAAATGATGTTTGAAATGATGGGCAAGTGATTGATTTCCAGACTTTATTCAAGTTGACTAGAGCAGAAATGAGAGCCATTGTAATGCATGCTGGTGAAACTCTAAATATTTAATAGTGGTCTCATCTTGCTCATTAGGGCTTCCCCAGTGGCTCAGCGGTACAGAAACTGCCTGCAAAACAGAAGACGCAGGAGATGTAGGTTCGATCTCTAGGTCAAGAAGATCCCCTGGAGGCGGGCATGGCAACCTACTCTAGTATTCTTGCTGGGGAAATCCCATGAACAGAGGAGCCTGGCGAGCTGTGGTCCATGGGGTCTCGAAGAGTTGGAAGTGACTGAGCATGTATGCAGGCACTTGCTCATTAGCATTACTTTTCCATTGGAAAGATAAAATAATTACTGGGTCACATTTATTGAGCACTTACTAAGCACTAGGCATGGTACTAAGTGCTCTACCTGCATTTTCTTATTTAATAAATACAAGAAACTAGATAACTTATGGACTAATGGTAGTCTTGACTGCCAGCATATTCACATTAGGGAAAAAATAAGGTTTTGTTTTTCTCTATCTATAGGCTTCATGCTTTTTATTCACTTAAAAATTATTTTGCAACTGTGTTGAATCTTGACATTCAATTAAGAAGGCACTCACAGGAAAATGACACTCCCCGCTACAAAAAAGCTCCAACTTCTTCACATGGAAGGCAATAATATCACCAAGAGGAAATCCCTTCATGAAGCGGTAGACAAATACATATTTTTTTCCCTTTGATTTGACAGGCTTTGCTCCACAGTTAAGTAAAGCTGAAAGGTTGAAGATCTGCTTCAGTATTTGAATTGTCCCCAGAAAAACAGTACAAAATTAAACATGTTATTTACTGACTTTTGAGTTGGGGGTGATGAAGGTGGGGTAGGGCCTGGGGAGAGAGGAGTGCGTTGAGGGCGTGGGGGCTGAAATCAAGAGGAAGAAAGCACTTGGGGTCATTACTTCCTGCCAATTTCAGTTTCAAAAACAAATTCCTCCCACTTGCCAACAGCCCTCAACAAATTCTCATTGTCAGAATGAACAGTTATCAAAAGTAGTTTCATTTGAGAAGGGTTTTTATGATACTAATAAAACTTTAAAGCTTCTCACTGCTGATGAATGTAGCTTGGGGGGAAAAAAAAAGTCTTAACAATATACGGGCATTTGAACAGCCATAGTTATCTAGGAAAATCACAAACCAAAGCGGAGAGAAAAAAACAATTATTTGAGCCAATACTGAGTCAAAGTCCAATCAAGGAGACCAGCCAGGACAGTAGATTTAAACCAGACGGATGTAGGTCTGCGACTGGGTGGATGCAGGGAAGACCTCCAAACGTGGTCTGAGTTAAACAGTGTGAGGAAACGCTTAGGGTTGTCAGCTCGGAAGCAGAGTCCAAGGGAGCAGTTTAAGACAGCTCTGTGGAGTCCTGATTTACTGAGATCTGACTGCTAATAATTAGGCCAGCTTAGACGAGAGCTTGTACTAGCTACCGTGGGGGAGGACGCAGCCACGGTGGCTGGGCTCTACCATGCTGTGGGCTGTTCTGCAGGGACAGAATGTTTCCACTTGCTCTACTGTGCCCTCTTGCTACGATCACTGAATAAGAAAATCCTGATGGGGAAGAGCAGAAGTCAACTCACTAGGATGGTTCCCAGGCTGTCTGTGACTGTTGGGAGAAACGACGGCTGTGTGTATTTAGATCCATGGCCTCAGAGAACCCAAGATGTGCTAATGCTCCATGAAGCCTGGTGCAGCTCTAGAACTCAGGGTGGCTCCAGCTCAGAAACGTTTCAACTTCCAGGTTTGCCAAGGGCAGGTCGGGTGTGGAAAGGGTCTCCTGAGACAGAGTGAATGGAAAATGCAAGGGAACTAACCAGAGTGTTTAGGCTGTAGTGCGTTTCACTTATTTATCGCTTTTTTTTTAACTTGTTATTTTGTATCAGGCTATAGCTGATTAACAAACACTGTTGTGATAGTCTCAGGTGAACTGCAAAGGGACTCAGCTGTATATACACGTTTCATCCATTCTCCCCTCAAACTCCCCTCCCATCCAGGCTGCCACATTGAGCAGAGTTCCCTGTGCTGCACAGTAGGTCCCTGTTGGTGATCCATTTCAAACACAGCGCTGTGTACATGTCCATCCCAAACTCCCTAACTATCCCTTCCCCCTTTCCTTCCTTCCGGCAACCATAAATTCATTCTCTAAGTCTGTGAGTTTCTTTCTGTTTTGTAAGTTTATTTGTATCGTTTCTTTTTAGATTTCACATGGACCTAGAGTGTCAAACTGAGTGAAGTGAATCAGACAGAGAGGGAGAAACATCACATGAAGTGCAAATCTGAATCATCACTGCCATCCTCCCAGTTTAATCTGCACGTGTAAGATCCCCCGCAACATCCGCTTCCTAAATCGTTAATGTTGGGGTCAAACAAAATCTGACCTCTAAGCTGTTTAGTCGTTTCACTTGGATTTGAAGGAGACTGTTTGTTCAAAGCTCATGTTCTAAACCTGTCTATAATTTTTATCTAAAGTCAGATTGCCATGGTTTCAGCACATTCTGGTTTACTTAGTAAAATTTGGCCCTTGTGAAATCGGCTGCAAATGAAGTACCCCATTCCAATTTTAGGCATAATCTGATTAGTACTTTTCATGCTATAATAATGAGCAGTGAATACTCAGCATTTTATTAAACTCTTTTTTCCCCCCCTCTTTCTGGCTCAGAATTCAAACCAAGCTCTTTCCAGTTCATCATTCTATACCTTTCCAAAAAAAGATGGTCGCTTTGGAGGTATTTTGCCACACAACACCCTTATTAACAGGCTGTTGCTTGTGACAATTTACATAAACCAAGTGTGCATCCCTCTGCTATGTATCCTAAAATATCCAACAACTTCCCTGAATTTACACCAACCAACAAGCATGTGGATTTTTTTTTTCTTTTTGGTATTTTAATGGTGAAATATGTTACTTTGCTAGCAAACACACCCATGCCATCTGTTGGGTGAGAGGAAGGCAGTTTCTAAGAACAATTAGGTTTAGTTCTGGGTGTTCAGCTAGAGAGAGCCACAGTCCACCAGTTGTGAAAAGAAAGAAATTCTGTCCGTGCTATTCTCTCTCCCTTTCTAACACGGACCTTACCTCTTGCTACCGGCTCTCTTACATCTCTTTCATCTCCATCACCTCACTCCCTTTACGCTTTCATCCTCTTTCCCTCTCTTTTTCCTGTTTGTTCCTGACCATCCTTCCAAGTTCCATCTCATTAGGGGGATTAGTAAGACTTGGCCTGGCAGACACCACCTTCTCAGAAGGGCTATATGGATGATCTGCTGAGATTACTGGGAGGTAAGTGGTCCCTGGAGAAAGGAGGAAAAGGAAATGAAGGCAAAAAAAGGCCACTAAGAAATGAAATTTTTGGCAGGCTGAGGGCCTGGGGGCAAGGGTGGAGGGGGTCTTACATTCTGTTAACAAAACAGGTCTTCCAAAATAAGGTTTAGTAGGAGCTGCATTCTAAATGTGTGAACACTACAGGACGGCCTTGGTCAGCATTTCTCAATGTAGGATAAACTCGTCCTTCTAAGACCTGACAACCTGAAAAGAGGGAATAATGAATTTAAGGCCTTGCTCAACAATTACATTAGATTTTTGCAGAGACTTAATTAGCATCGTGTGTTTGGAGTAGGTCTGATTCCAGAGGTAGGGTCTGCAAAGGTCACAGAGCAAGTTGGCACAGGTCAGAATGTTCACAGGCCCCGGGTCTAAAAGGTGATGTTACCAAAGTTCCCACATTTCAATCGATATTTCGTGCCATGGGCTGCTCAGTGCAGTGGACCAGGGGCTAATAAACTTGTCCTTATACATAAGCCGACGGATCATGTGACTCTGTCTGGGCCGGGAACCAAGGCGTGCTATGATTTCAGAGACCGGGTTCGTATCACCTGGGGAAGAGAGACACGCTCTGCTGACGTAAGAAAGCGAATAAATCAACCATCCCCGAGACCTGCAGACTCCAAAATGAAAGGAGAAAATATGCGTGCAGTTGGTTCACTTGGCACCCATTAGAGCTAATAACTAATCATCCTCACAAGTTTCGAGCTCAGAATGATCAAATCTGCAAAGAAAACAACATCCGTCCACTTTTACACTCCAGTGGAAGAGGTGGTCCCTCGCGGCAGGGCGGCACAGTCTCGCCATCTGGAGAATAAATCGAGTGTGAAGTACAGTACAGTTTGGGACCAAGCTCCGTGGCGGCAGCTCAGCAGTCAGTTCATTAGTTCCAAACTTGCAGGGATTAGAGCGGCGTCACTTCTTCTGTCGGATAGGAAGAGACAGACAGGACCCGAGGTGCAAGGAGGATGGTGACAACCAGGAGGAGCCCCTTGGGCTTCTTTATAAAACTACAAAGTATAAACACACCCAAATAAGTGTCTTAAATAATAGCATCATCACAGTTTCATAACATCTGAATTAGCACCTTTCTCTTCTCCTACCCGCCCTCCACCACCCCTTGAACCTTGTCTGTTAACCTATAGTTTGTTTTCAGAGGAAATCGCCAAGACAACCCTGAACGCAACAGGAGCAGAGGAAAAGCCATGTGGTCGAAAGGAGATTTGGGAATTAAGTAATACAGAAGGGTTCCCAGCTCCAGAGAGATGCTTAATCTGTGTGAATTTTTTAAACGAACAATTAATATTCTTATCCTACAAAAGGCAAATCACCACACCACATACCCAGAAACACTAGTGAATTGTCTTTTCTGAATTTGTCCAATTCACCTCACTTCCATTTTGTCTAATTCATCAAATGATGTCATAAGCATGGACTGGAACAAATTTGGGGCAGAAGGCCCTGATTAGCATCTATAGCTATAGATTAGCATCTATATGAAATGATTTTTTGGAAAATTTTGAGATCGATTGGTTTAAAATAAAAGGTTCTGATGCATTGTTCCATGTAAGGATGTTCTTTTCCGTGTAAGTTCTTTTTAAACATTAATATTAGAAAACAGAAGTGCCTGTGACATAAACAAGTCATCATTAGTAAATTATTGTATTTTTCTGATAAATATATCATAATCACAGAGACTGTTGTACTGACTGTATTAGAAAAAAAGACAAATTTTCATTGATTACTGCAACCTGGTAGTGTTTCTTCGGGTAAGGTGATACTGTTGAATTTTCTGGCCCATTGTTTTTCCCACATGGAAAAAAATCTTGGTTTACCCAGGTTTTTTTGTTTTGTTTTGTTGTGAGCTGAACCATGCAGAATGTGGGGTCTTAGTTCCCTGATCAGGGGTTGAACTCATGTCCCCCGTGATGGAAGCACAAAATCTTAACCACTGGACTGCCAGGGAAATCCCAAGGTTTGTCTATTTTCAAAAAAAGAAAATCTACAGCAATACTGAACATACTATAAGTTCCCTGGCACAACAGGGAAGCCTGGTGTGCTGCAGTCCACAGGATCTTGAAGAGTTTAAGTGACTGGAGTGACTGGACTGAACTGGCTTAAAATTTCATTTGTTGATAACACCAAAAGCACAGGTAACAAAAGGAAAAATAAACAAATTGAACTTCATGAAAATTTTTAGATGTTGTACATCAACAGAAGAAAATCAATTTAACAGAATAAAGACACTATCAAGAGAATAAAAAGGCAACCCATAGAATGGGAAAAGATATTTACAAATTATATATCTGATAAAAGAAGACATATTCAGAACATATATGGAACTCCTAAAACTCAACACCAAAAAACCCAAACAAGCCAATTCAAAAATAGGCAAAGGACTTGAACAGACATTTCTCCTAAGAAGATGGACAAATGGCCAATAAGCACATGAAAAGATACTCCATATCATTAATCATTCAGTTCAGTCACTCAGTCCTGTCTGACTCTTTGTGACTCCATGAATCGTGGCACGCCAGGTCTCCCTGTCCATCGCCAATTCCCGGAGTCCACCCAAACTCATGTGCATCGAGGCGGTGATGCCATCCAGCCATCTCATCCTCTGTCGTCCCCTTCTCCTCCTGCCCCCAATCCCTCCCAGCATCAGGGTCGTTTCCAGTGAGTCAGCTCTTCGCATGAGGTGGCCAAAGTATTGGAGTTTCAGCTTTAGCATCAGTCCTTCCAATGAACACCCAGGACTGATCTCCTTTAGAATGGACTGGTTGGATCTCCTTGCAGTCCAAGGGACTCTCAAGAGTCTTCTCCAAAACCACAGTTATTAATCATTTTTTTTTTTTTTGAAAGTCGATCAGTTGTGTCCGACTCTTTGAGACCCCCACAGACTATACTGTCCATGGAATTCTCCAAGCCAGAATACTGGAGTAGGTAGCCTTTCCCTTCTCTAGGGGATCTTCCCAACCCAGGGATCGAACCCAGGTCTCCCGCATTGCAGGCAGATTCTTTACCAGCTGAGCCACAAGGGAAGCCCTATTAATCATTAGGGAAATGCAAATTTAAACTACACTGAGATACCACTTCATATCCATTAGGATGGCTACTATCAAAAAACCCCCAGAAAAACACAAGTATTGGGGAGGATGTGGAGAAACTGGAACTCTAGTGCACTGCTGGTAGAAGTATAAAAAGGTACAGCTGCTACAGAAAATAATAAGGCAGTTACTAAAAAAATTAAAAATAGAATTAACATATGATGCAGCAATTTCACTTCTGGGTATACACCCCAAAGTACTGAAAGCAGATCTCCAAGAAATTATTTGTACATCCATTTTTATAGCAGCATTATTCACAATAGTTAAAATGTGGAAGCAACCCAAGAGTCTATTGACAGAAAAATGTGTGTTAGTCGCTCAGTTGTGTCTGACTCTTTTTGACCCCATGGACTGTAGCCCACCAGGCTCCTCTGTCCATGGGATTCTCCTGGCAAGTATACTGGAGTAGGTTGCCATTTCCTTCTCCAGGGGATCTTCCCAACCCAGGAATTGAACTCAGGTCTCCCTCATTGCAGGCAGATTCTTTACTGTCTAAGCCACCAGGTACTCAGACAGAAGAATGGACAAGTGAAATGTGTTTAATACATACAATGGAATGTTATTCAGTTTTATACAGGAAGGAAATTCTGACACATGCTATAAGATGGATAAACCCTGAAGACACTGAGTTGTGAAATAAGCCAGTTACAAAAGGACAACAATGTGAATGTACTTAATAATCACTTAATGGTACACTTAAAAATGGCTATGATGGGGCTTTCCAACGGTTAGGAACCTGCCTGTCAGTGCAGGGGACACGGGTTCAATCCCTGGTCCGGGAAGATCCCAGGTGCCACGAGGCAATGAAACCTGTGAGCCCCAGAGCCTGGGCTCCAAAACAGAAGCCACCACAATGAGAATCCCGTACACCGCAACTAGCAAGTAGGCCTCCCTCACTGCAACTCGAGAAAGCCCTCATCCAGCAACAAAGACTCAGAAGAGCCAATAAATAATAAATATTTTTTAAAAAGAAACACATGGTTTAAAAAATGAGTATGATGCTGAATTTTAAGCAATGTGTACTTTATCACAATAAAAAAATGAGGAAAATGTTCATTTACTGATTTCATCCCACAAGTTATTACATTCTAGGCACTCTGCTCTGAAACTGTAGCTTTCAGTACAGCAAAGTTTCTGATGTGTTTTTTATGAGAGATTCTTTAAAACAGGTTCCAAAATGGAAGCCAAATCAGCTTCCATTCAAAGGACTGAAAAGGCTCAGGATGTGTATGAGGGCGTACTTTGGCATACAAGTAGCTCTTTAGGTCTCTGTTTTTAATTCTTCTGGGTATATACCTAGGAGTTGAATTGCTGGACCATTTAGTAATTTTACATTTAACTTTTTGAAGAACTGCCGAACTGTTTTCCATAGTGGCTGTACATTTTACATTCTCATCAGCAATGTAGCAGCGTTCCAAATTTTTCCACACCCTTGCCAACACTTATTTTTCATTTTGTATGTTTTTGATAATAGCCATTCCTGTGGGTGTAATAAGGTATCTCACTGTGGTTTTGATTTGCATTTCTCGAATGATTAATGATACTGAGCATCTTTTAATGTGTTTACTGGCCATCAGTACACGGATCTCCCTTGACTTATGATGGAGTCACGTCCCGATAAACCCATTGCAAGCTGAAAATATTATCAGTTGAAAATGCATTTAATACACCTAACCTACCGAACATCAAAGGTCAGCCTAGCCTGTCTTAAACGTGCTCTGAACACTTAAATTAGCCTACAATGGGGCAAAACCATCTAAACATGAATATCTCATGTAATTTACTGACTACAGTCCTTAAAAGTGAAAAACTGAATGGCTGTCTGGGTAGAGAAGGGTTGCAACTGTATCGATGGTCGACCTCAAGACCACTTTGCTGACTGGGAGCTGTGCTTCACTGTCACTGCCCAGGATCACAAGAGAAGATCAGATCACGTAACACTTGACCAGGGGAAGATCAAAATTCAATATTCAGACTATGGTTTTCATTGAATGTGTATTGCTTTCCCACCAGGTGGACCACTGTAAGTCAAGTACCATCTATACCTTCTTTGTAGAAATATCTAGTCTTAAATTTTTAAAAATGGGTTGTCTTTTGATTGTCAGATTATAAATGTTTATATATCCTAGATAGTAAATCCATATCAGATATCTATGATTCACAAATATTTCCTCCCCTTCTGTAGGCTGTCATTTCACTTTCCTGACGGTGTCTTATAATGCACAAAAGTTAATTTTGCTGAAGTCCAATTCATCTGTTTTTTTCTTTGGTAGCTTGTACGTCTGTGATCATTTTGTGATCATTACCTAAGCCAAGGTTACGGAGATTTACACCTATGTCTTCTTCTAATAGTCTTACAGTTTTTACTTTAACATTTAGTTTTGATATACTTTCAGTCTACACATTTGTATTCAGTGTGAGGTAGGGAGGCTTGTGATAGTTTTATTTTGTGGTTTCAGTCCTCATCGTTCAATAAAATACAATGAAAATTCCTTGGAAAGAAAAAACTCAGGTGGAAAGAAGGCGCTTACTCCCCTGGGACTCTTCGCTCAGCTCTGCCCTCGCCCCTGACTGGAGAGGGGCTGGTGTTTGGCCTTCCCGTTCCCAAGGCCCTGTCCATTCCACATCACCATTCTGCTAGCTCTTCCTCTTTCACTTTGCCCTTTCCCCACCTGATAGCTCAGTTGGGAAAGAATCCGCCTGCAATGTGGGAGACCCCAGTTCAAGTCCTGGGTCAGGAAGAGGGAGACCTGGGTTCAATCCCTGGGTTGGGAAGAAACCCTGGAAAAGGGAAAGGCTACCCACTTGAGTATTCTGGCCTGGAGAATTCCATGGGCCGTATAGTCCATGGGGTTGCAGAGTCAGACACGACTGAGTGACTCTCACTTTCACTTCACTTACACTTTTCCCCACCTGCTCCGAGTGGATTTTCCTCAACTCTACATGACAGGCCTCGTGTGTGCGTGTGTGTTTCTGAGGACCTTGCCAGACTGCCCCATGAGCCTCTGAGGGACCTCAAACCCACACCCATAGGGAAATGTCAAGCTAGTACTGAGAAGGTGTCCTGCATGGGCAGAGCTGTGTTTTTAACGTTTCTTATTAACTTTGAGATTTAATAGTGAGGCTTTGAGGTACACTTTACACACAACACTCTGAAAAAACAAAGTATTTGCTTACTAAAGGCTGGCATAGCCTTTCTCAATGTCAAGAACAGCGACCACACTCATGTGACTGGAGCTCTGGAATCTGCAAGTTCACAGCTCTCTCCACTCATTATTTGCTTTGTTCTCACTCACTGCTTGTTCTTAGCCTCAGAAGGGCTGTGGTATTTCTGTGTTCCAGCTGTGCAGCAGGGCACAGGGAGCCATGAGATTTGTTCCAAGTGGACTATTGGAGGGAGGAGGGAGGAACGGGGGCTGTGACTGCTCTCTCCCGGGGGTGAGGGGGTGCTGGGCAGCGGCCACGTCTCCACGATGGGAAGGATCCGGAGGGCAACTCTACAATGTCTCACACGTGAGGTGTTTTATGTACTGAAGACCAAGCTTCTAGATACTTGAAAACATTCCAGTTCAGTTCAGTCGCTCAGTCCTGTCCAACTCTTTGAGACCCCATGAACTGCAGCACACCAGGCCTCCCTGTTCATCACCAACTCCCGGAGCATGCTCAAACTCATCTCCATGGAGTCAGTGATGCCATGAAAACATTTAGATAACTGATAGGGTTTGTCCTTTTTAAAAAATGACTGCTTGTGATTCTGAAAAGAACATTTCCTGAATATGATTCTCACATTTCGACCCAATGTCCATGATCTGGAGCAATTAAAATTTCTTAACAAGTAGGATAGGAATCAGTCAAATGTTATCCACCATGCTGTGGACAAGCGTGGAGGAAGGCAAAAGACACATGTCACTTTATACACGCATGCTAAGTTGCTTCAGTCATGTCTGTTCTGTGACCCTATGGACTGTAGCCCGCCAGGCTCTTTTGTCCATGGGACTCTACAGGCAAGAATACTGGAGTAGGTTGCCATGCCCTCCTCCAGGGGATCTTCCTGACCCAGGGATCAAACCTGCGTCTCTTTCGTCTAACCTTCTTTGGCAGGCGGCTTTTTTACCACTAATACCACCTGGGAAGCAAGTCACTTTATACTGACATGTAAATCAATGCAGGAAGGTATCACCCAGTGGCAGGGTCACAAGGCCCATAGGATGAGAAGTGAAATAACAGTTCGAGTCAGTGGCACAGACATTAGGATGTGGGACTCAGAGGCAGGAGGGGACACTGTGGGCTGAGAGCAGAGGCGGGGCAGTTAAGGGTTTCTGCAGGTGCAGAGGAGAAGGGATGACCCAGCAGAGAGCTGGCAAAGGGCAAAGGGCAGAGGCAGGAAGAGTGAGTGCATAAAAGGGCGGATGATCAGTACCTGTGACCTTAGGAGGGGAGGGTCCGTGCCAGGAGACGGACAAAAAGCCAGGAGATTCCCAAGCCGGCAGAGGAGAGCCCAGGATTCAGGAGGCCCTGTTCCACCGGGGGAGGAAAGGGTGATGGGGTGGGTGGGACAAGGGTCACAATTCAGGGGTGACTTCCCTGGTGGTCCAGTGGTGAGGACTCCAAGCTTTCCGCTGCAGGGGGCACAGGTTCCATCCCCGATCTGAGAACTAACATCCCCACGTGCCGTGTGGTGGAGCCAAAGTAATAATTATAATAATAATCATGGCAGTTCAGTTCTGCTTCCACAGCAGAAGCTGTCCGGTGCTCAAGCCTGGACTGCGAGAAGGTCCACCCTGCAGCCCCTGAGCACTAAGACAAGGATCCTGCTTGAGGCCGCCCTGCGCATGCTCGGTTTAGGGGGTGGGGGCACGCGCTTCCAGGGAGAGAGGGTCTCGGGTCCCAGAGCCACTGTTTTTGCCTTCGGAATGGGCGTTTGTACACATTCTGGGATCTGAGTGAGGGGTGTCACAGTACCTTGAGAGCCCTTGAAAGCGAAATGGAAAGTACACGTGGGGCGGGAGGGCCAGCCCGCCGCCCTCCCCGCCCCTTCTAATTGGTCTCTCCCCACCTGGCCTCTGTCGGAGAAGGTGGCCTCCTGCCCACCTTGTGCAAAGCACAGCCCCAAGCAAAGCTGCCCTCTCCCTCTCAAGGGACTCTGTTTGTGTTGGGTTGGAAGAGGTAATTAACTGTTTTGGTTTAAAAGCCCTCCTGCTGGGCTGCAGTCTGCGTGGGAGAATAAAAGTAAACAAGTGAAAGGAGAGCGTGTCATCAAAGGACTCTGCCCTTACCTGGCTTCCTTATAAGGATGAATCCGGTGCTGCCTGCCACAGGTGTCACGGATTCCCCACACAGGCCAGGGCCGCGGGTCTTACATTCTTTTTTTTTTTTAACAATAAATTGAGAGCGATCGGTTCATAGTTTAATGAGGCAGCCTTGCCGTGGTTCCACATACGCACCAGGTAACAGCCATGTCACCTGAATCCTGGCCTGAGCAGTTTTACTGTGATGCCAACATATTCTGGCCGATGACTTCCTTTACCTCTCAAGCCAACAGTGAGATCCATGGTTAGAAAGGGATCCAAACGGTCTTAATGTAAATATCAAGAAACAGTTTTCTTACGGTCCTGATGAACCTATCTGTAGGGCAGGAGTAGAGACGCAGAGGAAGAGAACAAATTTGTGGACATGGTGCGGAAGGAGAGGGTGGGACAAACTGAGAGAGTAGCGCTGACATATATACCCTACCATGTGTAAAGTAGATGGCCAGTGGGAAGCTGCTGTGTTGCACAGAGTTCAGCTCCACGCTCTGTGATGATCTAGAGGTGTGGGAGGGAGGGGAGGGAGGCAGGCTTGTGAGAGAGGGGGTGTATGTAATACAGAAGTTGATTCACTCTGCTGTGCTGCAGAAACTAACACAGCATCGTAAAGTGACTATGCTAGTTTAGTCGCTCAGTCATGTCCTTCTCTTGAGACCACATGGGCTGTAGCCTGCCAGACTCCTCTGTCCATGGGATTCTCCAGGCAAGAATACTGGAGTGGGTTACTGTTTCCTTCTCCAGGGGATCTTCCTGACCCAGGGATCAAACCCAGATCTCCTGCATTGCGGGCAGAGTCGTTACAACTGAGCTAGAAGGGAAGCATACTCCAATTTAAAAAAAGATTTTAAAAAAGGATAGAGAGTCCAGAAAAACACGCACCACACCCAAACAAATATAGTCAACTGAACTTTGACAAAGGAGAAAAGATAACTCAGTGAAGAATGCTTAATCTTTTTTAAAAAACAAAGAACAGTTTTTTCTTATAAGCCAATGCTTCTTCATTTATGGGGCTTCCCTGATGGCTCAGTCGGTGAAAAATCTGCCTGCAATGCAGGAGACCAGGGTTCGATCCTTAGGTCGGGAGGATACTCTGGAGAAGGAAACGGCAACCACTCTAGTATTCTTGCCTAGGAAATCCCAAAGACAGAGGAGCCTGGTGGGCTATAGTCCATGGGGTCGCAAGAGTCGGACACGACTTAGTGACTCAACTTCAACTTCTTCAACTTTCTTTAATTAATTATATGGAAGAAAACATTCATTTCCCTGCCCATCACCAAATTTTGGAGGCAGGTGGGGCTTTTTCTCTGTGAGGCTGCACTAAGGCAGGTTAGGATGGAGCTTGGCTGCAAAACTGCCTGAGTCAGTGCCAAGTCCTTCAATATCACTTTGCTAAGGTGCTGACACGAAGGATCTTGTCTCCATAAGTAGGAAGTTATAAAAGCTTACAGACAGAAGTATAAATGTCTAATGATAAGGTACAAACAACCGTGCAATTAAACAGACTAAGCTAATGGGAATTTGAGCTGGCTATGGGTTCAAGGTCTTGACTCCTATTCTGGGCAGAAAGCTCTACCCCCGTGGCAGAAGAGCATCCCAAACAGGATTCTTTCCATTCCTTAGTGTTAATTAATCCTCCTGGCAACTATGAATGAAGAAATCAAGTAACTGAATAAGCTCTGGGATGGCAGAAACAGAATGTAAAGAAGTATTCCATGCAGTACGTTAAACTCACTATTCTCACAAACCGCTTTTAAGGTAGTGAGGCTTCACGGCTAAAAGGAATTTTAAAACTCCCCACACAATATTACCCATTGGTTCTACCTTTGTTTCTTTTGATTTCTGTTGCTCAAATGTATACTCGCAACCTCATTTTTTAGTAGCCGATCATTTATTTTTCATGGCTTGTTATTGTTGCTTGTCTCGCTTCCTAGTTATTTCCCAAAGAAAGTGGTAATTCAGAAAGAGTTTTTTTCTTTTGGGTAGCAGATGTAAAAGTATTATATTTTAAAGGGTAGAACTTTTCCATCTTATTCCTTATACATTTTATTTTATTCTAAAATCAATGAGGAAGGGAATTCTCTGGCAGTCCAGTGGTTAGGACTCTGCATTTTCACTGATGGGGCCTGAGTTCAATCCCTGGTTCGGGAACTAAGATTCCAAAAGTTGTGAGGCACAGCCAAAAAGAGAGAAATCAGCAAGGAAAGAAAAAGAAAAGAAAAATACAGTGTGCAAACTGAAAGAATGGAGGGTGATGATAGCCATCAGAAGATTCTATTGTTATTTCTATAATTTTGTTTTTATTATTTTGCCACACTGTGGGGCATGCGGGATCTTAGTTTGCCCACCAGGGATTGAAGGCGTACCTCCTCCAGTGGAAGTGCAGATTCTTAACCACTGGACCACCAGGGAAGTTCCAGAATATTCTATTTTTCAAAAGGCAGATTCTGCCCTATGAAAACTAAGCTTTGGTTACAGTGAAGAACCCTTCTTCAAGGACCAGGCTGCATGGAGGTTTCTCTCTGCTGACTTTACTCCACAAAATGGAAACCATGGAGAGAGTGGCAAAGCCCAGCGTCATCTTCCCTAGCTCACGGACACTAGATCTTCTATAATTAAATGTTTTCCTTGAGAAAATGCTAATAAAACAATGCAATGGCTGGCATTGCCACACTTGGTTTTCATTGCGTTTTACACCTTTTCCTCTTGCCAGCTCTTCACGTTGACTTTCATTCCTTCACTGGTGCCAGGCAGGCTCACTGTGGAACCACTTGGGTTTTCTTCCCTCTTTCTGCACCCGGTGAATTTTCATAAAGCATTTAACGTGAGAACAAGCAGGTTAATCTGCCGTGCCGGTGAGCCAGGCTCTCGGAAGGCCCCCTGCAACACTGCCATGTCTTGGCGTCAGAGTCAGAGGCCTGGGTCCCAGTGGTGGGGACGCTTGCCAGAGCCTTCTCTGTGCAGACACCAGGTGTGATTTAGCATAACAGATTGTGTGGACGCTCAGAGGCTCCTGTAACCCGTGCGTCAGAACCAAATCGCAGCTTTCATGCAAGATGAAGACGAAGAGTCTCGTGGGCTAGACATTCTGCCAGGAAAGGCTTCTGGACATAGAGGAAATGGAGAACCACCCCCGCTCCCCGCCCCCGCCCTTGCAACAAATGCCTGGTTTCAGACACACTGACGTACTCCTTCATTGTGTCAGTTCAAATCCCCTGTCAAATCTCAATGCTATTTTCCTCTACTGACAGATAGGCAATGAGAATCAAAGATTGTTTTTCATATATAAAGAGAATACACAAAAAACAGAATTATAATGAAATTTAAAAGCTCACTGAATGCAGGAGACTTCTACAGTGGTCCAGTGGTTGAGATTCTGTGCTCTTAACGCAGGGGCTTGGGTTCAATCCTCGGTTGGGAAGCTAGATCCCACACGCCGCAACTCAAAGAACCTGCGTGCTACAACTAAAGATCCGACATGCTGCAATGAAGACTGAAGATCCTGAATGCCACAGCTAAGGCCTGGCACAGCCAAATAAAGAAAATAATAAATAATTTATATTCTAAAAAAAGCTCACTGAATCCAGCCTTTGCTCTACATCAGCTGACACTGACTCCAAATGCTGATGCTCTAGGTGTCAGCTCTCATGGCAATAATTAAGGAGATTGAGGAGGACTCCCAGGGAAGAGAACTTCCCTGGTGGCTCATACGGTAAAGAGTTTGCCTGCAGTGCAGGAGACCTGGGTTTGATCCATGGGTCGGGAAGATCCCCTGGAGAAGGAAATGGCAACCCACTCCAGTATCCTTGCCTGGAAAATTCCAAGAACGGAGGAGCCTGGCAGGCTACAGTCCACAGAGTCGCAAAAAGTTGGACACAACTGAGCAACTTCACTTCACTTCACTTCACTTCCCAGGGAAGAAGCCAAGCCTGGTGGCCAGCACAGTGTAGATCCCAGGGATGAGAAGAACAAGCTCCCTGAGGACGACAAGCACAGGGAACCTCGAGAAAAGGACAGGCTCCAAGTAGAGGCACAGGCTGCCCCCATAGGGAGAGTGGCTGCAGTCACCCAGAAGACAATCTTAGGACAAACTTAGCAAACACGACTGCTGGAACTACCTGCCTTTTTGTCAAGATCACTGCCACAGGGCAACTTACTGCTCAGCGACGTGCAGTGAGTTACTAGAGAGAACCAGTGTGTTCCAATGCTGAGCAATATGGCTTTGGAATGGTGTCTGTGTGCTCAGACATCCAAAGTCCCTTGAAAACAATGATGTACGGGCATACACGGTTCAAAGGACTTGTCTCTCATTTGCCATCACAGCACTCCTGACGTGTAGGCAGCGCAGGTATTATTACCCACGACTGTCTGAAGAATGTGGGATTTATCCAGAGATTCCACACTAGTCAGCAGTCAAGATGAGGATGAACTCAGATGCCATGCTTCCAATCTTGTGCTCTGTGTATAGAACTCCTCTTTGCATATTTTATAGACTCTGATTTACCCAACAGCCTATAATCAACTATTTGTGTTCTGTTTAAACTCAGTTGATTCTGTAGTTGGCTACCAGGAGTCCTGGCCAATACAGGGATCATATACACATGCAAGATCCCATGTCTTGTTCACACGACAGGTAGGGAATACCTTTTGTACAGGACAATCTACATAATCATGTGTAATGACTACAGAGTCTTCTGTTGCATGGGTATGCCATAATTTATCGAATCAATCCCCTTATGATTAAGATTTAAATTTCCCCCAATTTTTTGCTATTAATTCACTCATTTTATTCAACAGATATTTACTGAGCACTCTTCATGTGCCAGATACTATTTTAGGTAATGAAGACAACAGCTCCCTGTCTACATAGAACTTACATTCCGGTTAGAAAACAACTAATAACCAAGTAAACTAATGAACAAATGCAGGCTATGAAAAGATCTAATAAGAGAGCAGAATTTAGCAATGGGACAGCTGTATATGAATATCAGAGAACATTCATCTTAGAGCACTTGTCTGAGTAGTCCCTTAGGATAAATCCTAGAAGTGCAAATGTAAGGTCAAAACACAGGCTCATTTAGATACCAAAAGAGGGCCATGAAATTCTGTCACAGTCCTCGTCTAAACTGGCTTTGAATCCAGCAAGTCTAGGTTCCAGTCCCAACTTGGCCAGTGACCGGCTCTCTAAGAGACTGAAGAGGCTCCTATCTACTGCACATCTCTGCACTTCAGTGTCCTCATCTGAGAAATGGGGGCAATAGAAGTGCCTGACTCAGGAATTGGTAAGGATTGAAAATGATGTGACATAAGGGGTTAATAATGTTAGATGAAAAAAAAAATACTCATTTAAACATGTACACTAAAATTGCTTTTTTTAAAAGGGGTGGGGCTTCCCTGGTGGTCCAGTGGTTAAGAGTCTGACTGCCAGTGCAGGGGATACAGGTTCGATCCCTGGTCCGGAAAGACCCACGTGCTTCGGAGCAACTAAGCTCATGTGCCGCGAGGACTGAAGTCCACACTCCAGAGCCTGTGCTCCTCAACAAGAGAAACCAGCAAACGGAGAGGCGCAGGCACTGCAAAAATACATAAATGAGGGGTGTACAAATTTAAACTCCCGTTTCTTGGTGCCCAGCCACTTCGGGTTGGTTCTGAGCTCAAACTAGCTTGACCTGTCTGTTTTCCAGAACCCAGCATCCACACACCAGACCTGCACCCAGGCGAGGACTGGAATGGGACCTCATTCCAGTGGCTCTCATGTCCCTAGTGCTCAAACCAAAGGGAAACGCAGGGGGCTGGTCTCCTGGTGCTGAGGAGAGTCCCCAAAGAAGCCAACATACTCACGGATGGCGGGGCAGCCCGCCTCCCGAATCTTAGACCTTTCATTTTGTAAGAAATCAGATCTTACGTACCAAGTCTACTTTCCTCGGGCGCCATGGCCTTCTGTTGGCTGGATCCCTCAGCAGGGCGGGTAGGTCTAGCGTGCTCATCGGTACTTGATAAAAACCACAAATAGCAACCTGCTGAATGTTTTCGTTTCAATGTAGAAACTCCAAACTGGAATCTTGACCTGGTGCCTTGGCAGCACTGGAAGGCCACAGGTTGCAGATGGCAGATGACTCACTGCCCTCTGAAAAGGTCGATGCTGTTGGTCCAAAATGTGACCACGTCCCACTTCTTCCTTTGTCCATCTGTTGTGGTCTAGGAGTGACAATTTTAAAGTTTCAAATTTGGACTGTATATAAGCTGATTTCTCAAGCCACATCCAATATGGTTTGGCAACCAGTACTACTCTGGTGTGGTTTGACCAACAAGGTAGTAAAGAACATGAAGGTGTCTGTCTTCTTCCCAACTGTATGCACAGGTCACCTCCATTCAAAGACTAGAGAAGTCTGTCTGACAACAAACTTCCTCTCCAGGGTATTTCTCAGCTTCGATATAAGTCTGAACCCAGCAGTTCACATTCATCTCCACAGTTACCCCTGTCAGTCTTTGCCGTCATCTACTGAAATGACTTATCTATAATGTTGGGTTTTTCTACAGCATGTTGCATCTATTTAATGTGTTTATTTAATTGAATAAAAAAAGAAGCAGAAGTAAGGTAACGGTGGGGTCTAAGGTGGGTTCTATCAAGAGATCCTCTTGAGGTATGGAAGGAGAAACCAGTGGTACAAACTGGGGGTCGGCACCATGGTAACAGAGAATGTCAGGAAGATCCAAGACCAGTATAAGGTAAGTGCTTTCACACTCTTCCTACTGGAAAAATCAGCCATCAAAGCTAAGTTGCAAAATTGGATTATAAAAAACAAATAAGCATACAATGTGTTGCTATTTAAAAATAATTGTTTGGAAATAAATAAATCCAATATTGTCACAGGGCTTCCCTGGTGGCTCAGTGGTAAAGAATCCGCCTGCAATGCAGGAGGCATAGGAGACACAGGTTGGATCCCTGGGTTGGGAAGATCCCCTGAAGGGGAATATGGTAACCCACTCCAGTATTCTTGCCTGGAGAATCTCCATGGACAGAGAAGCCTGGTGGGCTACAATCCACAGGGTCACAAAGAATCGGACACGACTGAAGTGACTTAGCATGCACGCAATATTGTCACAAACACTGTGAGCTGTTCACCCATAATCGTGAGCTAGCAAATTGAGTATAATAACAATAACAATATAATTATAATACATAATATAATCAGTCCAGTTCAGTCACTCAGTCCTGTCTGACTCTTTGTGACCCCATGAATCGCAGCACGCCAGGCTTCCCTGTCCATCACCAACTCCCGGAGTTTACCCAAACCCATGTCCATTGAGTCAGTGATGCCATCCAACCATCTCATCCTCTGTTGTCCCCTTCTCCTCCTGCCCTTAATCTTTCCCAGCATCAGGGTCTTTTCAAATGAGTCAGCCCTTCACATTAGGTGGCCAAAGTATTGGAGTTTCAGCTTCAACATCAGTCCTTCCAATGAACACCCAGGACTGATCTCCTTTAGGGTGGACTGGTTGGATCTCCTTGCAGTCCAAGGGACTCTCAAGAGTCTTTTCCAACACCACAGTTTAAAAGCATCAATTCTTCAGTGCTCAGCTTTCTTTATAGTCCAACTCTCACATCCATACATGACTAATATAATAATAACAATATAATATCATATTCTAAATTTGAAATGAAAACTATATTGGAAAACAGTTATTATAAGATGTACTGAGACAGAGCTCTGAGAATATGTCAATAAATTTGGGCCAAATGACCAGAGAGTCAACTGTTTGATAAATGTATAATAAAACAGCAGAATTTTATTGATACTATTACTCCATGAAGCTGAAATACCCTAAAACAGAAAAACTAACAAAGAGCGTCAGTCTGGTACAGAAATGAAGATACCAAAACAAGCCAGGGATGGAGGTCTGCAACCCATTTCTCTGATACTGGGGTGTTTCTTTCTTACAAAAAAACCACAAAAAACCTTAAGAAAATGATTCATTCAGAAGGTGGTATTTCTACACAGCCATTACATGAACAAAAAATATTGATCTCAAAAGAGATCCAATATTCCAATTCAATAATACTATTAATATTAATGCTGTTTTAAGTCGGCATTTTTGATTTTTATTATAGTAAGACTGATCACAATGTTACTAGAAAAAGAGATATCATAGCTCCTAATTAATGAAATACATCCTTTGAAATATACTCTTCTGAAGTGTGTTAGTCCCTAAGGCCGCCATAAGCAAGTATCACAAAGTTGGCTGCTTACAACAACAGAGACTTCTTTTCTCACAGCTCTGAAGACCAGACATTTGAAATCAAGGTGTCAACCGGGCCATGCCCCTCCCTGGAGAATCCTTCCCTGCCTGTTCCAGTTCCCTCGGGCTGTTGGCATTCCCCATGGCTGAGTCAGTCTGATCTCTGACTCTCAGCCCATGTGGACTTCTCCTCTGTGTCTCTGTGTCGCTGGAACTTAGTTCCCATCTGGGTGATCTAGGATGGTCTCATTTTGACACCGTAACTGTATCTCGGAGAACCCTTTTCCATATAAGTTTGCCTTTATAGGTTCTGGGGATTAGGATGTGGACACATCTTTCGAGAAGCCACCAGTCAATCCAAGCACATTCCATGAACAGTGGAATGAAAGGTTCTTCAAAAGAGCTACTACCAAATCGTGTGTTAATGAAGAAGTCTCCCTTTCCCATTCTCTTAAATTCTACATTAAAGGTCCCAGTGCTGTCTGGAGCCATATTCAGGCTTCCCTGTGTCCTGTGCATCACTGCCTGTTCTTGTCCTTTATGGTTCTCACTTCCACTGAAAGCACACGGTGAAGGAGAAGAGGATGAGAGTGTAGCAGTTCTGAATCACTGCTTTTAGGATGTGTGCTTGGGTTAATGCTTTCCTCCAAGAAAGCTACTTTTAAACTTAGGTCTAGTAGGTATCATCCAAAGAACACATTTTTAGATGATTGGCTAAGGTCTGGAATCATAAAAAATACAATTCTAGGGATGAAGGGAGTTCAGTAATTATCCAGTCATTTCAGAAACAAGGAGACAAAAGTGAGATCAGTAAATCGCTGGAAGTCATCAATGCGAGGAGGGGCAGAGCTGAGACTATAACTCAAGTCCTCTGATCCCCACTTAAGCGTCTTTTCACTTAATTCAGAGTGTGATGCAGAGCTCTCTCCTCTGTGGACCACTCAAGTTGGTAGCCTCATGGGTACCACCCAATGAAACAATCAACCTTCTGTGGACTGAACGTTTGTTCCTCTAAAACTACTATGGTGAAGCCCTAACCCCCAAATATGATGGCATTCGGAAGAGAGGGGTAGTTAGGTCATTAGAGTAGAGCCCTCGAATAGGATTAGTGCCCTCATAAAAAGAGACACAGGGCTTCCCTGGTGGCTCAGAGGTGAAGAATCTGCCTGCAATGCCAGAGATCCTGGTTCGATCCCTGGGTTGGGAGGATCCCCTGGAGAAGGGAATGGCAACCCACTCCAGTATTCTTGCCTGGAGAATTCCACAGATAGAGGAGCCTAATGGGTCCATGGAGTCGCAAAGAATTGGACACAGCTGAGCAACGAACACTTCCACTTTCAAGAAGAGACATGAGAGAAGATTTTTCTCCCATGTGTGGGCATAGCAAGATGATAGCCATCTATGAACCAGGATGAAAGCTCTTACCAGGAAGCAAACCATCCCGCAACCCTTGATCTTGGACTTCCAGCTTCCGGACAGTGACAAATAAATGTCTGTTGTTTAAGCAACTCAGTCTACAATGTTCATGATATCAGCTTGAACTGATTAAGTCACAACCCAGTGAATATATTCCAAAATATTAACTGAATGTGTGCTACGGGCAGAGCTTGCACCCTCAGGTGAGTGAATGACTGATGGTGCCTGAAAGGCTGCCAAGGCTTTGATGCAGCTTTCACATGAGGGTGTTGGGATGACTCTTCACTCCACCCTTGGAAAAAAGTGAAGTGCCTAGAGTTTATGTCCCCTCTTAGAACTGCTTCTTAACTTGTCAGGTATCATTGTTTGAGTCAAAAGCATTTCTTGGCCTAGAAAATAAGTCTCCTCATTCCTCTCTAGTGCTGAACTCTAAGACGAAGCAGGATCCTAAGATCAACAGCCTAAGCTTTTTTTTTTTTAATTAAAATACACCACTGTCCGTAAAATAAAGTATCATCTCTGGGGAACAGTAAAGCCATCAACTAGCTACTCATAAATGAGAGAGTCATTTTCTGGTGGACACAGTGAGCAAAAAAGACCCAGATGGTGGATCCTTTTGGCAGAGACTTATCTGCTTCGGCTGTCTAATACATTTCTTCACTGTGTTAATTCTTGCATCAGAACCATCATGGCAGTGTGCTTATTTCCAAGGAAGACGAAAATGGAGAGATTTTTGTCTGTAGGATTCTTGCCTTCCTCCTTCAACATGGGGGTGCCCTGTTCACTGCAGCAGGGGTCAACTGAAATGACCTGGATCGTTTGGTGAAAAATCTCAAAGCTCTGGCCCATACAAGACTCAACATAATCCCTTCCCCATGAAACAGGAAAGGGGATTAGACTTTTTGGGGGTGGGGTGGAAGGGTGGGGGGGTAATATTTTACCTGGGCTGGACCCGAAGCCTGAGGAAGATTCAGAATTTATTTTAAAATGAATTTGGCTGCCTGGGTAGAGCATGTTGCATTGCTGCTGGCTGGAGAGTGAGTCCCGCGGGCTTGTGGCCCTGCCTCCTTTCATGAGGAATCCCTGCCAATCCAGGATCTGTGAACTGCTTCTGCCAGCCAATCTCTAATTCAGCATATGCACAAAGCCAATTTTTGGACACCATGATGGTGCCTGGCACCTCTGCGGCCCACCATGTTTGCAGAGCTCACAGTGAAATAAGTAGCTAGCAAAAGAGAGAAAAAAAAAAACATGCCATGCAAAGGCTTTTGAAATTCACAGATAAATCGCCTATGTATTATACATTTATGTGTGTCTCTCTCCTGCTTTTCCAACAGAAACTTCCCCCACGCCTTTCCTTGTAGTTATTTCATTTAGATTTTCAGTCTGGGATGCACTTAGCAATAGTCAACACTGACAAAGATAAAACCCGGCTCCCCGCTGAGAACATCTGATTTTTTAAATGTAGAAATGCTGCTCTTTACAAAATAGGACATTTCCCTTTTAATTAGCTTCCAAATACACCCAAATAATTTGCAACTAGGAAATGATGCCATTTTCGAATACTTAAAAATAATTCCGAGGCATTGCAAAACCAATCTGACGAGAGGCACAAGCCAGTGAAACCTTCCGTTTTGAGACAAATTCAACTGTTTCTTTGGGACCAGCTGTCATAACCAGGGGCTCATTCACTTAACCCTCTGGCTTTGGTCACTGTTTTCTCTCAGAAACCCGTGTTTAAGGTGTACTTGCTGAAATATCTGGGAACAAGTAATACAGGCTCAAGCACACCCATGTGGCTCTTCCTGCCTCCCTCCCTTCCATAGACTTCACTGCCAACCCTCTAGGTTTCAAACAGTTCTTCAGGAGACAAGGTAGTCGTAAAAGCTCTCTGGTGTCACATCACGCTATCTTTGAAACCAAATACATGGACGGCGCTCGCCCTGCGATGTGCTGGCTCTGAGTCCCAAGGAGGGGCTTTTTGACTTTTCCCTGTGCGTCAGTTCAGTTCCGTTCAGTCACTCAGTCGTGTCCGACTCTTTGTGACTCCATGAATCGCAGCACACCAGGCCTCCCTGTCCATCACCAACTCCGTGACACCAAATCTCTGGACAGAAGGGAGGGGAGAGCCATTTGATTTTCCGATGTGTCTTTCTCCCAATGCTTAGATGGTGACAAATGGCCAACGTCTGGACTCTTTTGGTAAGTGACGTCCTCGCTCTTTTGGCCAGGTGAGCCAGCGCTGATAGATTTGCTAAGTGTGGGGATGCATGAACCCTACCAAACTATACGTGGACCTTACCTGCTATGGTTTCTGTTGGTTTAAAAAAAAAAAAAAAAAAGTCTGAGCCCTGCCGGTATAAGTATAAATATTTCAGGAGCTTGGCTGATGGCAAGCCTCGCACGACCATGTGGAAGCCAGGCGTGATTGCCCTGGCCTGGTGTGGGGCTCCCCAGGTGGCAGGGGCTGCAAGCGGGCCACGCCGTTGGTGGGGGGCAGACCTGAGTGCCTCCAGTCATTCCGAGTAGCCCCTGGGCTGATTGGTGACGAGGGCTGACAGGCTCCTGAGGGGAGGTCCTGTCCAGTTTCTCTCTGAAGCAGGCATGATGGGCCAGGCATGGGGTCCTGAAGCCGAGACTGGGGACTTTCTTGTGTGACTGTGCGTACATTCCTTCTCCATGAGGCCACACTCATGGTCTCTTTGGAGGCCCTTGGCTCGCCGGAGGATTACCATTAAGAGACGTCTGCTCAGCGGCGCCAGGTTCTTTCCCCGCCCCTCGGGGGCCAGCACGGTGCCTCCATGCGGCTTCACCCAAGCCAGACAGAAGGGCAGGCCACCAGGTCTGGGAATTAGAGAGGGCGATCGATATGTGTATACGGAACACAGTCACGGACAATTGAAAAGGCTTACACGTAACCCCACTGGGAACGGCTTAAAACTGAAGCCTGTGATAAGTGACTCACGGAACCCAGACCCTGACGAGGATGCCTGGGGATGACCAGAGGTGAGGTTCCTAACATCTGTGTTTCTCAGAGTTCAAATGGCTGGAAGTACGTAAACGATTCTAGGACTGGTTCTGCAAATAAATATACCTACTTAAAACAGGGAAGCACTTTTCACTTCTGAGTGATCCTGAAACCTTGAAATATGATTATCACTTCTTAAGTTTCATGTCAAAGGCAAGACCACTTCATTGAAATATAAAGCTTACTACTTCAGCCCCACTGTCTTTGCAACTGGAGACAAGTGCCACCTCAGTGGTATACTGAGGTTCTTTAGTGATAGGCATGTGCTCAAGTGGGGAAACCACCTAGGGGAGTAATTAGGGATTATAAAATTATGATAATGAAGGCAGATATGAGATTCAAATACAGATATTTTGAACTTCAAACTTCTGATAAGATATAATCAATAAGGATTTTTTAAAGTGTACTTTAGTTCTATCAGAGTTTAGTAGATTTTAGGAAGATTTGAATTGGATTGTAATTTGGGATTAATTTACATAGTTTGTTGTTTTACTAATGCAGCTGATTTTCCTAGTGTAAAGAAAACATCTTGTACCTTGGACCACTGACAGCTGGGTTTCTAATAGAAACCAAAAAAGGCAAACTCAAAATAGAGAAAGGTTGTATCGATCAGGGCTCTCCAGAGAAACAGAACCAAAAAGAGATAGAGAACTGATAGACAGATAGATAGATAGATTCATTTTAAAGAATTATCTCATAAGATGACAAGTTCCAAATCCATCAGGCAAGTCGTGGGCTAGAAACTTGGGCAGAAGATGATGCTGTAGTCTTAAGGCAGAATTTCTTTTTCAGGAAACCTTAATTTTTGCTTTTAAGGCCTGCACTTGATTGGATGAGGCCCACCAACATTACCCAGGGTAATCTAATTTGTGTAAAGTCAACTGACTGTAGATGTTAACCACATCTACAAAACATAGTCCCAGGAATATTGATATTCATGTTTGATCAAATAACTGGCTATTATAGCTTAATCAAGTTGACACATAAGGCAGATCATCACAGTAGCTTTCTTCCAAGCTGTGAAAAAGTAGTGACTGCCTTCAATCCATGAAGATTCAGCCTTCTTTCTCCCTTTTGGAAGGGTCCAAGTAATACCCCATTATATGAGGTATGATCACTCGTGATCTGTAGCTCTACTGTTTTCCTCACCAAATACCCATTGGAGGAGGGTCACAGATCCTGAGCCTTGTACAGATGATGTGCAGAAAGGGGACTGGCAGACAAGCTGAAACGGAGGGAGGAAGATCTACCTATTTAGGTTCTACCAGTATCTCTGAAGCAGTTCCTCCAAGTATAGGCAGTACACAAACGGTAGTCTGTGCTGCCCATCTGACTGGTCCCTGGTACACGCATTCCATTACCATCATTCTCACCTAGTCACTCAATATGCCCTTTGAACATGGTGTGCTCTTGACATGTGAGATTATGAACATATTGTATTGGGTCAACAAGCCACGGGTAGTCTTATCCCAGAGAAACATAAGCCTCCTTCTCTGCTAATTATACTCTAAATCTTTCCTGTCATAATTTTTATTTTTGTAAAACATTTTAAACACAAAACATCCTTCATCTGTGTGTGCTTAGTTGCTCGGTCGTGGCTGACTCTTTGAGGCTCCCATGGACTGCAGCCCACCAGGCTCCTCCTTTCCCAGGCAAGAATACTGGAGCGGGTAGCCATTCCCTTCTCCAGGAGATCTTCCTGACTCAGGGATCTAAACCAGGTCTCCTGCATTGCAGGCAGATTCTTTACCATCTGAGCCACCAAGGAAGCCCTCATCTAAAGAGGACTAAATCAAAAGCAAAAAAAAAAAAATATGAAATAAGAACACGTCCTTCTGGGACTTCTCTGGTGGTTAGTGGCTAAGACTCCAAGCTCCCAATGCTGGGGCCTGGGTTTGATCTCGTCAGGGAACTAGGTCTCACATGCCGCAACTAAAGATCTCACGTGTGACAACTAAAGATCCCACATGCCACAAGAGCGAAGATCCTTCATGATGCAACCAAGACCCGTGCAGCCAAATAAATAACAAATTTTAAAAGAATGCATCCTTTCGATCTCTGAGGTCAGACAATAGTAAGTAACATTTACATGGTACTTTGTCATTTGTTAAGTGCTTTCACACACATTTATTTTATTTTTATCTTTGCAGCAACCTTGGGAGGTCAATGGTATTATCACCATTTTACAGATGATGGAACCAAGGCTCAGAGAAGCTAACAGACTTTCCTGATGTCTGGAGGGAAAGGAAGGCCATCAAGCTGTGAAGCAGGGACAGGAGCTGGGATCTTCTGCTCCGAGCTCCATGGTGGGCTGCCTAGACTACTTTGGGGCTTGTTGCTCATGACCAGCCCAACTCGCTTACCTCAGTTTATGGAGTTCCATAAATGTGGCCAGAATCTGACTGCCCGATAAATCATGAAGTGACTATTTACCTACGGAAAACCGTTGCTGGAGGCAGTGTTTCCACGTACGGCCAGGAACCTTTCCCTCCAGGTGTCTTACTTGGGTGCAGAAAGCTGTATTGGAAATTAGTGGGAGCCAGCACAGTGAAGAGCAGGGAGTGAGAAGGGGGATGTGAATCTGTTTCATACAGTGGAAACTTATGTCCTAACAAATAATTAAGAAAAAAATCCGAGGTTGTTTCCTCAGCTGATCATCACCAGCAGAGCCAACTTTGGATTAAATACTTCTGCTCAGTGGTTTTGACATTCTCAGTCAGGCATATCTTGATGAAATTAGAGATGCAGAAAATATTTTTTGATGGAGTGCAGGGGGAAAAAATGCTAGAAGGGAAGCCAATTCTATGTGCAAACTTGTGCAGACCGAGATAAAGAGAAAGTAGGAGAATAAGAAGTGTGTGTGTGTGTGTGTGTGTGTGAGTGTGTGTGTATAAAATAAATGAAGGAAGATGAAAGCAAGTGACAGAAGAGGAAAAGGGGAAGCTGGGGTGATGCTAATTAATTAAACTTTAAGATCTTGGCAGCAAGAGGTGTGTTTATAAACAATCTTCACTAAAACATACCTTTCCAACTATTAACTGTTTTATTTGCCAGAAATAGTCTCTAATTATTCTGTGCTTGTTTCAATCCAAAAGTGGAGAAAGAAATGTTAGTAAGTGAACATAGCCACTCTTATGCTATAAAATATACCTCTGCACAGAGGTTAATGTTTCAAAAATGCTCAATTAATGAAATGTAGCTGATTCAAACTATTTTACAAAAAAATTAAGTGGAGGGGGCTATTAGTTTGAAGGCCTTCGAAACAGTGGAAAAGAAAAACTAGACCAAAGATACAAAAAATAATAGAAGGTTAACCATTTAGGAATCTCTAAATAACATGCTTATACCAGGCCAACAGCAAGTCAACTTGTTTTCCTCTTGGGATTTAAGTCTAGAAAAGTCTGATTTGTGAGGATAGAATAAAGACTTGCAGACATGTCAAATGTTTTTAAAAGATTCTCTCTCATGTATCCTATCTGAGGTAGTTAATAAAGGATATACCATTAAAATAAGAGAATAAACCAAGAAAGAAAAAGACACGAGATCCAGTAAACAGAATATTCAACTCATATATTAAGTCAAAGAACTTCCCAGGAAGGGAGGGAAGGTCCCAAATAACAATCTAGTGAGGCACCAGCTCAAGACTGGAGCAGTAGATGGTGACTCTGTTGGAGAGTTTTGGATTCAACTAGGTGAGAGAAATGTAGAAAATAAAGCAAATTCCGTAGGTGAAGGGATAAACTGTCATACACTCATACAGTGGAATACTATTCAGCAATAAAAAGAAAAGCCATTAAACCACAAAAAGACATGAAGGAAACTTAAATGCATATTGTTAAGTGAAAAAAGCCAGTCTAATTCCAACTATATGACATTCTGGAGAAGGCAGAATTCTGAAGACAGGAAACAGATCAGTGATTCCCAGGGATTCCCTGGGAACAGGTGGAATAGAGCAGAGGGGATTTTTTAGGGCAATAAAATAGGATTGCCCTAACCCTAACCCTAACTGGATGGATCTGGTAAACAGAATATTCAACTCAGAAATTGAGCCAAAGAACTTCCTAGATAGGAAGGGAAATTCCCAGATAACAATCTAGTGAGCAACCGGCTCAAGACTGGAGAATAGATGGTAACTCTGTTGAGAATTTGGGATTGTATTAGGAAAGAGATAGGTAGAAAATAAAGCAAATTCCATAGGTGAAATTAACTGTGGACGATAGTTAATATTTATGATATCTGTTCATTCATTTATTCACAGAATAATGTGAATTAAACCAATTAAGTGCCAGATATAGGGGTAGATGCTGGGAATCCAAAGATGAATACATTGTAGTGCCTATCTTTAAGGTGCTCAGAGCCTAGTAAGAGATATGGACAAACAGAGATATACTTCAACATCCAAAATCTAATCCATCCCTTGAAAATGGCCAGACAGAAAGTTTTGGGAGGGCATGAGCCTATATTTCATCATTATGAATAGAATTCAAAAGTATTATGTTTTCAGCCCACCTGAAAACCTTTAGAAAACATTTTTGACAGTTTAACTGCCCACATAACCATCCACCATTCTACACAATGTAAAGGATTTAAAACATTGATTATAATTATTTAACAATGAATGAGTACTCATGGGTGTATTTTCTACAGTACATGAGACTATATAATAGCAGATACAACTTATGTTTTCCTTCTCTACCATATTAAACATGTATGGTAGTATACATAAACAATGTAACTATATGCTAATGAACCTCTCTTGGAAGACAATAACATGAGACGGAATTGACGTTAGTGATAACATACATGTTTAAATGACATGCAGTGTGATCCCAGCAGGAATACAGCTGAACACACTCTGATCTGAATCCATTCGAAATCCAAACTTTCTTTGCCAGTA
Source organism: Bos indicus (assembly GCF_029378745.1). Lineage (NCBI taxonomy): Eukaryota > Metazoa > Chordata > Mammalia > Artiodactyla > Bovidae > Bos > Bos indicus. The sequence continues at coordinate 79,476,004 of NC_091771.1, read as the reverse complement.
CACACATACAAACCCACGTTGGAATTTTGATCCAGATGGTAAATGCTGGGTTAAAAGTTTCTCCAAGTTGTGACTTGCAAGACAGTGACTGCTCCAATGGTGAGAGTTAGACAGTGCTGGAGTTTTATACTAATATTGAGACTACGAAACAATGTGATGATGTCAAGGGTTATTCGATGGAAGCAGGAAACAAAACTGAACTTAGGTGAAGATGGCGAGGCATATATTATGTGCGCACACGGGCATGGTAAACAACGGGTCTTGCAGGAGCACATCCACCGTTACTGCGATGAATTTCTGAGTGATGTTTTCCTTTTCTATTATTCTATTATTGCTGTTACACTGCTGTTTGCTGTTGTATTGTTGTTTTTGCAGTTAAGACACGATTTTTTAAAACATGGGTACATGCAAAAACAATGGATGCAAAGATAAGCCTGAATGCCCATGAATACAACCCCTAGCCCAGGATCTTCGGTGCCTGGTCAGACCATCGAAAGTGGAGGAGGTCCAACACTCAGGAAACATCACCCGGATCAGGTCTGCTTTAGGGAACCTGGGATTCTCTGCAAACAGCAGCCAAGAATGCATGTATCAACATTTGTATAATAAAATACAGGTATCTTGCTTTGCATAGTAGGTGGCTGAGGGTATATTACATGTTTGTAATTTAAATTATACTAAAGAAACACAAGGGGAACTCAGTATTTAAAAGTCCCTTGCAGAGAATTCTTTTGATGAGTAAAAATGTCTTTAACTTTAGTAGTCACCCCCCCTGACTTAACTGTTTTGATAAGCTGGATTGTTTCAAAGCAGGGTATAACAGCAGCATCTCACACTTGTTTTAGACAATTATGGTACATCAGCTTGATGGAATATTAAACAGTCATTAACATTTATAATTACGAAGACTGCAGCGATGCGGAAAAAATGCTTGTGGTGTGCTAAGTGAAAAAGAACTAAATATAAAATTATATTGAAACTATTACTGCAACTAAGTAAAAATGCATGAGGAAGGGCAGGAAGAGACATGGAATAAGAAAAATATTTTTACACACATCACATTTTGACCTCAAGGGGATTAAGTGGAGCTTTTCAAAAAGTAAATCCTACCTTACAGCTATAGATACTGAAGAGGGCAGATCTCACATTTTAACCACAGCAGTATGAGCTGCTGTAACAGACACCCACAGTCGTGGGGGCTTACACACTAGTAGTTCCTTATTCTCGTCAGAACTCATCTGTGATGGGTGGAGTCGGGGTGCTGTGTCTTCTGGGACCCAGTATGTCAGTGGTTCTCATCTTAATCCACAATGACCAAAGTCTCCCATCTGGCTGTTATATGGAACATAGAGAAAGGTTTTTGTGGGTGAGAGGTTTTTGGGCTTTGGAGGTGGCACAGTGGTAAAGAATCCGCCAGTAATGCAGGAGACTCAGGTTCGACTCTTGGGTAGGGAAGATCCCCTGGAGTAGGAAATGACAACCCACTCCAGTATTCTTGCCTAGGAAATTCCATGGACAGAGGAGCCTGGCTGGTGACAGTCCATGAGGTTGCAAAGAGTCAGATGCGACTGAGTGACTGAGCATGCATACACAGCTGGAAGCATACATCACTTCCATCCACATTCTGTGGGTTCAAAGATAATCACATGGCAATACAACACCGCAAAGGAGGCTGGGAAATATCATCCATGTAGCAGAAGGAAGTAGAAGAGGGTTTTGGTGACTAACTGGCTGGTGTCTGCCACACAAATTCCCACATCTAACAAGAGGGAGGGCAAGAACTGGAACCAAGGTCTTCCTATCTTGGCTCAGCACTTACATTTTTATCTCTCATTCATATTCTCTATGTGTGTGTCACACACACACAAAGGGAAAGACTTATGTGTTGAAATCTAAGCAGAAGACAGTGCAAGTTGCTCAGTCGTGTTCAGCTCTTTGCAACCTCATGGACTTCTCCATGGAATTCTCCAGGCCAAAACACTGGAGTGTGCAGCCTTTCCCTTCTCCAGGGGATCTTCCCAACCCAGGGATTGAACCTAGGTCTCCCACATTGCAGGTGGATGCTTTACCAGCTGAGTCACAAGGGAAGCCCAAGAATACTGGAGTGGGTAGGCTATCCCTTCTCCAGCAGATCTTCCCAACCCAGTAATCTAAACGGGGTCTCCTGCATTGCAGGCAGATTCTTTACCAACTGAGCTATCAGGGAAGCCCAAGCAGAAGACAGCTGTTCCACATTTAAGTACAACCAATATAGAATCTAATTCTTTTTAGGAAACACACTACATTCTCAGTGAAAATCATCCCTGGGAAGGAAATACCGGGGATGAACTCAGGTCCTTGAGCAAGAGAATCTGGTTAGGAGCTGACCTGGCTGAGAAAGAATGAGCAAATGCCTACGTAATTACGTGGCCCCTACATTCCCAGTGTCACTCACATCTTTGCCTAAGCGTGATCCCATTGTCAATGGGAAGGAAGAAAATCCAATCCTACCTGTTGCGTACATTAAGACCCCCTGCCACTTCCCACGAAATTCCAGCCAGAAGGCACTAGAAAAGAGCTGGCATATTTATCTTCTTTGCCGCCTTCTTTTACTTGGCCTTGCTCAGCTTTTCAGGTCTATTCCACTGTGGCCGTGACCAACAAATGTAAGGACAGAGTCATTGGGAGCTATTTTTAAGCAAAAACATCTTCAACAGTACATTAAAATGTTATTTGGGGCTGCATCCTGAAAAACAGATTTCTGTCCCCAAACTGGCATTTAAAAAATTAATTTATTTATTTGGCTGCACCTGGTCTTAGTGTGGCATGTGGGATGCAGTTCTCTGATCAGGGATCCAACCCGGGCCCCCTGCACTGAGAGAGGGAAGCCTTAGCCACTGGGCCACCAGAGAAGTCCCAGATCTGGCATTTTTCACATTAAATGTTTTCATTTGGTGAGAAATCAGTTCAAACCAAGACAAGTTGCCAAATCTTATTAGAACTTGGTGGAGCTTGGTGAGTGCTGTTTGTGTCAAACAAGCCAGAGCTTAAACTGGACAATGAGAAAAATAAAATGGCTATTTTATATTCCTCTGTCCCCTGCCAAGGCTCACCAGTGCAATGCTTTGAACACTGAAGCACTTGGTAAATACTGAGCTAATCATAATGAACATAATTATTATGTTATGCTGTTTGACTACAGTTTAGAAATGACTGAAGTAAGAATGGATAATCGTACCTACAGCAAATGCTGCCAGGCTGCTCTGCTTGTAGACTTCCTCTGAACTATTTTTTTCTTTTTGGCCACATTGTGAGGCATTGCAGGATCTTAGTTCCCCAACCAGGGATCAAACCCATACCCCCTGCACTGGAATCACAGTCTTAACCACTGGATCCCAGGGAAGTGCTTGCTCTGAACATTTTAAGGTTCACCCATTCTCATTCACACATTCCCTCATCACCCACAACCCCTACATGCTCTCCCCCATACGTCTACACACCCATCCATACACGCCATCCACATGCAAACACATCATCCTCCTAGAGACACAACACACACACACAACTGTACACACCCATCCACATACAGCATCCACATAAACACCATCTATACACACACACACACACACACACCCCTGAACATACCCATCCACACACAGAAGTTGTGCCTTGAAGCTTGGCGGGTTTCAGGCCTCTTTTGGAACTGTGACGTCTAACCTTCATTCCTGGGAATGACGCTCCTCACAGTTGTTCCACGGGGTGATCCTACCAGTCCTGGTGAGCAACTGGGGCTGAAATGTCACCCCGAGAGGCAGGGTAGGATGACTGGGGCCAGGCATGCTACCCTGGGGCCACTAGAGAAACTTGTGCTTCAGGAACCCCACCTTGACTCTCTTCCCAATTTTTTAAAAAATATTTATTTATCTGGCTGCACCAGGTCTGTGTAGGAGCCCTGGTGGCTCAGAGGGTAAAGTGCCTGCCTGAAACGCAGGAGATCCGGGTTCGATCCCTGGGTCAGGAAGATTCCCTGGAGAAGGAAGTGGCAGCCCGCTCCAGTATTCTTGCCTGGAAAATCTCATGGACAGAGGAGCCTGGTAGGCTACAGTCCATGGGGTGGCAAAGAGTTGGACACAACTGAGCAACTTCACTTTCACCAGGTCTTGGTTGAGGCAGGCGAGATCTTTAGTTGCAGCACGAGAACTCTTAGTTGAGGCATGTGGTATCCAGTTCCCCAACCAAATATTGAACCCAGGCCCCCTGCATTGGGAGTGTGGAGTCATAGCCACTGGACCAAGTCCCTCTCCCAATTTTTCATTTCAGTGTTTGAAAGAAACCTTGCCTTTGGGATAAAGGAACATCTAGGAGTCTTAATTCCTATGCTCTGAATTCAGTCTCTGTTTCGGACTCTAAGACCTAGGTAAATTCCTTACTTTTTCAATGGGTTTGCCAGCCCTTGAACCAGGACTTGCAGTAACCCATAATATCTAAATGCTGAGGAGGTGGAAAGGGTAATTTAAGAGCTAGTGTCAGAATTCTTCAAGGAGAAAATGGTCTTTTAAAATTTTTTTATTTTGATCATTGCCTTAGATAAAGTTGGTATAGAAAGGCTAAGGGTAGAAAGAACTATTTGTGTTTGTTTAAAAACAAGCAAAAAAAAAAAAAAAAAAAAAACAACTGGTTAGGCCATTTGCTAGTGGAAAGAACCCTCAGGGCAAGGCGGGGATGAACTAGGAATGAGAGAGGAAAACCCAATTTCTCTGCAAAATAAAATGAGAATGGAGAGGAAGCAAGGAGGGAGTAGGAAAGGTGGGGTGATTTTGGTCCATAACAATGGCCTATGGAGTTTTCTGTGATAGGAAATTTTGTGCTGTGATGTGATTCCCAGGGGCTGGCGGACCAGGGGGCGGCAAAGTGGCCATCATCTAGTTTCAGGTTAAGAAATACTGAACGCTGACTGTAGGCCAGGCACTAGGTTATGCTGTCAACGTGCATGCTTTTTTTTTTTTTTTTTCTGGCCATACCACTCTGCATGTGAGATCTTAGTTCCCCTACCAGGGGTCAAACCTGCATCCCCTGCACTGGCAGCATGAAGTCTTAACCACCGGACTGCCAGGGAAGTCCTGACATGCATGTTCTGATTTAATCTTCAACCTACTCCGTGATAAGCCCAGGGCTTCCCTGGTGGCTCAGCAGTAAAGAACCCCCCTGCCAAAGCAGGAGACGCAGGTTCGATTCCTGGGTTGGGAAGATCTCCTGAATGGAGGAACTGGCAACTCACTCCAGTATTCTTGTCTGGGAAATTCCATGGACAGAGGACCCTGGCGGGCTACAGTCCTTGGTGCTGCAAAGAGTCAGACACGACTGAGTGACTGAAGAGCAACAACAAATCCCCATTCTACAGAGGAGGACTTGGAGGGTTGCCGAGAGGCAGATACTCAGTAAGTCAGAGTCCAATCTGAGTTTGACTGATTCTAAAATCCATCCTGTTTATTAGTCACTGGAGCATACTCTCCTCGTGAACACTGAAGACTACAGCACTAAGCTATGGAGCAGAGATTATTTGCAGTTTACTAATTAAGGGTGATAAAAGCATCCCAGAAATGGCAAGCACTGAATAAGTACTAGTATCACTGTCTTGGAGCGTGACCACTGACATCGGAAGGAAGCACTGTCATCTAAAACGGAAACATGACAAGCCAACAAGGGCTTATTAATGTCACAGGAAAATGATACAGTTAAATACTCATGTTTGCATTCCACTGGATATTTACATTCTGAAAACCATGCTCTCAGGCACTGGGCTCTTCATTAAAGTCAGTCAGGATCGTTTGCAAATGCAGTGGAAAATACCGCCATATGACTTCATTTTTTTTTCCCTGGGACAATAAGAAGGAAAGCGGTGCACCATTTTGACGCAGATCTGTAAAGCAGAAATCGTGGTGCCTTTACCACTCTTGCTTCAAAGAGAAGAAATTATAGTCTTTCGTTCTCCTAGCAGCATGTAACTAAGGTTTAGATGAGTGAACAGATGCATGCAAAAATCAGCCACGCGCATAGAAAACATTCATTTTCACAATCTGGTAAATCTGCTAGGTACACATGAAACAGAGCCAAATTGATTTCAGCAGAATGCAGTGTCACAGCCCTGGCACGACAGGGATCCTCCTCAGCCGCGCTCCTTGCCAGGCCGTTGCCATCCCAGATCCTGGGTGTATCGATCACCCAGCACCAAGGATGTATAAGCGGTTCCGTACACCGTGGCACGCTTTGCCCAGCCCCAGCTGACTGGCTGTGTTATTTCCATCCCTAGGAATGGACCGGAATAGGCACCTCTGTCCTTGCTTTCCCCACTTCGAGGCCTTATCTGAGCTTCTTGCTACCCAGCCCCTCGTCCCTCCTGTAGGTAGCTCACAGAATTATGGAATATAAAAACCCAAAGTGTCCTTAGGGACCATCTTGTCCACGTCTTTCACTTTATGGATGAAATCCAGGGAGGAGAAAAGTCTTGCCCAAGGCCACATGGGTCATTAATGGCCCAGGCACCTTCTGACTCCCAAACCCATGCTTTTTACACCACATGCAGTCTCCATTGAAATTTGGACTCAGACTATGGAAGAGGAAATTTCCACAATTCCATCAACCCCAAACATCTCTATGGCTATTAAATATTTATAGCGCGAAGGGCTCTATTTAGTCTGCCCTCAGGTTTCCTAATTGTCCACTAGACCACAAGTCCTCAAACCCACAACAATGCAAGTTTACCATCACAGGTTAGAAAGCCTGGGAGACAAAGGTATTTTAGAATGAAGAATCTTTTGGGAAAGGCAAAAGGTTACACAGGCAGCTTATCTTATGTCACCCCACCCAGACCTGGAGCAAAATGTAGAACTAGTCACACACAGTGGATGGAGTCGACCAGTTGCCCCACGTCAGTTTAGGGCAGGTTTTGTTCCCAAGTGAAATCAACTGAAAACTTAATTTTTTGGCTTTCAGAGCTCTTTGGATTTTGAAATATAAATCATATAGGTTGTGGCATTAGCCACATAATTAATATTACTCATATTAAAACATGAACAACAACAACAAAAAAACATGAACAATAGGATTGTGGATTCCTATTATTCTCTTCACAAGTGGCCTTAAATAAGTATCATGGACTAGTCGAAAAGCATCACTTTATCCATAACAGGGTGGTTTGTCATTAGAATTTCCATGGCTAGACTTCGGTTTCTCTGTAGGTTGCAGTTATGCCAGTTGCCTCTCGGTTAAATCCCAGATATTAACAGAAAATGGAATAGCCCTACACTGGCCAGACCTCAGGGAGCTTGGGTTCAGAAGCCGACGGCCCCATTGGTTTCTTGGATCTTTTATAAAACAGATCCAGCTGGGATCACCAGAGGGGCAGGCATGTTACGAGGCAGCTGGGGAGGCCGTGTGGGGATGGGCAGCAGCAGCACCTGCCCTCTTGGGCTTTGGTAAAAGCACGGCAGAGCCGACTTGCCACCGGGTCCCCAACGGGCAACTGATCGCGCCTGCATCCCGGGGCTTTCTCGGGCTCCAACCGCTTCTTAGCTTCCTCCTTCTCATCAGATGGGCAGGTTTCCAGAGCTGTCAGATTTTCTTCTGCCCAAGTTAACAGGGACATTGATTTTGGAGGAAGGGAGGCCCTTCTCCCCCAGCCCGTCCCTGCCTCGCTCCTGGCTCAGCCACGCCAGCTCCGTGGCATTGTCCGGTTTGATTAGCACTGCCTGGATGAGGCCCCCTTTCCCAGGCGGCCCCGGTGGTGCCCAGCACCTCTCCTCTTGGCATGTGGACGTGCACTTCTGCTCTCCCATGGAGAGCCCGCTTACCTGGGTAATGGGTACTTGACCCCCTGGTTTCCAAAGCGGGCTTCTGTACCACAGCAGGGCCTGCATCTGTTTTTATTGTTTTCTGGATGGTCACTGGGAGGGAGTCCTGTAAACGTGACCTTGCTTAGCTGGCTTTGGGATTGATGGAAATCAGATCACTTTGGGGGTTCTAATGGGTCTAGGCGGGGGGGCTCTTGGGGTGGCACAGGAGGGTCTACTGTGTTTATGAGGAAACCCTTCACTCCTTCAGAATTGAACATGGCTTTCCTAAAATCCTTCCTCTGGCAGAGAACTGTAGGTACCTGTTTCTTTGAGGAAGTTCCCCATAAAGATAGGAGGAGGGAATTTTACTTGAAAACTGTAAAGATCTTCTAAGAAAAAGAGTCCATTTCTGTCTTTTGGAGCAGAGAAAGTAGATAGGTTTGGAGGGGAAAGAGGGAGGGAGGGAAGGAAGGAAGTGAGGGGGAGAGGGAGGAAGGAAAGGAGGGTAGGGGACCGGGTCTCCCATGTCCCCTGCGTCCCTCATCACCTCCTTTCTTCCCACTGACCATTGTGACGGCACACGGATGGCCTCACCATCCACTCCGACCCATTCCACAGCATCCAGAATAATATTTTTATAAGACTCTCATCTCTGCTACTTAAAGCCCTCAGTGGCCTTCCTCTGTCCTTAGAATACTTGTGTAGATCTGACGGTCATACCCAGGTCTGCATCATCCCGTCCTGCTACCCCTCGAGCCTCATCCTGCGTGACCCCTGGGCTCTGGGCACTCCAGCCGCACAACCTTCTCCCAGGCTTCCTGCTCCCCCTGGGCCTTTGCGCACGCCTGTCCTCTGGCCCCCAAGGCTTTCCTCTCCACTTCGCCCCATATCCCACTCTCGGTCTAGTTCTCGCTGTTGGCTCCTAGTGCAAATGTCATTTCCATAAGGACTCCTCCTCTCCAGCCTGTAGTCCTGTTCTATATGCTCACAGCACGTGCACTTTGTCTTCCCATCATTTATCACGACTATACATCAACCATGGTGGCCACTGGATGATGAGTGTCTCTCTCCAGCCCATGAGCTCCACGAGAGGAGGAACCGCATTTTCTTTGTTCACCTCCGGCATCAGTCTTCCCTTGTCGAACAGTGGTTTCTCAACAACTGCTTGATGAGAACTTCCCTAGTGGTCCAGTGGTTTAGAATCCACCTGGAAACAGAGGGGACCCGTGTTGGATCCCTGGTCCGGGAAGATCGTACATGCTGCAGAGCAACTAAACCCACACGCCACAGCTACTGAGCCTGTGTGCTGCAATTACTGAAGCCCACTTGCTCCAGAACCTGTGCTCTGAAACAAGAGAAGCCACTACGATGAGAAGCCGGTGTACCGTAACTAGGGAGTAGCCGCATCTAGAGAAAGCCCACAGGAACAACAAAGATCCAGCAGAGCCAAAAAATATATAAATAAATAAAATTAAAAAAAAAAAAAGGAATCTCAATTCAAAAAAAAAAAAATTACCTGATGAGTTACTGAGTGAATCATTTTTCTAGCCAGTATGACAACTTTACCAACAACACTAGGCCTATCTAAGAAAAAAGCTCCCTTGTTACTCGAGTGGGCAATGGGAATTTCCACTTGCCGACAAATTCAGGGATGGGTTACTCTTGAGAGGCAGCGTGATGAGCCTGTGTCCCTTACTCCCTGGGGACAAGTCTGCTGTGGTGGCTACACCCAGCTTCACATCTCCCTCCAAGGGCCCCCTCTCACGGCAGACTGGCATGTCTTCCCTGAGTTTTTGTGTTGGCCAAGAGGAACATGCCACATTGGTAATAATGTCAGTAAACTCCGAAGCTGCCAAGGAGAGCGGCAAGCGAAGGCCAAGAGGAAGCCGGCAGAGCCTTAAACACGAAGCCCTGGAAATCATCCCATTACCAGAGGTGCCAGCCGTCACACCCTGGCTGGAAGGGCATAATTGCTGAAAACAGCTCGTCACTAACAGCCTGACAGCCAAGGGCCCACCGCCGCCCCTTTCTTCACTCCCGGATCTGCCCCGCCACGAGGGGAAAGGTGCCAAAAGAGGAAACCATGTGTGAAGACATGGCTCCCGCCTTGGAGAGAGGACATGTCTGCCCCCAGCTTTCTCAAGATGCTTTGGGAGCCCTCTCTCTATTTGCTCCCGAGCTGAATCCTTGATTGTTGTTGTTTAGTTGCTAAGTCCTGTCCGATTCTTTGCGACCCCATGGACCATAGACTGCCAGGCTTCTCTGTCCATGGAATTTCCCAGGTCAGAATACTGGAGTGGGTTGCCATTTCCTTCTCCAGGGCATCTTCGCGACCCAGGAAATCAACCACTGTTTCTCGCACTGGCAGGCAGGTTCTTCACCACTGAGCCACCAGGGAAGCCCTGAACCCTTGATACTTTTTTCCATACACACTGCCTCAGGGTCCAGAGATGTGATCACAAGCTCAGCACAGCAGGGACAGTCTTCCATGTGACACTGGCCACCCAAGGAAGGGAGTCTCACAGAAGCAACATTTTTCTCTGGGGAGGGTATTGGGCAAATATGGATCAGGAACTCATCATGTAGACATGACTACATAAGGTCCTTAGAGGGAAAATAAAAATAATAATCTAGCTGATGCGAAGAGCTGAGTCATTGGCAGAGACCCAGATGCTGAGAAAGATGGAGGACATGAGGAGAAGAAAGCAACCGAGGATGACATGGTTGGATGGCATCACTGACTCAATGGACATGAGTCTGAGCAAACTCTAGGAGATAGAGAAGGACAGGGAAGCCTGGCGTGCTGCAATTCATGGGGTCGCAGAGAGTCAGACACAACTTAGTGAATGAACAACAACAGAAAAAATAATAATGGTCCTCATAATTTCTTTGTCCAGTTGTACTTGTTATAATGTATTTATAGTAATCCATTAAAGCAAGTGGACAGATTCATCTAGCAAACGTCCACATAGCTATCAAAACAGAAGTTATTGCACGTATCTGGGCAGATATCTACTGCAGGTTGTAGGTGTACAAAATCAGCAAGCACAGCACTTGGATAAATTCAAGTATGTCTCTTCCCCCTAAGCCACCTTCTTCAACCACCTGTTGGGCACCTTTTGTGTGCCTGGCGCCTAGGTGCTTAGATGCTTAGGACACAAATGTGGTTGTGGCCTCAAGGAATTTGTGTACTAGTGGAAGAAACCCACAGATAAATCAGCAAGTGTGCTGTGGAGTAGAAAGTTCTAGAACTGAGGCAGTCAGTATAAATTTTTTAAATGTCTGAGGGTAGCTTTTATGCACAGAAAAGATCATGTAGGTTACTTTGGTTTTTAAAATTACCAGCTTAAAACACCTATCTTCTTTAGGCAGTGGTGTTCAGTCTACAATCTTATTATTCTATTTATAAAGAGAATGGATTAACTCAAGTTGAATAGGTTTAAATAAGTTCAAATCTCAACTGGTACCATTAACAGCTTTATTACATTCCCTGAAACTTTAAAAACCGTATTCATGAATTTAATACATTCATTTTCTTTTTAAGTGATTCAAATGCTTGCCCTAACAAGCTGTGAAATGTGAGAGTTGGACTATAAAGAAAGCTGAGTGCTGAAGAATTGATGCTTTTGAACTGTGGTGTTGGAGAAGACTCTTGAGAGTCCCTTGGACTGCAAGGAGATCCAACCAGTCCATCCTAAAGGAAATCAGTCCCAAATATTCATTGGAAGGACTGATGCTGAAGTTCCCATACTTTGGCCACCTGATGCGAAGAGCTGACTCATTTGAAAAGACCCTGATGCTGGGAAAGATTGAAGGCAGGAGGAGAAGGGGACGACAGAGGATGAGAGTGGATGGCATCATTGAGCCAATGGACATGAGTTTCAGTAAACTCTGGTGATGGACAGGGAGGCCTGGGCTGCTGCAGTCCATGGGGTCGCAAAGAGTCAGACAAGACTGAGTGACTGAACTGAACTGAACAAGTAAAACCTTTCCAAATACTTCAGTAGTGCTTGCAACTCTTAAATTACTGATACCATCTGTAGGGACTGACATTCCCACAGCCCAAAGATGACCTCTGGGCACACAGATGCCCAGGTGATTCTTTGCTAAGAAGATCCCGACCCCTCTTAGGGTTGCTACGACAATGGAGAATGTCAAGTTTCAACCCTTCCAACAGAGTTGGTTTTCTTGAGTCTAAATTATAATCTAACTCAATTCTTTCCTCTCATTTGAGATGTAGGCTTCTTAGTCAAGTTGCTGCCAAACTTTTTTCAATGTACCTCTTTTCATGTTCCTCATATTCTTGGTTGAATCCCAATTTTTTTTCTTTGACAAAGTATTTTATTGTGGTAAAATATACCTAACTTCAGAATTCATACATATTGAGCATGTGTCAGAATTCCTTCCCCTTTTAAAAGTCGAATACTATTCCATTGTATGGGTATACCACATTTTGTTTATCTATTCATCTGTCATGGACACTTGGGTCATAGCTACAGTTTGGCTATTGTGAATCATGCTGCCATGAACATGGGTGTCCTGGGTTCTGATTCTTAGAGACACTTTAATGCTAGCCAACTGGATTTTATATCAGATCAGACCTCTGTGGCTTAGTCATACTCATGTCAGGGCTTGAGCCTGATTCTTGGGAGCCCAGAGGAGAAGCGCCTAAATCAGAGTGGAACCCTGCAGCTACTGAGAATCAGAGTCTTCATAAAAACAATGGGGCTGGACTCAAGGCAAAAATATGGAAAATGGAAAATTAAAACCAAAAAACAAAAGAGACAGAAAGAATGAGAAATAAGTACACATGAGAAGGAATTTCTTTCTACTATAAAAATATACACTGTACTATATCTTCAAATATTAAATACATGAAAAATGACTAACATGCAGATGAGCTACGCAGTGGAGAGTGTAGGCCTTGGAGTCACTCAGTGGTCTTGGGGCGAGTTGTTGAACTTCTTTCACATCTCAGTAAGAAAGCTTATGTATAAAGTGCCTCTTGAGGACTAAGTACTAAAGACATGTGGACTGGACCTTCTGCTCCTTATTGCTCTGAGGAGAAACAGCCAGCTGTGGTTTGCAACTGTGGCAGTGTAGCCTGAACCAGCTGGAGGTTAGGAGGCTACTTTTTCCCATGAACATCCTTGCCAATAGGGGCTTCCCTGATAGCTCAGTTGGTAAAGAATTCTCCTGCAATGCAGGAGACCCAGATGGATTCCTAGGTCAGGAAGATCCGCTGGAGAAGGGATAGGCTACCCACTCCAGTATTCTTGGGCTTCCCTGGTGGCTCAACTGGTGAAGAATCCGCCTGCAGGGCAGGAGACCTGGGTTCAATCTCTGGGTTGGGTAGATCCCCTGCAGAAGGGAAAGGCTACCTGCTCCAGTATTCTGGCTGGGAGAATTCCATGGACTGTAGAGTCCATGGGATTGCAGAGAGTTGGACACAACTGAGCGCCGTTCACCTTCCCCTTCACCCCCGCAATCCCAGGCGAATGCCAGCTCTCGTAGGAAGCACTCATGAGAAGCATAGGGCACCTGAGACGGGCTGTCTGTACCTCCTTCCAATTCTGCAGCTCCTCTGTTGACCATCCATCCCTCAGAATGGAGACATAGACAACCGGAGAGACAATGATGCTTAGTCAGATCAGGTCATGTCTATGTGTGAGCACGATGGCAGGGCTGGCCCTGTACCACCTGCCCACCCTTACCCGTCTCCCAGCAGCTCAGCCACTCAAGGGTGGGAGGCAACAGGGAAAAAAGGGAAATACAAGATGATAAGGAAGGAGAGAAGAAATCAGACGGGGGGATAACTTGAAGTATTAAGAACGAAGATGGTTAAAATTAATTGAGTGTATTCTATGCACCAGGCACTGTACTAAGGTGATTCATATACATGATCTCATTTAATCTTTGCAATAATCCAAGGAAGTAGGTACTATTAGTGTTTTTGTTTTTGAAAATGAGAAATCTGAGGCTTAATGAAATTAAATATAACTTGTCCAAGATTAAGAAGTAACCGAGAAGAACTGAACCTATTTTTGCTTCCGGTATCTAAGGGGTTCATTTTAATGCAAAACTGCTAAAGTCACACAGGAGATAACTGGGCAAAGAGCGTAAAGAAGCAAATACAGGAAATTCCCTAGCAATCCAGCCGTTAGGTCTCGGTGCTTTCACAGCTGTAGCCCGAGTTCAATCCCTGATCGGGGAACTAACATCCCACAAGAAATAAGTCTTAAAAAAAAAATGTCTAAAAGGAAAAATTTACATAGATGAAGCACTTTACTGCTAAAATTATAAGATGTTAAGCTATATAATAATTACACAGTAAAATTCTATAATAACTATTATAAAACTGCAATGAAGAACTGGAAACCATGTACATTTTCAGCAGTAGGGGAATGGTTAACTGAACTGAAATGAAACCACTTGATGCATATATACATCTATTAAAATAATAAACACAAAGATTTCTTTAGCAATAAAAAAAGCAGAATATAAAATTATAACTATTCAATCATACAGAAATTATGGCAAAGCCTGAAAAAGAACAGGGAAGTATTAGAGTGAATTTTGTGTGAGACCAGTAGTTCAAAATGATTTCTTCCCTTTTAAAAGTATTCTTTATGGCTGTTAAAAGCAATAAAAATTAAAAATTTGAAGTAGCTGACAAGACTTGTCCATAAAAATAAGGGCACCTGCTGGGTTGTTTTGATGACTAAATAAGTTAATGGATGCAAAAGCTCCTAGGAACAGCCCCTGCAGGCACTCCACAGGTCTCCCTCCCTGCCCTCTTGACCTCACCTTTCCTTCCTTCCAGCTCCAGCATCCTAAGGCTGCAGCATCAACTCTGGGCTCATGGCACCTCTGCACTCTCTTTCTCAGTATGAGTGCTTCTTTCACTTTCTTATTGCTTTTATCTGTGATTTCCAGATCTGGTCACTTAACACTTTCTGATTCTCTCATAAAAATAAACTTCTTTTCTTTTGGTTAATATATGGGTTTTTTTTTTTGCTTTTTTAAAAAAAGTATTTAGTATGTAACAGTCTGGTGGTTCTCCCAAAAATTAAACATAGAGTTACTAAATGATCCAGGATTGCCACTTCTGGGTATGTATCGAAAAAAAGTAAAAGCAGGGACTTGAACAGCAGCATTATTCACAATAAACAAAAGATGGAATAACCCATGACCAATGACAGATGAGTGGATAAACAGAATGTAGCATATATATATAATGGGATATTATTCCGGCCTTAAGAAGGAAAGAAATTCTAGGGATTTCTTACTTTCTCCATGGCATGTGGGATCTTGGTTCCTTGACCAAGCAAACCCATGTCCCCTATATTGAAAGGTGGATTCTTCATCACCCGACCACCAGGGAAGTCCCATGGGTAAGCTTCTGGGCTGGCAAAGCCAACAGCTCAGCAATGTCAAGGATGCCTGTTTCTTCTGTACTCCCTTTGCCACCCACAGTGTTGTCTTTGCCCTAAGGCAGACGGTCCTTAGAAGTAACTGCTGTGACACACCCCTTTGCTGTTATTAGAAAGAAAGACTGATCTCTCTCTTTAAAAATATTTATTTATTCATTCATTTATTTACTTGGCTGTGCTGGGCCTTAGCTGCAGCATGTGGGATCTCCTATCTTTGTTGCTGCATGTGAGATCTAGTTCCCTGACCAGAGATCAAATCCATGCCTGCTGCGCTGGGAGCGTGACGTCTTAGGGAAGTCCCCTGATTCTCTTCTAAGAGGAAGCAAAACTTTACTAGAAACCTTCGGCAAACCATTCCACATACCACACTGACAATGAGAAGGAGTCGCTGGCCAGGGGACTTAATTAGCCTTCCCTGGCCTAGTCGGGCTTAGCCCTTGAGTCAGGATGGGTTCCTCGAACTCATTTCCTGGTGCTCAGTGTCAGAGGAGAGCCTACCACAGTCCAACCTCTCCCACCTCCACTGAGACCGACAAAGGAGCACACGCTGGAACGCTGCTGGTCGCTAAGGATCCAGACTGAATTCCTGCCCTCATGGGGCTTCCAGTCTAGAGCAAAAGAGAAGCACTGTACAAGTATTACAGGGGTGATGCATGTTACAGAACGGAAAGTTCGTACAGCACAGGTGGCAACGGAGCCGGGGAAGTCACTGAGTCTCCGTGGCCCTGGAAGGCCTCTGGGGACAGATGCTCCCTGTGAGACTTGGAGAGGATGCTGAGCAGAAGGAAGGGCACACGTGAAGACTGGAGCGGAGAACAGATTGTATAGCACTAGCCCTAGACTTTAAGTCCTGGGGACACCTCCTGGCCAGGGACCAAGTGTTTGTTCAGTCTTTCATTCACACGTGCACTCATTTCATGAGTATCTACCTGCAGCAGGTGAGAGAACATGTGTACATGACTGGCCAAAGGACTTAGTTAAAAGATGATTAGTCTGTGAATAAGCCAAGCCTTTCCCCCTTGTTCTCATTAACCATCTACTGTTTATTTGAACTTTGCTTGGAGTCTACCCGCTAAAAATGTGAATTAGACTGGCTAATGTCAATTGGACTGGCTAATGTGTCCTGGCCTGAGCCAATCAGCGTGGCCAGTGGCATGTCACTGATTGCTTAGTCTTGAACCCCAGATTCCTTGGGGGCTGAGATCACACCTAGATAATCTGAGTTGGAATAGAAATGAAGAGCTGACCTCTGAGGAAAGAAAAATAGATGCTCAAGGGTAAACCACAAATGTCGTCTACACTGGTTCACATTCTTCCCAGGGAATGTTTCCACTCTTGCAGGAGACAAAGCCTTAAAACAAGAGTCTTAAAAGGCTCTCTAACCATGGGTTTTCCTGTGCTCTACTGGGGAAGCCTTGTGGATGGTGCTGTTTCTTCACCCCACCAAGCCACCAGCCCTGGTGTGTGCCCAGGGACACAGGTCCTCCTTGCCAACATAAGTAAACATATGACACGATTGCTCTGCATGTAAACCTCTACCAGAAAACCAGCGTGTTGACATGATTGATATCCACATAATTATCCACATTAGTACATGAGACGGATATGCACAGGATTATCTACCTCAATACCTAAAGTGATTGATACCCGTGTGATTATCTGCCATGAAGACACGCCCTCCCCTGCTTCTAATGCAATTACCTTTCTCCGGATACATGGAATCAATGCCCACGTGATGACCTGATTCAGATACACACATGATTGATGCCCGTGCAATTATCTCACACAGTGATATGCCACTGACTGATGCCCATGTGATTATCTGCTAAGATGATACCCGTGCAAATGAAAATTGGCAAAACCTGCCAGCTCTAATAATAACCCTTACCAGCAAGCCAAAACCAATGGCTGAGACTTACGAAGGTTCTTCTTTAAAAATAAAAAAGCCACTCATACACTAGTAAGTGTATGTTTGTATGTGTGTGTATGAGAGAAAGATCCATCTTCTTATGGTGCTTAAAGTAAAACTGGGACTAGGACTAAAAAAATTAAATAAAATAAATGTCAAAGTCCTTCCCAGTTCTAAAATTCTCAGATTCTCAGGGTCTAACGATAACTGAAAAAGTGCTGGTGATTTCGCAAAGTAGCAAAATATGTCTTCCACCACCAATTTGTGTTGTAATTCATGGACTCTTTGTGCCCTTTAGTGATCCTACAAGGAAACCAGGGGCAGGGAATTACTGATGCAGATACCGTCTACGACCAAAGCTGGGGCACCGACACAGAAATCAGCAAGGCCACATTTCCAATTCGAGGGCACGTGCCAGAATTACAGACAAGGCCATGCTCAGCGTTACCTCCCAGCCTCCACTACTCTTCTTAAAAAAGAAACAGTCTAAGTCATAGCATGTTTGGTCATTTATCTTGTTCCCTTTCCCCAATTCGCTGTTCTGACTTTCGAGAAAGGCATGTAATATCCCCATAGAATGTGATGATTTTCTTTGTTATTGTCAAAAAATGCTAATCCATGAAGAGAACCTTCCTGGGTAATGTTAATTCAGCTGCCTGTTTTATAATAGGATTATGTTTTCCAGGATTTAAAAATCCCACTTGTTAGCTACCAAATAGACTTCTACAACAGCTATAAAATCTAATTTAATCCCTACTGGCATGAACGAAAGAGCTGAGGTACAATTTGTATCTAACTCCACTTAACACCCTACAACCTCCAATAAATATGTAACATTGCTTTTGAAGTTATAAAAGGAAACTATACAGTAGGATAACGGGAGTCTCGTGGGTCCAATCATGCAATCTCTCTAAGGCAGAACAAATGTTGTTTACATATGGTGAGGATTATGGGGAAAGTTTATTTAAACAGATTAATCCATGTTTACATGTATTAATGCTCCCTTTTCCATCATGCAAATTCAAGTTAAAATGATCTTCATTTCTTTCATTTGAAAATAATTATAGCAAGAGAGTCAACTACTTGGTCTCTTATCATTTAGTTTAAGACCCTAATTAGGTTAGAATAAATTTCAGAACACTGTACCAAACTCAAGGTAGAAGGCTAATACTGTGTTTCAGTTTACAAAGGTGGAGGGCATTTTCTGGAGGGTAAGTGAAGATAAGACAAAGAGAGGGGACCCAGAAACGATCCTGTGGGCCAGAGAGAGTAGTGAGCAGATTCCCTTTTGTCTTTGGCTGTTCACTCTCCTATCATCCTCTCTTCACAAGTGCAGTAGAGTCGGCATTAAAGGGCCTTCTGGGAATGTAAAATTCAAGGGTGGTGAAACGGAGACATATTTCTTCTCCTGCCCCTGCCCACCCCCTCCTCCTTCAGACAGGTGACTATCGGGAAGCTTATGGTAGGCCAGATGGGACCAGAGATGCGCTGGCAAATATTGTTTCAAGATGAAGGAGAGGAAAACAAGGAGGCTGACATGTAACATATCAAAGACTATCCAGGCACCGGGAAGTTGAACATGCATCTCAGGGCAACCCAACCTCTTTAAAGATGCAAATTGCAGTCAAACACAGAAAACAGTAGGGTTCTGTTTATCCTTTCACAAAGGGTGCAAACTGCTAATCAGGCTCCATTGCTGGGCTGGCCACTTTGTTTATCAATAAACAGGAAGACAGTTAGACTATAATTTTCTTGCCTAGCACTGGTAGCCAAAAGGAAATGCTGGCAGCTTGGTAGTACTGAGTTCCAGTTGCATCAAAACCCAATTATTACTGTAATAATGTATGAGTGTTTGCAAGTTGCACAGGCGTGCTACACATGTCCCCAGAATCATGTGAAACGTATTGGCAGAGAACAAGCTTGGTGATACATGGACTAAGGGGAGCTGTCAAAATAGGCCGGTCCTCCAAGGGCTCAGCTGCGGAGTGCTGTTTAAAAACACACACACGCTGGAGTTAGCATGGCAGATATGGAAGTCTTCTACATGTAAGACAACCCAATGAAAACATGGTTTGACGAATATCAAATGACACAGAGGCTCTGAAATGGGAAATCTGATTGGAATATGTTATAATTGCCACTACAAGCTCTGTTACCACAGAACACTCGTACACCCTTTTAAAGAGATGTTCAAAGTTACTTTCATGTCAGTGGGGCTCCCTGCCTAAGACACTGTAAAATCTCAAAATATAGTGCAAGATCGCAAATCTAACATGCAATAAAATTTAATCATACAGGTGTTTAGGCATTCAAATTGCCCAAATTGTGACCTTAGATGTTTGTTTCATTTTGTCTGTATAGATGCTGTATAAGAAATTAAGAGGGGACCTCTCTGGTGATCCAGTGGTTAAGAATCCGCCTCACAATGCAGGAGATGCAGGTTCAATCCCTGGTCTGGGAACCAAGATCCCACATTCTGTGGAGCTACTACTGAGTCCAAGCACCGTAACTGCTGCAGGAAGGAGGACCCCTTCCAGGGCCCAAAACTGGGCTCTTGTCCAACACTCAGAAATGACTTGTCCGAGGAGACACATGTGCTGACAAAGCAAGATATTTTATTGGGAAAGGGCACCCGGGTGGAGAGCAGTAGGGTAAGGGAACCCAGGAGAACTGCTCTCTCCATGGCTTGCATGGTTTTATGGTGATGGGATTAGTTTCCGGGTTGTCTTTAGCCAATCATTGTGACTCAGAGTCCTTCCTTGTTCAGCCAAGATGGATGCCAGAGAGAAGGATTCTGGAAGGTGGTCAGACAGGTGGTTTCTCCTTTTGACCTTTCCTGAACTCTTCTGCTGGGTGGAGGCTTATTAGTTCCCTGTTCCTTACCAGGACCTCCAGTTGTATCACAACTCATGTAAATGGTTACTATGGTGCCTGGCCAGGGTGGGCGGTTTCAATCAGCATGCTTCCCTAACATAACTAGAGAGTTCATGCACCACAGTGAAAAATCCCACGTGAGGCACCCCGAGTGCCACAGCTACGATCAGATGCACTGGTCTTAAAGGAAGAAGGAAATAACTTAAGATACACTTAATTAAAGAAAGAAAGAAATTAAGATACACTCCAAGGTTCACATAGCTTGCAAGACAGGGCATGTAAAATATGAAGTACAAAGGAACTATAAGTCCTGTAACAATGCATCTACTAATGTTGAAATACTAATGATACAAGGGTTAATAACAGTTACTATTCTATTGATCACATGTAACTCACTCATTATTGAAATGTTTGCTGAGCGCTAGCTACATACCAGGCTCTCTGGTAAGCTGGGGGAGGGGATACCGTGGCACCCTCGTCACGATGGCTGACAGGGAAGCAGACATGTGATAAGCCATTACATTAAGGGGTGATGACTATTATAACAGGGTGTGTGAGCCACTCACTCTTATATGCACCTAAGCAGTCTTTCGGAGAAGGCGATGGCACCCCACTCCAGTACTCTTGCCTGGAAAATCCCATGGACGGAGGAGCCTGGTAGGCTTCAGTCCATGGGATCACTGAGGGTCGGACATGACTGAGCGACTTCACTTTCACTTTTCACTTTCCTGCATTGGAAAAGGAAATGGCAACCCACTCCAGTGTTCTTGCCTGGAGAATCCCAGGGACGGGGGGGCCTGATGGGCTGTCGTCTATGGGGTCGCACAGAGTTAGACACAACTGAAGCGACTTAGCAGCAGTAGCAGCAGCAAGCAGTCTTTACTGCTATGCCTGGCTCTCCAAGGTGACAACCCACAGCTACCTACCTTGGCAACTTGAGGTAGGGAACTGTGACTCAATTCTATTAGGGCAATACTCATGAAAATGTGGCAGGTTCTCTGTGGCTCTGTTCATAACTCTCATTAGCAAGTATAGTGGCCAAAAGTGCATCATAAGGTATGAACTGACTGGCTTCCTCACTCTTGAGCTGTGTGCCTTTGGCTAAGTTTGTTAACCTCTCTGTACTTCACTATCCTTGTAATCAATGGGGATAATAACAACACTTCTTTCAGAGTTTCTGAGAGCATGAAATAAGTTATTCCATGCAAGGCAGTTAGGGATAGCGCTGGCACCCAGAAAATGCTACCTACTCAGTGCACGCATCCTCGGTCACTGAGTCACGTCTGACTTCTGCGACCCCTGCAGCCCACCAGCTCCTCTGTCCATGGGATTCTCCAGGCAAGACTACTGGAGAGTGGGTTGCCATTTCCTCCTCCAGGGGATCTTCCCAACCTAGGGACTGAACCCACGTCTCCTGCATCTCCTGCATTGGCACATAGATTCTTTTACCACCAAACCACCTGGAAAGTCCATATGTACTCAGTAAATGTTCTCTTTCTCTATGCTGTGCCCAGATGCTCGGTTGTGTCCAGTTCTTTGCGACCCATGGACTATAGCCTGCCAGGTTCCTCTGTCCATGGGATTCTCCCACCAAGAATACTGGCATGGGTTGCCACATACTTCTCCAGGGGATCTTCCCGAGCCAGGGATCAAACCTGTGCCTCTTACATCCTCTGCATAGGCAGGCAGATTCTTTACCATTAGCACCACTCTTTCTCTCAGATCAGATCAGTCACTCAGTCGTGTCCGATTTTTGCGACCCCATGAATCGCAGCACGCCAGGCCTCCCTGTCCATCACAACCTCCCGGAGTTCACTCAGACTCACGTCCATCAAGTCAGTGATGCCATCCAGCCATCTCATCCTCTGGCGTCCCCTTCTCCTCTTCCCCCCAATCCCTCCCAGCATCAGGGTCTTTTCCAATGAGTCAACTCTTCGCATGAGGTGGCCAAAGTACTGGAGTTTCAGCTTTAGCATCATTCCTTCCAAAGAAATTCCAGGGCTGATCTCCTTCAGAATGGACTGGTTGGATCTCCTTGCAGTCCAAGGGACTCTCAGAGAGTCTTCTCCAACACAATAGTTCAAAAGCATCAATTCTTCGGCGCTCAGCCTTCTTCACAGTCCAACTCTCACATCCATACATGACCACAGGAAAAACCATAGCCTTGACTAGACGAACCTTTGTTGGCAAAGTAATGTCTCTGCTTTTGAATATGCTATCTAGGTTGGACATAACTTTCCTTCCAAGGAGTAAGCATCTTTTAATTTCATGGCTGCAGTCACCATCTGCAGTGATTTTGGAGCCCAAAAAAATAAAGTCTGACACTGTTTCCACTGTTTCCCCATCTATTTCCCATGAAGTGATGGGAACAGATGCCATGATCTTAGTTTTCTGAATGTTGAGCATTAAGCCAACTTTTTCACTCTCCACTTTCACCTTCATCAAGAGGCTTTTTAGTTCCTCTTCACTTTCTGCCATAAGGGTGGTGTCATCTGCATATCTGAGGTTATTGATATTTCTCCCGGCAATCTTGATTCCAGCTTGTTTTTCTTCCAGTCCAGCGTTTCTCATGATGTACTCTGCATAGAAGTTAAATAAACAGGGTGACAATATACAGCCTTGATGTACTCCTTTTCCTATTTGGAACCAGTCTGTTGTTCCATGTCCAGTTCTAACTGTTGCTTCCTGACCTGCATACAAATTTCTCAAGAGGCAGATCAGGCGGTGTGGTATTCCCATCTCTTTCAGAATTTTATTGTGATCCACACAGTCAAAGGCTTTGGCATAATCAATAAAGCAGAAATAGATGGTTTTCTGGAACTCTCTTGCTTTTTCCATGATCCAGCGGATGTTGGCCATTTGATCTCTGGTTCTAAAACCATCTTCAGCACCTTGGTCAGCTCCAAGAATCCTGGTCTTCCTTGTTAGAGCAGAGCTGGAAAGAATGATTGTGGTGAACTGCCTTTTGGCCCAGGAATGGTCAAAGTTGAAAATATGTATGCAGTATGTCTCCAAGGGAGATATGGAAAAACCCCGTCATGGCTCAGTCCAGAGAGGCGTGACTGGTCTGACCAGAGGCAGTTCTTGATCTGGTTCCCCTTAACTCTCTCAAGAATCCAAACTTGGGTTCTTCATACCCACTTCAAGCTCCCTGTACTCTCACAGACTATTTGGAATAGTCTTTTTTTTTTTTTGCATTTATTGACTCTGTCTACTTTGCCTTCTTCCAAGAATTTATCCATTCACAACTCTAGGGAAGAGAAGATCTTGACATCCCCTGTGCTCTGACACCTGCAGCAGGTGGGTCAGACCATCAGCCTTTCCTTGCTGCTAGGGAAGGGGGGTCAGATGGTGGGGAAAAAAGGCTAGTGGAACAGCCTCTTGGTGCTCAACCCTAGCTTTGCTCTTCTATGATGTACTGAGAAAACTTGAGGAGTCCAACAGAAGCCCATGTGTGGATCTCAGGCCAGCCTCCTGGCTCATCTTCCTCTCTTGACTTTTTGCTCTTCTGACCAATGTCTAGGGAGTTCTTTTTGGCCTTGTTATCTGGAGCCAATTAATACTTTGCCCAAGAATATGCTGCTGTTTAGACTAGATCTGGCCAAGAATTCAGACTCAAGTGCTAACTTTTGGAGGTTAATTTTTCATCAGTGAACAGTGAGCACAGTCACATCAGTGGAAAAAAACTGTAAAAACATATGCAAAACAGACAGCATATCTTCAGTAGAAGGCATCCTTGAGTTAATTCACAACTTGACATCTGCTCCCGACTAATCCATACTTTCCTTTTCTTCTCCCTTTAAAACACCATCTTTCCTAAGCGACAGAGCTGGTATAGAATAAAAATTAAACTATGACCACCCTGGGAAGTTCTAATGTACTTATATCTGGCTTTTATTGAAGTACAGTTGATTTACAATGTTGTATTAATTTCTGCTATACAGCAAAGTTACTCAGTTAAACATATACTCTTTTTCATATTCTTTCCGATTCTAGTGTATAGCAGGATACTGAATATAGCTCCCTGTGTTACACAGTTGTTGTTGTTGTTATTTAGTCGTATCTAACTCTTTGTGACCCCAGGGACTGTAGCCCATCAGGCTCCTCTGTCCATGGGATTTCCCAGGCAAAAATACTAGAATGGGTCTCCATTTCCTTCTCTAGGGGATCTTCCAGATATAGGGATCAGCCCAAGTCTCCTGCATCAGCAGGCAGAATTCTTTACTGCTGAGCCACCAGGGAAGAGCCATGCTAAACAGTAGGACCTCGTTATTTATCCATCCTACATATACTAGTTTGCACCTGTTAATTCAGGCTCCTCTAGGCTGCCGCCCCTGACCTCCGGCCCAGGGTAACTCCTCTTGGCCGCGCTCGCTCATGCTCCATCGCAGCCACCGTACTGGAAAAGATCAGTTTTAACCCCAATCCCAAAGAAAGGCAATGCCAAAGAATGCTCCAACTACTGCACAATTGCACTCATCTCACACGCTAGTAAAGTAATGCTTAAAATTCAACAAGTCAGGCTTCAGCAATACGTGAACTGTGAACTTCCAGATGTTCAAGCTGGTTTTAGAAAAGGCAGAAGAACCAGAGATCAAATTGCCAACATTCGATGGATCACCAAAAAAGCAAGAGAGTTCCAGAAAAATATCTATTTCTGCTTTATTGACTATGCCAAAGCCTTTGACTGTGTGGAAAATTCTGAAATAGATGGGCATACCAGACCACCTGACCTGCCTCTTGAGAAACCTGTATGCAGGTCAGGAAGCAACAGTTAGAACTGGACATGGAACAACAGACTGATTACAAATAAGAAAAGGAGTACATCAAGGCTGTATATTGTCACCCTGCTTATTTAACTTATATGCAGAGTACATCATGAGAAACACTGGGCTGGAGGAAGCACAAGCTGGAATCAAGATTGCTAGGAGAAATATCTATAACCTCAGATACGCAGATGACACCACCCTTATGGCAGAAAGTGAAGAACAACTAAACAGCCTCTTGATGAAAGTGAAAGAGGAGAGTGAAAAAGTTAGCTTAAAGCCCAATATTCAGAAAACTAAGATCATGGCATCCAGTCCCATCATTTCATGGCAGATAGATGGGGAAACAGTGGAAACAGTGGCTGATTTTATTTTTCTGGGCTCCAAAATCACTGCAGATGGTGATTGCAGCAATGAAATGAAAAGACGCTTGCTCCTTGGAAGGAAAGTCATGACCAACCTAGACAGCATATTAAAAAGCAGAGATGTTACTTTGCCAACAAAGATCTGTCTAGTCAAGGCTATGGTTGTTCCAGTGGTCATGTATGGATGTGTGAATTGGACTATAAAGGAAGCTGAGCCCGGAAGAATTGATGCTTTTGAACTGTGGTGTTGGAGAAGACTCTTGAGAGTCCCTTGGACTGCAAAGAGATCTAACCAGTCCATCCTAAGGGAGATCAGTCCTGGGTGTTCATTGGAAGGACTGATGTTGAAGCTGAAACTCCAATACTTTGGCCACCTGATGTGAAGAGCTGACTCACTGGAAAAGACCCTGATGCTGGGAAAGATTGAGGGCAGGAGGAGAAGGGGACGACAGAGGATGAGATGGTTGGATGGCATCATCGACTTGATGGACAAGGGTTTGGGTGAACTCCAGGAGTTGGTGATCGACAGGGAGGCCTGGCGTGCTGCGGTTCATGGGGTCACAAAGAGTCGGACATGACTGAGCGACTGAACTGAATTCAGGCTCTCAGTCCTCCCCCCCCACTCCTCCCTGGCGCTCTATGCCTGTGAATCTCTTTGTGTTTCATAGGCATGTTCATTTGTGTCATATTTTAGATTCCACATATAAGTGATATCATATGGTATTTGCCTGCCTTTCTGACTTACGTTCCGAAGCATGATAATCTCTAGGTCTACCCATGTTGCTGCAAATAGCATTATTTCATTCTTTTTTATGGCTGAGTAATATTCCATTATATATAGATAGATATATACATATTTGGAATCAGTCTGTTTTTTTGTGTCTGGTTCTGACTGTTGCTTCTTGACCCACATACAGATTTCCCAGGAGGCTGGTAAGGTGGTCTGGTATTCCCATCTCTTTAAGAATTTTTCACGGTTTGTTGTGATCCACACAAAGGCTTTAGAGTAGTCAGTGAAGCAGAAGTAGATGTTTTTCTGGAACTCTCTTGCTTTTTTGATGATCCAGCGGATGTTGGCCATTTGATCTCTGGTTCCTTTGCCTTTTCTAAATCCAGCTTGAACATCTGGACATTCTCAGTTCACATACTGTTGAAGCCGAGCTTGGAAAATTTTGAGCATTACTTTGCTAGTTTTCTGAGGAACCTCCACATTCTTTTCCACAATGACTGTGCCAGCTTACATTCCCACCAGCAGTATAAGAGAATTCCCTTTTCTCCATACCCTCTCCAGCATTTATTATTTGTAAACTTTTTAATGGTGGCCATCCTGACTGGTGTGAGGTGGTACCTCGTTGTAGTTTTGATTTGCATTTCTCTAATGAGCAGCAATGATGAGCACCTTTTCATGTGCCTATTGACCATCTGTATGTATGTCTTATTTGGAGAAATGTCTATTTAGGTCTTCTGTCCATTTTTGGATTGGGTTGTTTGCTATTAAGTGATTTGAGCTGTTTGTATATTTTGGAAATTGAGTTGTTGTTGGTCACATCATTTGCAAATATTTTCTCCCAGTCATGGTTTCCTTTGCTGTACAGAAGCTTGTAAGTTTGGTTAGGTTTCATTTGTCTCCTTTTTATTTTATTGCTATTGCCTTGGGAGACTGACCTAAGAAAACATTGGTACAATCTATGTCAGAGGATGTTTTGCCTATGCTCTCTTCTAGGAGTTTCATAGTATCATGTCTTATATTTAAGTCCTTAAGCCATTTTGAGCTTATTCTTGTGTATGGTGTGAGGGTGTGTTCTAATTTCATCGATTTACCCTCAGCTGTCCAACTTTTCCAATACTGCTTCCTGAAGAGAATGTCTTTTCCCTTTGTATGTTCTTGCCTCCTTTGTCGATGATTAACTATCCACAGGTGTATAGGGATATTATTTCTTGTCTCTCTAAATCAGAATTTTAAATTCTGCCTTAAAATATACCACTAATTCATTACTGAAAACATAATGGTATTTAATACTTTGATATGACCTGCTATTGTTGTTCAGAGAAGGCAATGGCACCCCACTCCAGTACTCTTGCCTGGAAAATCCCATGGATGGAGGAACCTGGTAGGCTGCAGTCCATGGGGTCGCTAAGAGTTGGACACGACTGAGCGACTTCACTTTGACTTTTCACTTTCATGCATTGGAGAAGGAAATGGCAACCCACTCCAGTATTCTTGCCTGGAGAATCCCAGGGACGGGGGAGCCTGGTGGGCTGCCATCTATGGGGTCGCACAGAGTCGGACACGACTGAAGCGACTTAGCAGCAGCAGCTATTGTTGTTCAGTTTCCCAGTCATGTCCAATTCTTTGCAACCCCATGGACTGCAGCATGCCAGGCTTCGTTGTCCCTTACCATCTCCCAGAGTTTGCCCAAGTTCATGTCCATTGCATCAAAGATGCCATTCAACCATCCCATCCTCTGATGCCCTCTTCTCCTTCTGCCCTCAATCTTTCCCAGCATCAGAGACTTTTCCAATGAGTCAGCTGTTTGCATCAGATGACCAAAACACTGGAGTTGCAGCTTCAGCATCAGTCCTTTCAATGAGTATTCAGGTGATGTGACTTATGGCCACTTAAATAAGCAAACCTGGACAAAACACTGTTCTTTGAAATCAAGCACTTGCACTGCAAGATTTCCAGCTGTCTGCTTTTCACGTGTGTACCCGTATTCTGGTGGTGGCTTTATGCACTTGGTTCTTCGGTCACTGAGATTTAGCAAACTGAAACATCTTGGGCTTATTTTGTGAAACTCACCTGTGTTCCCCTGATAAAAAAGAACAGACTTTAACTGGTAACCAAAGTTGGAATAAATAAGTCGACTGGTTTTCACTCTAGTCTCCAAGCTATTTCTTCCTTCATTTCAGAGGAAATGGCTACAGTTTCTACTTTGATCAAGTTTTGGTTTATTTAAGCTAAGTTCCTTTCTTTCAACCTTAATTTTAGACCTGGGCTTTCCATAGTCAGGTATATCATGTTATAGATACTCCATCTTACTTAATTGGATTCTTATAAACTGCTGGAGAAGATATAACCGGCAACTTGAAGCCTGTATCTCTTTGTATTAAGAGATTTTGCTGAGCTTATGAAATGGAAATTGCTGACTATTATGTCTGTAATAAAGGTATTTGAATCCTTGCACTAAGAAGATGCTCAGTCTGAAGAATAAAACAATGGGGGTGGGGCTGGTGAGTTTTTGTTGTTGCTGTTTTACCAATTACTCCACAAAAGGGAAAGACTATTTAAGGGTACAAAGAGATTAATAAAAGACTGGAAATATTTGACTGCTTTTATGAAAACTTGGATTGGTTTTCATATCAGAACCTTTAAGGATCAAAAAGACCTTGCAGAGTTCCTAAGCACATTTCATCTCTCCATACTGTTCCCCAAAGACTCACAGACACCAAAATTCCTATTGAAGAATCTCCCAAGCTCTCAAGTCTTTTAATAAAAGCAAGGTCCCCGGGAGAGGAACCTTCCCATCCTAATTTCACTCCCCTATTGAAGAGGCGTTGGCTCCCCACACCCTGTATACATTGAATCATTTACTGAATGTCAGTTAGCTCCCTCCCTGTTGGGACAACACACCTCCTTGCTACTCTACTATTTTATTTCAACCAAAGTGAAAGCACTGGAGTATTTAGAATTTAACCCAGCAGATTTGTGTATGTATATAGTGAGTGTAAATGGGGGCTTAGTGTCTATGTACCTATGTGTGAGAGCACGCACACTTGCACAGGACAGCCAAGTGAGAGAGCACAAATTAGAATACATAAGCTCAGGGGAGGAAAAAAGGCTAGAAAAAAAAGTAATTAAAAGCTTTACAGAGGAACTCAAGGGTTAACTGATTTAACATGAAGAGTGTCAGGAACTCATATTTATATTACTCGAAGATTAAAGATAAGTCAACAACCTTGATTGATATTTGATACTGATATTTGTGTTTTGTTTTTGTTTTTTTGGCCAAGTGGCATGTGAGATCTTAGCTCCCCGACCAGGGATGGAACCTGTGCCCCTTGCAGTGGAAGGGCAGAGTCTTAACTGTTGGACTCCCAGGGAAGTCCAATATTTCGTGTTTCTTAATGAGCAACTCATAATTGCTTCCCTGGTGGCTCAGATGGTAAAGAATCCGCCCACAATGCAGGAGACCCAGGTTCAATCCCTGGGTTGGGAAGATCCTTGGGAAGATCCCCTGGAGAAGGAGATGGCAAACCACTCCAGTATTCTTGTCCGGAAAATCCCATGGATGGAGGAGTCTGGTGGGCTACAGTCCATGGGGTTACAAAGAGTCAGACACGACTGAGTGACTAACACTTTCACTTTTCACACTTGCAAATGGGCTTCCCCGGTGGCTCAGAGGGAAAGAATTCACCTGCAGTGCAGGAGATGCAGTCCATGGGGTCATGAAGAGGCGGACACAACTGAAGAGACTGAGCACGCACACACGCTTGCATATGTGATGACTCCTGGGTTCTGCAGAGTCTGAAAGGTAACTTATAAGAGTCCTGGTAAGAAGCGCTCTTTCTGCAGAGTACTTAGAAAGTGGTTTATCGTGGGGAACAAAGTTGTACTCCCCTCATCTCTATGGTGTTACTTCCAACTGTCTCTCTACAACCACAATCCTTTAGGCCTTACATAGGTCCTGGTATCCAGGATGGATGGAGGGAAGCAATCAGATAACGTGGCCTACGGCTTCCCTGGTGGTCCAGTGGTAAAGAATCCACCTGCCAGTGCTGGGGATGTGGGTTCAACCCCTGATCCTAGAAGAGCCCACATGCCGCAGAGCAACTAAGCCTGTGCGCCACAGCTGCTAAGCCCTTGCTTCCTAGAACTCGTGCCCTGCAACGAGAAGCCACCGCACACCGCAACGAGAAGGCCGAGCATCGCAGCTGAAGAGCAGCCCCGATCACTGCAACTACAGAAAGCCTGTGCACAGCAACGAAGACCCAGCACAGCCAGTAAGAAGTAAGTCTTTACAACAAACAAAAGCAACAAAGAACATGGCCCCGGGTGGGGGGGCAGTGATCTTCTGGGGTTTCTGCGGCACTGATGGTTACTTAGGAGGCAAATAACTTCCCCTTGCTTTTCACAATCGACAAGATAGCCCTCCTGGCAGCCCAAGGGGCTCCACGTGCACAGCGGAGGAAGGGGAAGGGAGCTGCCTCTCCAGCCCCTCACCGACCATGGGCTCCCTGACTGCTAAGGGCACCCCTCCTCCAACACCCCAGCCCCAGCCGGGGCTGTCCTCCTGGTCTGTTTCCCAGAACTGAGAATGGTGCTGTGCACGGGGCTTCTCAGGCCCCAGCCCCCAGCCCCTTGCTTGCTTGCTCTGAGCTGCTGGCAGGGAGCAGAGTGGGGGAGAAAGGCCTTCAGAGTCGGCCACCTTCCTCCACCCTTCTCTTACTCCTTTCTGTCAAGGACCCAGCACAGAGATTCAAAGTGAAAATCTGCTGCTTAGCTGCTTGCGAAAGATAATTTTCTCTTTGTTTTCCTGAGGGAAAAAAAATAAGTAAGGTCTTTCTAAGATAGCTGTTTCGAGCCCCCTAGTGTTAAGAAATCTGTGAAGGAGCTTGAAAGAAAAAGTGGTTATTTTGCCGTCCCTAGAGTCTTTTCTTTGTCTACCATAGTGGAAAGAGAGGCTAAAAATAAATAAATAAATAAATAGCAAAACTGGCAAACTCTGCGACATTTAGAGCAAAAACTTACCTGTGCCAAAACATTACCCTGTGAGAGTCAGGAATCCAGAGTACAAACCAATACAGTAACCCTCGGCATTCTAAGCAAGCATCAGTGACTTGAGTTGATGCATCAGACTCTTGGCCAGGGTTGCAGCTAAGACAACTGCTCTGAGGTATTTATCAACTACTCATTCTATACATTATGTGCTAGGCACTGTCCTAAGAAGCACTTTGCAAGTACTCACCCACTTAATATAATTCTGTGGGGGTAGATACTATTGTTTCTACGGGAGTTGGTGATGGACAGGGAGGCCTGGCATGCTGCAATTCATGGGGTCGCAAAGCGTTGGACACGACTGAGCGACTCAACTGAACTGAGATACTATTATTACCATTATTGCCTTCATTTCACAGAGGAGGAAACTGAGGCACAGAGAAATGGGCTAAGGTCCATTTGTCCAAGGTCACACTGTTAGGACAAGCTGATGTCAGACTCCAGACACCAGAATCCAACAGTCTGGCTCCATAGTCTGTTCTTGACCATCAAATTACTTGAAAGAGACACCTTAAGGACTATGCTAAATATCCATTCTCTTAAATCTTCTAAGCTTTATTATTTTAAAAATGACATCTCTGCTTCTTCTTTAAAAAAGCAATATTTATCTAGCACTTGCAAGTTTGCAAAATGCTTTTTTATTTGTGCCTCACAGCTGGCCCTGTGGTGGGTAGTACAGGATTCATTATTACCAAGCTCATGGGACAGATAAAGAAACAGAGCCTCATAGGTTACAGGACTCAAGTTCCCTGGATAAACAGTGTTGAAATTGGGACCTTTACGTGCATTGTCTGTTGTCAAGCCCTCTACCCTTTCCACTGAACTGGGTTGTTGGTCTCAAATCCAGTTGCCTGTGAGTGACAGCCCAGATTTCACTAGCTCAGGTTCCCATAGAAAAGCCTTCCTCAAGTCACAACTCAGAGCTCCTCCTTTGGCTTCCTGAAGGATCCAAGTAAGACCCTCATGATCCTACTCTCCAAATATACTCCTGCTCTTTACAAATCAAATTAGGAAAAAATCAGACTGTACATAAGTCGCTTCTGTCCTTCACAGGGGAACCTCCTCTCAGAAACTCCTGGAGGGTGTCCTCACCCAAACGTACTCAGACATAAAAAGTCAGAAAACAGGATATCCAACCCGGCTGAGAGGAGAAGGCAATTCCCAGGGTGGGGGAAGGGTGAGTTTGGGATTGCAACTGTGCTACAGGCCTGAAGGACAGCTACTTCAGACTTGAGGGGATCAGAAGAGTCAAGGAGAGAGTTCTCCAAGAAGATGAAACTTAAAAAATACCAGATGCTTTTAAACATATTAAGAGGAGATTCAGACAATTAGGAAGAGGTGGGTTTTGCATTAGCAACAGCTGAATAGAAAAATAAACCAGGGGGAAAAAAGATAACTATGAACTCCAGGGAAAACAACAGGCTGGCAGAAAAGGAAAGGTGATCAGTTTATTACTATGTGACTCAACTCTGCTACTTTTTACACTGAACACCAATCTCATTGAAGTTACACAGAACTGTATTAGGATAACTAAAGGATGGGAAAGGTTCACATGCAATGGGGACAGGGCGGTAGTGGGGTGAGAAATAATTCCCATAGCATGGAGTCAATATCATGCCTGAAATTGAAAAGATATTTCAAAAAGTGTATTATTTAGAGACACGGGACCATGCAGCTCTCTTTGTTCTCCTGCTGCTTGCCATGGTGCCTGGCTGAGTA
This sequence comes from Bos indicus, assembly GCF_029378745.1. NCBI lineage: Eukaryota > Metazoa > Chordata > Mammalia > Artiodactyla > Bovidae > Bos > Bos indicus. The sequence continues at coordinate 79,443,351 of NC_091771.1, read as the reverse complement.
GGTACTCAATATTTACTGAGTATTTCAGTTTACACACTGAAACATTAAACAAATTTAATATTTACTCAGCTAAAATAGCAGCCCAGGAGCCCTGCCTCTATCTATTTCACTCCTACCTTCTTGGCCTCACCCAGCGTCATGGAGATTCACCAGAAATCTCTGCATTACTTGGCTTCTTTTCACTGTGTCCCAGCAAGCAGTGGCTTAGACAGCCTTGTATCTCCTCATGTATTTAAGAAGGAAAAGGAGAAGATAAGAGGGGAGTGGAGATGGTCTTTTCATCATCCATACTTGGGAAGGTGAGCTGGTAGGCCATCCCTGACATGAAGGAGCTGCTTAAACACAAATTGGATTAACAGGACAGGATTAGAGACTCCTGGAAGGTATTATATACTTATAAACTGCTCTGCCAAAGTGCCTCTTGTTTTCATTACAAGCCCACACTCCACAGAACCAGTCAAATGAAATATGGAATTGGTCAGTTACTAAAAAAAGAAATAAAATGAAACATATAAAATGAAGTGACTAAGCTTTAATAATGTCAAGAAAGTTGAATTAGGCAATAAGAGTTCAGTTTAGCAAAACCATAACTAGATCATTTGAAATCAGAGTTTTAACATGGTAAGAAGTAAACATTAAAATGGTCTCTATCTCCTCCATCAAGAGGAGTAATATTCAACAAGAAATATGATTAAAAGGTGATTTCAAGAAAGGAAAAAGAATAAGAGCTACATTAGAAGTTTCAGACTTATCTGGACATTTCAAATGAATTTAAGTCACCAGGTTTAAATGCACTAAAATCCTAAGAGACCGGAAGCATTTGCAGATGTGAATACGATGCTTCTGTCGGTAATCTTTGAGAAACTGCAGAGTATACACAGGTGACAAAAGATAAAGAGAAGCCAAGGTACTAACTTTCAGAGAAAGGAGGAAAAGATTATGCGATATGAGCTATGTAATATCCCATCATTTCATGGCAAATAGATGGGGAAACAGTGGAAACAGTGTCAGACTTTATTTTTCTGGGCTCCAAAATCACTGCAGATGGTGACTGCAGCCATGAAATTAAGAGACGCTTACTCCTTGGAAGGAAAGTTATGACCAACCTAGATAGCATATTAAAAAGCAGAGACATTACTTTGCCAACAAAGATTCGTCTAGTCAAGGCTATGGTTTTTCCAGTGGTCATGTATGGATGTGAGAGTTGGACTGTGAAGAAAGCTGAGTGCCAAAGAATTGATGCTTTTGAACTGTGGTGTTGGAGAAGACTCTTGAGAGTTCCTTGGACTGCAAGGAGATCCAACCAGTCCATTCTGAAGGAGATCAGTCCTGGGTGTTCATTGGAAGGACTGATGCTAAAGCTGAAACTCCAATACTTTGGCCACCTGATGCGAAGAGCTGACTCATTGGAAAAGACCCTGATGCTGGGAGGGATTGGGGGCAGGAGGAGAAGGGGACGACAGAGGATGAGATGACTGGATGGCATCACCGACTCGATGGACATGAGTTTGAGTAAACTCTGGGAGTTGGTGATGGACAGGGAGGCCTGGCGTGCTGCGATTCATGGGGTCGCAAAGAGTCGGACACGACTGAGCGACTGAACTGAACTGAACTGAATACGCCAACAAGTGAACTTGAGGCTGATTCCTGGCAAAAATTCAGGAGGTTCAAATCTTGGTTCTGCCGTTTAATGGCACTGTGTCCCTGGACCCTGGACAAAACTTTGATACAAGGAGTAAACAAGGTAACTAAAGTGTTTATTATAGCACCCCTTACATTCTCAGGACATGGCAGCCATTACCACTTTTGTATCTCCAGCACTTCCAGGTGAAGGCGGTAACGACGAGGTAGTACTGACAGGGGTTCTTCAAGATCGAGTCTCATCTACCTAAACTCATTTTTCTGGAGAGATGGAGGTACAGGGAGAGAGAAGGCATTGCTAGACCATGTAGATCAATGGAGTCTGCATCTTGAAATGCATTAGGTAAAAATCTCTTGTCTATTATTGTGAAAAGACTGGATTTTAAGAGAATTAGGTGACTGAATAACCATATTCACAGGACTCATTCATGAACCTGACCTCTCCATGCTTCGGCTTCCTTATACGTGCTGTGCTTAGTCACTCAGGCGTGTTTAACTCTTTGCAACCCCATGGACTGTAGCCCGCCAGGCTCCTCTGTCCATGGAATTCTCCAGGCAAGAATACTGGAGGGGGTTGCCATTCTCTTCTCCAGGGGATCTTCCTGACCCAGGGACTGAACCTGAGTCTCCTGTGTCTTCTGCATTGCAGGTAGATTCTTTACCTGCTGAGCCATTAGGGAAGCCTTCCTTATCTGTATATGGAGTATAACAGTAGTAACGCAATGGGATGTTACGCAAGTTGAAACCTTAAGAACAGTGCTTAGCATTCAGTCACTATATAAATGTTTGTTAAGGGACTTCCCTGGTGGTCCAGTGGTTAAGGCCCTGCACTTCCAATGCAGGGGGTACAGGTTCAATTCCTGGTCGGGAAAATAAGATTCCACATTCTGCCTGGTATGGCCAAAAAAAAAAAAATGTAATAAGCTTGAACAGAAGTTTCTAGTGGCATGCTTGCATAGCACTTGGCTCCAACCTCTTCAACATCTCTATCAGAAACTTGTCAAATTTTTGTACAGTGTGCTGGTCAAGTTCTCAGATAACATAAATGTTGGACGAGGAAATCAAAACTCAAAAAGACATTGACAGGCTGGGGCTATGAAATGAAATATATGAGATAAAATTAAGTCCTGGGTAGAAATTTTAAGGGAAAAAACATGTTTTACAAGCACTGGCTGGCTTGCCAGAACTCTCTGTGAATAAGAAAGGGAAATTTGGTTGACTGCAAGCTCAGCACATGTATAACTGTGTCTGGCAGTCAACACAAATTTTAGGTGCACTGAGAGCTGCAGTGTTCTGACTGTCCGGAATCTTCACCAAGATGGTGGGCACAATTTGCCCTAAACTCTTCTCCCCCCGCCCCTCCTTAGCTTCCTCCCAAGTAGTGGCTCCAGGTATTAGGATGCGCTTCAGAACACACATTAACAGTAAGCAAACATGAAGCAGGAACGAACCATATTTCCAACTTATCTGGGTAGCAGGAAACATCCTTGGGTGGGAATGGGAAGATAGCCTCAAGGTTCATGAAGAAATAAAATTAGAAGTTTATCAGAGCACCAAATGGCTCACTGTGCTACATGCTAAAATAAATTTCCCTCTAATCATGATTACTACAGGATTTATCTAATCTATTTCCTATAGGAAATCAAACCACTCGAGGGCATTTTATCAAACTTATTCCTTGTTATAATCCCTGTCCCTGACAAAAGAAGATTTTTGTCATCCCACGGTACAGATAAGAAATTGAGGCAAAGAAGTAGAGTGAATTGCCCTGGGTCACAAAGAACTAGAATTACAATTTAGTATCTAATCTTAGAGTGCGCTATGTGAGTTTTGGAAGGGAGAATACTGGAATCATATTACATCCTTCAAGAAAAGCCCTATTTACCTTAATCTGTGGGAGAAAGAAGATTAATTGTATTTTCCTTGGTGCATGCCAAAGATGTTGGGTAGACGCTTTAGACTCCACATGTTTATTCTAATCCTTTACCATATACCTGTAAAGCCTTGGTTTCACCATTAGAAAGATGCTGGAAACTAACTTTAAAAGAAAATAAGGCCACTACTGGTTTGCTAGAATCTCCAGGGAAAGCAATTAATCAAAAAAGTTGTATAGGACAAGCATGCTATTTCAGATCACCAAGGAAAAGAAACCATCCACATAGATAAAATTTCAGATGGCCAGCTCCTCTGCGCCTCCAGCCCCACAGTCTATTCCCAGCCCAACCTCACTGTCTAGGGACTGGACAGAGGAAGGTCGAGGGAAAACATGTTTTTAATTTAAAAAGTTCCGTGCCAACGTCAGTCATTATAATGATTTATGTATTTTACCCAATTATTTGAACAAATCTGTGTTCATTATAAAAACCTAGAAAATGAAGATAAGCAAACCAAAATGAAACAAAAGGCATTCATCATGTTACCAGCCAGCAAGAACCTTTTGTATCTGTTTACAAACTGGGTATTTTTTAAGATGCATTTCTCTGATCAGGCCATGAGAAAATCAGCTAGAAGCTGCAAGTTTGAAGTTCTGTGTGTAGATGCCCTTTAATTATGGAGGGAAAACAGTGTCTTATCCATTGAAGACTATTTGTTATTGGCACTTGTCCTGGAAGAGATAAGGTCACTCACTACACTCTTTACCTGGCAGTAAAAAGAAATAAATTCCTAATTTCATCTTATTGATCTGAAAAATTCATACCACAAGTCTAGGATTAACTGATTTACTTAAACCAGCAAATATCACAGCCGAAACAGATTGAGAATCAAATTATCTTTCTTTTTAAGCATATATCTCTTTATCTATACACACACACATAATCATATATACTGAAGATCACAGTTTTTAAATATATTCTGGCTGGATTCCTCCTGTCTCTTGGAGAAAAGAACCATACACATTCAGAACCCATACAAGGGCTAGTCAAGAATATATCGCATGCTGATATATTGTTCTTAGTTGCTCAGTCATGTTCGACTCTTTGCAACCTCAAAGACTGTAGCCCACCAGCTCCTCTGTCCATGCCAGCCAAGAATACAGGAGCGGATTGCCATTTCCTTCTCCAGGGGATCTTCCTGACCCAGGGATCAAACCTGGGTCTTTTGCATTGCAGGTGGATTCTTTACTGTCTGAGCCACCAGGGAAGCCCATGAATATATTAGTAATCAGCAAACAGTGAATATGGTAGACTCTTTCCAAATAGTGAGCAATGCTACCAAATTTCAAGGCATTTCTTTTTTCCGCCATAAGGAAAAATCATGCCGTTACCTTTTTGTTCACAGCTACACCATCCTCACAGTCGAGCACTGCACAGTCTACATTCAGGGAGGGAATCTTGTTTATCTTCTTTTCATCGTTGCCAGGTACGTAGAGCACGGCCCTCCGGGGGATGTACTTGTGGCTAGGTGAGGAACTGCATCCAAGCCTGGACACCTCAGCTGCCAGGGACGCTTTCCTGCAGGAGACATAATTCGAGTTAGTCCAGAATAGAATTTACTTACAGACTTTTGAAAGACCTTATTTGAATGCAAAATTAAAAGAGAAAACATGGATAATTTTTTAGAATTACCGCAGAACATAATCACACATAATGACTAGGAAGATAATAATAGAAATAATCAAGAAACAGAATGTCATTTTGGCTGAGGTCTAAAAAATATATAACATGGTTTACTGACACAACCTTCTGAGAAAAGAAGGAGGGTGTACCTCTTATTGGAAAAATCCTACCAGTATTAATATACTGTCTGGGTAGCATCCATGGGGAAAAAGTAAGCAAATTTATATGCAAAAGCTCGCAAAGAGTAAAACTACCTACAATTATATGAAAGTAAAAAGTAGAAAATAAACAATCTAGGGACTTCTCTGGCAGTCCAGTGGCTAAGACTCCACGGTCCCAATGCAGGGGGTCTGGGTTCCATCCCTTGTCAGGGAACTAGATCCCACACGCCGCAACTGGAATAATCCCACAGCCCACAGCAAAAATTGAAAATCCCAAGAGTGGCAAGTAAGACCTGGAACTGCCAAAATAAATAAATATTTTGAAAAAGGAAAGAGAAAGTAAACTATACATGTAAGCAAAATCTATGGCTCTCTCCCTGATAATGAATCTTTTTAAGTAGACAAGTGATTTGCCTTCAATTTTAACAACAAAGAGGAATAGCTGCTTCTTAAGTCAGTAGAAAGGTGAATAAGAAAAGACCATTACTAATAATAGCTCTATAATTATGGTCAACTTGACTGCTGAAAACCTCAGATTCTTCACGTGTAAAAGTAATACTCATGTTGCAGTTTGTTGAGAAAATTAAGTTATGGGAAATAAAGTACAAGAACGGATCAGTTAGAGCCTGGGGGTTATCAGTTTGATGTGGTTGTGGGTGTGGCAGGCATAGCAGCCATTGCCACTGCTCTTCCTGGAAAAATTCCAGCTCCAGCAGCCTGCCTGCTTGGAAATTCTGCTCTCTCCCTGCTTCTCTACTGTACTAAGTTTAGCCTCCTGCGGAAATGAGAGGCATTGGCTGAAAGCTCCTGCAGCTCACTGCAGCCCTCGCCCCTAACCTGGTCTGAGTTTGGTCCTGTGGACAAACCATGTTTTAGCCCATAATACATGGCAAGGGAAGATGAAAGCAGCTTTCACCAAGACCAGTTAGATCATTTGAGGTACCCTGTGTAAAGGGCTTTCCTGGTGGCTCAGTGGTAAAGAATCCACCTGCCAATGCAAGAGACCTGGGTCAGGAAGATCCCCTGGAGAAGGAAACAGCAACCCACTAAGTATTCTCGCCTGGGAAATCCCATGGACAGAGAAGACTAGCAGGCTACAGTCCATAGGGTCGCAAAAGCAACCTAACAACAAGAATTCTGTGTAAAATGAAAATGCAGAGCCCTTGTTCAAAACGTATGTGGAATTTCAAGATAGAAACAGAAGACCATCACATGAAGCACCAGACCCTTCTAAGCATAGGGCCTCTGTGACCACACAGGTCACTCATCCATGAAACTAGCCCTGCTCATAAGAGATAGAGCTATACGTCATGCAAATCCCGGTCAAGGAAAGGTTAAAGCCCCAGCAAACTTGGGAACACCCTAATGTGTTACTCCCCAGGGTAAGCAGTATCATCCTTTTAAAAGTATGTCAGCTGTACTCTCCATGAAAGCTCTTGACATTTGGTAGTTATCTGAAGTTAATTCCATCAAATATTTTATACAGTTGTAACATTTTGTCATATTAGTGTAGCTTGTGACAATGTATACCAAGAAAAATCAGCATCTCCTTGGTGGCCCATCAGTTTTGTGAGGGCCCCCTTATTCGCTTTTTTCAGTTCAGTTCAGTCACTCAGTCGTGTCCAACTCTTTGTGACCCCATGAGTTGCAGCACGCCAGGCCTCCCTGTCCATCACCATCTCCCAGAGTTCACTCAAACTCATGTCCATCAAGTCAGTGATGCCATCCAGCCATCTCATCCTCTGGCGTCCCCTTCTCCTCCTGCCCCCAATCCCTCCCAGCATCAGAGTCTTTACCAATGAGTCAACTCTTCCCATGAGGTGGCCAAAGTACTGGAGTTTCAGCTTTAGCATCAGTCCTTCCAAAGAAATCCCAGGGCTGATCTTCTTCAGAATGGATTGGCTGGATCTCCTTGCAGTCCAAGGGACTCTCAAGAGTCTTCTCCAACACCACAGTTCAAAAGCATCAATTCTTTGGCGCTCAGCCTTCTTTACAGTCCAACTCTCACATCCATACCTGACCACTGGAAAAACCGTAGCCTTGACTAGACGGACCTTTGTTGGCAAAGTAATGCCGCTTTTTTAGCAGATCTTAATAAAACTTGAGTCTGAGTCTTATTTTTCTATAACATAAGCATTGTGCTAAGTGAGGTATGGTGACAAATAGATGGATTTTAAAAGTGTATGTGTATTACAAGAAGAATTGATGCTTTTGAACTGTGTTGTTGGAGAAGACTCTTGGGAGTCCCTTGGATTGCAAGGAGATCAAACCAGTCAAACCTAAAGGAAATCAACCCTGAATATCCATTGGAAGGACTGATGCTGTAGCTCCAATACTTTGGCCACCTGATGCGAAGAGCTGACTCATTGGAAAAGATCCTGATGCTGGGAAAGATGGAGGGCAGGAGGAGAAAGGGGTGACAGAGGATGAGATGGTTGCATGGCATCATCAACTCTATGGACATGAGTTTGAACAAACTCTGGGGATAGTGAAGGACAGGGAAGCCTGGCATGTTGCAGTCCATGGATTGCAAAGAGTTAGACATGACTGAATGACTAAACAACAACAAAATTACAAGATATTTTATTTAATATTTGATATAGATATTTTATATATCTAATCTAGTATATTTAATATAAAATATACCAGATAATTGAAGAATTCTAAAAGTATCCATCATCATTTCATATTGATTGACATATCTGGCTTATCTTTAAAAAGAGAAGATATAATGATGTAATAGCAACAACCATGTTTTACTTATTCATACTGGAAACCAGAATTCGCAACATATACATTTCCTTTAAAATGGCAAAAAATACAATCAAAAGAGATAAAATTTTTATTTACCAGGAAATTCTTAGGGCATTTATCATGAGGATTTATTGTAACTGCATGCGCAAAAGCCAAAGAGACCTTCATTTCGTGAAAACTGAGATTTCCTCCATGTGAAATAGCTTCTGACTGCCATTGTGGATCCAGTCACTGTGGTCTCCAAGCCACACCACCTGAATGTAAAAGCCTGAGCCACACAGACATGGCTGACAGGTCACACCACCATCACATGTTAAACATCCTTAGGGCAAATCATTCTTAGGATGTTCATATGATGTGTAATTTTTAAAACAGATAACCATTAAAAAAAATCTTCTGCTACTGCTCAAGGTGTTTCTGGTTTCCCAGATAAAGACTCCTATGATCACTGAAACATTGTTTTCCTCTTATCCCTGCTCAAACACTGTCAACAGCTCCCCATTACCTACAGGATTCAGCTCAGTCTCAGCTGAAGCCCTTTTCTGAATTTATATCCCAGGCTGCAACTATCTACCCTAGGAAAATAAGGTTATGACTGTCTCCACAATATGCTGTATTATTTCCATTGTACCTGTGTTTCTGCTGGAAGTTTACGTGAAACTTATGGATCCTTCCAGCTTAGCTCAGGGTCCACCTGACTGTGGAGCCTTTTCTGACCATTCATTTTGAAACTCTCGAAAGTTCAAAAACAGTGTTTATCATTGGTAACCAAACCAGAATCAGCAAAGGACTGGCTCTGTCATCATGGCTGAAGTTAATCAAGAGGCACGTGCTTTCTGGAAAGCCAATGGATGCTACAAACCAAGAGATTTAAAAAAGGTTCCTGCTTCTGATCCAGTAATTTCAAGTAACTCAACCCAATTCCTTCTGGGAATTGCTGTAGGTTAAATTCTTGTGTCCCTCACTCCAAAATTCATATGTTGAAACATAATCCCCAATATGATGGAAGGGGGGGCTTTTGGGGGGCGATTAGCTATGAAGGAGAGAACATAGGTGGTTAATGCCCTTATAAAAGAGACACCAGAAAGCTCCCAAGCTGGCTCTGCCATGGGAGGACATAGTGAAAAGACTGCCATCCACGAACCAGGAAGTACATTCTTGTCAGACACTGACTCTTCCAGAGCGTTGAACTTGGACTCCCCAGGCTCTAAAACTGTGAGAAATAAATTTCTGTTGCTTATAAGCCACCCAGTCTACAGCAGTTTGTTACAGCAGCCCAAATGAATTAAGACAGAAGATTATTTTTTAAAATGATCAGAAATAAAACTAGATATATATAATATTAAGAACTGAAAACAATCTTTAGGTCCATTAGCAGGATAAATTATAATACCTACAACCAATGACATATTAATGCCATCATTAAAAATTGTGTTAAAAACATTTAATGTTATATGAAGATTGTTCTTTTTATAAACAGAAAATATAACATTATATATGCAATAACATCTCAACTTTATAAAAAAAATGCAAAGAAAAATATCTGAAAGGAAGTACATCAAAATGTTCTTAGGGATGCCTCTGAACTGTAGAGTTTGGGATTAAGATTTCTCTGCTTCTACACACTCTTCCTATTTTGCCCATTTAAAGCATCACTTTATTTTTCTTACACAAATTTATTTTCTTAAATCTTTATTTACTTCTGGTTGCACCGGGCTTTCATTGATTTCCACAGGCTTTCTCCATCTGTGGTGAGCAGGGGCTATTCTCTAGCTGCAGTGCCTGGGCTCCTCATTACAGTGGCTTCTCTTGTTGAGGAGTACGGACTCAGTTGTGAGGCACAGGCTTAATTGCCCTGTAGCATGTGGAATCTTCCTAGGCCAGGGATCAAACCTGTGTCCCCTGCATTGGCAGGTGGGTTCTTATCCACTGTACCACCAGGTAAGTCCAACCATCACTCTTTTCTAAAAAAATCCTTTTATAATAGGCTTGAAGTAAAGTGAAATGAAAGTCGCTCAGTCGTGTCCAACTCATTTGCAGTCCCACGGACTGTAGCCTGCCAGGCCCTTCTGTCCTTGGGAGTTCCCAGGCGAGAATACTGGAGTGGTTTACCATTCCCTTCTCCAGGGGATCTTCCCAATCCAAGATCAAACCCAGTCTCCCATATTGCTGGTGGATTCTTTACCACCTAAGCCACCAGGAAAGCCTTAAAACAAACCAGTAAAATCACGTAAGAGGTTTCAAGTGGCAGCATAATATTGCGGAAAGTGTAAAGACCACCTATATGAAATTGCTGACGTCTGACCATTTGGGCCACCACAAATGCTAATTCTGTGTGGTTCAAGCCCATATTGTGACTGGCAGTCAGAAGAGAGGGTGAGAAGCACCATAATGGCTGCCCCATACAGGGGAGAGTCAAGTAGTATGTTCGTGCATAGCTACTATGATGATCTGACACCTGTCATCCCTGGGTGGTGCTGGTCAGCACAGCCACAGGTCAGGAATCTGGTTGGACAACAGAAATCCTCAGTTAGATCACAAGCTTGCTGATGGAAGGGCAGTCTTAGGTCTCCCCACCCTTGCTTAGCACAGGGCCTTGCTTACAAGAGGCACACAATTCTGTTACCTCATTACCCACCCCAGAGAAGGCAATGGCAACCCACTCCGGTACTCTTGCCTGGAAAATCCCATGGACGGAGGAGCCAGGAAGGCTGCAGTCCATGGGGTCGCTGAGAGTCAGACACGACTGAGCGACTTCACTTTCACTTTTCACTTTCATGCATTGGAGAAGGAAATGGCAACCCACTCCAGTATTCTTGCCTGGAGAATCCCAGGGACAGGGGAGCCTGGTGGGCTGCCGTCTATGGGGTCGCACAGAGGCGGACATGACTGAAGCGACTTAGCAGCAGCAGCAGCATTACCCACCCAAATCCAGCTCTCCAGGAAGTGGGACTGATCTGTGACCACACTGTCCTTACTCTTCTTGGGCAAGAGTCAAGCTTAAGTGTCGATCACAGGTAAGAGGCCGTTTTTTATTCCCTCTCTCCTTTGTCATTCTGGAAGCTTTAACCCAAGCCATGGACTGTTGCTTCTTCTCCTCTGTTTACTCCTTTTTATAAATACAGCGGATGTCCTCATTTGGGACCTTCTTCACCTTTACTTCAAAGACCGTGGAAGCATCTTATTTACCCTCCCTGCATCTACTTTGTTCTTCTGTTCATTCATTCAGTGAGCATTTAGCAAGCACACACTGGGTGACCTGCATCAGGTCTCCACTAGCACCCCGGGCAGGTCCCCTTGTGCAAATTAGAAGAAGGTGCTCCCTGGAGCCTGCTAGCAGGTGGAAGGGCCAAGAGGTGCCTCCTGCTCCCGAGGCAGCAGCTTTGATGCATAGAGATGAGCTGAAACTCAGCCCTACACGTGGCTTGTTTGGTAGGCACCTTGATCAGGGCACACCCTGCACAACCACACAGGGCAGTCCTGACCCACACTGTGCTGGGCACTGCGGGGAGGTGGCACAGAAGATGCAGGTCAAGTCCAATAGGTCCAGGGAGGAACACCCAGAAGATGGCCCACAAGCAGCTCTGGCAGACTAAAGGCCCGTAGAGAATGAAGCTTCAGGGAGAGAGATCACAGGTGGTTAAGACTGTCTGGAATAATAAGGAGGAGAGAGGTGTAGGGGGCACGGTTCAGGCTTCCGATTATATCGCAGACTCTGAGGTCCCAGCGGGGGCTGTCGCTGGGCAGGTGTGGCAGGAACCTGTCGTGGCTTCCCCAAGCCTCCCTCCTCCTGTCCTCCTGGCATGTCCTCTCCTTCCCCCACCTCGGGCTGTTTCAAAATCTGTTCCCGACTTCAGTTGTGCTCAGCACTGACTACTGAGTATGAACACAATTGCAGTGGGTGCAAGATCCAACTTATTTTATCTTACATATTTGAAATTAGGGCCTCTTGAGAGTCAACATGTAAATGTATTCAAACAATATGCAAAACAAGGGCATAAGATGAGTGGAAAAAAATCTGGTGGCCTTATGGTGAGTTCTCTCTACAGAGGGACCTTATTTTAGATAAGACATCCCTTGGTAGGTTCAGGGGCTCTTCTGGCTGGAGGGGGCTCCCTCCTGGCCTTGCTTTGGTCTTCTCCCTTTTCCTCCTCCAGCAGATACCATTTATTAACCATGTATACCACAGGAGGCATAAGCTAGGCTCCAGTGCTGCTGGGGTCATCCACCTAGGATTCAACATAACCATCACCTGGGGAGCTTGTAAAATTTGTCAAATCCTGGACCCCACCCAGTGAGATCAAATCAAGCTGCTAAGTTGCTTCAGTCATGTCCGACTCTGTGCGACCCCATAGATGGCAGCCCACCAGGCTCCCCTGTCCCTGGGATTCTCCATGCAAGAACACTGGAGTGGGTTGCCATTTCCTTCTCTAATGCATGAAAGTGAAAAGTGAAAGTGAAGTCGCTCAGTCATGTCTGACTTAGCGACCCCATGGACTGCAGCCTACCAGGCTCCTCCATCCATGGGATTTTCCAGGCAAGAGTACTGGAGTGGGGAATCTTCCCAGGTTTAGAATATATATCTTTTCTTTTTTTATTTAAAGCTCTCTAGGTTCTTGCCACTGAATGAAGTGTTGCTACAGACCAGCACCACTGGCCTCTTATCTGTTCTCCCATCAGATAAGAGACTCTCCCATCTTTCCTGGAAGCAAGTACCATCACCATGTGCGAACCTGTTCGAAATGCAGAGTCTAGGGCCCCACCCCAGCCCCACTGAGTCAGAAGCTGCATATGAACCAATCTCTAAGGGATGTTTATCTCATGAGAGTTTGAGAATGCTATTCTAGGTTGACTCAAACTCAGGGGTATTGTGGAGTCCCTGGGGTGCTTTCAAATACGCTGACACTAAAGTGCAGTCACAGAAAGTTTGAAGTCATAGGTCTCGGGTCAGATTTGGCCTCTGGAACTTCTAAAAGACCCGTGCGTGATTCAGTGTACAGCCAAGCTGGAGGACCACGGGCCTAGATGATCCCAATGTGTAGCCACTGCCCTAATGCAGGAAATCTTGCCCAATGAAGACTTAAATGACTCCTGTGCTACCATTATATACAAGTGAGTTGTGTGCGTGCCTGCTCAGTCGTGTCTGACTCTTGGCAGCTCCATGGACTGTAGCCCGCCAGGCTCCTCTGTCCATGGGATTTCCCAGACAAGAATACTGGAGTGGGTTGCCATCTCCTCCTCCAGGGGATCTTCCCGAGCCAGGCATCCAACCCGTGTCTCTCTCCTGCACTGGCAGGCGGATTCTTTACCACTGAGCCACCTGGGAAGCCCACATATACAAGTAGATGCTGTGAAAGTAATAAAGTCATAACTGAAAATGCAGCAAACTTGAAAAAAAAACCTCATGTGTAAAGAAAAGTCTTCCTGATAAAAAAAAACGATAGTATTTGAAATAGCAGCAATTATCAACTAAACTAATGTCCATCTGAGGCTCTGCAGCTTGGTATGTGACTTCTTACCCAAGTTAGTGGTTCCTTTACTTAGCTGACTGCTAGCACAGAGGTCTCCACTTTGGCTGCACATTACAAACCAGGGAACTTAGAAAAAGAGAAAACCCTAGGCCACACTCCAACCCAATTAAATCAGAGCCTTGTGGTGAATCCCAGGCATCAGTTTTTTTTAAAGCTTCCAGGGAGATTTCAAGGTGCAGCCAAGGATGAGAACCTCTGCATCATGGTTTCAGAGTACCACCAAAGTGTCTTATTGATCCTAGAAAGAATCGGGGGTCACTGGACTTTGAAAGTGACAAGCAAATAATTCTACCTGCCCTTAAGCTTCTGCCCAGACTCCACTCCTCTCTTCTGGCCCAGGTAGCTGAGAGTCTGGAGGGCCCAGATGGGGCCTCCACCAAACTTATAGCAAATGCAGATAGAGAAGCAGCTTGCCGGAGCCCAGGCAAACATCCAGATCTGGGGCTTGGTTGACTGGGCAGCGTGGGACAGCGGGTGGAGGCCTGGGCTGAGCTCTCTTCACAAGCAGCAGAGCTCTCTGAAGCCAAGGCCAGGTGGAATACGCTGATCAGAGTCGGGACCCTAACTGAGGACTCCACGTCTTAGCCTTGACCCTGACACCTGGCTCAGAAATGCTCTTGCTTCACCCATGGATGACCCTCAGCCAACAGCTAGTCTGGAGGGCTCAGATGGAAGCAGGGAAGGCCAAGGACTTCCAAGTTGTCCCCCTTGTTACACACGCACTGTCACTTCACAAACAAAAATGTATTGATCCTGTAAGTTCTGGGCCTAATACTTTTTTTGGATTATCTCAATGGCAGTCCAGACTTAACCATGTGCAGAAAAGAACTTGATTCAGGACTTTTCATAATGTCACTCAAATTCAAAGCTGAGTTAAAGAGCAATTGGGACTACAATAATGATTTAGACAGCACAATTAATTCTAAATTATTTTAATAGATACTACCATGACAGTTAACGTATGTGTCAACTTGACCAGGCCACAGGGTGCCCAGACGTTTGGTGGAACGTCATTCTGGCTGTGTCTTGCAGATATATGTGGGTGAGATTAACATGTGGGTTAGGAGACTGAGTAGAGCAGACGGCCTTCCCTAGTGTGGGTGAGCCTCATCCAAACAGTGGAAGGTACTGAATAAGCCAGTGGTGCGTACACGCCAAGTCGACTTACTCCCCCAGTTAAAAGAAACTCCTGCCTGAAAGCTTCCAGCTGGGACATGAGGTCTTTTTTCCCCCGATACTTCAGACTTGAACTGAAACATTGGTTCTTCCTGGTTCTCAAGTTGGCCAGCTTCAGACAGGAACTTACACCAAAGTCTCTCCTGGGTCCCCAGCTTTCTGACTGCCGCTCTTGGGACTTGTCGGCCTCCATAATCATGTCCATAATCATGCTGGCCTCCACAATCTTAATGGCCTTATAATACATCTCTCATATATTACACACTCACACACACACACGGATGCACCCTATTGGTTCTGCCTCTGGAGAATCCTGATGAAGACACTTACACATTACTAACTAGAGAGTTAACACATAATGGTGTTGACCAGGTGCTTTCCACACACCTCCACACTGCACCTCCCTGCCCTGACCCAACACAGCTGTTTGTGCAGCTCTCAGACCCCTGCCCGCCCAGCACAGGGGGACTGGACTGGACTCTCGAGCAAAGTGAAGGAACAAATGAACTCAGGGCCAGGTGGGTGGTTGGCTGGCAAGCTTTTAAGGAGAGAGGGCCACATATTTCCATCAGCTGCTGTCCTCAGAGGGCGAAAAGGGGTGGAAGTGGTCACCATCATGCTCTTCACAGACTTCCCCGGACTGTCTTCCCAAAGGGCTGTACTAATTTATTCTCCCACCAGCAGTGCCTGCGGGTGCTGAGCTGACCACGCGCTCATGCACAGCCTGGCACTCCTTACCCCAGGCCTTTGGACATTCCAGTAGAAAAGGCATGATGGAGTGAGTGAAGGTGGTCATGGAAAGCAGCTGAAGATCTGAAGCCCTGGGTGAACTTTTATAGCGCCCTTATTTGAGCAACAATGAAACAATCTATTTGGTGTTGTTCAATCACTGAGTCAGGCTTCTCAGGTGGTGCTAGTGGTAAAGAACCCGTCTGCCTATGCAGGAGACGTAATAGGCATGGGTTTGATCCCTGCGTCGATCCCCTGGAGGAGGGCATGGCAACGAACCCCAGTATTGTTGCATGGAGAATCCCACGGACAGAGGAGCGTGGAGGGCTATCAGCCATAGGGTGGCAAAGAGTTGGACACAACTGAAGTGAGTTAGCACACATGCACAGTTATGAAGTTGTGTGTGACTCTTCTCAACCCCATGGATTGCAGCATGCCAGATGCCTCTCTCCTCCACTGTCTCCTGGAGTTTGCTCAGATACATGACCATGGAGTCAGTGATGCTATCTAACAATCTATTGATCATGTTAAATCTTCAAGATTTAGTATTCGGGAAAGATCAGTATTTCCCACCTTGAACTCATCTGTATCCCATCGTTTTACACCTCTGCTGGTCAAATATTACTTTTTTATTGTGGTAAAACAAACACAACATAAAATTTACCATTTTAAAGCCTACAATTCAATGGCATCAAGTACACTCCCATTGTTGTGTAACCATCTCCACCATCTATCTCTGGAACTGCTCATCTTCCCAAACTGAGACTTCTGTGTCCATGAAACAACCACCTGCCCACTCTCTCTGCCCCCAGCCCTTGGAAACCACTATTCTACTTTCTGTCTCTATGAACTGACTATTCTAGGTACCTCATGTAAAGTGAAAGCACACAGAATTTGTCCTTTTGAGACTGGCTTATTTCTATTAGCATAATGGCCACAAGGTTCACCCATGTTGTGGCATATGTGAGAATTTCCTTCCTTTTTCAGCTTAAATAATACTCCATCACATGTACATACCAGATTTTGTTTATCCATTGATCCACTGATGGACATGGGTTATTTCCACCTTTTGACAATTATGAATAATGCTGCTATGAAGAAATAACTCTTCAAGGTCCTGCTCTCAATTCTTTGGGGTATATCTCAGAAGTGGAACTGGATCATGTGGTAGTTCATCTTTTTTCCCCTGAGGCTACACCCCACGACATGCCAGATCTTAGTTCTTTGACCAGGAATCGAACCCCTGCAGTGCAAGCGCACAGTCTTTGCTCCTGTGAGTCCTTAACCAACAGGAAGTCCCTCATATGGTAACTCTGTTTAACTTTTAGAGGAAAAACCATCAGATGAGATAAGTCGCTCAGTCGTGTCTGACTCTTCGCGACCCCATGAATCGCAGCACGCCAGGCCTCCCTGTCCATCACCAACTCCCAGAGTTCACTCAGACTCATGTCCATCGAGTCAGTGATGCCATCCAGCCATCTCATCCTCTGGCGTCCCCTTCTCCTCTGGCCCCCAATCCCTCCCAGCATCAGGGTCTTTCCCAATGAGTCACCTCTTCGCATGAGATGGCCAAAGTACTGGAGTTTCAGCTTTAGCATCAGTCCTTCCAAAGAAATCCCAGGGCTGGTCTCCTTCAGAATGGACTGGTTGGATCTCCTTGCAGTCCAAGGGACTCTCAAGAGCCTTCTCCAACACCACAGTTCAAAAGCATCAATTCTTCAGCGCTCAGCCTTCTTCACAGTCCAACTCTCACATCCATACATGACCACAGGAAAAACCATAGCCTTGACTAGACGGACCTTTGTTGGCAAAGTAATGTCTCTGCTTTTGAATATGCTATCTAGGTTGGTCATAACTTTCCTTCCAAGGAGTAAGCGTCTTTTAATTTCATGGCTGCAGTCACCATCTGCAGTGATTTTGGAGGCCAAAAAAATAAAGTCTGACACTGTTTCCACTGTTTCCCCATCTATTTCCCATGAAGTGATGGGACTGGATGCCACGATCTTCATTTTCTGAAAGTTGAGCTTTAAGCCAACTCTTTCACTCTCCTCTTTCACCTTCATCAAGAGGCTCTTTAGTTCCTCTTCACCTTCTGCCATAAGGGTGGTGTCAGCTGCATATCTGAGGTTATTGATATTTCTCCCGGCAATCTTGATTCCAGCTTGTGTTTCTTCCAGTCCAGCGTTTCTCATGATGTACTCTGCATAGAAGTTAAATAAACAGGGTGACAATATATAGCCTCAATGTACTCCTTTTCCTATTTGGAACCAGTCTGTTGTTCCATGTCCAGTTCTAACTGTTGCTTCCTGACCTGCATATAAATTTCTCAAGAGGCAGATCAGGTGGTCTGGTATTCCCATCTCTTTCAGAATTTTCCACAGTTTATTGTGATCCACACAGTCAAAGGCTTTGGCATAGTCAATAAAGCAGAAATAGATGTTTTTCTGGAACTCTCTTGCTTTTTCCATGATCCAGTGGATGTTGGCAATTTGATCTCTGGTTCCTCTGCTTTTTCTAAAACCAGCTTGAACATCAGGAAGTTCATGGTTCACGTATTGCTGAAGCCTGGCTTGGAGAATTTTGAGCATTACTTTACTAGCGTGTGAGATGAGTGCAATTGTGCAGTAGTTTGAGCATTCTTTGGCATTGCCTTTCTTTGGGATTGGAATGAAAACTGACCTTTTCCAGTCCTGTGGCCACTGCTGAATTTTCCAAATTTGCTGGCATATTGAGTGCAGCACTTTCACAGCATCATCTTTCAGGATTTGAAATAGCTCAACTGGAATTCTATCACCTCCACTAGCTTTGTTTGTAATGATGCTTTCTAAGGCCCACTTGATTTCACATTCCAGGATGTCTGGCTCTAGGTGAGTGATCACACCATTGTGATTATCTGGGTCGTGAAGATCTTTTTTATACAGTTCTTCTGTGTATTCTTGCCATCTCTTCTTAATATCTTCTGCTTCTGTTAGGTCCATACCATTTCTGTCCTTTATCGAGCCCATCTTTGCATGAAATGTTCCTTTGTTATCTCTGATTTTCTTGAAGAGATCTCTAGTCTTTCCCATTCTGTTGTTTTCCTCTATTTCTTTGCATTGATCGCTGAAGAAGGCTTTCTTATCTCTTCTTGCTATTCTTTGGAACTCTGCATTCAGATGTTTTTATCTTTCCTTTTCTCCTTGCTTTTTGCTTCTCTTCTTTTCACAGCTATTTGTAAGGCCTCCCCAGACAGCCATTTTGCTTTTTTGCATTTCTTTTCCATGGGGATGGTCTTAATGTCACGAACCTCATTCCATAGCTCATCAGGCACTCTATCTATCAGAGCTAGGCCCTTAAATCTATTTCTCACTTCCACTGTATAATCAGAAGGGATTTGATTTAGGTCATACCTGAATGGTCTAGTGGTTTTCCCTACTTTCTTCAATTTCAGTCTGAATTTGGCAATAAGGAGTTCATGGTCTGAGCCACAGTCAGCTTCTGGTCTTGTTTTTGCTGACTGTATAGAGCTTCTCCATCTTTGGCTGCAAAGAATATAATCAATCTGATTTCGGTGTTGACCATCTGGTGATGTCTATGTGTAGAGTCTTCTCTTGTGTTGTTGGAAGAGGGTGTTTGTTATGACCAGTGCATTTTCATGGCAAAACTCTATTAGTCTTTGCCCTGCTTCATTCCGTATTCCAAGGCCAAATTTGCCTGTTACTCCAGCTGTTTCTTGACTTCCTACTTTTGCATTCCAGTCCCCTATAATGAAAAGGACATCTTTTTTGGGTGTTCTAAAAGATCTTGTAGGTCTTCATAGAACCGTTCAGCTTCTTCAGCGTTACTGGTTGGGACATAGACTTGGATTACTGTGATATTGAATGGTTTGCCTTGGAAACGAACAGAGATCATTCTGTCGTTTTTGAGATTGCATCCAAGTACTGCATTTCAGACTCTTTTGTTGACCATGATGGCTACTCCATTTCTTCTGAGGGATTCCTGCCCGCAGTAGTAGATTTAATGGTCATCTGAGTTAAATTCACCCATTCCAGTCCATTTCAGTTTGCTGATTCCTAGAATGTCGACATTCACTCTTGCCATCTCTTGTTTGACCACTTCCAATTTGCCTTGATTCATGGACCTGACATTCCAGGTTCCTATGCAATATTGCTCTTTACAGCATCGGACCTTGCTTCTATCACCAGTCACATCCACAGCTGGGTATTCTTTTTGCTTTGGCTTCATCCCTTCATTCTTTCTGGAGTTATTTCTCCACTGATCTCCAGTAGCATATTGGGCACCTACTGGGACCTGGGGAGTTTCTCTTTCAGTATCCTATCATTTTGCCTTTTCATACTGTTCATGGGGTTCTCAAGGCAAGAATACTGAAGTGGTTTGCCATTCCCTTCTCCAGTGGACCACATTCTGTCAGATCTCTCCACCATCACCCACACCCGCTCTTCTTGGGTTGCCCCACGGGCATGGCTTAGTTTCATTGAGTTAGACAAGGCTGTGGTCCTAGTGTGATTAGATTGCCTAGTTTTCTGTGAGTATGGTTTCAGTGTGTCTGCCCTCTGATGCCCTCTTGCAACACCTACCGTCTTACTTGGGTTTCTCTTACCTTGGGCATGGGGTATCTCTTCACGGCTGCTCCAGCAAAGCGCAGCCAATGCTCCTTACCTTGGACGAGGGGTATCTCCTCACCGCCACCCTTCCTGACCTTCAACGTGGGATAGCTCCTCTAGGCCCTCCTATGACCGCGCAGCCATGGAGTGGGGTTGGTCCTCCAGTCTGCCACCCCTGGCCTCGGGCGTTGGGTAGCTCCTCCCGCCCACTGCCCCTGGCCTCCGGCTTAAGGGCGTGGGGTATCTCCTCCCGGCCGCCGCCCCTGACCTCGGACGCGGGGTAACTCCTCTCGTCGCCGCCCCGATCTCGGACACTGGGTATCTCCTCTCGGCCGCCCCCCCGCCCCCCGGACGCGGGGTAGCACCTCTCGGCCGTTCCTGCGCCGTCGCAGTCTGGCACTCTTGGCCGCTGCCCCTGACCTCGGACGTGGGATAACTCCTCTTGGCTGCCGCCCTTCAGGCATGGGGTCCTCCCGGCTTCTGCCCCTGACCTCGGACGTGGGGTAGCTCCTCTCGGCCACGCTTTAGCGCACCCGTCGCAGCCGCCTGCGCTTTGGCTTTTTTATGGAAAAACCATAGTGCCTTCCATATTGGCTATATTACTTTACATTTCCACTCAAACATTATTTTAAAATATTTTATACTGCATTCAAGTCCAGTTGTCCCTAAAAGGGTGTTTCTGAACCAAAAAGCAAAAAATAGTAATAATAATCTTTCGTGTGCCTTTGCCCTTTAGGAACTATCTTCACAATTGCTAAGAAATTTTGGTAAATTCCCAATTGTTCATAAACATAAAAATAAGAAAACAAATAAAGCATCCCTTTGAAATAATACATCAATACATTTCTATTTAGAACAGCACACAGAAATCAGACGGCCCTTTAAGTTCTTTTCAAAAGATTATGACTCTAAGAGCTGATAAGGTGGAAAATAAAAATTTCTCACAGGAAAGTATGCACAAATCCTGATTCTTAGAGGATTCCTCTATTTGGGGCTGTACCTTCAGTCTTTTGAGGGGGTTGGAGGAGCATACCTAGACTCTGTCACTGACTAGTCTATATACCAGGAATAAAACACTTGGAAACATTGAGTTCTCTCTTATAAAACCTGTGGTCTGACCTTGTATGACAATTCTGATGCTAATGGAAGAACGTGTGGGACTACAGTGAAGACAAGAGCCCATTCCTCCATCTTTTGCAACCCACCCCCACAAGTGACGGTCAAATTCAGCTGCAAACTGCATCCACGCTTATGACTACTAATAACTAGGTGTCTCCACCAGCATCTGTAATAACTGCGGCCCACGCATGTTCTCACTTTGCTAGGTTCCCAACTGCCCAGAGAGATTCCTTCCCTGTTTTGAAGAAGGATGTTTCAGTTACTATGGCAACAGGGCAAGGAGAAGTGGGGAGCTTTGCATGGGCACCAGAGCCAAAGAACAGCTATTTGTCCCCCCAACCAGCAGAACAAGGCCATTCGTGAGATTAGCACGGGGTGCAAATACACACGAGCGTGCGGCCCGCTTCACAGACGCCAAGACACTTTCAGGGCCAACCCTCTCACAAAGCAATTATATCACACCTTAATCGAGTGCTCCATTTTGTATTGAAAGGAAGAGAGAGTCTTTTGTGTCCAAAGCAGACACACACACACACAGGATTGCCGTTTGCGGCCGCTGTGGGTTCACTTCTAAGGGAGGAGTCAGGGCATGTGGTGGGGGAGACCCACGGGCTGTGGCTCAGTCTTTTGGCCACTGTGCAGTGCATGGGGAGGAGGGATGCTGGTGAGGGACATCTTCCAGGCCTGCCCGGGAAACCCTAGGGAGAGAGGTGAGTGTGAAATAAGGGACAGATTTATCAGAAATGGAGAAAAAAAAGCAGAATCCTTATTTTTGCTCACTCTGGTAAAATGGGTGTAATTCTGTTTCAGTGCAGATCTCTTCCTCCTTAGACCATCAGAACACCAAAGGGCAAAAGCAAGTGACCCCGGTGATGGAAGTCTTTTTTTTTTCCTTTCACACAGATGAAGAAAGCAAACAAACATCCAAATCAAAAATTATTACTCTCCTAAGTGAAATAAGCCAGACACACAAGGGCAAGGGCTGTATGACTGCACTCTGCCAGGTACCGAGAGCGGGTAATTCAGAGACAGAAGCAGAATGTTGAAGGGGAGAGGGGAGGCGAGTTACCATTTGGTGGGTACAGAGATTCAGTTCAAGAAGATGAAAAAGTTCCGGAGATAGATGGAGGTTGACGGTTGCACAATAGTGAGAACGTACTTCGTGCCACTTACGCTTTACATAGTTAAAATGGTAAATTGTATGCTATGTATATTTTACCACAGTGAAAAAAATGAAAAGTTAACGAATCTGTTTATAACATACGTTGTATCTGTGTGACTGTTTCATAAGCACAAATGTACTGGTCCAATGCAGTACTGATAATGCTCGGAGTCTACGACGAGCTGACCCTCACATCAAGGGCTGAGCAAACATGGACAAGAAATCATGTGTCCAGAGGCCTCACTGGCCACTGAATCCGCTTCTTTGTCCACAGAACTGTAGTGCTCCAGGTAGGTGAATGGGTGGAGAACGTCCCAGAAACACAGAAAACTCCATACAACTGGGTGACCATTAAGGTGGGCTGGGAAGACCCCCTGGAGAAGGATATGGCAACCCACTCCAGTATTCTTGCCTGGAGAATCCCATGGACGGAGGGGCCTCGTGGGCTATAGTCCATGGGGTCGCAAAAAGTCGGACACAACCGAGCAACTAACTGCTTTCAATGGGTCCCAAAGAAGAGAGCAAGTTTTCCATGAAAACAGAGATCCATGTTTATATCCCGAACGCATTAGTCTTTATAAATAAATGTGGCGGGAGCACCACTCTGCCCGGAGGCACTTGGGAACCTGGAAGCACCTCGAAGGGCAGGTCAACACTGCCGTTTCAGCGACAGGCAAATGAAGAAGAGTCTGCCGCCCGCCGCTAAGGCTGAGTCAGCGCAGTAGCCAACAGGGAGGGAGAGAGGGCAGGAGAGAGGGTGTTTGAGAGGAGGTGAGGGAGAGGAGAATGGGGAGAAGAAAGGGAGGGCGGAGAAAGGACGGATCCGAGGTAAGAAGGCAGATAAGAAAGTGGGAGGGAGGGAGGGGAGGCGGAGGGGAGGGCCGAGGGAGGTGGGGGATGGGGCGAGCGGAGGGGAGAGAGGAGCTTTGTTTTGCGGCAAAGCCCCTTGATTCCTGTTGAAGAGGGGATGACAATAGAGCATGTGCCTGCTAGTGGGCATTCACCGTAATCCCACTTTCTTGCTCTACTTTTGGTGAGAAGAGGAGGGGCAGAGGTTTTATCTGAACGGAAAACTGGAGGGATTTTTTTTCCCTCCTCCCAGAGTGACACTGAGGTCAAGAGGGAAACCTGCTCTCCTTCACTGAACACGTTTAAGAACACAATGCGATTAGCATCTCTTCTGCTTCTGGGCTGCTTTTCAAGCCGAGGCTGCGGGAAACACAAAGAAGTCTAAAGGATGTTGTTTATTAATAGTTAACTGTTGATGTCGCTGAGAGCTTGGTCCAGGAACGATGCTCAGGACCCTCTACCCACAGTGATTTGATAGATGGATTTCCCAGTGTGGGGAACCCGGAGAGGAAGCACCTGTCAAACACAGAACAGGGAGCTTTCCCTAAATTGTAATTAAAACTTAAAGGACACGCCAGCCAACTTCCCTTAACCTCTGTAGAGATGATTTGGGGTTTTGGATGGCGAAACTCTGATTGTAAGGAATAAACAGCTTATTTGTTCCACTCCTGGCCAAAGCTGAACACCCAAGAGCAGAGCCTTATGTTTAGACTGTTCACTGCTGGCATTCCTGCCTGTGATCTGATTCTAAAATGAGTTGCAGAAAAGACAATATTTAGTAGTTAATGTATCCATATTAAAACAGGCAGTGGAGAGTATAGGAAATATTGTTACCACCAGGTCCATGAGAAAACAACACAAAAAAGATCATTTACAAAATTTCTCCACTTAGAGATTCCACTAGTACTGGGTAATCCTATCATAAAAAATAATTTAAAGCTGAGATGACTATTTCCTGGCTTGGGCAGAACTTTAGAGGTAACTGAGCAAACGTGAACTAGACAGATAAATTTCTCCTTAACTTCTTTTAAAAGGTCACGAAAGAAGACTGTCAACCTGACAGATGTAACCATGGATTCATTTACAGAGTCCTTCAAAAGCTCAGAGGCTGCTAAAAGTGTCAAACGAGGCATCTTCCCCATGCCTCGGGCTCTTTGGTATGAAAGTAATCAAGGCAGAATTTTTTTTCTCCAGAAAATGGATCACAATTTCCAGAAAACATTCTCTCCGCATCTTACATATTTTATATTAATTTTTTTGGTAGCTGTCATGAAAATCACTTAGGTTAAAGGAATCTTCGTTTTCTCCCTAAATTCTCTCAAAAATTCCTTTCAAGTGTCAATCACAATGAAATGAGGCCAAAATGTTACACAGCTTAGAATTTTGGTATTTTGTAAGCTATCATCTTCTGATTATGTTGATTTGTAGATTTTGGGAAATTTTAATATTGATCTCTCTCTAGCGCTGAATAATTTTTAGAAAAAACCCAGTCTGAGTCTAATTGCCAGACCCGTACCATACACACGAAAGCTGTGAATACAAGCTGTGATCACGAATCACGTGTATGTGGCTTTGATTGTGTGGGACCCACAATAAGATTAAGATTGCTTTTTTCCTTCTTAATTATTCAGAGCTAAGTGTGATGAAAATTAAAACTAAACATATGGATGTAATCATGAAGGCGTTCTCTAATATAGTTTTTTTTTTCTTTTTTTGAAATACGTTTAATGTGCTACAGGCACTAGCCCCTTTAAATATTTAAGGAAGGACTTCCTAGAACTTGCTCTAATTTTAGGGGAGCTTACAACTTTTTTTTTTTTTATTCAGTGCCACACTTTGCAATGCACCAGCCAAAATGCAAAACAGCCTCTTTTTCCTTTATATTTAAATCCCCCCAAATCCACTCTTACTGAATATGTATTGTGACTTAGTTTTCTGTGGAATGAACTGGTCCGACTCAGAGAGTAATACTTTTTGTTGTAAATATAAAAGGAACAAAATTTAAAATTAAAGGTGAATCTTTCCGCAAGCTACAGGCCCATAACAATCTATGTTATAGTTTATCTGTGACTTGATGCAGGGGTTTTCTATGAAATGTGAAGAGAGAGGAATAGGTTATCCAGAGACCAAGATAAGGAGACCATTTTTCATGTTTGTCTTTGGAATGCATCCACTAATTTCAAAAGCGAATTTAATCTTATTTCTATCTAGAGTAACACCGATATTTGTCCTCCATTGGTATGTGTGACCGATGTGCTGAGGGACAGGTGGCTCAGAAGTCGGCTGGGTGACAAGGACAGACCACGCGAGCCTGAAAAGTTGTTGCAGGTTATTGTGGCACCATATGGACTGTCTCCAAATGGTGCTTCCTCTGATTCTGGCTTCAGAAATGCAAGCAGGGGACAGGGGAACTCGGAGCTACAAGTTAGGAGGCCTGAAACCACCATTTGTAGATAAACTGACACTGGATTTTGGCCTCTGCCTGCCTGGCCCAGTTCCCTGGCACCCTGGTTGCCTTCCTCCCAGCTCTCTCACTGACTCCACATTTAGCTGAGCTCACATTTCCTTGCTAACCCCAAACTCCTAGATGCACTTCCACGGGGAATTCAACTGCAGTCCGCCTCTCTAAACTGGTCCTTGCCCCAACAGTCCCTTCTGTCTTCCTCCTGGTTCTGCTCGCTTAGCTAGGTTACAGCTGGAGGGCTGAGCAGAATGCTGACTGTCCGCAGGAGCCAAGCAGCCCCTAGTTACTTTAGTTTGACTAAATTCCCCCTTGCCAGGTCTCTGTGACTGCAGCACAAGCACTCAACACAAGAGGATCTATTTTGGTTCAAAAACCAAATAAGAGAGCAAACTTTGTCACAGTCCTCCATGTCATCCAGCACTGTAAAGAAAACTGAGCAAAGGAGGAAAACGCAAGAACTCAGTTTATCTCATCCCCTGCAAGATCAGTAGACTGCAATAACAACCCAAAGGCAGGAGAAAAAAAAAAACCATAGGATATTAAATTACAAAACACCAACATTTACATAGTAATTCCCGCTAATTGTGAAAGAAAGATGTAAGTTGTTTGTTATAAACATCACCAGGTCTTGAGCAAACACCAAGAGCTCACCGCAGAGCCAAACCAAGCATTTGTCTAATCAGAGCCACTTCCCCAAGCGTTTTATTGGTACAGCTGCAGAGCACACATTTGATCACACATGCTAATAATCCCAGTTATGGCGCCTACATTTTAATCATTTGTTCTGGGCTTGTTTCTCAAACAATTAGCACTAATGAATGGTCAGAATACCTCGGATCATATATGTCTAATTGCAGTCAAGAGCAGTTCCCGTCTGCATGTACATTTCAATTTACCTCTGGGGATAATGTTTGTTAATTGTATTTCTTTATACGCAAGCGAAGAAAAAGGCAGCTCAGGCAAAAAGGGACTAAGTGTTCTCCTCTTTCCCTTTGTTCCCACAAGAAGCTAAAGTCACTTCAAGAGGCACTTAATCCCATCATCCCCGGTTACAATTGCCTTGCAGCATCAATCAAAAAGAATCTGAAGTAAAACGATGCAGCTAGATTGTGTAATTAAAAGCAATTCAGGTACTTATTGCTTGGGGCCCTTTACGGGTCCAAATACTTAAAATGGCCCTGCAGGGATCCTAAACATTGTAGTGTTTTAAATTTGGACCGCAGTAATATCCGAAGGAAAGGGAGGAAGATGCAAAACAAAAAACCTGAAAGACACAAACAACAAAAAAAGCCCACGACCCTGTCCTTGTGAGATTTGTAAAGAAAAAGATCAGCAAAAGTCTGAAGTGAAAAAAGCCATGAATCACAACTACAAAGTGAAATAAATGTAGAAAAAAAGTAAAGAGAAAAAGAAAAGAATTGATGTTTTCCAAATTCAACAGTCCCTGTCCCAATTCAACTTATGTATTTAAGCAGAAAAAAAAAAGTGTCATAATACTGGCTGGGTCTCTTCAACCTGAGGTGAAACAGCCTTTGACAATCTGTAACAAATGGATCTATATTATAACAACCAGAGGCTGTCTGAAAACTCAAAATACAAAGTAAATATATGGTATGTCTAATGCTAGTCACTTATAAAGGCAACATGTTAAAAGTACTTTTTTAAAGTTTGGCACAGATATGTAAAAAGTGATTTATTTAAGACATTTAACAAAACTAAGTGCCATGGCTTTTAAGGCTTCATATATGACTTTTTAAGCCAACAAGACTTTAACATACTATTTTCTGTTGTGTGCTTTTAACAAAGAGCCATCATTGACAGGAGGCTGGGAAAAGGCATAATTCTCTGGTTTTGATTCTTGGCTAAAATA
This sequence comes from Bos indicus, assembly GCF_029378745.1. Classification (NCBI taxonomy): domain Eukaryota; kingdom Metazoa; phylum Chordata; class Mammalia; order Artiodactyla; family Bovidae; genus Bos; species Bos indicus. The sequence continues at coordinate 79,415,734 of NC_091771.1, read as the reverse complement.
TATTTAAGTAAAAACACAATTCCTCAACAGATGTAAGACTAGATGTTAAAATAACAACGTGTGCTTAAGTTTTACCATCATTTCCCCCTTTATAATAAAAACGGGAAGGAAGGCTTCCTGTTGATTTATGAAAGAATTTCAGGGGAAAATGCTAAGCCTGTGCCAGAGTGAGCTATTGGATATTAAGGAACTTTTCAGAAAGACACCAGTTTACTCCCAGGATAAGGAGCATTCTGGAAACAGATGACCAGAGGAAATACTCCACACCACCAGAACACAGCACTTCACGGCAGCATCTATAAATACCAAAATACAGCTTAGTGGCAAATGTAATTGTGGCCTGAAAACCATTATGCATATGTGAGGGTCGTATGACTTAACATTCACATTACAAAATGATCGTCAAATAAGGTATCCAACAACAGTTCATTTAAACATAGAACTGACCTCATTTTCCACACAAACATTCTACCAATTTGAGTGCAGAAGTCTACAGCTGAAAAATGCAAAAGTACTTCCACAGAGCTTAACCTTACATGAGCTGCTGATGCCAAATGGCAGAATGGAAAGGATTCTGCTTCCCTGTTTAAGAGAACCAAACTTTAAAACAAAAATCTATCATTTAAAAAAGTCTGCTGGCCATGCTTCTTCAATTATATTGATCATAGTGTTAGAGATGCTATACGTGCTCAAGCAGTTTCATGTCGTGAGTTAAGTATTTCCTATAAATTTAAACCTATTTGTTATTATTCAGCATTCAGTCTTCCAGTATCCTTTCAAAATCATTACCCTCAGTGGGTGGTGAGGGGCGGGGGGTCTGACACACCCTCTTCACTGCAGTATTCTCATCACCTCTACCTTCTTCTTGCCCTGGTGAGGCGGCACACTCCAAGGGAATAAGAAGAAAACGTGGGTGACAGAAGGGCCCTGGGTTTGCCTGAGCTTGGTTCCCTGTCTTTCCATCACCACCAAACGGCCCAGGTAATTTACTTCTTCATAATCAGGCACAAGTGTTTCTTTGCCACAAACTGTGCTGCCCTGCTTGACACGGGCTTCCCAGGTGGCGCTAGTGGCAAAGAACCTGCTTGCCAATGCAGGAGACATGAGAGACTGGTTCAGTCCCTGCGTCAGGAAGATTCCCTGGAGGAGGAAATGGCAACCTATTCCAGTATTCTTGCCTGGAGAATCCCATGGACAGAGCAGCCTGGCGGACTACAGTCCGTGGGGTCACAAAGAGTCGGACACGACTGAAGTGGCTTAGCATGCATGCATGTACCTGAAACAAACCAGAAAGTACCTGAAAGACAGGCACCAAGCTGGAAAAAAAAACAACAAAAAATCTCTATTTTTGATCTACCAAAGTATCTGTTCATGTCCTACAGTTTTAATTTCACTAGCCTTTGAATTAAGATAGGTAGGAACCTAATCTTAGGAAAAGGAAGTGTAAACTTTTAACGAGGGACACTTTAGGAACCCAAAACTGCACTAAAGAAGGAGGAGAAAAACAGATTCATTGATAATGAGTATCGGGCAACAGTCTGCACTGCCATCTATCTCCTGTAACGTTTCCCACTGACAGGTGCTCATCAATATCATATTTCTTTCGTCTCACACCCCAGGGCTGCTCACGGCTCCCCCGTCCCTGGTGCTCCCCTGGAATTCCCCAGGGATGGTGCCCACCACAGGGTGCCAGGAGGAGCCCTACAACCAGGCCCTTCGATTCCTGCCATTGATCCAGCTGTGCGCATGCTGGCTAAATGCTACCAGGTTCAGGCTGGAGAGCAGGACTTGAAAATTCAGTGCTAATTACTGTGATTACAATCTGTGTCTCAAGCAGCCAGAGCCTCTGGGAAGTTGTCTACAAGAGACCTGTCTCTGTATCCAAAGTCTCAGTTTGAGAGATGTAGTATCTATATACCCGAGGGCTTTCTAACTCGTTAAGTTATAATATGGGCGTCAAGTCGTTCAGGATACCTTCTCATGCACCATATATGACTGAGGCAAGCCCAGAACACGGAGTGTTCTTAAGAGATGCAGCGGGGAAAGACCAACACAGCCACGGAGCCACATACATCACAAACACCGGCCCTGCAACCTGATGCTCGGACGGTGATTCTCGTGAGGTAATTTGAGATTCTTTGAACTCACTGAGGCAGTGAGTGGGGGCTTAAAGGAACGTGCTCATAGGCATCCTCCGTCCTCCAAGAGCCGGGCCCAACCTGTCCTGAGAATCCTGAACCTCTTAGGATGCATGCCGGTTGTGTATTTACCACTGAGCTCCCAAAGGCAGATGTAGTGGAGTCAGAGAAAGTGATTTCATGAAGATATTTATGTGACATTAAAGAATCCAAAAAAACGTTGATGTGAGAGCATGCTAAGATATCAGTTCATTTTCCTGGGCTCACCAGCGTTTCTTTACATACACATGACTCCTTTGGAAACAGGCTGGGGAGCAAGGCAGCTAGTTCTTCTCTGGACCAGGAGGCTCATTTTCCTTTCTCCACAGATGATGTGCAGATATGCTAGTCCCTGACCAAGTGTATACAAATAGAATTCTTCCCGGGGCATGAACATTAGAACAGAATTAATTGCTCTGAATCCTCATGCAGAATTCTAAAGGGATTTCTATTCTTGTGGCGACATCACAATGCTAGGTTTCTAGACGCTGCCAAAGAGCTGAGTGTGATTTCGCCTCTAACCCATCACGAGAGCCCTTGTGCAGCTGGTGAGCACCACACGGGCTTTCTGATTTGTGCCCAAAGCAGGGCTTCTGAGAAAGAGAGGTTTTTCAGGGGACACTCTGGCGGCAAGTGGGGTCTCAAGACAGTAGGCAAAACCTGAACTGTCATTTTGAGCCTGCCCCGAATCAGCCAACACACGTCAAACACCGCAGGGCCTTTATGAAAATGTGACTTCAAATATTTTTCTTTCCTCCCCTCATTTCCTTCTTTCAAGTACTCAGTTCACAAGGTGTGTCTGTAAGTGTTTATTTGGAAATGAAACCGCTTTTAAAGGGCTAAGTTGTTTAACATCAAGAACCCTGAAGATAGAATGCAAAAATATTCAGTATGAACTCATTCTATAGAACACCATTATTTGATGACTTACTTGCTGATTACTCAATCTAAATACAATTTTAAAAACAGAAGTGACTGCATGTTTTAAATTTTTGGTAACTTCAAATGGGTACTTTTTCTCCTCTTAAGAATTAAATGAAGTCACAGTGTTAGCAAAGCAAACCATTTCTGCATTTAAAATTTTTACTTAGCTCTAAGTCAGGAGCTCCTGCCACTCAAAGTGACCAATCCTGTAAGTCAAAATTTGGGGATACATTAAGTTTTTATTTTTTTGTTGTTTTTTCTGTATATCATGAGAGAACCAGCAAATCTCCTTAGTCTGTTTCTGAATCTGGGTCTGTTTAGTTAGCAATAAGAACTCGGCCCTTTGATTAATTTCTAAAATACACAACAGCTCATACAGCTCAATGTCTAAAAAAAAAAAAACCCACAAACCAAGCAACCCAATTGAAAAGTGGGCAGAACACCTAAATAGACATTTCTCCAAGGAAGAAATACAGATGGACAGCAGACGTGAAAAAATGCTCAACATCCCTAATTATTAGAGAAAAGCAAATCAAAACTACAATGAGGTATCACTTCACACAGGTCAGAATGGCTATCATCAAAAAATCTACAGGTAACGAATGCTGGGGAGGGTGTGGAGAAAAGGGAACACTCCTCCACAGTTGGTGGAATGCAAACTGGTGCAGCCACTATGGAGAACAGTACGGAGGTTCCTTAAAAAACTAAAGATAGAGCCACCATACGATCCAGCAATCCCACTCCTGGAACATATACCTGGAGAAAACTCTAATTCAAAAAGGTATAGGCATCCCAATGTTCGATGGAGCAATGTTTACGATAGCCAAGACATGGAAGCAACCTAAGTGTCCATCAACAGATGAATGGATAAAGAAGATGTGGTACATATATACAATGGAATGCTGCTGCTGCTGCTGCTAAGTCGCATCAGTCACGTCCAACTCTGTGCGACCCCATAGACGGCAGCCCAGCAGGCTCCTGTGTCCCCGGGATTCTCCAGGCAAGAATACTGGAGTGGGTTGCCATTTCCTTCTCCAATGCATGAAAGTGAAGTCATGTCCAACTCTTAGCGACCCCATGGACTGCAGCCTACTGGGCTCCTCTGTCTATGGGATTTTCCAGGCGAGAGTACTGGAGTGGGTTGCCATTACCTTCTCCACAATGGAATACTACTCAGCCATAAAAAAGAATGAAACAATGCCATTTGCACCAAAATGGATGGACCTAGAGATCACATACTAAGTGAAGTCAGTCAGAGACAAATGTATGATATCACTTACATGTAGAATCTTTAAATAATTATACAAACAAACTTATTGACAAAACAGAAACAGACTCACAGACACAGAAAACAAATATATGGTTACCAAAGGGGAGGGGGGATAAATTAGGAGTATAATTCTGTAGATTATAGATATAGATATCTATAGATTATAATTAATAGATACACACCACTATATACAAAATAAACAACAAGGGTTTACTGTATAGCACAAGGAGCTATATTTGGTATCTTGTAATAACTTAAAATGGAAAAGAATCTGAAAAGGAATATATGTGTATACACACACACACACACACACACACACACACACACACACACACAAAACCAAATCACTTTGCTGTACACCAGAAACTAACACAACATTGTAAATCAACAATACTTCAATAAAAAAATACAAAAGAACTCGGCCCTTTGGCCTGTGGACACTAATACAAGTTGATGAGTATCCAGCAAGGTGTAGCTCGGGGCCACTCATGGGTGTGGACCAACTTGCTTACCATCTTCCTTCCTGGTTAATTGTAGGGACCATCCAAGTCACCAACACTGGGTTTCTCAATGGCCAAGATACACTTATATTTGTTCCCTTTCTCAGACAAATTTCTCTAACAATTGTCTGCCCTATTTACCATACCATAGGCATAAATCTGTCCCCTGCAGGCTGAAAAACAGCTTTCTCTCTTACTCTACAAGCCCACTAAATAGAAAATGCACCAAAAATAGGCTGTGATCAATACAAATAGGTCCAATGAAGACTGCTCCAGAAATAATTTCAATCAATTTCATACAATTGATTTGTTCTTTCAAGGAGCCCTTAATTTACTCAATCCCTGATTGAGTTGTTACATGAATCATGAAGGATTAACTATGAAGATAAAGGCAGATATTTCAATCAGGGAATACCCACGATGGTTTAATTAAAGAATTTTTGCATCTCACTTACAGAACAGTGCTGCTTAAGTACAGCATGGCATTTATTTAAAGTGTCCCAGAGGCAATTAAGCCCTTGATTAACAATAAAATTTTCTTCCTTAACTTCATTCTCAATTACCATGAAGCTCATTTCTCATTGCCGGGAACTTCCAACACGTGGTACCCAATGGCTTTAACTTGTATGTGATTCCACATAAACCATCAAAAAGGGTGAGGAGGAACCGAGATACACAGGAACCATCCTTTTCTAAAAGCTGGAAGTCTTGTATGGCTGCTTGCTCACTCGCCTCCCTCAGCTTGCAGCCTAGCCACGTCCATGTATGTGTGATGCCCCTACTTCGAGTTATGGTAGCAACAAGGGGACGTGGTGACCAGGACAAAATTCCTCTGAGAGTTCAGCTTTTCTTGAACTCAGAGCAGACTTGGATCTGGTGACACCTTAAGCGTGTCAAGTATCTTGCACACACAGGAAGTCCAATCAATAATAGCTCCTACTCAGACTTCCCTGGTGGTCCAGTGGGTAAGACTCCGTGCTTCCACAGCAGGGCAGATGGGCTCGATCCCTGGTCGGGAACTAGGATCTCATATGCCACAAGGCACGGCCAAAAAATAGAAAAGGAAAGAAAAAAAAAAGCTACTACTATTAAGGATAAGACACCCCCTGTCTCTTCCCTGACCTCCGTGAGCTAGACACGTGGGTCTGGGATAGACTGTCGCCTAGGCTTCTACACAGGCATGCCGCTCACATACCCAGACAGACAGATGGTGCGGGGCACTCTGTCACATCTGGGAAACACACCTGCCAGGGGCACTAGGGAGCCCGCCTCCACGCTAAGGGTCGGCAGCACAGAACATAAAAATGTCAGATTTATATCTCCTTTCTAATGCCCCTCAAGTTTGCAGAACTTAATAGCTGGACAAGCTATATACACATTTGGACTTATCTGTGAATTTGTCATCGGCTCTACAAGAATGTTTCATGATTATGCACATTAATTTACATCTAAAAGAAAGAAAAATCAAAAGGATTTGGCCACTTTTTATTTTAATGCTAGTGACATATGGAATAAAAATTTGTCTGATTCAACAAATAGATACTGGACACATAAGCCAGGCAGAGAAATTCGAAAGCGGAGGAGAGGATTGGCCTGGGAGAAACTGAAGTCTAGCTGGGAGTCTGGGATCTCCCAGGTAAGAGGGCAAATTCTGACACTAGTTGGAACAGTGGGAGGGGCGATTCTGAGAAGGCTTCTCAGAGGTGGGGACAACAAACAGGGCCTTGGAAGGGGGAGGACAAACTCCAGAGGCAAAAAGTGCCTTGTGGGTGCAGTGCGATGAGGAAGAATGAGACCACCTCCTCAAGGGTCACCAGTGACTTTCTTTCTTTGTAAACGCCATGCCTGCCTTTAATTCTTATCTGTTGCCCTCCTGCATGTGGGGGATGGATTTTCAGGTATAAACACCAGCTATTTGAAATACTAAGACAGTGTGTCCTGTTTCTAATCCTGTACTCTGTCGCAGATGGTGACCAAAACAGTGACACTCAATATCCTAAAATTTTCTGACCTAAAAAACTCCCTTTTTTACTCTCCAGTGAGATTTATGCTTTAAAAATCACCTTGGAATATATTGGACTTAAGTATTAAGTAATAATTCTTAAACAGATAGGGTGTTCCTTTAAAATCAGAATCATGTTGAAAGGACCAGATTATATTTTGCATTATCTGAAGCTTATGAGAAAATTATTTGGAGGCTTCCTGTGGACAAGGGACAGAATGTCTGACACAGATACAAAATGTTTAAATGAAAGGTACCACGATTCATACATACTAAGGAAAACAAACAAGTTCTCAACGGTAGACTTTGTTCCTGCTTTTTTCTTTTTAACATCTGTTGTGTCCTTTATTTGTATTATCTCACTTAATCCTTCCAAAAATCCTATGAAATAGGTACTATTATTGCCATCTATTTTATATAAGAAAATAGGTTTATTTTATCCTGTAACCTTAAATTTTCAAAGAGGCAGCAGCTGACACTATTATGCCACATTTCACAACTGATGCCAGTTTTTTCAGGGCATTACACAAGCCAAAGAATATTAGTTCACATCCATACTGGCTTCACGCTTAAAAAGAAAACTGAAATGGAGATTCAGGCAAAGAATGACAGTGAAGATATCTTTTTCTCCCCTTCAAAATTTCTCTGTGTGACAGTTCAGAACAGAACTCAACAAACTTTATCTGAAAAGGCCAGATAAATTATTTCAGACTTGTGAGGCGAGAGATGAACTCAAGGGTATTTAACAGGGACTTGGGTAACAAGAGGGAACCCAAATTTCTGCACACTTGGTAATGACAAAATCCAAAACTAAATTGAGTACAATTTTTTGGTCATAAGGTTCTACCCATGAGAATGGCACTCCTTTGCTGGGGGCGGGTGTGTGTGCGCACGCGCAGATATAGTCAACTGAAGTTCAAAGGCAATGTTCCCTCTTCTCAATTCATTCATCTGGAAAAACATTCTTAGTTTGAGAGCTGAACAAAAATAGACAGCAGGCAGAATGTGGCCCAACGACCCTGGTTTAGAATATTTCTCTGAGAGTTTAGCCATAGACAACCTCATATACCCTGGTGCGCGTGTGCTAAGTCGCTTCAGACCTGTCCGATTCTTTGTGACCCTATGGACTATAGCCTCTGTCCATGGGCTTCTCCAGGCAAGAAGACTGGAGTGGGTTGCCACGCCCTCCTCCAGGGGATCTTTCTGACCCAGGGATCGAATCCGGGTCTTTTAGGTCTCCTGCACTGGCAGGCGGGTTCTTTACCACTAGCGCCACATGGAAAGCCCCATATGCCCTGGAAACTCAGAGTGTTGCAGACACAGGGCCCAAGTCACAGAGGAGTACTCAGCTCTGAATCACAGGCCGGGTACCAGTCCTGGTTATTATTATCCAGAGACATCAACAAGCAGAAAGCCTCCAGGGCCCCACTCCCTTCCCACGGATTCTCCTTTTTACCATCACGTGTTCACTCAGGAGCTTTGACGTCACTGCCGCACCTACTAGGTTGTGCTGCACTAAAGAGAAGTCAGTTTGTGTAAATCACAGATCAGTTTGGTGTATATTTTCCTGTATTTGTGGCATTAAAAAGACTCAATTTGTCTTATCCCCCTTATCTTGACACCAGTAAATCTCCTTTTTGGTAAAGTTTTAACAGATCAGTTTTGTGTTCCTAAGTGTATGCAGCATTTCACCCTCCTTTTAAATATAAACCCTAGAAACTCAGTCCTTTGTGGGTCCCCTGCTGTTTGTGCAACCACAGGGTAGGGATAGGGGAGGAGAGGGGAAGGAGGTGAGGAGGAAAGATCCTGGCTTACAAAAGTCCAAAGAGTATTTGACTAAAAAAATGCAGAGCAGGGTAGGAGACACGAATCAGAAATCCCACAAACAGAGGAGGTTATTTTTCTTTGAAAGGATTAAGGATTGTAGGTTTGCATGCTTACTCAGACGAAATAAAAAAATATTGTAACTTTTTGCCTCATTCAGTTTAGGTCTGAACAAGATAAAGGTCGGGCGCATTCAAAACTCCTATTATAATTATCTTCTTCCCTTTAAGATAATGGGACATTAGGTGAGAGATTTGGGGTTATACTCCACTCAGGAAACCATGGAGAAGAAAAGTGGGAAACACCCCAGAACTCGAGGGGGGACTGACCTGGTCCAGCTTTTCTCCGCCTTTCAAGGAGACAGACATTCTAGGTAAAGCTTGCTCACCATTGAGAGCTAAATTCCAGTTCTAGCATCAAGCCAGAATTCTGATTCCAGTTGTTCAGGACAAACAGGGAAATGCACACAGCTAATTTATAAAAGTGTCCAAAGGAACATGAGCTGTTTCTTTTGAGGAGAGGAACCGTATTTTCCAAATTAGTCCAACTTCTAGTTGATAGGCTAAACGCCCATGTACCTCCATCCTGAAGGAATGAGGGCTCCTGATGATTAATCATGCTTTCAGGAAGTAGTTAAACACTACTGTGTTGCACACTGGTAGTGCCCAAGATAAAAAGCCAGGGGAATAGGCGAAGGAGGAGAGGGAGGAAGTTAAGGCAGTAATTTTGACAATAAAGTGGAAAGGGCTTCAAGGGTTCAAACTACAACAGGGTCCATTCAATTCAGCTTGAGCAGCCCTCCTTGTCTATACCAGTAAGTCTGTTGATTCGCCTGATACAGCCAACTCCCCAGTAATTAAAATTTCTTAAAGGTTTCCTCTTCTTTAACTCTCCCTCCTGCACAGTACATCACTGGGACTACAAGGTCTTAAAGACTTAATCTAAATGACTGGCCGCAGTGATAAGGAAGAACAGGAGGCAACATCTGAGAGGGGGAAAGAGAGACCAAGAAATAACTTTAAGAACCACAATTTTAGGGAGTTGTGATTTTAGGAAGTTCTGCTTCCCAACGCAAGAACCGAACCAGGGTCTCCTGTATCACAGGTGGATTCTTTACCAACTGAGCTATCAGGGAAGCCCATACCTTGAATACAGTAGACGCTAATTGAACATATAAATGAGTAAAAAATGAATTTGTAAAAGCCCCCAAATCTTAAACTAGCTTTATATAAATATCTGCCCCTTAATCACTTAATAGTGATAATAATTATTTATAAAGAATTTTAAAAATTAGAAGAGCAAGTATAATTACACTGCTTACCTACTAACCAATGTACTCCATTAATCATGCAAATGAAAACAGTGACTGACACAGTCAGGAAATTTCTAAAGAAGTCAATGTATTTTTAAATATCTTTGAGTGAAGTATTAAGTCCTATAAAAACTTAAGGGTGGTGGGTGAGGGTGATGAATGCCTCTTTGACTACACACTGTGTTTTTATATTTTAGCTCTATTTTTAAGCTCTCAAGATATTTATAGCACTGAGTTTATGGCTATGTTCTCAGAGATAAGGAACAGGGGGTACAAGTTTTATTTAAAACTCACTTAAAATAGCAAAATTATAAAACAGTGATTCATTATCATAATCCTCCTGTGGACACAGATCAAAATACACAGGAAACCGATCTCTCTCTGAAAAGTGAAGAAAGAAAAGACCTCTTTAAAACACTGCCCTATAAAGTTGAAATCCTTAAAACAATTTGGTCTGAAAGATGTAGGCATCTTTACATAATATATTGCATCCAGAAAAGAGGGAAAAGAAAGAAAAAAAGGAATAGATACTCCCAGAAAAAACAAAGCCCCAGCAGAATATACTGCAAAAATGCAAAGCTTCTGATACTGGTCATGCAAATATACATATACTTTCTGTGTTTGAAAATACATCAACCCCTTAGACTCCAACAGAGAAGGAAGTAAATGACACATTCTACTGAACAATAGAGTAGAGGTTCCTGAAATGCTAAAGCAATATGAAACCATTTTGAGGTGGAGTTTGGGGTGGAGTTTCCTTTTTAGCTAGAAAACAAAGAAGTCAGAAGTGACAGCACAGGCCTTCTGAAAATCAGGAGAGTCCCAGGCTCCCCCATGCCCATCACTCGGCATCACCACCATCTGTGTTTCCCTACACTCTGTACATTAGACACGTCCATTACATGTCTCTCCTCCAACCTTTTCCCATCTCATGGCCTCTATCTCTTCACACTTCTGAAACAAGTGCATGGCCTTCTCCATCACTCGTCACATTGAGAATTGCAGTATTTCTGTTCTTTCGGTGAACTCATCAGTGGTTTGATGCTTTGAGGCATTCTTCCTTCTTTAAAAGCAAGATAGAGAGGGACTTCGCTGGTGGTCCAGTGGTTAAGAGGGGCTAGGGTTTGATCCCTGGTCAGGCAGCTAGATCCCACGTGCAGCAACTAAGATCGAAGATCCCATGGGCTGCAACTAAGACCTTGAACAGCCAAATAAATTAAGTGAAAGTCAAAGTTGCTCAGTCCTGTCCAGCTCTTTGTGACCCCATGGACTGTACAGCTCATGGAATTCTCCAGGCCAGAATACTGGAGTGGGTAGCCTTTCCCTTCTCCATGGGATCTTCCCAACCCAGAGATCGAACCCAGGTCTCCCGCGTTGCAGGCGGATTCTTTACCAGCTGAGACACAAGGGAAGCCCAGGAAATTTAGTAATTAATTTGAAAAAAGCAAGCTAGAGAGTCATTTATTCTGCTGTGAGGCTTTTTCATGTAAGTTATTAAAGTCACTTTCAGCTTATAAACAAAGCTTGCTAGCCCTATTTTGACCATGCCAGTCCTTCTAACTTTTCTACCCACATTCATGTTTCTTTACAGAGTGTGACCTGCCTATACTGACAAAGTACAAGGTGCAGAATCCTCGACGCCCCACCCTGAGGCCTTCCAGTGAAGCTCCCTGGGTCCCGGCGGGCTCCCTCTCACACTGGTGCTGGGGACTCCCTCCCAGCTGTGATTTCCACGGCCCTCCCCTCCACGGAGTCTGCCCCTTGGTGTCCTGAAGAAGCATCTGGGGCTAGAATGCTGATCCCCAGGGCCTCTGGGGCCCTCGTGCACCACTCTCAGAGGCAGCCCTGATCCTGAGTCTCACTGTCTCCACTTGGAAGGGACCCACCTCGGCCCTCCTCTTGGGCCAGTTCAGCCAGACCTAAGGAAAGATGAAGGGCAAGCATCAGTACTTGAAGCGGCAGTCCCGGATTCTGATTAGCAAAGAGGTCGGTAAGGCAGCCAAATGCTTCCTGCCCAGTCTTGGCCAGTAATGGGGCTGTCCCTGCTAAGGCCCATTTTCTGTGCCTCCTGCCTGCCACTGGGCCTGCCACCCTGTCCTTGCACTTGAGGCTATGGTGGTAATCATTTCATGGATTGTAATCCGTTAGGCTCCTCTGTCCAAGGAATTCTCCAGGCAAGAATACTGGACTGGGTAGCCATTCCGTTCTCCAGGGGATCAAACCTGGGGTCTCCTGCATTGCAGTCAGATTCTTTCCCATATGAGCCACCAGGGAAGCCTATTTCTACCACATCTGCTAGTCAAATTTTAAAAGGCGAACTCAGATGTTGAATTGGAGAAGGCAATGGCACCCCACTCCAGTACTCTTGCCTGGAAAATCCCATGGACGGAGGAGCCTGGTGGGCTGCAGTCCATGAGGTCGCTAAGAGTCGGACATGACTGAGTGACTTCACTTTCACTTTTCACTTTCATGCATTGGAGAAGGAAATGGCAACCCACTCCAGTGCTCTTGCCTGGAGAATCCCAGGGACAGAGGAGCCTGGTAGGAGGTCGTCTATGGGGTCGCACAGAGTCGGACACGACTGAAGCGACTTAGCAGCAGCAGCAGCAGCAGATGTTGAATGAAGTTCATTAACACAGGAAAGAAAGGCCTCAGCCACCCACCTGAGAGGCTGGTTTCCTGAGCACCCACAGGTGCACCCTGAGATCCACGGCCAAGGTGACAAGCTTTGGAAAGATGGGCCTACAGCACCTGCCGTCTACAGCCAGGGGCTGGTCTGGGAACAGCACTATCAGGGTAACACAGCACTGACTGGGGGTGCAGTCAGGACAGCCACACGCTTGAAATTCAAGAACGGGCTGAAAGTGGCCCAGGGGGTAGTGCTCCTCCTCCTCTATTCCTATTCTGTATCCAGGCTTCCCCAGTGGCTCAGCAGTAAAGAATCCACCTGCAAAGCAGGAGCCACTGGAGACACAGGTTCCATCCCTGGGTCAGGAAGATCCTCTGGAGGAGGGCATAGCAACCCACCCCAGTATTCTTGCCTGGAGAATCCCATGGACAGAGGAGCCTGACAGACTACAGTCCATGGAGTCGCAAAGAGTCAGACACAACTGAAGCAGCTTAGCACACATGCAAACTGTATCCACAGTTGAAAATCTCACTTTGCTAATTGACGGAGAAAGAAAAAGAACCTTTCAACAACTCTTGAGTCCCCCACCAGTGGGCCAAAGGCCATCTGTAATTTCTCTGGTCGCCTCTGGGGGAGGGAAGGAATGATGATGTACCTGCTGGCCCCTCTTCCTATCTACATACATTTCCAAAGCCCATCAAACTCTGAAGATATTCAGCCCCAAACTGACCAAGGTGTCCAAAAGTACACACCTTACCAGATGGAACAATGCCTCAGAGAGACACTGATGGCTAGCACCACCAGCCTTCACTGCCGGTGTCTTTTCCTTAAGCCTACTTGATACTCAAGCAGATGACTGACAAAGGAGTCTAATCTGAAAGGTCGTGGAAGAAAGATTCAGTAACTGACGTGTAAGTGGAGGCCCTTTTGGCTAAGATCACATATACATGATTTCCTTAGAAATAGCAGAGTACATCTGCTGGTCACCAACACTGCGTAAGGAACATTGCAGCATGCAGAAACACCCTCCCCCACTTAGGGCTCACATGTTTAAAAGGAGAAATCAAGCAGAAACATTCTTCTCAGGCTACTTGTTCTGAACTTACGATGAGAGAGAACTTTTAATGTAGTCCTTCATCCTAATCTACAGGAAGAAGACAACTGGATGGCCCTTACCACTATGCTTTCTCAAGATCTAAAATAACAAGGCCCCCCATAGAACTTCCAGTTCCATCACCTCATGGCAAATAGATGGAGATAAAGTGGAAACCGTGACAGATTTTATTTTCTTGGACTTCAAAATCACTGGGGATGGTGACTGCAGCCACGAAATTAAAAGACACTTGTTCCTTGGAAGAAAAACTATGACAAACCTCACTGCTGCTGCTGCAAAGTCACTTCAGTCGTGTCCGACTCTGTGTGACCCCATAGACGGAAGCCCACCAGGCTCCCCCGTCCCTGGGATTCTCCAGGCAAGAACACTGGAGTGGGTTGCCATTTCCTTCTCCAATGCATGAAAGTGAAAAGTGAAAGTGAAGTCACTCAGTCGTGTCCGACTCTTCACGACCCCATGGACTGCAGCCTACCAGGCTCCTCCGTCTATGGGATTTTCCAGGCAAGAGTACTGGATTGGGGTGCCACTGCCTTCTCCGGACAAACCTCACTAGACAGCATATTAAAAAGCAGAGACGTTACTTTGCCAGCAAAGGTCTGTCTAGTCAAAGCTATGGTTTTTCCAGTAGTCATGTATGGATGTGAGAGCTGGACCATAAAGAAGGCTGAGCATCAGAGAATTGATGCTTTCGAACCATGGTGCTTTCGAACTATGGAGGACTCTTGAGAGTCCCTTGGACAGCAAAAAGATCAAACCAGTCAATCCTAAAGAAAATCAACCCTGCATATTCACTGGAAGGACTGATGCTGAAGCTGAAGCTCCAATACCGTGGCCACCTGATGTGAAGAGCTGACTCATTGAAAAAGACCCTGATGCTGGGGAAGATTTAGGGCAGGAGATAAAGGGGGCGACAGAGGATGAGATGGTTGGATAGCATCACCGACACGAGTTTGAACAAACTCTGGGAGATGGTGAAGGACAGGAAAGCCTGGTATGCTGCAGTCCATGGGGTATCAAAGAGAGGGACAAGACTTAGCGACTGAACAACAACATCACAGAACTTCCAGAACACACTTATCCAGAAAGTTTTCAGCATTACAAAGCAGAAGCAACAACTGTCTTGGATTAAAAAAAAAAAAAACACCCCAAAACTGCTATTTTAAATTAAGTATTAAGAAAGACCCATATTATACTGAATGGGTTTTTAGAAACACTCACCAAACACAGTAAAAGCAGTATAATGGGATCTGTAATATTACTTCTAACATTCTCTGTAAATAAAGACCAAAAGGTATCATTTTCTGTGAGATCTATTATAAGGTAAAAGGACAATTTTCTTCTGCAAGCACTTTGTACAGGTAGCTGTGGGAGAGAGAACTGGGGGGTTTTCAAGCCTCGATCTGTTACCAGGCCTGTGTTTCAGAGGAAACGATTCACTTGCTCGGTGGCCTACTCCTGCTATTTTCTGGATCCCAGATCTGACCCGAGAGCGGTTTGGCAGAGGCTGAAACACGCTTCTGTTGACTCTTTTTTTCCACTTGGTTTCCGAAGACAAGGTGCCCAGATGACCACAAACCTCCCATTTTACCAGTGACCTTCCACCCCGCCTGCCCTCTGATAAGACCTTTATCTGAAAAGAAGCTATAGCCCTGGAAGAAATGTGGCTTGGTTTTGGTGAGAAATTAAGGCTGTGGCCTCTTTCTTCTCAGCAATCACCATGCTGATTTTGGAAGGTTTCTACTGTACAGAAATATTTCAAACACTGTATCTGCAATTATGCTTCAAATAAGCAAATGAGGTGGGTATTCCCTGGATCTGAAATTGTGGTCTTTTCCACTGGATGAGGTTCTCAGTATACATCCCTGTTCTCTATCTGGTGGGGGCATAGAGAGGGAATGAGCAGGTAATTTCCTGGCTCCTGAGTGTGCATGATGGGAATGGGATGCTGATGCTTGAGGCCCTGTGGGTACTTCAGTGTCCCCTATTTCTGGTGAATTAGGAGTGAGATTGGAGAAGGCAATGGCACCCCACTCCAGTACTCTTGCCTGGAAAATCCCATGGACAGAGGAGCCTGGTAGGCTGCAGTCCATGGGGTAGCTAAGAGTCAGACACGACTGAGTGACTTCACTTTCACTTTTCACTTTCATGCATTGGAGAAGGAAATGGCAACCCACTCCAGTGTTCTTGCCTGGAGAATCCCAGGGACGGGGGAGCCTGGTGGGCTGCCATCTCTGGGGTCTCAAAGAGTCGGACATGACTGAAGCAACTTAGCAGCAGCAGCAGGAGTGAGATTCCCTGAGGATTCCACATGGGACAAGCCCCATGCTAGCCACTTTACCGTATTCAGAGAACTCTGTTCACTCACCAAGCCCTGAGCTCCTGCCTTTCAGGTGAGGAAAAGTAAGTGACAGCTTGTGTTCTTTCCATGACACCATTCTGCCTCTGTGGCTCGCTCGAGTTTCAAATCTGGAGAAATCCATCAGTCAAGCAACATCAGCATTCCAAGAGCTATTGTCAGGCTTGAGTAATCTATTCATAGACAGGCTGGTGGCTCAGACAGTAAAGAATCCGCCTGCAATGCAGGAGACCTGGGTTCGATCCCTGGGTAGGGAAGATCCCCTGGAGGAGGGCACGGCAACCCACTCCAGTATTCTTGCCTAGAGAATCCCTGTGGACAGAGGAGCCTGGCAGGCTGCAGTCCATGGGGTCGCAAAGAGTCAGACACGACTGAGCGACTAAGCATAGCACACAGCACAGACAGGCTTCAGAAAGAACACCCTCACCCTCACAAGAAGTGTAAGCTTATGACAAAGAAAAACTAGGATACGTAAGAGTTTCCAGTATTTATAATAATCACTGTAGATATAAATAAAAAACCAATTACACTGATAATTATAATAATGTTGATGCAATTCTATGAGTCCAGCATAAAATAGGAGTTTAATAAATATATGATGAATGAACAGGTTTGTCTTTAGGTTCTTAATCTGGGAACAATACCAAAAAAAAAAAACGAGAGGAAGCTAACATCTTATTCATTTCAAAACGACAATTTTTGGACTTCCCTGGTTGTCCAGTGGTTAAGATTTCACGCTTCCAATGCAGGGGGCACAGGTTCGAACCCTGACTGGGAACTAAGGTCTCACATGTTGCGTGGTGTGGCCAAAACAAAACAAACCCCAGATAACAATTTTTAAAACTTTTTTATGATTGGCTATTAACCATTAGCAGTATCGCTGCAATGATCATGAAACATACTCTAAAATTAGTTCTGAAATCTTGCCTTAACTTCTTTACATAAGCATATCTCACATATAAATTCATTAAAATAAGCCCAACTACCCCATTTTCAAATGGAAAACCAAAAAACCAAGCAATTCTATCCCCTCAGACCCCAGACTCTCTTAAGTCAGAACTGTTAACCTGTTGCCTTCATAAGCATGTGCAGTGGCTGAATTAACAGGACAGGAAGCTGCAGCCCTAAGAACCGGCCCAGGGTATCTTGTGAGTAAACCACAAAGGAGAGGGGATTTAAACCATCACAACGATGTTCCCCTGGGAGCCGTTCCGGTCCATCAGAACCCAAATTCGAACTTTTCAATGGCCCTTTAAATGTATGCACACCTAATAGACTTTGCATTTGCAATCAAGAAAACTGTATACCTTTCCAAAATCAGCTCATAAAATACAGTAAATACCTCATGACATTTTTAACTCAGTGCTTTAAATACATCCTAACCCGTTTCTGGGTTGCAACAGCCAAAGCGTGAATACCCACCACTGGGTTTCTACAGTGCAGTACTCAAAGGTCCCCTTGCAGCTCTCATGGCCTCTTGCAAACAAAGCTGGTAAATAAAAGAAAGCGGATGACAAAAGAATTCAGTTTCCTACCTGATCCTGACCAGCCAGCCCAGGGCAAAGCTTCAACTCTCCCAGAGCAGCCTCGGGGAAAGCAAGCACTGATCGCCCTTACTTGCCTCTTTCTTGCTTTTGTTTCCTTTGAGAGTCAAGCCTGCAACTTCCCCAGGATGTGAGTTTCTGAGTCAGAGGCAGATCCAATACCTCTAAAAGAGTTCACCATGGTAAAGCACCATCGTACTTACTGTTAGTTCTCTCCTCTTATGTCAAGGTTTCTTTCTGCCCCCAACCTGAGAGCGGGCTCTTCGCTGAGCCAAGATCTCAGATACTGGTCATGTTGAAAGGCTGGCCCTGCTCGACAAAGATTAGCGAGCTGTCTGCAGCAGTCCCTTCTCTTCACCATAGCCAAGTAGGCCCGATAAATGCTAATACTCAGCATGACGCATCAAGAACTTTAAGCCTCCGCAATGGCTAAGCAGAAAGTATCACAAATTTACTGAAATTATCTGTGGCACAAAAGAAAAGAGAAGGAATTAATCAAAGTCTCTCTCTTAATGCAATGCTTGATTGAACTACCCCAATCCCTTTTTAAATAGGATACTGGTGGCAAGTGACCCTGATGGCAGGCCCTAGTGAGACACACAAGGAACACTTGTTCCATTTTTTTCTTTTATGACCTCATTAAGGAGGATTTTGAAGATTGTTCCTGAATATGAGAACAAAGTGCCTTAAGACATCTCTAGCTTTTTGTGTCTTTTAGCCTTTTACTGCTGGGATGGCCTTTAGGTCTGTGTTTATAGCTAGGTACACTTACGCTCACACTCTTCTCCCCCTCCTAAAACAAGAATCGAGGAAGAGGATCTGGAGGGAAGGAGTCAGAGTTGTGCGCCTCTATGCAGAGGTACGCTAGCTTCTCAAACCACAAAGTTTTGCCAAGACCAACTTGGGTCCACGCTTTTTTCATCTCCTCCGAGTTGGAGCTGCCATTAATTAGCCCTGGCGGCTGTTCGGAGGCTCTTATCAAGGGAGGGCTCAGACTGCCAAATCTGCTGGTGTGAGAACAGTCCACCGCCAGCAACATTTTTTCTGCTTGTTTGTTGACTCTGCGCTTCGCTTTAATATGGAAGATTATATTTAAGATCAGAAACAAACAAACAGATTTACAACCGAAGGCTTAAAAGGCAAACAGCAAAAAAACCCAGCGAAGGACTGAGCCTAAATGTAGTATTTTTATTGACTTCTTAGAAACCAAATAACCTGGCATATTAGTGTGTGCATTCTGCAACAGACATTCAGCCCCATTGTACTACTTAGAAGAGAATAAAAAGAAACCCTACTGTTTGAAACCCAGCGGAACATCCCCACAACAGGGCACAACTGTTCCCTCATGCATGAATGGGAAGGAGATGAAAGAAAAGATGGACTTCTGAGGTACAGCAAAAAACAAAGACAACAAAAGTGCTGATCATGAGGGAATGACACAACTCACTGCCGCAAAAAGGATGAGAGAAAGGAGCTCGGACAATGCTGAGGACAGCCAAGTGACACGTGGGAGAATTGAAAAGTCTACACAAGTGTCCTTTCTCTCCACCCCTGAGGAAAACAATTAAACGCTGGTACATCTGTCATAGAAAAGATCACTGAAACCTGTTACCATCACTATGTACGGTAAACTCAACTGCCCAAACTGTAACTCTGCAATTAAACGCTGCCACCCCTGTTTCTCACCCTTGCTAAAATGAAAAGTGTTCACTTCTACGAGGCTTTACAACATCTGAATATGTTGAAACAGATGATAAAGGCTGAGGGGTACTGAAAATGTGTATGTATGCATGTATGTGTGCATAGAGGTTTAAAATACTCTATGTAAAAGATGGGCTTCAGGAATTGCTATATAAACTCAGCTTTTGTTTGTAAAATATTCTCTCCTTGACTCACGTTATAGAGATATTTGCTCTAAATTTTGCATTGGTTTTCATCCAGTAGCAGCTCCAAATATTTTGGCATTGTTTTTTTGTTCTCAAACCCCACTACCAAGAAGATATTGTTTGTAAATGCCTAATATGGATGAAGCTCACAATTGAATGCTACTTTTAGGTAAATGCTATCATTTGTAATGGGATGGGAATACTTTGGGGTGTTTCTGTTTTTCTTAAGAAACAGAGGCATGCCTGTCCACACTTCACTCATGTTGAGCCCTCCTAATAAAGTGTTCAGTGAGAAAATCCTATCAACCAAATACATTATCAACTAAAAAAACACCATATGAAATCCTCACATGATGCTTATTGCTCCGGAAGTCCACCAGCCTGGGAAGTCACACTGTTTTTAAGTGAGCTCCTGAGCGTTACTCCTTGCTTGATAATGTGCAGTCCCTCATGAAACCCCAAAAGCAGTTATTGACCCTGTCAGGATGCCTGATTAATGGACAAACGTAGTAATTGATTAGCAAAGAAGTGTGAATTAAAAGGGGGCACAGCATCAATAACCAGCTTCTAACAAAAGTGGTTGACGTAAAATGTAAAACAAGAGCCCGCGGCTATATCTTATCAAAGGCACGCTTTTCTTACAAAGGGGAGAGACTGGGAAATAAACAGGCCTAGTGTCCTGAGCCCTGTGAGTCTTTAACCCTTCCTCTTGGTAAGGGTACTGTGTGGAGTCAACAAGCAG
The DNA here is from genome assembly GCF_029378745.1 of Bos indicus. Lineage (NCBI taxonomy): Eukaryota > Metazoa > Chordata > Mammalia > Artiodactyla > Bovidae > Bos > Bos indicus. The sequence goes on along the minus strand of NC_091771.1, from coordinate 79,395,454 downwards.
GTTGGGAAGTGCCTGTCCATCCACTTGCAGTCCACCTTCAGATACCTAGCAGATGAGCCACTTAACTGTTCCCATTGTCCCAAGACTTAAGAAAAAGCACGTAAGAAGTCCTATTCTCTCTTCATTTTGTTTACTGCGACCTCTCTTCACTTATGTCCTCATAGAAAAATAAATTCTGCTTGCTCAGGTGTCCCTGGAGAGACAGGCAACATTATTCACTAGAATGTTGCTTCCATCTGCTTCTGAGCATGAAAAATAAATTTATTCAATCAGTCAGTCAGTCATCCAGCACCTGGTACAGGCCAGCTATTCTGCTGGGCGATACAGAGATGAATAAGGTTTACAGCAAGCTGAGTGAATGCAGACCCTGCTCCTGCTTAGAACGCACAAAAGTATTGCATAATCTAAAGCAGAAGTTAAAGGGAACTCCCTGGTGGTCCATTGGTTAGGACTCGGTACTTTTACTGCTGTGGTCTTGGTTCAATTCCTGGTTGAAGAACTAAGATCCCACAAGCTAAGAGGCACAGCCAAGAATAAATATATACATATAATAAAGCAAAGATTTATACATATCTCAGCTTGAAACAGAAAGGAAATCTTCAAGTCCTGAAACAAAGCAAGAATTTCAGAGCTGGAGTTCCTGGAGCTGATGCTGTGTCTACAGAGGGGCATCAGCCCTGGAACAAAGACTAGGGGCTGGAGTATCAACACCCTTGTGGCACAGAAGACACCAACTTGGGCTTGTGCAAGGTGAGGGAACTGGACAAACTAGACCCCTTTAAAAGCAATCTAATCCACAAATAGGGAACTAGAACCTAGATAGCACATTAAAAAGCAGAGACATTACTTTCCAACAAAGGTCTGTCTAGTCAAAGCTATGATTTTTCCAGTAGTCATGTATGGATGTGAGAGTTGGACTATAAATAAAGCTGACCGCCAAAGAATTGATGCTTTTGAACTATGGTGTTGGAGAAGACGCTTGAGAGTCCCTTGGACAGCAAGATGATCAAACTAGTCAATGCTAAAGGAAATCAGTCCTGAAATTTATTGGAAGGACTGATGCTAAAGCTGAAACTCCAATACTTTGGCCACCTGATGCAAAGAACCGACTCATTGGAAAAGACCCTGATGCTGGGAAAGATTGAAGGCGGGAGGAGAAGGGGACAACAGAGGATGAGATGGTTGGATGGCATCACCAATTTGTTGGACATGAATTTGAGCACGCTCCGGGAGATGGTGAAGGACAGGGAAGCCTGGCATGCTGTAGACCATGAGATTGCAAAGAGTCAGACACGACTGAGCAACTGAACTAAGAACGTCCACAAAGAAAGAGCAAGATAGTCTGAGGTATAGCTTGGGCTGTATTAAAATTTAAAGCCTTTTATATGAGTCATCAAAACCACAAGCCTGTGTTAACAGCAAGTACAGGCATGAAGTTTATACCACTTGGATGGGTTTGAAGTCACAGACAGAGAAATTAAAATTAAAAACTTGAGTTCAAGACTCTAAAACAACTGAGCTTTAGTCTGCAGAGAAGAAATGCAAAGCAGTGCTGCAAGAATGTATCCACAGTCCGGGGTACATGAACTCCCAGAGGTGAAAACAACCCCTTCTGAAGATGAGCTCACAATAGAATCCCAACCATGGAAGGAAATAAACCACCAGGAGGGAGGCTCACTAAGCACAACGTAAGGGTGAATAGGTATCTGGCGAGAGTCCCTGGGCTGCAAGGAGATCCAACCAGTCCATCCTAGAGGAAATCAATCCTGAATATTCGTTGGAAGGACTAATGCTGAAGCTGAAACTCCAATATTTTGGCCACCTGATGCAAAGAACAGACTCATTGGAAAAGACCCTGATACTGGGAAAGATTGAAGGCGGGAGGAGAAGGGGACAACAGAGGATGAGATGGTTGGATGGCATCACTGACGTGATAGACATGAGTTTGAGTAAGCTCCGGGAGTTGGTGATGGACAAGGAGGCCTGGCGTGCTGCAGTCCATGGGGTTGCAAAGAGTCAGATACGACTGAGAGAGTGAACTGGACTGAACTAGAAATGAGTGAAAAACCTCAGTAGGAATATGAAATATATATTTGAAGTTATTAAAAGTGACACAGGAAGGAATAGTAACCATTGAAAGATTGGGACAGTATTGGAAATAAAAATTAATTCAAAAGAATCAAATTTAGCATTTTTGAAAGGAAAAAAATATAGTCACAAAAATGAATAAGTAAAACAGTAGATTAGATATGCCTGAAAAAAGAATCAGTGAGTTCTGAGGTCACTTAACAGCACATGAAAGAACAGCGTAGGCAAAGGGCAATGAAAGGGACCAGGAAAACTGGCAGAGTTCAGAAAAGCAACATGCCCGGGAAGATAACCCCCTCCTTTAGCTCTCTCTCCTGCCTGGGTAAACATTCACAAATTCCCTCAAGTCCTGTGTTGACTTCGTAAGTCTCAATGACAAAGACCACTGACAAAAATGTGGTGCAGTGTAAATAATAACAGCTTTATTATTCCCCCAGCTCCACTGGGGCAGAGAAAAGCAGCAGACGGTCCCCGGAAAGAACAAATGTTAGTACTGCCCAGTCCAGAATGCAACCCGCCACATTGCTCTGGGCCTCTGGAGGGGAAAAGGAGAAACACTGTCCAATCTCAAGTTTCTTAAAAACAAACACACAAAGAAAAACCCAAGCCACCAATTTAGAGATAGTTAAGAATGAAGTTGGTTACAGAAATGCAGTAAGAAGGCTCTCTCCTCCAACTAGATCTTTCATCTTCATTTCATACAGATGCTCATCTGCATTTCCTTTTTATTGAAAGAACATACACATAAAAGCCTACAGATAAACTCCTACCTCTCGTTAAGAGTCTGGAATTGGGGCAATTTCTAGGAGTTAACAATTTATAAGAGGTTGTGATCTTTCCAAAAAGAGAACAGTCAAGCTGAGAAGTTGAGAAGAAATGTGGGAAGAGAGAAAAGAAAGTTTTCAACTACGGATTTTTCGGAACAGACACAGGAGTGAAGGGCATGGAAATTTTCTTGAACACCTGTTCTTGCTACGAATTTTTTTTTTTTTTTTTTGCATACTCTTTCATGAGACAGAAAAGGAAAAAAATATAAGCTGAAAGGGAGCAAATGGATTCCCCATTGCCAGGAAATAGAGGCTGGTTCTCAGATCAGAGAGAAATACAGTAGGCAGAGGATGACAACATCCGCTGTATTCGCTAGCTGTGCTGTGTGTTATGAGCTAAGTTGCTTCAGTTGTGTCTACTCTTTGTGACCCCATGGACTATAGGCCACCAGGCTCCTCTGTCCATGGGATTCTCCAGGCAAGAATACTGGAGTGGGTTGCCATGCCCATCTCCTGGGGATCTTCCCGACCCAGGGATCGACCCCACGTCTCTTATAGCTCCTGCACTGGCAGGCAGGTTTTTTATTACTAGCGCCACCTGGGAAGCCTAGGGCTGTGATAACAAAGTTCTACAAACAAAGTGGCTTACACATTCAAGAGACCAGAAGTCTGCATCAAGGAGGGAGGGGCCTGTTCCAGCCTCTCTCCGTGGAACGTAGATGGCCATCCTCTGCCCGTCTCTCTTTACATTGTCTTCCCACTATGCTTGGTTATTTTGTGTTCAAATTTCCCTTTTATTTAAGGACACCAGTCATATTGGATTAGGGTTCCCCAACCTTAAATTAAGATTAGTTAAGTTAACCCCCTTAACTTATTTCATCTACATCAACCATACTTTCAAATAAAGTCACATTCTGAGTCCTGCGACCTCAATATATGCATTTTGGAGAGGAACACAATTCAGCTCATAACAACAGCTGGTATTTACTGGGTTCTTACTGGGTGCCAGGCACTGCACAATGCAACATTTCATGTAATTCTCTGAAATTATAATCCCCATTTTATAAATAAGGAAGATTGGGAACACAGAAATTAAGTAATTACCCAAGCTCCAATCACAGCTGGTAAATAACAAAGTTAAGATTTCAGAACCTGGTCCAGTGGACCCACCATGCTAAGCATTATCCTTTACTCTGTATCTAATAAGACCATGTTTCACCCTTTTGGAAATCTTTGTGATGGAATCAACAAATACATGCCCAAAAGAACGAATGAAGTACATGAGTGGGGGATGAACAAATTGGTGGGTGGCTGAGGATTTCTACATAGTGAGGTACTGCCATCGATGAAGTACTGATGAAACACTGCCATCGCCTGATAAAGTACTGCCATCATCCAAAGCGCTCATGTTTCCAAAAGAATCCTTAGGTCCACGTGGTAGGTCTACGTGCTAAGTGGCACGTGGCGGGGAATACACAGGCTGAGGAGTCTGACAGAACCTGTTTGGTGGTGGCAGACGCAAATGTTAATGATTTCTGTGTGCTCAATTTTAAAGAAACAATTCTGAAATGATTTTTGAACATTAACAGAAATGATGAGTTTTAAGGAGCTAGCCTGGTAAAAATCAGAGAAAGCAATGGCACCCCACTCCAGTACTTTTGCCGGGAAAATCTCATGGACGGAGGAGCCTGGTAGGCTGCAGTCCATGGGGTTGCTAAGAGTCAGACACGACTGAGTGACTTCACTTTCACTTTTCACTTTCATGCATTGGAGAAGGAAATGGCAACCCACTCCAGTGTTCTTGCCTGGAGAATCCAAGGGACGGGGGAGCCTAGTGGGCTCCCGTCTATGGGGTCGCACAAAGTCGGACACGACTGAAGTGACTTAGCAGCAGCAGCAGCCTGGTAAAAATACAGCTTGGGCAAGTACACACATCATGCAGCTCTATCAACCCCCTAATTCAAGGTCAACCATCATTTCAATAGCAACAAGATTAACTGCCATTACAAAGAGAACTTTTTTTAGTAACTAGTGTTTCAAACTTCTAAATCTGTTTTATCATAGATCATATCATTGTAAACGATCTCTCAAAATCATTAATCCAAAAATCAAGGCCAAATCTCTCTCTAAAAAAGTCAACTCAGGCTTGCACTTAAGTACTCAAGTTCAACTGCATGTGCTTGGAATAAAAAAGCTGAAAGGAAATACTTAAATAGTATAATTTATGCCTGGCTCCGCCAGCCACTTAACTCACTAAGAACAAAGATGTAAATCGGCCTATGAAAGTACCCCAGGTCCCCTGAGCCTCTCATCCTGTCTTGGGGGCTAAGTGTGATGCCTGGGTTTAAAACTGAATTGCGAAATATGCATTTTTCCAAGAGTCTGCCTCTAAATGTAGCCACCCTCCCCTCTGGTATTTAGCTGAAGGAATGGAGATCTGCCCCCATGCTAGAGGAAAAAATAAATCTGTGGTCAATTTAATGACATATTATTTAATATAACAGCAAAACAGAGTTGAACTTGACTGTATATGACTATCCCTTTCCAACGGTTTTTAATGCCAAATACCCAAGAAAGGTGCAATTACTCCAAATCACCTTTCACACAATGATACTCTATTGATAAGTTTTTGTCTCAGAAGTACAGAACATAGTCATCCAAAACTACTAAGAAACCAAAATCCATCCACCATCTGCAGCTCCAGTGCGTCACCCACAAGAGCCTCATAATAACTGGAGCCATTCAAGGAGGGACCTCTCAGAATGAGACGTGGCAAGAGACCTGGAGAGTGGTAGACAAAGCTTTGAAATGGTTTTGTATTTTCTGGGCATATTTGGCCCAGGAGCACATTGTATATTTTCCAGTGGCTTTGTCTTCGTTGTGTGTGTGTTCTTTTAATTGTGGTTAAATATACTTAACATGGGCTTCCCTGGTGGCTCAGATGGTGAAGAATCTACCTGCAATGCAGGAAACCAGGATTTGATCCCTGGATCAGGAGGATCCCCTGGAGAAGGAAATGACAACCCACTCCAGTATTCTTGTCTGGAGAATTCCATGGACAGAGGAGGCTGGTGGGCTATGGTCCATGCGACTGCAGAGTTGGATACTACTGAGCGACTTTCACTTTCATTCACATACATAACATACAATTTACCATTTTAATCATTTCTGATTGTTTGGTTCTGTGGCATTAAGAACATTCTCATCGTTATGCGAACATTACCACCATTCACCTTCAGAACTTTTCTCATCATTCCAAACTGAAACTCTGTACCTGTTAAACAGTGCTTCCCCACTCTCCGCCTCCTCTGGTCCCTGGTAACCGTTATTCTATGCTCTGTTTCCATGAGTTTCACTACGTTTGTACCTCAGGTAAGTAGAATCATACAGTTTTTGTCCTTTTCCATCTGGCTTGTTTCACTTAGCATAATGTTTTCAAGGTTCATCCGTGTTGTAGCCTTGGTCAGGATTTCCTTCCTTTTTAAGGCTAAATAATACTCTGTCGTACAGGTACACCACGTTTTGTTTATCCATTCATTCCCCAATGGACACTTGGGTTGCTCCCACCTTTTGACTATTGTGAATAATGCTGCCATTACCTGGGTGTGCAAATATCTGTTCAAGTCCCTGCTTTCGATTCTTTTGGGGCTATTTAGTGATATACCCATAAGAAGAATTGCTGGATCATATGGAATTCCATGTTTAATCCCTTCATTGTATTTTTCTTACAGGTAATGTTGTAAACAGATGCGTCCCTTGCAGCATGTGCCAGGTGCAGTGTGTGGTGAGGTTTCTAAATGCCAATTTTCTGAAAGCGCCAAATGAGTAAATTAAGTTAAAAAAGCAAATTTAAAAGACAGATGTGATGAAAACACTGCCTAACACATAAGAGAGAACCAATAGGTAGTTGCTGAATGAATGTGAAAGTGGCTTTAAAATCTAGCAGGCCTGGTTTCAAGTGTTGGCTGCTATTTACCAGAGGTATGACTGAGTCCTGCTTCACTCCTTTGATACAATGGGGATAATCTTACACAGCTGCTGTTATGTTGTTGGAATTAAATGAGACACTCTATGTGAACTGGTGAGGATTCCCCATGTGCACTAAATGCTCCATAAAAGGCTGCTATCAGTATTGCTGCCATGAGTATTCACACGACCTCTAGCTACTTATGGTCACAGAGATCATTTGGAAATTTGGTTTCCGAGCCCCACCTCCCCCCACCAAGGGCACCCGCGGCTGTCACTGAAACACCTCTACGCTTGCTCCACGCTGAGCTGAAGTGACAACAGACACGGGCCTATGGCTGTCTTACATCATCCTCCGCAGCATCACGGAAGCAGTGTCAACGTCCTGTGCACTCAGAAGGGAAAATACGCGCTCTGAAACTGACATCAACAAAGGAATCTTGACAATCAGGGTGGGAAAAAAGATCCAACTTCCCCGTAACGAACAGTAAATCACTTGTTTTCAAGTTCCTTCGTGCTGTGCTCAGAGACAAGAGAATATATTGACAGGATCCCAGAAATACCTTCACACTGAAAAGAGGAGTATTACAGTGTTGATTCTTGAGGCATAAAGTGTATTACTGTGGCAAATACACAGCTGGGTTCCTGGAAACCTTGGTCGAAAGGCCATCCATAAAACGCCAAAAGCCAGGACCAGCCATGTCTTCAAGCATCACAGTGTGAAAAGGAACATAAAGCCTTCTGCACCCTCAGCTGCTGTGGAAAAGTTGTCTGTTGTGATTCCTTGTAGACAGGGGCTGTCAGCGCATTGAACAAGGAAGGAGTCACAACTCCAGAGTTTACGACCCCAATACGACGGACGGCAGGACTGTCACTCCTAGGCTGTCGTCCTGTGCCCAACAAGGGGTGTTTACAAGTGACCATTTAGCACCTTCCTTGCGGTACTTTTACACCACGTTCCTGCCTTTCCTGTGGAGAAGAGAAGCGAGGAGAATACGCTTTCTCTTTGCTGCTGAAATCTAAAATTGGAAAATGTAATCACATGAGGGTTGGGTTCTTTTCTTTTTAATGGCAATGCTTAAAATCTCTTCTGTGTCAATGATGCAGGGGAAAAAAAAATCTTACTCCTTAAAATGACTCTTTCATAGAACATCAGGGTTAGTTTGTGAGTGGCACGTTTTAAAAACATTTAATCAGTGATCTGAATATACGTCAACACCTTCTGGCGGCGTGCTATAAAACGTGAGCCTTGTCAACAGCAACAGAAAAGGTGACACGCTTGGGACACAGAGCTTTTACGCTGACACACCGTAATAATATAATTTTAAAATTTATCATCTGTTTAGCTGCAAGCAACAACAATTAATCTTTTTGACAACTCATATAATGCTTTAAATTACACCTGGGAAGAAAAACAACACGTTCCAATTTTTACTTTCATTGTCTTCCAGGCCTTTGTAGCTACAAGTGCATACAAAACCACACACAATAAATTTTGTGATTAGGATTAAAATGTTAGCAAAAAATATTTCCCTTGTCACCTCATGCCCCCCTTTGCCTCAGTTAATAAAATTACTTAACACAAGAAGCGTAAGTGAGAGCGAGTCCCAGGGGGAGTGTGGGCCACCGAGGGTTCATTTCTGTCACGTCAAATGACATTTTATTCCCAAATCATTTAACCTACGACTTCACGTGACTAGTTATAGCTTGAACGGAATTCTAGTGGGGGCCCAGAAATGACACTAATCCTTTTCCTGGAAACTCCATCAGGGCCTGACAATCCCAAGCCCATCTGATACCAACAATTTAAAAACTACAGCCAGGCAAACTGTCTTCATAACATTCAGAAGCGTGTGAGCATATATGTGGTGTACGGTCTGGTCTTTTGCATGTCCTATGAAGCTTCATGGGGTTTAGATTAGACTACATTAACACCCTTAATTCATCTCTTTCCTATTATACCTTAAATCAAAGCATTTTTCCTAACATACCTGCTGACCCAGTGCCCTGCTCACCCTGAGATTTGAAAGTCTGTGGGTTAAAGCAAAAGCAAAAACATCAGCACAAAAGAGGGCTGACGTTACTCTCACTAGTAAATCACAAGCTTGTAACATTTGCAGGTGAAATGAAATGGGAAGGTTGTTGCAAATCACCCCACTGTACACAAATCTCTTTTTTAAAAAAAACATATTTTTATTCATTTATTTGGCTGTTGTTGCAAACCACTGCACTGTCCACACACCTCTTTCCTTTTAAAAAAAAATATTTATTTTTATTTCTTGGGCTATGCTGGGTCTTAGTTGCGGCATGTGGGATCTAGTTCCCTGACCAGGGATCAAACCTGGGCCCCCTGCATTGGGAGTGCTGAGTCTTAGCCACTGGACCACCAGGGAAGTCCCCACACACCTCTTTCAACCAGTCTTTCAAGACTCTGACTGTCCCCATTTGACAGAGGAGGAAACCAGAGTGCTGAGACTCTAATTCAAGGATTTGCGAAAGCCACATCCCAGGTGTTTTCTATTGTCACACACCCTAAATGGCAGCCAAGACTGAAAAACAAGAAACTAGCTCCAAGAGCTTGGCCAAATGGGTCTGGACACTAGAGTACAATGGCTTATGCTTTGGGCAAGTACCGGCAGCAGACACACAGGAAAAATATGAGCTCTGCGGCAAAGCAGAGAAAAGACAGTGTCAGGGGAAGACATAGGTCATGAGATCTAGGTGTGCATGTTTGTGAAAAAATAAGAGGGTTGAGCATGTACAGCTCTTTGTCTACAGGTATTTTGTTCTTTTTGGGTTTTTGTTTTCATTCTTTTCTTTTTCCTTCTTTCCCAAGTATAGGCTTTCCCAAGGAAGCCTCCCTGACAGGCTACAGTCCACGGGATTGCAAAAGAGTCAGATACGACTTAGTGACTAAACAACAAGTAGACTTTGATTCCAGTACTTTTTTTCCCTAAAGAATGATCAGTGTTACATGATTCTGGTGCCAGACTTCGATATGCCCCATAACTTGCTTTATGTGTTTCTTAGAAAAAACTGCAAATTCTTTTTCAGAAAAAGATTTTTCAGAGGAGAGCCTGCCATTCTACACAGAATATCAAACTTGCTTTAATGGCTATGCTGACTTGGGGACCATTACTCTAAATGTATATGTGGAGCCTCTAAGCAAAAAAACTTCATAAAGGTTTCCTTCATCCTTTGTTAATTACTGATGAACTAATCCTCCATATGACATGTCTCCCTCTGTGTCTGAGCTCTAACCAGCTGCTTGTATAGCATTTGAAACTGTAGCAGGAACTTCTAAACATGGACAGGTTATTTTGAAAGGGAGAATTCTGGGGTGAATTCTGGATCTGTGAGGGGACCGTGGCACACCCAAGGCACTCCGTTCTCACTGTGGGGACCAGGAAGCTAAGATGGAGGGCTTCGAGAATTTGCTGACATCTGTGCTCCTGATCTCCTGACTTCTGTCCAATTTCCTCCCAGTGCTTAACCATTTTCCTAACCCTGAAAGGCATAAAAAGACTTTTCCACCAAGGAGTTCTTTCCCCAACTATCAAAGCAGGGGGGTCGGAAATCCCCCATACTTAATTAATTGATATACAAGTTTCCTTTTAACTAAACCTAGTATTAATATTGAAGTCTCCGGCCTGAACCAGACCTCTCCAACTAGTGGGAAAGGCCCACTGATGTCCTTTCCCAGTACATACGCAGGAGAACAACTCTTAAAATGTGTTTAATTACAGGGAGCCCCTCACAGCATGGAACCGGAGCACTGGGATCTCAGAAAGCAATTTTCCATTTAGTTGGTACTCCTCAGCTAATTAAAAAACCAAACGGGCCAGCAATCTGGACAAGGAAGCAGTGCACACTCCACACGTTACAACCCAGGTAAAGGTACGTGTGAGCCTGAGTGGAGCGAGAGCCGCAGGAACCCGAAGGTGAAAAACAGCCCTTTACAGCAGTGGCCCTGAAGGATGGGGACGTGCCCTGCTGGTGAACGACACGCCGCCCTCTCACTTCCTGGCTGAGACACACGAACACTCCGGCCATCTGTTGTATGTGCAGAGATCCCCAACTCAGAGGAGAAGAAGAGAAACACGCTTCAGTTGCAGCTGGAACACACATGCTTGCCAATGATGTGGGCTCTTGGCACGGCCAGGATTTCAGGTTTGAGCCCTCAGTGACTGATTACTTTCCCCCTTCCTCAACTGTTTAATCAGGTTCCCCGGGTCTTTGCAGGAATCTGTCTGGGCAGGGAGAGTGATAAGGGAGGGAGGGTGCAGAGCAGCCACTGGCTTTCCAAGGGCCCAGTTCTCCTCTGACTGTTGAAATGTCTCCCAGGGGAAAGAAGGAGGTCCCAGAGGCCTGGTGCAGGTTGCGCCCACCATAAATCCCGCTCAGCTTCCTTCCATTTACAGTTTATTGCATTAACATTTCTTTTGTGCTGGCTTCTGCTGAGAAGCTATTGTAAATTTGGGCAATTACAACTTTGGTTCCATCCGTCCCTCCCCTCCTCGGTAGGCACTGGAACATCAAAGGTAGCCCGTTCAGCAGAGGTTGGCTCTGTCTCTTAAATCCAACCTGAAATAGATGTTATTAGGAAGAGCTGGCTCTGGACAAAAGGTAGCAGGATGAATTATAAAGACGCTGCTCTGACCTTCTGAGAAAGTCTTAAAATAAGCTTTCTTAAACTCCGGGCACAAGCTGCCAAGTCAAAGCCTGGGCAGGCACTGGAGGGCCTCCTTGTCCAAATCCTCATAAAGTAGATGAATGGGTCGTGTCAGACAGGCGTGGGCCCCTGAATGGCAAGGTTCTACCAGCCCGGCCTCTGCTTGCACCTCAGTGGTGCTTAAAATAATCTTTCTTTCAAAGCATCTGCGTAAGCCAGAGTGGGTCCCCACTGCTGCTGTGCGGCTGAGGCAGCCTGGAGGAAGCGCAAGACCCTGGTGAGGCCCCCAGCAGATATAAGGAGGGTCAGTAACCAGCTGGAAAGCTTGACGGACGGTAGGGAGCTGCTTCCATTCCTGACAAGCTGTCACTTGGTACAGGGAAGAGACAGAGTAAGTGTGTGCGTCTCAGGGGTGCTGGGGATTTCACTGGTCAGCTTCAATCTCAAAAACTTTCTGAGAACCTACTGGGTCCCGTGGTGGGTACTGGACTGGGAGGAGTGGGGTTCAAGGATGAACAGCAACAACCCTTGTCTCAACAAACTTAAAAGCCAGTGGAAGATGCAGGCCTGATGATATCTGACTGTTAAGCTGCTTCCTAACAAGTTTCATAACATAGGCACAAAATGCCATGCATTCTAGCTCTTCAACATGTTAAACAGAGTTATCATATGACCCAGCATTTTTACTCCTAGTTCTGCCCAAGAGATATGAAAACATATGTCCACAATGTATGAGAATGTTCACAGTGGCATTATGCGTAATAGCCAAGAAGTGGAAATGACCCACATGTTTATGATGCATGAATGGATAAACTGCAGTATATTCTTGCAATGAGACATCATAAAAAGTAATGAAATATCAATCTCTGCTACAACAGGGAATGTAGTAGTGTTAGTCGCTCAGTCGTGTCAGAGTTGTGACCCCTTGGACTATAGCCCGCCAGGCTCCTCTGTCCATGGAATTCTCCAGGCAAGAATACTGGAGTGGATTGCTACTTCCTTCTCCAGGGGATCTTCCTAACTCAGGGAAGGTCTCCTACATTGCAGGCAGATTCTTTACTGTCTGAGCCACTAGGGAAGCCCCACAACAGAGATGAACCTTGAAAACATTACGATAGAGAGAAAGCTGCTGCTGCTGCTGCTGCTGCTAAGTCGCTTCAGTCGTGTCCGAGTCTGTGCGACCCCAGAGACGACATCCCGTCCCTGGGATTCTCCAGGCAAGAACACTGGAGTGGGTTGCCATTTCCTTCTCCAAGAGAGAAAGCAGCCGGACACAAAAAGGCACAACCATATAATTACAATTATATGAAGTGTCCAGAATAGGCAAATCTAAAGATTGGGAAAGTGGACCCAGGGATTCTCAGGGAAGGGAAGAGGGGAATGTGACAGCTGATGGGTGTGGAGTTTCTTCTCCACCAGGAAAACATTCTGGGATTAAGCACCACTGATCATTGTACAACTTTGTGAATAGACTGAAAAACTTTGAATCATACATGTTAAGAGGGTGAATTTTATGGTATTTGAATGATATCTCAATAAAACTTCCCTGGTGGCTCAGACAGTAAAGAACCTACCTGCAATGCAGGAGACCCAGGTTTGATTCCTGGCTATGGAAGATCCCCTGGAAAAGGGAATGGCTACCCACTCCCAGTATTCTTGCCTGGAGAACCCATGGACAGAGGAGCCTGGGTGGGCTAAAATCCAAAGGGTCACAGAGAATTGGACAGAACTGAGAGACTTAACACATTCATTTTCAATAAAACCTGTACTTTTTTTTTTGGCTGCACCACGTAGCTTATGGGATCTTAGTTCCCCGACCAGGAATTGACCCCAGGCCCTCAGCAGTGAAAGCCCAGAGTCCTAACCACTGGACCACCAGAGAATTCCCAAATCTTATTTTAAAATGCTATGGGAGTTTAGGGTTGGGAGTAATGTAACTAAGGGAAAAGGAGTGTTATATATGCCACCTCTGCTTGTATTAAGAACACAGTAAGGATTTTAAGCACTTTCTTAACAGGAAAGCATGAATGAAGGAAGAGAAGAGGTTACTGGATTCATTGCTCACTTGGATACCTCCTGGTCCGAAGAATGGACACTGAGTTTCTACTTTCTGGATTATTGTTATTGTGATACAGTCCTTAGAGATAACATTCTAAAAACACAAGGATTTAGAGCGCTCTGTGCAGTGTGAGTTTCAGGTTTTGCGGATCCTAGAAACTCCTGTGTTCCCACCACCCTCCAGGCTCTGTTTTCATCATCATGTGGAGCAGCTGATATTTATCTGTCTTTTAAGCAATTTGGGGGCAGTAACTATCCCTTTCATCCCTAGTACCAGCAGTACATACAATAGAGGAGACTCAACAAGTGATTGTGGAAGAAGGAAGGATGGATGAAGGGAGGGAGGGAGGAGGGAGGGAGGGAAGGGGTCATTATTTGCTTATAATGAGTTGATAGTCTAATTCCTCAGGCTTTCTTATCTCTCCATTTTCTTATCAGGAGGTGTTATTACACTAAAATTTTTGGTACTCTAATGCTGTTTTTGTATGTCAAAAGTCGTCAAACAGCAGCAGTTTCCTATGGTTCACTCTAAAACACAGTCACAAGAAACAATATCATTTCAGTCCTATTTCATTACACAAATGTGTTTTGAACCTGGGGCTCTGGAAGCTCCGTAGGGAACACCAACTTAGAGGCAAGGGGAAGGTCTCTGATCCTTCTCGTTGCTGTTCAGTCCAGTCGTGACTCTGCGACCCCGTGGACTGTAGCCCACCAGGCTCCCCTGTCTTCCTCTATCCCCTCGAGTTTGCCCTACTACCTCCTCCAAAAAAAAACAAACCAGAGGTTTTATATTGAGTTGGTTTGAACTAAAGACCTAAAGACACATGTCTAAAAATTAGTTTGCACAGTTTATTTACAACTCTAGACCAACTTGGTTATTCACTAAGAAAATGACCTGTAGGTCCAGAAAATAAGGAGTAATGCTTAAGCTCTTTGCTCTCTGTTCCGCTGAAAACCATAATGCTGACAAATTTTCAAGCTACCTACCAACAGGGCATCTAAAGAGAGGCATCTGCAGGAGAGACAGCCATGCTAGAAATTCTGCACAGGGTGGCGACAGGCGTTAGAAACTCGAAGCAGTAATCCAAGGGTTAATCAGGAAAGAGACTGAATCCAGAAAGTGCTTATTAACCCAAGCCTTTCAGTACTGTCTGTACCACCCTGCTGCCTCTAACCAAACAGGACACTGTAGGTCTCAGGATGACAGAAAGCTTTTGTTGAAGTAGGAGGCTGACAGCTATCTGTGAGGAGGGTTTTTTGTTTATTTGTTTGTTATTCAAATAACTTTCCCCCCTGAAGAAATTCAAAAGGAAAATGTCAGAAGTCTGTGATTAATGATTTTTTTAAATAGATGGGATTTCCACACCCCACCCCCGTTGAGCTGAAAAGTATGTATGGAAAAGGAATCCACCTCATTAAATGGTAAATCCTCATATGTAAGTTTGATATTGATTCTTTCAAAGAAGTTGTGCTTGTAAGTCAGATGAGGGACAGGAGGGTGTGTCTAAGTATCAGCGTTCTCTGAAGGGCAGCTGTTCAGGAACATTGTCAGATCTTAATGACAAGCAGAACTGGAACTCTGATGATCAACTGGTGATGGGGAAATCACCCAGTCCTGTCTTCTCCTCCAAGCTGTGCATTTTTAATGTGCTTCCTAAAATACCTTCATAATTATTTTTTAAAATACATGCTGTGGGGAAGGCTGGGGTGGCCAGGGAACGTGGTCACCGGGGGTAGGGGGTTGGAGACAAGGGGAAGATTCCAGAAAGGAAAAACCTACACTAAAAACTACTTCCTTTTAATTTTTTTAAAAGGTTCCTTTTAATCAGCTCTTAGAGCAAAGACAGAAGCTGAAAACATTCCATGTAAATGAACAGCAAAGGACTCCAAATGCTTAGCAGACCAGAACACCGGAAAGAGCTCACTTGGTATCGCCAGGCATGACCGGCTTTAGTGGATTTAACAATAAAAAAGAAGATGGCGCCAAAGAGCCAAACTACATGGGACCTGCCCTTCCAGCAAGAAAAGTGGGTAACACTTTCCACTGGGGGATGCGGGGGAGGTCTAAGGAGATAAATTCTACTTAACACAACAATGTGGATAGCATTTAGGCGGCATGCAAATTTCATCTGCAAAGCTTGCAAATGGAATGCAATTTACTGCTCAAAGGATGTAACCCATTTGAGTTAGAGAGCTAGTTAATAAAACCTTCTAGAAAAGAATGCAGAGTTAATCGCCATCCATCTCCTGGGCTATTTCAACTTGGCTCTTTTTATTTGCTGTTAAGCAAAATTCTAAATATTGTTACAGCAAATCATGTTTCGATAAAAGAAAAGACAAGTTAGGTTTTGGTCGAATTTAAGTCCTTTAATAAAATCCTTGATAAGTTGAAGCTGAAGCTGCTTTTCTCCTCAGAACTCGTTCTGTGGTGGATAAAATTTTCAACAACTATAAAAGTTTCAAGTAGGGTCACATCTAGAAAGTAATAGTAAATAAACGTAACCACTCATAAACAGTGCTAGATCTTTTTGCATTCCTGAAGTTGAAATAATTGAGTACAATCTTCAAAAAACATTCACTTGCAGATATAGTTGGCACATGGGATATAAACCCTACTCCTTCCTTGCTGTGAATCATCGAATTAAAGATAGAAATTATTTTTATCTCCAGTTTTCCTCCTGACTTTTTCTTCCCCTGCAGCATGCCTGCACTAAATAATTTTTGTTTTTCACTGATAACAAGAGAAGTTTGCGCCAGACTATTCCTCTGGGACAACCTGTCAGTGATTGCAAGGATCCGATTCAAAACTTCCTGCAAATAGTGCGCTCACGGCTCATTCTTGATTCTATTTCCCCCTGAAGCTTGCTGAAGGAAGCATCTTGGTGCTTCTTCATTCTATGTTGGTATGTGTGCTTCTGAATTCTGAAATTGAGAATGAACCATATCCACTTTTCAATAACTAGGCTTAAAATGTCAAAGATGTGATAAGTCGTTGAGTAGAACAAGATATTTTATGGATTTGTATTAAGCCCTAAGGGCTGGATGCTAAGACCCCCTACACTTCAGAGTGTTGAGTTCAGCCAGCCACTTGCTAAGGGTGCAAGGGGCAATGCTTGGGGTGTGAGGCTTACTTTATGGAGCATCCTTCAACACCTGAGTGGGCAGACCTGGAAAGTGCAGGCCTTACCTTGGCCACAGTCCCAAAAGGCACATCTGCACCACTGGCTTTTGTCAGGATGAATGATGGCATGAGTCATTTCAGGAAAGCAACCCAGTTGCCAAAATATAACTGCCAAAATATTTGGAATAATGTAATTTAGCACTTTAATGTCATTTTACTTCCTGAATTTTAAAATAAGGAAGAAGTGGCCTCTGGCCATTATAGCTCTTTTTTGCTCTGTGCGTTCCTTTCCAGCATCAGCTATTTTCACTATACTCCATCCCACATTGAAGCTGGAAGAGATATTGAGCATATTTCTTCTCTCTTTATGTCACCACTTCCTCATTCTCAGTTCACTTGTTATTCTCCTAGTAATGCTGAGTCTGTATGCTTAAAAAAAAAATTTTTTTTTTTGACTAAAGAAAAGCCTAAGGAATGATATCATTAGCAAATGCAAATATGTTAATTCACATAAAAAGATAAGGCTTAAAAAGTCCAACCTGTCATATGTAAAATTATTTTAATGACATATTCAAGAAGAATCTGGAGATTATGCTGCCAAGAAGGCAATACTTTTAAGGCAATCTTACAAAGTATATGAAATCACAGACTGTAATATCCTGCAACTATTTTAATTTTAAAAGCTCAGTTTACAAATATATACCAATATTTTTCTCACTTTTAATCACTCCCCCACTGTTTTAGCATAAGAGCTAAAATAACCTAAAACTGCCCCTTAAAACACACACAGCAAGTCTGTTACACAGATCGAGAAAACAAAAAATGTATGAAGGAAAGAATGTTTTAAATAATCTGAAACAGAGTAGCAAAAAAATGTGTGGTTTCTAGGTTTCAGCTACTATTAAAGAATTTTCCTGGGAGAATTTTACTTTAAAGCAACTCTAAATGAAAATGCATATAATTAAGGGAAAGACCATTGCTTCAAACAGATTGACTGTCTTTAACAAGTTTCTCTCTTTCTAGCTACTCAGATATGCTATATTTCCTAATTATCACCTTTTAAGGGCCATCTGGGCCCATTCCTCCCCATCAGGGGGCAATTCCATTTGCATTGTTCCTGGGTTTAGTCATGATCAAGTAGTCTGGTGGTAAAGTTCATTAGAAATTAGAACAGAAGCAGTTAACCCAACACAGTAAACCAAGTATCTGATGCTTAGGCACCCACAGGAGAGACGTAAGCCCTCCCTACCTATTCTCACATAACTAACAAGTCTGCCATGTGCATTTTATCAAATTGCTTAAAGAAACATTCAGCTAGTCCCTGGCCAGGTATGTAATGAAAATTTGATTAAGCCTCCTCATACTGCAAAATATTTCTCAATTAAAGCAACGTAACGATAGTCCCTTATGTCTTCTGGTTCCAAAGTCTATTAAAAACCCTTTAATGATTCCCTCATTTAGCCTACCATTCACAAGCAGTATACCACTTCCTTCCTGTAGAGAACACACAAGAATTATCCTAATTGTATTTTCTGTGAAACGAATGCACATTGCAGAGAAGGCGTATCCAACCCACAGACCGACACTGACGGGTATGGGTTCCAAAGACATTCCCTTTTGTCCTCATCAATGGATCACCCTATACATTCACACATTCCTTACAAACGTGTTTGTGTGCCAAAGGGAAGCTTGGCCCCTGGATGTGCTAGATGGTTAGGCAGCTGCCCTACAGCAGGGCTGATTGCAAATAGCGTGGCTAATTCAAGGCAGCCACATACAACGGTTCCCGCTTCATACCTCGTAAGGTTAGATACATAAAACCCAGGAAATAGTTACTGCCTCATCTTGCAGTTTCTGAGCCTGGCTTGCAATGGCCATCTTAATCCGAAATGCCAGCCTATTGAGATCGAGAAGGAGCGCTCCCTACTGAGACCCAGAGCCTCATCGGGCTACACCTTAGTCTTGCAAATGAAGACAGCTGCAGCAGGCCCTAATCTATGCAAGGCAGGTGTAGCCCTGGGGCGCTCCGAAAGTGACCCTAGGAGCTCTTAGGGCTGTGAAGTTAAGAAGTTACTGTTATAAAAAGACATTTCATAGCCTCTCATTATCGAGGTTACTATGCTTTTTAAAAGAACAATGGCTTATTTCCTCCCATTTGTACCTTGGTTTTCTCCTCTGCCTTTCTGAAATTCCCTTATTTAGACAGTCCCTAATTCTGACTCCAGCTGGGACACAGCAAATCAGTGGCCTAGCTCACGCCTAAGCCATGCTACTCATTCAATGTTTTGTTGAAAAATTGGTTCTACATCAAGTTACTCATCCTAAAATCTACTCTTCATACATTAGTAGAGATTTCAGGACAAAAGTATGCCCTATAGGATCTTTCTGAGGTCTGATTCGTAAATAAAAATAATTCAATGTTGCTTCATAAAAAGAATCTACAGCAAAACATAGCACCACTGAAACTGAGCCAACAATAATTAACTCAAGAAGTAATCACTGAGTCCCCCCTTTCCTCTCTCACCCTCCCTTCTCTCTCTCTTTGAATGTGTTAAAACAAATATATCTATGTCGGAAGCCAGTTCCTGGTCTCCAGTGTCCTCCCAAAGGCTGAGGAAGCAGAATGTCAGGGGTGTTTCTGCCTTAAGAGGGACTGGGGTGCACCTGGGGAGGGCTTGGCTGGGTCACCAGCAAGGCCACCGCCTGAGGCTGTGCCAGGACCCTGAGCTGAGAATATGTGGAGGGTTCCTGGCAGAAAAGGGGACTCAGCAAACCTTAAAGCTTATCCTCTGGGAAGACCCCTGCTCCCCACCCCCATTCTGAAGGACTGAAGTTTTGCTCAGATGATGCTTAAGTCATGTAGGTCTCGACAGAAGAGGCTGATGAAAACCCAAAACCTTATATGTGATTACTATACTGAAAGCTTGTCATTAAATGTCATTTTTAATAGTATTACTTTGAGGCATACTTTGGCTTTCCAGGTAGCTCAGTGGTAAAGAATATGCCTGCCAATGCAGGGGACGCAGGAGATGTGGGTTCGAACACTGGGTCAGGAAGATCTCATGGAGGAGGAAATGGCAACCCACTCCAGTATTCTTGCCTGGAAGATCCCATGATCAGGGCTCTCCTAGCCCTGAGGAGCAAAGCAGGCTACGGTCCATGGGGTCCCAAAGAGTCGGATATGACTTAGCAACTAAACCCACAACAACAAAGGCATACTTTTAAAATCTGGGAGCTCATATGTGAATTTTGAAGTAAAGATGATAAATATTTTTAAACACTAGCATTTTCTTGAAGAATTATTTTAGAACTTTTAAAAATCAGTTCTCCTTTAGTTTTCTACCCTTCACTTTAGGAATACACATAATAGGATTTCCCCCCACAATTCCTATAGAACTGTTGAGTCTTTATAAAAGTATAAAATTTGAAACAAGTGCAGAAAGCCTGTAAATGTGCCAGAAATACCGGGCTACACTTCCACACCCATTACCTCTAACAATTTCACAAGAAGGGGCACATTTTCATGAGTTGTCTGATGTTTTAGCAACAAGACTCCTATGGGCTTTAATGGAAGTCACACAGCTAAAACTCCATGTACCACTTTGAAAATTTAAGAGTAATTGCTAAGTCCCCCTTAGAGGGTCATAGAAATATTAAAAACCAAAGTATTTTGCTAAGAACTCCAATTATGCCTGAAGGCTTACATCAGATTTTATAAAATGATTGGTCACATATATAATGTACTCTAATGCTGTTTTATTGGCTGGTTGTTTTCTTTATAAAAGAGGGTCTTTGTGAAGTCCTGTCTGAAAGGGAACATACAATACGGTGAACTGCCGATCTGGGGTTCACCTAAACCCACGGCTCAGTCTTACGGGGGAGGGGTGTGTGAGCAATAAATGGACTTAGGAACATTTTACCTTGTTATTTATAGACCCAGAAGGGATCGTTTGGTTCACTGTTCCATCAGGCTGATAGATTTTTAAGAAATATATTAAACTTTTGAACAAAACCAGTCTGCTGCCCTGGTGGATATTCATCTTCAGAATCTGTTTCGACTGAGTCGGTGCGACTGACCCTCCACATGTGACGCAGTGGCAGCCTTTGTCTGAGGACCCCTGTCATAAGGAGAACTTCTGACCTCTTTCTGGAATCATGCATAAGAAGTTTTATTAATTTGAGGGAAGAATCCAACATTTCTATTTAAATAATTTCAAACTAACAGAATGGCTGCAAGCAGAGCACCACAAAACTCCTGAATACCCCTTACTGGATTCACCAAGTGTTAGCATTTTGTCACAATTGCTTTATTATGACTTCCTCTCTACATCGATTGACTGATGTTCATATATGATATGTGTGCTTATATTTTCTTCTGAACCATCTGTAAGTTGTAAACATTGTGTCCCGTTACCCCTAAATACTCCCCCAAATCAAGGACACTCTCCTACACAACTGCACCACAATGTTCAAAATCAAGAACAACATTGGTACCATGCTGTTATCTATTCCATAGATGTAACTGAAATCTCAAAAATTGTCCCAATAATGTAATTTATGTCCATTTTTTTTCCTGGCCCATGATCCAATCCCAAATCAGTCACTGCATTTAGTTTTCACATCTCTTCAGACTCAGAAAAGTGCAATACTACATCTTCTTAAAGATTCCTCACAGGATCTCTTTGGTAGTACAGTGGATAAGAATCCACCTGCCAATGCAGGGGACATGGGTTTGATCCCGGGTCTAGGAAGATTTCATAAGCCATGGAGCAACTAAGCCTGTGTTCCCCAGCCACTGAGCCCACACTCTAGAGCCCATGAGCTGCAACTACCGAGGCCTGTACGCCTAGGGCCCGTGCTCCACAAGGGAAGTGACCACAATGAGAAGCCTGCGCACTGCAGCCGGAGAACCCACACGCAGCAACAGGAACCCAGCGAAGCCAAAACTACACAAGCCTTTAAAAGCACTGTGGTATCAGTATTCTCTTGTACACATGCGGAGGAAGACACTGCTTCTAAAGAATGCCTTCCGTTTGCTGTTGTAGGCATTGCCACATTGATATTCTCCCATTAGAGGCCAACTTCTAGCTGCCACCATCCATAAAAATATTAGCCAGTGAAATCTTCGCCACTATATACCATTCTGGTTTCCGTCACAGTCCTGAATGCAAAAGTTTCCCAAACAAAGATCGAAAAATGCAGACTGAGCATCCTAAATTTTTATATTAAATATTGTCCCAGGAATCAAACATGGGCATTTAGATACTGTTATTTAAATTCTAAATATGTGCACTGGAGAATAATACACTTTAGGATGCCATTTCACACACCAGGACTTGACGGGTCAAATGTTTTCTCCGAATGAAGTTGAACAGGCCCCTGGAAATCTGAAGGCAGTTGCTGAATGTTGTATATAATCAATGGCTAGAGCAATCTTGTCTTTAGAACATTTCTTTCCATTTCGAACAGACATCTCCTTCTCAGTATCCTCCTCCCATTTTGTAAGCAGTAGAATTACGGTTCATATAAAATGGGTTGTGGTTACTCATTACATGACACCTGGACAGATGGGCCCTTTGCAGATATAACAGGTCTGTGCTTCACTACCACCCCTCCACACACACAGTTACTCACATCCCCATCTGAGGGGCTCTAAGAGTGACTCAAAAGGTAAACAGAAAGTCCCAGCAGAGTGAGCATCTGAGTAACGCTCCAGGAAACAGATTCCTCACTCAGATCCTCCAAGTGAGGAAGGTGTAAGTAGAATACTCCAAAAGACCACATTGTTAGGAGTTCTGGGACATTAAAGAGCACTTCTTGATGCTCCCAAAAAACTGCAGTCTCCCCCCTTTAAAACATGTACCCAGGGCAGAGTTTAATTAGCTGTACAATTTAGGTCACAAAGGTTTTTTTCTAAAGGAGCAGCATATTAGCAGCACAAACAGGTTTAAATATTCTGAATGAGAAAAACCAATCACTGCAGACAGACTCGATTTTTCCTGCCTGGAGCAAGGACCAGCATTTGGTCAGTCCTCATTAGATGTGTGGTGAGTGAATGAACGCTGGGAGAATTATCTTGTACTTTCTGTTTTTAAAGAGTTAACCTACATAAAAATATCAAGAGAGTAAAAATATTTCACAGTAACGCTTACTGCCTACTTCTTTAATTATACAAAGGATGATTGTAACAAACCTGCTTCTAAAACAAAAAAAAGGATAATAATATTTTCCTAATTTTGGTTTGGTTGCAGAAAAGGCAGATTGGTGCATAATTAACAATTTGTTGGTGCAAATTTATCTGCATCTTTTAATTGGTGTTAATTAGATTAGGACTAAAATTTCTTTAATCCTCTATCTTGCCTTTTTTGATGCAAACTAATTTTCTCAGCTGGATGTCAAAGTTTCCCATTAATTACACTTTTCTAACTGGAGCTTCTTCAACCACAAAGACTCAAACATATAGAACGACAGCAGTTTTCAGAAGGCCTAGGGACCAACCTTTTGGGGAAAAGAAGGAACAGTGAGAGCTGACACTTTGGAGATAAGCAGTGAACCCACCCAAATTCACTGGTGAAGCAAGGCTTCCACAGCAGATCCTGGCCTGAGAGGAGCCTCCAGCATTTGGTGGTTGTAAATGACATCCTGTGATGTGAGTCTGCCACACAAAGCAGGTGTTAGAGCAACACAACAGTGACAAAATGTGTAGCCTTACAGTGAAGAAGATCATCTATAGTAAATGCCAAGAATAACAACATGCTGCCTCTTATGGCTACCTAGGAGCCATTCTGAATACTGGTAGACCCGCTTCCAATGCAAAACAAACGCAAAGGTGAAAGTTCCCCATTTCATATGGTTTCCTCCAAACATTGTAACCCTTCTACCATGGCTAACATGTCAGGGGGAAAGCCACAAAATATATTCAATATCTTTTATGACAAGGTGACCCGAAATAAAACTTAATGTAGTTGAGGATTTTTGATAGCTCTTTATCCATTGC